>NC_090939.1:192338332-193721666 GCF_040938575.1 Ambystoma mexicanum
GCCTAGAAACACTTGGGTGCATGCGTGTGATAAATGCCACATCACACCATATCCTTGGATTTGTAATTAGCTACAGACTTTAAGGGGACTATCATGTCTTACACAGATTACAAAATGGCTTTTAGCATTGCCATGCTTATTGTGTGATAGCTATTGTAGATCCACTGATTTTAACACACATGAGCCTCCCATATGTTGTTTCAACTACACACACTTTACAGTGTAAAGCTTGTTTTTGGAAAATTGATCGTTGTATTTTCTTTTAATGAAGGGGTGCTTCCAATGACCCTCCTCTCCACCGCCCTGTCAAACCACGGTCTCTCTCTTTCTCTATACATATTTATTTATTTTTCATTTTTAAAGCGCTCACACAGCCCGCGGGCATCGAGGTGCTGTTACAGGAATTGTTTGTTTTTTAGTTGCGTAATTGTTTTGTCTTAGTTGCGTATTTATAACGCACTTAAATACCCAGAGGTTTCTAAGCGGGGACTCGGGATCGAACCTGTGTTGCTTCGTGTCGCCTTGCTTCCCTGAGCTATGCTCCCGGGACAAAGTGTATACACGTGTATACATCAACAGGACAGGAAGGAAGGGGCTCATATACTCTATATACAAAACACGTGTAATGCCAAACAAGACCAATTCAGCCTTTCACCTTCTGAGGACAATAAATGAGTACCAACTCCGGTTGAGTGATATTGTATGTATATGTGCTCCATGCAAAGTGCTAAGGCGTAAGTGCTTTATAAATAACACGTCATTAGATCCTAGGGGTAATCAAAGGGAAATGCAGTTACAATGATCACCACATCTGCTGAATTTCAAGGATGTTGTGCATTAAATCTGATGACCTTGACAAAAGTGTTTTCACTGAATATCTATCTTAACACTTTCTGTCAGGGGGCTACTCCAGACGGGCCATTGAAAATTCATATGCCAATCAAGAGAACTTAAACGGGGCAATTTGTTAAATATAAACAGAAACATGAATGAGTCAGAACATGATGATTCCCGTCTCACTCTGACATATTGTACCTCTCCCAAGAGTGTAAGAAAGATAATTTAAAGGCGAGTGCATGTCCTCAGAATGGTCAAGGTCTTGTTTTCCTTGCTTTCTTCCCAACCGTGTCTCACATTGAGATGGTTGCCATCATCAAGAGACAAATTGGTCTTAGGTTTTCTTCCACCTAACAATAGGTCTTTGACACACGGTTGGTGATTGTCCACATATCCAGTTGGCTTTTCTAAGTGTCATAAAGGCAAAGTGTGTCCCCATGCAATATCACAAAAACATTCATGCACCATACCTCGTGCCATACAACATCTTATTACATGTGCCACCAAATTTGTTGTGTATGTACTTAGCTGCCCCTGTGATAAATGGTATGTTGGGGGTACCACCTGCAAGCTTAAGATCAGGATTTCTCAACGTTTTAGAGCCATTATAACAGTAGACCCACCATACCCAATGGCCAAACATTTCGAGGAACAGCATGCAACTATTACACAGTCATTAACCTTTTTAGATGTTGACCATGTGCCTACACATCCAAGAGGTGGAGACAGAACTTTAAAACTCTGTCAACTCCAGTCAAAACAAATTCTATACTTCGACATCAAAGTTTTGCATGGCCATAACATCGGCGAGGAACTCTACACTTTCATTCGTGTATGATTATAATAGACTTGAGTTGCCATTGGTGATGTGTATTGCTCTCTGATAGTTTTGCTGCTTGCTGCTTACCGACAACTACTTTTTATCTTTTTTTTTAAAAACTTTTTTTATGTAAAATGTCCAGTGATCATGAGACAGTTGGCTATGAAAATTGTACACTTGTTTGGTGAAGATTCTGGATGTGGTTCTTCCAGTTTTTGAGCTGTGAACAACTGGTTGCCAGGCATTAAAGGCCAACATTAGAGTGGTTAGCACACAATCAATAAGTTTGTTTCGGAAACAGATTGTCCATATCCGCAAATACAAGATAGAAATACATAAGACAATACAAAGTTCAATTCTACATTTAAAAATCCATGATATAAGCTTACAAACTTTTCATATAAAAAAGATTAAAAAGTGCATGTGTGTTTTCCAATTAGTATTCGCCAAACAACGTCCGGATTGTTCATTAAGTTTTCAATGTTCGATCAAGTTTTGAGAGATAAATTTAGTTCTCCAATGCCAGTCCTTTCTCAGATAGTCCACCGAACCCCAAGCCACTGGTACTGTAGCAGCTAAGAGCAGATAACATAGAGGAGCCCTAGCCTGGGACATGCCAGCAGACCTGAGTAGTGTCAAAGGTGTTTTCCGTCTTAGATCTGTGTAATATGGACAAAACAATACAAAATGTAGAAGGTCCTCCACCGGCCACTGACAACAAGGGCAGGCTGTAGGTTGTACATTGTGAGACCAGATTTTTGTTCGAGCCCCTAACCATAGACAGTCAAATCGGGTTCGAGTCAGGGCTCAACGGCCTGAGGATTTGTTACTGTAAAGCCAGTACGACTGAATGGCATCTGCAGTTGTTGGAACAATGTGCCTTCTATTTGCAGAAATGCCTAAGACTCCCTATTTTACACAAGAATGGATTTAAACAATTGCTTGCTTGTATGCACACGAAGTCAAGAAAGTTGAAGGGCAAATGAGGCTAACACAGTGTAACTGTCTGGTACATTTCTGGATATATATGAGTCACAGAATTTTATTTACAGCTGGATTTCTCACCAAGGCTCTTATGATCTTATGTGTGAGAGTGGCTTTCTGATTTGACCATATTGCCAGCCAGTGTGAAACAGGGGCCAGTAACCACACATCAGCAGTGTGTGGGCACCCCAGTTCCCAATGTGTACCTTAATTTGTCAAAGACTGCGGTAGCCCGAGTTCTCAACATTTTCAATTTTTTAAATCTTTTCCAGGCCCCACAGTGCAGCCCCATAATTAGTAGAAGTTTTAGTGTGTGCCCTATACACTTCAAGGATTAGTTTGATTGGATATCCTACGCAATTAAGTTGAAAGCGGGACCAGCCCCCAGGAGCCTGTCTCATCCTCATACATTATTTATCAACATGGTCAAACCTGCACCAATTCTCGGTAAAGTAGATTCCCAGGTATTCAAAACTACTAACCCTCGGAATGGGTTCCCCTCCACTCCATATCCTGCGCATCTTGAGGTGTCTGATGCCCGTGCTCCTACAAGCCATGAAGGCTGATTTTTTGGAGATCACTGTCAACTTATGGGTGGCCATAAATTGAGTGTAAACATCCACCAGGCGTTATAAGGCTCTGGGGGTACAAGCAATTATAACCATGTCATCCGCATAGCCTAGTACTGGTAGGCGGACACCTCCTACCCTGTTGGAATTGACCAATGCCTGATAAACACAGTTTATGTAGAGGGCAAACATTACCAGTGCCACAACACAGCCCTGGCGAACACCCAAAAGGTCTCAAAAAAAGCTGTGCACTGTCCCTGGTCGCCGTATCTGACACAGGCTAATGTATGTTCATGGATTATCTGAAGGACTTTGACCAAATCCTCCGGGCATCCAATGGACCTGAGCACCACCCAGAGCATAGCCCTGTCCGCTTTATGAAATGTTGTGCTCAGGTCCATGAATGCTAAATATAATGGCTCACTCCTCACATATATAGAGTGGTTAGCATTTATCCCAGCCTGTCTATATTTGCACTAGCACTTTATCATTATGATATGCCAGCATCAGGTTGTACAACCAGAGTATGCATGTTATATGTTATATTATGTTATGTTTTGTTACTTTGCATTCATATAGTGCCTTATGTACCATTGGTATGGTCTCAAGGCGCTGGTAGGTTGAACGCCCTCGGGAACCGAAGTTCAGGTCAGTAGAGAGAGTTTAGAGAGTCAAAGGTGTGTGTGAGCACCAGATATGTGTGCAGCTGGTGCGGCATTCGTGTGATAGCTGCTTCTTAGCAGTAGAGGTTATGGTTGGGAGATCAGGAGTATGTGTTCGTTCTGGCCGGTTTTTATTCAGACCGATTCTGGCTGCGTTAGGCCTGAAGAGAACGCCTAGGCTGGAGGGTGTGTAACCAGCAGTGTTTAGTTAGAGTGATGGGGAGTATGAGGCAGATGATGGTATGAGAACAGCTATACCGAATGGTGTCATAGTATCGCTGTGTTCTAGTTGAGTGGTGGTGTAAAGAAGAGAGTAAGCATGGCGATGTGATATGGTGGTTTACATTAAATGTTTGAGATCGGGCCCACTCTGATAGTTCCATGTACTCCATTTGTTGTTGTTTCTCCTGGGTCATCCCGTTCACCCGGTTCATCGGTTCCACCCAGTTTATTCGTTCCAATCACATACTACACTTGTTCCAACCCCGTACTTCCATACTTCCTTCATTCTAATTACATTTTTCATTTAATCGATCCTCTTCACTGTTCCGTCCACATGCTTCAATCATTCTATTCAATATATTTGACCCATTTTGTCCACACACTTCACCCGTTCCTTCCTCATACTTTACACGTCTCATGTGTATACATCACCCATTCTTCCAGATCCATCCTCCATTCCTGCTACCCACTACTCGTTTCCTCCCTTTACTATACCCATTCCTTCGAACCACTTCACCCGTTCGTCCACATACATCACCCATTTGCTCCACGCTCGACACCCACTCCGCGCTCTCCACCCGCTCCGCACTCAGCATCCACTCCTCGCTCCGTTTCCTACACCCGCTCCGCACTCTACACCCGCTGCACCATATGTTGAGAACAGACATCATTTTATCAGGGATATTTGGCCTTTAAGTGAGAACCATGAAGGGCTTTTCTGGTTCAGGCAACGTTTACTACAGCATATACTGCAATGATTGATGCACTTGCCATTTATTGCTTCCATATGATATGGTTTCGTATAGCATTTTTAGTGATAACTTACTGGTGTCATTGGTTTCTGCACATTACTGTAGGATGCATTGTGGATTAGATGAGTTTCCATAGATCGGATCCCGTTTGTATATTCCACTTCTTGGATTCATGTGGCACCATTTCTGTGCACTCAATAATGCATCTTTGTGGATGGCATTCTGGTTCGCAAGTTCCCTTGTTGTAATGTTGCTCTATGCACATGCACTTTATATTGTATGCAATTGGAGCAACAATCCTGCATCTATCACGGCTGCTACTATTGATTGTATGTTCCTTGGATTGTACTTAACACTTGGTCATTTTCCTTCGGTTGAGATCAGATGCTCATTCTTTTGACCTGTAAATATAGAAATGTCTGTCTTTTAGTGGCACTACATGGTGATTGATTTGCCATATTTGTTATGGTGATTGCTGGGGTTTATGTTGCTATTTAATATTTGCACGATGCGTATGCAATGTTTTTTTTCCTGCTATCTATGTTGGATTTTTCCAATATTCGTTGCTGCTCACTACACTTGCACTTTAAGATATGTGCTGCTGCATATGCACTTGCATGTTGCGTTATTTGCTGCTGGAGGCACATGCACTTTATTCCATCTGCATCCGTTTTTTATTTTTTATATTTGGATGTTATAAATATATGTGTGGACTTGTTATTGACTGATGAGGCACTTTGCCTTTTCAAACTTTATGCATTATTATAATAAAGTGTTTGATATCTAACTTATCAACAGCAGTTTATAATTAGGTCACATGCAACTTTGCTCAGAATTTCAAATATAGGTTTACTACTACAAGATGTCTCCCTGCATGCCCTGTGCATCAACATTGGTGTGTTACGGCTTTTGACATGGAAGAGGGACCACATTGTATTAATTCATCTCTTCAGCCAACTGTCTCAGTGTGTGATCAAGCACTTTATAGTGCAAAACCCGTCACGTTGGAACTTTTGTCCTTGTAACCCTTTCATGTGATGTCCTTTTTCTGAAAAAGCAATGTCTGAGTAACTATCCCTTGGATTCTGGAAATTCTTGGCAACTCCGACCTCAGAGTGTGGTCCTGCCGCTTCTCGCAGTTTGTTTTTCTGAGATATATATGTATGTATATTTAGTAAAAAAGTTAGTTTGATCCCATTCACCACAGGAAACCCCAGGAATTCCAGCAGATTTTGGGAAGTGATTACCATCTACATTAGAGTTCCCCCCGTATATGTCCTCCATGTTGTCATTCTTTATCTCATTGTCGATCCCTGTTATGTTCTCATGTATCTGCTTGTGGGTTGAGCAACAAGGGGGATCTCCGAGTGAAGATAGTCATTAATTCCCACACCGCTGAATTTCCTGTTTTCTATTTGATAGATCGGACCATCAAAACTTTGATTTAACTCAGGTTTTTCACTCAATTTCAAGTGTTTTGTTATGCTGTATCTTCTCCATGGCCCTCCGGTCATGTCCCATTGCACCAAAGCACCAAATAGGCTAGTGCCTGTTCAGTGTATATAATATACAGTGGACACTGTTGAAAGCTGCATCCACTAGTAAAGGCCAAAATCTATGGTTGGTAGCTTGTTAGCGTTTTAAAATATTCAGTGCACATGGGCGAAGGTTGTGACCACTCTCCATAACTGAAGGCCATGGCTGGTACCCATTCATGTGTTAAAACATATTGTTGGCCATGCACACTGACCATGGATGAAGGCCATGCCTAATGCCAGTTATTGTTGTAATGTAGTTAGTGATGGCATCAGTGATGTGATCTTAAAATGTCACAGCAACAGGAGGTGTGAGGTTAAGGTGGCATTAGCTGAATTTCCAGGTTTTTGTTGCATTAAGTTCTCACCTTAATGTCCCTGCAACAAAAGGTTTGTCCTTGAATGTCAAGGGTTTTATTATTCCATACACAAAGTTGCATATTTTTAAATATTAACCCTTTAAGTGCCATGGGTATTTCTCCCCAGTGCCAGGGCCTTTTTTTGGTGATTTTGGTATGTGGCCATTCAATGGCTTGTAACTTTTTTGTTACATGAGATATCTCGGCCAAATTTGGCTCCTTTTTTTCTCACATATAGGCGGTCGTAACGCCACCCAGGAATCCCAGGTTGCTGTAGGGGGGTGAGAGAAAATAAGGAAAAAGTGCGAAAATGTTGGGTTTTTTCAAAAAATACCAATAAAATGATGTACAAAGAAGCCTGTGGTTTATTCCTTGTAAGAGCTAGGAACAAATGGTTTGCTGTGCTGAGTTCCCCAACTTCGTGGCTTTCAGGAACAGGTTGAGGGGAAATGGAAAAAAAATATTTTGATGTGGTTATCAACCGTTTTGTGAGAGGTAGGCGATTTTTGTCATTTTTGCCAATTGGACATGCATGGACGGAATGGAAGAAAAGGGCAGAAAAGCCAAATTGGAGGACAGAAAGGCATATATTTCTGAAAAGTAGACAAAATTCCAAGTTTAGGAAGGGGTGATTTGCATAGGTCAGGCAACAACTAGGTAGGGGAAACTGCCATCGAATGGGGGAAAAGCGGGAAAATGACTGAAAAAAAAGGTATGTGTTGGACATGGTTGGCTTGGTACGGCAATGGCTTCTATGAATTTTGAGAAAAGCAATGCTCCGCTACATTCCCCCGACTCTTGCAGTTAGGAGAGCATACCATTTTTGTAGTGTTTTTACAAAACAAGCAATACCACAAGCCAAACACTGAGCATGGTACACAGGAGTTTTACGCTCACGGCCTGCCAGACGCACTTAGCATGTGTAAATTGGGAAAACCAATGTGGTGAGGAACGGCAGCCATACATTTTTTCAAAGAGCACAGGCAGACCTTTTCAAGGGTAGGTGACTTGTGCAGGTTACAAAAGTGTATGGTGGCTAAACCAGCGACTATTTGTAGGTCACATTTGGGAAAAGAAAGGGTTGTGAGACAAAGGGCACCAGCAAATGGGTCAAAACGTTATGAAAACCACACAAACACAACACATGGCCTACCGTCCCACGTTCCCACAGGTGTCCTCATGAAAACGGTACCCCACATGTGTGGGTGCACCTACCTGGCCGCCAAGGGGAAAGCCTAAAACACAAGTTACCCCAAGTCTGTTTTCAGAGCGAAATCTCAGACATTCTGCCGACCGGCACAACGTACAGATATGGGCCTCGGGTGTCCAAGCCACCGAGGAAAACAGGGAACCCCATGCATTTCCGAAAAGAGGACACCCGTGGGAATCCGCAGAGGTATGATTTGCGCACATCGCCCCAGATTTTATTACCCAGACAGCCCTGCAAAGTCCGAAATGTGGGGAAAAAAACGCTTTTTCCGTACATTTCGCTCGACGCACCCATCGAAACACGCCCCCAACAACACATGGCCTACCGTCACAGGTTCCCACAGGTGTCCCGATGAAAACGGTAGCTCACATGTGTGGGTGCACCTACCTGGCCGCCAAGGGGAAAGCCTAAAACACAAGTAACCCCAAGTCTGTTTTCAGAGCGAAATCTCAGACATTCTGCCGACCGGCACAACGTACAGATATGGGCCTCGGGTGTCCAAGCCACCGAGGAAAAAAGGGAACCCCATGCATTTCCGAAAAGAGGACACCCGTGGGAATACGCAGAGGTATGATTTGCGCACATCGCCCCAGAATTTATTACCCAGGCAGCCCCGCAAAGTCCGAAATGCCGGGAAAAAAACGCTTTTCCGCACATTTCGCTCGACGCACCCATCGAAACACGCCCCCAACAACACATGGCCTACCGTCACGCATTCCCACAGGTGTCCCGATGAAAACGGTACCTCACATGTGTGGGTGCACCTACCTGGCCGCCAAGGGAAAAGCCTAAAACACAAGTAACCCCAAGTCTGTTTTCAGAGCGAAATCTCAGACATTCTGCCGACCGACACAACGTACAGATATGGCCCTCGGGTGTCCAAGCCACCGAGGAAAACAGGGAACCCCATGCATTTCCGAAAAGAGGACACCCGTGGGAATACACAGAGGTATGATTTGCGCACATCGCCCCAGATTTTATTACCCAGATAGCCCAGCAAAGTCCGAAATGTCGGGAAAAAAACGCCTTTTCCTAACATTTCGCTCGACGCACCCATCTAAACACACCCCAAACAGCACATGGCCAACCGTCCCGTGTTCCCACAGGTGTCCCGATGAAAACGGTACCCCACATGTGTGGGTGCACCTACCTGGCCGCCAAGTGGAAAGCCTAAAACACAAGTAACCCCAAGTCTGTTTTCAGAGGGAAATTTCAGACATTCTGCCGACCGACACAATGTACAGATCTGGGCCTCGGGTGTCCAAGCCACCGAGGAAAACAGGGATACCCATGTATTTCCGAAAAGAGGACACCCGTGGGAATCCGCAGAGGTATGATTTGCGCACATCGCCCCAGAATTTATTACCCAGACAGCCCTGCAAAGTCCAAAATGTGGGGAAAAAAACGCTTTTTCCGCACATTTCGCTCGACGCACCCATCGAAACACGCCCCCAACAACACATGGCCTACCGTCACACCTTCCCACAGGTGTCCCGATGAAAACGGTACCTCACATGTGTGGGTGCAACTACCTGGCCGCCAAGGGGAAAGCGTAAAACACAAGTAACCCCAAGTCTGTTTTCAGAGCGAAATCGCAGACATTCTACCGACCGGCACAACGTACAGATATGGCCCTCGGATGTCCAAGCCACCGAGGAAAACAGGGAACCCCATGCATTTCCGAAAAGAGGACACCCGTGGGAATCCGCAGAGGTATGATTTGCGCACATCGCCCCAGAATTTTTTACCCAGACAACCCCGCAAAGTCCGAAATGTCGGGAAAAAAACACTTTTTCCGCACATTTCGCTCGACGCACCCATCAAAACACGCCCCCAACAACACATGGCCTACCGTCACGCATTCCCACAGGTGTCCCGATGAAAATGGTACCTCACATGTGTGGGTGCACCTACCTGGCGGCCAAGCGGAAAGCCTAAAACACAATTAACCCCAAGTCTGCTTTCATGGCGAAATCTCAGACATTCTGCCGACCGGCACAACCTACAGATATGGGCCTTGGGTGTCCAAGCCACCGAGGAAAACAGGGAAACCCATGCATTTCCGAAAAGAGGACACCCGTGGGAATACGCAGAGGTATGATTTGCGCACATCGCCCCAGAATTTCTTACCCAGACAGCCCTGCAAAGTCCAAAATGTGGGGAAAAAAACGCTTTTTCCGCACATTTCGCTCGACGCACCCATCGAAACACGCCCCCAACAACACATGGCCTACCGTCACACCTTCCAACAGGTGTCCCGATGAAAACGGTACCTCACATGTGTGGGTGAACCTACCTGCCCGCCAAGGGGAAAGCCTAAAACACAAGTAACCCCAAGTCTGTTTTCAGAGGGAAATCTCAGACATTCTGCCGACCGGCACAACGTACAGATATGAGCCTCGGGTGTCCAAGCCAACAAGGAAAACAGTGAACCCCATGCATTTCCGAAAAGAGGACACCCGTGGGAATCCGCAGAGGTATGATTTGCGCACATCGCCCCAGAATTTATTACCCAGACACCCCCGCAAAGTCCGAAATGTGGGGAAAAAAACGCTTTTTCCGCACATTTTGCTCGACGCAGCCATCGAAACACGCCCCCAACAACACATGGCCTACCTTCACGCGTTTCCACAGGTGTCCCGATGAAAACGGTACCTCACATGTGTGGGTGCACCTACCTGGCCGTCAAGGGGAAAGCCTAAAACACAAGTAACCCCAAGTCTGTTTTCAGAGCGAAATCTCAGACATTCTGCCGACCGGCACAACGTACAGATATGGCCCTCGGGTGTCCAAGCCACCGAGGAAAACAGGGAACCCCATGTATTTCCAAAAAGAGGACACCCGTGGGAATACGCAGAGGTATGATTTGCGCACATCGCCCCAGAATTTATTACCCAGATAGCCCCGCAAAGTCCGAAATGTCGGGAAAAAAATGCCTTTTCCGCACATTTCGCTCAACGCACCCATCGAAACATGCCCCCAACAACACATGGCCTACCGTCACGCGTTCCCACAGGTGTCCTGATAAAAACGGTACCTCACATGTGTGGGTGCACCTACCTGGCGGCCAAGGGGAAAGCCTAAAACACAAGTAACCCCAAGTCTGTTTTCATGGCGAAATCTAAGACATTCTGCCTACCGGCACAAAGTACAGATATGGGCCTCGGGTGTCCAAGCCACCGAGGAAAACAGGGAAACCCGTGCATTTCCGAAAAGAGGACACCCGTGGGAATCCGCAGAGGTATGATTTGCGCACATCGCCCCAGAATTTTTTACCCAGACAGCCCCGCAAAGTCCGAAATCTCGGGAAAAAAACACTTTTTCCGCACATTACACTCGACGCACCCATCGAAACCTGCCCCCAACAACACATGGCCTACCGTCACGCGTTCCCACAGGTGTCCAGATGAAAATGGTACCTCACATGTGTGGGTGCACCTACCTGGCCGCCAAGGGGAAAGCATAAAACACAAGTAACCCCAAGTCTGTTTTCAGAGCGAAATCTCAGACATTCTGCCGACCGGCACAACGTACAGATATGGCCCTCGGGTGTCCAAGCCACCAAGGAAAACAGGGAACCCCATGCATTTCCGAAAAGAGGACACCCGTGGGAATCCGCAGAGGTATGATTTGCGCACATCGCCCCAGAATTTATTACCCAGACAGCCCTGCAAAGTTCGAAATGTGGGGAAAAAAACGCTTTTTCCGCACATTTCGCTCGACGCACCCATCGAAACACGGCCCCAACAACACATGGCCTACTGTCACGCGTTCCCACAGGTGTCCCGATGAAAACGGTACCTCACATGTGTGGGTGCACCTACCTGGCGGCCAAGGGGAAAGCCTAAAACACAATTAACCCCAAGTCTGCTTTCATGGCGAAATCTCAGACATTCTGCCGACCGGCACAACCTACAGATATGGGCCTTGGGTGTCCAAGCCACCGAGGAAAACAGGGAACCCCATGCATTTCCGAAAAGAGGACACCCGTGGGAATCCGCAGAGGTATGATTTGCGCACATCGCCCCAGAATTTTTAACCCAGACGACCCCGCAAAGTCCGAAATGTCGGTAAAAAAACACTTTTTCCGCACATTTCGCTCGACGCACCCATCAAAACACGCCCCCAACAACACATGGCCTACCGTCACGCATTCCCACAGGTGTCCCGATGAAAATGGTACCTCACATGTGTGGGTGCACCTACCTGGCGGCCAAGGGGAAAGCCTAAAACACAATTAACCCCAAGTCTGCTTTCATGGCGAAATCTCAGACATTCTGCCGACCGGCACAACCTACAGATATGGGCCTTGGGTGTCCAAGCCACCGAGGAAAACAGGGAAACCCATGCATTTCCGAAAAGAGGACACCCGTGGGAATACGCAGAGGTATGATTTGCGCACATCGCCCCAGAATTTTTTACCCAGACAGCCCCGCAAAGTCCGAAATGTCGGGAAAAAAACACTTTTTCCGCACATTTTGCTCGACGCACCCATCGAAACATGCCCCCAACAACACATGGCCTACCGTCACGCGTTCCCACAGGTGTCCCGATGAAAACGGTACCTCACATGTGTGGGTGCACCTACCTGGCCGCCAAGTGGAAAGCCTAAAACACAAGTAACCCCAAGTCTGTTTTCAGAGCGAAATCTCAGACATTCTGCCGACCGGCACAACGTACAGATATGGGCCTCGGGTGTCCAAGCCACCAAGGAAAACGGGGAACCCCATGCATTTCCGAAAAGAGGACACCCGTGGGAATCCGCAGAGGTATGATTTGCGCACATCGCCTCAGATTTTATTACCCAGACAGCCCCGCAAAGTCCGAAAAGTCGGGAAAAAAACGCTTTTTCCGCACATTTCGCTCGACGCACCCATCGAAACATGCCCCCAACAACACATGGCCTACCGTCCCGCGTTCCCACAGGTGTCCCGATGAAAACGGTGCCTCACATGCGTGGGTGCACCTACCTGGCTGGCAAGGGCCAAGCCGAAAACGCAAGCAAGCCCCAGTCTGTTTGCAGAGTGGAATCTGAGCCATTCTGCCGACCGGCACAACATACAGATATGGGCCTCGGGTGTCCAAGCCACCTAGGAAAACAGGGAGACCCATGCATTTCCAAAAGGAGGACACCCGTGGGAATCCGCAGAGGTATGATTTGCGCACATCGCCCCAGAATTTATTACCCAGACACCCCCGCAAAGTCCGAAATGTGGGGAAAAAATGCTTTTTCCGCACATTTTGCTCGACGCACCCATCGAAACACACCCCCAACAACACATGGCCTACCGTCACGCGTTCCCACAGGTGTTCCGATGAAAACGGTACCTCACATGTGTGGGTGCACCTACCTGGCGGCCAAGGGGGAAGCCTAAAACACAAGTAACCCCAAGTCTGTTTTCATGGCGAAATCTCAGACATTCTGCCGACCGGCACAACGTACAGATATGGGCCTCGGGTGTCCAAGCCACTGAGCAAAACAGGGAAACCCATGCATTTCCGAAAAGAGGATACCCGTGGGAATCCGCAGAGGTATGATTTGCGCACATCGCCGCAGAATTTTTTACCCAGACAGCCCAGCAAAGTCAGAAATCTCGGGAAAAAAACACTTTTTCCGCACATTTTGCTCGACGCACCCATCGAAACATGCCCCCAACAACACATGGCCTACCGTCACGCGTTCCCACAGGTGTCCCGATGAAAACAGTACCTCACATGTGTGGGTGCACCTACCTGGCCGCCAAGGGGAAAGCATAAAACACAAGTAACCCCAAGTCTGTTTTCAGAGCGAAATCGCAGACATTCTGCCGACCGGCTAACGTACAGATATGGGCCTCGGGTATCCAAGCCACCAAGGAAAACAGGGAATCCCATGCATTTCCGAAAAGAGGACACCCGTGGGAATACGCAGAGGTATGATTTGCGCACATCGCACCAGAATTTATTACCCAGACAGCCCTGCAAAGTCCAAAATGTGGGGAAAAAAACGCTTTTTCCGCACATTTTGCTTGACGCACCCATCGAAAAACGCCCCCAACAACACATGGCCTACCGTCACGCATTCCCACAGGTGTCCCGATGAAAACGGTACCTCACATGCGTGGGTGCACCTACCTGGCTGGCAAGGGGCAAGCCGAAAACGCAAGCAACCCCCAGTCTGTTTGCAGAGGGGAATCTCAGCCATTCTGCCGACTGGCACAACATACAGATATGGTCCTCGGGTGTCCAAGCCACCGAGGAAAACAGGGAGCCCCATGCATTTCCGAAAAGAGGACACCCGTGGGAATCCGCAGAGGTATGATTTGCGCACATCGCCCCAGAATTTATTACCCAGACACACCCGCAAAGTCCGAAATGTCGGGAAAAAAACGCATTTTCCCCACATTTCGCTCGACGCACCCATCGAAACACGCCCCCAACAACACATGGCCTACCGTCCCGCGTTCCCACAGGTGTCCCGATGAAAACGGTACCTCACATGTGTGGGTGCACCTACCTGGCCGCCAAGGGGAAAGCCTAAAACACAAGTAACCCCAAGTCTGTTTTCAGAGGGAAATCTCAGACATTCTGCCGACCGGCACAACGTACAGATCTAGACCTCGGGTGTCCAAGCCACCAAGGAAAACAGGGAACCCCATGCATTTCCGAAAAGAGGACACCCGTGGGAATCCGCAGAGGTATGATTTGCGCACATCGCCCCAGAATGTATCACCCAGACAGCCCTGCAAAGTCCGAAATGTGGGGAAAAAAACTCTTATTCCGCACATTTCGCTCGACGCACCCATCGAAACACGCCCCCAACAACACATGGCCTACCGTCCCGCGTTCCCACAGGTGTCCCGATGAAAACGGTACCTCACATGTGTGGGTGCACCTACCTGGCCGCCAAGGGGAAAGCCTAAAACACAAGTAACCCCAAGTCTGTTTTCAGAGCGAAATCTCAGACATTCTGCCGACCGGCACAACGTACAGATATGGGCCTCCGGTGTCCAAGCCACCAAGGAAAACGGGGAACCCCATGCATTTCTGAAAAGAGGACACCCGTGGGAATCCGCAGAGGTATGATTTGCGCACATCGCCCCAGAATTTATTACCCAGACAGCCCTGCAAAGTCCGAAATGTGGGGAAAAAAACGCTTTTTCCGCACATTTCGCTCGACGCACCCATCGCAACACGGCCCCAACAACACATGGCCTACCGTCACACGTTCCCACAGGTGTCCCGATGAAAACGGTACCTCACATGTGTGGGTGCACCTACCTGCCCGCCAAGGGGAAAGCCTAAAACACAAGTAACCCCAAGTCTGTTTTCAGAGGGAAATCTCAGACATTCTGTCGACCGGCACAATATAAAGATATGGGCCTCGGATGTCCAAGCCACCGAGGAAAACAGGGAACCCAATGCATTTCCGAAAAGAGGACACCCGTGGGAATCCACAGAGGTATGATTTGCGCACATCGCCCCAGAATTTATTACCCAGACACCCCCGCAAAGTCCGAAATGTGGGGAAAAAAACGCATTTTCCCCACATTTCGCTCGACGCACCCATCGAAACACGCCCCCAACAACACATGGCCTACCGTCCCGCGTTCCCACAGGTGTCCCGATGAAAACAGTACCTCACATGTGTGGGTGCACTTACTTGGCCGCCAAGGGGAAAGCCTAAAACACAAGTAACCCCAAGTCTGTTTTCAGAGGGAAATCTCAGACATTCTGCCGACTGGCACAACGTACAGATCTAGGCCTCGGGTGTCCAAGCCACCGGGGAAAACAGGGAACCCCATGCATTTCCGAAAAGAGGACACCCGGGGGAATCCGCAGAGGTATGATTTGCGCACATCGCCCCAGAATGTATTACCCAGACAGCCCTGCAAAGTCTGAAATGTGGGGAAGAAAACGCTTTTTCCGCACATTTCGCTCGACGCACCCATCGAAACACGCCCCCAACAACAGATGGCCTACCGTCCCGTGTTCCCACAGGTGTCCCGATGAAAACGGTACCTCACATGTGTGGGTGCACCTACCTGGCCACCAAGGGGAAAGTCTAAAACACAAGTAACCCCAAGTCTGTTTTCAGAGCGAAATCTCAGACATTCTGCCGACCGGCACAACGTACAGATATGGGCCTCGGGTGTCCAAGCCACCAAGGAAAACGGGGAACCCCATGCATTTCTGAAGAGGACACCCGTGGGAATCCGCAGAGGTATGATTTGCGCACATCGCCCCAGAATTTTATACCCAGACAGCCCTGCAAAGTCCCAAATTTGGGGAAAAAAATGCGTTTTCCGCACATTTCGCTCGACGTACCCATCGAAACACGCCCCCAACAACACATGGCCTACCGTCACGCGTTCCCACAGGTGTCCCGATGAAAACGGTACCTCACATGTGTGGGTGCACCTACCTGGCCGCCAAGGGGAAAGCGTAAAACACAAGTAACCCCAAGTCTGTTTTCAGAGCGAAATCTCAGACATTCTGCCGACCGGCACAAGATCCAGATATGGCCCTCGGTGTCCAAGCCACCGAGGAAAACAGGTACCTGTGGGAATCCGCAGAGGTATGATTTGCGCACATCGGCCCAGAATTTTTTACCCAGACAACCCCGCAAAGTCCGAAATGTCAGGAAAAAAACACTTTTTCCGCACATTTCGCTCGACGCACCCTTCAAAACACGCCCCCAACAACACATGGCCTACCGTCATGCGTTCCCACAGGTGTCCCGATGAAAACGGTACCTCACATGTGTGGGTGCACCTACCTGGCGGCCAAGGGGAAAGCCTAAAACACAAGTAACCCCAAGTCTGTTTTCATGGCGAAATCTCAGACATTCTGCCGACTGGCACAACGTACAGATATGGGCCTCGGGTGTCCTAGCCACCAAGGAAAACAGGGAAACCCATGCATTTCCGAAAAGAGGACACCCGTGGGAATCCGCAGAGGTATGATTTGCGCACATCGCCCCAGAATTTTTTACCCAGACATCCCCGCAAAGTCCGAAATCTCGGGAAAAAAACACTTTTTCCGCACATTTTGCTCGACGCACCCATCGAAACATGCCCCCAACAACACATGGCCTACCGTCGCGCGTTCCCACAGGTGTCCAGATGAAAACAGTACCTCACATGTGTGGGTGCACCTACCTGGCCGCCAAGGGGAAAGCATAAAACACAAGTAACCCCAAGTCAGTTTTCAGAGCGAAATCGCAGACATTCTGCCGACCGGCTAATGTACAGATATGGGCCTCGGGTATCCAAGCCACCAAGGAAAACAGGGAATCCCATGCATTTCCGAAAAGAGGACACCCGTGGGAATACGCAGAGGTATGATTTGCGCACATCGCCCCAGAATTTATTACCCAGACAGCCCT
The DNA here is from genome assembly GCF_040938575.1 of Ambystoma mexicanum. Lineage (NCBI taxonomy): Eukaryota > Metazoa > Chordata > Amphibia > Caudata > Ambystomatidae > Ambystoma > Ambystoma mexicanum. The sequence continues at coordinate 192,355,650 of NC_090939.1, forward strand.
GCAAAGTCCAAAATGTGGGGAAAAAAACGCTTTTTCCGCACATTTCGCTCGACGCACCCATCGAAAAACGCCCCCAACAACACATGGCCTACCGTCACGCATTCCCACAGGTGTCCAGATGAAAACGGTACCTCACATGCGTGGGTGCACCTACCTGGCTGGCAAGGGGCAAGCCGAAAACGCAAGCAACCCCCAGTCTGTTTGCAGAGGGGAATCTCAGCCATTCTGCAGACTGGCACAACATACAGATATGGTCCTCGGGTGTCCAAGCCACCCAGGAAAACAGGGAGCCCCATGCATTTCGGAAAAGAGGACACCCGTGGGAATCCGCAGAGGTATGATTTGCGCACATCGCCCCAGAATTTATTACCCAGACACACCCGCAAAGTCCGAAATGTGGGGAAAAAAACGCATTTTCCCCACATTTGGCTCGACGCACCCATCGAAACACGCCCCCAACAACACATGGCCTACCGTCCCGCGTTCCCACAGGTGTCCCGATGAAAACGGTACCTCATATGTGTGGGTGCACCTACCTGGCCGCCAAGGGGAAAGCCTAAAACACAAGTAACCCCAAGTCTGTTTTCAGAGGGAAATCTCAGACATTCTGCCGACCGGCACAACGTACAGATCTAGGCCTCGGGTGTCCAAGCCACCAAGGAAAACAGGGAACCCCATGCATTTCCGAAAAGAGGACACCCGTGGGAATCCGCAGAGGTATGATTTGCGCACATCGCCCCAGAATGTATCACCCAGACAGCCCTGCAAAGTCCGAAATGTGGGGAAAAAAACTCTTATTCCGCACATTTCGCTCGACGCACCCATCGAAACACGCCCCCAAGAACACATGGCCTACCGTCCCGCGTTCCCACAGGTGTCCCGATGAAAACGGTACCTCACATGTGTGGGTGCACCTACCTGGCCGCCAAGGGGAAAGCCTAAAACACAAGTAACCCCAAGTCTGTTTTCAGAGCGAAATCTCAGACATTCTGCCGACCGGCACAACGTACAGATATGGGCCTCGGGTGTCCAAGCCACCAAGGAAAACGGGGAACCCCATGCATTTCCGAAAAGAGGACACCCGTGGGAATCCGCAGAGGTATGATTTGCGCACATCGCCCCAGAATTTATTACCCAGACAGCCCTGCAAAGTCCGAAATGTGGGGAAAAAAACGCTTTTTCCGCATATTTCGCTCGACGCACCCATCGAAACACGGCCCCAACAACACATGGCCCACCGTCACATGTTCCCACAGGTGTCCCGATGAAAACGGTACCTCACATGTGTGGGTGCACCTACCTGCCCGCCAAGGGGAAAGCCTAAAACACAAGTAACCCCAAGTCTGTTTTCAGAGGGAAATCTCAGACATTCTGCCGACCGGCACAACATACAGATATGGGCCTCGGGTGTCCAAGCCACCGAGGAAAACAGGGAACCCAATGCATTTCCGAAAAGAGGACACCCGTGGGAATCCACAGAGGTATGATTTGCGCACATCGCCCCAGAATGTATTACTCAGACAGCCCTGCAAAGTCTGAAATGTGGGGAAGAAAACGCTTTTTCCGCACATTTCGCTCGACGCACCCATCGAAACATGCCCCCAACAACAGATGGCCTACCGTCCCGCGTTCCCACAGGTGTCCCGATGAAAACAGTACCTCACATGTGTGGGTGCACCTACCTGGCCGCCAAGGGGAAAGCCTAAAACACAAGTAACCCCAAGTCTGTTTTCAGAGGGAAATCTCAGACATTCTGCCGACTGGCACAACGTACAGATCTAGGCCTCGGGTGTCCAAGCCACCGGGGAAAACAGGGAACCCCATGCATTTCCGAAAAGAGGACACCCGTGGGAATCCGCAGAGGTATGATTTGCGCACATCGCCCCAGAATGTATTACCCAGACAGCCCTGCAAAGTCTGAAATGTGGGGAAGAAAACTCTTTTTCCGCACATTTCGCTCGACGCACCCATCGAAACACGCCCCCAACAACAGATGGCCTACCGTCCCGCGTTCCCACACGTGTCCCGATGAAAACGGTACCTCACATGTGTGGGTGCACCTACCTGGCCGCAAAGGGGAAAGTCTAAAACACAAGTAACCCCAAGTCTGTTTTCAGAGCGAAATCTCAGACATTCTGCCGACCGGCACAACGTACAGATATGGGCCTCGGGTGTCCAAGCCACCAAGGAACATGGGGAACCCCATGCATTTCCGAAGAGGACACCCGTGGGAATCCGCAGAGGTATGATTTGCGCACATCGCCCCAGAATTTTATACCCAGACAGCCCTGCAAAGTCCCAAATTTGGGGAAAAAAATGCATTTTCCGCACATTTCGCTCGACGTACCCATCGAAACACGCCCCCAACAACACATGGCCTACCGTCACGCGTTCCCACAGGTGTCCTGATGAAAACGGTACCTCACATGTGTGGGTGCACCTACCTGGCCGCCAAGGGGAAAGCGTAAAACACAAGTAACCCCAAGTCTGTTTTCAGAGCGAAATCTCAGACATTCTGCCGACCGGCACAAGATCCAGAGATGGCCCTCGGTGTCCAAGCCACCGAGGAAAACAGGGAACCCCATGCATTTCCGAAAAGAGGACACCTGTGGGAATCCGCAGAGGTATGATTTGCGCACATCGGCCCAGAATTTTTTACCCAGACAACCCCGCAAAGTCCGAAATGTCAGGAAAAAAACACTTTTTCCGCACATTTTGCTCGACGCACACTTCAAAACACGCCCCCAACAACACATGGCCTACCGTCATGCGTTCCCACAGGTGTCCCGATGAAAACGGTACCTCACATGTGTGGGTGCACCTACCTGGCGGCCAAGGGGAAAGCCTAAAACACAAGTAACCCCAAGTCTGTTTTCATGGCGAAATCTCAGACATTCTGCCGACCGGCACAACGTACAGATATGGGCCTTGGGTGTCCAAGCCACCAAGGAAAACAGGGAAACCCATGCATTTCCGAAAAGAGGACACCCGTGGGAATCCGCAGAGGTATGATTTGCGCACATCGCCCCAGAATTTTTTACCCAGACAGCCCCGCAAAGTCCGAAATGTCAGGAAAAAAACACTTTTTCCGCACATTTTGCTCGACGCACCCATCGAAACATGCCCCCAACAACACATGGCCTACCGTCACGCGTTCCCACAGGTGTCCCGATGAAAACGGTACCTCACATGTGTGAGTGCACCTACCTGGCCGCCAAGTGGAAAGCCTAAAACACAAGTAACCCCAAGTCTGTTTTCAGAGCGAAATCGCAGACATTCTGCCGACCGGCTAATGTACAGATATGGGCCTCGGGTATCCAAGCCACCAAGGAAAACAGGGAATCCCATGCATTTCCGAAAAGAGGACACCCGTGGGAATACGCAGAGGTATGATTTGCGCACATCGCCCCAGAATTTATTACCCAGACAGCCCTGCAAAGTCCAAAATGTGGGGAAAAAAACGCTTTTTCCGCACATTTCGCTCGACGCACCCATCGAAAAACGCCCCCAACAACACATGGCCTACCGTCACGCATTCCCACAGGTGTCCAGATGAAAACGGTACCTCACATGCGTGGGTGCACCTACCTGGCTGGCAAGGGGCAAGCCGAAAACGCAAGCAACCCCCAGTCTGTTTGCAGAGGGGAATCTCAGCCATTCTGCAGACTGGCACAACATACAGATATGGTCCTCGGGTGTCCAAGCCACCCAGGAAAACAGGGAGCCCCATGCATTTCGGAAAAGAGGACACCCGTGGGAATCCGCAGAGGTATGATTTGCGCACATCGCCCCAGAATTTATTACCCAGACACACCCGCAAAGTCCGAAATGTGGGGAAAAAAACGCATTTTCCCCACATTTGGCTCGACGCACCCATCGAAACACGCCCCCAACAACACATGGCCTACCGTCCCGCGTTCCCACAGGTGTCCCGATGAAAACGGTACCTCATATGTGTGGGTGCACCTACCTGGCCGCCAAGGGGAAAGCCTAAAACACAAGTAACCCCAAGTCTGTTTTCAGAGGGAAATCTCAGACATTCTGCCGACCGGCACAACGTACAGATCTAGGCCTCGGGTGTCCAAGCCACCAAGGAAAACAGGGAACCCCATGCATTTCCGAAAAGAGGACACCCGTGGGAATCCGCAGAGGTATGATTTGCGCACATCGCCCCAGAATGTATCACCCAGACAGCCCTGCAAAGTCCGAAATGTGGGGAAAAAAACTCTTATTCCGCACATTTCGCTCGACGCACCCATCGAAAAACGCCCCCAACAACACATGGCCTACCGTCACGCATTCCCACAGGTGTCCAGATGAAAACGGTACCTCACATGTGTGAGTGCACCTACCTGGCCGCCAAGTGGAAAGCCTAAAACACAAGTAACCCCAAGTCTGTTTTCAGAGCGAAATCGCAGACATTCTGCCGACCGGCTAATGTACAGATATGGGCCTCGGGTATCCAAGCCACCAAGGAAAACAGGGAATCCCATGCATTTCCGAAAAGAGGACACCCGTGGGAATCCGCAGAGGTATGATTTGCGCACATCGCCCCAGAATTTATTACCCAGACACACCCGCAAAGTCCGAAATGTGGGGAAAAAAACGCATTTTCCCCACATTTGGCTCGACGCACCCATCGAAACACGCCCCCAACAACACATGGCCTACCGTCCCGCGTTCCCACAGGTGTCCCGATGAAAACGGTACCTCATATGTGTGGGTGCACCTACCTGGCCGCCAAGGAGAAAGCCTAAAACACAAGTAACCCCAAGTCTGTTTTCAGAGGGAAATCTCAGACATTCTGCCGACCGGCACAACGTACAGATCTAGGCCTCGGGTGTCCAAGCCACCAAGGAAAACAGGGAACCCCATGCATTTCCGAAAAGAGGACACCCGTGGGAATCCGCAGAGGTATGATTTGCGCACATCGCCCCAGAATGTATCACCCAGACAGCCCTGCAAAGTCCGAAATGTGGGGAAAAAAACTCTTATTCCGCACATTTCGCTCGACGCACCCATCGAAACACGCCCCCAAGAACACATGGCCTACCGTCCCGCGTTCCCACAGGTGTCCCGATGAAAACGGTACCTCACATGTGTGGGTGCACCTACCTGGCCGCCAAGGGGAAAGCCTAAAACACAAGTAACCCCAAGTCTGTTTTCAGAGCGAAATCTCAGACATTCTGCCGACCGGCACAACGTACAGATATGGGCCTCGGGTGTCCAAGCCACCAAGGAAAACGGGGAACCCCATGCATTTCCGAAAAGAGGACACCCGTGGGAATCCGCAGAGGTATGATTTGCGCACATCGCCCCAGAATTTATTACCCAGACAGCCCTGCAAAGTCCGAAATGTGGGGAAAAAAACGCTTTTTCCGCATATTTCGCTCGACGCACCCATCGAAACACGGCCCCAACAACACATGGCCCACCGTCACATGTTCCCACAGGTGTCCCGATGAAAACGGTACCTCACATGTGTGGGTGCACCTACCTGCCCGCCAAGGGGAAAGCCTAAAACACAAGTAACCCCAAGTCTGTTTTCAGAGGGAAATCTCAGACATTCTGCCGACCGGCACAACATACAGATATGGGCCTCGGGTGTCCAAGCCACCGAGGAAAACAGGGAACCCAATGCATTTCCAAAAAGAGGACACCCGTGGGAATCCACAGAGGTATGATTTGCGCACATCGCCCCAGAATGTATTACTCAGACAGCCCTGCAAAGTCTGAAATGTGGGGAAGAAAACGCTTTTTCCGCACATTTCGCTCGACGCACCCATCGAAACACGCCCCCAACAACAGATGGCCTACCGTCCCGCGTTCCCACAGGTGTCCCGATGAAAACAGTACCTCACATGTGTGGGTGCACCTACCTGGCCGCCAAGGGGAAAGCCTAAAACACAAGTAACCCCAAGTCTGTTTTCAGAGGGAAATCTCAGACATTCTGCCGACTGGCACAACGTACAGATCTAGGCCTCGGGTGTCCAAGCCACCGGGGAAAACAGGGAACCCCATGCATTTCCGAAAAGAGGACACCCGTGGGAATCCGCAGAGGTATGATTTGCGCACATCGCCCCAGAATGTATTACCCAGACAGCCCTGCAAAGTCTGAAATGTGGGGAAGAAAACTCTTTTTCCGCACATTTCGCTCGACGCACCCATCGAAACACGCCCCCAACAACAGATGGCCTACCGTCCCGCGTTCCCACAGGTGTCCCGATGAAAACGGTACCTCACATGTGTGGGTGCACCTACCTGGCCGCAAAGGGGAAAGTCTAAAACACAAGTAACCCCAAGTCTGTTTTCAGAGCGAAATCTCAGACATTCTGCCGACCGGCACAACGTACAGATATGGGCCTCGGGTGTCCAAGCCACCAAGGAAAATGGGGAACCCCATGCATTTCCGAAGAGGACACCCGTGGGAATCCGCAGAGGTATGATTTGCGCACATCGCCCCAGAATTTTATACCCAGACAGCCCTGCAAAGTCCTAAATTTGGGGAAAAAAATGCATTTTCCGCACATTTCGCTCGACGTACCCATCGAAACACGCCCCCAACAACACATGGCCTACCGTCACGCGTTCCCACAGGTGTCCTGATGAAAACGGTACCTCACATGTGTGGGTGCACCTACCTGGCCGCCAAGGGGAAAGCGTAAAACACAAGTAACCCCAAGTCTGTTTTCAGAGCGAAATCTCAGACATTCTGCCGACCGGCACAAGATCCAGATATGGCCCTCGGTGTCCAAGCCACCGAGGAAAACAGGGAACCCCATGCATTTCCGAAAAGAGGACACCTGTGGGAATCCGCAGAGGTATGATTTGCGCACATCGGCCCAGAATTTTTTACCCAGACAACCCCGCAAAGTCCGAAATGTCAGGAAAAAAACACTTTTTCCGCACATTTTGCTCGACGCACACTTCAAAACACGCCCCCAACAACACATGGCCTACCGTCCCGCGTTCCCACAGGTGTCCCGATGAAAACGGTGCCTCACATGCGTGGGTGCACCTACCTGGCTGGCAAGGGCCAAGCCGAAAACGCAAGCAAGCCCCAGTCTGTTTGCAGAGTGGAATCTGAGCCATTTCTGCCGACCGGCACAACATACAGATATGGGCCTCGGGTGTCCAAGCCACCTAGGAAAACAGGGAGACCCATGCATTTCCAAAAAGAGGACACCCGTGGGAATCCGCAGAGGTATGATTTGCGCACATCGCCCCAGAATTTATTACCCAGACACCCCCGCAAATTCCGAAATGTGGGGAAAAAATGCTTTTTCCGCACATTTTGCTCGACGCACCCATCAAAACACGCCCCCAACAACACATGGCCTACCGTCACGCGTTCCCACAGGTGTTCCGATGAAAACGGTACCTCACATGTGTGGGTGCACCTACCTAGCGGCCAAGGGGGAAGCCTAAAACACAAGTAACCCCAAGTCTGTTTTAATGGTGAAATCTCAGACATTCTGCCGACCGGCACAACGTACAGATATGGGCCTCGGGTGTCCAAGCCACTGAGGAAAACAGGGAAACCCATGCATTTCCGAAAAGAGGATACCCGTGGGAATCCGCAGAGGTATGATTTGCGCACATCGCCGCAGAATTTTTTACCCAGACAGCCCAGCAAAGTCAGAAATCTCGGGAAAAAAACACTTTTTCCGCACATTTTGCTCGACGCACCCATCGAAACATGCCCCCAACAACACATGGCCTACCGTCACGCGTTCCCACAGGTGTCCCGATGAAAACAGTACCTCACATGTGTGGGTGGACCTACCTGGCCGCCAAGGGGAAAGCATAAAACACAAGTAACCCCAAGTCTGTTTTCAGAGCGAAATCGCAGACATTCTGCCGACAGGCTAACGTACAGATATGGGCCTCGGGTATCCAAGCCACCGAGGAAAACAGGGAATCCCATGCATTTCCGAAAAGAGGACACCCGTGGGAATACGCAGAGGTATGATTTGCGCACATCGCACCAGAATTTATTACCCAGACAGCCCTGCAAAGTCCAAAATGTGGGGAAAAAAACGCTTTTTCCGCACATTTCGCTTGACGCACCCATCGAAAAACGCCCCCAACAACACATGGCCTACTGTCACGCATTTCCACAGGTGTCCCGATGAAAACGGTACCTCACATGCGTGGGTGCACCTACCTGGCTGGCAAGGGGCAAGCTGAAAACGCAAGCAACCCCCAGTCTGTTTGCAGAGGGGAATCTCAGCCATTCTGCCGACTGGCACAACATACAGATATGGTCCTCGGGTGTCCAAGCCACCGAGGAAAACAGGGAGCCCCATGCATTTCCGAAAAGAGGACACCCGTGGGAATCCGCAGAGGTATGATTTGCGCACATCGCCCCAGAATTTATTACCCAGACACACCCGCAAAGTCTGAAATGTGGGGAAAAAAACGCATTTTCCCCACATTTCGCTCGACGCACCCATCGAAACACGCCCCCAACAACACATGGCCTACCGTCACACGTTCCCACAGGTGTCCCGATGAAAACAGTACCTCACATGTGTGGGTGCACCTACCTGCCCGCCAAGGGGAAAGCCTAAAACACAAGTAACCCCAAGTCTGTTTTCAGAGGGAAATCTCAGACATTCTGCCGACCGGCACGACGTAAAGATATGGGCCTTGGATGTCCAAGCCACCGAGGAAAACAGGGAACCCAATGCATTTCCGAAAAGAGGACACCCGTGGGAATCCACAGAGGTATGATTTGCTCACATCGCCCCAGAATTTATTACCCAGACACCCCCGCAAAGTCCGAAATGTGGGGAAAAAAACACTTTTTCCCCACATTTTGCTCGACGCACCCATCGAAACACGCCCCCAACAACACATGGCCTACCGTCCCGCGTTCCCACAGGTGTCCCGATGAAAACAGTACCTCACATGTGTGGGTGCACCTACCTGGCCGCCAAGGGGAAAGCCTAAAACACAAGTAACCCCAAGTCTGTTTTCAGAGGGAAATCTCAGACATTCTGCCGACTGGCACAACGTACAGATCTAGGCCTCGGGTGTCCAAGCCACCGGGGAAAACAGGGAACCCCATGCATTTCCGAAAAGAGGACACCCGTGGGAATCCGCAGAGGTATGATTTGCGCACATCGCCCCAGAATGTATTACCCAGACAGCCCTGCAAAGTCTGAAATGTGGGGAAGAAAACGCTTTTTCCGCACATTTCGCTCGACGCACCCATCGAAACACGCCCCCAACAACAGATGGCCTACCGTCCCGCGTTCCCACAGGTGTCCCGATGAAAACGGTACCTCACATGTGTGGGTGCACCTACCTGGCCACCAAGGGGAAAGTCTAAAACACAAGTAACCCCAAGTCTGTTTTCAGAGCGAAATCTCAGACATTCTGCCGACCGGCACAACGTACAGATATGGGCCTCGGGTGTCCAAGCCACCAAGGAAAACGGGGAACCCCATGCATTTCTGAAGAGGACACCCGTGGGAATCCGCAGAGGTATGATTTGCGCACATCGCCCCAGAATTTTATACCCAGACAGCCCTGCAAATTCCCAAATTTGGGGAAAAAAATGCGTTTTCCGCACATTTCGCTCAACGTACCCATCGAAACACGCCCCCAACAACACATGGCCTACCATCACGCGTTCCCACAGGTGTCCCGATGAAAACGGTACCTCACATGTGTGGGTGCACCTACCTGGCCGCCAAGGGGAAAGCGTAAAACACAAGTAACCCCAAGTCTGTTTTCAGAACGAAATCTCAGACATTCTGCCGATCGGCACAAGATCCAGATATGGCCCTCGGTGTCCAAGCCACCGAGGAAAACAGGGAACCCCATGCATTTCCGAAAAGAGGACACCTGTGGGAATCCGCAGAGGTATGATTTGCGCACATCGGCCCAGAATTTTTTACCCAGACAACCCCGCAAAGTCCGAAATGTCAGGAAAAAAACACTTTTTCCGCACATTTCGCTCGACGCACCCTTCAAAACACGCCCCCAACAACACATGGCCTACTGTCATGCGTTCCCACAGGTGTCCCGATAAAAACGGTACCTCACATGTGTGGGTGCACCTACCTGGCTGCCAAGGGGAAAGCCTAAAACACAAGTAACCCCAAGTCTGTTTTCATGGCGAAATCTCAGACATTCTGCCGACCGGCACAACGTACAGATATGGGCCTCGGGTGTCCAAGCCACCAAGGAAAACAGGGAAACCCATGCATTTCCGAAAAGAGGACACCCGTGGGAATCCGCAGAGGTATAAGTTGTGCACATCGCCCCAGAATTTTTTACCCAGACAGCCCCGCAAAGTTCGAAATGTCGGGAAAAAAACACTTTTTCCGCACATTTTGCTCGACGCACCCATCGAAACATGCCCCCAACAACACATGGCCTACCGTCACGCGTTCCCACAGGTGTCCCGATGAAAACGGTACCTCACATGTGTGGGTGCACCTACCTGGCCGCCAAGTGGAAAGCCTAAAACACAAGTAACCCCAAGTCTGTTTTCAGAGCGAAATCTCAGACATTCTGCCGACCGGCACATCGTACAGATATGGGCCTCGGGTGTCCAAGCCACCAAGGAAAACGGGGAACCCCATGCATTTCCGAAAAGAGGACACCCGTGGGAATCCGCAGAGGTATGATTTGCGCACATCGCCTCAGATTTTATTACCCAGACAGCCCCGCAAAGTCCGAAAAGTCGGGAAAAAAACGCTTTTTCCGCACGTTTCGCTCGACGCACCCATCGAAACATGCCCCCAACAACACATGGCCTACCGTCCCGCATTCCCACAGGTGTCCCGATGAAAACGGTGCCTCACATGCGTGGGTGCACCTACCTGGCTGGCAAGGGCCAAGCCGAAAACGCAAGCAACCCCCAGTCTGTTTGCAGAGTGGAATCTCAGCCATTCTGCCGACCGGCACAACATACAGATATGGGCCTCGGGTGTCCAAGCCACCGAGGGAAACAGGGAGACCCATGCATTTCCGAAAAGAGGACACCCGTGGGAATCCGCAGAGGTATGATTTGCGCACATCGCCCCAGAATTTATTACCCAGACAGCCCCGCAAAGTCCGAAATGTGGGGAAAAAAACGCTTTTTCCGCACATTTTGCTCGACGCACCCATCGAAACACACCCCCAACAACACATGGCCTACCGTCACGCATTCCCACAGGTGTCCCGATGAAAACGGTACCTCACATGTGTGGGTGCACCTACCTGGCCGCCAAGGGGAAAGCCTAAAACACTGCTATCACCCCCAAAGGGTTTGGGGAGGCAACTGATAGATTTAGGCCTGGGGTGCTCCAGCCACCAAGAAAAACAGGAACCCCCAGGCATTTCCGAAAAGAGGACACCCGTGGGAATCCGCAGAGGTATGATTTGCGCACATCGGCCCAGAATTTTTTACCCAGACAACCCCACAAAGTCCGAAATGTCAGGAAAAAAACACTTTTTCCGCACATTTCGCTCGACGCAACCATCAAAACACGCCCCCAACAACACATGGCCTACCGTCATGCGTTCCCACAGGTGTCCCGATGAAAACGGTACCTCACATGTGTGGGTGCACCTACCTGGCCGCCAAGTGGAAAGCCTAAAACACAAGTAACCCCAAGTCTGTTTTCAGAGCGAAATCTCAGACATTCTTCCGACCGGCACAACGTACAGATATGGGCCTCGGGTGTCCAAGCCACCAAGGAAAACAGGGAAACCCATGCATTTCCGAAAAGAGGACACCCGTGGGAATCCGCAGAGGTATGATTTGCGCAAATCGCCCCAGAATTTTTTACCCAGACAGCCCCACAAAGTCCGAAATGTCGGGAAAAAAACACTTTCTCCGCACATTTTGCTCGACGCACCCATCGAAACATGCCCCCAACAACACATGGCCTACCGTCACGCGTTCCCACAGGTGTCCCGATGAAAACGGTGCCTCACATGCGTGGGTGCACCTACCTGGCTGGCAAGGGCCAAGCCGAAAACGCAAGCAACCCCCAGTCTGTTTGCAGAGGGGAATCTCAGCCATTCTGCCGACCGGCACAACATACAGATATGGGCCTCGGGTGTCCAAGCCACCAAGGAAAACGGGGAACCCCATGCATTTCCGAAAAGAGGACACCCGTGGGAATCCGCAGAGGTATGATTTGCGCACATCGCCTCAGATTTTATTACCCAGACAGCCCCGCAAAGTCCGAAATGTCGGGAAAAAAACACTTTCTCCGCACATTTTGCTCGACGCACCCATCGAAACATGCCCCCAACAACACATGGCCTACCGTCATGCGTTCCCACAGGTGTCCCGATGAAAACGGTACCTCACATGTGTGGGTGCACCTACCTGGCCGCCAAGTGGAAAGCCTAAAACACAAGTAACCCCAAGTCTGTTTTCAGAGCGAAATCTCAGATATTCTTCCGACCGGCACAACGTACAGATATGGGCCTCGGGTGTCCAAGCCACCAAGGAAAACGGGGAACCCCATGCATTTCCGAAAAGAGGACACCCGTGGGAATCCGCAGAGGTATGATTTGCGCACATCGCCTCAGATTTTATTACCCAGACAGCCCCGCAAAGTCCGAAAAGTCGGGAAAAAAACGCTTTTTCTGCACATTTCGCTTGACGCACCCATCAAAACATGCCCCCAACAACACATGGCCTACCGTCCCGCGTTCCCACAGGTGTCCCGATGAAAACGGTGCCTCACATGCGTGGGTGCACCTACCTGGCTGGCAAGGGCCAAGCCGAAAACGCAAGCAACCCCCAGTCTGTTTGCAGAGGGGAATCTCAGCCATTCTGCCGACCGGCACAACATACAGATATGGGCCTCGGGTGTCCAAGCCACCTAGGAAAACAGGGAGACCCATGCATTTCCAAAAAGAGGACACCCGTGGGAATCCGCAGAGGTATGATTTGCGCACATCGCCCCAGAATTTATTACCCAGACACCCCCGCAAAGTCCGAAATGTGGGGAAAAAATGCTTTTTCCGCACATTTTGCTCGACGCACCCATCGAAACACGCCCCCAACAACACATGGCCTACCGTCACGCGTTGCCACAGGTGTTCCGATGAAAACGGTACCTCACATGTGTGGGTGCACCTACCTAGCGGCCAAGGGGGAAGCCTAAAACACAAGTAACCCCAAATCTGTTTTCATGGCGAAATCTCAGACATTCTGCCGACCGGCACAACGTACAGATATGGGCCTCGGGTGTCCAAGCCACTGAGGAAAACAGGGAAACCCATGCATTTCCGAAAAGAGGATACCCGTGGGAATCCGCAGAGGTATGATTTGCGCACATCGCCGCAGAATTTTTTACCCAGACAGCCCAGCAAAGTCAGAAATCTCGGGAAAAAAACACTTTTTCCGCACATTTTGCTCGACGCACCCATCGAAACATGCCCCCAACAACACATGGCCTACCGTCACGCGTTCCCACAGGTGTCCCGATGAAAACAGTACCTCACATGTGTGGGTGCACCTACCTGGCCGCCAAGGGGAAAGCATAAAACACAAGTAACCCCAAGTCTGTTTTCAGAGCGAAATCGCAGACATTCTGCCGACAGGCTAACGTACAGATATGGGCCTCGGGTATCCAAGCCACCGAGGAAAACAGGGAATCCCATGCATTTCCGAAAAGAGGACACCCGTGGGAATATGCAGAGGTATGATTTGCGCACATCGCACCAGAATTTATTACCCAGACAGCCCTGCAAAGTCCAAAATGTGGGGAAAAAAACGCTTTTTCCGCACATTTCGCTTGACGCACCCATCGAAAAACGCCCCCAACAACACATGGCCTACCGTCACGCATTTCCACAGGTGTCCCGATGAAAACGGTACCTCACATGCGTGGGTGCACCTACCTGGCTGGCAAGGGGCAAGCCGAAAACGCAAGCAACCCCCAGTCTGTTTGCAGAGGGGAATCTCAGCCATTCTGCCGACTGGCACAACATACAGATATGGTCCTCGGGTGTCCAAGCCACCGAGGAAAACAGGGAGCCCCATGCATTTCCGAAAAGAGGACACCCGTGGGAATCCGCAGAGGTATGATTTGCGCACATCGCCCCAGAATTTATTACCCAGACACACCCGCAAAGTCTGAAATGTGGGGAAAAAAACGCATTTTCCCCACATTTCGCTCGACGCACCCATCGAAACACGCCCCCAACAACACCTGGCCTACCGTCCCGCGTTCCCACAGGTGTCCCGATGAAAACGGTACCTCACATGTGTGGGTGCACCTACCTGGCCGCCAAGGGGAAAGCCTAAAACACAATTAACCCCAAGTCTGTTTTCAGAGGGAAATCTCAGACATTCTGCCGACCGGCACAACGTACAGATCTAGGCCTCGGGTGTCCAAGCCACCAAGGAAAACAGGGAACCCCATGCATTTCTGAAAAGAGGACACCCGTGGGAATCCGCAGAGGTATGATTTGCGCACATCGCCCCAGAATGTATCACCCAGACAGCCCTGCAAAGTCCGAAATGTGGGGAAAAAAACTCTTATTCCGCACATTTCGCTCGACGCACCCATCGAAACACGCCCCCAACAACACATGGCCTACCATCCCGCGTTCCCACAGGTGTCCCGATGAAAACGGTACCTCACATGTGTGGGTGCACCTACCTGGCCGCCAAGGGGAAAGCCTAAAACACAAGTAACCCCAAGTCTGTTTTCAGAGCGAAATCTCAGACATTCTGCCGACCGGCACAACGTACAGATATGGGCCTCGGGTGTCCAAGCCACCAAGGAAAACGGGGAACCCCATGCATTTCTGAAAAGAGGACACCCGTGGGAATCTGCAGAGGTATGATTTGCGCACATCGCCCCAGAATTTATTACCCAGACAGCCCTGCAAAGTCCGAAATGTGGGGAAAAAAACGCTTTTTCCGCACATTTCGCTCGACACACCCATCGCAACACGGCCCCAACAACACATGGCCTACCGTCACACGTTCCCACAGGTGTCCCGATGAAAACGGTACCTCACATGTGTGGGTGCACCTACCTGCCCGCCAAGGGGAAAGCCTAAAACACAAGTAACCCCAAGTCTGTTTTCAGAGGGAAATCTCAGACATTCTGCCGACCGGCACAACGTAAAGATATGGGCCTTGGATGTCCAAGCCACCGAGGAAAACAGGGAACCCAATGCATTTCCGAAAAGAGGACACCCGTGGGAATCCACAGAGGTATGATTTGCGCACATCGCCCCAGAATTTATTACCCAGACACCCCCGCAAAGTCCGAAATGTGGGGAAAAAAACACATTTTCCCCACATTTTGCTCGACGCACCCATCGAAACACGCCCCCAACAACACATGGCCTACCTTCCCGCGTTCCCACAGGTGTCCCGATGAAAACAGTACCTCACATGTGTGGGTGCACCTACCTGGCCGCCAAGGGGAAAGCCTAAAACACAAGTAACCCCAAGTCTGTTTTCAGAGGGAAATCTCAGACATTCTGCCGACTGGCACAACGTACAGATCTAGGCCTCGGGTGTCCAAGCCACCGGGGAAAACAGGGAACCCCATGCATTTCCGAAAAGAGGACACCTGTGGGAATCCGCAGAGGTATAAATTTGCGCAAATCGCCCCAGAATGTATTACCCAGACAGCCCTGCAAAGTCTGAAATGTGGGGAAGAAAACGCTTTTTCCGCACATTTCGCTCGACGCACCCATCGAAACACGCCCCCAACAACAGATGGCCTACCGTCCCGCGTTCCCACAGGTGTCTCGATGAAAACGGTACCTCACATGTGTGGGTGCACCTACCTGGCCACCAAGGGGAAAGTCTAAAACACAAGTAACCCCAAGTCTGTTTTCAGAGCGAAATCTCAGACATTCTGCCGACCGGCACAACGTACAGATATGGGCCTCGGGTGTCCAAGCCACCAAGGAAAACGGGGAACCCCATGCATTTCTGAAGAGGACACCCGTGGGAATCCGCAGAGGTATGATTTGCGCACATCGCCCCAGAATTTTATACCCAGACAGCCCTGCAAAGTCCCAAATCTGGGGAAAAAAATGCATTTTCCGCACATTTCGCTCGACGTACCCATCGAAACACGCCCCCAACAACACATGGCCTACCATCACGCGTTCCCACAGGTGTCCCGATGAAAACGGTACCTCACATGTGTGGGTGCACCTACCTGGCCGCCAAGGGGAAAGCGTAAAACACAAGTAACCCCAAGTCTGTTTTCAGAACGAAATCTCAGACATTCTGCCGATCGGCACAAGATCCAGATATGGCCCTCGGTGTCCAAGCCACCGAGGAAAACAGGGAACCCCATGCATTTCCGAAAAGAGGACACCTGTGGGAATCCGCAGAGGTATGAGTTGCGCACATCGCCCCAGAATTTTTTACCCAGACAGCCCCGCAAAGTTCGAAATGTCGGGAAAAAAACACTTTTTCTGCACATTTTGCTCGACGCACCCATCGAAACATGCCCCCAACAACACATGGCCTACCGTCACACGTTCCCACAGGTGTTCCGATGAAAACGGTACCTCACATGTGTGGGTGCACCTACCTGGCCGCCAAGTGGAAAGCCTAAAACACAAGTAACCCCAAGTCTGTTTTCAGAGCGAAATCTCAGACATTCTGCCGACCGGCACATCGTACAGATATGGGCCTCGGGTGTCCAAGCCACCAAGGAAAACGGGGAACCCCATGCATTTCCGAAAAGAGGACACCCGTGGGAATCCGCAGAGGTATGATTTGCGCACATCGCCTCAGATTTTATTACCCAGACAGCCCCGCAAAGTCCGAAAAGTTGGGAAAAAAACGCTTTTTCCGCACATTTCGCTTGACGCACCCATCAAAACATGCCCCCAACAACACATGGCCTACCGTCCCGCGTTCCCACAGGTGTCCCGATGAAAACGGTGCCTCACATGCGTGGGTGCACCTACCTGGCTGGCAAGGGCCAAGCCGAAAACGCAAGCAACCCCCAGTCTGTTTGCAGAGGGGAATCTCAGCCATTCTGCCGACCGGCACAACATACAGATATGGGCCTCGGGTGTCCAAGCCACCTAGGAAAACAGGGAGACCCATGCATTTCCAAAAAGAGGACACCCGTGGGAATCCGCAGGGGTATGATTTGCGCACATCGCCCCAGAATTTATTACCCAGACACCCCCGCAAAGTCCGAAATGTGGGGAAAAAATGCTTTTTCCGCACATTTTGCTCGACGCACCCATCGAAACACGCCCCCAACAACACATGGCCTACCATCACGCGTTGCCACAGGTGTTCCGATGAAAACGGTACCTCACATGTGTGGGTGCACCTACCTAGCGGCCAAGGGGGAAGCCTAAAACACAAGTAACCCCAAGTCTGTTTTCATGGCGAAATCTCAGACATTCTGCCGACCGGCACAACGTACAGATATGGGCCTCGGGTGTCCAAGCCACTGAGGAAAACAGGGAAACCCATGCATTTCCGAAAAGAGGATACCCGTGGGAATCCGCAGAGGTATGATTTGCGCACATCGCCCCAGAATGTATCACCCAGACAGCCCTGCAAAGTCCGAAATGTGGGGAAAAAAACTCTTATTCCGCACATTTCGCTCGACGCACCCATCGAAACACGCCCCCAACAACACATGGCCTACCGTCCCGCGTTCCCACAGGTGTCCCGATGAAAACGGTACCTCACATGTGTGGGTGCACCTACCTGGCCGCCAAGGGGAAAGCCTAAAACACAAGTAACCCCAAGTCTGTTTTCAGAGCGAAATCTCAGACATTCTGCCGACCGGCACAACGTACAGATATGGGCCTCGGGTGTCCAAGCCACCAAGGAAAACGGGGAACCCCATGCATTTCTGAAAAGAGGACACCCGTGGGAATCCGCAGAGGTATGATTTGCGCACATCGCCCCAGAATTTATTACCCAGACAGCCCTGCAAAGTCCGAAATGTGGGGAAAAAAACGCTTTTTCCGCACATTTCGCTCGACGCACCCATCGCAACACGGCCCCAACAACACATGGCCTACCGTCACACGTTCCCACAGGTGTCCCGATGAAAACGGTACCTCACATGTGTGGGTGCACCTACCTGCCCGCCAAGGGGAAAGCCTAAAACACAAGTAACCCCAAGTCTGTTTTCAGAGGGAAATCTCAGACATTCTGCCGACCGGCACAACGTAAAGATATGGGCCTTGGATGTCCAAGCCACCGAGGAAAACAGGGAACCCAATGCATTTCCGAAAAGAGGACACCCGTGGGAATCCGCAGAGGTATGATTTGCGCACATCGCCCCAGAATGTATTACCCAGACAGCCCTGCAAAGTCTGAAATGTGGGGAAGAAAACGCTTTTTCCGCACATTTCGCTCGACGCACCCATCGAAACACGCCCCCAACAACAGATGGCCTACCGTCCCGCGTTCCCACAGGTGTCTCGATGAAAACGGTACCTCACATGTGTGGGTGCACCTACCTGGCCACCAAGGGGAAAGTCTAAAACACAAGTAACCCCAAGTCTGTTTTCAGAGCGAAATCTCAGACATTCTGCCGACCGGCACAACGTACAGATATGGGCCTCGGGTGTCCAAGCCACCAAGGAAAACGGGGAACCCCATGCATTTCTGAAGAGGACACCCGTGGGAATCCGCAGAGGTATGATTTGCGCACATCGCCCCAGAATTTTATACCCAGACAGCCCTGCAAAGTCCCAAATTTGGGGAAAAAAATGCATTTTCCGCACATTTCGCTCGACGTACCCATCGAAACACGCCCCCAACAACACATGGCCTACCATCACGCGTTCCCACAGGTGTCCCGATGAAAACGGTACCTCACATGTGTGGGTGCACCTACCTGGCCGCCAAGGGGAAAGCGTAAAACACAAGTAACCCCAAGTCTGTTTTCAGAACGAAATCTCAGACATTCTGCCGATCGGCACAAGATCCAGATATGGCCCTCGGTGTCCAAGCCACCGAGGAAAACAGGGAACCCCATGCATTTCCGAAAAGAGGACACCTGTGGGAATCCGCAGAGGTATGATTTGCGCACATCGGCCCAGAATTTTTTACCCAGACAACCCCGCAAAGTCCGAAATGTCAGGAAAAAAACACTTTTTCCGCACATTTCGCTCGACGCACCCTTCAAAACACGCCCCCAACAACACATGGCCTACCGTCATGCGTTCCCACAGGTGTCCCGATAAAAACGGTACCTCACATGTGTGGGTGCACCTACCTGGCTGCCAAGGGGAAAGCCTAAAACACAAGTAACCCCAAGTCTGTTTTCATGGCGAAATCTCAGACATTCTGCCGACCGGCACAACGTACAGATATGGGCCTCGGGTGTCCAAGCCACCAAGGAAAACAGGGAAACCCATGCATTTCCGAAAAGAGGACACCCGTGGGAATCCGCAGAGGTATGAGTTGCGCACATCGCCCCAGAATTTTTTACCCAGACAGCCCCGCAAAGTTCGAAATGTCGGGAAAAAAACACTTTTTCCGCACATTTTGCTCGACGCACCCATCGAAACATGCCCCCAACAACACATGGCCTACCGTCACACGTTCCCACAGGTGTCCCAATGAAAACGGTACCTCACATGTGTGGGTGCACCTACCTGGCCGCCAAGTGGAAAGCCTAAAACACAAGTAACCCCAAGTCTGTTTTCAGAGCGAAATCTCAGACATTCTGCCGACCGGCACATCGTACAGATATGGGCCTCGGGTGTCCAAGCCACCAAGGAAAACGGGGAACCCTATGCGTTTCCGAAAAGAGGACACCCGTGGGAATCCGCAGAGGTATGATTTGCGCACATCGCCTCAGATTTTATTACCCAGACAGCCCCGCAAAGTCCGAAAAGTCGGGAAAAAAACGCTTTTTCCGCACATTTCGCTCGACGCACCCATCGAAACATGCCCCCAACAACACATGGCCTATCGTCCCGCGTTCCCACAGGTGTCCCGATGAAAACGGTGCCTCACATGCGTGGGTGCACCTACCTGGCTGGCAAGGGCCAAGCCGAAAACGCAAGCAACCCCCAGTCTGTTTGCAGAGTGGAATCTCAGCCATTCTGCCGACCGGCACAACATACAGATATGGGCCTCGGGTGTCCAAGCCACCGAGGGAAACAGGGAGACCCATGCATTTCCGAAAAGAGGACACCCGTGGGAATCCGCAGAGGTATGATTTGCGCACATCGCCCCAGAATTTATTACCCAGACAGCCCCGCAAAGTCCGAAATGTGGGGAAAAAAACGCTTTTTCCGCACATTTCGCTCGACGCACCCATCGAAACACACCCCCAACAACACATGGCCTACCGTCACGCATTCCCACAGGTGTACCGATGAAAACGGTACCTCACATGTGTGGGTGCACCTACCTGGCCGCCAAGGGGAAAGCCTAAAACACTGCTATCACCCCCAAAGGGTTTGGGGAGGCAACTGATAGATTTAGGCCTGGGGAGCTCCAGCCACCAAGAAAAACAGGAACCCCCATGCATTTCCGAAAAGAGGACACCCGTGGGAATCCGCAGAGGTATGATTTGCGCACATCGGCCCAGAATTTTTTACCCAGACAACCCCACAAAGTCCGAAATGTCAGGAAAAAAACACTTTTTCCGCACATTTCGCTCGACGCAACCATCAAAACACGCCCCCAACAACACATGGCCTACCGTCATGCGTTCCCACAGGTGTCCCGATGAAAACGGTACCTCACATGTGTGGGTGCACCTACCTGGCCGCCAAGTGGAAAGCCTAAAACACAAGTAACCCCAAGTCTGTTTTCAGAGCGAAATCTCAGACATTCTTCCGACCGGCACAACGTACAGATATGGGCCTCGGGTGTCCAAGCCACCAAGGAAAACAGGGAAACCCATGCATTTCCGAAAAGAGGACACCCGTGGGAATCCGCAGAGGTATGATTTGCGCACATCGCCCCAGAATTTTTTACCCAGACAGCCCCGCAAAGTCCGAAATGTCGGGAAAAAAACACTTTCTCCGCACATTTTGCTCGACGCACCCATCGAAACATGCCCCCAACAACACATGGCCTACCGTCCCGCGTTCCCACAGGTGTCCCGATGAAAACGGTGCCTCACATGCGTGGGTGCACCTACCTGGCTGGCAAGGGCCAAGCCGAAAACGCAAGCAACCCCCAGTCTGTTTGCAGAGTGGAATCTCAGCCATTCTGCCGACCGGCACAACATACAGATATGGGCCTCGGGTGTCCAAGCCACCAAGGAAAACGGGGAACCCCATGCATTTCCAAAAAGAGGACACCCGTGGGAATCCGCAGAGGTATGATTTGCGCACATCGCCTCAGATTTTATTACCCAGACAGCCCCGCAAAGTCCGAAATGTCGGGAAAAAAACACTTTCTCCGCACATTTTGCTCAACGCACCCATCGAAACATGCCCCCAACAACACATGGCCTACCGTCATGCGTTCCCACAGGTGTCCCGATGAAAACGGTACCTCACATGTGTGGGTGCACCTACCTGGCCGCCAAGTGGAAAGCCTAAAACACAAGTAACCCCAAGTCTGTTTTCAGAGCGAAATCTCAGACATTCTTCCGACCGGCACAACGTACAGATATGGGCCTCGGGTGTCCAAGCCACCAAGGAAAACGGGGAACCCCATGCATTTCCGAAAAGAGGACACCCGTGGGAATCCGCAGAGGTATGATTTGCGCACATCGCCTCAGATTTTATTACCCAGACAGCCCCGCAAAGTCCGAAAAGTCGGGAAAAAAACGCTTTTTCCGCACATTTCGCTCGACGCACCCATCAAAACATGCCCCCAACAACACATGGCCTACCGTCCCGCGTTCCCACAGGTGTCCCGATGAAAACGGTGCCTCACATGCGTGGGTGCACCTACCTGGCTGGCAAGGGCCAAGCCGAAAACGCAAGCAACCCCCAGTCTGTTTGCAGAGGGGAATCTCAGCCATTCTGCCGACCGGCACAACATACAGATATGGGCCTCGGGTATCCAAGCCACCTAGGAAAACAGGGAGACCCATGCATTTCCGAAAATAGGACACCCGTGGGAATCCGCAGAGGTATGATTTGCGCACATCGCCCCAGAATTTATTACCCAGACAGCCCCGCAAAGTCCGAAATGTGGGAAAAAAAATGCTTTTTCCGCACATTTCGCTCGACGCACCCATCGAAACACGCCCCCAACAACACATGGCCTACCGTCACGCATTCCCACAGGTGTCCCGATGAAAACGGTACCTCACATGTGTGGGTGCACCTACCTGGCCGCCAAGGGGAAAGCCTAAAACACTGCTATCCCCCCCAAAGGGTTTGAGGAGGCAACCGACAGATTTAGGCCTGGGGTGCTTCAGCCACCAAGAAAAACAGGAACCCCCATGCATTTCCGAAAAGAGGACACCCGTGGGAATCCGCAGAGGTATGATTTGCGCACATCGGCCCAGAATGTATTACCCAGACAGCCCTGCAAAGTCCGAAATGTGGGGAAAAAACGCTTTTTCCGCACATTTCGCTCGACGCACCCATGGAAACACGCCCCCAACAACACATGGTCTACCGTCACGCGTTTCCACAGGTGTCCCAATGAAAATGGTACCTCACATGTGTGGGTGCACCTACCTGGCGGCCAAGGGGAAAGCCTAAAACACAAGTAACCCCAAGTCTGTTTTCAGAGGGAAATCTCAGACGTTATGCCGACCGGCACAACGTACAGATATGGGCCTCGGGTGTTCAAGCCACTGAGGAAAACAGGAAACCCCATGCATTTACGAAAAGAGGACACCTGTGGGAATCCGCAGAGGTATGATTTGCGCACATCGGTACCTGAGTGACAATGGGTACATCTTTTGTATAGTAACTTCGCTGTAGTGCGCTTAGGAAACAGTAAAGTACTGGTAGTAAGCCATTTCACATGCACCTTTCCTCCCACTTCCAATACATACCAGACACAATGCAGTTAGACAAGCAAGGTGGGATTTAGCACAAGGACAGACCTCCTTGTGTAGCACAAGAAGGTTTGTCCTTGTGAGCAGTGATGCCACGACAAGGCACCCACCGGATCACTGGCCATTCGTATCCCTTTCGTGTCTGCAGTCAGTTGGCATCCATTTCAGCAGTTGCACTTCTACCAAATCACTAGCACCAGAGCAAGTGTATCTACACATGAGCATATCTACACACTTATACCACGTGGACATGTGTGTACAATGCAACTGTGTCTCTAGCAATATCTTAACTATCATTTGGCATCAATTTCATAGCAACTGTGTCTGCATGCAAACTTTATGTGCCGGCAATCACATGTGGACAGTGATAGCAAGTGCATACTGGCTCACTTCGCTACCCTGCCCTACAGGCGCTATCTTCCACACTAGCTTTGAGTATGCCCATAGCAACTATGGGCAAACATTCTTATGTTCCACCGTACCCACACAAAACAGCCATCCTGCAACATGACAATCATTTCGGCAGTGCTGGAAAAGTCCATTCACAGAAATTGCATCTGCATGTTCTTTGTATCTTTACCTAATTCACACACCAATCATATCCAATTCATTCCTACAGAAGACGTGTCACTTACACCACACATAACATTACTCGCAGTAAAACAATAAACAAGGCAGGATCTTACGAGGTACGCAAGACACTGCTGCCATATAGTTGGTGTCCAAGTACCACTTTCATGACACTTAGACCTCAAGGGAGGGAGCCAAAGTGGCGTGTATTATTTTGAAAAGACCCCCCTTTGAGTGGAGGGAACCTGAATGGTGTTCTGGTCTTCCACAACGCACGGCTTGAGTAGAGGGAGCGGGACTGGCCTTTCTTTGCTTGCCAAACCTTAGGTGGAAGGAGCCAGATTTGGGTTCCTGTCCAAAGTACGCCGGAAGTGGATGGGGTTTTCCAGACGTTTTTTTTTGTAAGGCAATCCCGAACAGGAGCAAGCTGCACTCCCATAGGGGAGTGACCCAGAGTGCTCCACGCTTCTTCTCCATGGCCCGCCTCAACTAGAGGCGGTGGAGTGGCATTCCTTTCCAAGATGCGCCTGCTTTGGAAGAGACAAGCATTGCGTTACTTTGCAAGGCACACCTCGCGCACAGGGAGCTAGACTGCCTTTTCCTTATGAGGCAGACCTGAAGTGAAAGGTACCGTGGGTGATCCCAGGCAGGCCTCAAGTGGAGGGGGCAGGACTAGAATTGCTTGCCAAAGCACGCGAAAGGGGAGTAAAGCAGAGTGCTGCCCCCACCTACTCCAAGGCACACCTCAAGTGGAGGGAGCTAGAGTGGCATTTCTTTCCAAGATGTGCCTGCTTTGGAAGAAACAAGCATTGCATTACTTTGCAAGGCACACCACGCGCAGAGGGAGCTAGACTGCCTTTTCCTTATGAGGCAGACCTGAAGTGAAAGGTACCGGGGGTGATGTCTCTTTCCCAGGCAGGCCTCAAGTGGAGGGGGCAGGACTAGCATTGCTTGCCAAAGCACGCCAAAGGGGAGTAAAGCAGAGTGCTGTCCCCACCTACTCCAAGGCACACCTCAAGTGGAGGGAGCTAGAGTGGCATTTCTTTCCAAGATGTGCCTGCTTTGGAAGAAACAAGCATTGCGTTACTTTGCAAGGCACACCACGCGCAGAGGGAGCTAGACTGCCTTTTCCTTATGAGGCAGACCTGAAGTGAAAGGTACTGGGGGTGATGTCTCTTTCCCAGGCAGGCCTCAAGTGGAGGGGGCAGGACTAGCATTGCTTGCCAAAGCACGCCAAAGGGGAGTAAAGCAGAGTGCTGTCCCCACCTACTCCAAGGCACAACTTAAGTGGAGGGAGCTAGAGTGGCATTTCTTTCCAAGATGCGCCTGCTTTGGAAGAAACAAGCATTGCGTTACTTTGCAAGGCACACCACGCGCAGAGGGAGCTAGACTGCCTTTTCCTTATGTGGCAGACCTGAAGTGAAAGGTACCGGGGGGTGATGTCTCTTTCCCAGGCAGGCCTCAAGTGGAGGGAGCAGGACTAGCATTGCTTGCCAAAGCACGCCAAAGGGGAAAGACCCGCATGGCACAACTCAAGTACAGGGACTCATAATGATTACTATTTTGCAGGCACGCCTCCAATGGAAGGAGCCTGATTAGCGTTCCTGAGGTGAGGGATCTAGACTGATGTACATTTTCTTGGCAGGCCTCAAGGGAAAGCTACGGCTGTGGTTGCCTTTCCAAGGCAGGCCTCAAGTGGAGGAAGCAGGACTAGCAATGCTCGTGAATGCACGCTAAATCAAGTGAAGTGAGTTGACATCCTGTTGCATTTTCATTGAAGGTACACCTCCAGGGAAGGGTGCAAGAGTGCCATTCCTTTACAAGACATGCACGATTTCAGTGGCTAAGGGTCCCTTTCAAGGAATGATCGGCATTTTCGGAAATCAGTCGATCTCCCAATAATTTTCCTTTGTATGATACAAAAGGAAACAAGGCTGAAAGCAGAGGGCAGGCTGGGAAGGGCATTGGGGACAGTACACCCGAGTATCCTTCCTCTTTCCTTGTTTTGTACACACCTTACATTTTCGGTACGGTTGTGCCTTCGTGGCAGTGGGAGGAACATAATCACAAAAGTGTCGCTCTTGCAATCTGGCCACATCTTCGACCTCTGGAAAGGAGGGAATTTGTACATGAACATTAGCCAGAGATTGAACAATTTCTAATTCAAAATCCAAAAAGGAGAGCTTGTTTTCTGGAGTAGCTGCACGGTACACCACATAAGCATTGTACGTTGCCATATGCACAATGTGTGTGGCTAACTTTTTGTAGGGTTGCATGAGGTGGGGCCCTCCATTTGGGGTGGGGGGGGGTTGAGGGCCACCCCCCGTTGTGGTACATCATTCGCTGCCAATTTAGGGTGGCCCTCAGCCCCCCCTAAAAAGCAGCCTGTGATTTTGTATATTTTTTTTTGTTTACCCAACTTCGCTTGGTGCAGATGGGCACATTAGTGTGGCTATCTGCCCCCAGGGTGCCCAAACCCTACTGCCCCATCTATTGGGGGTCCTGCCCCACCTTTTGGGGTGCTCCCCCCCAATGGCTGGGGGACACACCTCATGCAGGCCTCCCTGGGCCTCCTCCAAATGGCTGCGTGAGGTACACCCCACCTCCATTTGGGGTGAGGGGGGAGAGGGCCACCCCAAAAGGTGGGGCAGATCCCCCAATAGATGGGGCAGTAGGGTTTGGGCACCCTGGGGGCAGATAGCCACACTAATGTGGCCATCTGCACCAAGCAAAGTAGGGTAAACAAAAAACAAAATACAAATTCATAGGCTTCTTTTTAGGGGGAGCTGAGGGCCACCCTAAATTGGTAGCGAATGATGTACTGCAACGGGGGGTGGCCCTCAACCCCCCCCACCCCAAATGGAGGGCCCCACCTCATGCAACCCTACAAAAAGTTAGCCACACACATTGTGCATAAATATTATCGTTAGTCTAATTTTACTTATATATAAGAGTGACGTGTAGTTTTAGGAGATTGTGCTATTTTTAGGGAACATTTACTCTTGTACGAGATATTTCAAACATGCAGCCCATTTTTGAAAGAGAGGATTTTTATTGTTCAGAACACTTAGACGGAAAAACTGTATCATGTAAAGTAGACACTATTGTCAAAATCAACAGCTCATTAAGTATTGGTGGCATCATACTGGGGGAATCACCTACTCAATGTGCAGCCAATTTCCATTCACATAACACATGAGCCCCAAGCATTTTATTTTTTGTAGTGCTCATGCAATTTCCAATACACATCATCCACATCATTTCAGGAAACTTGCACCAGATAATTGATCATAATTAATGTACCACCCTTTAAAGCAGAACATCAGATCGTCCACTCTTCACATACATGAAAGAACTACAAAGCTCCTTTAATAAACATACTTATGTCTGTTGTTATCAGCAGTGCATGCCAGGGATGGAAATCATCATTCAATTGCCTATGCCGTAAGGCTTTACCATGACCCCAGTAGAACAAAATAACCCCTATTACTCACTTCATCCTAGTTCAGTGTCCAATATACCGTAATAATGTAACCAATGGCCACTGCTCATTGCTTGCAACCATGGAAATTCTCCAAATCCATGGAGCATAGGCATCAGTGATACTGCATTCACCAATAAGCAAATCAGAGTACACATTTGCGTTTGCCGAGGGTCAGGCCCACTACACAGAAACCAAATGTTTATCACTAGTTCTTCTACTTACATTCTTACAATTTGGAAAAATAAATCAAAACACATATTTCAAAAAACATGCTTGCAGGTCCTTGCTAATGCTTGTTGCACAAGTTTGTTGTAAACTAGTACACCAATTAAGGCAGTAACCACAATCTAAATATATTTCCCCATTAAAACCTACCGCTTTGGCCATGCCGTATGCCACAATAAGCAAATTACTGTACACAATTCTCCTTGCTGACAACCATGCCCATTGCCCCATCACCAGCGTTATATCACTGTGTTGTGTACTTACTATTTATACTTAATCAAAAAATAAAACAGGACATAATTGCAAAACCATGCTTTCCAGTTCTTGCTCACCCCCCTCATACATATTTGCTGCAATCCCACCCAGCACTTAAACCTGTACCTACAAGCACATTTTTATTCTCTTTCAAACCTTTACCGATTTCAAAAAACCTTGCCACATAGCCGGTCCCTTGTGCACATGGCCATTTAACCCCATTTGACGTCCCTCGTCGTCATGGCCATTATCCAGATTGTCCAGGTCATGACCTTATGCCATGGCCACTCTGCAATCTGGCCACTGCCCATAACCAGAGGCTATACCACAATCACCACAGATATATCACTATTTTTTGTACCTACATTATGACACTTGTCAAAAAATATTCATGCTTTCAGGACCTTGCCAATGCTCCTTACACGACTTTGCTAGAAATCCACCCAGGTTTGATTTTTTCAAAACTGTTAAAATGTATGTCCATACCATAGTCCTATGATTTAGCCCCCACTTCACAAGATCCATTCAGACTTTGCACAGACATTCAAAGTTGGGTTTATGATCTTTCTGAAAACGTTTGTCCACATTTGTCAAACGGCAAGAAAGTTATAAACCATTTAAAAATGTTGAGACCCCCCTCTAATTTGGGCCGCTCGTCGCAAAATCCTGCCAAGCTTTGCAAAAACATTTATATCTGCAGATTCATAAAATAGCACCACTTGTATTTACAATATTTTGGGACACCCCTCTAATGTTGTTCCCTCTTGACAAAACAGCACCACACTTTGCAAATCCATTCAGAATCATGTCTAGAATGAAACTCTTGAATTTCATGCAGTTTCGTTGAGTGGCGCCAAAGTTGTAAGCCAACCAAAAAATGTTTTTCACCAACCCTGTAATACACAAATAAGCATAGATCCCCCCGAACATCTAAGATGTTTGTGGCCATCATAGGATTGTCCAGAACTGTGTGCCTAGTAAACTACCATTGACAGCTGCCAGTATTTCCATAGCAAATAACAGTACAGCAACAAGAACATTAAAACAAAAACAGTGTTTTCTAAATTTGTTGCACATGTATACATCAAATAAACCATCCCAGCATCTTACTACCTCTAATTGTTCTACTACAATAGCATTTCCTAACACATACTGCGTTGTACATAATAGGAGTTTGCATAGCAATAAGTCCCAAGCCAAGGGGGCATTCATGTGTCTGATACCGCCCCAAAGTATTTATTGAAGCCCTCACGGTAGTCAGAATCTTTAACTATGGGCACACTAAATATCACACAACAATGGCAAAAAACAAAAATCTTTTTAAAACAATCACATTTTTGTATCACCCCAAAAATCACTTTAAAACACACTATTAGTAATTATAAAACATTATAGAAAAAATAACATTTCTACTGCTCTGTGATACATCTTTTATTTTGAAAACAAGCATACTTCATGATTTTATATCATGCACCTCACTAAAATTCAATTTATTTCGTAATAAACAACTTTCAATAATGATTCCCACCCATTGTCTACATATACAGCAGCAGCACTATTAGCAAATCAAACTTTCAACAACCAACAACTGATTAATGCCTATCATATTTTATCAGAGGTAACATGAACTGCACAGTGCAAGTTCTGCTGTGGAAATGAGAAAAGTAGAAAAAAATGGGTGTTTCATACTTTCCAAAATCAAAAACACAAAAAGAGGACTATATTATAAGAAAACTAATCAAATGGTCAACATGCTCACTGCAACCTATCACAATGAAGCACACATTAACAAATTTAACACTACCCAATTAGAAACAGCAAAACACATACAAACCCTACTCAGCATGAAACGTGTATGTGGATATTGAACGTGGCCACAAAGCTCACTTGTAGCCGCGGGTACTCATACATTTTTCTGCAAGTCCCAAATCAAACTAAATTGACCTTGAAATCTTCAAATCAAATAAGTGAACAACCAAGTACATGAAATAACATAAACAAAAAACAATCTGTACTGTATCATCCCATTAAAAGTATGTTTATTGCAGAGACCATTTATATTTAATGCCACAATGGATGAAACTCAGAGTACTATCGATGCGCCTACATACATGCTTTTTTATAGACATGGCTATACAAGAGCCCCTCTTACATGTCTGTTGATAGCTGAGGCTATCCGCAAAAACTTAGAACTCAAAATTGCATTTTCACTACTCCAAACTCCCAAAATCGTCCCCAACATGCCTGCCAGCCTCCCTCCACTCCTCATAATCCTCCTCCACTCCCCTAGTCTCTTATAATCCCCCAAAACATTCAATGCATTTAACATGCCTCTCCAACCCAAATATCAGATAGCTGCGACTACCACACATCCACAAACACACAATGTGTCATTTGCTCTAATATAGCCACGGCTGCAATGAGCGAGGGTTTACCCATGACTAGCAATGACACACGCTCGGCGGCTGTTCGTTAGGCGCGAATACTAACAATAGCACCATCCACCAATTAGAAAGTAAAACGCACACACATCATACATACCCTACTCATAAAAACTTCTAGAAATTCAAAGTAGGAATCAATTTCCTAGAAACAGACAAATACGGCAGATGTCATGTCTGCTTTCAAAATTGTGTGGCTGATTGGAGACAGTTGGCTCCACATTTTTCCACGTTTTTCCAAA
This sequence comes from Ambystoma mexicanum, assembly GCF_040938575.1. Taxonomy (NCBI): domain Eukaryota; kingdom Metazoa; phylum Chordata; class Amphibia; order Caudata; family Ambystomatidae; genus Ambystoma; species Ambystoma mexicanum. The sequence continues at coordinate 192,385,786 of NC_090939.1, forward strand.
ATTGTACAGGGCACCCAAATGTCATACTAATTCATTGTGAAGGCAATGATTTCTGGAATGTACGAGGGGTGTCGCTTAATGAAACAAGACATGGAAAAACAAATGGAACTATTTCCTCACACCATCTTCATCTTTTCCAATCTAACTCAGAGGCAAAAATGTAGATGGACCACCAGATTTAATGATAAAATTGAGAAATCCTGGAGAAATGTTAACAAAGCAGTTTCAAAAACAAAGAGGTGATGGCTGGAAGGTTTAGACTTAATCTTAACCACTGGCAATGCTCTGGGCAACCCTCCAGACCACCGTTCTTCGCCTGCCAAGCCATTACAGAAGGGAAAGACCATATGCAAATCAGGCTTGGCCCCACCCCAAAAGGGGCAGTCCAGCCCGAACTGCTAGGCCACATCCCTTCTGCACGAGACCACGAGCATCCCCAAACATGTTTCGCCCTTGTTGGGGCTCATCAGTGAGGAGTAGCTTGGGTCTCTAGGCCCAGCAGGCACGGGACCCACGTCTGGGCATACCCGTCCCACTCGGGGTGACATAGCAAAAACAAAGAGGTGATGGCTGGAAGGTTTAGACTTAATCTTAACCACTGGCAATGCTCTGGGCAACCCTCCAGACCACCGTTCTTCGCCTGCCAAGCCATTACAGAAGGGAAAGACCATATGCAAATCAGGCTTGGCCCCACCCCAAAAGGGGCAGTCCAGCCCGAACTGCTAGGCCACATCCCTTCTGCACGAGACCACAAGCATCCCCAAACATGTTTCGCCCTTGTTGGGGCTCATCAGTGAGGAGTAGCTTGGGTCTCTAGGCCCAGCAGGCACGGGACCCACGTCTGGGCATACCCGTCCCACTCGGGGTGACATAGCAAAAACAAAGAGGTGATGGCTGGAAGGTTTAGACTTAATCTTAACCACTGGCAATGCTCTGGGCAACCCTCCAGACCACCGTTCTTCGCCTGCCAAGCCATTACAGAAGGGAAAGACCATATGCAAATCAGGCTTGGCCCCACCCCAAAAGGGGCAGTCCAGCCCGAACTGCTAGGCCACATCCCTTCTGCACGAGACCACAAGCATCCCCAAACATGTTTCGCCCTTGTTGGGGCTCATCAGTGAGGAGTAGCTTGGGTCTCTAGGCCCAGCAGGCACGGGACCCACGTCTGGGCATACCCGTCCCACTCGGGGTGACATAGCAAAAACAAAGAGGTGATGGTTGGAAGGTTTAGACTTAATCTTAACCACTGGCAATGCTCTGGGCAACCCTCCAGACCACCGTTCTTCGCCTGCCAAGCCATTACAGAAGGGAAAGACCATATGCAAATCAGGCTTGGCCCCACCCCAAAAGGGGCAGTCCAGCCCGAACTGCTAGGCCACATCCCTTCTGCACGAGACCACAAGCATCCCCAAACATGTTTCGCCCTTGTTGGGGCTCATCAGTGAGGAGTAGCTTGGGTCTCTAGGCCCAGCAGGCACGGGACCCACGTCTGGGCATACCCGTCCCACTCGGGGTGACATAGCAAAAACAAAGAGGTGATGGCTGGAAGGTTTAGACTTAATCTTAACCACTGGCAATGCTCTGGGCAACCCTCCAGACCACCGTTCTTCGCCTGCCAAGCCATTACAGAAGGGAAAGACCATATGCAAATCAGGCTTGGCCCCACCCCAAAAGGGGCAGTCCAGCCCGAACTGCTAGGCCACATCCCTTCTGCACGAGACCACAAGCATCCCCAAACATGTTTCGCCCTTGTTGGGGCTCATCAGTGAGGAGTAGCTTGGGTCTCTAGGCCCAGCAGGCACGGGACCCACGTCTGGGCATACCCGTCCCACTCGGGGTGACATAGCAAAAACAAAGAGGTGATGGCTGGAAGGTTTAGACTTAATCTTAACCACTGGCAATGCTCTGGGCAACCCTCCAGACCACCGTTCTTCGCCTGCCAAGCCATTACAGAAGGGAAAGACCATATGCAAATCAGGCTTGGCCCCACCCCAAAAGGGGCAGTCCAGCCCGAACTGCTAGGCCACATCCCTTCTGCACGAGACCACAAGCATCCCCAAACATGTTTCGCCCTTGTTGGGGCTCATCAGTGAGGAGTAGCTTGGGTCTCTAGGCCCAGCAGGCACGGGACCCACGTCTGGGCATACCCGTCCCACTCGGGGTGACATAGCAAAAACAAAGAGGTGATGGCTGGAAGGTTTAGACTTAATCTTAACCACTGGCAATGCTCTGGGCAACCCTCCAGACCACCGTTCTTCGCCTGCCAAGCCATTACAGAAGGGAAAGACCATATGCAAATCAGGCTTGGCCCCACCCCAAAAGGGGCAGTCCAGCCCGAACTGCAGTTCTAAACCTTCCAGCCATCACCTCTTTGTTTTTGCTATGTCACCCCGAGTGGGACGGGTATGCCCAGACGTGGGTCCCGTGCCTGCTGGGCCTAGAGACCCAAGCTACTCCTCACTGATGAGCCCCAACAAGGGCGAAACATGTTTGGGGATGCTTGTGGTCTCGTGCAGAAGGGATGTGGCCTAGCAGTTCGGGCTGGACTGCCCCTTTTGGGGTGGGGCCAAGCCTGATTTGCATATGGTCTTTCCCTTCTGTAATGGCTTGGCAGGCGAAGAACGGTGGTCTGGAGGGTTGCCCAGAGCATTGCCAGTGGTTAAGATTAATTCTAAACCTTCCAGCCATCACCTCTTTGTTTTTGCTATGTCACCCCGAGTGGGACGGGTATGCCCAGACGTGGGTCCCGTGCCTGCTGGGCCTAGAGACCCAAGCTACTCCTCACTGATGAGCCCCAACAAGGGCGAAACATGTTTGGGGATGCTTGTGGTCTCGTGCAGAAGGGATGTGGCCTAGCAGTTCGGGCTGGACTGCCCCTTTTGGGGTGGGGCCAAGCCTGATTTGCATATGGTCTTTCCCTTCTGTAATGGCTTGGCAGGCGAAGAACGGTGGTCTGGAGGGTTGCCCAGAGCATTGCCAGTGGTTAAGATTAATTCTAAACCTTCCAGCCATCACCTCTTTGTTTTTGCTATGTCACCCCGAGTGGGACGGGTATGCCCAGACGTGGGTCCCGTGCCTGCTGGGCCTAGAGACCCAAGCTACTCCTCACTGATGAGCCCCAACAAGGGCGAAACATGTTTGGGGATGCTTGTGGTCTCGTGCAGAAGGGATGTGGCCTAGCAGTTCGGGCTGGACTGCCCCTTTTGGGGTGGGGCCAAGCCTGATTTGCATATGGTCTTTCCCTTCTGTAATGGCTTGGCAGGCGAAGAACGGTGGTCTGGAGGGTTGCCCAGAGCATTGCCAGTGGTTAAGATTAATTCTAAACCTTCCAGCCATCACCTCTTTGTTTTTGCTATGTCACCCCGAGTGGGACGGGTATGCCCAGACGTGGGTCCCGTGCCTGCTGGGCCTAGAGACCCAAGCTACTCCTCACTGATGAGCCCCAACAAGGGCGAAACATGTTTGGGGATGCTTGTGGTCTCGTGCAGAAGGGATGTGCCTAGCAGTTCGGGCTGGACTGCCCCTTTTGGGGTGGGGCCAAGCTTGATTTGCATATGGTCTTTCCCTTCTGTAATGGCTTGGCAGGCGAAGAACGGTGGTCTGGAGGGTTGCCCAGAGCATTGCCAGTGTTTAAGATTAATTCTAAACCTTCCAGCCATCACCTCTTTGTTTTTGCTATGTCACCCCGAGTGGGACGGGTATGCCCAGACGTGGGTCCCGTGCCTGCTGGGCCTAGAGACCCAAGCTACTCCTCACTGATGAGCCCCAGCAAGGGCGAAACATGTTTGGGGATGCTTGTGGTCTCGTGCAGAAGGGATGTGGCCTAGCAGTTCGGGCTGGACTGCCCCTTTTGGGGTGGGGCCAAGCCTGATTTGCATATGGTCTTTCCCTTCTGTAATGGCTTGGCAGGCGAAGAACGGTGGTCTGGAGGGTTGCCCAGAGCATTGCCAGTGGTTAAGATTAATTCTAAACCTTCCAGCCATCACCTCTTTGTTTTTGCTATGTCACCCCGAGTGGGACGGGTATGCCCAGACGTGGGTCCCGTGCCTGCTGGGCCTAGAGACCCAAGCTACTCCTCACTGATGAGCCCCAACAAGGGCGAAACATGTTTGGGGATGCTTGTGGTCTCGTGCAGAAGGGATGTGGCCTAGCAGTTCGGGCTGGACTGCCCCTTTTGGGGTGGGGCCAAGCCTGATTTGCATATGGTCTTTCCCTTCTGTAATGGCTTGGCAGGCGAAGAACGGTGGTCTGGAGGGTTGCCCAGAGCATTGCCAGTGGTTAAGATTAATTCTAAACCTTCCAGCCATCACCTCTTTGTTTTTGCTATGTCACCCCGAGTGGGACGGGTATGCCCAGACGTGGGTCCCGTGCCTGCTGGGCCTAGAGACCCAAGCTACTCCTCACTGATGAGCCCCAACAAGGGCGAAACATGTTTGGGGATGCTTGTGGTCTCGTGCAGAAGGGATGTGGCCTAGCAGTTCGGGCTGGACTGCCCCTTTTGGGGTGGGGCCAAGCCTGATTTGCATATGGTCTTTCCCTTCTGTAATGGCTTGGCAGGCGAAGAACGGTGGTCTGGAGGGTTGCCCAGAGCATTGCCAGTGGTTAAGATTAATTCTAAACCTTCCAGCCATCACCTCTTTGTTTTTGCTATGTCACCCCGAGTGGGACGGGTATGCCCAGACGTGGGTCCCGTGCCTGCTGGGCCTAGAGACCCAAGCTACTCCTCACTGATGAGCCCCAACAAGGGCGAAACATGCTTGGGGATGCTTGTGGTCTCGTGCAGAAGGGATGTGGCCTAGCAGTTCGGGCTGGACTGCCCCTTTTGGGGTGGGGCCAAGCCTGATTTGCATATGGTCTTTCCCTTCTGTAATGGCTTGGCAAGCGAAGAACGGTGGTCTGGAGGGTTGCCCAGAGCATTGCCAGTGGTTAAGATTAATTCTAAACCTTCCAGCCATCACCTCTTTGTTTTTGCTATGTCACCCCGAGTGGGACGGGTATGCCCAGACGTGGGTCCCGTGCCTGCTGGGCCTAGAGACCCAAGCTACTCCTCACTGATGAGCCCCAACAAGGGCGAAACATGTTTGGGGATGCTTGTGGTCTCGTGCAGAAGGGATGTGGCCTAGCAGTTCGGGCTGGACTGCCCCTTTTGGGGTGGGGCCAAGCCTGATTTGCATATGGTCTTTCCCTTCTGTAATGGCTTGGCAGGCGAAGAACGGTGGTCTGGAGGGTTGCCCAGAGCATTGCCAGTGGTTAAGATTAATTCTAAACCTTCCAGCCATCACCTCTTTGTTTTTGCTATGTCACCCCGAGTGGGACGGGTATGCCCAGACGTGGGTCCCGTGCCTGCTGGGCCTAGAGACCCAAGCTACTCCTCACTGATGAGCCCCAACAAGGGCGAAACATGTTTGGGGATGCTTGTGGTCTCGTGCAGAAGGGATGTGGCCTAGCAGTTCGGGCTGGACTGCCCCTTTTGGGGTGGGGCCAAGCCTGATTTGCATATGGTCTTTCCCTTCTGTAATGGCTTGGCAGGCGAAGAACGGTGGTCTGGAGGGTTGCCCAGAGCATTGCCAGTGGTTAAGATTAATTCTAAACCTTCCAGCCATCACCTCTTTGTTTTTGCTATGTCACCCCGAGTGGGACGGGTATGCCCAGACGTGGGTCCCGTGCCTGCTGGGCCTAGAGACCCAAGCTACTCCTCACTGATGAGCCCCAACAAGGGCGAAACATGTTTGGGGATGCTTGTGGTCTCGTGCAGAAGGGATGTGGCCTAGCAGTTCGGGCTGGACTGCCCCTTTTGGGGTGGGGCCAAGCCTGATTTGCATATGGTCTTTCCCTTCTGTAATGGCTTGGCAGGCGAAGAACGGTGGTCTGGAGGGTTGCCCAGAGCATTGCCAGTGGTTAAGATTAATTCTAAACCTTCCAGCCATCACCTCTTTGTTTTTGCTATGTCACCCCGAGTGGGACGGGTATGCCCAGACGTGGGTCCCGTGCCTGCTGGGCCTAGAGACCCAAGCTACTCCTCACTGATGAGCCCCAACAAGGGCGAAACATGCTTGGGGATGCTTGTGGTCTCGTGCAGAAGGGATGTGGCCTAGCAGTTCGGGCTGGACTGCCCCTTTTGGGGTGGGGCCAAGCCTGATTTGCATATGGTCTTTCCCTTCTGTAATGGCTTGGCAGGCGAAGAACGGTGGTCTGGAGGGTTGCCCAAAGCATTGCCAGTGGTTAAGATTAATTCTAAACCTTCCAGCCATCACCTCTTTGTTTTTGCTATGTCACCCCGAGTGGGACGGGTATGCCCAGACGTGGGTCCCGTGCCTGCTGGGCCTAGAGACCCAAGCTACTCCTCACTGATGAGCCCCAACAAGGGCGAAACATGTTTGGGGATGCTTGTGGTCTCGTGCAGAAGGGATGTGGCCTAGCAGTTCGGGCTGGACTGCCCCTTTTGGGGTGGGGCCAAGCCTGATTTGCATATGGTCTTTCCCTTCTGTAATGGCTTGGCAGGCGAAGAACGGTGGTCTGGAGGGTTGCCCAGAGCATTGCCAGTGGTTAAGATTAATTCTAAACCTTCCAGCCATCACCTCTTTGTTTTTGCTATGTCACCCCGAGTGGGACGGGTATGCCCAGACGTGGGTCCCGTGCCTGCTGGGCCTAGAGACCCAAGCTACTCCTCACTGATGAGCCCCAACAAGGGCGAAACATGTTTGGGGATGCTTGTGGTCTCGTGCAGAAGGGATGTGGCCTAGCAGTTCGGGCTGGACTGCCCCTTTTGGGGTGGGGCCAAGCCTGATTTGCATATGGTCTTTCCCTTCTGTAATGGCTTGGCAGGCGAAGAACGGTGGTCTGGAGGGTTGCCCAGAGCATTGCCAGTGGTTAAGATTAATTCTAAACCTTCCAGCCATCACCTCTTTGTTTTTGCTATGTCACCCCGAGTGGGACGGGTATGCCCAGACGTGGGTCCCGTGCCTGCTGGGCCTAGAGACCCAAGCTACTCCTCACTGATGAGCCCCAACAAGGGCGAAACATGTTTGGGGATGCTTGTGGTCTCGTGCAGAAGGGATGTGGCCTAGCAGTTCGGGCTGGACTGCCCCTTTTGGGGTGGGGCCAAGCCTGATTTGCATATGGTCTTTCCCTTCTGTAATGGCTTGGCAGGCGAAGAACGGTGGTCTGGAGGGTTGCCCAGAGCATTGCCAGTGGTTAAGATTAATTCTAAACCTTCCAGCCATCACCTCTTTGTTTTTGCTATGTCACCCCGAGTGGGACGGGTATGCCCAGACGTGGGTCCCGTGCCTGCTGGGCCTAGAGACCCAAGCTACTCCTCACTGATGAGCCCCAACAAGGGCGAAACATGTTTGGGGATGCTTGTGGTCTCGTGCAGAAGGGATGTGGCCTAGCAGTTCGGGCTGGACTGCCCCTTTTGGGGTGGGGCCAAGCCTGATTTGCATATGGTCTTTCCCTTCTGTAATGGCTTGGCAGGCGAAGAACGGTGGTCTGGAGGGTTGCCCAGAGCATTGCCAGTGGTTAAGATTAATTCTAAACCTTCCAGCCATCACCTCTTTGTTTTTGCTATGTCACCCCGAGTGGGACGGGTATGCCCAGACGTGGGTCCCGTGCCTGCTGGGCCTAGAGACCCAAGCTACTCCTCACTGATGAGCCCCAACAAGGGCGAAACATGTTTGGGGATGCTTGTGGTCTCGTGCAGAAGGGATGTGGCCTAGCAGTTCGGGCTGGACTGCCCCTTTTGGGGTGGGGCCAAGCCTGATTTGCATATGGTCTTTCCCTTCTGTAATGGCTTGGCAGGCGAAGAACGGTGGTCTGGAGGGTTGCCCAGAGCATTGCCAGTGGTTAAGATTAATTCTAAACCTTCCAGCCATCACCTCTTTGTTTTAACAAAGCAGTTTCAGCATTCATGACAGACCACAACCAACTATGGATTTCGAACAACAACATACAGTTCTACATGGCCAATTTCTATAGGAATAACGGAGTACACCTAACCGATGAAGGAAATGAAGTGTTCCTTGATAACATCAAAACAGTACTCCTGATGTGCTAAAGTTCTACACTCAGTGTTCCCCATAACAGTCCTTGTAAGGACTAATTATCATATATAAATACACTAATACAAACAAATGATGACAAAAAATCATTTTGTATTATACCCGCAGCTACAGTTCATTGACTTTTATCATAGCCACGGTTACAAAAAGTTAGTTGAGAAGGGGACTGACTTTAACTTTTATACTACTATACAACATGAATAGTCAGTACAGAACAACAATGCTCATGTACTTATATCAAATAACTGAAAAATTATATAAAAATGTGTAACAATAAACTAGGTATGCTAACATGCCACAGCCACACAATATAAAACCATAATTGAAAATACATAGCTTAAACTACACTATAATTCCTCCTTTTCATATACATTTTGTTAAACTATTTTCTATTTCTCTCCAAAGTCTCACATACTCAAAAGTCTGAAAACACACATCCAAAATAAAAAAGACTCTCTGATATCTGCCAAGTCTCTGACCATGCCTTTTGCCATGGCCAGAGATTTTTCACCCCTGACGAGACTATACCGAAATAAAGAACTTTAAAAAAAAAACACTGACACCCCAAACTATATAGCTGCGCATACCAAACTACACATACCCGCGGTTATCTGTAGTCTTTTGCAGTCTCGAATATAGCAGCGAATATCGTCAAACGGCAGAAAGAAAATGCTTGCCTGCCCCCACAGGCCCAACCAATTGCCCCCTTCATCTGTGACATGTCCCCCCACTCCACAGATGACCTCTCACCTCCTCTGCCCTCTCCCTTTCACCCCAGAACACACGCTGATTCTGTGATGCTGTTTGCATCGAGATGTCGGCTATGGGTGGCTTTAGCTGAGGTTTCGGAAAGCTTCATGATGCAAACCTGGTCCCAGCGCCCCCTCCAAATTCCATATTTCACTCAGTGCCCTTCGGCCATCCCTCCACCTCTACCCTGATGACATTTGTATTTTCTTTTACCTAAAAATTGCTTTTTACTGCGTTTCATTTTCCGATAACCTCGGCTATAGCTGCGAATATCTCAAGCATCAAGAGAAAAACAAGATCTATCATTTTTGTGGGGGCAGGAGCACCTCCTTCTCCGTCAAATTTTAAAACAACCACTGCATGGAATAAACCCAACCCACAAAAGGATTGTGAGTCAACACTTTGTGCCCAAGTTGTTTTGGACCTGGCCCAACACCGTCCAGTGGTTTAGGCTGTGCGCTTTGGCATACATTGACCTTTTTTGTCTATGGGAAAATGAATGGGAAGTAGGTTGCACTTTTGGAAAAAAATAAATTGACGCTTAATAACTTTTCATTTTTTAACAAATCTTTAGGAGACTTTGCCGTCTGGGGGTGGGGGGGCGCAGACTTTTAATCTAAAGTTATTAAGAATAGAATTTTGAGGGGTTCCTATGCGTCTCTAACTCTCCTTAAGTATATGGCAGCTATCGCCGTCCTAGGGCAGCGATAGCCACTCTATACTTAAGGTGATTCAGAGACACATAGGAACCTCTCAAAATTCGATTGTTAATAACTTTTGATTGAAGTAATGGATTTGACCGACAAATCAAAAGTGATTAAAAATCTGCATTCAAAGTGATTTCATCAATGCCATTTGTGATATCATCTTTCATGTCCTGGGTGTTAGTTTTAGCGGTGCACGGTTGTGGCGTGAGTTATGTTTTCTTAACTTACCATAACTGGTGAATTTCTGGGGTTTTTCATTTTTACTTGTAACCATAATGTCCCTTTAGCACAGTTAAGCTGTAGTTAAGTCACAGAGATTTAACGCAACACAACCCTAGAAATTCAGCGAATGTGGGAAGTCATGACCAGCTTAACCCAGCTTTTTCATTGAATGTCAAGGGTTTTGTAATACCATTGTTCTTTGTACAAGACACTAGCCATGGCCTTTGGCTGTGTCTACTGTCCATGTTCTCACAATATGTTTCGGATTTGGCCAGTGAGCACGGCCTTCGGCCATGCCCACTGCATATTTTAAAATACTACTGGGCCAGCGGCCACGGTTTTCAACTCTGTCCTCTGTACATGTTCTGCCAATATGTTTCTTTCGGAACCACATGGTTCATGTGTTTTGGGACCACTTGCCAGGACCTTCAATCCTGGCCAGTGAACATGGCCTTTGCCCGTGTACACTGGATATTTTAAAGCACTACCTTTCTTTCGCACTCACTAGTCATGGCCTTCAACCATGACCATTGGACCTGGCCTTTGGCGGTGGCCTCTTTACCTGTTAACCCAATAGCTCTCTTCTGGTTCCACCTGCTGTGGCGTTTGGCCATGGCCTGTGCCCATGGCCAACATCTGGGGCCACTCTATATATATTGCTACAATTGGATTCCTAAATGGGCCCTCTAGAGCCTTTGCCACTAGGTTTATTTTGGGCACACTAGCCACAGCCTTTGGTACCTCTTGGCATGTTGCCCCAGTATGTTTCGTTGCCCCACTGTACATATTGCTACAATTGGTTTCCTAAATGGCTGCATAGCCTGAATAGTATGAATAGTATGCTGGGCACAAGCAAATCGCATCATGTGACAAACATTGCAAACTATGAAAGCTGAATGTGAACATTGGGGGTCCATTTTGCAAACGCCTGCCATTTTCTTTTCTGTAATACCTTGCAAACATATTCTGTGCTTCATACCCACACACGGTGTGAGGCCATAGCTTGAACTCTGAATGCTAACATAGACAGGAATGGGAAACCCTGCAGAAATACATTGTTTTCTTATTCGGTAAAGCCTTGAAGCTGTACAAATGCTGCGGCTAATCAGAAGCCCAGGTGCCAGCCTGTCTTGCAAGTGCTGTTGTAAAAGGCAGTTAAATGAGAATTATATGCAACTAAAGGTGCTCCACCACAGAGGATGGTATTTCTCTGCTTCAGAACTGTCTGAGCCTTAGCCAATGAGCGCAGCAAACAGATAACGTTGGTTGGAATGTCTTTCTGCTAGAACATGATATCCTTCTTTGCGCCGATGCCCCATGTTCCCCATAACAGAAAACTGTCTCTGCAGCCTCGCTAGAAATACTAATGTTTAGACTGAATGACGCTATGTGCATAACTGTCAATTACCGAACCTTAGCTTGTATGTCATGTAAAGGGACGGACTGAATAATACTGTAGAATTATGATGTATTATGTATATGTATGACTGCTTTACCGCGGCTCTCTCTCTCTACTCTCACAGTGTCAGGAAACACACGTCGTGAGGCGTTGAAACCTGGTTGGCCGACTGTGATACTCTGAGAATAAACCAGACCTGTTTGGGAAATGAACCTCATGATTGGCGTGTCATTAGTATATGGTTATTGTGCCTTTATTCCACATATGGTCACCCGAATAGGAACCCTCTGTGTGATGCACCATCGCTTACGTTGAAGGCAAGGATGAGTCGAGGACAAAGCTGTCCGACCAGGATCGGAAGGTGTTCGGGGCACCCCTGCAGAAATTATTAGAGACTCCTCCGCAGATCTGTACACAGCCGATCCCTGATCGACGAGCAGCGCCCAGAGAGCATCAAGGTGAGGGTCCTGAAAGCGAGGCAAATTGTGCCAGACACGTGGTTGTGACAATTCTTGATTGTGCCTGTATATGGATGAATTGCGTCCTAAGAGACAAATTGATTGATCAGGTGAGTCGTGCCCCGATTCTTAAACGTCCTGATATTGGTTGAGTGTTGCACTTGTAAAAGAGGCAAGAGTTAACCATGCCTGGGACATTGTCTTCCTGTCTAGTGAGTTTTTTTCACTGTGGTAGACAGTCTTTGGAAACTGGCCAAGCCGCACCACCCGAGGGGTGGCCGGCATATGATATGTACATTAAATATGTTATAGGGGCAATAGTGTTTAATGCGATTTTGCATAGGCAGACCAGACATGTATCAGACCTTCAGTGGCCGAATAATGAGAGCTTCGAACTAGCGCATATAGAATATTTGGAATCAGTTTTGCTACAGAAAAAGGCCAGTCCTTCAGTATTCGACGTTGTAAGGGACTGGGGGAAGGAAGCAAATCAACGCTTGAAGAGTAGAGAGAAACATCCACCTAGAAACATGTCAAAAATAGAGAAAGCGCTAGAGCATGATCAACAGAAGCAGACAGAAACCATTAAGAATATGGATAGGGCCTTCCAATTAGACATACATATATCCTTCACAAGATTTGCATACATCAGACAAATTCATAAATAAGATACTAAATGAGCGAAGAAATGATCATCCAAGTACTGACCCAGTTGCACCGCCTCCCTATGTATCTCCTCCTGTTGCTATTCCCACCCTTCCATCTGCACCTGCAGTAATCGTCCCATCTGCGCCATGACATCATTTCCTCAATCTCCTACAGAGCATGAGTTATAAACTTTAGCTGGCAGTTCTGCACCAATGGGCCTGAGGAAGTATTAGAACAACTCGTAGTACGATAACAAAGGAACTAAAAGACGAACTAAAACAGTGGGCTGAGAAGTATATTGATGATTGCAATGAAGTGGCCGTGCTACGTTACATATCTAATCATAGAGACCTTGGTGAACAACAGGTATTGTTAGAATATATGGGAGATTATCTTGTTAAGGTATAGAGTGACTTAACTGATACAGTGGTACCGCAGAGTTCTTGATTTGATTGTCCTTTCCAATTCACAAGATAATGCGGCAAAAATACGAGAAAATGTAGGGCGAACATTTGTGTTTAAGAGAGAACTTGATCGATTGCATAATGGTATAACGAGTAAGGGTGAACCGCATATGTCATATGTCCAGAAATGATTTCTTCCACCGTTGAAACCTGTTAGTGAAGAGATGCGAATTTGTAATAAGTTTTAGTTTTTAGATGGATTACGGATGTCACCATTTCCCCAATTGAAGTGCATGATACGTTTAGTGAATGCACACCAGAAATGCAGAGAAAGGTGTTACAGTTTATGGTAGAATATTTACAGGATGAATGCATGAAGAAGAAAGTTTGTTGTCCTGCCGATTTGATGACGATTTATAAAAGAACATTTTCACCTGACACCGGAACGGCTGCTTTTTCCCTTGATTTGGCTTTGCTGCTTAATAGATGCACAGATGTAGAATCCCCTACTTTGCAATTACCTCTGAGGGAAGTGCCTCCCATGTTTGTCCCGAAAGTAGAAGTTGCTGCCGTAGGACAAATTCCAGCGCGAGCGATAGAAGCACATTATATCACACAATTTGAACATGTCCCCTTTTCTAGGCAAGAAGTGAACACTATAAAACAGACGGTCCCTGACATTCAAAAAAATCCTGCTGGTTTTTATAAGGAAATTGAATCCATTTGAAATTCATCTGTTTTTACACTGAGTGACATTGATTTATTGGTCCCTGTGATTCTTCCTGCTGACATATGGAAGCAAATTAGAAGTATAAATGATGCGCCGCTGCTAGGCGATACATGGGAAACTTTGATCAGAATGGATAGTGAGAGAAAGGCAGGGGAGAAACATCCACAAGTAATTTAACTTTGCCCTCATGAATAGTAGCAAAATTGACAAGTTTAGTGCCTGAAAAGTGAATAGTTTGGGATAAATTGACTACTTGTCTACAAGCAAATCGGAAGGAGCGACAGATTTTTTTAACCAGTCTGAAGATGTATTTGCAGATTTTAGTGTTCAAGATCTAAGTACCGAACCTGGGAAGAGATTAATTGTTGATAAATTTGTGTGTGGGTTGTTACCAGAGATTCAGACATTACTAATGTCATCTGAAAGTGCATGGCAAGCAAAATCACAAAGTGAAGTATTACATATGGCCCAATATTATGAGAACTGAGTGATTTCAGAAAAGGATAAGGAAATAAGGAAGAAAGGAGATTTGAAAACAAGAGTGCTACTGCAGCAGGTAGACAAAGGTAATAGAGGTGGCGGAAACGCACCATCTAGAGTCCAATTTGCATTATCGTCCAAAATGCATGGGGGTCCAATAGGTATAAATCAATGTGCCCATTACAGACAAAAAGGCCATTGGCGAGCACAGTGCCTGCAATTACAGAGGCTAAATGGGACTATTTCGAGAAGACCGTTTAGAGGTTGTCTCGGAATAGTGGGCCAGAACCGAAGTCAGATGCAGTCACAATTTCAGGTTAATCAGGTTAATCAGAATCAACAACAGAACACCATGAATGGTGCAAATGTTTTTGATAATCCCTCCAATGCATATTACTCTGGAGACTTTACATCTGATGATGTACTGTTCCATTAGGACAGTCCAAAGCAGGGTTTGGAACCAGTGCCTATTCCCTTTGATCAGAAAGGACCCTACGTAGAAATGAAGGTAGGGAATAGGGAGCACATTTTTCTACGCGACACAGGTGCACAGAAATGTTCAAGCGACCATCAGCGAGTTCCAAACATACCACTGTGAGGGCTTAGAAATGTTTCAGTAGGGTTCTCAGGTACACCAGTAATAAGTCCAGTTTCACAACCAGTGGCAATCACACTAGATCCATTCACAGAATCTTGTCAATTTTTTTATACAACAAATTGTGGCAAAACTTTGTTGGGATTGAATCTATTGAAGAAATTGAATGCAGTAATTTATTGTTCCCCTGATGGAGTGTACAATGTCACCACAACAAACTCCTGTATCGCAATTTGTGTCTCTGCCATTGCCGACTGAATTAAGTGAAGTACCAACTCGTATATGGGCAGTAAATGATAATGATATAGGATGTTTAAAAGTAGAACCAGTAAAAATTATTTTGAAAGAAGGAATTACGTTACCGCGTATTCCGTAATACATATCTCGATTGAAGGTGAAAAAGCTTTGAAATGTATTGTGTCTGACTTAATTTCCAGAAATATAATTGAGAAGTTTTCTGGTAGTATTAGCAATAGTCCGATTCTTCCAGTTTACAAGAAAGGCCTAATGAAATCCCTTACTGTTTTATAATTGATTTACATGCAGTGAACAAAATTGTTGCTCCACAATTTCCGCTGGTCCCCAATGTCACTACAATTTTAACTATGATCCCGCTTCAGCATCACACTTTAGTGTCATTGATTTGAAAAACACATTTTTTAGTATTCCCGTTCATCCAGACAGTAGATATTTGTTTGCATTTACATTAGGAGGGCGTTCATTCACATTCACACGTATTCCACAGGGATATACTGAAAGTCCAAGTATTTAGAGTAGAGCATTAAAGGAACAACTAGATATGCTTGAGTTACCGTCAGGCAGCATATTATTGCAGTATATTGACGAACTGCTTATAGCAGCACATTCAGAAGACATTTGCAAAGAAAGCACTGTCTTACTATTGACACATTTAGTGGCACACAGTGACACGGCATCATTGAAGAAATTCCAGTATTGTCGAGAGGAAGTGGCCTATTTGAGCTACCTCCTATCGAAGGAGGGAAGAAGATTGATACCAGAACGTATAGAAGGCATCTCTGATATGCCTACTCCAAATACGCAAAAGGAAGCCAGGCCTTTAATCGGCATGGCTTCATATTGTAGGCAGTGGATTCCCAATTTCTCTATGATTGTAAAACCCATGGTGGCATTGACATGGAAGGATGTTACATTACCTTTGACATGGAACATGGAGTGTCAAAAAGCTTTTGACTACTCAGAGCTGCGTTATGCTCAGCTCCAGTTTTGGGAACGCCAAATTATGAGAAATGTTTTATGTTGTTTGTACATGAAAGTGATGGATGTGCTTTAGCTGTTTTGACTCAGAACATGGGGGCAGAAATAGACCATGCGGTTATTTCTCTTCCACACTGGATCCTGTTGCATGTGCTTTGACAGGTTATTTGTGAGCTGTTGCTGCTGCTGCCGCATCAGTGAAACAATCAGAGGGGATGTTTTTAAGTCACTCTTTTACCGTAATAGAACGCAGATGCAACATTTCACATCCGCCCGACTAACAAGGTATGATTTAATCCTATTTGCACCGCATATTCAAATTAAGAGATGTTGCTCTTTGAATCTGGTTGAAAAAGGCAGTTAAATGAGAATGATATGCAACTAACGGTGCTCCTTCATGCAGGATGGTTTTTCTGTGCTTCAAACTGTCTGACCCTTAGCCGATGAGCGCAGCGAACAGATAACGTTGGTTGGAATGTCTTCCTGCTAGAACATGATATCATTCCTTGTGCCGATGCCCTGTGTTCCGCATAACAGAAAACTGTGTCGGCAGCCTCGGCTAGAAATACTAATGTTTAGACTGAATGACGTTATGTGCATAACTGTCAATTACTGAACCCTAACTTGTATGTCACATAAAGGGGCGGACCGACTAATACTGTAGAATGATGATGTATTATGTATAGATATATATATATATATATGACCGCTTTTCCGCGGCTCTCTCTCCTCTAACCGTGTCAGGGCACACACGTCGTGAGGCGTTGAGTCCCGGTCGGCCGACTGTGATACTCTGAGAATAAACCAGACTTGTTTGGGAAATGAACCTCATGATTGGCGTGTCATTAGTATATGTTTATTGTGCCTTTATTCCATATATGGTCTTACAATGGCCTTCGGCCGTGGCCAGGCCACAAGGTTTATTTTGGGCACACTATCTACGACCTTTGGCACCTCTTGACATGTTGCCCCAGTATGTTTCGTTGGGGCCCACTAGCCATGGCTTTCTGCCGTACCCACTTTGCATATTGCACCATTCAGTTGCTTAAAGTAAACCAGTACCTACATCCTTCGGCCACAACTATTAACCATCACCTCACTGTAGATGTAACATTTCCCTTTTTATTGGTATTCATCTCCTTTTGTAACTCTCTCTATTTTTGTCCCATAACCACAATTATATTTGCAATGTACTACAAATAACCCCGGTTATCTGTAAACGCCCGCAAATAACCCCGGTTATTTTCATGTGAAACACTTTCATTCCTGATAATTTTCTGCTATAGTCATGGTTATCCCCAGTATATGACAAACATTTTGTTTGCAAAATATCAACCAAATACATCATGCAAGTGAAAAGTTATTAGCAATTAAATATTTGGGTTTCCTCTGGAACTTGATACTCAACTAAACTATAGTGCAGCGGTCACCGCACTGTAGTTAAGGTGTCTATATAGTTGCATACAAAACCTGAAAATTGAATTTCTAATAACTTTTGACTTTCAGGATGGATTCGGATGATATTTTGAAAACAAAAGGTTTGTACTGGTATTCCCCAGACTGGTCATTATGGGAAAAACTAGTTAAAAAATGAAAACGTTATTTAAAAAAAACATAGAAATACAGTTTTCAACCTCCTCCCATTTATTTTCCCATACAGAAAAAGTGCTGTTTTTTAACAGCCTTAGGGCGAAAACTGCTGGGAAGATTTGGACCAAACTTTGGAATGATCTCCCACACAAACTTACAGAGTCTAATGATGTTCTCGACATCAGAAAGTGACTCAGAACTCTTCTGTTTATGTAGTCACTCCTAGGAGAACATTGATTATGATATGATATGTTGTGGACTTTATAATGCGCCTGTACACAAGTGTTTCTAAGGAAGACAAGACAAGGAGGGGGAAACAAAGGGAGGACAAAATAAAAATTTTATTATGTCTAGTGTCATTCAGATTGCACAAGTGCGGGGATGAGGGAAGGATAGAAGTGCCAGGGGGGAGGGAAGGGGGAAGTGCAGTTAACTCACAAATGCAGCCAGTGGGTGGCTCATAAGTGCAGAGAGAAGGCACTGTAGGATTGCATATATACAGACCCTAAGTGCTATGAAGCCACAGGAAGTGCAAAGGCGACTCCACATGCAGGAGCCTGGGCCTGAGTTCAGAGGGTGACCAGGTGACCAGTGCTCAGATCAGTCAGTCCCCCTTTGGCTGACTCCCATCCTGACACAGCCCACTCTGCTATATCAGATACTCTTGATATCCTTGCCCCTGTCATGAGAATCCGCCTGAAGCCCAAAGTCAAGTGTAACTCCTGGTATGACTCCGATCTCGTCACCCTTAAACGCAAGTGCAGGGTGGCTGAGAGGAAATGGCGTGCTTCATGTTCATCCTCTGACAAACTGGCCTGCCGCCTGCTGCAACGGTAATACCGGCTCTCCGCTCTCACCAAGAAGAGAGCCCATATCCAAGGCCGGATCTCTGCAGCATCTAACAACTCGGCTGAACTCTTTAAAATCTGCAAGGAACTGGCCAATCCTGCTGCAGTCTCTACATCTCCTGTCCCTTCCCAGGCCCTCTGCACGGCACTGGCTTCTCACTTCATTTCCAAAACTCAGGACATCCTGTCCTCACTCACCTCCAATCAACTCCCTCCCCCTATCCCCTGCTCTTCCTCTGGACCTTCTGCTGCCACCCCCCTTCCTCCCTCTCTTCCTTTACCCTTTTTTCTGCAGACGAGGATTCTCGACAAGTCCGATCTATGATGGTCTCATCAAAACAGGTTCACGCCTGTTCCTCCAAAACTATCAAGGACCACATTGACTCCCTGGCTTCTGCCCTGGCTGATTTCTGCAATCACTCCTTCGCCACTGGAGTCTTCCCATCCCCCCTGAAGCACTCCCTTGTGCACCCTCTTCTTAAGAAACCCTCTGCTGACCCCTCCTGCGCGGCTAACTATCGTCCAATCTCCATCACTCCTTTCCTGGGCAAGATCCTGGAGAAACTGCCCATCTCCCATCTTAATCTCCACACCAAATCTGTTGGTTGTCTTCATGACCATCAGTCTGGCTTCAGGGCTGCCAGAAGCACAGAAACTGCTCTCCTGAACATCCGTGAAGACCTTCTCTTCAACTTTGTCTCCAACACCCTGTGTGTCCTTATCTTGCTTCATCTCTCTTCTGCCTTTGACACTGTCAACCACGCCATCTGCTCAACCGTCTCCGTGATAACCTGGGTATCACTGGACAGGCTCTGGCATGGCTGACTTCTTTCCTCTCCGACCGACCCTCCCAGGTCCAACTTGGGTCCTTCCTCTCTGATATCTTTTTCTCTACCTGTGGCATCCCCCAGAGTTCTAACCTCTCTCCTTGGCTGTTCAACCAATACCTGGCACTCCACCGCATCTCTTCTCTCTGCTCCAATTTTCAGTACTATGCGGATGATACCCAGCTCATTTTCAGGCTACCCTCGGCCTCCTCCTCTCCTTCCCTCATCTCTGACTGTCTGCTATCCAGGAGTGGTGTACTGCCAATGGCCTCTGGCTTAATGCCAGTAAGACCGAGATTGTACTCATCCGCACACCCTCTCCCTCCTTCCCTTCAGCTCTCTGGCCAGCCTCTCTTGGCCCTCTTCCTGCTCCCACCTGCAAGACTAAAAACCTCGGGGTCATCTTCGACTCCACACTCTCCTTCTCTCCTCACATCTCCGACGTCTCTAAGAAGTCAAACTACCAGCTGCACCTCCTCAGAGGTATTCTTCCTCTCCTCTCCTTCCCCCAGAAGCTCACTGTCTCCAGAGCCCTGGTTCTCTCTAAGCTGAACTATTGCAACAGCCTCTATCTAAATCTGCCTGCCTCTACTCTCCGCCCTCTGCAACTCATCCAAAACAGGACTGCGAGACTTGTCCTTGGCCTCAAGCCCAGGGATCGTATCTCTCCAGGACTGAAATCTCTGCACTGGCTCCCAGTGGCTGCAAGGATTAAGTTCAAAACCCTGCATTATCCACAAGGCCTTCTGGGGCCTGGGGCCGCATTACCTTCAACTCTCTCTTCCTAAATACCTTGCTTATCGGGCCCTTCGCTCATCTGCCTCCAACTCCCTCAGAGTTAGCCACTTCTCCAAGCAACGAGTTGGTGGGTGATCTCTCTCCTCGGCTGGGGCCTCCCTCTGGAACAGCCTTCCTGCCTCCCTGAAACTTGAGGAGAACCATCTCTGGTTCCGGAAACACCTGAAAACTGTCCTCTTTGCTTCTGCTTTCTCTGCCTCCATCCCCTGCTGAAATTCCCTGCCAATTCTGCACTGGTTACCTGGCCACCCTTTCTGATCTTGGGGCCAGGTCCCGCCTTTTGCACACCTGCCCTGCCTCCCTGGCAACCCTCTGCACTTAGGGACTGGTTCGGTATCCCCTCATTCCCCTTACCAGCACTTATGTCTGCTCTTATCTTGCACTTGCCACCATCAGGCCGTTTTATTTATCGTATTTATTCTTCTTTCCCATGTACTGCACTTTCTCCTTTTCCCTTCCCCCTGGCACTCTTCCCTTTCTCCCTACCCTCGCACTTGCATGATCTGAATGACACCTGGCCTAGTAGGATCGTTGTCTGTCTTCCTCTGTTTTCCCATCCCTTGTCTCATCGCTCTTTGAAACACTTGTGTATAGGCGTGTTATAAATGCCATATCATATCATCAGCAGGGGTGGAGGAAGAGAGAAAGTAGAAGCAAAAAGGAAGGTCTTGAGTTCCTTTCAGAACTGGAGGTGGTTCTGCTCAAGTTTGAGAAAGGCATGGAGGCTGTTCCAGAGGTAGGCCCCAGCCCAGGTGATAGATCTGCCCCCAACTCTCTGCTTGGAGAAGCGCCTGACCCTTAGAGAGTTGGAGGTGGATGAGCCGAGAGCTCGAGACGGAAGATGTTTTGGAAGGGAAAGTTGGAGGTAGAGTGGTCCCATGCCCCACAAAGCCTTGTGGAAAATGCAGAGTGTCTTAAAGTTGATCCTTGCAGCCACGGGAAACCAGTGAAGAGATTTCAGAGCTGGAGAGATACGAGCCCTGGTCTTGAGGCCAAGGACAAGTCTTGCAGTACTGTTCTGGATAAGTTGTAAAGGTCAAAGAGTAGAGGTAGGAAGATTTAGAAAGAGGCTGTTGCAATAGTCCAGCCTAGAGAGGACCAGCGCTCTGGAGATAGTGAGCTTCTGGGCAAAAGTGAGAAAAGGAAGAACACCTCTGAGGAGTTGCAGCTGATAGTTTGACTTCTTAGAGACGCCAGGGATGTTAGGAGAGAAGGAGAGGGTGGAATCGAAGATGACACCAAGGTTCTTATCCTCACAGGAAGGAGCAGGAAGTAGGCCCAGAGTGAGCGGCCAGAGAGAGAGAGTAAAGGAGGGACCGAGTGTCCCAATTAGGAGGATCTCAGTCTTACTGGCATTACGGCAGATATTATTGGCGGCACACCATTCCTGAATTGCAGCCAAACAGTCTGGTATGAGAGAAGAAGCAGAGGTGGTTGAGGGGAGCCTGAAAGAGAGCTGAATGTCATCCGCATAACATTGAAAATTGGAGCAGAAAGTAGCGATGCAGTTCGCAAGAGGTGGCATGTAATGGATGAAGAGCCAGGGAGAGAGGTTAGACCCCCGGGGAACACCACAATTAGAGAGAGAGATAGAAGAGAGGAAAGACCCCAGTTGGACCTGAGAGGGTCGGTTGGTGTTGTCACAGAGATGATTGAACAGGATGGCATGTTTGACTGTGTCAAAAGCAGAGGATAGATCAAGGAGAATGAGGACAGAAGAGAGATTAGAGTCAAGATTGGAGAGCAAGTTTTCATGGGTGTTCAGGAGAGCAGTTTCTGTGCTTTTCGCAGCTCAGAAGCCTGACTGGTGGTCATGGAGGCAACCAAGAGATTCAGTATGTAGATTAAGCAGGGAGATGGCCAGCTTTTCCAAGAGTTTGTCCAGAAAAAGAAGTGATGCAGATCAGGCAATAGTTAGCCGGAGAGGAAGGATTGGCGGGGGGCTTCTTTAGAAGGGGGTGCGCAAGAGACTGCTTAAGTGGGAGTGGAAAGTTCCAGTGGCAAAGGAGTGATTGCAGAAATTGGTCAAGGCTTGAGCAAGTGTGTCAATGTGGTCCTTGATTGTTCTGGATGAGCATGGGAGAACCTGCTTTGACAAGACTTTCATAGATCAGACTTGTCTAGAAACATTTTCAGGGTCGAACAGGGGAAAGGAGGAGAGATGGCCTGAGAATGGCCAGGTGTGGTAGAGGAGGAGGTAGAGGAATAGAGGTAGGACAGGATGTCCTGAGATTTAGTAGTGAAATGAGAGGCCAAGGCCGTGCAGCGGGCCCAGAAGTGAACAGGAGAGGTGGAGACTGCAGCAGGATTGGCCATCTCCTTGCAGATTTTGAAAGGTTCAGCTGAGTTGTTAGATGGTGCAGACATGTAGGCTTGGATGTAGGCTCGATTATTAGAGAGGACAGAGAGTCTGTACTGCTTTTGGAGTAGGTGGCAGGCCAGTTTATCAGGGGGTGCGCGCAATGCCCTCCACTTCCTCTCTGCTGCCCTACACTTGCGTTTAAGGGCGACGTGGTTGGAATCGTACCAAGAGATGCACTTGGATTTGGGCTTCAAGCGGATCCTCATGACAGGGGCAAGGACATCAAGCATGTTAGAGATAGAGAGAGGAAGGTTCGAGAGAACTGTGTCAGGGTGTGAGGGAAGACTAGAGAGATAGAGAGAGAATCACAGAGGTTTGCAAAAGAGTCATGAAGAAGGGCTGTAGCATCCAGGTGGATGTTCAAGTCTCTGAGGAGGAGAAGTTGAGAGGTAGAGGCAAGCAGCAAGGCGGAGAGGTCAGCCCACTCAGAGAGCAAGAGGGCACCATGGCCAGGCAGCCTGTAGATAGTGGCCACAGTGAGAGAGAGGCCAGGAGAGATAGAGAGCCTGCATACCAGACATTCAAAGGAGGAGTAGTGCTGCATTGGAATGACAGAAGGAGATATCCACTCTGGGAAAATCAATGTTACACCTCCACCTGGACGCTTGGGTCTGGG
The DNA here is from genome assembly GCF_040938575.1 of Ambystoma mexicanum. Taxonomy (NCBI): domain Eukaryota; kingdom Metazoa; phylum Chordata; class Amphibia; order Caudata; family Ambystomatidae; genus Ambystoma; species Ambystoma mexicanum. The sequence goes on from NC_090939.1 coordinate 192,408,513, forward strand.
TTTAGAAAGGATCTTGTAGCCATCAGGAAGGATAGTGTCGAAACTCGTGACAGAGCTGGCCATGAATCAAGTCTCGGTGAGACCCAGTACATCCAAATCAAGCTCTTCCATGAGACGGCAGATGTCAGAGGAGTGTTTGACAGCTGAACGAGAGTTGAAAGTAGTGATGTGGAGCAGGTTGCCACATTTGAAGGACTTCCAGGGATGGGTGCAGGCCAGTGGTACACCCTGCAGGAGTGTTGGAGGTGCCCGAGGATGGGAAGAGGAAGAAGGAAGAGAAGGCAGGGTAGTCAGAGAGGGAAAAGAGAGTGCCAGAGGGGTGGCAGAGGAGGGAGGCAACAAGGTGGCCTGAGAAACAGCACAGGGAAGTGGCTGAGGAAGGAGGCAGCAGAGGAGCCAGAGAGGGTTAAGAAGGGATAGCAGGAGAGGAAAGTAAGTTGATAAGGTGTGGGAAGTGTCTATCAAAGAGGAGGAAATTGGCTTGAGGGCCCTGAACCAAGACAGTGCCATTTAAGTAGATGTTAATGATGGTCTTAGAGGAGTGCAAGGGTCACACTGGGTGCCACCATTAAAGGGAGAAGAATAAAAAGGAGAGAGAACAAAGACCATATGTGGGGTCCATAGGCCTGGAGAGGGAACAACAAAGAGTATGTTCGTAAGGGTCTGTCTGGAGGAAGCAATGGTATAGGTATCAGTGATAGGGAGGCCTGGGTTGGAGACCAGGATGTCTCTTTTTTGCTTCTTCATGCCAGGCTTAGTGAGAGGGATGGTATAGTCGATAGAAAAGCAGTGAGAAAAGATAGGTGAGACAGAGAACAACATAGGGGTTGCAGAAAGGAAAAGGGGGGTAGGGAGAAAGGAGCCCAGCCAGGTGAAGCAGACAGGTGGGAGGCCTAGGGGGGACACAAAAGGGAGGGGGGCACAACAAAGAACGCAAACATTGGACCTACAAATCAGATGCAGTACAGAACCATCAGAAAGAAAAGAGTACAACAGGGAACCTGGAAGTAGAGACTGCAGATGTAGTGCAGAACCAGGACAAAGTACAAAGCATAACAGGGAACCTGGAAGTAAGAAAGCAGATGCAATACAGGACCAAAAGCAAAACGCAGAGGTCAGCAAGAGAGCAAACACAAAGTCAACACAGTCAACAAGGCTCAGAACCCAACAGGTACCTAGAAGAAGAATGCAGGCCATGCAAAGTAATGTCAAAAAACAGTGGAGCACGAGACAGTGTCAGAATAGTACAGGTACAGATTCAGAGTACCAGAATAGTACAGATCGAAGAGGGAAGGGCTGAATGTGAGAGGAAGGAAGGGAAATGCAGTAGGGGGGAACCTCAAAAGAGGTAAAAAGGCTATGTTTTTCAGCACAGCACAATACAACACACCCAGATTCGACTTTCTTAGAAGGGGGAAAAAGGCTATGTTTTCGGGTAAAGCACAATACAACACACCCGGATTTGACTTACCTGATCAGTCGCAGCAGGTCGACAGCTGCAGACTAGGTGCTACCACGGCACACCAGCAGGCACCAGCAGACAACACTGGAGCTGTCCTTAGCCTCTTGTCCTTAGCCGAGGGGGTTGCAACTGTAGTGGGTGCCTTGGGTGGCCAATTTAAAGGGCCTGCCAACCAAAGGGAGCATGGTGGGAGGGAGGGAGGAAGGAGGACCAACAAACAAGGAAGCAACCAGGACACAGGGAGGGAGGAGCGGGCACACATGTGCTCCAGCGCAAGAATGCAACTTTTATACCGTGGCGGTTGCAATAATAATGTAATTTAAGGCAACTTAACATTGGGCAGCTGCCTAAGATGAGACCCTTGCAGCCTAATGCTAACTTGCCTTACATTATTATTGCGCCCGCTGCGGTGCCGCCACCGGTGGCCGCAATAATAATCTAAGGTAAGCGGCAGCCTTGATCGTACCCACGTCCCACAGGCTAACTTCGGGCACAAATTAAGCACTGCCTAAACCCCAGGTTTTGGTCTAGTTGCGTCCCTGGCTCACGGTCTGCACCCACGTCACAAGCTTTGAGACTGTGCAATTATCCAGGGCACAGATTGAGTGTCCGAGTTTAGGGGACCCAGTGCACGTAGGCTTAGGCAATTGCATTCCATAGGATGTGCATTCCGTATTATGTGCACAGTGTGCAGTCTACAAAGGGTCGAATGAAATAGGCTGGACGCCCATTCTTATTGTACAAGCTACACGCTGGGTTGTGCACCTGCTTTGAGGGCAAAACGTGAATAGGGACCAATAAAATGAACTTGTTTAATGCACACATTTAGTGTACAACATGTATTGACTGCACGTTCTATATACATAATCTCGACCTACATGTTTGCCATGCTCAGTGCAGGTTGGATTCACTGACTTAGTTTGAGAGAGCCGTATTCAATGTGCAAAAAGTGTGCTTAGAGAGCGTTCTCTGTACTCTCTGCTTTGCCAGCAAGGACACGTGGCATCCAGAACAGATTGCCTCTGACCCGGTTCTGCTTACTCCTGCCCTTGTGTTAGAGTTTCAGTCCCACAGCTGTCCAGCTTTTACATACATGCGCTGCCGCTTGGCTCCAGAGATGGGCGCGTGTGCAGGAGCCCGGCCTGAGACTAGAGGGGGGCTTTTCTCTGAAGAGGGCTCACTAGAGAAAAATTACGCATAGCGATTACATTGCTACAGGTTTGTCACATGACTACAAGATTGGATCTAAGGGTGGCGGTGTCCAATACTTGGCAGCACCAGATCATAAATCCACGACGAGAATCAAGCATTTAATAGTGTGTGAGGTGAGATATTTGGGGGGTGGGTCAAAAATCAATATCTATAGATGCTTTCCGAGAAGCTTCAAGCAATAGACCTTTAAAATACACGTGGCTCATGTTACCAAAGACTGTTTTTTGTGAGGGCGTGGGGGTCCTGTTTATTTGATACTCAGCGGGATTGTGGGAAGATTAGCTGCATTACAAAAAGTTGCAATGAGTACACCAAGAAACCTATGATTTGCAATGTAAAAATAGTCACTGGAATTATAATGAAAGAACACCAAAAGTGAAGCTTTTTTAAATAGCTTACATCCTTAACTCAGTCACTTCAAGAGACAATTTTGGCAGATGGGCAGGAAGACAAAACGATTTGGCCAAGATCCCACGTTTCAGTTGAGTAGGAAAGATGGGTTTGAGACCTGTCAGTGAATTAGTCATTTGACCCCCTTATCCCATGGGAACATTTAAAATACCACACAAAAGAGGCCCAGGCTGCAGAGGCCTCCCGGGAAATCTCCAGAGTTCCCCGTAGGCCAGTTCACCCCTGAATCCACGGGGTGTTGTTGCAATGACGGCCACCCTGTGTATGTGCGTGGAAGCCACTGTCCATGCCAGGCGTGCAAGGTGGCGATAATAGATTGTGTTATAGCTGGAATGGTAAAGGGCATGGGTACCCAAGAAAAGTTTGAGTCATGCGCCTTTCACTGATTTAGCTGGCAAGCAAAGTGCAGGGGAGGGCACCTTGGAAATGCACGCCCGCTGATGTTATGCTATTCTGCTGCGCCTACTGTGTTGGGTTGATCCCATGTTCAAAAGATAACACTTGCCAAATGTGTGCCAGTGTGCAATGTCATCATGCCATTTTTTAACAATGTCCAACTTCATGTGTCTGAAAACCTGCACTCTATATGATGTCCCAGACTGCTAGAAGCGCTAGAAGGCATAAGCTTGCCATATGAGCGCTATGAAAATACACCTACCATAGCATAGCACTGGCAGGCTCCCCATGTTCTACCAAACTCTAAGTCTCCTTGACTGCTGGTTCCTTGGCTAACCACACACCATCACTTCTCTGGGTGTCACGCATACCTATCCAGTGAGGTTTCTGATTGTATCAAATGCTGCCCGAGTGCTGCCTGTGTGTGTCTCTTTCCTCACACAGGCTGCCCCATTTATACGCATCTTTACACGTGTCCCTCGCTGTCACAGGGCCATGTGTCCCTGAGAATCTTCACACTAATGCTATCAACTTCCCACATGCACGGTCTTGGTGCGGCATGTGTTTGGATTTCTTGCTTGCCGTCCTTGTGCCACAGGCGTGTGTGAAAAATGGTACCTTGGTATCTAATAGCACTGACTGGTAAAAGCTTAAAACCTATGCACAAGCCAGAAATGTTGGCTTTGCCAATGTTTCTTTTAAACAGGACTTCAGTGAAAGACATGCAGTGTGTTTATAAATCCAATGGCTGAAGGAACTGCATGGTAAGACATTTTTACTATATCAGTAATGTGTTTACAACTCCAATTTTAAGTCATTAACTCTCAGAAGCAATTCCAGTGCAAAGTTTAATGGTAATGATAGCTCAAAGAGTTCCCATAAGGAGGTATATTGGGCGGGCAGAGGCAGGAATGGGTGGGAATGGGCATAGGGATTAGCATGGCCACGGGCAGGCAATGGGTGGGCACATAACCAAACAATGTGTAAAGCTTTTAGGTATATTTATGAAGCATTAGCAGCACCCTCGGAGGCGCCTGCTGTTCAGCATAAGTGTGCGATCCTGGGAAAATAATGTAATCTCACCTGACGTGAACTGCAAAGGGTCATCCCTACCCCCTTCTTCCTCTCTGTATTGTGGAAGGCAAGTCAGACATATGTCTGCCGCTGCGGGTACTGTGATAGAGGTCAATAAAACATTGTGCAGTGTGTAACGTTCTCTCATGTTAAGTCCAACCTGCCATAGAAAGTTTGCCCTGTTAGTAAAATGTCTCACTTGCAAGACCTACAGATTTGGCCCACTGTGTCCTTTGAGGCTTTCTTTTCCCCACCCTCATGTTTGGCGCATACAGTTCAAGGGGCAATGGTCGTGCCTTTTGTATGAACCCAAATATCCCAATTCTGCCTCCAGCAGTTAGATTTCCTATGGAGCATACAGGTATCACGCCAGCGGTTTGCAATTTAATTGCCTTAGTGCCTTTGCCCCCCCTTTAGGTTTGCAGTGAGCGACTTCATCAGAGGTTTGTTCATTGTGGTGGCAGTCAGAATCTGAGAGTCGCAGGCTGCTGTATGGTATGCTGCATCCTCGTGCCCGAAAACAAGGTAAGAAAGATGTACGTTACCAAGCATAAGTGGGTGTAATTGTTTTACTGACTCAAGTAAAGTGGTTGTTTTTTAAAAATGGAGACGGGCATGGGTACTACACTACAGAGCAACATTTCAAAAGTCGCAAAATTGTATGGTTCAGTCTGGTGTGTTGGGGGATAAATTGAGGCAACTGGCACTTTGCAGCCATTTACAAACCATCCACATGGTATTTGTTGTTAGATTTCTTTTTGCAATGTTCTCTTCAGCCACAACAAGTCAAAAGTGTGCACATTTGTATTTATTAGCTTGGCTCTAATGGAAACCGCATTCCATGTGTGCACTGTGCACCATTATATGGGTTTGTTCTTATACATTTGCTGTTCCCCAGTCCTTGATTCCGTTTGAAGCACTTAAGAGGTGTGTTGTCCTTTCCTGACCCCTGGCCTGATCATTGTGTGTATCGAAACTTGGAAGGAATCCATGATATCGATTATCCCTACGTCTCATTTCCTTCCCTAGAATGTCTGGAGGCCAGAAGAAAATGTCTTCATACATTTCAAAACCTGGTAAAAAATGCAGCACAGATGAGCCTACAAGCAAGCAAAGTAAACAGGAATCTGGTTCTAAGTCAGACAGTGTTTGTGAAGAACCAGAAAAAACACTAGATGAGACAACCAGCACTACTACTGTCAACATCCATACAGAAATCCAGACAGCAAGCATTCCACTCAGAGAGGGACTGGGCGGCACTGGTATCACTGATGAAGATCGCAAACTACCGAACGACAGTGACATGGAAATTCCAAGTACTAGCACGCCAGAATCTGGTCAATTATCACTTCTGCAACATTCTGCTCCCTTGACGAAAGGCTGACTCCCTAAAGGCTGGAAGCTGGTCCAGAAACAATATTTTCAAAGCAAGCACCCATGGTTGATTGTTAGAGGACACACTCTTGGATGCACCATTTGCTGTCAAGTCAATAGCTTTGGTGCAGAGAAAACTCATGGGATGAAATTGTCTAAAGAATGGACTGTGTGTACAGTTAGCTGCCCAGGCAGGGAAAATAGCAACAACTGCCAGAATATTCTGAATGGCTTATAAAGAAGCAAAGCGGAACAGGCCAGCCTACGGTTTTGAATCTGAGATAGGCTGCCAGAAATTGAATGGGCTAGATATGGGACGCATAATACATACATATGTGGCTTGCTCAAGTATACAGCAACACATCTCATCGGAAATTAAATGAAAGACATTTGCCAAACAATTGTCTTTTCTCCTAAAGTGAGCCTTATGTGCTGGATGAGGCAACTGCCTTAAATTAAAAAAGTGCTTTAATTGTGTACCTACGTACTCAGCTACAGGATATGGCGTCTCCAGCTAATATTTTTGTTGACCTTATCGAGCTCAGTGATGTGTCTGCTGAAGGTATAGTGAACAGTTTGCTGTCTTCACTCCAAAAGGACCAATTAACATTAGTGAGGACCTTCTCACCAAATGACTGGTGTCAGTCGCTTGTGATGGAGCATAAGTAATGTTTGGCCGTAATAGCGGGGTTGTGAAAAGGTCACAAGAAAGAAGTTCTCCCAATATTGTAACCTGGCATTGCTCAGCACAACACTTATAACTTGCAGTCAATTATGTCATGAAAGACATTGGAGCTACAAATCATTTCAAAGCATTGCTAGCCAAACTGTATTCTCTTCTTAGCACATCTGTGAAAAATCATTTGTAGCTATAAGAATGTGCAGATGCTCTTGACATTCAGCTTTGTAAAATAGGAAGGGTGTTATCGCTGGGTTGCCTCAAGCTACAGAGCAGTAGAGGCTGTTTGGAATGCTTATCCTGCTCTTTACAAACACTTTACATTGGCATCTAGTGATGGCTCTCGTGATGGCACAACACGAAACATTTACACTGGACTACGTAGGCGCCTTTTGACTGTGCAGTTTGTTGCTAATCTTGGCATCATGTTTGATGCACTTCAAGTGTTATCAGAATTGTCCCTTGATTTACAAAAGCGTGATACACGATCATTGATGCACTTCGTGCTATTTGCCAACAAATATCAGTGTTTGAGGCAATGGTAGAAAGGCAAGGAAAACATTCTTCCCAGTGCGAGAAGGCCATAGAAGAAAATAGTTTCCAAGGAGTGACCCTGCATGAAGGAAAGGCATGCGACAAAAGAATTGAACATAGACAGTTTTTTCGCAGTCTTGCAGAAAATGTACGGAGTCGTTTGTTGTCTACAGGAGGTTCTGCTGCTGCTGACAACAAAGTTGCATACAAGAAACTAATAAGCAAGTTTTGTACAAGCAGTACTGGCCATATGAGTTACCACCTATGTATGGAAAAAGTGAGATAGAGTCTCTGTGTGAAAGATTTGACATTGGTGACACTCGTCAAACCATTCGGGCTTACAGGAAACATAGGGAGACGGGTGGAAAAGAAGCTAATAGACACTACAAGGAGCTTTTGATAGCTGTGAACACTATTGCTATCTCCACTGCTCAGTGTGAACAAGGGTTTTGTTGGTGCCCTCCCCGTCTTTGACGTGCAAAAGAATAAAACAAACACACCCCTGACGGGGAATAAGGCAAAGAGAGCAGGCTGCAAGAGTTCAAGGCAAGGTTTATCTAATGAATAGTATTCAAGAGATATCTGAGAGCGCTCTGCACAAGTTATCATTACATTCCATTTTATAAGGTAAACGACGCAACTTACATAGGATACTACATTGATCCCGGATTGGTCAGTTCACTCGATGTCTCAAGTGGGGTGGCATCTCTTCATCCGGGTTGGTCGTTTGGTTGGCGGGAGGATTGACGTCAGTCATCTGCACTCCGCATGGGTGAAGGTCAGGTCGCTGGGAGGCAGGGTGGTCACTATCTAAGCTAACATAATATATTCTCAAAAAATGCATGCACTAAATAATAATTGTTCAAAGACCTTCAGTAGTTTATCATGTCTCTATAAAAGTCACACATATATCTATACTATCAATAACATTAGATTATACAAGTTTTAGGTTAAGGGTCTTGACCGCTATAATACACCGGTTGAAGTTAAGGTCCGTACTCATAAGAATCTCTGGTATGTGGCATTTGTTAGTAGTAGGCAAAGATATACTGCAGCAGGGGTCTAATGTTAGTTGGGGATCTGCTGGGTGGCATCATGGCTTGGTCAGTGGCTGGGGTACCCTTTATTGGCATCCATGCTCTGCATACACTTCTCAAGCTATTCCCTTTTCTTGTATATTCATCTGGAGTGCATGTTAGGTATACCCCACCATCCCCATCCAAGTCTACCCACACCTCGTTATACCATTGCAATTCTGTTGGTTCCTTGATTGTGGTGTGGTATACATTATCGACCCTGTCCCCATATTGCCTGTAGATGGCAGTCATCCTTTACTTTGGAGGGTTACGTTCCCCTGTTTGTATTTGGGCATCTGTCATAGTTGCTACCGTTGTCGGTCGGCCCATTATTACCATCATCATAGTCGAGGTAGGCATACTTTTTGCACAACACCAGAGTCCCCGTTGGCACACTCAGAAGAATAGTAACACAAAGACAATGATAGGAACTAGTATTTTCATTATCACATTTACCCATGATGGTATCCAGCTGAGCAAGTTGTCAAACCATGTACTTTCTTCCGCTCTGCCCTCTGTTCTCAGCTTCTCTCCTAAATTGTGGACTGCTATTATCACATGTGAGAGTGTCCCGTTATCTGCATCTTCGGATGGCACGAATGTGCAACAGGCTCCCCCGATTTTTCGGCAAACACCACCGTCCATCGCCGTGAGGAGATCTAGAACATATCTGTTTTGCATTGTCATTAGGCGTAGGGCGCGGAGCTCTATTTTTATAACGTTGAATCCTTCTACAGTGTTGTTGGCCAGTTGGATGAGCTCCCAGTGTACTATTTGCAACCATTTGGCGTTTGCTCGTGCTTGTAGCCCTGGTGCTAAGAGTGATGCAAACAATGTCTCTGCAGATGAGAACAGCTTGCATTTTTGTGGGATCTCAGCAAGGAGTTTTGATGATTCGGACGAAATGTAGTTGGATGATCTTTTGCTTCATGACAACTTTGTTTTCAGCTCGTATTCGCTGGAAGTTCTGTGTTTTCTTGTTGGGGCACTGCCGATGGACCAGCCGACTGCCCTGCTGACGATTTGTCAGCCGAATCACCTGCTGCCGATCTGCCAGCTGAATCCCCTGCTGCCCCTTGAATATGGCTTTCTGGTATTACCATCAGTGCTGTATGGAGAGAGGCTAAGGCGCAAGTAGCCTTCCACTATGCGGGTAGATGCAGGTATGTTTGTTTGCTGCAAACCCAGTACATGTCCATGAGGGCTGCGGTGCCTTTTTGCATGTCTGGTATTATTACTGTCTTGTTGCATTTTCTTGCTTCCCCCATGTTCACCTTTCCTTCTCCACAGAAGCATAGTTCGTGCAGTATTTCTTTTTGCGTTTTTATCAGCTTTTCCAGCTCTGTAATCCATGTTAGCTTAGCAACATGCTGTGACCAGGCGTGCACACTCCCTTTATCCATTGGAATGCTTCTTCGGCCAGCCCCCTGAGTGCTTCTGCTCTGCACTCAATAGTTTCATCGTGCCACTTGTTCTCTGCATACCTCATCCCCTTTATGACAAGAAATGGTTCTCTGAGGCAAATCACTCCTTGACGCCGGATTGGCATATTCTCTCACTCTTCATTCTTTCTAGGCTGACAGTGTGTGCCCGGAAGGTGCTTTTTACCCTACACAGAATTAAATTAATTAAACAGTGAGCCTCTGACAAGGGCACTTCCTGGGGTATCAACATTTTTGGTGTCCCTGATGCATGAGGAATGAGTGAACAGACATAGCAGCTTTCATTTGTTGCTTGCTTTGCCGTAGCACTCATATCTGAGTACCATTTGTTAGATTGGTCACGGTGGTGGGGGTCTTCTATTTCATTTAAGCCCAGGTCATGATAAATGTTGTATCCTTTCCCTCCCGCCCCCCTTTTCCTTCTCCTTCCCTCTTTGTGGCTTCTCACTCTTTGGTAATGTATTGGAAACCTTCCAGCCCATATCATGTCATTGCTGTGGAACATGGCATGTGTATATTCACTAGTGGTATCAGCGTAATATGAGGTAGGATCTATAGCTGCCTGTGTATATGCACTTGTATTAGCTAAGTCTTTAACATAACATAACATCTAACATAATTGCATTCGCCGCAATTGTGCTTTGTTGGCCCATTTATCACCTGGAGGGGCGATACAAATTTGTTAAGTCATCATAATATGTACATCCATTTATATATTTACATTTTATATTCACTCATTACTTCCATTTTGCTATTTCATTTTTATATATGTTTCTCAGCTCTTTGTTTCAATTATGTCCTCTCTTCTTAGGCACTTCTAGAGAGAGAGAGAGAGAGAGAGAGAGAGAGAGAGAGAGAGAGAGAGATAAACAACAGTAAAAAGGAAATTGATACGAACATATGGCAGAGCAAACCAGAGGGCATAACATCCTTTCATGTTCCTTCTTCATTAAATCGCATTGTCATTGTTTTTCAACTTCGTTTGTGGCACCAGTTGCACATTCCTGTTTGATCTGAGGGAGTGTACTATCGCGTGCCCTCCTCACATCTGAGAGGTGCACCCAATATTTCAGTCCCTTCACTTTGACTGCAGTGGGTGTACAATATATGACCTCGTAGGGGCCATGAAACCTAGGTGAATTCCATCTCCTCACAAAGCTTCGGACGTACACCTGTGACCCCGGCATCTGCGGCTCGCTGGGGCTGGCTGTAGCTGGTGTGGTAGTATCAGTTGCCACATTCTCAGTGAATGGTGGTGCTATTTGGCGCGCTATGTTGTGAAATGCGCGTGTCAGCTGAGTTAAATATTCCCTAAATTCTTCCCCCAGCACTGTGGCAGCCCTGTGTGCATCTGATGCTCTCCTAATCGGGGAGAGTGGTGTGTGTATTTGCCGCCCAGCCACAGTCTCATGGGGGCTCAGATGGTGGTCCTTGCATGGTTGTGTCCTGAGTAACAGTGCTAGGGGCAGGCAATATACCCAGTTCCATTTATCATTCTATCGGATGATAAATGGAACACAGTTTGTGCTTTACCCCCAAGAGTGTCATCACTTCCTTAAAGAGGTCATTCACAAAGTGGGTGCTATTGTCTGACCGTATCACATCACATATTGCCCACCGGGAAAACACTTCTCGTACTAGCAACTTCGCTGCACACTTTGTGTCTGGGTGGGGACATGGACCCGCCTCCACCCACCTTGAGAAGGGACACACCACCACAATTAGATATCTTGCTCCGTTACAGCTCTCTCCCATGTCGGCGTAGTCAATATGGAGTTCTCTAAATGGCCCTACTGGTCGTGGCAAGGTGCTTCGCAATGTCCTCAGAGTCATCCCTGAATTGTATGTTTGACATGTGGTACACTCTATGACAAACTTTGACAAATGCTCCTGTAGGTTAGGGACAAACCAATGTTCCTGAATGTCTGCTGCAATGTGTTGTTTTACTCCATGGGCTGGGAAGTGCAGCTGTTCGAATGCTACTTCTAGTAATTCTACCGGCATCACTACTTTTCCTGTTGTCTCCTGTCTCCATATGAGGTCTGTGGCTGATTGTTTGCACCCCCGCTTGCTCCACACCTCTTGCTCCTCCAGTGGTGCTCTCCTCTGTAGCTCTATTAGCTGTGCTATAGGTGTGTTACTATAAGCTTCTTCTAGTGGTTCTGTAGTAGCTGCTTTTACAGTGCACTCTGTGACTGGTATTACATTGAAATAAGAGGCTTCCTTTGCTGCTGCGTTGGCTGCTGCGTTCCTCAATGAGATCGCATCTGTGTTGTTGGTATGGGCCTGGCATTTCACCACTGCCACTACCGATGGTTTTTATAATGCATCTATCAATTAATTCAATAGTGCAGCCTGCTGTACTGGCGAGCCATCCGCTCGTCTGAACCCCCTCCTACGCCAGCGCGATAGTCCTGAATGAACAGTGGTGGTTACATATTCTGAATCTGAATATATCGTCACTGTGCATCCTTTGGCTGTGCGTAATGCTTCAATTAATGCAGTTAGTTCCGCTGCTTGTGCGGAGTAATGGGACGGGAGGTGCTTTTGGACGATTGTTTCATAGCTATCTTCTTCCATTCGTACTACTGCCATCCCTACATGTTTTTCCCCTGTTTCTGGATTTATTGATGCTGAGCCATCGATGAAGTATATTTCTCCTTCCTTCAGGGCGTTTTCACTTGCTTTGGAAATATCATCACCCTCCCCCTCATACGTTGCGCAGTCATGTTCCTGCATGTCCTCCATTGTGCATGGCTCTGTTGTGAACGTTTCTGGGTTTACCGTTTTACACCTAACGACATGTACATTGGGGCTTGAAATTATTATTTCATATGCTGTTTCTCTTTGTGTTGTCAGTGTCGATTTTGACCGCTCGAGAATTGCAAATAATGAATGTTTGGCACATAGTGTTACTGAACATCCGATCACAATTGAGGCACTCTTTTCAATGGCGAAGGCCGCAGCTGCGAGGGCCTGTTAGCCTGTGAATTGACCTTGTATCACCGCGTCTAGTGTTCCACTGTAATAGGCCAATGGTTTGTGGCCTAATGATGTTTTTTGTGTCAGTACTGCTGTCATCAGTGTTCCATTGCAGTGTGAGAAAAGGAAAAATACCCTCTCATAATCTGGGATTGCGAGGACAGGAGCATCTGCAATGAAGTCTTTTAGTCTGAAGTACTGGGTCATCATGTCATGTGTCCATTTTATTGGGGCTCTGTTCTTCTGTGCTTCTTTTAGTGCTTACAGTAATGAACGTGTGTATGATGCGTAATCAAGGATCCATGCTCGGCAATAGTTACATATGCCAAGACATTTTTGCATGTCCTTCACTGTTTTTGATATGATTATGTTACGTATAGCAGCTGCTCTGTCTGGGAGTATTTGTTTCCCGTCTTTCGATATCAACTGTCCGAGGTATACAACTTCGGCAAGGCAGTATTGTAATTTTCCTTTATCCACCTTTTACCCCTTTGTAGCTAACACGTTTAGTAGTGTTATGGAGTCTTCCCTGCACTTTTCCTCTGTTTTGCTCCAGACGAGTAGATCGTCTACGTATTGTATAATGGTGCTCTCTATATTTATATTCCCAATATCTTCATGTAGTACGCTGTTAAAAATGCTGGGGCTTTCGCAGTACCCCTGTGGGAGTCTGCGATGCTAATATCTGTTGTTTCCTAGTGTGAATGCTGTGAGGTACTGTGATCCTGGATCAAGTGGTATAGAGAAGAAAGCATTCTTCAAGTCAACCACAGTAAAACATGTAGATTCTTTGGGTATACTGCACAGTATTGATGCCGGGTTAGGGACTAACGGGAATTCTTTTTGGATGACGTCATTGAGTGGGCGGAGATCTTGGATCATCCTCCTCGCCCCTCCTTTTGCTTTTTTGATCGGGAAGATTGCCGTATTACACGGGGAGTTTGACGGCACTATGATACCTTGGCTCAGGCGTGCATTTATAGTTTCCCTAATTCCTTCTTCTGCTTCTCTGGATATTGGGTATTGTTTCACTCTCGGCGGTATGGCAACTGGTTTGAGTTTTATCTTTATGGGTGTGACTTCATGCAGTAACCCTACATCATGGGGGCCTGTAGTCCAAATTTCTGGCGCCACCTTTGCCATGTCTTCCTCAAATATTGTTGGTGGGGCACTAACACTGGCCATAAGTGGGTTGTGTACCTCTCTGTACTGGATCATAATGTCACACGGTATGCTTATTTCCATTATTATTTCTCCATCGTCTTCGTTATCAGTGAATAATTCTTCATCAGTTATGTCTCTGAGCATCATGTTGGGATCTATGCATAGCACCGTTCTCCACTCGCACCCATGCGTGTCCAAGCCTATGACCACAATACGTTTACTCGATACCTGAACTGCCTCGATGTCTATGGACATGATCGTGCCTGGCACGACATCTGTGTTTGCAATTGGTCGGAATATAAAGTCCGATGGTGTCCTCCACTCTTTTCTCATTATCCCAGGCACTACTCGGGCTAACATCTTGATGCCATAGATGAGCATGTCTATATCAATGGGTATCCCTTGTACTAAAACTTCATTCATTATTGTACTGATCATCAACATTGCTCGTACTGGGCACACTCCTGGGGTGCAACACACTATCCCCCGCTCTGTAAATGAAATGGTCATGTTCAATTTGCTTAGCAAATCTCTTCCCAGCAAGTTGATTGGCGCGTCTTCGTGGTACAGTAAGGGTGCGCACACTGTTTTTTCCCCCCACCGTTATATCAAGATCTTTTGTGTAAGGAACTTTTAAAATAGCCCCAGAGAACCCCTGGGTTTCCAAATTCCTGCCTGAGAGCGGAAACCACCCTTCCATAACACATGATTTTTCTGCTCCTGAGTCTACCATAAAGATAAACTGCTTATTTCCTATCTCTGCCCCCACTAGTGGTTCCTCTTCTGCACGTAGAGTGATAGATAGGACTGGACATGCAAGTGCTCCCTGTGGGCTTTCCTAATCTGCGTACCTTTCTTGTCCTGGCACCGAAAAGATATTATCACCAACTACTGTTACACCACGGAATGGTGCAGGTGCACCGTTTGCAGCCGTTGGAAAACTTTATTGCTGGCATTCCCTACAGTGTTTTGTCATGCCATGGGCTGTGATGCACTGTGATGTGGCTGTGGGGGTGGCTGTCTTTGATGCATTTGGGGTTCATTATAACACTGGTCCTGTGGTCTTCCACTCCCCATTGGTAGTCCATAGGGGCTACCTGGGTGTGGGCAACCCAATACCTGTTCATTGTCCATGGGTGGTTGCCCTTGAAAGTACCCTGACGGCCGCATTCTGCAATCTCTTGAATAGTGTCCCCATCTTCCACAATTCCACCATGACCCTTGCTGTCCCCCTCTCATCCCTTGCCCACCAAAACCTCTGTTTCCCATACCTCCGAACCCCCCTCTCTGGCCGCGGTACCCACCTCTTCCTCTGCTTGGTCTTTCTTGCCACTACGGTTCTCTCTGTGGTTCTTCTCCGTTCCGCTGTCCTTGTTCCCTGCGGCCCACAGCGCTGCTATTCCAACTGGTCTATTTCCCACACTTTCGTCCCCCTCGTTCTCTCTATCAGCAGTTATGCTGGCGTTTATGGCGGCGACCTTCACCAATTTGTTCTGCACTAGTTTTGCTTCGTCTGCCAACCTTTTTTGTGCTATCTCTTTTTCTCTCTCTTTGAAGCTCCTACGGTGGTGTAAAATTATACACTTTTCTGGCCAACCCTTGGCTTCTATCCCAGTTATTTTATCCAAGGCCTTCTGTACCTCCTTCGGGTGCCCTTTTTTGATAATAAAGTATAACAGGGCAGTGGATTGATTCCACGCCATGCCAGTTTCGCTTCTCCACAAATCTTGCACTTGCAGTATGAATTGCATAGGATCCTCATTCTCCTCCATTGTAAATTGCATCACTAAATGTAAATCTGGAATATCTGGAAACGTGCACCGCAATGCGTCCCATACTTGCGCTCGAACATTGTTGAATGGCAATCCATCGTGGCGGTCACAATTCATTGTCACTCCTGGGAACCCTGCTTTCTCCCACACAGCATCTGCCTGATCACCGACGGCGGACACTAGCAAACTCTTTACATCACCTATCACTAATGGTACTCCTGCCGTGTTTTTCTCAAATGCATGTATCCATTTCCCTGCCCCTCCCGCAAGTGGGGGGAGGAGCTTCAACAGGTTGTTTTTGTCCATTTGGGCCCACAGAATGTGGTGTGGCCTACCTGCTCCCTTATGTATCAGCGGCATCTGCAACTTATGTTTCTTTCCTGTTTTACTTACCGTCCCTTTCTTTATCTTACTCACCAACATGTTCCCTACTCGTTCCCTTAATCTACCCTGCCATCGTGGGGGTGATCGTGGATCCATTTCATCGAAATGATGTGGCAGTGGGGATCCTACAGCTGCCACTCCTTCCTCGTATTTGTCTAGATCGCTCCACACCTCCTCTGCTTCCTCTTCTTGCTCGCCATTCTTCTCTTGTCCTTCTCCACGCTGGCTTTCTGGGGTGGCTGGGCATATCATTCTCACTGGTTTATCATTCAGATGGAACAGGAACTCTCCTGACCGCCATTCTTTTTCTCGCCCTTGTGATGTAGGTGTTCCCTGAGAAAGTACGGACTGTGCTGGCTCTGGCATCGCTGGGGCTAATTCCCATGTTGCACTTAGCGGGGGTGTGAGATCTGCTGCGGACAACGGTGGTACTTCCCCTACCCCCTGGTAGCATTTGGCCTCGGTCGCACAGTACCCTTAGCCACGTTATTTCCATTTGTGCATGCGCTAGCTGGCGGTCTAAATCTCCGGTTAATCGCACTAAGTTCACAGGGGGTGCACTTGTCGGGCTATAAAGGCCTCCTTTGTCATATGGCGGTGGTGCTGTGGCTATTGCTCCGCTTGAGGGAGTGGGGGTGGGGCATGCCGGTATGTACAGAGGCTCGCTGTATCCTACTGCTGGTCTTGTCATTAAGGGGTATATTTTTGTTGTATCTCCCTCAACTGTTGTCGTGGTGCACTCGCCCTTTGGCGTTCCGCTTACCTCTTCCTGCCCTTTCTGCTTTTCGATTGTTTATTCTTTACCTACCTCGGCTGTGGGGACGACTTCTTCAAACATTTGCCACAGGTCCAATACTTCCCTCCTGTTCTGCAACTGTTTCCCCTTATATCTTGCCAATAAGTGCGTGGACACTAAATCTAACACCCTTTTGTCAAACGACCCTCCCTCTGGCCAAATTGGTGTCACGCTGTCCCCTTTTATCTCTGTCACCACTGATCGTGGTATTTTTGTATTCTATCACTATATAGTGGGAGGTGTTGGCAAATATGAGCTATTGGTGTTATTCCTCCCATGACAATGTTTCTCCCTTCACTTGTATGTGCACTTGCACCTGACCCTCCCTTCTACTCACCCTCTCCAACCGCTTGTCCCCTTATACAGATCAGCAATATGTCAAGTGTTTCTCAATTATTGGCAATTATTGTGTTCCAATATTCAATGTTACCTTTGTCCCTATTGCATTTCTAACTTCAATAGTTCACTTTTAACATGTATGACCTCTTTCCAACAAATCACTTACAATATTTCAGCATATGCGACACAAAATGTACAAAAAGCCAAAACATATAACACACAACATGCACATACACTACCTGCACGCTTTTATTTCTCCTGTGTTCCCGTTACTGAAGACCTCTTCCCTTTCCCCGTTTGACCTACTCTTCTCATTCACTCCCCACCTCTTACACCCTCTTACTTTTTCCCAAAGAATTCTTGCTTACACTGAAAAAGAATATTCTAAAAAACTACTCCGAGTCTACTCAATATACGAGACCCCTACTATTTTCTCTTTATCTTCACTTATTTATCTGCACTGGACGAGACAATGCTATGCGGCGCCGCCTTCTACCCCGTTCGAGCTAGGATACCTCTTCTCCTCTTCTTCTCACTTTTTCACAAAACCTAATGGCCATATAAAGGACAGATCAGAAAAGCCTCATCCTCACTCACACAGTCCCTACTCTCGCCTTTAACCAACTATCACCTGTTCCCTTGTTCCCGTACTTTCCACCTTACCTTTACTTGGAAACCTTCGCAACCAGCACTCACGTGTTCGGTCAGGTAATCCGAGGGTCACCGTTCTCGGTCTGACCCCAGTCAGGTCCGCACCCCAAGCAAGCCGTGGCTCGCCTCGGCGAGCAGCTTTTCAGTCAGGTATTCATCAACTGGGCACCCTTGACCCTTTCTTGTAGTGCGCACAGGCTGGTCGGCCGCGCAGGTGATGGTTTTGCTGGGGTGCGTCCCGTATCTCGCCGCACAGTGTGGGCCTCGACGCACCTCTCCAAATCATGTTGCAGGGGGTCACCAACTGTTTGTGCACTCCCTGTCTTTGACTTGCAAAAGAATAAAACAAACACACCCCTGACAGGGAATAAGGCAAAGAGAGCAGGCTGTGAGAGTTCAATGCAAGGTTTATCTAATGAATAGTATTCAAGAGATATCTGAGAGCGCTCTGCACAAGTTATCATTACATTCCATTTTATAAGATAAATGACGCAACTAACATAGGATACTACGTTGGTCCCGGGTTGGTCAGTTCACTCGATGCCTCAGGTGGGGTGGCATCTCTTCATCCGGGTTGGTCGTTTGGTTGGCGGGAGGATTGACGTCAGTCATCTGCGCTCCGCATGGGTGAAGGTCAGGTCGCTGGGAGGCAGGATGGTCACTATCTAAGCTAACATAATATATTCTCAAAAAATGCATGCACTAAATAATAATTGTTCAAAGACCTTCAGTAGTTTATCATGTCTCTATAAAAGTCACACATATATCTATACTATCAATAACATTGGATTATACAAGTCTTAGGTTAAGGGTCTTGACCGCTATAATACACTGGTTGAAGTTAAGGTCTGTACTCTAAGAATCTCTGGTATGTGGCATTTGTTAGTAGTAGGCAACGATCTACTGCAGCAGGGGTCTAATGTTAGTTGGGGATCTGCTGGGTGGGCATCATGGCATGGACAGTGGTCTGGCACATGAAAGGAATATCTTGCAAGGACACAGGGTCACAATGGCAGTAAGTTTTCACTGGCGAGGGTGTGGGAGGGGCAACGACACTTTTGTGGAGATATGTGCTTAGCTCATGCTGGTTCACATGCAGGACAGTGATCTCATAGGAAGAGCGATGTGTTACATTTATTATGTGTTGCAAGCATCTCCTGCTTCATTGTGAGATTGGGCCTGCAGAGTTTTCCAGTCAGAGTGAGAACGCGGGTGGGGGCCCTGTGCCCTGCGCGCCTGGCCGTGCTGTTGCAAGAAAAGGGAAGAGAAGCGTTTTTGTAGTATCGCAGTGAGGCCTGGTCACCAAAATGGAGTCGAAAGGGTGTACAAAAATGAATGCCCCGTGTCCCGTTCAGTGGTCCCATCTACGTGAAAGTCAACCAAAGTTAACATCGCATAAGGGCAAGGGGCGAACCCACTACTGGAGGCACTTGGTCCGAGTTTTGTACTGAGAAATTAATCTTGTCTGCTCATCAACAAGAGCATCCCTGCATGCTGACACAATTTCATCCTTATTATTTATTAATCTTGTTGGCCCACCATTAAACCCCATCCCCTATGTCAATTCATGGATTGCAAAAGGATGAAGAGCTGCTGATGACCCTAGGAGTAAGGAACAAAAAGAGGACATGGCCAGGTCAGATTTAGAAATTTTATGGGCTTTTATGAGCGAATAGAGACAACTATGCACACTATTGCACTTTTAATTATTTAATACATTATTTATTTGTACTTTATTTAGTAACTGCTATTTGCATTTGTTTGTTTTGTTCATATATTGCAATGTGCACTTGACTATAGCAGCTTAGCCATAGTGATCCCAACCAGCTGTTGGCAAAGTTGTAATAGAATCTGGAGTTACCATGACATTTTGTGAAATGTTATACATAATATTTTGCCATGTTAGGCTAAATACTGTGGCTGGCAGAATGTAAATTACTTCAAACAAACACAACATTTAAATAGCATCTAACAGCAGTCTATTTAATTGATATAGATTTGTTGCCTTCTCTACCTCCTTTTCTAAGTTTAAAATGAAAGCTAAACATGGCACCTTGTACTTTCTTGTTGGATTCTGTTCTATATCCAATGTGCTTATTTATTCTTAGTATGTTTATTTATTATTTAATCAGTGTGAGGTTAAATAAAAGTGTTTGTGAGGATGTCTCAGATTTGTAATTACTGCAACATCTGTTAACTTTATTCAATCAAAAATATAATGTTTTAAATACAGTCTATTATTTTTCCTAGTGTACGTCAAAACAGAAAGATACTCTCAGAAGAGACCCCAGCTCCAGCCATTTGGGAAAGAGGGTGGTGGGATGGGGTGGGCGGTGGGGGGTCATTTTACAAAATTGACAAATAAGATAACATCCATAAGTTTGCAACAATTTTATCAAATGCATTATCACTTCAAGGACAGCAAGTATGGTCCAGACGTCTAACAAGTGTGGTCTAGAACTTAGAAGTGTGTTAAAATGCACTCTTTTGCCTCTGGGGTTGCCGGAATGCTAGAACCACTACACCTACCATAACAAGTGTTTTCCAACTTTAAAGCATTATACTTCCTCAACCCATGTGTGCCCTTCCCCATCCATCCCACTATTAGCATGTGCTAGCAGTTGCTGCAGCACCAAACATGAGACATGGAGCAGCAACAGCGTGATGGGCTGGTGGTGGGCCGATCTAGGTCTAGCACTGAACTGGCCCGGGCCGTGCACCCGCATTGCGGGCGGCACCACGCCTGCATTGCGGGCGGCGCTGCGCCTGGCATTATGGAGCCAATATTTTTTGGGCATTGGCACTTATTGTTTACAAATTAAGCACTGGGCAGAAGGCCATTGCTAATGGGCCCTGAAGAAACTGTGATAAAACAAAACCCTTGAATTTCAGTTAAGAACTTTAGTTAGGAGATAGTTAAGGTGATCATATTTAACATGAAAAATACATAGCAATAAAACCTTTTAAATTCAGTGGGAAAAAAACCTTGCTTAAGAGAGAGTTAAGATGATCAGATCTAATGCAACAAAACCCCTGAAATTCAGCAATCCCATTTTGAGAATGTCTTCGCTTAATTATGAGCCCCCATGTTGCCCAGCGTATGACCATTATGATGTAATCACAGATGACAATACTGATGACATCACTAATCACATCATACATTATATCACTGATG
Source organism: Ambystoma mexicanum (assembly GCF_040938575.1). Taxonomy (NCBI): domain Eukaryota; kingdom Metazoa; phylum Chordata; class Amphibia; order Caudata; family Ambystomatidae; genus Ambystoma; species Ambystoma mexicanum. The sequence goes on from NC_090939.1 coordinate 192,429,436, forward strand.
GTGTCACTAATTACATCATACATGGCATCACTGTTGTCACTGGTTTGATTAATTACATTTTGAAATATAATAAATCTGTTTTTTTTAAAATGACCTATAAGTACACATTTCATGCTTACATTGTATTCTGCCCTTTTTTTAAATGTAACGCGCAGTATGCAATTATTCATAAGTAACTGATTTTTTTTGTATATTACCCAAACTTCGAATTCTTAGATTAAACATGTACTTATTATATTATGTTTGAATTACCTGAAATAGATTTAACAGGATTCGGAACTTTCCCTGCAATTAAGTATTGTAATTGTTTAGCAATACATGAAATTCAAACCATTTGGATAACTTTAAATATTTTATTTTAAATTTAATTGATAATTACTACAAACGAATGTGCCACATGTAATCATATCATGCTTCTGTATCTGTATATTGTTCCATGTCATGTTGGTATTATAGTTAAGTGTAATAAAATAAAATATGTATTAAAAGAGGTCAACAAAAATGTTCTAACTTATTTAATCAGTAATGTTACATTTGATGTAATTATTGATCTCATCGTATGTAATTAGTGATGTCAATAGTGATGTCATATGTGATGTCATCATTGTGGTCATACGCTGCGCAATAGGGGGTGCATAGTGAAGGTGGACTTGCTCGAAATGCGATAGATGAATTTCAGGGGTTTTGTTGCATTAAGTCTGATCACATTAGCCCTCTGTTAACAAAGGTTTTTTTTCACTGAATATATGTATATATTTTGAAGACCAAAAAAAGTGCTGAAACACCTGGGCTGCACTCCAAGGATTATCCAAGATACCAATTCCTCCAATTGTCTGTGACAATACACCATGGACAGGATCAAATATCACAAAAATTTTATTTAAATTCAAACAGATAAACAGTCACCGTACAACGAGTTTCAGAGCCCTCTGGCTGCTGTTCACATACCAATATGTGTTCAAATATCCACAACTCACTTAAACAGTGCTCAATCCTCTGTACTTAGTGCCACGAGGTGACGGGTTAAGCAACCACATATTAAAAGAACAAAAACAATTACCCAATATCACACTGCATTCACAGATACTGTTAAGGCCAACAGATTCCCATGTACACGTTCTCTCTAAAGTGCAATAGTTCAGTTAAAAAATACTTTTATTAGGAATGAATTCATCCAGCATGGTAGAAAAAGATTAAAACCATATGCACAAGTGTAAAAACGAAACCATGCCGTGTGAACTACTGCAATGCGTTCCGTCCTCACACATGACTGCCAGGCAGATGTTTATCAATCTCCACATCTCTGCTAGAACAATATAAAGCATGGAAAAAAGCACCCAACATTCTGCCCATGCTGACATGCAGGATCATGTGATTTGAAGCAAATACCTCCATTCAGGCACCACTATTTAGCTCCATCTTTGATTGTAGTCTGCTTCAATGGCTTAAATATCTTTATTCAACAACTTTGTCTTTTCAATACGTTCTAATATTCAAATACTGCTGGAAATTAGACAGATGTCAATTCTAGTTATTGGGGAAATGAAGAGACCCTTTTCCCTAAAAGGTTCATACAATATTAACATCGCAAGCCAACGTGGTAATGCATAGACATTCATATCTCCCAATCCACAACAAGTGTGATGGAACCCTTACACGAGTATCAGAGAAAGATAAAAACATTATTTATGACAAGTTCAACCATTGATTCCCTGCAGTCCAATGAAAGTGCTCATATTTCTTAACCACAATGCATATTAACACATCTTCCACATGCATTATAATGATCAAATATAATGCAGTGCCAGTGCGTATATATCTCAACCCCAATAAACATCAATACATCTTTTAGTTATCATGGCACCAGATGCAAAAATATCTTTTTTCAGGTTCTGAAAATCTATATTTGGCATGTGAAATTCATCTTAGCAATTCATGCAACATCTCAAGACACACCAAATGGTAAGCCATATTGTTTATATTCAAGAAAGAATCAATCAAGGAACACAAATAGCTCTTCATCTCCATTCAGTCAATTAGGCTTCATCGTGTTCAATTAAATTATTAGTCTAGATTCGAGTCTATGCAATTGCAATTCTATATTCCCATTTCTTATTTTTTGGGGGACATATGCAATACCTAAAAACCCATCTAATGTATATCCCCACCAATTTAAAAAGAAATGTGCTGTCAATTTGTAGCTCATATCTCTATTCTTGATTGCTCTGTAATGTTGGAGAATACATAGCTTTCAGGGACCAATAGTAGGACCTACATATCTCAATTCACAGGGACAACAAAGGTGGACTTTCTCGAAATGCAATTGCAGAATGTCAGGGTTTTTGCTGCATTACATCTGATCACCTTAACTCTCTCGTACTTGTTTTTCACTGAATGTCAAAGGGTGCGTTGCTATGTATTTTTCATGTTAAATCTGATCATCTTAACTGTCTCCTAATTAAAGGTTTTTCACTGAATTTCAATGGTTTTGTTTTAGTATAGTTTATTTGGGGCCCACTAGCCATGGCCTTCAGCCGTGGCCACTGTACATGTTGCACCAATAGGTTTCATTGGGGCCCACTAGCCATGACGTTTGGCCATGGCCTCTTTATATGTTGCACTAATAGGTTTTTTTGGGACACACTAGCCATGACCTTCAGCACAGTGACCCATTACCCCAGCCTATCTACTTTGGTATCACTCTCTATCCATTACTGCAAGTTTCCCCTGATAATGGCATCCAACCACGCATACAGCGGCATTGAACTACCCCAGATAAGGCCCCAAATCCAAAACTGTTCATTGTCCTCACAGGCACACACAACGTGCATTCCTCCTCTTTCCACGGTCCCCCTACTTCCCTCGGTTGCTTTTCTCCTCCCTGGCCCTCCCCTGACCATTACCCTCTATCACTGTGTGGTCCTTGTGAAACATTTTCTTCTCTGAGGTAAATTTGATTGAAATGCGAGTGCTGAATTTCCGGGGTTTTGTTGCATTAAATCTGACGACCTTAACTCTCTCTTAACAAATGGTTTTTCATTGAAATTCAAGGATTTTGCTGCACCTTGATTTCCTCCGGTGCCATTAGCCATGGCTGTTGCCTTGACAACTGTACATGTAGTACCAATGGATTTCTTTGGGGCACACTAGCCATGGCCTTCAGCCATGCCCAGTGGCCATGGCCCAATATGTTGCATACTTTCTTGAGGTCTCATTAGTGATGGCCGTTGGCCAGCCTCTGTACGTGTTGCATGAATATCTTTCTTCTGGGCCCATGAGTGATGGCCACTGGCCATGTCAAACCTTACATTTGCTACCAAAAACCCATTGCCCCATACTCAATAGATGTAGACACTGCAGATGTTAAACTTTAAACTCCTTAGTCCCACGAGAATTTCACAGTAATAATTTCCAATAACAGACATTCTTGCAGTTGAGTGGTGGCTTGCTGATTCACGTGATAATGGCAAAGATTGCTCATAATTAAGAAGTCTTTCACATCCTCACAGGCACTCAACATGTGTCCCCCTTCTTTTTTCTAGGTCCCCTCACTCCACTCAATTGTTTTTCCCCTCCCTAACCCTCTCTCATTACCCCCTTTCACTTAACACTTCATGAGATTCACTTGGTCTTCCCCTGATAAACTGAACATTTCCTACCCATAACTGGCTCCCGAACCCACCCCAAAATCCCCAACTTCACATGGTGTCTTCTTTCCCACTCCTGACCTCTATTGCTATTGCTATTACTTTTGCTACTGGTATTGGTATTTATATAGAGCCTATGGTCAGGCCATCTAAGCGCTGTTGTTCAAATAAATCTGTGATCCCCTAGGATTGACTACATAAAAAGAAGCTTTTTGAGTCTCTTTCTGATGTCAAAAATGTTATTAGGTCATGGGGGAGTTCATTCCAAAGTTTGATGGCATAATTTTTCCTCCTCCAAATAGCATTTTAGAATTCTTTCACTTGTGGCTTCTCCCAGTAATATCACGGGAATCATTCGCTTCAGGCAAAAAAAGGCCTTGCTGCTGCAAAACATCAATGCAAATTACACGGCCACGCTAGTGGCCGTGTAGTTATGGTTAAGTTGCAGTTTCCATAGGAAGAGCACTTTTTGGGCGGCCTATAACTCCGCTCCCCCTGGACGAATCCTCACCAAACTTTGCAAAAAAGGTATATGGGCCACTCTGAATTGTTTTGCAAAGTTTGGTGAGGATTCGTCCGGGGAGGAAAGGTTATAGGGGAGGTTCCAAAACATCTTTTTTTTCCCATAGACTGAATGGGGGAAAAACTTTGCGCAAGGCTACAGGCCAAACCGCTGGATGGATCTTCACCAAATTTGCAGCAGGGGCTTGGTCCTCAAAGCATGCTTTTGTAAATTTGGTGACAATCCGTGCAGTACTCTTCTTTAAAATGACCAAAAAGGAGGTCTCAGAAAATGTGTGATATATATGTCTGCTCCGTGGTCACATTTCCCTGTTCGCTCCGCAGACAAGATACCGATTGGCTAAGGGGCTGGCGTCATGACCGTGGACACGCAACGTCTCTGCCGATTGACTGCAGTGAGACGTGTTCTGCGTCAGATTGTTTGGATGCACCCGACATCTTGGATTAGCGGACAGCGCAGCGGCGACCAGCAGCAACATGCTATTGCAAAAACTATTTCATACTACTTGGGGAGGTTCAGCCAGTAAGAGATGGGTGAAAAACTGTATTTGTTTAGGCGGTAGGTGTTAATGATGTATTCTCTATGCCCGCCTTGTACAGGATGTTTGTAGGTGCAGAAAATTAGGGGTCTCATAAGGGTAGTATTTCAGTCCGTGCTGTGAGCAGGCACCTTGAAACTGAGCTAAGGACATGCGTGATGTTAGCCGAAGGCCATGCACCCAAGAACAAAGTTGTAAGCACTGGAGGTATAAGCCACTGCACATCCATACATTGCAATATCTACGGACATACAGCTAGGAGTCTAGCCTCTGGCCAGAACCACTGAAGCATACCACACCTATAGATACACCCGTACTACCGTACATCACTCAGGTGGTTGTGGGGAGGGCCTGCAGTCTTGGGTGCATGGCCAAAGGCCATGCACCCAAGATCACACTTTTAAGCTCTAAAGTTATAAGCCAACATGGGTTTTATATAGTGCGGTGGTTGTGGGCAGGACGTAGACTTCTGGGTGTATGGCTGCCGGCTGTATGCCATACACCGAAGAGTGTAGACCCTGCCTACAAGCACTGTAGGATATCACATTCATACATCACACCCATACATTCGATTATGAATCTGGTAGGTGTGGGCAGGGACTAGGGTCCTGGGTACAAATTGAGTACATGCTACAGTTATAATGTTTCATTCTATGGGTGTGCTAATGATGTATAAGTGACCATGGGTGTAGTATGCTGCGGTGGTTGTGTCCAGGGCCTAGAGTCTTGGGTACATGGCCGTAGGCCGTAGGCTATACTTCCAAGACTCTAGGCCCTGGCCACAACCACCGCAGCATGTCACAGCAATGGATACACCTGTAGTATTGCTTATGGATCAGATGGTTGTGGAGAGTGTGTAGAGACTTGGGTGCATGCCCAAAGGCCATGCACCCAAGATCACACTTATAAGCTCTAAAGTTATAAGCCAACATGGGTTTTATATAGTGCGGTGGTTGTGGGCAGGACGTAGACTTCTGGGTGTATGGCTGCCGGCTGTATGCCATACACCGAAGAGTGTAGACCCTGCCCACAAGCACTGTAGGATATCACATTCATACATCACACCCATACATTCGATTATGAATCTGGTAGGTGTGGTCAGGGACTAGGGTCCTGGGTACAAATTGAGTACATGCTACAGTTATAATGTTTCATTCTATGGGTGTGCTAATGATGTATAAGTGACCATGGGTGTAGTATGCTGCGGTGGTTGTGTCCAGGGCCTAGAGTCTTGGGTACATGGCCGTAGGCCGTAGGCTATACTTCCAAGACTCTAGGCCCTGGCCACAACCACCGCAGCATGTCACAGCAATGGATACACCTGTAGTATTGCTTATGGATCAGATGGTTGTGGAGAGTGTGTAGAGACTTGGGTGCATGCCCAAAGGCCATGCACCCAAGAACAAAATTGTAAGCATTAGAGTTATAATCTACTGCACACCCATACATTGCAATATCTATGGACATACAGCTAAGAGTCTATACTCTGGCCACATCCACTGCAGAATACCACACCTATACATACACCCGTAGTATCGCACATCACTCAGGTGGTTGTAGGGAGGGCCTGCACTCTTGGGTGCATGGCCTACGGCTGCGGTGGTTGTGGCCAGGACCTAGAGTCTTTGGTGCATGGACATGCACCCAACAACACATTTATAACTTCTTGCCTTATAAGCCAACATGGTTTTAATATAGTGCGGTGGTTGTAGGCAGGACGTAGACTTCTGGGTGTATGGCTGCAGGCTGTATGCCATACACCAAGCGTGTACACCCTGCTCACAACCACTGCAGCATATCACATTCATACATCACACCCATACAATCGATTATGTATCTGATAGGTGTAGGCAGGGCCTAGAGTCCTGGGTACAAATTGGGTACATGCTACAGTTACAATGTTTCATTCTATGGGTGTGCTACTGATTTACAAGCAACCATGGGTGTAATATGTTGCGGTGGTTGTGACCAGGGCCTAGAGTCTTGGGTGCATGGCCGTAGGCTGTAGGCCATACTTCCAAGACTCTAGGCCATGGCCACAACCACCACAGCATGTCACAGCAATGGATACACCTGTAGTATCCATTATCGATCAGACGGTTGTGGGGAGTGTGTAGAGTCTTGGCTGCATGTCCGAAGGCCATGCACCCAAGAGCAAAGTTATAAGCACTGGAGTTATAAGCCACGTCACACCCATACATTGAAATATGTATGGACATACATCTAAGACTTTATGCCATGGCCACAACCACTGCAGCATATCACAACTATAGATACACCCATAGTATTGAACATCACTCAGGTGGCTGTGGGGAGGACCTGCACCCAACAGCACATTTATACGTAGTGTAGTTACAAGCCACAATGGGTGTGATATGGTGTGGTAGTTGTGGCCAGGATGTAGAGTCTTTGGTGTATGACAGAAGGCCATGCTCCCAAGAACAAAGTTATAAGCACTGCAGTTGTAAGCCACTATGGATTTTATATACTGCATACCCATACATTGAAAAATCTATGGCCTTACACCCAAGTCTGTAGCCTGTGGCCACAACTACTGCAGCATTTCACAGGTATAGGTACACTCGTTCTATCAAACCTCATTCAGGTGGTTGTGGGGAGGGCGTAGAGTTTTGGGCGCATGGCCGAAGGCCATGCTCCCAAAACCAACTTTAAACGTAGTGAAATTAGAAGCCACAATGGGTGAGATATGCTGTGGTGGTTCTGGCCAGGACCCAGCGTCTTGGGTACATGGCCAAAGGCCATACACCCGAGACTGAAGTCATAAGCAGTGAGGTTATAAGTGAACATGGGTGTGCTGGGGTGCGGTGGTTGTGGGCACGACCTAGTGTATTGGGTGCATGGCTGCAGACCATGCACCCACGAGTAAATTTATAAGTAGTGAAATTACAAGCACCAGGGTTTTCATATGCTGCGATGGTTGTGGGTAGGGCCTATAGTCTTGGTTGCTTGGCCGTAGGGTGTAGGTGCTAGGTTATACATCGAAAACTATTTTTGTGTTTCCTTTGAGTGTTTCCTTGTTCTTTCTGATCAATGTGATGTCTGTTGCGTTGTTGCAGATTTTTAACAACAGTTAGATACCTGTTGGCGTATTCTAACTGTGCATTTCTTGTTACAGATTTGTGGTATTCATTTATCTGTGTCGTTGTTATACACTGTTGTTGGCATATTCTAAAACTGTTTATAGTCTTTTAGTTCATTTTTTGGTAATGTTAAAGTACACATTAGTTATTAAATGTTGGCTTTAAGAAGATTAAATACGCATTTGTAAGATTAGCTGCCAATCTCTGCTTTAAAGTAATGGTGCTATCATTACATTCCAACCATCCACATTTCTTTTTAATGTATGCAGTGTAGTGACCTGCATTGGTTGAAGCTCCTGTGTGGTAGATTATACCTATTGTTGTAAAGGTTTTCTTTCCAAGTGACACTTGACCATGTGTGAATCCAGTCAGCTTGCAGTTGTTTTTGGTACCATCTTCATTATAACGTAGAAGCATAAGTATTATGTAGTTACTATGTGTTTGTATCAGTAAGGTGGAGTGATTGTCTGAATTGCACATAATACATAATCTGCCATGGTTTGCATTCTGTACAAGTTGCTGACATGGAATGGATTCACAATTAGGTATGGATACATACACAAATCGCTCATTTGGCATTTGTTCCTGTATCACATTGTTACAGAGACTGCATGTATGTTTACACATGTATGAAATCTGGAAGATTTCATTTATAGGTATGCTTTTGTTTTCCAGTAGTTGTAGTAAGTACATTAGAAATTCTTGTGGATCTTCTTGTGAGTTTATAGTGAATCACACCATTCCAGCACAGTAGTCCAATTCTTATTCCGTGAACACTGTACTTGTTGTCAGGATTGTTTGTTGGGTTTCTATGAAGGACTATCATTTGCAAACACAATTGGTCTGTACTGTGTAAGTAAATATTGTTAACAATTGGTGGCAATTGAAATAGAATATCCATTGCTACATTTGCATAGCAACTTACACCGGTTTCATTTGAAAATTTGAATGGACCAGCTAGTTCTGTATCATAGTGCTTTTTTCGGACTTTCTGTTCATTCTTTGAGAAAAGTACCTGGTTTACTTTCCCTAATAGGTCCTTCTTTGCTTGTGGTAATTAATGACGTTTTAGCTTCTTTTGTTTTCTTTGAAGGATTTGCCGTCAGATTCTGTTGCATTTCTGTTTGAATTAGTTTTCTTTTACCACATTTTACTTTTTCTGGAACAGGATATTGTTTAAGATGGGGTGTATACAGTGAACACAGTCTATTGTATTCTAAAATGCTTGGAATATCAGCGTTCAGTTTACTTGCATCAAAGTTGATTAGAAATAGACCGTCAAGTGTACATAAGCATGATAGTGCTACGTAGCTCATGCCTTCTTTAAAGAATGTGTTTTCTATATCTTTCAATGCTTTGTCTAGAGTAAGACCTTGGGATTTACAAATGGTGACTGCATATGCAAGAGTTAGAGAAAATTGTTCTCTACGTGCATGCATGTCTTTGAAGAGAAGGAATCGAGCAGTTGAGCGCCCTATTCTTTTCACTTCTGAAAGTTTGTCAAAGCGAATATTGACAAACTGAATGTTGTTGTCACGTGGGTATGTTTGGAAGCCAACAACGGTACCCAGTGCCCCATTAACTAGCTCTTGCTCCACGTCAAGGTTACGTTTAAGCATTACTCTACAATTTAAGGATAATTTTAATATTTTTTCCAACCCAGCTGTGTTGGAGATTGAATTTTCTATGTTATTTAGTCTTGTTGTTGCTTGCTCACACATGGGTAGTGCCATACCATGTACGTCTAGTTTGTCTGTGGCGCAAATTTCCATTATTGGTTGCATTTCTTTATTTAACATTATTTAATTGAATTTGAAACAGCTTGCAAGAGTTGGCATTAAGGCCATACAATTGACATTTGTATGCGCTAATTGTTCCATAACATCAGTAGCACATGCATTATTGCCATAAAGTGCATGAATGTGCCGGTTTTTCAATATTGCTTGTGCTTCCTGAGATAGTACACCAAATCTAATACTTTTTAAGATGTTGGCATACGTGAGATCTGCAGATTGCCACATGTTTTCTGTTAATTCTCTGTATTGGAAATGTTGCCAAAGGTTGACATTTCCTATGCTACCAACAGTTTTACGGTGCCCTAAGGTTTTAAAAATAGGTTCACCTTTTCACTGGTGTCAATTGTAGAAGATCTCCGAAAACGATAATGTGGTTCCCTGCAAAGAGTTCTTAGTAGTTTGTTTTAAGTACTTCTTGCAATCTGAGGTGAATCAAAGCCAACATTCGGTTGGAGACCATGCTCTCTTCATCTATTAGTAGCATTTTAATTTGTCTTAATACTCTGCGTAGTTCCATCGCAGCTTCTGCAGAAAGTTTGTAATAGTCTAATTTGTTTTGGTGTTCTACTGGAAGGAGTAGTAATCGGTGTAAAGTGACAACGCCTATGTTGTAGGCAGCTAAGCTTGTGGGGGCAGTTACAACAGCTGACAGTTTGTTGTTTGTCAATTGTTGAAGGAACTTGCTAATGATTTTGATTAAGAATGTTTTTCCTGACCCAGCTTCACCACTGACGTACAGCAGTATAGGTTTGCAATTTTGGCAGGTACATTCTTTATTTTCGTGTTGTACACCATGTGCAATTTGTTTTGTTACATCTTCAAAAATGGTGCGCTGATCTTTGTTAAGTTTTGCTTGTTGTACAGTTAAGTCTTCTATATCTTCTTGATAGTGACACATGGGGCCTCATTACAACCCTGGCGTTGGACCATGGTGCTATTAGCACCATGGTCCATGCCGGATTCCGCCATGGTGGATGGCGGATTTACCACCCCATTCCAAGGTTGGCGGGGCAGTAAATCCCCATTCACCATGGCCCCTTCCCCATTCCCATTTTTGGCCCATAGAGCTCAATGGGAATGGGGAAGGCGCTAATTACGGCACCGTAAATTACAGTGCCGTAATTAGCACCAAGGTCCCTTAGCGGGTTGGACTTTAACGCCTGCAAAAAACAGGCGTTAAAGTGTAAATTGGGCGTTAAGGGTTTAACGGCGCTGCAGCCTTTTACGGCACCGTTAACCCCTTAATGCCAGGGTTGTAATGAGGCCCATGGTGTTTTCCACTTCTGTCATAGCTAATTCTGCCTCATTTGCTATTAGTGGCTGTCTTAGTGGTTCTTGGCTTCCTGTTAAAGAAGGTTGACTACTGTCGGAAGAGTCTAGTTGGGCCTGAAGTTCTTCTTCGTGTTGCTGTTCATTGTGCAACATTGTTTTGTACTGCGTAAAGTTCACATCGGTGATAGCACTTTCATTTGCTTTGAAAGCATCTTCATAGCAGTCTTAGTTATGTAGTATCTCTTCCTCGTATCTTCATGTTTTAAAAAGTTGTAGCAGAGACATGTAATATAGTTCTTTCTGTTGAGGAGTTTTAGGAGTTTTTAATGACAATTTGACATGATTAATTAAGCTTTGTTTGGTAAGTTTCATTAAGCTGTCTTCTCAATCTGTCACTCTATATCTACCTTTGCTTTCATCAGGTTTTATAATATTTTTGTATGCAAAGTTTTGAGCTATGTGGTATAGACACATGCTTTCCAAAGTGCTACTCCTGTTCGGATAGTATGTGTCCCGTAAATTGTTTTTTAAAATGTCTTGGCTGTTGGGATCATTTCTGGCAATTGTTTCTATGTCCTCATATGATTTCAGAACTCTTTTTCTAGATTTAGTAGGACCAAGACTTAGCCATACTATGTTGTCTGATTTTCCATACAAAGCAGTACCGGTTAAACAATCTGTCGCTTCATAGGTGCCACATTCTCTATGAGAAAGCATTTTTATGCCTAGGCTGTACAATTTCTGAGGTAGTGTTTTGTCTGATGATAGGTCATCCCAGACGTCTTGAAGCTCTGTTTTTTCTGCTTTTGTTAAGTAGGCTGTAACATATTGTGCAACAGCAGTGGAATTGTGTGCAATGTACTGCACATCTATGTTTGCATTCCATAAGAGGGCAATGATTGCATTGTAATCATTGATATATTTTGATTCTTCTGTTCTTTTTATGTAATTTGTAGTTCTTAGGTGATTTACCTTTAACACTATGTCGAACTGAAGACATGAAGTTGTTCACTTCACCTGTTTTTGTAACTGGTCTAGGGGAAACCAAAGCGGCATTTGGTGTAGTATTTCCCTTTGTTTTTGTATTTGCGACGACAATATTTGCCACATGTGTGTCTTTGAAATTGTAAAATCTGCCCATGCAGGTCACTATGGGCCTCATTACGACCCAGGCGGTAAGTTACCGCCTGGGCCGTGACTTTACCACCATGGCATAAACTACGTTTACGCCATGGTGGTTGGCGGACTTACCGCCCCATTCCGAGGTTGGCGGGGCGGTAAGTCCCCAATCCCCATTTACCCTTCCCCATTCCCATTTTTGCCCCATAGGGCATAATGGGAGTGGGGAAGGCGTTAATTACGCCACCGTAAATTACGGTGGCGTAATTAACTCCATGGTCCCTTAGCGCCATGGATTTTAACACCTGCTAAAAGCAGGTGTTAAATCCGCCATGGCGCTAAGGGACCTCGTACTCAGGCGGTAAGGGTCGGCGCTGTTTACGCCGTCGTAAAACCCTTACCGCCTGAGTCGTAATGAGGCCCTATGTGTCTGTTGTGAAGGGATTTCACAAGTGACATATTTTTGGATGAACTGCAAAACAGTGGCATCAGTGTTGTGACCAAATTTAGGTGCACCTTTGATCCATAAAAGCATGTGAATATGTGGTGCTCCTCTCGCTTGGTATTCTTTTCTCCAAAAGAAGTGTTGCACTTCTCCGAGGGGAGGAAAAGTTTTATTGCAAATGAAGTGTAACATAGCAATGAAACAATGATGGAAATATCTAGACACATTACCTGGATCTAGAGAGCAAAGTTCTCCAGGTGTTAAAATATCTTTGTTGGTTTTGTTGTTGTTTGCTATGCATAGGAACTCATGTAAATCTTCCCATGCATATTCTGCACAACTTAGTGTAACAAACCAAGTCGGTGGCCCAAGATTTCTGATCATACAACGTACGTCTCCGTGCCGTCAGTGTTACGCTCACCTGACTCCCACGGAGGCGCTGGCCTGTTTCGCGCTGCTGTGACCTCTTCTAAGGTGATGCGCAGGGTTCGGAAGACGGACTGGACCGGGCCCCCAAATCTGGCTTGTCTGGCTCGCAGAAGTATCCTTCTTAGGGTCTGGAAGGACGAGCTCTCCATCCTGCTTCTGATGCAGGGGCGCGTTGGTATCCAGTTACTTCACTGGATTTTCGGATTGGTGAGAACCAAACTTGCTTGGCTTCCAGGTAAGTTTTTTGATAAGAGGTTCCCCTTGTGTCCATGCATTAATGTACTAATGCTAGTGTCTTTTTCCCCATAGGGGCCGGGGTACGGAATGCCGGGGAACAGGCACCGACCCGAGATGAGAGGTGAAATCCTTGTAGAAATCAGGTAAGTCTTTAATGAGCGTTTTTTGGTAATGTCTTTTCATTTGCTCATTAACGCTGATGTCTCTTTTTCCCCTTAGGGGCCGGGGTCTGGAAATGCCAGGATGCGGCGCGGACCCGAAATGAAGAGGGAATGAATCAACAGGTAAGTCTTAACATGGAGATTTAGCTTTCCTTATTCCCTTCTCTCTCTCACCTTTTGTTCTGGTCTTTTTCTCCCTAGGCGCTGGGGCGTGACTGCGAATCCGGATGATCGCTGCTGAACATGGAGGCGCCCTGTAAAGGTGAGTGGAATCCGGCGCTGCAGCGATCGACGCGATGAGCTTTTAAATTAAAGTCTTCCTTTTCAGGATTGTCGGCGAGATGTCTCCGGGATGCAGATTTAGCAGGTAAGGACTTTTCCTTCTTCTGTTCTCTTCTTCTCTTCCTTTGCAGGTGATCCAGGATGCTGGCAGGCGTGGCAGAAGTCAGGATGCAGGTGCAGACACGGTGAGCGTCCAGCTGCTAGATGCAGAACAACGCGAAGCACGTGTGGTTGTTCGGGTGGGGTTTAAATAGCCTTGGAAGAAGTTCCAGGTATGTATCCTTCCTCCAATCAGGTATGTATCCTTCCCCGACCATGCCCGGATGGTAAATTAGTCCCACAGGTAAAGTAGTTCCTTTCAGGCCTCAAGGAGACTGGGATCCTGCAGCATGGTCTGCATCAGGTAAGTGCACCCAAGCATTCCCATAATGAGCCTGGCGTCTATGGCGCCAGGACTGATGTCTTTTATGAGCCTGGCGCCATAGGCGCTAGGACACTGTCCAAAGGGCCCCTATATGGGGTTGCTGGGTCCTTCCTTGGGGACTGGATGTCCGCTTTCGGGGACGCCGGGCTTGAACCGGCTCCCCGGGAGTGGGCATCATGACAGCCGGAACCAGTTGGAACCAGTATTCTTTTGTACCACGCATGTTTGCAAACAAATTTGTTATATTTGATTGTAAAACCTCATATCTTTCTTGTACTTTTTGTATTAATTGCGTAGCTGACATATTTTGAAAGTGGGTTCCAGATTTCAAAATGTGTGCAACTCCATAACATAGGGTTGCTAGTTCACTTTCAAAGAGTAGGTAGAATATGTATTCCACATTTTGGGCCTCAACACGACTTGGGCGGTAATGGTAACGCTATTAGCGTGGGCGGTATTAGCCCTACCGCCAAACTCCCCGGCGCTAATAGCGCCGGATCACGAGTTCGGCGGTAATCTAAGTCCCCATTCCCCACTGAGCCCATTTGGGAATGCCCCATTCCCCATTGGGCTCAATGGGGAATCTTCGCGCTAATACCGCCGGCGGATTTCCCGCCGGCGGTAATAGCGCGAATTTTCGGCAGATTTCCCCCCAGCCCAGAGCTGGGGCAAAATCCGGCGAAGCCCTGATTCGGCGGACCCTTAAATCCGGCGGTAATAGCGCTACCGCCAGATTTAAGGGTTACCGCCGAAGTCGTGATGAGGCCCTTTGTCTAAATCTGGGATCTTGTGAATACATTCGTAATGAGCGGATTTCTGATGCCGTAATCTGAGTGGGTCTATCGTCGTATCTTCCACCTTTGCCAGTAGGAAATAGCAGTGGAAAAGCATGTGCTTCTATACTTTTTTCCCCATATGCTCATTGGTGACCCTGTGGTTTGTCGCATTTGGTAAGTTTCTAGTGCATCATCTATGCTTTCATTGGAATGCAATGGATGAATTGTGTAACGGTCCAAAAGAGTGGATACTGCAGCAGGATCCAGAAGTTCAAATTGTCCAGTTTCTGATGACTCTTGAATTATTTCAGTTGTGTCCCTTAAGCTTTCTTCAATATTTATTTCATTGTAGTATTCATTATTGTCTTTTAGATATTGCAAGGCTTGTCTAACTTTATGTAAGTCCACCAGTTGTTGCCAAATTCTTTTGTATTTTGTTCGTACACCATTTACCAAGACAATTAAAGAATGCTCTATTGAACGTTGCACTCCAATAGTTGTCAAGGAGTTCCCCCCTTTTCACCTGGATCCGGAGTTTGCACCATCACACACCTCCATAATCATCCTTATCATCATACTCAGACACTCATGTACAAAGCACACATACACTGCACAACAGCCCAACCCACACTTTCTTTTTTTCTCCAACAGACCCCAAAGAATGCCTACTGAAAAGCAACTCTGTAACTGTAGAAAGAAACGCAGCAGTAGAGCACATCAAAATAAAAGTGGCCAAAATAACCATCCATCTCTAGCAGATTTTGTACAAAAAGTTCAAACAAAACAGCTAATACAATCATTAAGCAAAACAAAACACGCTTCCAGTTCAGAAACTTTGCCGCCTTTATCAAAATGTAAAACAAAACAGAAAGTATTTAACAAGACTTCAGCTACCACTACTGCTAATGCTGCACCTATAAATCTTGATGTAGAGTCAAGTAACCATACCAAAAAAAATATTTTACAAAAAATGTTCCGCCACAGAGTCCTTCAGAACCTTATAAAAACAGGAGAGAAATCATGCAAAACCCTTAAAACCTACCATAGAAAATGTATCCTAGAAGCTCTCGTAGACGGTGCAATCCTTCTGAAAAGGAAGTTAGTTATTTTAGTTTTAAACAGAATGAAACCACTAACCAAACTAACGACTAAAATACAAAAAAGACATCTCAATAAATGGAATATCAACAAAAATAGCTTCTTAAACATCTGTGGAGGTGAACCATATTTTAATGAAGAAGCATATAAACAAACACAATTGCCAGACATTGCAGTGGACGAGGGTATGAAAAACTTAATAACACCATTATGGAACAAGAAACTCTGCTCACAAAAATATTCCATTCTACTGAACCAGTGCGCAAATACACAGGACTACAAGGACATTCATTAGCCTGCATTTCAGGACCTATTTGCAAAGGCACCTTCCATCATATCAAAATGATATCAACACATCATTGAACTACAAGAAATCTGGTCCATAAACTATACTATGCTAAAAGTCCTGCTTTAGCAATAGCCAATTTAAATAACAATCTTCTACATGGTACAGCCAAACAACTACTCGAAGAAATAGAACATATCCAGAGAAAATATTTTGGAAATGAAAGCCACTTACACAATGCATTAGCTTTACAACAAACTAGCAACTACTGTACAAATAGCAACCTTCTATTAAACACATACAAAAAAGAAATACTAAAGTTTAAAAATACCTCCACTGCAGTACCAGACCATGTGTGTGTGTTGCCGCAGGACTTTTTTATAAAAGTAGCACAAAAACTGTAGCCATAACGTACAGAATAGAAGACAATGAACATTCAAATGGTTCCAATTAGCTCTCTACCTTACAGCAGAAAACAAATACGAAATTACCGACCCCTTAATACTTTGCAATTACTGCACTGCAAAACTTGACAACAAACAAACACCTTCATGTGCTATCACAAATAGCTTGGAATTATTCCTACTACCAAAACCCATGCAACAACTAAATTTATATGAGAGCATCATAATTCAAACAGTGCGCCCATTTCAAGCAATAATACGCCTTCAACCAAAAACAGCAAAATGACCTCCCTCTGAATTAGTGAAAGGCATTTGAGGCAAAGTAGTTTATTTACCATTAAATCTCAAAGAAAATGTAAACACTCATACCCCACAATCCAAAATGTTTACTTCCAAAGGTATCTTATGACGCAGTCTTGTTACAAACTCTCCAGTCTTAACTGCATAGCCTAGCCAAAACTTCACATACAAACTCTACAAATGAAACAGCACACAAACTTTTGGGTTTTGATTATTTGATGGGTGTTTGATTCTATGGGTGTGTTATGCTGCGGTGGTTGTGGCCAGGGCCTTGAGTCGTGGGTCCATGGCCGAAGGCCTGGGGCCCTGGCCACAACCACTGCAGCATAACACACCTATGCTACCAAACATTTTGACTGTGGTATGTGGGCTGCTTATAGGGGATATTAATTACAATCAATGCATTTATTATGTCCGCGGACAGCTGCGGACATGGGGAACACATCGAGGGCACCTGCCACCTAAACAAAACCAGTATTTGACCCATCTCCTACTCCCCAACCCTCCCCAAGCACTCCTGCACACCAACACAATCCCCAAAATTGCATTTTGCCTGTTTGCCACCGCGCTGTCCGTGGATGTCCGTGGATCCAAGATGGCAGGTGCATCAAAACAATATGACGCACCTCACGCCTCACTGCAGCCAATCGGTGAATACGTTGCGTGTCCGCAGACATGACGCAAGTCGATTAGCCAATCAGTGTCCTGTCCGTTTTAGCCCTTTAAAAAAAACTACTGGATGGATTTACAACAAATTAACAAAAGCATGCTTTCAGGACTAAACCGCCGCTCCTGCCACAAATTTGGTGGAAATCTGTCCACAGGTCTGAGCTGTAGGCGTGAGCAAAGGACATTTTGGGACCCCCCTCTATAACTTTGCCCCCCCTGGACCAAACCTCACCACAATTTGCAAACAAATTCAGAGTGGACCATATACTTTTTTTGCAAAGTATGCTGAGGATTCGTCCAGGGGGGGCGAAGTTCAAGCTGCCCAAAAAGTGCTCTTCCTATGGGATTATCAACTTACCCATAACTACACAGCCACTACCGTGGGCTGTGTAATGTATGTCGTGTCATTTTGCACTCCATATCAAACTAACTGTTCTCTATTGTCAAATATTTCTTCAGAGGTGCTGTTTTTCCATCTCTCAATAAAGAGGTGGCATTAGTGTAAGCTAACCTATTAAAGGAGTAACATAATTGTACAGTTGAACCATTGCATTTAGTTTTCGAATAGCTCATACTTTTCCTGAATGAATCTAGATTCACCTTCATAATTAAAATGACCCCACCTTATTGTGCGACTTTTGTTTGTTAATTCCCCTTCAGTACTGTATAGATCAAGATGTATGTCACAGTAATAGGTTTTTTGACTATTAATTGAAGATCCGCTGCACAGTGATCCCTTTCAGTTTGTGTTACCACAGCCATCTCAATTATAAGGTTCCAATGCTCACACAAGAAAATAGTCCTTTGTAGAATCATCTCTTTTTTACCTGGATTTGAAATTGCAGAGGGTTATCCAAAACTGAAAGTCATTTTTTTTATTTTTAGCATTTAATTTATCACAAACCTTTTCCTACACTCAACCACTGTTCATATGAGAAGGGATGAGTGTTCTTACCAAATGTGTCTTCTGTAGAATGTTTAATTAGAAGAAGTTGTATTCCCCATATTCGCACCCTGGAAAGACAGATTGATCAAACACAACCTGCCTTTCCCGGGCACAATTGCACTTTCACCTGCCACACTGCCACCATTGAAAAAGAAAAGGGACTAGGTCCCTTTTCGGATAATGGCAGCCATTTTGGAACATCTTTTTCATGGCTGCCGTCATCTGAAAAGGGACATGAGGCCTCATTCCGAGTATGCTGGTATCCTGGTGGTAGAGATGCCAGGATACCAGCATTTGGTACTTACCTTTACCGGCACTCGGTCTGGTGGCATTGCCGCCGGATTACGAGTGCTGGGGGGACAGTGTAAATCCCCATTCAGGATTCCCACAAAACTCCATGAGGGGATTTTCTGTCATTACCACCACCGGGAATGCTGATGCTGGTAATAAGGGCTTTTTGGCTGCTAGGGTGCCTGGCTTACCTCCAGCACTTAGCTGGAGGTAACCCAGGTGCCCCACCGGCAAACCGGTAGTCGGGTGGTCTGGTAAAGTGCCTGTATCCACGAATATTGGCACTTTTTTACGAGACCGCCCCACGTGGAATGAGGCAGTCCCGTTTCCATTTTAATGGCAGTGACCACTTAAAAAAAAGAGTTTTCTCTTACTGGAGATGGGCTCACGCTGAGCTAATCTCCCATCAGACAAAATAAAAAGAAAACTACTCACAACCTGGTAAATCCCGGGTTTCAAATAGCTTTCATGCCTTGGTGGGGGCAGGCATAGGCTTTGACTGCCCAAGCAGAGGACCTTGCATCTCTCGGCTTACCAAAGCTCAGCTGGTGGGCTGTTAAAGTCCATGTCCAGCCCCCGCCATGGCGTGATAGCTATATTACAGCTTCCTCTGAGTCTCTGGATGTCTCAGTTCTGACTCTCTTACAACTGAAATCCTCTCCAGTTATTTAATATATATATTTAATATATTATTGTTATAGATGATCAAACAAGTGACTTCATCCTTAAAATGAGCAAGAAGGGGGTTTCTACATTTGGGTTTGGTGAATGTAAAAATACAATTACAAAAAGTTAAATCCTGATCACCATGTCTCTTTACCTCACATGTGTAATGGTTATCAACTCATGTGCATAGGCTCCTATGTTATGTCTTTTTTCACTTTTTTATTGCTAGTGTTGTACATGAGATGGTTACATGTGATTTCATCGAATCCAAAAACAGCTAATGAAATTTCAATGAATACAAAACAACTAATACCGAAATAACACATTTCTTTTTTGTTGTTTTAGGGGGGTTCCGTCCCACAGAACTCCCCATTTGTTTTTACTTATAAGGTTCCCCCAAACCCCAAACCACTATTCCCACCCCATTGTTAGTGTTTTCTTAAATTAGTTATTTTCATTGTTTTTGTATTCGTTATAATTTCCTTAGTTATTTTCTATTCCATATAATCACTGCATACCTATGACATATAATAATCCATGTGGCAATATTTAAGGGCCAGGTTTCAAGTTCATAGATCTTAACAAAATCAAGCCAGGAATAATCTGTCCATTTATTGTTTTTTCTTCTGATACTCCATGTCAGGATTTTTAATATTTGTTCTCCTTTACCGCATTTTGATTGATGCTATTTGACAAAACAGGACACCTTCTTATACTATCGCAGCATGTATATCATTATGTTCTTATCATTCGTTGTTAATCGTTATACTCCATTGATGAAAGTACTAGATATCTATCACGTAATAGAATTGGGCCATGAATTTAGAGTATTGCTAAGTATTATTATTGAATGTATTATCCAATGAACTCAATGTACCAGTACAGTAAACATGTTCTCATTTCTATTAACGAGCAAGTTCACTGATAGAATAAAACTAGAGAACATAGGTTCATTTTATAGAATAAAACTAGAGAACATAGGTTCATTTTATCTCTGTTTTTGATCACTTTTATATTGAATTTCAAGAGAGTTTGGAACAGAGCCAGCATTCCTAAATATCAAAACAATACAATCTCTCCTCAAGGTTGTATTTGTTTTCCAAATTCAGGGTTTTATTCTGCCCATCAAAAGTGCTCTTGGTTAGCATGTCGGACATGCATGTTGATCAAGTGATTTGCTGTATTCATAAGATTTACAGTATCCTTTTGCTTATTGGATCTTAAAACAGAAGCATCTCCAATGACCATACCTAATTGATATGACTAATAGGGATGATCACAGCAAAGCAGCTATATGATTCTTATATCTGATGACATCTTATCCATGTTGTTACTAACGTTACTACCCTGCAAGTCTGATTTTTCCTTATTTTGACTTGCAAGGTATGTTATAGAATACCTTATGTTGGTTTCTATCACAATGCATTCTGGTGGTGATGCTTCAGGTAGAGTTTACATCCCTTTTAACTGTGAGTATAGGGTTCTCATCATTGTAAAACAAAAGAGGTAATAGCTGGAAGGTTTGGAATCAATCCTAGCCTCTGAAATTGTTCTATTCTGATGTCGAACCAATCATCAGCTTCCACTCCTGCTTCTGTCTCTATGCCAGTCTTCAACTTGTGCAGGCCCCCTATTATGTGGGACAAGGACCCATTGTCTGCATCGTTTGGGGGGATTGTCTTGCCTAGTAGACTGTGGCTTTATCATCTGTGGTTCCATGTCTTAATAACGAAAATTAAATATCGACAATTACAGATAATGAACATTTTATAACGAAACCCCAATAAGGAAATATTGAAAGGTGTCAATATAACGAAAGCCAAACAACAAAACATGCATATGGCGACATTGGAGTAAGGTGCATGAATAAAAGACATACATGAGAAAGTGGTGTTCTAAAACAATAGTAGTGTTCTAAAACGGTTGTTTACGAGTAAGAGATGGATGTTGTAGGAATATAGCCAAGTGAATGGAACAAAGAAAAAACACTGCATGAGTGATATTATTGAACAAAAAAGGTAAGAAATATTGCATGACAATAAACGCAAGCATGTGCCCATTTTAAAAAAAACTTTCCAAAAATATGTATGAAGTTTTATACCAATCCACAATCTGAGGAAAACCCAAATCCCACAACAAAAGATGATGAAAAACCAGCTCAAAGTTTGACCGACAAGATTAAGGGTGAACAGCTGTTTTTCCCCATTCAGATAAATGAGGGGGAGGAGCCTGTTCACACAATAGTATGCCTGAATAATGGAAGAAGCCTAATCAGCTGAGCATCATTCAGGAAACTCCCAAAATATCAGACCATTCCGACATTTAAATTGATTGATAAGTGGGAAATGGGCCTGGACACTCAAATTATAGCAGGTGTTTCCTAAACATGTCCATTAGCTGCAAAAGCAAAGAACATAATTGTTGGGTTGTGAGAGATGTCCCCTGCACCTTTTACCTCAGCAGTTACATTCTCAATCGATTCGCAGTTAATTTTGGCCTAATTAAAAACACAGCTTGATTCGACTGGGGAATAACCCCATGGGCTTTGACAACAATGTGAAAACATTCCAGTCAGCACAATTGCTGCCGTGTGCGGTTGAAGTTCAAGTGAGAGAAGAGGTTACCATCTGAAAACAGGTGTGACAATTTACAATTCCCCTAAAAATTAAGCGCAGACAGAACCTCAAAAGCAGAGACGCCTATATAAATTTGAATTATCATCTACAACAGCAAGGTTTGTATTTAGTTTAGCTTGAACACGACACCATTCAAATATTGGAGGATAACACCGACAATCAAAATATCACTTTGGGCGCAGACACATTTATTCAAATGGCGGTTGATGCCCAACATTATTCTATTGATTTAGGCAATGAGATCATTGGATCAATTCCAAATGACTGCTTCCATATAAACGAAGGTATCACTCCGGAAAAGATTTTCACCAGGCAAGTGGGGAATTTCTTGGTGTACTATTCCTGCCCTTATGGTCTAGAAGAGGAGACCTGTGACATCAGATAGGATGAGGTGGTATTCCGAGTCAACAGTGACTGCCTCCATCCTTGGAACCTCCCATCCAGGCCAACACCATAACAAGAGATCTCTCCAACCCACTGTAGGATACTGCCAAAATTGCCAAGCTTTCTATTAGTGAGTGGAAGAAGGCTTCTTAGTTGTCTCAGAGTAGTAGGGCCTTTCAATTTCAATAATGCTTCCACCTTTTTCACCTGGGGACTGAGACCTTCAGGGGGGATTTCGTGCCCTAAGAAGTTCACGCTGGTCTTACACCACTGTGCCTTCTAAAAGGACAGTTTTGCTCTGGGTTTCTGCAACTGCATCAGAACATAGCATATTTACGCTATATGTTCCTCATCAGTTGAGCTCTTGATTAAGACTTCATCTACATAGGCCAGGTTTCCCCTTTTGCCCAAATCGGGCATGGCCTAATGTAGGAAGATGTTAAATTTGTTGCCAGAGTTTATGTATCCAAAGGGGGTTTGGGTCCATTTGTATTGCTGCCCTTGAAGGTAAAGTCAAGCTTATACTGGCCTTCCCTACTCATGGGTACTGTCCAGTAACCGTTGGTCAGGTCAATGGTGGTTGTCATGGTTCCATTCCGCTCTTCCTCATCACGTCTTGGACTAGGTACACACAAAAGGAATCACCCCCATGCCTCCAGTACATCTGCCTCTATTCCTGATAATCGGGGACTCAAACATCCTTTCCTAAGCCCTCAGAAAACACGTTCATCCAGAAGTTTGCTTTCCTTCCAAGAACGCTATGGGTTGCTGTGGGATCACTGGCTTCCACTGCATAGACGTTTACCCCCTGGATTACGGCGGCGCGTTGTGCGTGCAGTCAGCTGTTCCTAATATAAACTCTGCCCACCCTGCACGGCGTTGCTTCTGAATTTGTTCTGTAAGCTTTGTTACTTCTTGAATTACCTTGATTCCTGGTCTTGAACTCTTGGTCTGTATTTTGGCTACCCATTCTGCTCTGCATTGCTTACCTGGTTGACATGGAACGCTTACTGGATTGTCACGGTTCTCCCTCTTGCACTTTCCTTACCCTTTGCCGACGCGGAACGCCTACTGGATTATCACGGTTCTCCCGGTTGCTCTGCCCTTACCTGTTGCCGACTCGGAACACTTATTGGACTGTGAATGCTTAGCCCTCCCACGCTCCTCCTACCTGTTGCCAACTCGGAACGTTTATTGGATTATCAAGGATTTGGAACATTTCATCAGTTCAAAACATTTAAGTCGGATTGTTTTCCGCTTGGGACCGTCAAAGAACTCTGGCACAACAGTGCAAGGATCAAGTACTTGTGTTTAGGCGTCCTCGTGCCAGGGGGAATAGATCAACATTGCTACTTCCGGAACTACCACTCATACTGCTGCAATATTCCTACAAGAACACCCTAATTTGCATAACATTCTTCTATTGGTAAGCAGACTACCGCATCAGTGTTAGTTCTTCCTTACTTTGTTTTCCTTCAGTAATTGCTGTTTCTATTTTCTCAGGGTTACTTATCATACTAGCTGGGAATACAGTAGTCAAACTACTTATTCCTTGATTGTGAGTAACAATTTCAATTACTGTTTAGTTTTCTTGGTGCTCTGAACAATACTTTAATCCTTGGTTTTTCTTTTTGCAGCCAGCTGTGTGGGTACCAGGGTGTACCAAATATTTTCGGGCAATACTCACCTCAATCTGTCCTTTTCTACTCTTAAGGGCTATATTGTCAGAAAGACTCAATTGCTTCACAACATGTCAAGCCACCACTTCTGAGTTTAGCCCTTGGGCCTAACAGTGGTATACATCTTTTACCCTTGGATCTGAGCCAGTCCATGATCGATGTAGGGAAGGGGCCATTTTGACACTTGGACCCATTTATTTAACTCCCTTAGGTCTGCGCAAAGTCTCCATTAACCATTGAGAATGAGTATCCCCATTACCGGGTTGTTCAAGGTACTGTGGATTGGATGAATTATGCCATGGTAGAACACGTTTTTAATCATCTCTGAGTGACTCCATGGGCAGGAGAGGTAACCAGAATTTTATGAACAACAGGACTAGGTGTTATTCGAAATGTTACATCGTGTCAATATAAAATGCTATTCTTTTAGAATTATGTATGCAGCTTGTTTTTCCCCATTGAACTGGAAGGACGGGGCCTCTGAAACTTTGACCTCAAGACCTTTGATGAGGACCTCTAGGAGAAGAAGGTGTGGTTTTCAGTTTAAATGCTAAACAATACAGAGGAGTAGATCGGAATTATGGAGGTGGCAGATAAGCCAGCCAGCAGAAGTGAACTTAAGGTCAGATCTCCCCATTAACTGTACATTAGGTTCAAACAAAAAACCTTTGAAACACAGTAGGGGAGGGCATGATCACATCGGTCAGACAGATTTCCTAATAAGGTCACAGAAGAGAAATGAAGCCCAAGTAATGGTGGGGGCTGGTATGAAACTCATGGACACTTGTGGTGCCTTGCCATTGACTAACATTGAATACATCTTCTTGAATAAAAAGTGCATTGTGTGTTCCACTGAGCTTCATGTTAATGGTGACCAGAAGCCCATTGGGACCATGTAAAAAAATATTTTGGGTGATGGATAACACATGAGTTAAGAAAAAAACTATGATTCTGCCATTTTCATAAGTCTGAGGAACTGGGAAATTGGTGAGGTAATAGACTGAGAAATTAATGTTGGTGTCAGTGGTCGCCCCTCCTAGAGACTGTGGCATCACTGGAAACTTGCAGCACCATTAGTCTTCCATCATGTTCTCCGGAACGTGCATTGCTGGGTTAGTTTATTCCAAGATGGCCACTGTCGGTTCCCTTTACAAGCACCTCTCAATCCCTGCTCGGTGTGTTCCAACTGCGCTCCTTGTCCTTTGTGGTAAAACACTGTATTTCCCCTGTGTTTCCTTCATTCCTTGCTTGCCTCCCTGCTTGCTTGCTTTTGCTTGCCGGTCCTTGTGCTTGGATCACCCTCTTTTCTTTGCATCCTGCTCTCTTTGCCTCGCTGTCTCAGACAGTCTCCCGGCTCTGCTCTGTGTTATACTTACCCTTCCATTGATGTGTGCTCCGCTCTTCAGCCTTTGTTTTCTTGAGGCTTCCTTTGCCCTCCATTCCACCCCTACCTCTGTTCTTTGGATACTGGCTTTCACAATCTTCAGTACTTTATCTAGCCAGCAATTTCATCTGGATGAAAGTTTTTTTTTATTCCATTTCAGCTTTTTCCCTTTTTGCCTGTTTTTTTCGGGTGGGGGGGGGCCTCCTGCCTTAGCTGTCAACAACAGCAGGCATAGTGACTTTCCCCCCAAGGTAGACCATACCTCTACATAGACAGACGTTCGTCCCTGAAGAAGGGATCATCCCCACCGCCAGATGAGTCGTCAGCCTTCTCCAGCGATGAAGACACATGTGAGAAAGACCTAGCCACCAGTGACAGTTTATAACGCCAAACAAAAACAACCAGGATGGCATCGTCAGAACAAGTATAGGAACCCCTCGAAGCAGTATAGGGATTATAAATCCAAATTCTTAAAGTGGCACACCTAATTCTAGAAAAGGTTTACAAAATATGTTAATCTGATAGCAATGAATGTGAGTGTGGGGGAGGTAACACAATCCTGACACGAGTTGGACAACACATGAGAACCAAAGTGGTGTCCAAAAAGTATCAGGCACTCCCTTCCTCTGCACACCTTTGTGTTGTATGTCAGCCAACATAGTGTTAAATAAATGTTACTACATAGTATACATATACATCAGTAAATAAAAATATACACAAGAAAGTTTCTTTGTCCAGTACTTCTTTAGACTTAGAAATGAAAAACACAACGCGTTTCATGATTCAAGATTCCCTTCATCAGGTGCAGTTTAATAAATCTGCATAATAAAAAAATATGTTCAAATTAATATTAGATTAACCAATTGCGGAATATATTTTGGTTCAATAAAACATATTATCTAGTATAATTATGATTGTGCAAAGAAAGCCATTCAAGAACGTTTAGGGCATTCAAACATTTCAGAGTTCTCTAGACAGAGTCTACGCCTAAGAAGGATCATTTCCAATATCTGGAAATATCTACATCACGATCCACTATGCCAAAAACTCTTTCCTAAACCCCCCATGATGGCGGACAAGAGAGGGAGAAACCTTAGAGACAGATCAGTGAAAGCGGAAAAATGTCCCCCAGATTCAAAAAGAACATTGAGGACACGTAAAAAGGGACCATTTCCATGTCTAAAGTGTAGCAAATGCAGTCAAGTAATCAAAGGGAACACCATTGAACATCCACACACTGGACAGAAAAGTGCACTTAGAGACTATTCCACTTGCAATAGCACTGGGTGATCTACGCCATAAAATGCCCATGTGGCTTACTCTATATAGGACAAACTAACAGATCAGCTTGCGAAAGATGGGTAGAGCACAAATCGAACATCCAGACCATGAATCCAAAGTCTCCAGTAGCTAGGCACTTCAAGGAATGTAGACATAATCTGGCTCAGATCAGATTCATCATATTAGAAGTAGTCCATACCCCATCGAGAGGAGGTGACAAGCTGAAGAGGCTAGCTCACAGAGAGATGCACTGGATCCACTTGTTAGACACAGGGCATCCAAGAGGGATGAACAAAGAGTTTAATCTACACTGTTTCTTATAATTTCAAATTGGTTGACATAAATCATTGCTAAAAACATGTTAAGATCCAACATGTGTCTACATAGGATACTCTAAAGTCATCATACCCCATGTTTTAATGGTACTGACGTACGGTGCACTATACCATGTCTTAATTTTCATTTTTAGTTGTAATATAGGGGATAATTTGTCTTTTTTAGCAATTAGATTGCTCTACAAATGTCATTTTAGGATTTGTGTTTCATCCATTTCTGTAACTTATTAGTTTAACTAAATCAGAAACTGCACTAGTTAATCAACTTATCTCTCCCCTTTGTTGACTCTTAATCTATGGAATATATACTGATGCTGTATCGCATCATCACATTCACTAGTGTTTCTCTCAAGATGTCCGCAGCTCTGTCAATGTATTCATTTGTTTGGTTCTCCTTTTCTGACCCTAGAAAGAATAAGACATTTTTTATTACATATTTACAATTGTAATATGATTTGTTAAATGTTTTTGAAAACTGTCATATTGCAGTTCGATCTCTCTCAATATCTTATGTTGAATGATTTCAATAAAGCCATCCGTTATGTTCACATATTTTCTTATAAATATCATATTCCATATTTACAATTCTATCTTGATTCCGTGTTGTATGGCTTTTACATTTAGCATATGTTTTAACAAATCAACTCTCTCTTCAATAAACTTCCCTATTGCTTTCTTGGTCCCTCTCTCTACTCTGTTCTCGACCCACACATTCCCACCTAGTCCTCTTTCTATACTTGTACACGCTCAGCACTTTTTTCAATTTTCGTTCGCGTAGTCTTTTCTTAATTTTTATACCAAGTCGTCATGGTTACTTCTAAAACAACAGAATAGATTAAGCCCGTTTCGCATCCCCGATTGCGGCAACAATCTTCTTATTTAAAAGAACAGGTATGCACTCCTGCATACTATTAGCACATCTACCCACGTTTTTTAAATGTTTGTTATCTCTAGTACATACCCATCATGATTTACCTTTACTTTTAGCCATCAAACACCCTCCATTGACTCTAATGTTTAGTGGATACTAGGCAGAGAAGCCTTCAGCTTAACAAGCTTAGACTCATCTGAATATTTGATTCGCCATGTACAGGCACATGCAGGACTTCTACATTTACTGTCTTGAAAGACAACTTTGTCCATATCTAATTTTTTACTTCTTTCTTACTTCCTCCAAGAGGTCCACTATACTTAACGTGCACTCTGTTCCTTTAGACACAGATTCCTGTAGTGCTGATACAAAGCCTCCTTCCATGTTACGTTCTACTGGCTTTTTCATATTATCCAGGCACTTTGTGCAATTCTTTCATTTATTTCTCTCCTCACTAATGGAGGATAGGCTTAAAGATATACACCATCGTTGCATGCTCCTATTCCGCACTATCTCACGGTGATACACTTATTGGCTTCCTTCTGACCATGTCTTGATTTGCTCACTCATATGAATTCTCTTTTAGCATTCTTCATCTTAAGTCCTACATTGGCTGACTCACCATTAGTCTATTTGAATGTCTTAAACAGTCTTGAATGGCTTTCTTTGTACAATCATAATTATATTTGATAAGATGTTTTGTTTTATTTAACTGAAATATATTCCACAATTGGTTAAACTAATATGAATATGTACATATTTGTTACTCTGCAGACTTGTTAAACTGCACCTGATGAAGGGAATTTTGAATTCCGAAACGGCTTCTGCTTTTCATTTCTAAATATAAAGAAAAACTGCACAAAGAAACTTGCTTGTGTATATTTTCATTTACTGATATATATATAGTAGTATATACGGTAGTGGCCGTGTAGTTATGGTTAAGTTGCTGTTTCCATAGGAAGAGGACTTTTTTAGGCGGCTTATGACTTTGCTCCCTTAGACGAATCCTCACCAAACTTTGCAAAAAATGTATATGGGCCACTCTGAATTTTTTTGCAAAGTTTGGTGATGTTTGGTCCAGGGGGGGAAAGGTATAGGGGGGTCCCAAAACGTCTTTTTTCCCATAGACTGAATGGAGGAAAAACTTTGCGCACGGCTACAGGCCAAACCGTTGGACTGATTTGCACCAAATTTGTGCCAGGGGCTGGGGCTTGGACCCGAAAGCGTGCTTCAGTAAATTTGGTGACAATCCGTCCAGTACTTTCCTTTAAAACAACCAAAAAAATATGTCTGAATAAATTAGTGATATCTATGTCCGCTCCCTGGTCACATTTCCCTTTTCGCTTTGTGGACATGATACCGATTGGCCAGGGGGGGTGGCGTCAACATCATTGGCTACAGCGAGCCATGATGTACGTCAGAATGTGTGGATGCACCTGACATCTTGGATCCGAAGACAGCGCGCTACTTACCAGAGGCGAAATGCTGTTTTCTAAACTGTTTTGCTCTCCTACATTGCGTGGGGAGGATCACAGAGTAAGAGATGAATGAAATACTGTACTTGTTTGGCCGGCAATTGTCTATTATATATTCTGCATTGGCGCCTTCTTCAGGATGTTTGTAGGTGGAGAAAATTAGGGATCTAATAAGGCTACTATTTGAGTCTGTGCTGTGCACAGGCACCTTGAAAATGTTTGCAGGACACGCGCGGGGTTAGTGACCATTAATTTTGAGTGTATTTCCCTATTATATTAAATTTTCCCATGGGTGTGTTATTGCTTAGTACGCCATCATGATCGTGACATTCTGCAGTGGTTGTGGGCAGGGCCTAGATAATCTGCATTGGTGCCTTCTTCAGTATGTTTGTACGTGCAGAAAATGAGGGATCTAATAAGGCTACTATTTGAGTCCGTGCTGTATACAGGCACCTTGAAAATGTTCGCAGGACACACACGGTGTTAGTGACCATTCATTTTGAGTGTATTTCCCGATTACATTACATATTCTTATGGGTGTGTTATTGCTTAGTACGCCACCATGGTCGTGACATGCTGCAGTGTTTGTGGACAGGGCCTAGAGCCTTGGATGCATGGCCATAGGCCGTAGGCCAAAGGCCATACCTCCAAGACTGTAGGCCTTGCCCACAACCACCGCTGCATGTCACGACCATGGCTACACGTGTAGTATTGATTATCACTTACATGGTTGAAGGGAGAGTGTACAGTGTTGGGTGCATGGGCAAAGGCCATGCACCCAACAACAAAGTTATAAGCACTGGAGTTATAAGTCAGTGCACATCAACACATTGCAATAATATCTATGTACAAACAGGTACGAGTGCAGTGTCTGGCCAGAATAAGTGAAGCATAGCACACCTATCAATACACCCGTACTACTGTACATCACTGAGGTGATTGTGGGCAGGATGTAGAGTTTTGCTTCCATGGCTGCAGCACGTAGCCCATACATCATACTCATAAAACCCTAGGCTCTGCCCAGAAACACCACTTCATATTACTGCAGTGCATACACTCGTCCTATAGGTTAGCATGTCAGATGGTTCTGAGGAGGGTGTACACTCTTGGCTGCATGGCCGAAGGTCATGCACCCAGTAACGACCTGGTTAGCAGTGGAGGTATAAGCCATTGTACACCTATACATTCACCTATACATTCAAAAGTACGTGGACATATATCTTAACCTCTAGGTCCTGCCGTCACCCAGTGCAGCACATTCGAGAGGGAGGTTAGTGACAGTGTTGCTTTTGTGGAGTGGTTGTTTCCATAGAAAGAATTGTTTTTGGCTGCCTTATAACTGTCCTACCCTTGGACTAATCGTCGCCAAACTTTGAAAAAGAAATATATCGCACACTCTGACTTTGGTTGGAAAGTTTGGTCATGTTTGGTGCAGGGGGCGAAAGTTTTAAGTGGGAGGGGTTCTCAAAACTTCTTTTTTCCCCTTGCACTGAACGGGGGAAAAAGGTCGTGCTCACGACCATGTGGCTCTTTCGCAGATTGTTTGCAAAACAGCGTGCAGTAAGGTAGCTTTGTTCGGTGGCCCCCTCTCTTTTACTATTGTTTTCATGTGCACGGATACCGCCAGAAACAGCTCCAAAACAAGAGAGCATTAGACTTCTCACACTCAAGTAATAGTATTTCACAAGGTGACCTTTGAGGGGGCCCAATGAGCTGTGGAAGCACAAAGTGAAAAAGTGCAGTTTTCCTGTCTGCAAAATGATACGTTTAAATGGAAGTTCGTGCTCACTGCACCACGACCAATTACAGCGTGTGGATTAAAATGTGTTTTGCACTAATATTTCCCTCAGATTAGCCTCTTCAGTTTTGAGAACTAAGGCCATCATCTGCACTGTTTGCTTGAAACAGCACTTCTGAAGCTGTATGGGAGTAGAGGTTCTGATAATTAGATTTCATTATGTTGCTTCAAAGCAAGAATGTATTTGCCTTCTGAGTGAAGGCCACACGAGTTGCTTTTTTGGTTGACCGCTCAGTACGCCCGCGCATCCGTGTGAATGTAAAGGGGCATTTGTTTTTTGACCTCGAGCCTAAGAGAAACTTGTGCGCTATTCACGGAATGAAAGGGTAAAAAAAAAACGCAATTGATAAGGTTATGTTTTAAAAAGTTTGTAAGTGACATGCATATCAGTCAACGAAGATTCTTCGCTGCAAACACATTCGTGACTGATTTGCCGAAAAAGAATGGAGTCTGTAAATATTTTGTAAGTTTTTTTTGGCCCACTGTACAGCAATCCGTGCTTTATTTTTACATAAGTGCACATCTAATTGTGCTAATATAATTGACGTATTATTTTTCTGTCCTTGTACAATTTTCCTGTAATTTTGCAGAGTGCACACGTTGCTCATTTGGAGGGATACGACTGCACTCAACCTTTTTCACTATTTACATTTCTAATTTCTTAACGCTTACTTTGTTCACATAGCTTTGTGTATAACTTTGCAAATTTTTTTGGTCTTCTTTGAAATGACGAGACGTAAGTTCTTTTTATTTGTCCACTCTTTTTTGTTTCATACCTAAATTATCATCTTTCTGTGTACTTGCCATTTTGTTTTCTCTTACGGCGCATGCAAAATCTCACCGTTTCTAACCTCCACCTATAGGTACACTTGGACATTAGTAACATATTACTAAAATGTCAACTTTGAGCATGTATTTTTGTGTACCACTTTGTACATTTTCTATTTGATCTTTTACAAAATGTTGGTACAGGTTGGTTACTGACACTTATTTTTTGTAACTTTTCCCGCCTAGATATATTTTGCCGTACTGTGCGTGCCATGATTTTCAAATCCCGAGTGAGGGCTTCTTCGGATGGCAAATACAACTGCTGGTGAGCGGTTGCCTGTCCATAACAATAATGTGGAATTACACTGTAAGCCCGCTTTGTCCGTTCTCTGAACTCGTTATTCGGAGCAACGTGACATCATTTATGGTGCTGTAGGCTCAACGTAATGCTGACTTCTAGGAAATAACTGTGCAAACAAAGTGACTGCTTCAACGAAGACCCCAAAATGTTTGTTTATGCAACAAAAGGCCTCCTTATCTTCAACATTTGCAATGCCTGGCTAATAAGCATTGTAATCATTGCAATGATTATACAATTATTCCGATGGTCTCTGCAAGTTTGTTATTAAATGAATCTAGTTTGTAACCTGTAAAATGGTCACGTGTTCTTTACCATTCCACTGTTTTTTTTGCAAATGTAATTTATTAACTTGTACGTTGCTGAATGTTTATTTACTGGTTCTGCGTCACGCCACGTACTTGTGCTTTTTGAAACCTACAATGGAAAGGGAAGAGGGGCTATGTATGCAATAACCGCCTTCCCTTTCTATGGTGGCCATCTTGAAAGAGGATTTTCTTTTGTGATCCTTGCTGCCAAAGTTGCCTCGGATTACAACAAGTACACGTCCTTTTTAGTAGCTCACGTTACTGCATTCATAATTTAGACTATTGCTGGCAAAGATTATTGCGCCTATGTACTTTACAGAGAAATAAGGAGTGCGTGAAGTGTATTCAAGTTTTATTTTTTTTTCACTTATACTATGAAAGGTCGTTATTACCCCATTATTAACTTTGTTTAAGGGTGGCTTTATTTTTTGCCACGGCAGGCAATAAGGTAATGTGCGACCGCCATTGAGCAAAAAGGCATCAAACGGTAATATGAGTGACTGTATGTGTGGCAACACATTTTTTCCGTCTGTTATGTGCAAGGTAGCAATACAGTTTCTTATGCTTTTGTATTACACCACTGCTGCTGTTTCTTAGGGAGGAAGGCTGCATTTAGCGATGTCCTTTTCAGATAAGTACAACTTTCCATACCAATGTATAATGTGTAGTGCATTCGCAATCGCTGCATACCAATACATGTTGGCGTTGTCTAAGGCAAATGTTGAAGGTGGACGTTACTACATGAATATAAAATCTATTTCCACATTGCCCAACAGGCATACTTCGTTCAGGTAAGTGTGTAATGATTCTGGGACATGTCACGGTGCTGTACGACAGTATATTTTCATGTGGCATTCTTCAGAAGCTATATACTGTTTACCAAACGACCATTCCTAAAGGAACCTTTTGGTTATGTTGCACTACTGAAAATCTGTGCCATGCAGTACAACATTTTTTTCTTAGGTACACCTTATACGTAAATTGTACGACTAAAAACCCGTACAATTCACTAAAAAAAAACTTTGTTGAGGGTCGTTATGGTTAAGTTGCCCTAACACTTCACTACAAAAATACTTTCCACCTCCCCTTTATACTTCAAATTAAAACCGAAAAACCCCTGAAATTCGACAGTTATGGTAAACTAAGCCCCCAACCCTGCCACCGCCCCTGTGCACTGCTAACAGTAACACCCAGACCATGAAAGATGTCATCTCAAATGTCAATGATGACATCAATGACAACATCACTTGTTTAGCCCCTTTCTTTTCCTTCCCTGCCATACATATATGTGTGCATTCAGTAAAAAGAAAATCACTAAAGGAATGTTAGACTTCACAGTGCAACCAAAAAACACTGCCCATTCCCCCATAATAGTAAGCTAAGCAACCATAACTTGCAGCATCTACGTGCATTGCTAAGACTAACACCCAGGACATCAGAGATGACATCACAAATATCATTGATGACATCACTGATGACATCACATGTGAAAATAATATTCCTAAAAAGTCCCTGCCTACAAGTGGTTCTTTGTATTATGTTGGTAGCAAGATGTCAGGGGTGATTGTGTAATGTTACACATGTAATAACTAGCTCACAAATCTGCACTTAATACACACTTGTGCTAAAACAAACAATACATATGCCGACCCAATGTATATAACTGAGCAGCACATACAGGGAAACTGAAGAGGGTAGAAAGAACTAGCAGCATCGAACAGTTTATCTTCCTGTATACAAATTAATTGTGTGTTTGAGGCCTGCTATTGCCCCATGCATGTGCATCATGAGCTGACACCAGACCCTTAGGAAAGTACTTTAAGAACACACGGCAAGGGTAACGTTTTGGTATACAGCACCTTTTCGATTTTCATATTGTGCTGGTCAGTGAATAAAACCACCTTGCCTACATTTTTCAATGCACCAAAATAAGTGAGGCACACATGTGATGTCATCAATGATATTTGTGATGTCATCTTTGATGCAGTTGAAACCTTGTTGGACCTGCAACAGGGTTTGGCAGATCTCACACCCTATATCAGCACTTTCAAGAGAACAGCAGTGGAAGCTGGGTGGCCTGAAGAGACCCAATTTACCATATTCAGATGAGCCTTAAATGAGGACTTAAAGGATGAACTTCCCTGCATTTCCCGTCCATCCTCTCTGCCTGATTTACTTTCCATGGTCCTCCAAATTGACTATCGCCTGCAGGAGAGGAAGTCCGGATGGAAGACATTTCTGAGCAAAGGGTACGTTTCCTCGCCCCTAAGTACCGTCCCCCAGGCATCTGGATTTTTACCTAAGGAAGAACCCATGCAAATTGGGTCTGTCAGGGTTCCATTGACACCCTCTGAAAGGAAACGGAGACAAGATCTTGGGCTTTGTTTATATTGTGGTTCCAGCAGACATTTGTTGCGTGAATGCCCAGAGGTCCCACGGAGGAGATCGGGAAAGGAGAGTTCCCGGCCCTAGAGCGGACCTCAGGCAGGGGTACCTCCAATGGTCCCATTTTTCCCACCATAGCCTGGTAAACCTCCGCAGACACTCGACTCGTGGTTGTTGAAGTGATACTACAAGTCTCAGAGAGAGCTGTAGAAGCCTTGGCACTAATAGACAGCGGAGCAGCTGGCAACTATATAGACGTTAGTTGGGCTAAAAATGAAGACTTTCCCCCACAAGAGCATGCTGAGACACAAGCTGTCAAAGGCATGGACAGCAAACCCCTTAGCTCTGGACTCATTACTCATACCTCAACTTCTGTTGTTTTTTCCATATACGGTCACCATGAGACCCTTTCCTTTGACCTCATCAGAGCAGCTCATTTTCCGATTATACTAGGAGCACGGTGGCTAAGAAGACATAAACCTTGCATTGACTGGAAGGAGAATACTTTACACTTCTGCTCTGAATACTGTCTCACCCATTGTTTGACAGCTCCCGATAAGCAACCCTCATCAGCCAAATGCTGTATCTCTTGGTCTTCTTGTTGCTGGAGTTACCTGTATCCCTACACCTTACCAACAGTGTGGGGGCATTTGCCTGCATAGAGTCCCCAGAGGACTCCTTCCACACCGTCCCGAGGATTTTACCATAGAACTAAGACCAGAGGTCCTGGTACCATTTGGTCGCATGTTTTCCTTGACTATCCCAGAAAATAAAGCATTACAAATCTACTTGGAAGAGAACCTGCAGAATGGTCTTATCTGCCTTTCTAAATCCCCTGCTGGGGTTCCATTATTTTTCATCCCCAAAAAGGAATCACAAAAACTTCACCCGTGCATTAATTATAAAGGACTCAATAAAGTGACAGTTCCAGATAGGTATCCAATGCCTCTCAAAAGGGATATCCTAGAGGCTGTCCATGGAGCCATCATATTCACCAAGGTGGCCTTGCGTAGTGCTTATCATCTCCTGCACATCCGCACCAGAGATAAATGGAAGACAACCTTCAGATATCCCTATGGATTATTTGAATACCAGATGATGCCCTTTGGACTGGTAAATGCACCAGCAATTTTTCAGCGGTTTATGGATCAGCTGTTTTCAGACTTGTTGTTTAGGTCCATTATCATCTACCACAATGATATCTTTGGTGTATTCCAGATCTAAATACCTACATCAACAACATCTATCGAAAGTACTGGAAAGGGTAAGAAGTAATCAGCTACTGGCTAATTCCGAAAAATCTATTTTTGAGGTCTCTTCAGTCCCATATTTAGGCTTCATTTAGTCTGATAAAGGCATCTTTATGGATCCTCGTAAGGTCTCTGGTGTGCTGAAATGGCCTGCACCTTCTTCTGTTAAGGACATCCAGCATTTTTTGGGGCTGACAAATTTCTACCGGAGATTCATTCTGGACTTCTCCACCACGGTACTGCCAATTGCTTCCTTACTGAAGAAGAACATACCATTTGTTTAGAACCAGGCTGCTGATCAGGCTTTCTCCAGTCTCAAATTCTGCTCTGCCCCCATCTTTAAACAGCCAGACCAACACCTCCCGTTCATTGTGGAGACTGATGCTTCTGCTGGGGCACTGGGAGCAGTTCTCAAACAAGAGTTTGATGTATCAGAACATCCCGTTGCCTATCTTTCCAAGACTTTAAGCACAAGTGAGTTGAACTATTACGTTATTGCGAAGGAACTTATGGCAATGAAACAGGCAGGTAATGAATTGAGACATTTGTTGCAGGGAGCTACACATCCATTTACCATCTATTCTGATAATCGGAATTTACAGCTTTTACAGCAGATGGATTGTGTCAATGCCAGACAGGCAATATGGGCCTATTTCTTTGCACAATTGGATTTCAGAATAACATATCCCGTGAACTGAAAACACCATAGTAGACAGTTTATCGCGTTATATAGTACCAGACTCTACCACCACCTCTGTATCAGAATCCCTCTTTACCCGGAATAAATTCCTGGGAATAGTATCCACTTTTCTTCAAGATGTCAGAGTTGTATCTTCCGAAATTTATCCCAAGTGGACTAAAGAAGAATGTACCAGGAAGGATGGCATGCTGTTCTATAAATATCTCCTGGTCATGCCTACCACCAACCTACAAGAGTCACTGATGTTGTGGTGTCATGATAGTAATATAGCGGGCCACTGAGGTTATGAAGCTACCTTAGAGCTTATTAGACACTCTTTCTGGTGGACCCCCATGTGCAAAGACATCAAATTCTTTGGTCGATCCTGTCCAGTCTATCTCCAATGCATAGCCAAGACCAACAAACCCATCGGTCCGCTTGAACAAGTTCTGTATCCCTCCCGACCTTGGAGCCATGTTTCCACTGGCTTTGTGGTTGACCCACCTCCTTCTCTGGGTTATACAGCAATAATGCTGACAGTGGACTAATTTAGTAAAATGGCCTACTTTGTTTCATTACCAGGAGTCCCCACGACTTCTGATACTGTTGCTGTGTTCTTTCCTGAATTCTTCTTCTTACATGGTATTCTGGTGTCCATCAGGTCTGACAGTGGTACCAAATTCACCTCTATAGTCTGGAAAACACTATGTACCCTCATAGGTTTTGAACAAGCCTTGTCGTCAGGATACCTCGCCCAGACCAATGGCCAAACAGAATGATTAAATCAAACGATGGAGCAATACAATCAGTGTTTTTGCAAAACTCGTCAAGATAATTGGGCAGACCTACTTCCTAACTCAGAGTTTGGGTACAATAACTCTCTTCATTTAGCCATCAGCATGAGCCCCTTCTATTGTACTTATGGCTTTCATCCCTGATATCTACCTATTTCGGTTTATCAGACAACCTGTGTACCCTCCATTGATGACCTTCTGCAGGACATTTCACAAGCTCACACAGATGCGTACTCTCATTTACAAACAAAAAGAAAAGAATATAAGAGGCAGGTAGATGCCCACAGGAGCCCCAACCCTGATTGGGAGGTGGGTACCCTGGTTTGACTTTCAACAAAATACCTAGCCCGATGGGTTTGGCCTTCAAAGCTGTCTCCAAGGTTTATCGGATCCTTTGAGATAATATCAAAGATCAATCCAGTTGCCTTTTGGCTAAAATGTCCACAGTCTTTACACAGACCCCATCCTGTTTTTCATTCTTCTCTATTAACTACTTATGTAGCTGACCCATTTGGCCTTAAAAAGAAAAAGATTCACATGAAAAGGCCAAAGGAACCGAGGAGTTTGAGGTATCTCAGATATGTGACTCACGCTACTACAAGGGAAGACTTCAGTATCTTGTTCATTGGAAAGGCTATCCATCATCTGAAGATACCTGGGAACCCATCTCACATTTCAAAGCACTGATACTGCTACAACACTTTCATAATCTTCATCCTAGTAAACTAGGGGTCCACAAGCATAAAAGGGGGCATACTGTTAGTGGTCACCCCTCCTGGAGACAGTGGCATTGCCGGAAATTTGCAGCGCCATTAGTGTTCCGGCATGTTCCCTGGAACGTGCATTGCCGATCTAGTTTATTCCAAGATGGCCACCGCCTGTTCCCTTTACAAACACTCCTTAATCCCTGCTCGGTGCGCTGCAACCGCTCTCCTTCCCCTTTGTGGTAAGATGCTGTATTTCTCCCGTGTTTCCTTTGCTCCTTGCTTGCCTCCCTGCTTGCCAGTCCTTGTGCTTCTCCTTGGATGTCCCTCTTTTTTTTGCATCCTGCTCTCCTTGCCTCACTGTCTCCCCTGCAGCCTTGTTCTCTCCGCTCTGCTATGTGTCACACTTACCTTTCCATTGGTGTGTGTTTCGCTCTTCAGACTTTTTGCTTGAGGCTGTCTCTGCTCCTCCATTCCACCACTGCTTCTATTCTTTGGATACTGGCCTTCACGATCTTCAGTACTTCATCTAGCCAGCAATTTCATCTGGATGAAATGGTTTTGTTTGCCATTTTAGCTTTTTTTCCTTATTGCCTGGTTATTTTCAGGCCGGGGCCTCATGCCTTAGCTGTCAACAACAGCAGGCATATTGGCTTCCCCCCGAGGTAGACCCTACACAGACAGACGGTCATCCCAAAAGAAGGGATCATCCCCAACGCCAGACGATTCGTCAGCCTTCTCCAAAGACGAAGACTCAGGTGAGGAGGACCTAGCCATCTGTGACAGTTGGAAGTGGAAAGCATCAGATTTGTAACTATTTCGGGGCAGCAGAAAATCACGAAAAACTGTAGCTCATCCCAGGAACGGCGTGCCAAGATATGATTAGTATTTTCTGACTCACCATAAAATATAGAACTCAAAAATTCATTCATACCCCCTAAATCCTTGTCCTATTAGCAGGCAGTGGGCATATTGGGCGGAGAGAGAGGGAGAAGCATGGGAATTTTGATAATAATTGAGTGTCACAAGCCCTATAGAAAGTCTGTTTTCAATCTGAGAGAAGATCTCTCTTTCTTTGGATTTTTTACTCTTGGGACCTTTTTTTGGACTTTTGATTTTTTCCCTTGACTTTCCTACTGTATTGCTGGAGGTAGTCTGCTCTGGACTCTTTCAAATAACTAGCAGAGAGATAGGAGAGCTACCAATGGCTTAAACATTGCATGTGAGACAGAGATAGGGAAATCTGGAAGCTAGCTGGGTCTGCCATTTGAGGACCCAGAGGAAGAGGTGCTGGGGACTACCCTTGTGCAAAGCCTTTTGACCACATCTGTGCTGTCCCAGAGGAGCCCTACTGTGTCCCTGGATGCCCCATAACCAATGCCTCCCATGTAAGTAGATCAATCTAAATGCCAACAAAAGTGTGTTGGGGAATCTGCCAGCCTTAATCTCCATCTGGCATAGCGGGTAGGGGTGTGGAACTGGGGAGACCCTTGGCACATTTTATTAAATCAAACTCAAATGAATTCCACTATAGAAAATCACCCTATGCATTTAAATTGAATGGTGTTTGGAACTGCCTCCCTTAATGCTTTCCATTAGATTGTGGGGAGGGGGGAAGCTGTGTAGAGCCTTAGCGCATTGAATTGAAGTTAAATCAATGAATTCCCATATAGAAAATCCCGGGATGAGTGTTGTTAGAGTTTGAAAATAACAAAGTTCATGCCCAGTGTGTTAGAGCCGTTATAGACAATAAAGTATTTGGGTGACTCTCCCTTTCTAAAACCCGTCTTCTGTACAGAAAGGGGTTGTCCATAATCCCAAAATAAAGAACCCTAAAACTCTGCCATTCAAGTGAATGTAAAGTGTGCAAAACGAAATTTCCCATTTGTTTAATTGAATCTCAAAAAGATTTTCCCAAAGCCCTGTATTTCATGCAAATAAAAAGCCCAAAACGATTTTCCCATTGAGATCCTTTCTTGACTTTGCCTTTCAAATAAAAAACCCAAAACATTTTTTTTCATTGTGTCTATTTGTCAAACACTGCCTTTTAATAAAAATCCAAAAAAATGTGCTACTGTTTTCCAAATCCCTGTACCTTGCCTTCA
The DNA here is from genome assembly GCF_040938575.1 of Ambystoma mexicanum. NCBI lineage: Eukaryota > Metazoa > Chordata > Amphibia > Caudata > Ambystomatidae > Ambystoma > Ambystoma mexicanum. The sequence goes on from NC_090939.1 coordinate 192,470,040, forward strand.
AATTAAGGCATCATATATAACTGATGCCTTAGGGTGGGGGTTTCTGCGAGAGAAGAGCATTGCAATATCTCAAGCAATCACTGGGGGTTGTTCAATGTCATAATTTTTAATGTGCAAGTAATCCTCTGTGTGTGTCTGTTGTACAGTCTCTACATTTTACCTGTGCGTTGTAGTATCTGTAAATTCATTAGACATGGAAGTCAGTCTATTGGTGCAAGTCATTTGAAATTGTGACACAGTCTAGTGACATAGGGTTGGTGGCTGATGTTTTGGTTGCGATTCTTCTTTGTCAAACCTTAAATAAATATATATTCTTACTATACACTGGCCTGGTTCCTAGCTCATTGGTGGTACAGAGGGTATTTGCTGGTGTGGTGCGAGTCAGGTTGGAGGCCTCACTGAACTTTAATCTATAAAAGCGCTTTGTGGTCACACCACCTTGTGGGGGGGACTCCCTGAGTTTGGAGTGACCACTTAATAAATCGCGACATGTGCCTGTATCTGATGTCCAACCCGGAATACAAGGCCAAGGGTGTATGCTTTTGTCATCGTGTGAGCATAGGAAAATGTGTGCGGCTTAGCCCCACACATTTTCCTAAGGTTGTTTTTTAAACATTGCAAAAAATCGCAGGGGAGCGCACGCTCACCGTGCAGATGTTCGAATTCCTCACAGCCACTCAAAGCAAAGCGCCATTTTTACAATGGGGGTCAGACTTCATGTTTCTGTGGCCACAATGGTGCCCCAGTGTTGCTCTGCTGATAGCAGTTTAGGCAGCTTACTAGAATTGCCTCGTGGTAGGCCCACCATCAGCGCTGCTGCACTGACCCATTGTACTTCTAGATTTGGTAACTATCACTTTAAGATAGCCTCCCATATACAAATAAGGTCCACCATCTTCCTGCGCCCCAAAAACAGGTTAAGAGCAAGAGGGCACTAGTTACAATCATGCTCCTGAGTCAGTTTGAATTAATATGGTCCAGCACTACAAACAGTCAAACGCCTGCTCTTATTGACATTGAATAGTTTAGATACATTGTACTTTACCCTATGGCCTTAAAATGCAAACGTCACATATGTGCTAAAGAGGAATTCAGCAATGTACTTCAAGCAGTTCCCTAGGTTACGAAGTGTTCGTCTTTCACAGAGAAAGCCTTGACAATTGAAGGTAACAGAAATGTCATACAGAAGAGCAGGCAGGAGCCATGCGGAAATGTAATGCTTTGTTGTAATGACAAGGTTGTCAAGGATGCTGGCAAGAGCTTATTCTTTGCAGTTTAAGATGCATAGATGCAACACAAGCTAAACACTCCCTCTGCCTTTGCAAGCTAGGAGAAGAGACGATTTGGCTTAGCAGATGCCCGTGCACATACATTTAGATGTTCCAGTGCTTACATTTTACTTTTCACTCATTAATTACATTACAGATTGATATAGCATACTGTGTTAATCCATCCTTCTGCCCTAGTGGTTGCGTTTGAAGTTGCAGTCCCTGGCACCTTGAGCATAGCCGTCATGTATTCTCTGCTGCAGTCCTGCAGTGAATGAAGTGTTTAAATGATCAGGCTGCCCCTCTCCAGAGGTGTAGCAGGATTGTATAACCAGTAGGACCAGAAGCTAATGTAGTTGGGCCCACTGCAGCGACATTACAATCTGGAAATTCACACACAGCGCTGCTGAGTGGGCATTTACAGATTTTGGGTGGGCCTTGCTGGCTCAGGCCCTACCCTGCCTACCCCTCTGTCCCTCTCACTCATCAGTCCTTGGGCAGGGGAGGAGTTTGGCCGGAGCAAGACAGATTCTTGCCAGAGCACCGTTCCCTGTAGACTCAAGGCCCAAACCCCACCAAGTCGAGGAAGCTCTCTGCCCCTGACTGCCGTGAGTCTAACAAACGCTGTGTCTCGTGCGGTTGTGCAGCACACGTTTTCACAGACTGCATTTCAACGTCGTCCTTTGCTCGACAGCACAAACTTAAACAATGAAACTGTACAAAGCTGGATGCTTTACACACATTTTACTGTCAAGGTGACTATTCTGACAGAGGAAATATGAGCACCATAGCCAGTGTGTTCAGAAGGATTTAGCATTTGAATTTCTAGCACAGATATGTTTGATAAATTGGTGGTCATTCTTATGTTCCCAAAATACACTTCGTTTTTATGCAAAGCAGCCAGCCTCTCACCTGTTGTATCCTCCCACCCCTTGCATGAAGGTGGGGTGAGTTCCACCAGTAAATTCTGTCCATATCCAGCACTGTAACCCAGGGGATAGGAACCACCAATCAGGTGGCCAGTATTGTAAGGGCTACATTAAATGCAAGGCTCCAGCATCACTCGCCCCAGTGTTCCCCCATAAATCCCCTCCTCCATACATGCGTCCCTCGCCTCTTAGATCCCATTTCCTTGGCAGCCCCTGGCCAGCACCTGCCTAATATTTTCAACCCCCACTGCTCGTGCTTCATGTCTGGAGCCATCATGGGCATAGAAAAGGGTCCGTGTTTCTATGTTTTTGGCGTCTATCTTGGTTTGTACATTTTCATGAAGTACTTTGGCCACCATGTTCTGAGAGAAGCTGAACTCAGTTAAAAGAAAAACAATTTGCAACAATCATCCCTGGTGTGCTAATAGCTACATTTATCCCAAATGGTAGCTTTACCCTTTTTAAAGGGCCCAGGACCAATGTTAAGGGCTTAACTTAACTTGGGTTTTATGGCTGTAGGTAAAACCACCCCCCTCCTCGGTGTATGTGGTGTTTGCCTTTTAAGAACATGTACTGCCCCTTTAATGATGTGTCTGACTGGAAATAAAAGGAACTTCTGCACGCACCTACAGTAGAATGGCAGCAGACTCCATGTAATGGCGCTGTGTCTCTGTGTCCTTCCAGACCTGCCTGTGGAACCTGCGTGCCCCAGGCCACTCTCCCTCTGTGTGATGCCAGAGCAACTGCAAGTCATGGAGCCCCCGCAGCTGAGGGATTGCCGTGTGACCACGGGCATCAGTGTGATCCCTGCAATGGAATGAGTGTGTTGGGTGCTCCAGCACTCCTCTGGCTGGCCCCTGCACCAGCCTGCATTTGTCCCCACATTTAAGAGTATGCTGGGTATCCCAGCGATGGTCCAACTGGAGTGCGTGACCGCAGGTCCAGTCACAAGATTGTGCATTTCATAAATAAGGCAGGGGTAGCTCGCGGAGTTTTACAATACGGTTGGTTCCTTGTTTTGGTACCACATACATTGATGTCATGACATGTAAGAGCGTCAGCTACTACCGAAGTGGCTTCCTGGTGCTAATTGAAACCAGCTCACACACAAAAGTCACATACTAAGGATATAATGGAAAAGGGGGAGGTTTTCAAAGCCTGTCTGAACTGGAGGTAGTCCTCAAGACCAGTAGACGAGCCGGTACTCTAGCTGGTGCTTGGCAAACTGGAAAGCATGTCATTCTCGTCTGTGGAGCCCAGAGAGCTGAGCATCAGATCTTGAGAGCTAGCAGGGGTGTATTTTTTAAACCTCCCTTTGGTGAAGTAAGGGCCAGGGGAATATAATTCTCTGCGTGCAATAAAATGGGATTGAAATATAACCCTGCTCTCCACCAGCAGTCAATGCATGGCTCGAGCGGCAGCTGTGATATGCTCGTGGCGCCGTAATTTGAACACTAATCGTGCTGTTGCATTTTGCAATCCCTGCTGTCGATTCAGTATCTGTTTGTATCGTCCAAGTCGGATGGTATTGGATTGATCCAAGATAGAGAGCACGTGCTCTCTATTCCATCTTCCTTCTGAATTGATATCAGTTTTTGTGTGTGTAAACCACACATCTAATGTACACGAACAACGTGCACATACGTGGGTCTAAAATAGTTCAGACTCTGTCAATTTCATGAGTTCCTGGTGCGTTGTAGCTGCAAGAGAATGGGCTGAGTGGGAAATTAGTAGCACCAGAGAGAGAGAAGCATGTTGGCTGATGCTGCTCTTTTGATTAGCACCAATCAGAAGGAATATGGCTTTCTGAGTGAATAAACATTTTAGATGTGCTGTTCACTGGGACAGAACATTTTTTTTTCCTGTTTGGCCGATCTGTGCGGAGAAAAGAGGAACCGGAGTGTTCAACTAAACAATACTGTGACTTCTAAATGTGGCCTGTTACAAACAGTTAAGTAACTACTGTGGGAAGGAGAGTACTATGCAAGACTATTGACTGGCTACAGAGCCTTATGCAAAGTTGTGTCTTTGGTGAATGAGACTCTGAGACACCAGGTAGGGAAGTGAAACTCCTTTACTGAAGTCCAAGTTGACAAGGTAACACAAGCAGGTAATTTCTCAGGTAAGTACAAGGGAAGGCATAGGAAACATTCACTGGCTCGAACCCTCAAAGGCTATCAGCTCCAACTGACATCCATAGAACGTTCAGCATTTTACACATCATCATTCCATCATGGATTCCATCTAGCTTGCATTCACACAGCACCAGGGCAGGGGAGTTGCACGACACAACACATTACTGCTTTTAAGTGTGATTACTTATCTAAGCGTGGTCTAGGTGCGAGGAGAGAGGAGAATGCAGTGTGATAGAAGCAATGATCCTGTTCAGCCAAATAGTGGCCTAGCTGTGGTGAAAAAGGAGAACGCTGCATGCTAGGGGTATAGCTGTTGGCAGGAAAAAAATGTATTTCACAAATATTCTACAAACAGCTGTGGGGAGAACAACATCCACCTCATACACAAAGATCAGACCAGCAGCAAGGCTGATGTTAATAGAATTCCCAATACTGAAACAAGTGTTAGGTGCTTGACTATCTAAGAGACCCGCCCACCATACATCCACCACTGTTCACTCAACCAAATGTATGCAGGAAATGTGAGTGGATTTCCCAATGGACCCACAACCTACCCCTACTTTGTGTTATGGATCTTTTGGTCAGATAAATAGTAAGTACACCACCAAAGCCCTGTTTTGTTGGGATGGTGAATGACATGTACACACATAGTATTCTTTTATTGACAATCTGGTTTTGTATCATATAAAATGAATATTTTAATTAAAGTTATCTGTCTCTGTGCAAAGCCTCATTGGTCGTGCCAGCTACCTCTTTCCTGAAATGTTTGATCTTGCTACATTCCCAAACCATGAGTTCAAGGCTACCATGTCTGTTTTCGAAACTCCCGCAAAGGTCCGACTTGCACAGACCCGTCCATCACATCCTCTCCGGAGTCCAATAGATTATTTTCTAGATTTTGTATCTGGGTAACTTCAACTCCCGAGTTCATTGAAGCCAGGTGACCATTATAATAGCACTTAGACTTCGCCTCGTTCTCAATGTCCTCACCTATAGAACACTGTTCTGTTAACAACCTGGTGTTTGTGAGGTTTCTGTGACTGCAATATTGCATATTTGGCAAAGGCCAAGAGCGGGCGACAGCGCAGGTCACGATTTGCAGGTTAGAAGTTGTTCTTGCTTGCCTTCCCTTCCCTGCTGCCAGCAATATCTTTCCATGGCTCTATCAGGATATGGTATGTGCAGCTGTCCATTCTGTATTTTTCAACCTGTGATCTTTATGGTCTCCATTTACCTCCATCAATCAGGTCAGATATCCATATGACCACACACAGGAACAGCGTGTGCCAGCACACTGGTTTGCCAGTGACCGTCACTACAGGGTTAAAAGTATTTTTTCTCACATTAGCACCTAGGACGGGGCAACCAGCCAATCAGGGGGCTAGAAACGTGGGCTGACACCTACAATCTTAGCCCGTATTCGAAGGCGCCGGACGGCTGGTTCCCCCGGCCACCATCTTCCCCCCACTCTTCCGTCCCCTTTTTTTCATACCATTTCCAACTGTAAAGCCCCTTTTCCCTTTCCATGGCAGCCATTTTAGCAAAGTATTTTCAGTTATTTTCCGGGACGCGCAAGTACGTATTTGTCCTAGCACCCTGGATTACCGCTTTGGTAACTCGGGGTGCTAATGACGGGGGTGGGGTGTTATGGCCCAGAGCCCTTGTTACTGGACCTTGCTTTGCTCATGCCGTTAACTTGGTCGGCCGGGCCGTTACAACCATTCCAGTCCTTGGAATGAGGGCTTAACGCTACATGAGTGCAGTCCTCTGCTTCAAAGTCTGATGGCAAAACCCCATTTTAAAACGCTCTGTGAATTAGGCCCCAAGTGTGACCTAGCTACTGGGAGAAAACGGAACAAGATTAAGCAGAAAAGTGAAGACAGTGCTTAAAGCAACAACAACAAAAAACGATTGCTTCTGAGCATAGTATGTAACCCAGTGAGGTCAAGCTGTGGCGAAAAATAGATTGTATTCATTTTAAAGGTACATGTGCCTTGATGACAAATGTGATATGTGATCTGATATGTCATTTATAACACGCATGTACACAAGTGTTACGCAAGTGGGCTAGCTTTTAGACGAAAAGAGAGCACAATGTGCGAGATTAATCAGTTCAACGAAATATTAATAAGGCCACACTCCTGATCGCCTGCCACCAAGATGGCTGCTTGACCACCTAGCTCTGAGCCCCAATTCCGCACTCACCTCAGATAAAACTGCCCCCACATCTGCAATGATGAATTGCTGAAAGCACCTGGAACTCGACGGACGAGCCTCAGACCCCAGGAAGCTCCATGCTTGCTACTGTGAGTGAGCGAGGGCCAACAGTGTGTGGATCGTGGCGCAGGACCACAGCGCTGGCCAGGCCACAGTGGAAGAGTAGGGAAGTACGAAGGACAGCAATGCTGTGAGGCTCTGAAGCTAGCCCTATTTTGTTTCCCTGGCTCTGAAGCTACCCCTATTTTGTTTCCCTGGCACACCGCCCTGGAGCAATGCCGACGGCCATCTTGAAACCAGGTATCGCATAAAACACACTGAGGTAACATCAATTTTTAAGTACTGTAGCAGCCCACTAATCTCCATTTTTGGAACATTGAATACATATTAAAATGTTAAGGGGTCTGAAGTGTGTTACAGGTGAATAACTCTCTCCAGCCTATAAAGCAAGTGTGGATGCTATGTGCTCAAATAAATCGCCCAAATTCGATGGTCACAAGTGCACTCATACAGCCCTCCTCTTGCCAAGGCAAAGGAACCACTACAAGGGGATTTGAACTTGATTATGGCTGAACTGGACTCCATAAAAATGATAGTGTCCTCAATATATAGATGTGCTCGCGAGGTCCGGGGCGAAATGAAAACCATAAGGAAAGATATAAGTGCTTTCGTAGGTCGAATGGAGCACGCAGAAGAGAGAATAACTTCCTTGGAGGATGGATTTCATGGCTTAGAACATATCCAACAAAGGGACTGAAAAACGTATTCTGCGGACTCACAGCTGGAGGACAGCGAGAGGAGGAACAACATAAGGGTTTTTGAAATCCCAGAAAAAAACAGAAGGATCTGACCCCATTCATTGGAAGGAAGAGCAATGGATCTGGGAAGCGCTTCAACTTAACTCCTCTCTTCGCCTTGAAATTCAAAGTGCCCATAGAGTGGGCATTGATATGAATAACCATGACAAGAAGCCCAGACCCCTTATCATCTGCCTACTTCACCATACTCAAGTGGTCCAAATTCTAGAGGCAGTAAAGAAAAGGGTGGATAGACTCATCTATGAGGGACATCATGCATACATATCGCAGGACACTGTGACTAAACAAAAGCACTTTCTGTCCATGTGCTCCGAGTTGTGCTAACAAAGTCTAAGGTACGGTCCTTTGGCACCAACAAGCATGGTGATCACCACCACTTTCAGAGTATCAAAATTCTTTGAAGAGCCAGACGATTTATGGGGGTACCTGGAGTGGCAGCGGAGCACCCAATGGACACTTCTCCCCCACCAAAAGGGTCCCATAGTGAAGTCGAAGCTAGATTATCCTTGTTTAAGTACCAAAAATGGACATGGACAAGCCTCGATCTGGTTCCTTGGACACAGCCACCATGCCGCAATCGGAGCAAGACTCACCTGATAATTCCAGGTCTCCCTTGAAGTCTTCCTTGAAACTGGCGCAGGAGCCCAGTGCTGGCTCATGAAGGTAATGTTGTAAGCCGGTAGTGCGGCACTATTCTTCTCAAGTTATCTCGCTGGTATAATCTGTTATGTCAAATCTGATTAACTGGAATCAGACCAAAGCGGTCTTTTGTGTAAGCTTCCTTCCCTCCCCAGTGTGGAGCCCTTTTCTGGTCGGGAAAGTACCCTGGTACCACGGAATGTAGTGCTGCATCTTATGTGCAGATGAGAAGACCGCGTGGCGGCCTATGGCTGTGCAGTTACTATTGGTTGAATCTACCGCTGTTATGCCGAGCTGCTTACTTTCTCTTATCTATCTGTGCTCCCACTTTCTCTCGTTTCCTTCTATACTTCCACTTTTTCTCTCCCTGAGTGAAACAACAGAAGGGGTGAAGTGTAGCTGTGGAATAATCTGTGAAGGATGTCCATACTTTCCTCGGGTAAATAAGGGTATGGTCGTACAAACCCGCTTTATGGTATACAACAGAGCCCTCTTCACATCTTCTTGACTAGCCAACGGAAGGAGTAGTTCAGTTTGTGCGCTGTGTTGGTCATGCAGGAAAGACAAGGGCAACTTGAACCATATGTTGTTTTTCTGTAGCATCCCATGGTCCTTTTGATCAGGTGTATGGCTGCAGACTCAGTAGATCTGCTGCAGCTCCATACCTTTCTCGCCAGCATCTGTCCTGCTGTGTACTGCACACCTCTCCTTCAGTGGGATGGAGTCCCATGGGAGGCTAATGGATACACTGAAAGCGGTTACAATCAAGGTAATAACGCTGAGCTAGAAAGACCTTTCCCGGCTGACAGTGATGCAATTTTAGAGCCAGGGGGCCTATTCCCACCACCTGGTCACCTATATAATCACAAAATCGCTTGACTCTACTAGCCCAAGTGATGCTTCATAGCTGCACTTCGAAGAGTTTCTCAATAGTAGATGTTGATAAGTTCCGGTAGGGAGCGTGGGGACTGAAGGGTACACCCTGTGTCCTTTGCTGATGATGTTCAAATGGTCATGGGGAATGAGTAGCAATGCAAACATCTACAATAATTCTATATGTGCAGATTCCTCAGCAATCTGGTGAGTATGCATAAGCCACATATGACAAGTGTGTGTACGCAATCAGTATTATGCTGTATCCTAATGTACCTTATTTCAAAGTATCTTTCTATCCCTAGCCTCTATTTCTTCCCCTCGCTCACCTGTCTATTTTTCATCAATTCACACTCTCTGTGATTCGCCTCACATTGATTATGAGGTAGAAGTGTTAATTTTCACAGATAGCAACATGTGGTGTCAATGAACCTTTGGTCTCTGTTCTATTAACTGAACTTTGGTTAATTAGTTTAGTTACACTAAGCCTTGTGCATAGTCCTTTGAAGTTGAATAAAATGAGGAGCACTAGGCGATCTTGCAGGGAAAGGTGTATCATATCAAATATGCTATGGCTAGATGGCTGCTTTAGTTGATTCAACGTACTGTTCTACATAGTCATTAATTCAACAATCAACTCGGCCTATACAATGGGAGATCACACGGCGGAAAGCGTCATCACATCATGTGTGAGTTATTCGACCATCCGCACGGGGAGCTTTTTAGATTTTTTGAAAATGAAAATTAATGATGGGAGATCAACTTCTGAAAATGTGTGGGGACAATCTGCACATATTTTCTAATGCTCGCTGCACAACAAACACAAAGTCGAGTGTACTCTGCGGGACACAGCCTACAGGCACAGTCCTCCATGTCACATTTATTTGACAGGTGACAGCGAGGGGTGCACAAAAACATCCAGAGGAGAAGGGCAACACAATCCTCCTCTCATGGCCAGCCTAATTAAATATCAAAGGCTCCATGGATCCGCCCTGCTCTATTGTCTAAGTTCTGTGTGGTGACAGTACATACTGATAAGAGTTAATTGAAGCAGGTCTGCGAATAGGCCTGCTTACAGAATTTAAAAATGGGCAGAAAAATTAACACCTCTTTGATATACAATGTGTCAACTTGAAGCTAGTTCCCACCCCTCTGTATGAAGGACAGTGAATGGCATTAATGGGTCCACTATATACTGTAGGCAAGCCCTGCAGAGCGGACCCCTTTTAGAGCGACAAAGTATGTGATTTGAGGGAGACAGAAATCTGTTCTCACCACACACTTCAAGGGAGACTTGTGATTTGATTAAGAGACACAGAGGGCTCAGTTAACCAGAGAGACACTTTGATCTACCACAGACTGGGAGATGGGTGGGACTTAGGAGCACATGTCACATCTTACCTTTTCTATTGCAAAGCACTCTGGTCCTGACCTTATGCATAACAGTAGAGGGTTGGTGGGGACCCCAGATTGGTTCCTTAAGGTAGGCTGAGCCTTCACCATTGACTGAGGCCAATTTGGCTTTAAAACAGGGCTGAGCCTCTTACTTAGCAGATCATCTGACGACTTTGTAAGGAGTATGAAGGACTCATTTGGACCCTGGCTGAAGGTATAGTCTGCCTTACATCTTCCACCAGTGAAAGAAGGCCAGGGTTTCCAAGAGGAAAGCAAGATCCCTCCCCTCAACATCTCCCAGGGAGCAGAGTAGATACCAGACTCGGAAGACCAGTCCAGCAGCCCGAGAACCGCTACCCAGCCAGCAAAGAGCGTGCCCTGCTAGGTTCTGCCAGCAAGCTTCCAAGGTGGGAAGTGACAGAGAGTCGTTGAACAAAGGACAAGGCTGTTTCCTGCAAAAACTCTCCTTGGCTTTGGCCCATCCACCTTGAAAGGATGCCACACACCCTCTGAAGAAGCTAGGAGGAGTGCCACACAAGCATCAATCAGCGTCCATCCTTTAAGAATTATTTTTTGAGGCAGTCGAGCCCTCGAACCGCGACCGGCTGCACCACTCACTGTTGTCACGCTGCAATCACTCAAGCCGTCCGAGACGCCTCCACCAGCATTCCAGATCCGCCAACCAGCACAGAGACAGCGATTCTTCACCCTGGCCACCATGTAGGCTAGCCTACAACCGTCCATCCAGCCTTGATTGCCAAACTTCCTGCTTCCTGATACCTGCAGCTGTCTCCTGCCTTGAACTCTGTCGCAGGTGCTGCAACGCATCCTGCAACCGACTTGATGCTGTGGTGCATCAAGAATATCTCAAGCACCAGGTACATTGTAGTTCTGTCCCCCTGGTCCTCCTCTGAAGGCCCCTAGTGACATGTATGAACCCTTGTTCCCTTGGTGCTGAAACCAAAAAACCTTGAACAGTAAAGACTGATTGCTTTACCGAATACTCTTCTGTCTGTATCCAGAGTGCACCCCTTTCCTTTGTGAAACTGTCTGTCCTCGGTGTTCCTTTACAGTGCGGGTTGTATTGTGTAGTGTGCTAGAACTGTCTGTTGTAATAATAATAAAGTAGATATTTTGATACAACCTTGACTGGTCCCTTTTATCATTGGGTAATAATTGCATTTTTCTCTGTTTGCAACTAGCCAACGATCCATGACTTTGCGAAGATAAGCCTGACATTCCGTCCAAGTTACCAAAAACTGGACAAGGAGGTTTATAATGTACTTGAGTTCCAATCTGTTTGGATCCCTTCTGGTGTACTTGAGGTGTGGGGTTGATTGATGGTTTTTGAAACTGAAATTCATCCCTGGACCACTGGTGCCCCGGAAGTTGATTCGTCACACCATGCAACATTTTCCCCATCACCCCGATTGGTCCAAAAGGAGTTGCCGCAAACTGTGGTGCAGGCTAATAGAAATTGGGCCCACGCCCTCGGAAATATATAATAGCAAAAACCTCAGCTTCCCATATAAAGCCAGACCCCTTAACGTGCAGACCCATTGATGATCGCTGCAAGTCCTGTCCTGTGGTTCTCATTGTTTACTACTTGTTGCAACAGTTTTACCAAACATATTTATACCATATGTTTTGCACCATATGTTTTACAGTTATAACAAACAATGTTCGTGAATCACAGATGTATTGTTCCAATGAATTCTCCTATGACGTTTAATAAAATATTTTAACAAAAAAATAAACTAGGCCACACTCCTGTTCATGACAAACATAAGGTGATTGCTGAGGGTTCGGCTCGGGTTGTGGTTCACCAATGTATCATCAATGGATTTCATGGAACAACTCAACCCCTGCACACATCTTTAAATACGCAAAGACTGCTTCTATCAAAACAGTAAGCGTGATGTCAAAGCATGTGAACCAACATCCATATGTACACACCATTTTTGCATGAAAATACAATAAAAACATACAATTTGCAATCCACATGTGTTTTTAAAAATCACTTTAAAAAAAAATCATGGTACATGATTGGATTTTCTAGGATTGGGTAATATATGTTCCATAATCCTGTAGTGCAATTGTGCCACTGTATGACCACACAATGCAAAATGTTTTGTGACATAAGATGACCTTAGAAGTATTTTTGAACATAGTATTTCTTCAACAGAAACTCGCCCGCTATCAACCCCCCTCCCTACAGATCAACTAGACTAGGGGGATCCTCCTTCTGTGACCACTCCTCCTCAATCTGGAACTCAATTTGCCTTAGCATTTGGTGCATAGACATTCACCTTGCCTTCTGGAAGAACATCAAGACCTGTCTATTCCCCATGCATTCTGACTAATCTGTGCCCTCTTTGGGCTAGTTAACCAACTATCTGGTGGGCTAGTGCATCAATTAAACCTCCACGAAGTTACTGAGTGACAGTGAGAATAAACTCCAGCAGACCACATGACAGAATCAACGCCACATCTATGAAACCAATAAACTAGCCAGAACACAAGTACGTATCACACACCATGCTTATGGAAGATAGCCAATGCCAAGACATATCGCACAACGCCTCTGCCATTAGAATGCATCTATCCCCCAAGAAATAAATCTGGTCTAGCTTGCCACATAATGAGTCACCTGCACTCACAGACTCTCCAGATGATCTCAAATCACCCATCCACATATCAGCTCAATATGGGTAGCTAGTAGGGCCTTGGTCCTCCCTACCCACCTTCACATTGGCTAAAATGCACACATGCTTTCTAAACTCCTCTGACAAATGTTCCCATACCTTGGACTTTGGTCTCCCAAGGGGGATCACCTGGAGCCAGAGGCGTTGCTAGTGGGGGGTACGGGGGTTATAGCCCCTGGTCTTTTGGTTGTAGCCCCAGATAGAATCTCAGGAGCTACAACCAAAAGGCTACCCAGCCCCCAGTCCTGACAGTTCCAACATTAGAGTAGCCCCGGATCTTTTTCAGACCTAGCAACACCCCTGCCTGGAGCGCTTTGAGACCATACCAATGGGAAAGGGCTATATACAAATAACAAATTACATTACATTACATTTGTCACCAAGTATAGAGGCCTTAACTGCTAGTCTAGCTTCACAGGTGCATAACTCCGAAGGCAGTCGTGTGCATGAAGCCATATCACAGCTTGATCGTGGGTCATCTTGTATGTCAATGTGGGTGTCCTTTTCACTTTCCGTTCAGAATCCTCCAAGCACGAGGCCTTCCTCTTTGTACCCTCGTATCCTTGTCTCTTGGTCCCCAGAGGCAATAAAGCTTCAAGATTCCTTCAGTGGATGTTGTTAGGCAGAATCATATGCACTACCCTTTGGAAACACCACACACAATTAAGACTACAAGTCTAAGTACAAGATTACCTTTGGTACAACCCTGTACTACACAGTAAAGTGGTAGCGATGGCTGAGAAGCCAGACTTATCTCAAGATTAAAGTGAGCAGTACCAGAGTTTACACAAAAGACAACAATTACTATGATTCAAGCAAACACTGATTCAAGGTTTCTGAGTAAAAGAATATACATTTATTTCCACCATTAGTTATAAAACAGTTCACTATTATAAAGCAGCAGAAAATCACAATCGTAATACACTACACAACACCCAATCAATTCTGGAGAAGTTAAGCTCAAAATGAAGTGTGAGTAAAATGGCACTTCAGCAATTTAAAAGGGGAGGAAAGACAAGGTTATTGAAAATCAAAAACACCAACAAGTCATAGGCAGGGCAATCTAGAAAATACTACTACAATGAGGATTCAAGTCAATAGGCCTGGGCCAATGTCAATGGTTCAGAGACTTTGCAGAGGATCACACAGTTCAGAGTAGTTTGTGGTTAAGTCTTTGCCAAGAGTTCAAAAGGAAGTTGGTCGGAAGAAAAGTTATTCAAAGGAGAAGAGAAGGACAAGCCTTCGGAGAGGTGAAAGATTTCAAGCACTTTCACTGCAGTCGGACGGAACGAACGACCGGATTTGCACAGCACCTTAAATGGAGAAGAATAGTGTAGCTGAGGCAGTTGTTCCTGGCAGTTCCTGCAGGCTCACGGTTCCTGAAGCTTCAGTCGTGGTGACAAGAAAGGAGGACTTTTGGAGGGTCCTGCACTGCCCAGGGATGAAGCCAGTAGTTGCAGCAGTCATCTTCCTTCAGCTTCTCTTTGGTTCTCTCGATCCAGTGGCGACTCTGCCTTCCAAGTCCCAGAGACCTGCTTTTAAGCAGTTTTCCCCCATTCACACAGCCTGGCTGTCAATCACACAGCAGGGTGGCTGTCCGCGCAGGACAGCCAAATAGCCAAACAAACTAGAGTGTGACTTGGGTCTCCAAGGAGATCCTGTGCAAGGGGCTTCAAGCCCCTCCCTCACATCCTGTCCACCCAGACACTCAGGCGCCTAAGGAGGGCTTCTGTGCAGAAGCCTGCCAAAGGATGGCAAACAAAGGAACCAAACCTGGTTTGGCATGCAGAGTAAAACACGAGAAAGTCCTTTACAAAAGGAAATGGCGAATAAACCCGACTGGAAACAAAATAAAATAAAAGGGGTCCAGCGGGTTAGAGTTTGAGGCTACCACCATAGCCTCTAACGGTACCGAGGCTATTTTCATAGCTCGCGGTAGAATAAAAATGGTAGATACCACTGCCACCAGCCAAATCTTAGAGCGAGGGGAAGGAAATAATGTTCCATGAGAATCAGACAAAAAGGGATAACTATTAACCCTTCCAGTACTCTATGGGAAGATAGGGTGTACTGGGTCTGTAGATTTAAAAAGACTAGTAAAGTCAATGGCAACTTTACATGTTCTGGGAGACAGTAGTCAGTCCCAGAAAATGGAGTTTAAAGTGGGAAGTCTGAAAAAGACAACCCTGTGTCACTGCACTGAAGGTGCTGTGTGACACACAGTAAAAAGATGATGCCTATGGAGTGGGTGAGACTCCATAGCCCATGAGCATAAAATGTACGAGACACTGCAAAACACATGTAAGAGTGGGAAAAAAAGGCTCACACTCTTACCAGGCAAATAAATTAAACCCTAGAAATCCAGAAAAGCTGCTGAGGGACTCAACAGGTAAGGGAAATTAGCCATTCTGGAGAATTCGCCCTAACAGATGTCTCTTATGTGTCCCAGGGGCATAAGGGGAAAGGTCTCTCTACCTCCTTGGATCACATTTCTTCACCCATATGCAAGGGACTTTGAAATACCAAAAGCTCTAGCAAATGTCCAACAGAATGGGAGGCTCCCATCCCATTGATAGTATAATCTTGCAAAGGGGTTTGGTGGCTTCCAAGCATCCGTAAAAGATGCTGTGGGTGTAGCTCCCCGTGAAATATCCACCCTCTTTTCAGCCATGAACATCTGGTTTGCAGAGTTGCTGCAGGGCAGAGCTAAGCATGCAAGGAGAATCCAAAATGAAGGCAAAGGTCTTTCTTGAGCTAAAGATCCTAAACTGTCTCAGCTCCTCACAAGATTCCTGACACCCAGAGCTCAAAGGGAGTTCACCTATAATGATCTTACCATTCCCACATCAGCCATTTTTCAACAGGTTCCAAGAGTGTGTTATGGATTCAGCCCATTCTGTAGAAGCCTTCACATCAACAGGCAAATGAGTTTGTGAAACTGTCACCGATAGATTACAAAGGCCTCAAACCATCTGGAATTAGTTCTAAAGAGAGAATAATATCCCTGTAAATGTTCCTTTCTATTTGCGTGAAAGGCATGCTTAGAAATGTATTTCTGTAAGCCACGACTTGGCACTAACTTTATTTTTAATAATTGTAAGCGATATTCAATCAACACTACAGCTAAGTCAATGCCTAGTCTGGGATGCTGAGGAAAACCCTTATTGATGTATTTTTATGTCCAGTTCAGTACTCTGGATGACAACCCTTGTATAACACCCCCCTCTTAAAATCCCCCTGACTCCCCTGAGCCAAGAAGTAGGTTTGTTTTGCAAATTGAAAGGTTTATTTGAAAATTTAAACAATATATATATATATATATCACACTTCTATAAATAAATTGATAATGGATATTACACTTGTGAATATGAGCAGTAGTCAGCAAGAGGTAACTTATGAATAGGAACAGAAGAATAAGGTGGGAAAGAATGCTTTATATGGTTCAAGGAAACGCAAGGTGGAATAAAATGCAGTACAGAAATAACTTGTTATGAGTTTAGCAAAAGGTAATATGATCACTTTTTCTTTTGACAATTCACTCCCCCCCTATGCAATACAAGAAATGGAAGGAGAGCACACAGTCTTCAAGAATCCCAACAAATCACACTTTATAATGCAATACACAGTTCCAGTTCTCCCAGCAAGCTTAGGGAAAACAGGGATGAGTTTTAAACACAGGCAAATTACTTTAATGTGGTTTGCAAGGAAGTGAAAAGGTGCTAAAATTGCTTTTAATTCCCCCTAGAGGTTCAGGGTAGGTGATGGCTACTTTATATTAGTTCAGGCTCCCTTTAACAATACTCTATGAATGATTAGCAGATTGCAAACGAATTTTAGCAAAGAGAAGCAAAAAGCTGCTGATTTCTACAGATGAAGAAATTGGGCCAAATCGCAAATCGCGGTAAATTTCGCGAGTGTGTGTCTCGCGATTGCGGACAAATTATAGGGAGTAGGAAGTCTAGGTTTGTTGGCAAGCCTAGATTCTAGGCTTTCAGATGAAAGTTAAATCTTGTTCCTAGCATAAACGGTTCCGAAGATACGGATGATTTAATAAAGGTAGATTTTCGGACTTAAAGTAAAACTCAAAATGACAGGTTACAGCTTGCAGCTGCAGAATTGACAGGTGACAGTTGTGCAGCTTTAAAAATGACAGATGACACGATTTCTAGGAGGCTGTTCTAATTAGGTTAAAATAGAGCTTGAATTAGATTATTTTAACTAAGAGATTGGGTTATGCACAGTTCTGGCGGATAATCACTCCTAATTTTGAAATGAATGGGCCTCGTCACGGATCTGGTCAACTGGACTGGACTTCGGTTCTCTCTGCTCGGCGGGTCAATCAGGCACCGGTTCTGCTCACAGCGGTCTGGGTCTCTCTGGATCTCTGGTCTGGTCTCTGGCAATTGTTCTTGGCAAAGAATTCAAACAGCTCGCCTGGCTGTGGAATAGTTTGCAAGTGATTTTAAGGATGCTGAGGCCTGCTGAGAAGAGTTCTCAGTTTGTGGGTTTAGGCCCTTGCTTTCAGTTCTGAAGTAAAGTTCTGGTCTTTGGAGATTGATGGATGTGAAGTCTGGAGTCTCCCACCAGAGCGCCCCGCAGAAAATGGAATTGAATGTCCCTACCTGTCCCAGCAGTCTCTTTTTATGTGTTTTAAAAAGTGGGTGGAGAGGCTCGCATCCCTAAGCCTGCCCCTCTCTTGATTTGATAGGTCAATAGATTCTTTGGTCCCTGATTTGGGAAGGGATAGTGTGTCAGAGTGATGTCATTTCTATGACCTGCAGAAATGACACTCCCCTGGTCAATGTGCACACAAATCTATTCCTGATCCAAATACATATTTCCCAGGTACACAGTTGTTTGACATCACACACAAACATCATATATTACTAAAGATAGTCCCTGTCCCAACTCTGGCGTTTCTAGGAGCTTGCATTAAAAAATGGCAACTTGTTTTCGATTTTAGTGGGTTTTGCAACATTGGTTTTTCATCAAAAATTATACAAAGGTACATTTCCCTTCCACATATATCCCAGTAACTTTCCATGTCTCTAGCTTAAACATATTGTCTACAGTAATCATAATTACCAGGGTTTTGCCCCAGAACATGGTACAAATTGGAGTTTGGACTCAAATCGTGAGGGCATTTTTCAAACTAAGACTCTCAAAGTTGTACATTCCTGTCATTTGGTTACAATAAATTATCACTGTTTCTATAAACTATATCTTTGTTGCAATTCAACTCCCCAAAGTGTTTGGGTCCGCCTCCAGAAGTCTGGGTGGGTCAGTGATCACATGTCTCTCCTTGCTGGCAGAGGGCTGTTGACAGGAAACACTCAAAATTAACATACCCCATTCAACAGAAAGAGCCTTTTGTTTGGGCTCCAGCAGGCTGCCTGGAAGTCTCTCCTCAATCAATCAACAGGGTCATGTGATATCCTGCCTCCTAGTGTGGGAATCTCTGAGGTATTAAGGTTTCCCAGCCTCTTGGCCTCTGGGAACAGCAGGTGGCTAGATTTTCAATTAACCAACAAGCTTTGAAGTCCCTGCCCCTCTTGCAACTCCTAAATACAGTTTCTCTGTCAGAGTTTAGACCGCTAGTGCCACCTTGGGGAATTTGTCGGTACTGCATCCATTTTTGAGTTGTCTTGAATTACTGCATTTCAATAGAGTGGTCTTTTGCCTGATAGTATAGGACCCTTGCTTAACATTGTTTTGATGGCATCCTTACAGTAGAGTGGTGATGTGGAACCCCCCACAAGAAGGTTGTATCTTTGTATCAACTGCGCAGTTCTCCTATTCTGGCGTGAATGTGGGCGGCGATAGCTCATCCCCACATCCACCCAGTCTATTGATTTAGTTTGTTCTGGGATAGAATAATGGGGGGCAACAGCTCATCCCCACATCTACCCAGTCTGTTGATTCAACATGGGTCAAAACCCTTGACAAATCCCCCCGCCCGACTGTGCTTTGTTTCAAGTCGAGGGGAAGTCGGGTGCAAAGGAGGTTTTGAGCCCTTGCGCTGGTATGTCCGCATTATCTTCTTCCAATTCTGTAGATGGCACAGTTCAGCATCTTTTCCTCCACCCAGTTGGATCGATCGGTTCTCCTCGCCGGTCCTGATGGGAATATTGGCCGGTACCCCGGGCCCCTCGCGTCTCTGCTCCCGGTCGCCGGATCGTCCTCCTTGGCCAGTCTCCAGGTTTTCTTTCTCCTAGGACGACAAAGGAAAGCGGCAATACCTATTCGTAGACATTTCTTCCCCACCATTGATATAGTGGGGGGGCATATACATTTTATAGTCAAAACATTTGCGTTCCTATTTTAACAAAAAACAAGATACAATTATAAGACTTTTTTTTCCAAATCATAATATTTTAGAGACTATATGTGGGATATTTTAGGGTTGGAATAGAATTACTCTGGAGCGGTCCCCTCTGGTATTGCAGAGGACTCCTCCAGTTGTTGCAGAGTTTGCCTGGGATGGCAACACTTTAGCTGATTTATGTGGACCCACTTATCTTCCCCCTCTGCCAAACTGCCTTTGGGGATGCAGATCTTATAGGCAACAGGGGAGATCTTGTCTATAATTTCAAACGGTCCCTTCCATGTAGGCAAGAATTTTCGCTGTTTGGCCTGGTTCCTTTGGAAATTGTATGAAGGCAAGAATTTTCGCTGTTTGGCCTGGTTCCTTTGGAAATTGTATAGATAGACCCGATCACTCACCTTATATTCCTTTCGGGTAGTTTTTAAATCATAGTGGGTCTTCATGCTTTCAGCTGATCTTTCTAGATTCCGCTGAGCATAGGCAAAAGCATGCTGAAGGTGTTTCCTTAAATTCTCCACATACTCGTGAGTTGTGGAGGCATTTATCAGTGTCTGTTCTAGGGTTCTGTAGAGCAAATGCTGGGGAAGCACCATCTCGCGTCCAGTCATCAACTCAAATATTGAAATTTTTTGTTGCAGATGAAGGGGTAGATCTGATGGCCATTAGGACCAGAGGTAATCGGATATCCCAACTTGGCCCAGAATCTGCCACAAACTTTTTTAATATGCTCATAATGGTTTGGTTGTATCTCTCCACTGCTCCAAAAGAAGCTGGCCTGTAAGCAATATGTAGCTTCCTTTTGACCCCCAATATCTCCCATATCTTTGTCATTAATTCACTGGCGAAGTGACTACCCCTGTCTGACTCAATCCTTTGAGGTAGACCAAAACGGGAAAAGATGGGGTTAATCATCAGGGCAGCTGCTGTTTCTGCCTTGCAATTTGGGGCTGGGAGACATTCCACCCACTTGGTAAACAAGCATGTAACGGTCAACATGTACTTGTTTCCTCTAGACGAGCGGATTACAGGGCCTACAAAGTCGATTTGCAAATCTGACCATGGCAGTGTCATCCCCCTCTTTTGGAGAGGTGCACGGTGTGTGAGGGATGATGGCTGAAATTGTGCACACACAAGACACCCCTTCAAGTATTGGTCGAGGTCCTGCCCCATGTGTGGCCAGTATGCAACCTCTCTTAAGATTTCTAGTGTTGTGTGAAACCCCCTATGACCGGCGGTGGCCGCATCATGGGCGTGACTTAACATCAGGCTTCGGAATGAGGTAGGGACCACCCACTGATCATGGCCAGCTTGGGATTTCCTTACCAACAAACCGTCTTGGATTCGGAACCTTTTTGGACATTTCATCAAAACTCTTAGGTCCTCTTTCACAAATTAATCGGTATCCGTCAGGGGAAAGTTCTCAGGGTCCTCAATGTGTTGGTAAAACTTACCACTTATTGGATCCCCCTTCTGAGCTGTAATCAAATCAGCACCAGGGGGCTCCTTACATGTGCAGTTGAAAGATCATTGTGAGCATTGGTCTCGGACCTAGTGATCGCAGTGACCTGGATTTCCCCCAACAGGGACTCTATTTCTATTAGATCCCCTTGGATGGCCCCGGTTTTGGCCAGCTGATCAGCTAAGTCATTTCCAGTTTTGTCTGGTCCCTCTACTTTGGAATGACCCTTGATCTTTTTCCAGTAGATGGTTATCCCATACGATGTGACCAGATCATCTATGATTTGGATTAACTTCCCATGTTTCAAGGGTTTGTTATTAGCACATAACATGCCTCTGGTTTTCCAATTAACCAGGTGCTCCACAAACCCGTTCCGTACATAATCCGAATCTGTGATTATGACCAGTTCGTGGAGTTGATGTTGGACAGCAGTGAGGATGGCCTGATGCACAGCCATCAATTCTGCCACCTGACTACTTCGGGGACCAATTTTGTATCCAGCGGAGGGTTCTGGGGACTCATTCACCCACGCATTCCCTACGCCGGCCACCAGTTCTTTCTCCCCGTTGTTGTCAACATGGTAAGAGAATCCATCCACATAGACGATGGGCATTCCCTCACACTTGTCTTCTTCAAAGACTTTGTGTGGAGAATTAAGTTATGCCTCCCTGTTGTCCTTGATTTTTAGACTTTTGTCCTCGAGACAGTTTTTCTGGCACAATCATGCAAGTCAGCCAGACCTTGCGCGAGGGGACTCTTCTTGTTTTGGCCATATCTGACCTCTACAGGAAAGCCTTGCATTGACACAATCCAGGAAGTAATTCGGGAATTACTCACATTTCCGGCCCGGATTCTGTCACTTTGGAGATATTGCAGAGGCTGGTGTGGAGTCTCCACTATGATGTGTTCCCCCTGGATAAACTGGCGGTAATTCTTCAATGCCCACACCGTTGCCAGGAGTGCCTTCTCACAATCGTTGAATTTTTCCTCCACAGAGGATAAAGTTTTGCTCGCATAGCAGATTGCTTTATTGACCTTGTCATGCTTTTGGGATAATACTGCCGTCAAGCACGTATTAGAGAACCCTGTCTCCAGGAAGAACTCCTTGTTTCTGACAGGGTAAGCTAGGCAAGGCGCTTGTGAGAGGCTTCTTTTGAGTTGTCTTACTGCCTCGGATTGTTCTGGACCCCATTCCCACTTGACCCCCCCCTTCAAGAGATGAATCAGGGGTCTAGTGATCTCTGCGTAGCACTCAATGAACTTTCTGCTGTAATTAGTCAGTCCAAGGAGGCTCCTTAGTTCCCGCAGAGTGGTGGGGTCATTCAGTTTCTGAAGTGCTTCCACTTTCTTTTCCTGGGGACAGAGACCCTGAGGAGTAATCTCATGCCCCAAGAAATTAACACGGGTTCTACACCACTTTGCTTTCTGAAAGGAAAGTTTTGCTCCGGCGGCCCTCAACAGCGTCAGAACATAACGGATCTCCGCTATGTGTTCTTCCACAGATGAACTTTTGATGAGGACATCATCTACATAAGCCAGGTTACCCCTCGCACCCAGGTCGGGCATGGCCTTATGTAGGAAAATGTTGAATTAATTGCCGGAGTTGAGGTATCTAAAGGGAGTCCGGGTCCAGGTGTACTGCTGGCCCCCAAAGGTAAAAGCCAGTTTGTATTGGTCTTCCCTACTGACAGGCACGGTCCAGTATCCATTGGTCAGGTCTATTGCAGTGAATACCTGTGACCCCTGGATCTGGGACAGCCCTTGGTCAATGTAGGGAAGAGGCCATTGGGAAGTATGGACCCGTTTGTTGAGCTCCCTAAGGTCGGTGCAGAGTCTCCACTGGCCGTTTGGCTTCAATATTCCCAGCACCGGATTATTGAAGGTGCTGTGTACTGGACGGATTATTCCCCGGGACTCAAGGTTCTTAATTATTTCAGAAAGGGACTCCATGGATGCGAGAGGCAAGCGATATTGCTTCACAAAAACTGGAGTGATGCCAGGGTCCGTGGGAATTGTTGTTGTGTGGAGGTCGGTGCGACCACAGTCATATGAGTCTACCGCAAAGAGATCTTTCAACTTTTGCTTCTGTTCCAGAGTCACACAGGCATCAGCTAGGTTGACTCTCTCTTCCACCATCTGCCTGAAGCCTGGAAAGACTTCTGGTTTGGCTATCTCCGCGGCCTCCTCCAGCTGGGTGGAGAAGTCCCTGGTCAGAGTGCTGATTTGGACTGGAGGCTTCAGGTGGGAAAGGCAGCCCTCATGGACCTGGAAAATCACCTCATCCCTCCTGAAGTCACAAGTCACATCTTCCTTACCATAAGGGCAAGAAGTGTACACCAGGAAGTTCCCCCCATGCCGGGTGAAAATCCTGTCTGGTGTTGGATTGTCCTCACTGTCACTGTCAAAACAGTCCTTAGGGATCGGTCCTAACAGTTCATTTCCTAGATCAATGGAAAAATGTCGGTCATCAACCGCCATTCCAATGATGGTGCCTGCAGCTAGAGTAATACTCTTTAAGTCGCTGTTATCCACCTCTATTGGAATGGTGTCATGTTCTATGTTGACTAATGGAGTTGGGTTTACCCCCAACCCTTGCTGTTGGAGAGAAGCATTTAGATGAATATAAGCATCAGGGTTTTTCAATTTTTGTCCTCTTTTAACTTTCACTTCCAGGGAGAATTGTCGGGTCCTTTCTGGGATGGTGACTTCCTCTTTAATCTGAATTTCAACTGCATAAGGTAGCAATTGAGCTGACCTAAATGCTTTTTCCGAATCATCAAAGCCCATGGGATTATCCACTAATCGGGACCAAGCTTTGAAGTTTATTAGGTCCAAACTAATGGCAAAGCGATTGAGAATGTCACTGCCTAAGTAAAAGGCGGCAGTGACGTCTCGCACGACCCAACAATTATGGACTATGCTCTTGTTGCCAATGGAGATTTTGAGCATACACCTGCTTGGCAGGAGATGTTTGGAATTAGGTGCTTCCAGGTCCATTTCCCATTTGTCTATCAGTTTGAATGTGGGAATTGCTGGATCTTTTGGGAGTTGGCGGAACATGGCTTCGCTGATGAAGCTCTTACCGTTGTTCACACACACTCGAGCGAGAACAGAGTCCTTACCATCATTTAACTGAACAGGGATGAACAACTGCTCTCCAATTTGCTGAATATCAGCCAGGCTCTGAGCTGATTTCACCTCTTTCT
Source organism: Ambystoma mexicanum (assembly GCF_040938575.1). Taxonomy (NCBI): domain Eukaryota; kingdom Metazoa; phylum Chordata; class Amphibia; order Caudata; family Ambystomatidae; genus Ambystoma; species Ambystoma mexicanum. The sequence continues at coordinate 192,494,009 of NC_090939.1, forward strand.
GGACTATAGGAGTGGGAGTGTCTGATTGTGGATTGGTAAAGAATTTCAGAGTGTTTCCTTCCAGTGTGGAATACCACCTTAAACTGGAAGGAAGGTTGATTTTTAGAAATGGAGAGGACCCCCATCACCAGTCCGTTGTCCTACTGCTATTACTGTCACATCTGGAATCTGGCTATTCTGGAAGTGAAATTCTACTTGGTCAGATTTTTGTCCAACCATGTGGCAGGTGCCGTTTAAACTAACATGGTTGACACTCTGTTTTAATTTTATTGGTCGGCTAGTCTGGGTCCAGAGGACCTTGTTTACGCAATCTATTAGGGGTGACAACCTTCTCAGGAGGTCATTCCCTAGTAAACAAGGGGTGCCCTCTGGAGTCACTACTATGACCGGGTGTTTCACCTTGTGTCGCCCAATTTTGATGTCCAAATCTGCAGTCCCCTCGATGGGAATTTCCTTCCCGTCAAAGTTCTGGAGTTGTCCAGGAAGAGAGGTGAGGGGAATACGGTAATTCTCCCCCCTTCCTGCATTTAGTTCATCAAAGGCCCTTTTGGACAGAAGGGTAGTTTGGGATCCAGTGTCAAAATTGTATCCTGCCCCTGTACTTGTACCGGGGCATAGTGTCTTCCCTCCTTCTCCTCAAGCGGGCACAGATAATGCACATTTTTGGACAACTGGTGGGCTAACTTTCTGGTTTTGGACATTGCTAGCGAAGAGATTTGGGCAGAATTCTGTGGAGAGCCTTGGGAATCTGAAAGAAAAAGTTGGCAACTGGATATCAGAGCCATTGTGGGTTCCCCTGGTTCCGGTTCTGGGCCGCCCCCCCCCTTTTTGGAGGCAGTCACCAGGATGGGTTTGAACCAGGGGATTTCGGTATTGTGGGTTCTGGGATGAGATGATGGGCAGCGGTAGCTCAGTCTCCATATCTCCCCAGTCTGGATTGGAATCCCTTGGGACCCATTTTTCTTTGGGAGGAGTTCCCCATCTCTAAAGGAGAATATCCTTTTCCCAGGATCCTCTGAGGATTCCTCTCCCTAAAATTGGAAGATCTGTACCTCCTCCACAAACTGGGCCTGTTTGGGTATTTTGTTTCTCCTACCCCCCCTCTGCTCCTTGGGAGGCGGGCTTTCAGGGGCAGGAGATTTTGTTTCCGGTTCCTGGTTTTCCAGGGGCTGTTAGCAAGTTGGGAAGGAAGCTTCCTCCAAGGCTTTACGCCCCCTTCCCGTTGTGCCTCCTCCCTGGGAACCGGTGGGTTATCGGGGTGCTGCCCCCGTCATTATTCTGGAGCACCAGGTCCAGAGTTTGGGGCATTCTGCAGTTGCATGCTCATCTGAGGGTTCTGTTGAGCCCTCAGTATGTGACCCAGATCTCGTGCCATATTTTGGACCTGGCGCTCAAGTTGTGAAACCCGCTCAGGCTGATACAGGGTTCCGTTTTCTCCCCTGGGCTGATCCCGGGAAGGTTAGCTATCCCTTCTCTGGTAGTACCCCTGGTTGGGAAGATTTGGGTACCCCTCCACCCTAGGCCCCCCTCTCCCGGATTAGGTTGTCTGGGCTCAGGGAATTGGGGAAAGAAGGATGGATGATTTTGGGGCTGGAAATTGGGTGGATACCTGGGGAAAAAGTTCTGCCCAGGATTTGGAGAATTTCTGCCCTCCTGGGGGAAGTTAGGAGGGAAGTTCCCCGGGTCAGGTGCTTGGCTGGATCCCCCCCTTGGGCTGGAGGAGTCCACACATAACCCAGGATTGGCCGGTTTCCCTCGTAGCAGAGACTTACATAGTCAGGGGAGCGGGGGACCCCATTTGTGGGACTACCTCCTCGACTCCCTGTCTGTGACTGGCCCGAGGGCCTTCTGGGCTGTGAATTATTTGGTGCAGGCAGGTTTTTAGGCCCCCCATATCCAAATCTAAAACGGGGGCAACCTTTACCTCTGCCACCTTGGCAACAGCAGGGGTGCTGTTGGTTTTGGAGTTTTTGGGCGCATTATTTTTATTTTCTATGGGCTTCTGCACCTCATAGATCCGGGTAGCCTGTTCAATGACCCAGTCTAAAGATCTTTTCTCATGAAAATCTCTCACGAGCTGGGTCATTATGTATTTGGGTAAGGCATGGAAAAACTTATTGATAAATTCTCTGCTATCCGTGCGCACCCTTCTGGTGGTCTGCGCAAAAGCACGCTTTAATTCTTGCACAAACTCTTGTGGGGCCTGATCCTCCCCATATTGCAAATTGTAGGCTGCCTTGCGAGCCTCTTGAGGATTTCTGTGCGCAGAAAAATGTTTCAAGATGGCCGCCCTGTATGTGGACCACCTTGAATGGTTTTGATCCTCCAGCCCTAAAGAAACTGGAGTATTCTGGTGAGAAGGACCATTTGACGTACTGGATGCAGCTACTGCTGTCCTTCAAATGGAAAGTCTCCATCATTTGCTCATAGAGCTCCAAGTGTTCCCAAACAGAATACTTGGCGTTCTTATGATAAGGCGTGATGACACTCCTTATTGCCTTTATTTGTTTCAATGGGTCCTTAAGCAAGGCCCTTTTTGCCTTGTAAGCCTTTTTGGTTCTGGTAACACTGGTCAATTCATCCTCTGACTCAGAAGCACTGCTCCCAGAGGTGCCCGTCTGATCTTCCAGGTTTTCCCGGATTCTGCCAGGCAGGGAATGGCTGGCAGAATGTGGGGACCTGGTCTCCTGTGTCCTGTAATGCTCAGAGGAGTCTTCAGACCCCTCCTTGTTGCCAGGATTTGATGGGTACCCCCCCCCCACTGACCTAACTGGGCAGAGGTTTTCAGGATGCCCTTAATGGGCCTACTCTCCTGGGGTTCCCCACTAAATTGCACTGTGCTTGTGTGCCCATACCCGGATGCCCACCCATCCATTCCTGGGAGGTATGGCCTATGAGCCCCATACTTCTAGCTGGATAGTAATCTGCCATCCCCGTGGCCCTGGGCTCATGTGCGCGAGGGGACATGGGGGAGGTAGAGTCCAGGGGCTGGGAGAGATGAAGGCTACCTGTTGCTGGAGCCTATCATTGTGCTGTCAGAGAGCCTCATTCTCTCTCTGTGCCTCCTGATTGGTCCTGGAGTACTGGGCCAGTTTCTGCTGCAGGAGGGTTACCTCCTCAGTCCCATCCCTACTGGCCTGCTCCTTTCTTGCCAGAGCCTCCTCCACCCTCCTGGTGTGATCTAGCAAGCCCTGATGCTCTTTTTGGAGGTCACCCAGCCCCTGGAGGGCCAAGTGTAACGCTCACCTGATTCCCACGGAGGCGCTGATCCCGGCTGGGCTGCTATCGTTTCTTCAATTGAGAAGCGTAGAGCTCGGACGACTCTCAGGACTGGGCTTCCTCTTATCGCATGTCTGACTTGCAGGGTACGTTTTCTGCAGGTGGAAGAAAAAGGGTTAATCACCGTTTGATGGGATTCCTTCTCCCACCAATCGCCAGTTTCTCCCACAGCGTAGCTTTCTACTTGTCTCGGCGAGCTCTCACCTTAGGCGTATAAATGCTGAGCTCTCCATCCTGCGTCTGGTGCAGGGGTGCGTGGATTCCAGTTACGTTACTGGATGAGTTCAGTGTTGAGGCTCAAGTCTTTTGCGGCCTTAGTTATGGCACTGGTGCTGGGATGCCGAAGAGCGATGCCGCCGTTACTGCACAAGTGGATGCCTGTAAGTATACTGTAGTCTTTAGGCTTTAAAAGATGGGCACCTCAATAACGTCCCTTTTCCTTTGTTTCAGGCCTCGGGATGCTGTGGGCGTAGTTTTCCGTTGCCGCCGCACGTGCCGATGCACGTAAGTATAATGTTCGTTGGCCGCTTTTAATGGCACCTCTAATAATGTCCTTTTTCTAGTTTTCAGGTGCCGGGATGCTGCAGGCTTTATATCCGTTGCCACTGCACGTGCCGATGCACGTAAGTATAATGATCGTTGGCCGCTTTTAATGGCACCTCTAATAATGTCCTTTTTCTAGTTTTCAGGTGCCGGGATGCTGCGGTTGATGCGGCCGCTTCTGCGCGTGCAAAAACTGGTAAGTTAAGATGAATGCGACTGCTTTCACCCGAACCCCTTTTTAATTATGTCCTTTGCCTTTCAAGTGCAGAGAAGCTGCCGAAGAGAAGGCCGCGGTTAGCTCCGTTGCAATCACGGATGGATCAGGTAAGCGGGCGCGGCTGCGAGCGAGTTGCACTTTTCTAACCTTATGTTTATTCTTTGCAGGTTTTGCCGGTGACTGGATTCCAGGATCTGGTAAGTATTGTTCTGTGTCTTTCTTCATCCACAGGTTGCTGCGCGGAAGCTGAAGATGACTCTGGACCTGGAATGCAGGAGCCGACTCGGTGAGCGTCCTGCTGCTGCTGCAGAATAACGCGAAGCACGTGTTTTCCATCGGGCGTGGTTTAAATAGCAGAGAAGTGCTTCCAGTGTGTGTTCTTCCACCGGTTCCACCCAGGTAAGAAAAGAGTTCCTGAATGGAGGGAATAGTTCCTCCCAGCCCTGATGGCTGGGGACTTCAACCAGACTGGATTGTTCTGGGTAAATATGCAGCATGGTCTGCCTCAGGTAAGTCCACCCAAGCATTATTACACTGTTTATCAATATGAGCCCGGCGCCTATGGCGCCGGGACTGAAACCCTTCATGAGCCTGGCGCCAAAGGGCCCCTGTAGGGGTCTGCTGGGTCCGGAGTAGTGGAAGACGGGTCTGCTTCTGAGGGCGCTGGGCCAGTCCTGGCCCCTCTGGAGTAGCGCCCATGACACCAAGTGATTTTCTTCAATTTTTCTTTTTAAATGGCAGACTTCCTGGCCTAAGGTATCCCTTTCCTGACCAAGAGCCTGCATTTGTGACGCCAGGTCGTCCCTCTGCCTTTGAAAGGCACCAGCTTTCTGGCGTTCTTCATCAAACTCTGCCTGGGTATCCAGGTCTTTCAAAATCAATGTATTGCTTTCCTCTTTCTCTCTGTCTAGTTGGATTTGCAGGGTGGCTACCTGCTCTGTGCATGCCCTGTTGAAATTGATCTGTTGCTCCAGCTTTTTCTGGCTCTGCAGTAAGGAGTCCAAACTGTCTTGGTGCTCCTTCTGCAAAGCCAGAATTGTGGTATCCTGGTCTGTCTTTTCCTGTTGCAGTATATCCATGTCCTCTTTTATTTTAATGATATACTGCCTACTATCATTTTCTGACTCCTGGCTCCTCTGCAGCCTCTGCTCAGAAGAGACCAGGTCAGATTGGGCCTTTTCTAATGCCATCTGTTGCCTATTTGCCAGATCTTGGCCTTCAGCACATTTGTCCTGCATGGCTCCCATATATAGATACAAATATGCCGCTATCCTGGCAATCTTATTATGTTCATCTTTGGCTTTAGGGGCCATATATAGTTCACTCAGGGCCACATGTAGGGGACCCTGATCTCCCCATATATCTGACCCTGTTTCAGTGACCTGTTGCGCGATTGCCTGCAACCAGACCGTTTGGTCCTGATGAGTCCACTCACCTCTCACAAATAGCTTATGTAAGAAGTGCTCTCTGGCTATTTTCATGTCTACCAAGGTCGTCATTCTGGAATTTGAGTTCCTTCCTGACTTACAGAAGTTTGTATTTTATTTTGCAAAACAGACCGTTTCCTTAGAGCGTTCCTTTGAGGGATGCTTTCACAGTGTAAAACAGCGTGGTGATCTAACCGGATATGTGTATCTGTTCAGTTGGCACCCTGTATTAATCTGCAGAAGTGGTAAATCTAACCCAAAATTCTCCAAATCCCGGATGAGCCCCCACTCTTGTTAGCGATATTCAATCAACACTACAGCTAAGTCAATGCCTAGTCTGGGATGCTGAGGAAAACCCTTATTGATGTATTTTTATGTCCAGTTCAGTACTCTGGATGACAACCCTTGTATAACACCCCCCTCTTAGAATCCCCCTGATCCCCCTGAGCCAAGAAGTAGGTTTGTTTTGCAAATTGAAAGGTTTATTTGAAAATGTAAACTATATATATATATATATATATATATATATATCACACTTCTATAAATAAATTGATAATGGATATTACACTTGTGAATATGAGCAGTAGTCAGCAAGAGGTAACTTATGAATAGGAACAGAAGAATAAGGTGGGAAACAATGCTTTATATGGTTCAAGGAAACGCAAGGTGGAATAAAATGCAGTACAGAAATAACTTGCTAAGATTTTAGCAAAAGGTAATATGATCACTTTTTCTTTTGACAATTCACTCCCCCCCTATGCAATACAAGAAATGGAAGGAGAGCACACAGTCTTCAAGAATCCCAACAAATCACACTTTATAATGCAATACACAGTTCCAGTTCTCCCAGCAAACTTAGGGAATACAGGGATGAGTTTTAAACACAGGCGAATTACTTTAATGTGGTTTGCAAGGAAGTGAAAAGGTGCTAAAATTGCTTTTAATTCCCTCTAGAGGTTCAGGGTAGGTGATGGCTACTTTATATTAGTTCAGGCTCACTTAAACAATACTCTATGAATGATTAGCAGATTGCAAACGAATTTTAGCAAAGAGAAGCAAAAAGCTGCTGATTTCTACAGATGAAGAAATCGGGCCAAATCGCAAATCGTGGTAAATTTCGCGAGTGCGTGTCTCGCGATTGCGGAAAAAGTATAGGGAGTAGGAAGTCGGTTCTAGGAAAGCCTAGATTCTAAGCTTTCAGATGAAAGTTAAATCTCGTTCCTAGCACAAACGGTTCCGGAGATACGGATGATTTAATAAAGGTAGATTTTCGGATTTAAAGTAAAACTCAAAATGACAGGTGACAGCTTGCAGCTGCAGAATTGACAGGTGACAGTTGTGCAGCTTTAAAAATGAGAGATGACACGATTTCTAGGAGGCTGTTCTAATTAGGTTAAAATAGCTTGAATTAGATTATTTTAACTAAGAGATTGGGTTCTGCACAGTTCTGGCGGATACTCACTCCTAATTTTGAAATGAATGGGCCTCGTCACGGATCTGGTCAACTGGACTGGACTTCGGTTCTTTCTGCTCGGCGGGTAAATCAGGCACCGGTTCTGCTAACAGCGGTCTGGGTCTCTCTGGATCTCTGGTCTGGTCTCTGGCAATTGTTCTTGGCAAAGATTTCAAACAGCTCGCCCGGCTGTGGAATAGTTTGCAAATGATTTTAAGGATGCTGAGGCCTGCTGAGAAGAGTTCTCAGTTTGTGGGTTTAGGGCCTTGCTTTAAGCTCTGAAGTAAAGTTCTGATCTTTGGAGATTGATGGATGTGAAGTCTGGAGTCTCCCGGCAGAGCGTTCCGCAGAAAATGGAATTGAATGTCCCTACCTGTCCCAGCAGTCTCTTTTTATGTGTTTTAAAAAGTGGGTGGAGAGGCTAGCATCCCTAAGCCTTCCCCTCTCTTGATTTGATAGGTCAATAGATTCTTTGGTCCCTGATTTGGGAAGGGATAGTGTGTCAGAGGGATGTCATTTTTATGACCTGCAGAAATGACACTCCCCTGGTCAATGTGCACACAAATCTATTCCTGATCCAAATACATATTTCCCTGGTACACAGTTGATTGACATCACATACACACATCATATATTACTAAAGATAGTCCCTGTCCCGACTCTGGCATTTCTAGGAGCTTGCATTCAAAAATGGCAACTTATTTTCAATTTTAGTGGGTTTTGCAACATTGGTTTTTCATCAAAAATTATACAAAGGTACATTTCCCTTCCACAGATATCCCAGTAACTTTCCATGTCTCTAGCTTAAACACACTGTCTACAATAATCATAATTAGCGGGGTTTTGCCCCAGAACATGGTACAAATTGGAGTTTGGACTCAAATCGTGAGGGCATTTTTCAAACTAAGACTCTCAAAGTTGTACATTCCTGTCATTTGGTTACAATAAATTATCACTGTTTCTATAAACTACATATTTGTTGCAATTCAACTCCCCAAAGTGTTTGGGTCCGCCTCACATGTCTCTCCTTGCTGACAGAGGGCTGTTGACAGGAAACACTCAAAATTAACATACCCCATTCAACAGAAAGAGCCTTTTGTGTGGGCTCCAGCAGGCTGCCTGGAAGTCTCTCCTCAATCAATCAACAGGGTCATGTGCTATCCTGCCTCCTAGTGTGGGAATCTCTGAGGTGTTAAGGTTTCCCAGCCTCTTGGCCTCTGGGAACAGCAGGTGGCTAGATTTTCAATTAACCAACAAGCTTTGAAGTCCCTGCCCCTCTTGCAACTCCTAAATACAGTTTCCCTGTCAGAGTTTAGACTGTTAGCGCCACCTTGGGGAATTTGTCGGTACTGCATCCATTTTTGAGTTGTCTTGAATTACTGCATTTCAATAGAGTGGTCTTTTGCTTGATAGTATAGGACCCTTGCTTAACATTGTTTTGATGGCATCCTTACAGTAGAGTGGTGATGTGGAACCCCCCATAAGAAGGTTGTATCTTTGGAGTGGTCTCGTGCCAACAGCTCAGTTCTCCTATTCTGGCGTGAATGTGGGCGGCGATAGCTCATCCCCACATCCACCCAGTCTATTGATTTAGTTTGTTCTGGGATAGAATAATGGGTGGCAACAGCTCATCCCCAGATCTACCCAGTATGTTGATTCAACATGGGTCAAAACCCTTGACATAATACCACAACTTTCTTCTTTAGCAGGCTTTCTTAACCCATTCAACCAGCCATACTGGGGGTAACGATCATGCAGCCCGAGTTAATGGCCCGAGGAAAGCGAGCGAGGTTGACAAGGGCACCGGGACGTTATCCCTGGTATGGCCTGTGGAACGGGTAAAGAACGTCATTAGCACCCAGGGTTACTAAAGCAGTAATAAATAAAAATGCTTTGCCAAGATGGCCTCCATGGTAGTAGAATGCAGGGCTCCGTAGGAGCCCCTCATCTAGTACCATGATGGCCGAAAAAGGAAGAAGCAGGGGACCTACTGTGGCAGAGGTGTGCAACGCAGCGCCACAATCAAGTTAAGTGGGGTTGCGGAGGGGGGTTGGGTTAAAAAAAAATAAATTAAAAAAAGGGATTGGATGTGAGGGGACGATGGCGGTCTGTGGAGCAGACCATCAGGTGACTTGGAACATGGTCTAGATCAGGAGTATCAGCCTGTGTTTACAGCCACCTGATTGGCCAGCTCCCACCCGCAGGGTGCTAATGTAGATTCATATATAGTTTGACCAAGCATCCAGTTTGTAGTCTGGTAGGACACATTGAAATTACCATTGTTTTTTTTTACCATGGGGTCTTGGGAAATAAAATCCATATACAATTAGACCATCTCCCTAGTGCCAAAGGGGCCCTTGAAGGCAGATACCATGAATATGAGTTCATAGTTTCTCAGATCGACATCTAAAACAATCTGTGCCTTTTGTATCGGAAATGTGGTCATGTAACCTTTCGGCTGCGTGTGTGTCTTTGTACTGTGCACCACAGAAATATCCATTTGTCTGGTATGTTGAGGTAAGTGATTTTTTTACTCGCCCAGTGGGGGAGAAGTTAGCACAGGTGTAACTGTTGAACCCATATGCAGCAGACTTACCTATGTTGTTGTGGGGTGTGTGCATCATACCTTACGGTCCTTGCCCTCCCCATGAAATATTACACCACACAAATTGGTCAAGTGTTTGCAATAAAAGGCCGTAGGTTTTTATTGATACAGATATGGTTATGGGAATATAAACAATATTCGTATATCATAATTATATCATCCTTTTGGGCACTGGGTCCATAGGTCACCCCCTCTGGCCCGTGCCGCCTTTATTGTCCCACGACTTGTTGTGGTCACCGTACGGTGTCCTGAGTTTCTTACCCTTGTTCTTCTCCCCTTTTTCTGTGGTGGGAGGGTTTTTGTGGAAAAGAAAAAGAGCAGGAAGACGCTGAGTACACAGCGAACTTCCCTATACTGTTTGGGTCCCCGTGCAGGGATGACAAACAGTTTGTGTCTTTTGCAGCTGCAAGCAGCTCATTATATAGGGCCCAGAGAAGGCCCTGGGTCTTTGTAGTGTATGGAGGGCTGTGCACCAATCCCCCAGGCCAGCCTGCAGCTGACTAATTGGGCCCCCTCTGCCCCCGATGGGGAGGGGATCCCTTTGTACTTCCTTGCCTGGATGTCTTGGCTCTCTTGGTGCAATGCACCCATATATTCTCGTGGAAGGGTGAGGTATTTTTATTACCTCACCCTTCCTGCTCTTTGATGCGCCAAACCCTGCTGTCTGTCTCCCTTATCTGTGGGAGGAGAGGGGTGCTGACCCTGGAGGAGGGCTGCCGCCCCTCTCCTGACCATGCTGCACTGTAACAACAGTTACCTGGCCTCCCCTTGGGTGACTCAGCGGCATTGGCCATAACTGTTGAACCCATATGCAGCAGACTTACCTATGTTGTTGTGGGGTGTGTGCATCATACCTTACGGCCCTTGCCCTCCCCATGAAATATTACACCACACACATTGGTCAAGTGTTGGCAATAAAAGGCCGTAGGTTTTTATTGATACAGATATGGTTATGGGAACATAAACAATATTCATATATCATAATTATACCATCCTTTTGGGCACCGGGTCCATGGGTCACCCCCTCTGGCCCGTGCCGCCTTTATTGTCCCACGACTTGTTGTGGTCACCGTACGGTTTCCTGAGTTTCTTACCCTTGTTCTTCTCCCCTTTTTCTGTGGTGGGAGTGTTTTTGTGGAAAAGAAAAAGAGCAGGAAGACGCTGAGTACACAGCAAACTTCCCTATACTGTTTGGGTCCCCGTGCAGGGATGACAAACAGTTTGTGTCTTTTGGAGCTGCAAGCAGCTCATTATATAGGGCCCAGAGAAGGCGCTGGGTCTTTGTAGTGTGTGGAGGGCTGTGCACCAATCCCCCAGGCCAGCCTGCAGCTGACTAATTGGGCCCCCTACGCCCCCGGGGGAGAGGGGATCCCTTTGTACTTCCCTGCCTGGATGTCTTGGGTCTCTTGATGCAATGCACCCATATATTCTCGTGGAAAGGTGAGGTATTTTTATTACCTCACCCTTCCTGCGCTTTGATGCGCCAGACCCTGCTGTCTGTCTCCCTTATCTGTGGGGAGGAGAGGGGTGCTGACCCTGGAGGAGGCTGCTGCCCCTCTCCTGACCCTGCTGCACTGTAAAAACAGTTACCTGGCCTCACCTTGGGCTGCCCAGCGGCATTGCCCATAACTATTGAACCCATATGCAGCAGACTTACCTATGTTGTTGTGGGGTGTGTGCATCATGCCTTATGGCCCTTGCCCTCCCCATGACATATTACACCACACACATTGGTAAAGTGTTGGCAATAAAAGGCTGTAGGTTTTTATTGATACAGATATGGTTATGGGAACATAAACAATATTCGTATATCATAATTATATCATCCTTTTGGGCACCGGATCCAGAGGTCACCCCCTCTGGCCTGTGCCGCCACACACAGGCAGGTTCTCGGCTGTCTGTGTTCCCCCAAAAGTGTGTTTACTTGCAGCCCCTGATGGCTAAAGTGGAGGAGATTTCTCTGAAGAAATGCTCCATGCCCTGTACTGATAGTTGGGTCCCGTCCTTGTGGAAAAGGTCGGGGACCACCAAAGTTATGGATGGGTGTTTTATAAACCCCAGGTCCTTGCCTGTTTATCTATTTTAAAACCTTATTGGGTTTTAATGCTTTTAGAAGCTTAGGCCACGGCCCTTTGTGACGTTGGCCTGTTTGTATATTTTAAAACTTTATTGGCTTTTAATGTTTTTAGAAGCTTGGCCCCGGCCCTTTGTGGCGTTGGCCTGTTTGTCTGTGCTGTGTGTTGTTTGTCCACCCAGGGTGGATTTGTGAACAGGGGTAGGAGAACCCTAGAGATAATTGTTCATTGGACCCTGGAACATATTTCCAGCAACCAAAACCCTCTATCTTAAATGGATGGAGTAACTCCCCCCTGTACCCTGAGGTTCGGTAACCATTTGTGGAATTCCCCAAGTTTTCTAAGGGATGGCCCACCCCTGTTTTTCTTTTGTTAACAAAATATTGTTTTGTACCTGCCTTCAGGTTCCGTGCTACTTTGTAGCTCCCTGGCCCTCGCCCTCTGACATTTTTTGGCCTGTTATACTGAGCTGTGTGGTGCTTTTCCCCACTGTTTATTAATTTTGTTTAACCTGTTTCCAGGTTCCTTGCTGCTTGTAGCCCTGCGGCCCCGGCCCTCGGGCATTGGCCTGTTGTACTGTGTGTTGGTTATTCCCCACTGACTATTAATTTAGTTGAACCCGTTTTCAGGTTCCGTGCTACTTGTAGCACTCTGGACCCGGCCCTCAGGTGTTGGCCTGTTGCGCTGTGTGGTGTTTATTCTCCACTGCTTATTAATTTCTTTGCACCAGTTTTCAGGTTCCGTGCTACTTGTAGCACTCTGGCCTCGGCCCTCGGGCGTCGGCCTGTTTTATTGTGTGGTGTTTATTCCCCACAGTTATTATTTTTGTAGAACCCATTTTTGGGTTCAGTGCTACTTGCAGTTTTCAGGCCCCAGCCTTCGGTTGCTGGCTTTTTGTCTTCTTCTATTTATTGCTCGTATTTTCTTCTGCGTATTTTGCTGTCTTGTGGGCTGTGTCGCCCTATTCTCTGGCATCTTGATGTACTGTCTGACTGACTTGTGACGTTTCGCATGTGTTAATGATCTTTTACCCTTATTCTTTTGTATGTTCCGCCACCTCTTTAGTTTTCCTTCTCTCCTCTGTTCTGGGAACACATGTATTGCATGTTTTGTTTTTGTTATATATATGGCGCTACGGACCCTCAGGCATCTGAGCGCTGCTTATTTCCCACGGTGTGAGGTGCTCATTTATTGACCTTGGAGGAATGAAAAAGCTGAGCTCAACCCTGCTGGGATTCGAACCTGCGTCAGCAGGCTTTGTCCTGATGTCAAAGTGAGCACTCTACTCGCTGCGCTATCCGACCAGCTGTGCCATTGGGGAGGGTGTTGACTATGTTTTTGGAAATATGTCCCCTATCTGTTCCCTTGGCTGCCCTTAGCGGCAAGCCTGGGATTTTATTCTGGCTCCTGGTTTGTGCTTATTTGTCCTGTTATCTGTGTTGGTGTTGCTTCTTCCTCTGCCTCGGCCACCTCTACCTGCTGGAGAAACTGGTCATCCACTTGGGTTCTGTTGTATATATGGGTTTACTGGTATATATTTCGGCATTTGGAGATCTGATGCTGTCCTGGTTGGGGGTCTCAACTATATGTCTGATACTTGTCCCAATAAACCTGTGTTTATCCTTACCTGGTGTGTCTTGCCTCACTACATTGGCGACGAAGGTGGGATACAAAGAAGTCTGAGAGAACAGCCCAGGCAAGCCTTGATGGTGAAGGAGTTTTGAGACCCCCAGCCCAGCGAATCGTTGCGGACCTGCTCTCCAGTCCATGTAGATTACCCAACGATTGGATTGCAGCGATCCTTGAAGAGTGGATCACTGTTTGCTCGTCATTCGCCGTCTCCAGTGCCGTAACCGCTGCCTGGTACTTAAAGGTACAGAGGTCGGCAGCTGCCAAACCCGAGTGTTGTCCGGTCGCGACACAACCAGTGGTAATTTGTCGAAGAAGTATCGGGACACGGCTGTTGCGTTCTGCGGTGTGTGCAACATGGCGAGTGCGGGTCGGTGTGCGATGTGATACGGCTCTCAACAAAGCATGTACAGGATCTAGTGGACCATCTTGCTGAGCCGCGAAGAGTGGGTGGCTTCACTGAATTCCTTCTTCCTGTAGTCGTAACGCCAGCTCATGTGATCTAAAATTTGATACATGGACGACGAGTGCATACCTGGTCACGTGACAGCATCATAATTTCTTTTCCTTTCAATCTCCGTTGGTTGGAACTGACGCCTTGACCCCAGGAAGCTGCAACGAGATTCGTCAACCGCCCAGGGCCCTTTTAGGAAGGCGGCGACGTGCTATCTGTTGAAGAAAAAGGTCGAACATACACTATTATTGGTCCAGGTGAGAAACAACGTGGCAGGGTTTGCTGTTGATTAGTAAATTTAACAAAACGTTGGTCACGTGAGTGAAGAAGAGCACCACTGCTATAGAAGATACTGATACAGTTACTCCTAACATGGCTTTGTCTGGTGTCCCTGGGCCACAAATGTTCATGCCTACCCTAGGCCCCCCTAGGATCAAGTGGGGCCCATGGAAAAGGGGATTTATGCATTATGTTAAGGCGACATGTGGAAATGGTATGTCTACGGAAAGGAAAGTATCCATGTTAATGCACTTTTGGGCTATGAAGGGCAAAGAATTTATGAAACACTGCCTGATATGGCTGAATTGGACATGGAAGATGGTGGTAATGACTTTGACTATGCTTTACTTAAATTAGACAAACATTTTGAGGCAAAGATCAGCACGGTGTTGGAACGTTATCATTTCGGAATGAGATTCCAACATGACGGCGAGTCAGTAGAAGAATACATTACAGCTTTGAGACACTTGTCATTGAATTGCAAATTTGGTGGGTCATTAAATGAACATATAAGGGATCAGTTTATGTTACATTGTTCAAATGATAAAATTCGAGAGGAAATGTGGTTGAAGGACGATCCTAATTTAGATGAAGTTATAACTATTGCTAAGAGGATAGAGCACACATTGAAGTGTGTGGCGAAATTGGGTATGAAAGAGATGAAACATGTTTAGCCTATTGAAGTTTTAAAGATTAGTGACCCTAAGAAGGGGGGTACTAAGGAGAAAAGGAAACTGATAAATAAACTTGTAAGAGGGAATGACTCAGTTCAGAGCAAGAGTGGGGCTGGGCAACCTCAACTGAGTAATAAAAATACTCAGAAGGAGGTTACTTATAGAGGTCCAAGAAGAGAGGAACCTTTATGTTTTAGGTGTGGGAGTGCGCGTCACTTATCAACTTCACCGATATGTCCTGGCAGACGAACAAATTGCTCCATATGCAAGAAGTGGGGACATTTTGAAAACTGCTGTAAAAATTAGCTGGGTCTAAAGGGTCCATGTTTGTTGAGGAATGTGAGGTTGTATCATTAGGAGAGGGTGAAGAGTCTGAGAGTGAGGTGGTCACCGTTAATATGGTGAAATGTTCTCAGAATGATGAGTGTGAACATCCTGCGGCGTGGGTTAAGGTGAATGGCCAAGAAGTAAGAATGTTAGCAGACTCTTGTTCAAAGATTACTTTGATGTCAAGGGGTACTTATGAGAATATAGTACATGGTCGGATGGAAGATTTAACACCATCTGATAAAAACCCTGGGGACTACAATGGCGGGAAAATAGAGCTTTTGGGGTGCTGCATGGCTCATTTCAGTTTCAAAGTGAGAACGACATATGGCAAAATATATGTCACAAGGAAGGGGGAAACTTTACTCGGGTGGAGAGAACAAAGAGGTCTGAGCATCAAACTGGACCCCAATAGTGAAGAACAAAACCTTAACATTGGTAATGTCGGAGGGCCTAGTAGAGGGGGGGATGTTAACAGTGATTTGATAACGAAATATCCCAAAGTCTTCAGTAATGGAGTAGGTTGTCTGAAGGGTATGGTGCACAAAATTACGTTGAGAGATGGGATTAAGCCAGTGTGTGCAAAACTGAGACCATTACCTATGACGATGCGTGATGCTGTGAATGAAGAACTAATGAAACTGGAAAAGGCGGGTATCATTGAACCAGCCAAGGATGTAGAGTGGATTTCCCCGGTTGTGGTAGTACGGAAGCCAAGTGGTGAATTAAGAGTGTGTATAGACTTAAGAGAAGTGAATAAGTGTGTCATAGCTGACCGACATCCCCTACCCAATATGGGTGAATTACTGAGTCGAATTGGTAACGCTAAGTTTTTTGCGAAGCTAGACATGGCAAGTGCATACCATCAAATAGATTTAGATACTGAGTCGCGAAAACTCACTGCATTCATTACGTATGAAGGAGTTTATCAATTCCGACGTATGCCGTTTGGGCTAATATCTGCTTCATCAGTGTTTCAAAAAGTGATGGACAAATTACTAAAGGGAGTGAAAGATGTCTGGTGCTTCCAAGACGATGTGTTAGTATGTGGGAAAACTGAAGAGGCATTGAGAGAAAAAGTGGAGGTGGTTCTAAAGATATTCAAAGAGCGTGGAATTACGTTACGTGGTCAGAAGTGTGTTTTTTGCACTCGTACGGTGGAGTACTTGGGCCATGAAATATCTGAGGGAGGTCTTAGACCCAGGAAGGATTTGGTTGATGGGATAAGAAGAATGCAAGTTCCGAAAAACAAGGCAGAATTGCGGTCATTTTTAGGTACCATAGAATTTTACCATCGTTTTGTAGAAAATTTTGCGGATAGGGTAATAAATTTGAGAACTCTGCTGAAGAAAGGTGTGGAATTTGACTGGGATAGAACTCGTCAAAAGGAGTTTGAAGAAATAAAATCAAAAATTGATATGGCGAAACCATTGGCTATGTATGACACCAAGAAAAAGACTATTTTATCGGTGGATGCTAGCGAAATAGGGATTGGTGTGGTTATGTCCCAAGTAGCAGAGGATGGTATGGAAGACGTAGTTTTACATGCTTCACGCATGTTGAAAGGGGCTGAGTTGAATTACTCTGTCATAGAAAAGGAGGCTCTAGCGTGCCATTGGGGAATTGAAAAACTGAAAAATTTTGTGTGGGGTCAGGAATTCATTTTGAGAACTGACCATAAACCATTAAAGGCAATTTTTGAAAGTAAAAGCCTGGATAAAGTCTCAAGAAGAGTTGCATGCTGGTTAACCAGGTTACAATGCCTCAAATTCAATATGGAAGTTGTCCCTGGGAAAAGCAATGTACAAGCTGATTATGCTTCGAGGTTAAGGGTGGATACTAGTGATGATGAGGAGAGTGAAAAATGTGGTGATGTTGGTAATATGGTATTTGCGACCACTGAAAGGGTGATACAGAGAGAAGAGTGGATTGAAGCTCTGCAGTCTGATGATATGTGGAGACGCATCATGGGTTTCGTCAGAGAAGGTTGGCCGGAAAAGAGATTGTTGTCGGGAGAGGAGAGATCATTGTGGGAAGTAAGAGTGGAATTGTCGGTGAGGGATGGCGTATTATATCGGTGGGACAAATTGGTTGTTCCTGGGAATTTGAGAAGAAGGCTGGTGGAAATTGCCCATTGCGGTCACGTGGGTGTATCCAAGACTAAGGATGTTATAAAGGCTGACATTTGGTGGCCATGTTGCGATCGAGAAATCGAGAGACTTGTAGGTGAGTGTGTAGTGTGCATTAAATCAGGAAAAAATCTTTCGGCGGTGGTCCAGCCAGTAAGAAAGACCTTGATACCGGAAGGTGTGTGGCAAGATCTTGCCATTGATGTTCTGGGCCCTGTTGATATGGGTAGGGGGCGAGGAAGGTTTATTATTGTCTTAATAGATATGTTTTCAAGGTGGACAGAGTTTAAAGTATTGAGGGATGTTACAAGTCAATCCATTGTGGAGTTTTTAGAGAGTGTTTCTGAAAGGGAGGGATTGCCAAGGATCCTTCTCACAGATAATGGTCCACAATTCATGGGTAAGTTGTTCCAAGAATATCTTTTAAAATGTGGAATTCGGCACAAGAGGACTGCATTGTATTATCCACAAGGGAACGGAATAGTTGAGAGAGTGAACCGTTGTATAATGGATGGTATTCGAGGAGCAAGTGCATGTGGTAGTGATCGCAAAGTAGCAGTCAAAGAGCGTTTGTATGCTTTACGGATGGCCCCAAATGCTGAAACGAGAGTAAGTCCCTTCGAATTGATGAGAGGGCGAAGAGGTAACACTGTGTTATCACCGGCATGGTTGGGAAGAGTGAGGGAAACCAATGAGGTTGTAGAGGAAGTTAAAAAAAGAATGGAAGAACGAAAGGGTAAATGGGTTGAGAGGATGAATAAGAAGTCCCCAAAGAGGAAGGTAACAATTGTTGAGGTGGGTGATTGGATCAGAATACGGAAGCCCGTAATAAACAGGAAAGGGGATCTGTTGTATTCAGATCCTGTCAAGGTTGTCCAGGTGTACAGAGGTGCCGTTAGCACAGAGAGCGGCCAAATGTGGAATTTGTCAAGAGTTGCGAAGTTAAGAAAGCAGATGCCTTGAACCATCCTTGTGATATGTTAAAAGTGCAATGTCTGCTGATGTTATATTTTATATTCACATTTTTTTGTATTTTAATACCTAGTTAAGCTAAGTAACATTTGTTATTAATTTTAAACTTTGTTTAGATAAGGGGGGGGATGTGTTGTATATATGGGTTTACTGGTATATATGTGTTTGCTGTGCTAGGGGAATGCCAAGTGTTGCTATGGGGATGATGAGAATTTTTTATGTTAAGTCATTGGGCTGTGCATGGTTGAGGTCACAATGCACTGCTATGGAACTTAGGATTTGTTATGTATTGTATTTCGGCAGTTGGAGATCTGATGCTGTCCTGGTTGGGGGTCTCAACTATATGTCTGATACTTGTCCCAATAAACCTGTGTTTATCCTCACCTGGTGTGTCTTGCCTCACTACAGGTACTACCTGCATTTTGCAGGGGGGAGGGTCCACATGGTCTGGAACAGTTCTCGTTCGTTGGCGCCTTGATTTCGGGGTTTCGTTGTAATCTTTCATCTCTCACTTTGGTATGTGTATTTATTATTACCCCAAAAATTGTGGCGCTGGGTATTTGCCCTTGTGAGAGGTGGAAGGCTGGTTTGGAATGTAAGCTGGATGAATCTTTTTAAATACTGTTGGGCTGTGTCTGGTATGGCCTGGACTGGGCCCCCGAATCACAGTCTAGTGCGGATTGTGAACTGCAAAACACTCTGCTTGCTCTGTTACCTGACTCTTTGGTTGTCTGCCCTGTCTTAGCTGTTTGTTTCAGTTCTTTAAACTGTTTGTGAGGCTGGCTCGCTAATTCGCCTGCCTGAGTGTGTGTTTCTTTGGGACCCTGTCGGTGGGTTTGCAGTAACGTGTGCCTTCTGGTGCCCTCTCGGGGTTCTCTCCTACTTACCTTGCAGTGGTGTTCCTTTGGTGTCATCGCCCCTTCTTCACCTGTCTCTTTACCACTAGCCCTCGATGTCCCGAATGCTTCTGTGCTTTGCCGCATTGCTGACGCTCGCTTCCGCGCCTGAGGTCTGGTTCTGTTGCACTACCCAGTAGTGCTGTTGCAACTGGGTCCCCTGGTCCCTTAGTTGTGAGTTGTTTCGAACCCCGTTTCAGGGTTCTGTTTTTATTCTGCGTACACAGAAATGTTTGACAGGCTCTGTTTGGATAGCTGCTTGGATTTGGATAACCCTTTGCAGAGGTTCTCCTTTAAAAGGCCTTCTGCCTCTGGGCACATTAACTGTGCACATCTGCTCCCCTTGATTGCATGTGTAAGCATTGCGTCCTTGTGGTAGTGTTTATTTGCATTGGCTAGTGTGTTGACTCTGCTGATTTAACAATTGCGTCAGCAGGTTCTGTCCAGATGTATACCATGCATGCTTGTGCCTGCTGAGGTGCCTGCGAGGAGGCTTGCCACTTGCATTTGTTACTGGTGGAAATATGCTTGCTTTGTTGTGCAAATTGGAAGATCCATTAATTGGAATTGTGACTGCTTGCATGTTCACTTCTGCTTGTTGTTGGAACCGATAGTCACTCGTTCCACCAAAAACCAACCTTCCTGGGTTCAGTGTGCAGGCTTTGCTTAGTTTGGTCCATCTTCCAATAGTGTCTTGTGTAGGGTATTGCTTTGACTGTAAACCTTTTACCTCTTGTGTTTGCAATTAGTTTGCCGCTTGTGAAATTAATTAAAGCTATATACTTGTTTTCCCTGTCTGCCCATTGCTCCTGCATGTTTCTGCCAGCTGAGGTGACTGTTTGGACATTGAGTAGCATATTCTATGTCTTGTTGCACCCCCTGATCCATCTTCCAATTGTGCCTTGTGCAGGGTACTGTTTTGTCAGAAAGCATCTTATATCTTGAGTTTGCCATTAGATATAAAGACTTGATTTATCTTTCTACCCGTGTTCAGGGAACTGTATTCCGTACGGGTTCTGATCAGGCATGTTCTGAGAGACATGGGTAGATGTTTCCCTTTACTCTCTAACTGATGTGCCCTTGGTAAGCTCGTTTGGCTGCTTGTGTTTCAAAAATGCCTTGAAACTGTGCATGATATATTTTTGTGCTTTAAAATGCACTTAAACACGTTGCAAATGCGGTTTGTAAAAACTATCAGTGTGTTCTTAAAGAAAAAGACACCCCTGCGTTTAAGTTTACCAAAGTATGTGTTTCACCCATTGTAACCTTTATCGTGTATTTGTAAAACACGCGCAGCCCATGTCTGCACGTTGCTCCATGTTGGCTTGCTTCAAAAAGGGAGTATTTAATGAAACTATGCACAATATGTTTTTGTGTCAGTAAAAGGACTATACATAAATGCACTGACTTTGCACTATAAAAATATACGTTGCACAGTTCCCTGAATCAGGGTTCGTGTCGGAAATGCAAAGTCACTTTAAACTGTGCAAAACATTCCACGATTCGGGCTTATCACTCACATGGGATGTATTGAAATCAGTGCAGATCATGTTTGACGCAGCAGCTTGAAGGAGGGCCATTGGAATGGTATTCGCAAACTTTCAGAAGCACATCGAGGCATTGTCTGGGAAGTGCAATTTAGTAAGGAAGTCCTGCTCACTGTGGGAATGTCCCCTTCGTGCTGTCGCTGTGGTTTTTAATGACACGGAAGGCTTATGTGGTGGCTTATTGTCACCCTTTTTGGGTAACTGCCTGGTGCTGTTTTCTTGAAAAATAAACCAGGTTACCCTCCAAGGGCTGTTATGTAAACATAAACATTGCTAAACATTAATTAAGCGTTGCATTTCACCTCATGCAGTAAAATTAAACCAGGATCTCCTGTCTGACCCTGTGATGTGCACGAAATACCATCCTTACTGCTAACCGGCATGTGCAAAATGAAATAACATCTGTATTTCGTCTGCGGTTAAAAGTTAATATAATCAGAAAATGCTTATTAGCTTGAACTCAATTATGTAGCGCTTCATGACTTGTGCTAGACTTCCCAGCGCTTTGGTAGGCACCATCGTTATTTATCATTGTTAACTAAATGGAATTGGTGCTTGGTACTCATTTTATGGCATAGTAATAGAGCTGAGTTGGCCCAGAGATGGGAATCGAACTCTGTGTAAGTTAAAACGGACTATACTGTTAGCCCGCCGCCCTCACAACTGTGCTATCTGCTGCCTCTTCTGTTTCTTTTAATTTGCTGCTTTGGTATTTATACAATGCACCCGCTCCAGTACCAAACGAGTACTGACTGCAGGTCTGCAGCCCATGCTGTTTTCTCGTGCTGAACTTTGCACTGGAGCATACAAGGATCAAGAACATCAGAAGAACTTGTCTGGCCACGTCCCCTCACGTGATCGCCTATTTCAGCCAGACCTCGCGCGCACCAGCGTGCACGCACCCGCTCTAGTACCAAATGAGTACTGACTGCAGGTCTGCAGCCCGCGCTGTTTTCTCGCGCTGAACTTTGCACTGGAGCATACAAGGATCAAGAACATCAGAAGAACTTGGTATATATCTCCATATACCACTCACCTCAACTCTTACTTGGACTATAAGACAATACTTGTATATATATACTAATATATATACTTTTCTTTTGTTTATCCTAGTCTGACCACGCCCCCTCACGTGATCACCTATTTCAGCCAGAACTCGCGTGCACCAGGACGCACGCACCCGCTCTAGTACCAAACAAGTACTGACTGCTGACCGCTGTGCTACGGTGCAGCGTGTCTGCCGTTAGCCTTTATTCCATTTCTCATTTGGCTCGCTAGCGTGAAAACTAGACTCCGTATATTAGTCTTCTGCTTGAATATTTAACACCTGTGATAAGTGAGACCCTTACTTCTTTCATTGCATATCCAAAAGTGATTCTAGAGGGGCTTATTTCCAAAATGAATAGACTAACTGCTGGCATGCCTCGTCCATTAAACCCTGCCTTGCAACGTCAATTTTTTTAAAAAATCTCCCAAGAATGCAAGTCTGAATAAAGCACCTGGTAACATCCATAAAAATATTGCTTTTGCCGCTGACTTTTGTTCACTTGCAGCTGAAAATGAACCTGTAAGAATTTCTCCGGTGAATTTTGCAAATGAAAATAACAAACGATCATCAGTAACTCACCTTCACTTCCTGCCCCTTTCTAGCACCAATGTAGCATTTTTACCAAATCAGCTATCGGACGCTACTATGCAAGGATGCATTGAGTCTGGCAACATTGAGTCCGCCATCGACTCTTTCCACACACCAACTTACCTCCCTCAATTCTATAGGGACTCTCAACTGCCTAAACAGTCTCAAGCAGTCCACCGTTTTCCTCAAATTCAACTATATTCTCAAATTCTAGGACCGTCTCAACGGGAGATCCAATCAAGTAACCCTGCTGGGGTAAGCTCGTTGCTCCCAGCACCTACTTTTCAATCTACCCAATCTGCTTCTAGATCTCCTGCTTTTGGAGCCTCTAGGGATAACAGCTCACACAAGCAAAACTCAGAGTGCTCTGTACTATCGAATAATATCCAACAGATGCTCCTCAAGATATAATTCCTTCTGATGACTCAGGGTCATCCCTAGTAGCTTCCTTTGCTAAACCAATCCCAAGGCCCTCTTTCGGATTTCCTTCTAACTCCAATCCTATTCTTGAATCGGCCCTAACGGCTCTGAATGCTAGCATATTTTCTCTTCCCAAGTTATATGAGGTACTAGACCTTAGAATTGCCACCCAAAATACATCTCTAGTACTTCTTCATGATAAACTTGATTGGCTAGCTACTAACAAAATGACACCCATTAACACGGAGATAGTCAATTATGATGTTCAAATTGAAGCTGCTGGATTATCGAATGTAGTACCTTTGGAAATGCCACAATCCGAACCAGAAGCTGTTTCATCTTCAATTATACCTCAAATTGAAGATTCCGCTGAACTTGAAATAATTGATCCTCAGGTCAAGTACTCTATAGCCATTGAAAAACCTTTATATGACCTTTTCTCAAAAACCTCCCAAAATAAAAGAAGAAAAAGAAAGGGCAAGAGAAAAAGAACATCTCAGTGTCTCAATGATACTAATGTTATCCAAAATATTGAACAAAGAAAAAATAAATAAATTTAAAAAATGGCTTCGCCAGCCACAAAGAAATCCAAAACCAAAAATTGTATAGCAAACTTGTCTTCTCCCATCCAAAGGCCACTTACCATAGATGTAGAGCAGGCCTTGGCGTCTACTTCTGCTCAACATAAAAATGACATTCCGATTGCTCATGTGGTTCTGATGGCTGGCATCTTCAAAGGTAAAGCTTCTCAAAAGTCAAATCCTGTTTCAACTGCATCTCAACCTAAAGTTCAAGCTATTGACAATTTACCTCAGCCTGCTTGTGAATCTCTTGGTCCGTTAAATCTTGATTCCACACATGAGTAGCTCATGAATTTATCAGTTTACCCGCTCAACAACAAATTCAATTGTGGAAGATGTTCATCATGGTCTGCATCACACCCAAAGTCCTACCCAACACATCAAACATCCATCCACAGGCATTTAGAACCTTGGATCAAAAACGTAATTTAAATTTAGTGGGCTCTAGCTCACAAGAAAGTATTCCATCGTATATACCTTATTTACCCTTAATTGAATCCTCAACCAAAACGACTATATCTGCCAATGTGAGGAGCAACAATATTCCTACTATGTTACCGTCAAATTCTACTCATGTGGCATCGTAATCATTGAATTCAATTCAAAATCTTAATCCTCAATTGTCCAACCCCCTTAAAATAATTCATGATGAGATAAGACCAGCTTTTTACCAGCCTGGCCCCACTATTTTGAAAAACAAAGATATTCGTCTTACAATGCTGGATAGACTGTATCCTGACCCATTTCCAAATCGAACGACAATATTGACCATCCTAAACTCCATTCAGCCTTAGAACAAATAAAATCCTGTGATATTCAATCAGTTAAATATCCAATACCTGCTCAACAAGACCGTACCATCATTATTATACCATCATTACTGGTTAAAAATCTAGTATGGGCTGAGAGGCACCAACGATTCGTCAAAGGAATGCCTTTGGAAGCAATAACACCTCCTCCTACAAATGACCAGAAATCTTGTCATAATTCAGCGTCCTCATCTGAGAAAACGAATGACAGAGCTTGGACATCTAATGAAAAAATGATTTGTAGATGCATGAATCAACCTGCCCCATGCCAAACCCCACCCCTTCGAAATGGGATTGGGTAAAAAGTGCAATTTAAAAAAAATGAACATCAATCAGCTCACTTGGAAATTATTATAGATAACATCCATGCTTGCTCTTTAACATCGTGGAATAGTAGAGGATTTTCACATCTTCTATTTTCTGAATCTTCACAATTGAATACGTTTGATATAGTATTATTACAAGAGACTTGGATGTTATCTGTTCCAACTTGGGCCAATCACCAAGTGGGATCTATCCTAGCTTCAAATCCCTGTAGTCCTGCTGCTGGTCTTCGTGTAGCTATTCGCAATGATTCACAATTGGCTCTTAAACCATGGCTAGCTCTGGACCCAGGCATTCAAGTGGTCAAAGTCTCTACCAACAATACAAGTCATCCTCTTTTTCCATTAAGTATTATCTTAAATATTTATTGGAACCCTGCTTCCTCAAATTAATTACAATTTCTGGACAAAATAGAGAATGTTCTAAATAAAATATTAACCCTACCTGAAGTTAAAACCAATAGCAGGTGATCTTAATTTGAACTCTCTTTCATCCCTCAAAATTTGCCCAGATTCGAGAGCAGCAAGATGGTCTCGATTGATGAGTTCAAGAAAATTCACCATGCTTAACGGTTCCACCCCGGAAGATTCACCGCCAAGGGCAACATGGTCCAGACATTTTTGACTATGTATACATCAATTCTGACTCAAACAAACTAATAGCTTCCTTTTAAGTTATACCCACCAAACTGAGTGATGACAACAGTCTGCAAGTATATTGGATTCCTCATACATTTACTAAGCAATCTGAGTTCCTTGTTAAACTTGAAATCAACAATGCTGGAAAGCGTATTAGATGGTTTCCAAGCCAAATTAATAAACTTCATCTAAGACTCAAAGAGAGTGACTTACAATCTTCTTGCTCTTCGAAGACATACTATAATGACAGTATTATGTTACTAATACAAGAAGTTTCCTTTTTAAACTGGCCAAGAATTGTATATAGGCATACATACAACCCTGCTATATACAACTTAAAACATGACCTTAAGGTTGCACTGAGAACTCCATCTGTTAGACAATCCAAAACTTTAAAGACAAAGTTTAAACACTCTATAGAAATAAAATTAAAAATCTACTAGCAGTTCAAAAACAAGAACAAGCTGAGCAAATGTTAAAAGCAATAATGTTGAAATCTTCTGGTGAAATTTAGAAATTAATTAATAAACTTCCCTTTAATGCTCACCAATCTATTATGCTAAACATGATATCCGAAGAAGCATGAACATCTCACTTTCAATCTCTTTTGTTAAAACCAAAATTATTGATGAATGAGCTCTTTGAATCTATCCCTTCACTAAATCAACTCAAATTTGATACACTTGATATTGAGCTCATAATAAAAAAAATAAGTTCTTCTAGAGCCCCCATGCCTGACAAGCTGACCAATGCAATTTTGAAATCTAACCCAGAATCCTGGGCTTTAGTTTTAGAAACTATTTTTGCAAGAGTTTTATACACGTCTAAGATACCGCCATCCTGGCAACAAGCTATAGTCAGACCTGTATTTAAAAAAGGAAGTCGAGCTAATCCTAATAATTATAGACCAATAGCTTTGCTTGATGTGACTGGTAAAATCTAAGCGAGAATTATCCTTCATGACTTCTTAAAATGGCAAATAGAAAATGATCTTATGGATAAAAATCAATCAGGTTTTGTTTCAGGTGTTGGAACAACACTGAATTTATTAATTTTAGCGATTTTAAAACAACAAGCAATAGAAGGCAAATATCCAATTTTTTTTTTAGCTCTCGTTGATTTTAAGCAAGCATTTGACACTGTTTCTAGACACATTTTATGGTCTAAACTTTTTAAAGCTAAGTGTCTGATGTACATTATCTTTTTCATCTATTGATTTTATTCTGATACCTACATCAAAGTAAAAATGACTGCCGATGGGCTGCTAACAAACTTGATCAAAACAAATATGGGCTTGAAACAAGGATGCCCATTTGCATCAATACTTTTACATTTTTATATTAACAATCTTAATCTGATTTTTAATTTAGTACGCTCATTTCCACCAAGGCTGGGAAAACATGAGAGATCTTATTTATTATATGCTGATGATCTTATTATTTTAGACAGAACTCCTATTGGGCTACAAAGAAAATTTAACAGACTTTCAGAATATGCTGCAAGAAATTATCTAATAATGAATACAAACAAATCAAACATACTTGTATTTAATCATATTTGTAGCAACAAGCAATTCAAGTTCGATTGGAAAATGGGAAAAAACTCACTACAACAGATTCATGAAATGAAATATCTAGGAGTCAATTTAAATTCCCACCCATCTGATCAACCGTATAAAAAAGAGTTAACGTCGAGAATGAGACTCTTAGCTATTCAAGGAAAAGCAATCCAAGCAACCTATGGCAAATTTTTGCTATTAGCAGCACAAATTTATTACATTCAAAAAGTTGTCCCTATCATTACGTATGGGAGCCAATCTAAAGCGAATCCTCAATCCGTACGGTGGGACATCCTGGAGGGCATCTTCTGGAAACACATATTGCCAGTGCCCTCAGGTGTCCATATTGCACTAATTCGATATGAATTAGGACTTGTATCTCTTCAAGCTTCGGTATCATGCTAATGCTAGCGACCTACAGGAAATGTTTGATATTGCAAGATATGTCAAAAAATCTATTTTTTTTTCTGAAAGATGGTGCCCAATTGTCAGCATACAAACCCATGCATGATTGGAAACTGATTTGCTCTACCATACTAGAGGCAGCTGATATTTCAGAAACATTACCTTTAGAATTTCCAGACAAAGCTAAAATTAAGCTATGGAGATATGACTGGATAGTCACTCTGGACAAAATTAACACATATCAGATGGTTAGGTTGGTATAATTTCAACTGAAATCACTCAACACACTCCCAAAATATCTAATCAAACTTCCAGACCGTGTCTATGCTGACTCATTTTTAAGATTTCGATTTAATTTACTTCCTACCAAAAGCAAACTTGCCACATAGAATAATCTACCAGATTCTGAAAAGCAATGTAAACACTGTGAACTACCTGACTCCATAAACTACTAAGAAACATCTCATGATTCATTGCCAATACCTTGTTGATATGAGGACAAGATATCTCTATAAACATTTTAGTCACAGTCTTTTATTATCCAGTGACAAACTATGGACAGCTTTGTTCAATGATTCAAAACAATCAGTCATTATTGACATTGTCCAATTTTTAAGAGAATTGAATCTTTTTCCATTACAATCCTAGTGTATGAAATTATTTTGATATGATGACTCACCTTATAGAATCACAATTGTTCATCTGCTGATTTATAGAAGTATGATTATTAACAACAATTGTAAAATGGAAGACCATGACAGTTACATCAATCATAAACAGTGTGAGAACATGTTTGTTGCTATAATATCAAGTTCATTGTACTATTTAGCTGTCATTTGAAGATGTGTTATACATTTCTGCTTTATCAAGGATAGAAATGTGGCTACAGGCAAGACATTTTGAGAAACATCAATCGAAATGTAATCTGTAAATTGAAAAAGTTGTTAACTCAACTGAAACAATATTAAAATAAAAAAAAACAATGTCCCGTATTGTCCTTTCATTCGCTATGCGCGTTCTTCCCTTCATTGACTGCCTGCCAATGGGCCCACTTTTGTAAAAGCCTAGCAAGGTTCGTTTAAACAAATTGCTTCCTTCTTGTGCATTTGTCAGAAGCCGTGCAGCAATGTCTGTACATTGCTCGGTGTTGGCTTGCTTCCAAGCGGGAGTGTTTATGCTTTCGAACACGATTGGCCTGGTGCCTGCCGTTGCCTCACAACCCGGTGCAGGGGCTCACTTACTTGAAAAAGGTGAATTAGCATGCCGCCTTCGCCGGGCTGCTTGTTTCTTATTTTCCCTCGTTCGGGTCACGCGCAGTCCGCTCTCCGGCTTGTTGCAGTTCCTCGTCTGGGGCTCCCCGTGCGCTGTCAGTATTCCACTCTCCTTCTGGTGTGAACAGGGCTATGTTCATAGAAAAAAGACACTGCGGTAGCGGCAAACTTTAAGAGGAACAAAGGTTTGGGCGGCACAGGGAAAATGTTGAGTACACAACAGACTTCTGCCACAAGGAAAAGAGAAAAGAAAAAGAGCAGGAAGACGCTGAGTACACAGCGAACTTCGCTATACTGTTTGGGTCCCCGTGCAGGGACGACAAACAGTTTGTGTCTTTTGGAGCTGCAAGCAGCTCATTATATAGGTCTCAGAGAAGGCCCTGGGTCTTTGTAGTGTGTGGGGGGCTGTGCATCAACCCCCAGGCCAGCCTGCAGGTAACTAATTGGACCCCCTCTGCCCCCGGGGGGGAATCCCTTTGTACTTCCCTGGCTGGGTGTCTTGGGTCTCTTGGTGCAATGCACCCACACATTCTCGTGGAAGGGTGAGATATTTGTATTACCTCACCCTTCCTGCGCTTTGATGCGCCAGACCCTGCTGTCTGTCTCCCTTATCTGTGGGGAGAAGAGGGGCGCTGACCCTGGAGGAGGGCTGCTGCCCCTCTCCTGACCCTGCTGCACTGTAACAACAGTTACCTGACCTCGCCTTGGGCGGCCCGGCGGCATTTCCCATAACTACTGTCTGACGCACCCTTTGAGCCACAGCGCACATGTTCAACATGTGTCTGTTCAGTAGAGCACACTTTCTTGCAACAAAACTCCCTTTACTTTGTGTGACAGAAAAGAAAATAGATGGCTAGATGGCCTTCTGCTATAAGGCTGGTCTCAAGTAAAGACGGCAGTGGACATGACCTTTTGCGGGAGGCGGAGGTGCACTGTTGACTTAGGGGTGTTGCTGCTGATCTTCTCCGCCCGGGACGGTGACATGATTCGGCTGGCTCTGTCCCATGTTGTTCCAGCTCCACTTGCTGGTCGTTTGATGGTGTAGTTACATGGGTACATGTGGCGTTTCAAACTAACTGAAGGTAGCCAGACCTTTGAAGTGTTCCTGCTCGCAGCTTTTGAGCGCTTGCGCCACGTCAGTTGCACAGAGTGACTGACCCCCATCTCCTTCGGCTTCTCTGGCCCTGTGAGTTGGTTCTAAAGTGCAACGTTTCCCTCAATAATCCTTTTGAACGTCAGCCCAAGGAGGAAGCGCTAATGAAACAGATGACACTTAAAACCATCTTCCAGTGGAATGGGCCAGTGCTCACTGGCACTTGCGCTAGCACTCCTAGTGCGCCAGATCCACTCCCTTGCTCTCATCACTGTATCAGTACAGAGTCATTGGCCCTGATGGCGCCTGAGCTTTTAAATAAACAGCTCGCAGAGATGTAACTCCAGTTGGCCATTTGCAATGTTTCGCCCATTATCTGCACTCTTCTGGATTACATTGACGGAGGGGAACAAAGACGTATGCTCTGCGCTTTTTATCTTGCAGTCTTCTACTATTCATAGGGGCGCCGTTTTAGGAATTGGTTTGTTGGTTGTCACTTGCTGAAATTCGGTTTTGCACTGGGTGATTTGTATGTATGAGTGGGTCTAATTTGATATTTATGATATGCATTTTGCTACATGAAATATTTTTTGGTTGTAAACACGAGTTTACATTGATGAGATGATTTTTCAAACAATTGAAAAAAAATGAAATAAACCACACTGAAGTAATTCTGATAGCATGATTTAGCACCATGAAAATATGATGGATGGTCCCTGCGTTTGTGCGTTGGATGGTGTAATGTTAATGATAAAGGTATTTGCACCGCGCACCGTCACCAACGGAATTGGCCGCCAAGTGCTCTGGCTGATCTGCAAACAAGAAGGCGGTGTGGGGTTAGTCAGGTGAAGAGGGATTAGGAAAGTGAGAAAGGTGATATCCTGTTGGCAGCTTCAGTTCAATTTTCACTGTGCGCTGAGCTTGGGTGTGAATATCGGATCGATGTGAGTCCTCGTGTGCTGTTTGTGTGACTTATGTGTTGTTTGTTTGTTGTTGCAGTGTGGTGAAGTGTGGTGAAGTGCGTGCAGTTTGCTGTACGAGAAGGTGGTTGTGTGGATTTTTGTGTGAGTTAAGTATGCATAAATTTGAGCTTTTGGGTTACTGGGTTAGTCCTTATTATTCTTGTTCTATGTATCTGGTTGTCCTATGGAGTAGGTATATTCTTTCTCTTTTTTTCTTTCCTATCTGTCTAATTGTTAGGAGTGATGGTGTGGCAAGTTCCCAGATGTGTTATTTTCGACCTTTGTGTACCAAGTTGAGGCATGCATTGTCCCCCACTCTGGTATTGGTTCTGTATTTTTACAATCACCGGCTCCCTTCCTATCTATTTCTTGTTGGTGATCCATTGCTGCCTGTGTTTACTTTGTAGGCCAGGGTATTTTTGACATATCATCCTTACCCTTCCATCCCGGTCTCTCTTTGATCGTTCTTTGGTATGATTCTAGCATATCTATCTTTCAATTGGTAAGTTGATATGCCGTACATTGTTCTTCCCTTACTTCAGTTGATGGGCGGTAGCTTAGGGAGATAGGAAGGGTCGGTTTCCTCTCTCATCATTGTTTCAGCTGTGTATGTGCCCCCATACACATTTTTTCTAGTTACAGGGTGAAGAGCCAAGATTTGAGTTTTCTGATTAGGAGGTGATCTCTTGTGTTACGTATGTTGGTTGGTAGTTCGTTCCTGGTTTTTGGGGCAAGGTGAGAGAAGGAGGATCCTCCGAATTTTCTTTTGTTGTATAGTTTTGGTTCCAAACGGATGGCGCTGCTGGATTGTAGTGGCCTTGTTGGGCGGTGCCCTTTTCTCTTAGGAACACCACGCCTTGGCTGTGGATCGCTCTGTGCGTTATGCCCATTGATTTGAACTTGATTCACTGTTTTATTGTTAGGCAGTGTAGTGTTTTCAGCGCTGGTGTGATGTATTCTCTTCAGGTACTTTGAGGAGCAGTCTGGCCACAGCATTTTGTGTGTGTTGGAGTTTTTTTAGAAGTCGTTCTAGCATGCCCTGATATAGGCTATTGGTGTAGTCTAATCTGGACATGACGAGAGCGTTGATCGTGAGTGTTTTGTTAGCGAATGACAGGAATGCTACAATCCTTTTCAATGCTCGCAGGAGAAAGAAGCATTTCCTGATTAAAGCCTTTACTTGTGACTCTAGAGTAAGTTTGTTGTCTACAAAGACTCCCAGATTTTTTACAATCGATGATGGGGCTGGGTTTGTGCCAAGTACTGTTGGCCAGGGGATTTAGTGGTTGTCTCCTCTGTTTTTGTGATGATTATTATTTCTGTTTTGCCTGGATTGTGTTTGAGGTAGTTCGAATTAGTAGATTTCACGAAGGCAACTCTCTAATGTTGTGTTTTCTTTTTGTGTGCCTTGTATTTTATAGACTATTTGTGTTCTAACAAGTGAGGCTGTGTCTTTTAATGGTCTTCATTAGTTGAGATGGATAGATGTTGAATAATAGCAGTAGAAGGATGATCCTTGTGGTACTCTGCATGAGGATTCTCTTTGGTTGGATTTGAATGGTTTGAGCCACACGGTTTCTGTTCTGTTGTTAGGAAGGATTTGATCCATAGTAAGGTGCGGTCGTTGATTCCAATTTCTTCCAATCTCATGATGAGGATGTTGTGGTTAATTGTGTTGAATACCGCAGAGAGGTCTAGAAGGTCTAGAAGTATCAGAGCGGTACTATTATCTGAGTCTGCGTTTGCCTTTAGATCATCCCAGATTGAGAGAAGTGCTGTTTCCGTTCCTCTCATTGGTCTAAAGCCTACTTGCGCCTGTTCCAATATTCTATGAATTCTTGGGTTGTTCTAAATATGTATTTTGCCAGAAGTTTAGCTGGGTACGGGATGTTGAGGTCCTCCACGTTTCCTGCTGTATCCTTGAGGAGCGGCTTGATGTGTGTTGATTTGAAGGATTGTGGCACTTTCCCTGTTGAGATTGATTGGTTGAAGACATTTCTGTAGTAGTCCATGGATGTCCCTTGTGAGAGGATTTATTTGTATATGTTTGGGAGGCAGGGATCTGTCGGGGAACTTGTTTTGTTGCTTTTGTTTACCAGTTTGACAAACGTCTCCACTGATATTTGGGGGAAGCTTTGGAGTTGTTTGGGCGTTCCTCGTGGGGGTGGGTTGCATCTTGTGGTTGCATGGTCTGCTTTGTATGGTCTGTGCAGACATGATGTAGACTAGGTGTAGGTCATGTCTGCTGGTTGGTGGCTTCTACTTTAGGTGGGTGATCACGTCTTCAGGCGGAACACAAATGGCTGAAGGTCCAGAGCATCACAAAGATCCAAGCTCCAAGCGGTCTCCACTGGGAAGGCAGTAACATCTACTCGGTGAGCTCCGCCATCTTGAATGTTGGGGTTCAGTGGCCAAGCTGCGTCTTCCTTCAAGCTGGCCATGCTGTTGTAGAGAATCCCTTGCCTGAAGGGGAATCTCAGAGTGTGAAGGCAGACAAAGCTGCAATTAGCACGATTTATTTATTCAAAATGGTAGCCCTTAGCCACTCCGTGCTTTCCTGGCAAAGGCAGTGAAGTCTTTCTATAAATCACGGGTAGTCTATTCATCGATGCGTGCATTGTAGAAGTTGGTCTGGCACTGCATCTCTTTTTCTTTTCGGGTTTATGAGAGCATTACATAACTGCATGGACCTTTTGTATGGAATTAGCCCATCCCTTACCTTCCTCTTGACAGTTCCTCACTATTTTGATTTACTGTTGGATTAGTGGATCAGTGACATTGGATGTCTATGCTTAGTACACCAACATTTAGTATTCCGACACATCCTAAATGAGCTATGTTGCTTGTGATATGCTAAGCAGGTGGAGCAAGAGGATTCAGGGCAATGGGGGTCATTACAACCCGGGCGGTAAGTGAATAACGATGCTGGTAAAGGATTACCGGCATTGATTACCGCTCTGCACGATTATGATACGCCACCGTAATTAACGGCGTCGCCAATAGCGGCAGGAGGGCGGCCACGCGACCCTTCATGCCGGCAAAACTGGCATGGCGCAAACAGGGGAACATCACAAGTCAGGCGGACATGCAAATAACGCCCTACTGAAGCCCGAAAAGTACCTTACCAGCATGGAGCAAATACCGGCATTGCGGACCACCCGTAAACGGCCATGTGCAGTGTTCCCAACTGCCACAGGTGCACACAATCAGCACAGGTGGAGGTAATACAGACTGGGCCAGCACAAAAGGAGCACACCACACCCCTTCCCACACCCAGTCACACACCAAAATGATTCCAATACTAATAGCAATGCTGGTGCTGGAGGACATGATTGCACTGGAACTGCTGCAACAACAACAACAACAACAACAACAACAACAACAACAGGCAGCACAGAGGAGACGCAGGAGGAGAAGGAGGGTGAGGCAGGCCCAGCATGCCCAACCAGTGCATCCAGTGGCACCACACAGGCAGCCCCTAATCCCTCACATCAGAGCCAGTCCATTCAACTTAACCCCAGATCCACACCCTGTACCGTTTGGACCGGGACACCATCACCACCATTGTGGACATGATACATGACGACATTGTCAGCCTGATTGAAACACGCACCGCCACCCCACCCCTACTGAAGGTAGTGTCTGTGCTCCACTTCCTGGCTACAGGCACCCACCAGCACACAGTTGGGCACATGCATGGCATATCACAACCATTGTTCTCACGTACGCTGAACCAAGTGCTTGATGCCCTCCTGAAACACACAGGCGACCACATTTACTTACCACGGACTGGCCAGGAGATCTCAAACACCAAAGTTGGTTTCCATTCACTGGCCTGCATCCCTGGTTGCATTGGCACCATCGACTGCACCCATGTGGAATTGGTGGTCCCACATGCCATGGAGGTACCGTACCGCAACCGTAAATTACACCACTCCATCAACGTGCAAATGGTATGTGTCTCAAACAAGATCATCACACATTGTTGTGCTCGATTCCCTGGATCAACCCATGATTCAATGGTCCTGCGGAACTCCACAATACCACGCTACATGGAGCGACATGCAGGGCAGAGATCCTGGCTTCTCGGTGAGTTGTATGTTAGGCTCATGGAAATGCGATGTGAGTAGGTGATTGGAGGAGAGATGCATACTTCACCTGGCTGAGATGGGGGGGGAGATGCATACTTCACCTGGCTGAGATGGGGGGGGGAGAGATGCATACTTCACCTGGCTGCGAGTGCCTGAGAGAATGGACCATGCTCATACCTCAAAGCAGACCAGACCGGACCTGACCACATAATGCAAGATGTACGCAGCCCTACCATGTAAATGATGCAGTGTCACAACCATACCATAGGCATCTACATGTGCACTGTACTCAATCAAACCGTATCCCTGCAACACAATGCAGCTACAAGCAATTAGTATGGCCAATACACAGCACCAACAGAAAGGACTGTCCCCCATTACTGCGTACAAAGGAGTCACATGAGGGACAAATAAATTAATATACCACTACACTGACACAGAGGTCCTACAAAAGTTCATGTCACCATTTGTTGTGCATAATGAGATCATCATGAGGCTGACATCAACGGTGACAGGATGAAAGCATACAAATGACTGCACATCAGCCAAATCATGGAAACAACCGGCGTGGACTAACACAGTGCATGAGCATTCACAAGGAACAGGACCCCCCTGCGCCCACTAGGCGATGGCATGCACACCTGTCCATAAGAGGAATACACACATAGCAGTCACATCGTGTGTCTCCATTCATGCATGGAAATGTGGTTCAAATCAGGAAATAAATGCATGCTATGGTGTCATTGATACAGGCTCCATATGATGTGATGACTTACACATATACATTGTTGCCCGCATGCAGGTGATGCAGGCTATCCCTTTAAGAGGTGGCTCCTTACCCCAGTCCGGAACTCACAGAACAGGCACGAGGAGGACTACAATTGTGCGCATACATGTACCCGTGTGGTGATTGAGCAGACATTTGGCCTCTTGAAGGCACGGTTTTGCTGCCTCAGCAGGTCTGTGTTAGGGAGAATTCTCAGTTTAGGCTGAATTTCCTAACCTAGTGAGTCCCCCAGCAGCTTTGCTGGATTTCTGGAGTTTGTTTTTTTCTATCCTGCCAAGAGTGAGACTCTTTTTCTCCCACTCTTGGACATGAATGGGTGTAATTCCTTTGAATGTCAATGTGTTCTGTGGGCTATGGG
Source organism: Ambystoma mexicanum (assembly GCF_040938575.1). Lineage (NCBI taxonomy): Eukaryota > Metazoa > Chordata > Amphibia > Caudata > Ambystomatidae > Ambystoma > Ambystoma mexicanum. The sequence goes on from NC_090939.1 coordinate 192,529,448, forward strand.
GTCTTTTACTCCATAGGGTCTCATATGTTTTTCTATGTGTGTTACACCGCACCCTACATGCCGTAACACTGGGGCATCCTAGCGGACCTCCATCATAGACTCCATACCCGGGGACTGACTACTGTCTCCCCAGGCATGCAAAGTCACCATTGGCTTTACTGGACCTAAATTTACTAACAGAACTAGTACAAACCATCCTATTGTGGACATACTAGTAGGGGTAATTCGATTACTCGTGGGTCTGTTATTCTAGGGGCCACTGTCCCGTCCCCCTCGTCGAGTTTTGGCTGGTGGCAGTGGAAACTACTTGTTATATTCGACCCCGAATATAACCCTATGGTATTCTTCCCATTGTTGGTGCCATTCTGTCTGGGTTACCACAGGGGTGTGGGAGGGGGTTTAGGCACCCTGGACCGAGTTGCCTTGCCAACTCCGGTCGCACTCGGGTGTGATTGGCCCGAGTGGTGAGCCTCCCCGCTCACCACTTAGCGTGTTTTGAGTGACTGCTAGGCTGAATGAATGGGGTTTTTTCTGCATAAAAGCAGGGCTTTTGGGACTGGATCTTCAGAAGTCGCCACAGGACCTAAGAATCCGACGAGGGTAAAGCTGAGCCGAACTGCAACGATGACACCTCCGGTTGAGCCCTGCTGAACCGACTCACCACTTCCCGACGACAGAGGAGATCTCCCTGCCGGAGAGTCTCTTCCCCTGGCTGGTGGGAACAACCAGTCACCTTTGCTTTTTCTTCGCCCAGGACGCAGTGGTCGAATTGCCCGTGCAGAGCACCTCGGCAACCGGATAGCCACTACCCCTGTACCGCGACCAAAAGGTGGTGCCTTGTGACTGAGAACTCCGCGGCTGGTCTCTTCCCTGGTGGTGCACCGGACTTCACTTTTCTTTGACAACGAGATCATCTCTTCTCTTGGCAAAGACCCGACGTGCATCCACCACCAGGAACAACTGCCCCCGCCGGAGCTGTCTCTCCACAAACAAGGTACCGTACCCGCCTGGCTTCCCTTTTTGCCGGATAGAGTGAGGTGTCTGAATCCTCGCCTTTCCATTGGGTCACCTCCAAGCGCTCTTTAACTTTCTGTTCTGAACTGGTCCAACCTTTCCATAACAATTTGCGATAAAGACTCAAAGCGCATTTCCACTGAGACACTTTTTGGGACATATCGCCTTGCCTCTCTCCGAGTGGGCCTGGCCTCTGAACTTTGTGATCTGCAGTAGACCCTGCCTTCCTTGTCTTGCATTTGTCCGTAAAGTATTGATACCGAGTTGATTTCATAACCTGCCTAATTTTTCTCTCCCGTCCTAACGAATACTAGAGTGCCATCTAGGTTAAAGCATACAACTCTGTCTGCAAATAAGTGGTGCCGGTGAACCTAGACTTGTCGAACTATTGTTAGGGGGATTGATATTTTCTTTGTATAGTAATTGTGATTGAAGTTGTTTGCCGTATTAGTGCCAGAGTGTTTTCTATAGATGTGTTGTTATAAATAAATACCTTTATATCTTTACACCGAAGCCTTTTTCCGTGTTTGCTTGTTCTACTGTGTAGATTGCCCTATTTTGTATATATGTCTAACTCTTCTTGAGGGAAGTCTGACTGCTCAGCCACAGCTACCAAGTGAATCTGTGTGGTACAGACTGCTACCAAGTGGGTTCATTGCCAAACACCTGTAGTCCTAAATCTTTTGCAGTGGTCCCAGAGGGAACTGCACAGGTTTCCGCCTAACAGTCTGGTGGGGCACTCCTGTAACGTCATGAAAAGGTGGGGAAGATCGTCATGGCATGTGTCATGCTACACAATATGTGCATCAGACGGAATGTGCCTCTGCCCCCTGACTCTGAACTGCAACCACCTGACGATGAGGATGAGGAGGGTGGAGATGGGGCTGCACTTCAGGGAGGCGGCGATGCACAGGAGGGACGTGCCATACGTCAGACTCTGATCAACCAATGTTTCTAGCACACATGGATGGGGAGTGTGACATGGAGGTGGCACTCAGGGAACTGGGTGTGTCAGGGACATGGACACTGTAGACTGTTCACCAATAAAGCACACGTACACAATAAGCAATGTCCGCACATGTGAATTATGATTTTCCAAAACGTGTATTAAAGAAATATAACAAAGTGCATAAGCCCTCCACCCCACACACCCTCTACCCCCTCGCCCCTCAACTCCCCCACACACCCTCTCCCCACTCCCCCCTCAACTCTCCCACACACCCTCTTCCCCCCTCCCCCCTCAACTCCCCCACACACCCTCTTCCCCCTCCCTCTCCCCCCTTGACTTCCCCACACATGGTGTGCAGTAGCGTGCAACATTAGTCCACATGCCACCAGTATTCCTGCCTGTGCCTACAGCCCTCACTCTCCTCCAGCACCAGGTGCACCCCTGTCCCATCTGCGCAGGTTCTGGGCAGACCTACGCACGGGGCTGGTCCTGGTAGAACTTGCATTCGAAGATGACCCAGGTTGTTCTGGCAACTGTGGTGGACGCATGGCCTGCATTGCTGCCACCATTTCAGAGAGGACGTGCTGGACTGCTGCCAATTCGGTGCAAATGTCCTTTGAGGTGGTCTCGATTGCTGTTTTCAGGGATGCAGCACAGTCCCTAATGTCGTCCCTTGCCCGGCCACATTCCGTTATATGCTGAGTCAACAGCCCTGTGATCTCCTCCTGGCGCATCTGAATAGCCCTGATCCCCTCTTGGCTGGTTGGTACTTGGGTGGATGTGTGAGGGGTTTCCACCATTCTTTGTTCATCATGCACAGTTGGCGTTGGGCTTGCACTTGCGGGCCATGAATCACCAGGTGACAGCCCATGCATGCTGCTGTTCTGCAAGCTGCATGGGGATAGTTGTGGTGAGTGCAGGGGGCCTGTGGCGGGTGTTGCGTCATGCAGCTGAACCTCTGGCTCCTCGTCCGATACGTCTGCTGTGACAGCTGTCTCACCACCTGTGCTGCTGGCAGCCGATGCTGTGCCTTCTGCCACTGTCTCCTGGGTGATGGTGGTTGGTGTGGCTGCTGTTGTAGGGGCCGTGGTGCACATTGGTGCTGTGGTCTGTGGGGTTTTCTTGGCCTTCCGCAGTGGTGCAGGTTGGCCTCTACCCCTTGAAGTGGAGGGACGTTGTTCTCCCTCCTCGCCCCTGGCCTTCTTATGTGGTGTGGCATCTTCCTCCCTGGTGTACTCGTCACCGCTGTCTGAATGCATGCCTGTGGGGGACCAATAGAGGGAGAGGGTTAGTGATGGGTCTACAGGCATCGGGCATGCATTGGGGTGGCTGCATCCATATGGTATGGCAGATGATTGACATTGGGGGAGTGACTTACGAGTTGCTTGGCTTTTGGGTGGGTGATGCATTGAGGCGTCTGGGTTGGGACACATATGGGGTGCATTGTGCATGTGGACAAGGTGATGCTGTGCACTGGCTGCAGGCAGTCTTGTACATATGTGTCTGGTGGACCCTGCTCAACATTGCACTGTCAGTTCAGGTGACATCATCGTGGTGGTGTTGGCATTGTTTCATTTGGGACACATACCTGCATCGGCTGATGACGGGGCTCCTCGCTCCATGTCCCCCACTCCCTCAATTGCCTCGGTCCCTATGGTGCTGGCGCATATCTCCTCCCATGGTTGCAATTTGATGGGGGACTCCGCACCTCCGCCTGTCGCCATCCCCAGGTTGCGGTTGGCGGAGAGGATGCCCCACACGCGTAAACGCAGATCGTCCCAGAGCTTACGTCAATCTTTGGGAGTGCGGGGTGTGGTGCCAACGGCACTTACTTTCTGGGTGACCTTCGCCCATATCTGTTTTTTGCGCTGCACTGCAGGGCGGGACATGTCTGAGGAAAACACGACATCGGCATGTTCCTGCAGCGGTTCCGTGAGCATGGTTAACTCCTCTCGGGAGAAGCGCTCCTTGCGCAGGCGATCAGTGGTTTTTTTGACAGCTTTCGGCAATGTGAGATGCAGCAGGTATTGTTGGAGGTGTAGCAGAGTTCTGGGGGTCAGATGGCTCCTGGTTGTGGTGTATGGCAATGGATTATGTTTTTAAAGATGGCCGCCGTGCTCTTTCCCGTTCCTGTGCGATGACGCTACTTCCGATTCCGCTTATTAGCGGTTACCACTAATAGCGGTTACCGCTATTAGAGGTGAACGCTATTAGCGGTCAACGCTAATGCCGATGGCTTGTATGCCGGAGGAGCTATTTGCACCACGCACAATGCCGGTGAGGGGTATTTGTCACCCTTTAACGGCATGGAGGTGGGGTCATTACCGGCATGGCGGAAAGCTCGTGCCTGCGTACTCGTAATTGGCCGCTTTTAGCGGCCTATTGCCAGCACGGACACAGTACTTGCGCCATACCGGTAATGACTGGTACTTACCGCCCGGGTTGTAATGAGGCCCAGTGTGTTAGAGTCTAGGGTCCCATGTCTTGTTGGACAAGACACCTAGGGCCCGATTCATGGTATATTTGCCCAGTTCAAAGTGAATTTGCACTTATGAAAAGTGACTTTGCACTGCCTACACAATCCCTGATTCATGGAACCGTGCAAAGTGTATTTTTGCCGTGCAAAGTCCAGGCAAAGTCATTTTGTGCTGCAAAAATTACTCTGTGCTGACTTTGCCCGGACTTTGGATGGCAAAAATACACTTTGCGCGGTTCCATAAATCAGGGTTTATGTCATCAGTGACACCTCACTTTTCAGCAGTGCAAATTCACTTCGAACCGGGAAAATAGTCCGTGAATCGGGCCCCTAGTATTGGGGATGTTAGAGTGCGTGTGGGGTCAGAGTGGAATGCGTGGTGTGAAGGAGTGTTGGGTTACAGAGGTTCTAGAGGTGGCAGCTGCCGTGTTGGAGAGAATGAACTGGCTGGAAGGGTGTGGGGCACCAGTGATGCTGTCAAAAGGACTTAAGGATGCGACGTACCTGTTAGTGTTTGCCCTGAGCGTTTGGAAGACCAGAGGACAATACAGCGTACAATCACAGTTTTCACAGTAGGCATCAGTGGGGTTGAAACATCACTTTGAGTCTTTTAGTGATGTTCTGATTTGTGCTTGTAGCAATTACGACCTATTGTGAATTTTTGGTCTGTGATTTTCCAAGGGTGAATTTCGGTATGAGGTTCTGTGCACACATGATGCCTAAGTACTCTTACACAATGTGAACATCTTGCTCACTGGTGGGGTGCCACACTTTGCCTTGATGTGAGTGCTGAAGGAGATTTGCTGACTTTAATAACTTCAAACTGCCCAATTTACTAAACTCTTTCCTGCCAGTCTTTACAGCATTTACCGAGTGATGTTTGTTGACTCAAATTTAAACACAATAGTCCTCGGGTAATTTCTACCCAGGTGCAAACTCTGAGTTTGACGTTACAGAGGTTAATTTTGCAGGTGGCGATTCTTAAAAAAAGGTTAAGGAAAAAAGTAGGCGGTTCTTAAAATACATGTGTACTTTGTGTCCCAAATTTGAATCCAGGCTCCAATCACTACAGGAAGCAGGACGTGACATTTTCTCTGCATGAGAGGTAAATGCAGCAGCCGTTTCGCCACAAGTATAAAAGCAACATTGCCCACGGGTTCTCTGTGGTTAATGTGCAGTCTAAGTGTTCATGGCCCACATGGAAGAAACACATGGTTTCCAGCTTGTATGCAGTGCTTTCTTTCTTCATGATTGGGAGCGGCTGAGGTTTGTACTAAATCCCGTTTTTCCCCCTCACAATTTAGCAATATCCTTTCATGCTTGCTGTGTCTTTTATCGATGACGCTACTCTTCGACAGAGTAGACTTTCACCTTGTTTTTTTAAACATCTAAATGTTCTTCTTTTTGAACAGGGACAGGTTGGCAATTCAATTGCAGACAATGCACTAGAAACAATGGCTGGTATAACTACTTTGTCCCAACATTCTGAAATTTCTTCTTTTTCTCTCCTACTTTGAAAAAGAACATTCGTACCAGGGGAGGTGGCATTAGCCAATCAGGTGGCTAGAACAATGGGTGAGAATATACATTCTCCTCCTGCTATTCCAGCCACCCGAGGCCCTTGCCCGGGTGGTGCCATCTTTTTTTTCTGAATGTGTTGCAGCAGGGAGCTGTTGCCTCCCCACCCCCATAACAAACCCAACCCCTTGGCCACACCCTTCCCCACCCGCTCTCTCCCTCCCCACTTACCAGCTGGACTGGAACTTTATGCCCTGTTCCTGGCGCTCCTCCCGCTTCCGGCCACCATAAAAATGGAAAAGGGACTTATTCCCTTTTCCATATTGTGGCAGGCATCTTGTTTTTTGTTTTTTTTTTCCCTCAGAAGATGGGCGTTGCTTGCTCAGCCAAACTCCTGAGGAGAAAAAAAACATTTGCACCCCAGATAAAACCCAGAGTGTGAATGGCTTTCAACCCCGCTGTAGGAGAGCGGACATGGTCTTTAACAGCACCCAGCCCTTGCAGAGGCACTCGCTTCATCAGGCCTAGCTAGGCTCGGGCTGGGGGATGTTAAAGACCATAACTGCCCCCCACAGCGGGGGTGAAAGCCATATTCTACCCTCATTTGATTGGATATTCCAATGTCATTGACAGGTGTTAAAATCCCTAGGCACACTTCTCAAATGCCCTACTAGGGCCTTTCACTTGGGCTGGGGGCTGTTAATACCTCATATTGCCCTTCCAATGCTGCATCAGTGCTTGAAAATAATAAATATATACATGACCATGAGGACCTATTTAAGGAGGCATATGCCGTATTTCAAAACAATGCACCTTTGCTGTGTTGAAGACGTTTTCTCCATTGCCTGGGGGTTAAATGCTAACAGAGTGGATTCAGCAAATATTGTGTAATGCTGTCTCTGAAAGACCTGACCACCTTTTTCACTATCACCCAAGGGCGCGCCAGGTAGAGAATAAACCAAGCACCACTGTAATAATAATACACAGTGTTTTACAGCTGGACTCACACAGCAGCCCTGACCTGCAGGAAACCTTTATCCACCTGACCACTTTTAACCACAGCGTTTCATGAATGATGGAATGACAATGTCAGTGGCACTGGATTATAACACCGCCCACCTTTGCCACACAAGGGATGCCAGGAGGCAGAGGGATAGGGAAATGCAGGAAGTAAAGAAAACGGGGGAACAATGGAAGGGAAGACTTTAATAGAAATGAAATCTTCTCTGTGATGAGGCTGGGCTTTCTGGATCTGGCTTCCCAGAATCTGAATCCTGCAGACTCATTAGCCACCCTCTTTGTCTTTCCCCTGGGAATGCACCTGATATATGATTTCACTATATCACTGCACAACCATCACTCACAAGGGTGATGGTGCTTTCCTTTCCTTTGAGGTTGATGAAACTGAACCCGTAGGTCCTTTAATTGAGGGAGAGCTCTATGGGATGGATGGGAATGGAGATTTTACTCTTACACCAATATTAAAACCGACTCAGGAAGTTGCCGAAACATAATTGTTGTATTTGCAATTGTCTAAAACCGGATGTCAAAGGACGTTCACTCAAGTCTTCCCAACTCAAGCATTTAATAAAAAATTACATTTATATAGTAAATGCTCCTCATTACTGATGTCATATTACGGGGCAAAATAAGAAAACCTACGTGAGATTGTGGTTGGTCTACGGGGAACATCTAGGTTTACTTTCTATGGGGGATAGGATTGTGATTGGATCTCTAATGTCAGGTGGACAGCTATGCCCACCCCTAGCGCAAGTCATCTTTGCTGTCATAAAAAACACAGCGTTTCATTGGCTTTCAAACTATAGGGCTCTTTACTGCATAGCCCTCTATGATTGGTTTGTACGCATGTACCCTTCTCGAATATTCCACTCACTAGCAGCACGCAAGCTGGTACCACAGGTGCTGGAGAGTTGGACTTGACCATGCCTCCCCACCCAATTAGCCCCACATCCATCATCACTCCTACTGTCTGCCATTCAAATTAGTCTTTGGACACGGCCTTGCAAAGAATCACTGTGCCTGAGAATAGAATGTAGTGTGAGCATGGCCTTATCTTCGAGTCTCGGTGTAGCTTACCCAAAGTCTATTTTCATATTGACCATGTGACAGGGACCGTGCTTTGAGCTCCTTATTCGCATTTAACCTCAACAGGAGCTCGCCTCGCATCTCATATTCTTAGTATCTTCTTGAATAGATTACCAGTTTCTTGGCTGCTCCAACTCTTGACACTGGGCCAGGAAACCTTTCTCGAATCTTCCCACATCATCAACTGTTTTCCTCTACTGCGCCACACTTTCAGCTCTTCTGTTCATGGGGTCCTAGTTTGCTAAAACATGTGGAACATCCAGATTCTATACATATATATAAACTAACAAAAAACGTTGTTAAAGGGACATTATGGTTAAGTTGCACTACTAAAAAACCTATGAAATTCATTGGAAAAACCTTCCTACAGGGACGTTATAGTTACAGGTTAAACCAAAAACCCCCAGAAATCCGCCAGTTATGGTAAGGTACGCAACCATAATTCGCGCTATCACTGTGCACTACAAGGACTAACACCCATGACCTCAAAGATGACATGAAAGGCTGAAACACGTGTAAGGGGTTGCTGTTGGTACTCTTGTTCAGAAGGGAATTGCCATAGCATTTCGGTGCTGGACTGCCCATTTGGGCGGGACAAAGAATGATATGCAAATCGTTATTTCCCATTTGTGAAAGGTACAGTGAGCAAAAAGCGTGTGCTGCAAACTCTTATCTCAGAACAGGTTATAATGCCCTGTTGTTTCTGGAGAGGGGCACCTGCTACCTTTTCTGAAACTTAACATTGCTTTAGGCTAGTTGTTTCAATAAAGGGGAAATGTTTTTAGTAGCGCAACTTAACCATAACGTCCCTTTAACAAAGTTGTTTTATTGAATTTCATAGGTTTTTAGTAGTGCAATTTACCCGTAATGTCCCTTTAACAAAGTTTTTCCAGTGAATTGATAGGTGTTTAGTAGGGCACTGTGAGCAGAACCTTCCTGTAGCACAGTTTTTTTAGTAAAGGGGATAGGTTTTTAGTAACGCAACTTAACCATAACGTCCCTTTAACAGTTTTTTTTTGTTAATAAATTTCATAGGTTTTTAGCATGGCACTGTAACGGGAACGTTGCTTTAGCATAGTGTTTGCAGTAAAGGTGATATGTTTGTAGTACCCCACCTTCATCATAATGTCCCTTTTTTGTTAGATATTTGCATATGTTTTTAGTAGGACATTGTAACCGGAACATTGCTTTAGCATATTGTTCTCTGTAAAGGTAATATGTATTTGGTACCGCAATTAAACCATAACGTCGCGTTAAGAACGTTTTGTCATTGATAGCTTGGCTGCCCTCCTCAATAACTTTTGGAAAGGCCAAATTTATCTCTGTATCTATCCGTTTGTGCTAGCCCTTGCCTTGCCTAATAGTGTCGGTGTATCTTACAAATGAAAGGTGTGCATGTTATGTGTTGGTGACACTGAGGGTGGTGTTTCATTTTGTGTTAACATAGCATGGTGAATCTGTGCCGCACATTAGTAGCCAAGATAGCTGCATGTAAGTAATGTGGAGGTTTCCTATGCACACTGCACGTGGCCGGCGTGTGTGCAATCACAATGCAAATGTCCGTAGGACTGCAGTACTAGCCACATTCCCGCATCTTGTAATGCTCTTTTAATTCATTGTGGGAGCGCACATCTATTGGTTTTAGAACTATGTCCATGCTTAGGTAAGAGCTCCTTTGTCGCCAGCCCTACGGATTGATATGGTAGGCTTCCGAATTTCAACTACTAGTCACGACTACGTGGGTTGCTCTGCAAACCTACCATTTTGTCAATGCACCACGCTTGCCTGTATGAGGCCCGCGGGAAAACAAGGAACGGCAACCTTGAGTGTACAGTGGGCGTGCTAAATGTCACAATAGTTTGATGAATATGCTGCTGGCCTTTCCATGACCTGTAATACGGGCACACCATCTCAGCACTGAGCACTTTGCCGGAAAGTGTCAAGGGTTCTCCTGCGGGTCATAGAGTTGGAGATAACATTTAACTAAAGGTGTGACATTTTGTAATGAGCCTGTGAAATGGCAAAGCTGGTGAGGATTTGTCACTTACATAGTAGTGCATATTAAGAAAAGTAAGCAAACAGCAGAATCTTTGGAGAGGAAAGAATAGCACTGGTGGTTAGAACAGTACTGTAGCTGCATGGGACGCGCTTAATAAATATCTTCCTCCTGCATGTACTGAAGCTGCATTTCTCCTTGTTGTAAGCATTGTTGTATTTCACAATTCAATCATCTCTGTGCATGCTAGTCCTACGGCTAATGGCGTATTATGAACTGTCCATACCATATGTGATGAGAACAGAAATGCAAGCAGTAGGTTAAGTTCATGTACAGCATTCTCCACATAGACTGTGGCCTACAACAGGGGCACTCCTGTACGGCAACGGAGCGTTAAAAGACCATTGTACACCATATGCTGCGCTAATGATCCTTAACTGCCAAAGGGCATTGTAGTGCGCATGTACTGCAACCCGGTAGTCTACAAACGGAATCTATTTTGAAGTGCTTGGGAAGAGTCCGTCCGGGAGCATGGCAATGAGTGGCGGCTATTTAAGTGAGGGCCACCCAACATTACCCTCACTGTGCATGTCCCCTATGATATCCCTGTCGGTGATGGCCCTTCCGTGCCAGCCCTTGCCTTCGTTCCTTCGGTGGCGTGTGTTACAAGACCAAAATAAATAGGGCCTCATTACACGGTTGCCACCGGTATTTTACCGTGTCCGCCTTGGTGGATGGCAGAATTACCGCCCTACTCCAAGGTGAGCGGGGGCGGTAATTCCCCATTCACCAAGGCTCTTCCCCATTCCCATTTTTGCCCCCATAGGGCATAATGGGAATGGGGAAGGTGCTAATTAAGGGACCGTAATTATCTCTGAGGTCCCTTTGCGGCACCCAACTTTAACGGCTGGTAAAACCAGCCGTTAAAGTCGGGTCCCGCAAAGGGAACTCGTAGTAAGGCGGTAGGGGTTTACCGGTACCGGTGCCCTTACCGGTACCGGTAAACCCCTACCGCCTACCCTGTAATGAGGCCCATATTAATGAACTGCAAAAGGAAAAAAAGTAAGTAAAGAAAGCTCTTTTCAGAGTGCAACAAACTAAGTGGCAATGAAGGGAGGCAGGGTGCTGCGCATCGTATACCCTCCACAGATTGTGTGCTAAATAGATGGAACCGTAGTACTTAGGAAAACAGTGCAGTCAAAATGGGTAGAAATGGGTGGCTGTTGAAAGAGATAGTTTTACGTGTTGCAGTGTGTTTTTAGGAGCGCAAGTGCGCAACCCCCAGCACAAACATTATTCTTATACTTCCAAAAAGGGCAGCAGGTCAATTTCTGTAGGCCGTGCAGAAAACAGAAATGCAGTAATATTAAGAGGAACAATATTTGTGGGGAAACCTCTTCATGCTGTGAAACGTCAGATTCCCATTTGTAAAGTACGACATTGGCACAAAACATAAAAAGGCACAAATAAACTTCTTCACAATGTACCACGCTTTCTTCGTTTCCAGACCAAATGAAAAATAATGCACTGACATGGGTGTCTGCGTAATGGGATACAAAATTATGCAGGAGACCGGAAACAGACGCATGACCTGGCTAAGTGCCTCCTTCAGCTTAAACGGCACTGAAAATCGTGTTACTTGTTGTGCAATTTTCCCTCCACAATGAACAAAAATAATATTGTTGTAATCGCGTGTCACCAAAGTCTCACACAGACGTACCAAAATCAATCACTTCATTGTAGGTACTCCATATGCGTACAAATCCACATGATACAATCCACAATAAGCTCCCACTGGACTCTGTTTTCCATTCACTGTGAAGTAATGTATGTGGAACTCCCCTACAAAGAATGCGCTGTGGCTCGTTCAACACACAGCCATAAGCGCACCCTCTGAATTTTGCTTGACAAATATACAGTGTACCACAGTCTGTGCTTGCACTCCACACCCAGAAACCTTATTGACCAATCATGTGTCCTCCACAGGCCTAAATGTATGTCGGCCATGTGCAAAAGGGTTGTATGTCACACTTGCAATCCAGCAACTGTCGCAATGTCCGCAGACTTTTCCAATAGTGCGCGCGTGGGAATGGGGGAATAAATGTCTACCAGGGTAGGGGATGTTGTTTGTAGTTGTTGGGTGTTCTGACCCACGTTTGGACTATTAGGCTACAACATTTGGTGCTGTGGGCTTAGGAAATCCAAGATGGCCGAAAAAGCCCACATGTGCGCCAGAATCTATGAAAACCGCGCAGTTGTGCACACTAAAATGGTTGCCTAACTTGCCACCCACCAATGCAAGCAGGATGGGCCGGGGTGCCATGAGTGAAATGTGTGCCAAAGGAAAAACCACACTTCAAAATCACCTTTTGTTTCTCTGAATGCCAGCTCAAAATGCCTATTTGCAACACATCCAAAAATCTCACTGAGCACCAGCGGACATCTGGCAGAATAAAGTCTTGTGGGCATACAAAATCTGGAAAGAGGATGAAAAGTTATATTCTGAAGTGACTTGAAGGTTTATAACAAGACTGGCTGAGCTGTGGATTTCAGCAGTTTAAGTAAATTTGGACTGAAAGACACTAAAAATCTAAATGTTTAAAAGAAATGAGTGACCTACATTTGAGTGTCACATAGGCTGCAATTGTTTAAATGTCATAGTTTTAAACTTAGAATCAGCATTCTAGCTGCATATGTAAAAAATTGTTAGTTATTTCAATGCAGAAAACTGGGGAACAGAAATGACATGTGGCTAAAAACTGGCTTAAAGAGATTCCAATTTTGCCTGGCAACTACCCCCATCAGCAGTGAAACTTGATTCACAAGTAACTTCCCAGGCCTGGCTGTTTCCTGCTGGCCACACTAAGGATATGCCATCTCTCTGATAATTGAATTAAGGGGAGCCCCCACAGAATACAGGAGCTCTGAACAATGCAACCCCCTTCACCCAGGCAGAAGGTTTATTGCAGATGTCGTAAAACAGCTTCCTCTTGGCAGAAGCTGGGAGGGGCAGGGTCTCTGAGCTTGGCAGAAACTGGAAAGACTGGTTTCTGTACCATGTGACCTGAAAAGACACACCCCTGAAGCTAGAATATGGTTTTAGAAAAAGATGAATAACTCATAGAGCGGACTTGTGAAAATTATTTAAATGATACCATAATTCTTGTGATTTTTCTGCCCACATTTTAAGACGTGTTAGGACCCGGTGGTATGTTCAGGGGGGTTTTAGCGGAAAAGAGGATATTACTCAAAATGTGTGCATGTGAAAAATCTGACACTTCATCAACTAATGTCCATACTCCTTGCGCACATGTGTGTAAATTTGGGTTAATGTCCGAAATTGCAAAATCAGTTAAAAAGTGCAAATGTTGCCATTTCTGAATGCAAGCCCCCAGGAAGAGCAGATTTGGACAGGGTATACCTCCTGTGATATGTGATGGGTGCGTGTAATTTTAAACGAATGTGTACCTGTGCAAATATGTATTTGGTTCAAATCTAGATTTGTGTGCAAGTTGACAGGAGGAGTGGACTTTCTGCAGGCTGTAAAATGACATCACTCTGACACAACTTAGCTCCCCCAATCAGGGGAGAAATGAAAGCTTGGCCAATGACAAGTGGAGAGGGGTAGAGCCTAGTGATGCTGCACACACACCCATTTTCAAAACACATAAAAGCAGACAGACAGGACAGATAGGGACATTCAATTCCATCTGCTGCGGGACGCTCTGCCGGGAAAATCCAGACTTCAAATCCATCAATCTCTAGAGAAAGCTGTGCAGAAAGATCCAGACTTCAAATCTATCAATATCCAGAACCAGAGCTGACCCAGACCAGACCAGCAGAAGAGAGCTGACCCAGATCACTGTGAAGAGCAGAGACCAGACCAGAGTCCAGTCTAAAACCTGACCAGATCCGTGGCGAGGCCCATTTAATTCAAGAATATAGTGTGAGTACCTAGCCAGACTGTGCAGAACCAATCTCTTAGTTAAAATAATATAATTCAATCTATTTTAATCTAAGTAGAACTGTCTCCTAACTGTCACCTGTCATTTGTAAAGCTGTCACCTGTCATTTTCTAGTTGCAAGCTGCACTTGTCACTTTGAATTTTAACCTTCCAAATCCGAAAAACTACCTTTATTTAATCGCTCATATCTCCGTAACCGTTTGTGCTAGAGACTTGCAGTAACTTTCCTCAGAAAGCTTAGAATCGTGGCTTTTCTACGAACCTAGAACCGCATTCCTACCCCCGATAGTTTTGCTGTAATCGTGAAAAATGCACTCGCGAATTTGCCACGATTTGCAAAATTTCTTCACGTGTGAAAACAGCAGTTTTCTTGCTTTCATTTGCCAAAAATTCGTTTAACCTGCTAATTACTCCTAGATCCTTGCTAAAGTGAGCCTGAACTCATCCCAAGTATATTTCACTCACCCTGAACCTCCTAGAGGGAATTAAAAGCATTTTAGTATATTTTTCACTTCATTGCCAGCACATGTAAAAGCATTTTGGGCCTGTGTTTAAAACTCCGATCTGTACTCTAAGCTTGCTGGGGTGAACTGAATTACATTTGATTGCATTTCTGAGAACTGTGTGCTTTCCTTCCATTTCCTCGCATTGCATAAAGGGGGGAGGGGATTGCCAGAGAAAAGTGATTACATTGTTATGTTGAAATCATATTGAGTATTTTCTGTATTGCATTTTTCATTCAACATTACATCCATCTGAACTTATATAAAGTATTCTCTACCACCTTATTCTTCTGTTCCTATTCACAAGTGTGCTAGTGCCAGACTATCCATTCTTGATTACTGCTCAGATTAAGTGTGATATTCAATTATTAAATTATTATAAAGCGTGATATATATATATATTGTTTAAATGATCAAATAAACCTTTAAACGTGCAAAACAGAACTACTTCTTGGCTCCGTGGGGTCAGGAGGATTCCAAGAGAGGCGTGTTATATAGGGGTAGTCATCCAGAAAGCATGAACTGGACATAAAGATATATTAATAAGGGTTTCCATTCAGTATCCCAGACTAGGCATTGACTTAGCTGTAGTGTTGAATTGAATCCTCTTACATAGTGGTAGCTCTCAAACGAGCCGTTTTTTTTTTGAAAGGTGCTTCCACAGAAAAAAAATGTGGGGGTTTTTATAAGTGTTTTTGTTTGTTGCACTTCACCTCACATTCTTACAATAGCGTCTTCAGTGCAGCCTGTAGATTGGGAAACAAAATGTTATTGCCACAGGGCGACATTGAAATGCCATTTCCATTGAAAAGGTTCACATATCGATAACCAATGTTGTCATTCTCACATGAGTACATACCAGCAGCATGCAAGAAGTTACACATGCTTCTGTTGAAAAGACGCCGCCCGACATCTGGCTGCCGGCAACATTCATTGGAATAGTTATATCCTGGACTTGGTGGTATACATGAGAAAACCACCTTTGCAGTGGGAAAATGTGCTTCACTGCTTTCATCATCTTTTTGAGTTGATGGTGCACACTTGAACAAGCTATGGAATCCAAAAGCAATGCAAATAGTGCACAAACACAATGTGTACAGTAGCGAAAGTGGCCACTCGTGAACATTCTGCAAGCAAATGGTCAAAAGTACGGACAGCGACACCGCACAACAAACCCTCCACTTCCTCCAAATTCAAATTGCCGTTAAAGCCTCTTCCCACTGCATACTGGAACAGATCTAGCACAAAGGGATCACCCACTATGAAAACTGTGCGTCTCGCTATCTCTGCCAGCCTCACTACACAGAGTAATGAAACAAAATATGGCCGCCCTTTCCTGTGATACACACTCTCATCACCTGATTGGAGAATTTCCACAGTCACATTTCCATTGGCCAGCATGGTGAGAAACACAGATTGTGGCATGTTCACTCTCCATGTAACACTAGCAGTTCTGTATAATAGTCCCCTGCGTACACACCACACCCAGAAACCTTGTTGCGCAATCCCTCAGCCTCTACAGTCCCATTTCCATGGCCACCGGCCTCAAAATTCCCGGATGAAGCTTTCATGCTGTGTGTGTGCATGGGGAAGAAATGTCAACCAGGGTAAGGGCTTTTGTTTGTAGGGGTGGGTCTGAAAAGAGCTGTTGTGTTTTTGTTTTTTTTGTTTTTTCTTATTATCTTCTTCTACATAAAGAGCTTGTTTTCAGTTTTATACAGTTGTGTGTTTTCTTTTCATCCTCAGAATCTGACAGGAACCTTTTGAGTGCATCTTGGAGATGAGCGCACAAAACAACATTACCAATGGACAACAACGAAATGCCATTTGATTGGAAGAACTCCGCATTTGCAGAAATAATGATGTCATTGTTACAGAAAAACATGTCACGAGCAGACATAAAATCAGACATGCTTCTGTTAATCAGACACCTTCCAGATTCTGGCTGGGTACAACAGCCAATATGAGTGGTCCATACTGTTGTTGGTGGTATGGTGGACAAAACCACCGGGCAGTCGGAAAAAGGCTCTTCACTGCATTCATCCGCCTCTTGAGTCGACGGGGCAAATGTAAATAAGACACATAACCCAATTGCAGCCCGCCACAGTCCACGACGACAACATGCACAGTACCGGAACTGGCCAGTTCTATGCAAAGTGCATGCATATCGGCTAAACTGAGGTCATCGACAGCGCACCACAATGCCTCCACTGCTTCCAAACCGAAATTGCCATGAAAGTTTCTTTCCTGGGCATACGTGTGCAGATCTATCACAAATGCATCACCCAAAGTCAACACAATGCGTTTCTCCACGTCAGCCTGCCTCACTATGCAGAGTAATGAATACCAGTATTATCGCCCCTTCCTGTGACCCAAACCTTCAGTACCTGATTGGATAATTCCCACAGTGCCATTTCCATTGGCCAGCACGGTGAGAAGCGCAGAATGTGGCATGTGCCCTTCCCAAAGTATCGTGAGGGGCGTGCCCCAGTAAAGCACAAACACTCCTTCTACCCTTTCCACTATCTTCTTCCCACCACGCCCTTATTGGGTATTGTTAAGTAGTCACACACTCATCCACCAATGCCATCCAAGACGTCAGCATCTAACACTGTCAGTTCTCCACAAGACATCATATGTACTGTTACAAATTCAGCCTGCAAGTGTGCTGTTATTGGAAAGCACGTCCAGTGGAAAGTTCAGTCAAACCTTGCTCCATTTGTGCTTGCACATTCATCCACATGAGCACCCATCACCACAAAAGAAAGGTATGAACATTTTTTTGGCAGTATGTTTACAACTCCAACATAAGTGCCTCTGCGTATGACATCTGCCTCTAAGCGTCATTACGTGTTTGAAAAGCATACTGGTTTTCCTCCCATCTCCTACCATGAAGTGGCAATTTAATGGTATTTGCTTGCAACGTTTTCATCACCCATATCATACAGCGTATTAACGAAACAGGAACTCTCTATTTTCCTTCCGACAATGCTACGAAATGTGTTCCCCACAAACCCACCTTCTACATAAATCATAAAAAGTTAGCACCAAAGCCACCACTGAATGTATCTTACCAACCTAAAGCTAGTTCCCAAAATAACAGTGTGTGCACGGCTGTGGTTCTTTGTACGCCGCACTATTGTCACAGCCTCTTTTTAAATCTGTCAGCTTCTGCTCTGCGCCTTCAGCAACTCATCCATAAGAGGACTGAGCAACTTGTCCTTGGCCTGAACGCCAGTGATCGTATGCTGGACTAAAATGTCTGCAATAGCTCCCAGTGGCTGCGAAGAATAAAATGAAAGCCATGTGCATTATGCAGAAGGCCTTCTGGTCCCTGGGAGCTCAATACCTTGCACTCTCACTTTCTAAATATCTGCTTGCTCCAGCCCTTCCCTCATCCGCCTCCTACTCCCTCAGGGTCAGTTGCTTCTGCACGCAACCAGTTGGTGGTAGATGTCTTTCTTCTTCTGGGGCCCCCCTCTGGAATAGTCTCTCTGCCTCCCTGGAACTTGAGGAGAACCATGTTAGGGTCTGGAAGCACCTCAATACTTTTCCATGTGTTTTTTTCCCCTCCTCTCCCCTGCTCACTTCCTACCTACAAATGATTGTGCACTGGTTTCGTACCCACCCTGTAATCTGTGGCCCAGGCCACCTCCCACCTGACAGTTCCACCCCTGCACTGGCTTTCTGCCAACCCCCGCACTTGGGGACTGTTTTCTGCAACCTTAACAGTTCTGCCACCACTTGATGTCTACACTTATCCTTCCACTTGCCAGCACCGATTGTAGTTGCACGTATTGCTATTTTTTGTTGTTCCCATTGTTCCCATGTACTCCACTTTGCCCTCCCCCTTCCCATTCACTTGCCCACTCTCAGTGTCACCTACCTAGTGGGAACAATGCCTCTTTGTGGCCTCTATTCCGCCTCGCTTTCCTCATCGTGCCTTCACACACTTGTTTGTAGGCGGCGTACAAATGCCACAGAAAACCATATCACATCATATCATATGATACACACACTGCATTCATACAAACAGGATGCCTGTCCCTTACCTTGCACACCTTCACCATAGCCTCCTACATTTCTCTGTACAAACAGACCTTATGCCACAGTGTTTGTGTACTCACCACAACCAGCAACCACATGGTGCAATGGCTTAGCCTCCACAGTACCAATGTCATAGCTGCCATCCTGAAAAGAGCAAGATGTGGTACGTCTAATCCTCAAAGTACCGTGGAATCTGTGGACTTACTATGCTAGTAGTGGGAGGGGGTGGCGGGGAATGTAAAACAGGGTAGGGGATTGTGTCTTTAGTACTGTCTCTAAAAACATGTTTTTTTCTTTTTCTTTTTCGTGTTTTTTGTTATGTACGTGCGTGCATACATTTTTTTTGTTCTCTCTTTTGCTGACTGTCTGTTCGCTTCTCCTCCTGACATTTCACTCGACTGAAGATGAACACTTCTCTTACATTTCTACAGGATTCTCTGCAACGCTTCGTGAATAGTGGGAAACAAAACACCATTTCCTTCGAACCACTGGAAATCTTGCTGGTTATTAATGCTTTCATAGTCGATGCAGAACATCCCAGCACTGCAGATAAAGTCACACATGCTTCTGTTTATCCAACATCTCCTGACCTCTGGCTGTGGACAAATTACACCGGCATGGTCCCATGCCCCTCTTGGTGTTATCGATGACAAAATCACCTTGGCAGTGGGAAACATCTGCACCACTGCTGTCATCAACTTCTTTAGGTGTGCGAGCAAACGTGAGCATGACATCTACCCCAAATGTAGTGCTCCAAAATGCATTACCACCACATCAACAGTACCAACAGAGGCCACCCATTTGCAAAGGAAATCCATGCACCCGAAACCCCACTCATACACTGTGCCCCAAAAAGCCTGCACTCCTTCCAACTGAAAGTCAGTATCGAAGCCTCTAACCGCGGCATACCTGTGCAGATCGCGCACAAAGGTATCACCCACTATCAGCACTCAGCGTCTGTCCATCTCTGCGAACCTCTCTGAATCTAAATGTGGGTAAATATGTCACTGCCCCTTCCTGTGAACCATACCCTTGACAGCTCATTGGAGAATCCCCACAGTTCCATTTGCGAAGGCTCCATGGTCATAAGGGCAGGATGTGGCACGTGCGCTTTCCCAAATGCAGCGAGGGCCACGCCCCAGTAAAGCAGACACAATACATTTTCCCTTTGCACTGGCATTTTTCCAACACTCCCTCATTGGCTGCTGTGAAATTTTTAAACACGCATGCACCAATCACATACTGAACCTCTGCATTGCACACTATCATTTCTGTACACAACTCCATGTTTACTATTAAACACTCTCAGTGCACGGTCCCTTTGCTTCCAGAGCCCCTCCACCAGAAACTTCTGCTAAAGGATGCACTATTTCAGCATCCACAAAGATCCTGAGGTGCGCCCAGCACACCTTTGGCCATGCACACAACAGCCCACCCTTGCGCACACCCAGCACAACAGTATGGATCCATGCATGCGATCATGTGGGCAGCTAACATTTTGCACAAACGTAACATACGTAGGTAGCGGCACTTCACCCCAACTCCCACACACCATAAAACACCCATTCACAAAAGCAGGTCGCAATTAGCAGAATCAACAAACATACCACGGCCTCCATCACCCCTACCCACAGCCAGTCACAAAGTATTGTGTCACTGCCAACCTAACCATAAAATATTCATAAGATTTGGCCTACTTCAACAAATCTGCACACAGCATAGTAACCAAGCACATATTAGCCGCATTTCAACAATACCCTCTTCTTCCCTTTGCACTGGCATTTTTCCAACACTCCCTCATTGGCTGCTGTGAAAATTTCAAACACGCATGCACCAATCACATACTGAACCTCTGCATTGCACACTATCATTTTTGTAAACCGCTCCATATATACAGTTAAACACTCTCAGTACACGGTACCTTTGTTTCCAAAGCCCCTCCACCAGAAACTTCTGCTAAAGGATGCACTATTTCAGCATCCACAAAGATTCTGAGGCGCAGCCAGCACACCTTTGGCCATGCACTCAACAGTCCACCCTTGCCCACACCCAGCACAACACTATGGATCCATGAATGCCCCCATGTGGGCAGCTAACATTGCGCACGTACGTAGGTAGTGGCACTTCACCCAAACCCCCCACACCATAAAACACCCATTCACAAAAACATGTCTCAATTAGTAGAATCCACAAACATACCACCGCCTCCACAACCCCTACCCACAGCAATTCACAAAGTATTGTGTCACTGCCAACCTAAGCACAACATTTTCACAACATTGGGCCACACAGCATAGTAACCAAGCACATATAAACTGCACTTCAACCATACCCTCTTCGATACTGACAGTATGCAAACACTGCACCCTGTGACCACACTGCATGACTTTTCACTGCACCATCTCCAACCACACATCAAAAACTTTACCAAGTTCTAACAGTGACCTCACCTGCAAAACCAAACATACACGCATGACAGCTTAGTTCTGCTGCTCTATGGCATCTGAAATGTGCTCCACAACCATTCCTTATAGGTCACCACCCTCTAACTGATGGAAAATCAAAAACTATTACTGCAGTGGGTGTCCTCAACTCCTAGGCTCTTGAGTGCATGGCCTACGGCCTTCGGCCATGCACCCAATAGTCTAGGCCTTTAATACACCCACTGCAACATAATACCACCATGCATGTCACCATGTCACACCACTCGATATTTACAGTTAAAGACTATCAGTGCACGGTCCCTTTGCTTCCATAGCCCCTCCACCAGAAACTTCTGCTAAAGGATGCACTATTTCAGCATCCACAAAGATCCTGAGGCGCACCCCGCACACCTTTGTCCATGCACACAACAGTCCACCCTTGCCCACACCCAGCACAACACTATGGATCCATGCATGCGATCATGTGGGCAGCTAACATTTTGCACAAACGTAACATACGTAGGTAGCGGCACACTTCACCGCAACTCCCCCGTGCCATAAAACACCCATTCACAATCACAATTAGCCGAATCCACAAACATACCACCGCGTCCACCACCCCAACCCACAGACATTCACAAAGTTTTGTGTCACTGCCGACCTAACCACAACCTAACCACAACATTTTCACAACATTGGGCCTACTTCAACAAATCTGCACACAGCATAGTAACCAAGCACATATAAGCTGCACTTCAACCATACCCTCTTCTATACGAACAGTATGCAAACACTGCACCCAGTGCCCATACTGCATGACTTTTCACTGCACCATCTCCAACCACACATTCGAACCTTTACCGCACTTCAACCATACCCTCTTCCATACTGACAGTATGCAAACAGTGCACCCTGTGCCCACACTGCATGACTTTTCACTGCACTATCTCCAACCACACATCAAAAACATTACCATGTTGTAACAGTGACCTCACCTGCGAAACCAAACATACACGCATAGCAGCTCACTTATGCTGCTCTATGGTGTCTGAAATGTGCTCCACAACCATTCCTTACAGGCCACCACCCTCTAACTGATGCAAAGTCAAACATGCATTACTGCCGTGGGTGTCCTCAACTCCTAGGCTCTTGTCACTGCCAACCTAACCACAACATTTTCACTACATTGGGGCTACTTCAACAAATCTGCACACAGCATAGTAACCAAGCACATATAAGCTGCAATTCAACCATACCCTCTTCCATACTGAGAGTATGCAAACACTGCACCCAGTGCCCGCACTGCATGACTTTTCACTGCCCCATCTCCAACCACACATCAAAACCTTTACCGCACTTCAACCATACCCTCTTCCATACTGACAGTATGCAAACAGTGCCCTGTGCCCACACTGCATGACTTTTCACTGTGCCATCTCCAACCACAAATCAACACCTTTACCATGTTGTAACAGTGACCTCACCTGCGAAACCAAACATACACGCATGCCAGCTCACTTCTGCTGCTCTATGGTGACTGAAATCTGCTCCACAACCATTCCTTACAGGTCACCACCCTCTAACTGATGCAAAGTCAAAAATGCATTACTGCAGTGGGTGTCCTCAAGTCGTAGGCTCTTGAGTTCATGGACTACCGCCTACGGCCTTCGGCCATGCACCCAATAGTATAGGCCTTGAACACACCCAATGCAACGTAATGCCACCATGCATGACATCATGTCACCAACTACGACAATCCACATACACACCACTGCTACCAGCACTCCTACCCAACATGTGCACCACCATGGAGCTATGCAGCAACAAATTGCAACAATTGCCATAATGTAGAAAGAAAACACTCTCTCATGCATCCCTGTGCACTTTCATTCACATACTATGGGCATACCCACTTCCATTCACAAAGTATTGTGTCACTGCCAACCTACCCATATTCTGTTCGCAACACTGGCCCTACTCCATCCAATCTGCACACACCACACTATGCAAGCACCACCCTCTACTGGATGCAGAGCCAGACATGCATTGCTGCGGTGGGTATGCTGAAGCCCCACGCTCTTGAGTGCAGGCCCTACGGCCTTCGACCATGCACCCAATAGTCTAATCCTTCCACAGACCCACTGCTACATCATTCACCCATGCATGCCACCATGTGCCCAACTACCGCATTCCATCCACAGAGCACAGCCACCCGCCCTTCCACCCAACCTATGTCATGTGGAATTCACTCTCCTTCTGAAATTCATCTGCCACCATTCAGAAGCTATCAGGACAGTACAACAGCTGCCTCCAATCACCACACAAAATACTAGCCTGTATAGGTACCCGCGAATTGGCGCAATACACACAAATACTGCAGACACTCCTCCGTCTTTCTCTACCTATGTACATATGTCACATGAACCACTTCTCACTCCCCCGCCCATTCCCTCCCTTCTTGCCACCAACACATGGCGTACTGTACATTTTCCAGACCCTTCCTCCGCCGCACTGTTCTCCTAAACACCATGGCCGCGTTTCCCCAAAAATGTTAACACACAGCACGCTTCCCTCCAGCCAACCACCGCTGCGTCCAAAGTTCTCCGACTGCACACTGTACCGCAAGCCAATGACACCTTTGTCCACGGAGGCAACAGGGAAATGGGTCTGCAGAGCGGACCCATATATCACTAATATTTTGGGACGTGCATTTCAGTCCTTTGCAACAAAAGTACTGGTCGGATTTCCACCAAGCCCCTGCTCTTGCCGCAAATCTGGTGAAAATCCATCCAGCCGTTCCGCCTGTAGCCATGCGCAAAGTTTTTCCCCTTTCAGTTTATGGGAAAAAAATGTTTTGGGACCCCCCTATATCTTTACCACCCCTGCACGAAACCTCACCCAACTTGCCGAATAAATTCAGAGCTGACCATATACTTTTTTTTACAAAGTTTGGTGACGATTCCTCCAGGGGGAGCAAAGTTATAAGCTGCCGAAAAAGTGGTCTTCCTATGAATTTAGCAACTTAACCATAACTACATGGCCACTACCGCAGGCCATGTAATAATGGTGCCACCGCCTGCAGTCTATTCAGTACATATAGCCAGCCTTCATGATTACTTAGTCTAATTGCGTATCATCATCTGTAAAATTATAAAACGACATTGCATTTTCTTCAGTGCTTTCCGCATGTGCAATCTTCATTTTGCTCATGAAATGTTGCTCAATTCTTTACCTCGCCATCATATTCTATAAGGTCTATATACTCTCTTCATTGCCATCTCTTCTGGGTGCGCAATTTCTACTTCATGCGACGTCACCAGTCCTCTCTTTCATTCATCTTCATACTTCTTCAGGAACCTCCTTTAAAAGACTGTCATTTCTCTGCGGGTACATCAAATAGGGCTTTCTCAATGTACACCTTGTTTCGAGTTCTCTTCGCGGTATAGGGACCATTATTGGCATTGTGCATGTTGCAATTTTCGGTTTCCAACATATAGGCAAAATGGGGGCGGGACTTCCGGTAGAGCCACTTGGCTTCTCCTCTACAAACCTTTGATATGTCCCTGGGAAGTGCTGAGACTTATTTACCCATACATAATCTGGTGGGCCTCTGTGCAGTTTCATGGCTGCACTCTCCCATGCAAGCTACGCCTGGTATTTGGTCTGCCTTTTCCTAACTTAAAAAGTATATACATGTCGACTCTCATTTTCCTTCTCTTGACCAACAAGGGTGGATTTAATCTACTTGCAGGCTCCTTCTCCACATCAGCACAAGTGGCTCAATTCCTTTAGCTTGAGTGTACTGTGAGCCAATAGTTGTTTGTTTCTCTGAGTACCTCTAGCATGATGAGCAAGATCCCCAATGCCAAAAACGTTGATTAGGAACTTCTTAATTTGCTCATCTGGACTATTAATGGCGAGGAGACAAAAAGAGGTTTGTCTGTCCATTATATTGTGGTACCTTAAGAAGTCCTCTGTCTTGGAATTGGGTCAGCTACAGGTTATTAACTCATCAGACAATCCTACACTATCAGAAATGGTGGACTGGAAATTGATCACGTAGTGGGACACACTCATAACAATGCCCACCTACCCACATGGATGTACAATCTGCAAACAAAAAGATGAAAGCCTTGTATAACCCTACAGTTGCAAATGGGCCTGCCATATTGATCGACATTTTAGACTGCACTTTGCTTGAAATTCTGCTGCCTTCAGAATTTTACATGTGTTTTACCTTCTTAGCTACCAATGCATGTTTTTGTAGCCTATGCTTGGTCATGCTGCAGCCTAAATGTCCTTCACGGTCAAGTTACAAGTTCCTTTATCCTGGGACTCGTTGAAGAAACCTATCTTCCAGCCATCTCTACACACCAAGTTCTTTGAATACTTTATTGCATTTTGGAATGTCTTATTTTACAGATTCCCAACTATGATGAATTGCCATCTGTTAGGTTGTGAAAGCCCTGTTCATGCAACCAAAATACTTACTCAAGATGGCCGCTGTGGAGATGGAAGGCAAAGCTCCGTGCAAAGCCTCTCTTTTATTTCCATGGCTCCCCAGAAGGCGGGATAGGCGCTGGGGCCACCAACACCAGAGGAAGCAGGTAAATGGGGTGGTGAGGGAAAGAAAGGGAAGGAAAAGGAGTAGAGACAGGTGGGGAGGTGGAGGAAGATGGTCGGCAGGCGCTCACAGCTCCAACCTTGTTGGATCATGGGATTCAGCCTGTGATCGGAGCAAATGGTTTGGCTGCGGCACCGCTTCGGGTGCTAACTAAACCACTAAGCCCACCTTTATGAGTAACTTTATTTTGATTCCTTCTGAGATTAACCAAATCAGTCTAATGACATTGATTTATTTAGCTATTGCGAATAATGAATACATTTTAAATAATGCACTTGAGCTTTCTCAATAACAGCGCATCAATTGAATAGATTGTAAAAACTTTTTAGTCACCTTCATTTGTGTTTTTATTAAATGTTTGAATATCAGCACTCTCATTATCAAGATTTGAATGTCTAATTTGTCTAAATACCTGACATTGAACTACCCTAGACCTCCTGCCCTGAATCTCTTCTTTGATAGTTTGTTTGTTTGTTTGTTTGTTTGTTTGTTTGTTTATTTATTTGTAGGGCGCCCAAACCCTTAGGTAGCTGGGCGCACAGCGTGTCAAGATTACTTATAGCTTGGTTACAATTGACATAAATGAGACATTTACATATATACATGTCTATAGTTACAATTTACATTGTACAGATATATACAGGAGCACAGTGTGCTTACGGTTACTAGATCGTTGAGGTATAAGAAGAATGAGGAGAGGGTAAGCGAGCGGGGCAATGAGTTATCTATCTTTGTGTCGTAGCCAAGAGCGGGTGTTACCTCTAAAGCTGTTGAAAAATTGCTCGCTTCTTAGCTCAACTGGTAAAGCGTTCCAGTGCTTGGCTGCTTTTACAGGGAAGCTATGTCCACCTGTTTTTTGTAGGCGGAATCTGGGAATTTGGAGACAGAAGGAATTAGCTGTTCTGGTTGGTCGTCAGGATGATTTCCTAGTGATTCTTTCCATTAGGTATGGGGGAGCAGCATTGTTTAGGCATTTGAAGGTGAGAGTGACCATTTTAAGTAGAATCCGATCAGTAATTTTTAGCCAGTTTGTGGGGGAGCAGCATTGTTTAGGCATTTGAAGGTGAGAGTGACCATTTTAAGTAGAATCCGATCAGTAATTTTTAGCCAGTTTAGGTTTCTTCTTAGGTTCGATATATGCTCTCTGGGTGGGAGGTTCAGTGCCGTTCTTAGCGCGTTGTTTTGCAGCGTTTGTAATTTATCGGTCATGTACTTGTTAGCACCTGCATAGAGAGCGTTGCAATAGTCTAATTTAGACAGGATCAATGCGTTGGCTAGGACAATACAGCTGGCTGGTGAAAGGAATGGTCTGCAGGCTTTGATAGGTTTGCCAGTATAGGCGGTGGAGGAGGCCAGGGAGTTTACTTGTTTTCTTAGGGATGTGAAATCTAGGTAGAAACCAAGTGTCTTCACTTCTTTGGCCACTTTGATAATATTGCCATCGTTGTTAAAGGCACTATAGTTGTCGTTGAGTTTTTTTAGGTTATTAGCTGAGTCAAGGATCAGGATCTTGGTTTTGTCATCATTCAGGCAGAGGCCGTGGGTGGCCATCCATGCCTGAATGAGGGAGTAAATCTCATTCACTAAGGCTGTATCTACCGTGAAATTGCCCGTAAGGGGGATGAGGATCTGAGTGTCATCCACGTAATTTGTATAGGTGACACCCAGCCTGTCCAATTTGTCAAATAATGGCTTAGTGAAGATGTTATACATGGTGGGTGAGACACATGATCCTTGGGGGACCCCACATGTGGTTAACACTGGGTCAGCGGACCATGCCGTGGCGAAGACTGTCATGCTTCCATTGCCAACAAATGATCAAACCCAAGCTATAGCTTCACTTGAAAAGTGGGCTGCCATTGCAAGGTGTTTGCATAACAATAGATAAATCTAGAGTTGTACCAACATGTGCTGGGACCTACGCACACGCAAGGAAATACTCTAGATCTGATTCTGGCTAGAAAATATTTACTGACTTTCCAGACAGTGGAACCTGTATTATGGTCAGACTAGTAACTAATATCTAGCCTGATTGAAGTAGCAAGGCCCCAGTCCAAAACACCTGCTGCAAAAGTCTGGCAGCGCTCATGGCACACTGCAGACTTTCAAGGCATGGTTGCATCAGTTGCTACTAAGTGCAAGTCAGATTCTGCTGCCGCTCTTTCTTTATGAGTCCAGGCATTGCATGAGGGCACAAACGAGACGGACCCACTTCATCTTATTCAACCCCGTAGATTGCCCTCGGAACCCTAGTTTTCAGATTCACTATGGCGTAAGACTTATGACCTTATTCTTAAAGGCCAGTATAAGATCTGTTATGCTGCATATTCATTAGCCTTTAAAGCAACAAAAACAACGTACTTAACTAATAAAATGTAATCCTCTCTATGCCAACCCAAGGCTCTTTTTTTGGTAGTTAAGTCTCTTTCCTCCACTACCAGTCTTACCCCGAATATTATACTTACCCAAGAATTGTGTGTTGCTCTCTCAAAATATTTGATCACTAAAATCAAACACTATCCATGACAATATATCTTTAGTGAGGAATCTTTGCCCCACAAGTGACAATACTGCTCCTCCATCTGTAGACTCTGCTGGTCCTAGGAGCTGGTCCTCCTTTCTGAGGTTCTCTGAAGAAGTGGTGTTGGCTACTATTCAGAGGATTAAGTTGTGTTCCCCATCTGATGCTATTCCACTGAACATTATGAAAAAGATCTCTCCTGATCTTCTTACAGTGATGACAGCCGCCATCAATGACTCCTGTCAATCCGGATTGGTGCCGCTGGAGCTTAAAGCTGCTAGTGTTATCCCACTTCTGAACAAAACATCATTGGACCGTTCTGTTCTATCCAATTTCCGCCCCATCTCCCTTCTCCCCTTTCTCATGAAAATTCTTGAATCTCGGGTGTCCCCTCATCTTTCTTCATTTCTTGAATCTTCTGAGCTTTTGGACCCCACTCAATCTGGCTTCAGGCCTGGTAGGGGTACAGAAGTGTTTTGGTGTCCGTACAGGACCATATGACTAGGTTAGTGGACTCAGGCGGTGTGGGCACCCTGATATTATTAGATCTTTCAGCGGCATTTGACACGTTCGACCACCCCATTCTGCTATCGCGTCTTGCCCGGATAGCTATATTTGGGCAGGTACTGGCCTGGTTTTCTTTGTTCCTGACGGACCGCACCCAAACCCTTGCCATGCCTCCCTTTCTCTCTGCTCCATATCACCTCAGTTGAGGGGTGCCACAGGGATCCTCCTTGTCCCCGATTCTCTTTAATATCTATATTTGAACTGTTGTGTGTCTCATCCGCTCCTTCGGCGTCAGGTGCTACTCTTATGCAGATGACACCCAGATCCTGATTCGTTTAGATCTTAATCAGACTAAGGTGTCGTCTTGCCTTCGGGAGTGCCTGGCTGCCATGTGGAAGTGGATGAACCACAACTGGTTCAAACTGAACATGGACAAGACTGAGGTTCTGGTGGTTGGTTGTCCCCCTGATCCTTCACTCTGGGTGTCCTCCTTCTGGCCTGCCTCCCTTGGTCCCCTTCTGGTTCTGGCGGCAAAAGTGGAAAATCTGGGGGTGGTCCTCTCGGCGTCCCTGTCTATGGACAATCAAGTTTCAGCTGTTTGACAAGCAGGTCACTTTCAATTGAAAGTGTTATGGAAAGTTCTTCCCTTGATTCCAGCTCCCCTTCGTCCGCCGGTGGTAGCCGATATGGTGCTATCCCGGCTGGACTACTGTAACTCTCTATACTTGGCACAGCCTAAGAGGGTGATCCAGCGACTCCAGCTCCTTCAAAACCTGGCAGCCCATATGGCAATGGACATGCCCTATGGGGCCCATATTTCTCCTGTGCTCAGGTCTCTGCATTGGCTCCTGGTTGCACAACGCGTAAGATTCAAGGCGCTGTGCATTGTCCAAAGACCCCTGCATGATTTGGGCGCAGAGCTCCTTAGAGCAAAGTTTTCACGCTATTGACCGGCGGGTATCTACGCTGCGCCTCTGCTGATCGGCTACGTGTGCCTTCCTACCGACGCGTTCGGATTGGAGGCTGTGCCTTTTACATAGCAGCAGCTTTGCTGTGGAATGAATTACCGATAGCTATAAAAAAGCTAACTAACCATCTGGCCTTCAGGAAGGCTGTTAAGACCTATCTGTTCTAATGGAGTTTTTCGTTTAGACTTGTCTTCCCCACAGCGCCAAGATACCTCTGGTGACTGTGCGCTTTAGAAGTTGCTTTAACATTACATAACATATTTTGTATTTATTTTTTAATTTTAAATTTATTTTTTCTCATGTCTTTCGTGTCCTCATTCTTTTTTCTATTTAAATCTTTTTATGAGGAAAATATTACAAATGTAAGAGAATGAACAATACAGTAAAAATAAAAAAAACATTCATAGGCCAGGATGCCCCATTATGATAACAGAGATTTGCTCTAAATATAAACATGAAAGGAAATACCATTGCCCCACGCACAGAGGAATAGCCCTCCACATCTGCCTAACCCACCCTACTAAGGAGCCCCAAGATATCCCCCCCACACTCATCTACAACTAAGAATTGAAAGCAGAAACAGATTGCTCAATGGGGAAAAGAAAATGCAACAATCAGGTTGACATTCCCTTCTTCACTGTTCAGAGGACCACATCAATCGATCTGTACAGGTTGCCAGTTTTATTTATTCTCTGTCCTTTTGACACAGCCTGTATACAGAATGCAAAGGGGTAAACCTCCATATTTAATGCAGCCTATTGGGTATTCACTCCCATTTGACTTTTCCCAATACAAAGTTGAAAGGGCTAAATGTACTGCTCAAACAATTCCCACAATCACACTGCTTTATAGGACCCTCTGCGATTGGCATATGCTTGCGCTCATGCGCAAGCAGTCTAGAGACTACTCCCTCTCACTTATTCAGTCCCTCAGGAGACTTCCAATTAACTAACGCCATCACCGTCATTTTGCCAGCCTTCTACGTCAACCCCCAAAAACATGATGTAGGTCCCAGCCAGTGGTTTAAGTGAGCCGGTGCCAGCCGGGGCCAGGCCCCAGCAGTCTCCAAAAAGTGGGTCTCAGCCGGGGGCCTTGCAGGGCCCACCGGTCCCACCACATCACGTCGGGACACATTATCCTGCCATTATCCCACCACGGCCACAACCGCGATGGTAGAGACACCTGCCATTTTAGAGTCAGGCAAGCTGTCAGAAGTGCCAGCCAGCTGCAGCTGTGGCTGGCTGGCAGTTCTGTCAGTCACTGCAACTTCCTCTTGTGAACCTTTGCGTGAGGCGCATTGTCCTTTTGTTTCCCGCTCCCCAGGTCACCGAGGCGTCTTTGACCCTTGGCGATCCTGGTGTCTCAGTGCCATATTCCTGTGTTTATAAAAGATGGCTTGAAAAGTACATAATTCAAGCAATCTTTTATTAAACTTTGCCGATGGACAAAGACACCTCAGACTTTGTCCGTCATCAAAGCTTTATAAACAATGGAGCATGTACTTTTCAAGCCATCTTTTATAAATATGTTTAAAAAAGATGGCTTGAAAAGTATGGAAACCATAAGGTACGGACACAAATATATAAATGCTATATATTTGTGTGCTTATGTACCTTACTATGGTTTGTGTACTTTTCAAGCCATCTTGAAGTACACAAATCATAGTAAGGCACGCAAACAAATATATAAATGTAAGCATTTATATATTCATGTGCATACGTACCTACCTTACTATTTTTTGCGTACATTTTAAGACAAGCATGTTGCCTCTGAGCTATCCTCCCAGCCGGTAACATAACCTCTGTAAAGTGCTCTATTATGTATCTGTTAGTTGTATATCTCTGTAAAGTGCTCTGTTGCTTCTCGAAGCTAGGTCTGCGCTCAATAGATACCATAATAATAATAATGATGCATGAAATCACAGCCCGGTACTCTAGGCAAGCAGTTGGTGCCAGTCCTAGAACTACTCTAGCCTCTGTGAAGGGTATCGGTGTGGCCTCTTCAAACAGATACATTATGCTTACATACGTCAAACTTCCCCGCTCTCTCGCTAATCTGTCAGAAATAGCACACTAAGGCTAAGATTTTATATCGACCCCTGTCTTTCTCAACAAATGAGGCCAGGGCCGAAGAGATGACCCCACAATGGGGTGTTGGGTAATGTGAAGTGGGAGGTAAATCCACAGGAGGGCAATAGCCTACTGGGGTGTGAAAGGTTGCTGCACCACCAATACCGCTAGTTGACAACTGGCTGCATTTTCTAAATGTATCCATATTTTAACCCAACATGCATGTACCACCAAAAAATAGGCCTGCCATGAGGGGAGGGCAAGGACCCCATCTTGTTTGGTGGGGTATAACCAATTGGCCTTTAGTCTAATGTAGTGGGGCAATTGTTGACTGGAGAGCATGTGCCCACCTGCCTCCCTCGGGAGAAACAGAATTATAAAATCAGAAAGGACACATTTGAAACTGCACTTTAAATCCTCCTGGAAATGCAGCTATCACAAAGAATAGTTAGTTTTGCTTCAAAAGTAGGGGAAAGATAAGGCATTAGCTTGCACAATTAGTGTATTTTCAAATAGAACAGACTAGTTGACAGGGAGGCGTGTAGGGTTATGTTGCAGCTTATCCATAGACAGATATATCATGTGCCAGGCTTGCACCAGGACTCGGTAGATAGCAAATAAATGCAGAACAAATATGTCCTGCAGAGAAACATAATGTGACAAGCTGCCATTTTAAATTGCACCAGCAGAGAATTGAGCTTTGTAGCCTTAAGGAAAAGCTCAGTTAAACACGCTTGAACAAATCAGGGAAAATGCTATAGCCAGCTGGATGGGAGCTGCCCTGAAGAAATGTGAAGGCACAAATTATTTGTAGGGAGGGCCGCATGGTGGAACAAGATACTGTTGTGTGAGTCCAGATGTCAAGGTAAATTAAGTTACGATAACCCGGCAGACCATTTCCAGTCCATGGGATGAACTGAGCATTCCAGGAAGTCAGAGGTAGTTGGAAGATGAATGCCTCTGCGATCGACTAGGCATGACAGAAGAAAGCAAAGGCGACAAAAATAAAAATGAATTGCGGCAATGAAATCTTAGGTGGGTAAAAGCATAATGACTCACAAAATAGTTATTCAAAAATGTGTCAAAACTATGATGGCGTGATCACTGTTGCGAGAATAAGTCCTTGAGACTCAGCTACAACATGGCAGGGGAGATAATGATGGGCTGTTTAATTAAAAACAAAAGGCGATACGCTCTCTCTCTCCCTCTCTCTCTCTCTCTCTCTCTCTTATCGACATAAATATGTCAGCATGACGCCAGTTCATGGACAGTGTGACCACCTGGTAACCAATGAGCTCACTGCAGAAGTGACTTAGGGCCTACCAATACATTTTCAAGTATGATGAGTAGCACACTTTTTTATGGGTGGGATCTTAGCTAAGGATGACTAATCACTAGTTGGGGACCTAAAGGATTCTGTATGTAGCTTAGTAGAGAAAGCTAATCACCAGGAGCAATAGGCTTTTATAGCTCAGTGACATAATGACATCAGAATAACTAATTTGTGTTATATAAACTTCTGTTGTCTTTTCAAACGTTGGAGAATGCTGGTGTGAGGGCTTGGCTCTTAATCTTTCTTTTTTCCCCAGTTCTATATTGCAATTAAAACTAGGTTACTGGGTCAGGCCACCAGGGGGGGCACAGATGAACTCAGCCTCTGTGTGAGCTCCCCGAACCAAGGTCTCTTTAGTGGCTTGAGCCCCCACTAAGTGGCCCTCCACCCCGGAAAGGTTTGATGGGAGAGATGTAGGAATACGTTCCCCCCAAATCTGGCAAAACAGCGTAGAAAATCGGAGCAGAAATCATATGCAATCAGAGCAGAGCAGTTTGGCGTGCCGTAACATCACCCTGGTAGATGGGGCCAAAAACAAAAGTGCCCCTCGATCCACGTGGGCCGTGAAATGCTGATCATCTGAAGAGACCTCATGAAAGCACTTGTGACTCTCCATATGGGGCTGGGAGCTGGGGCAGCCCCCCTCCTCATCAGCCCCGGTCTGAGTACACAGTGTTGAGGGACACACACAAATGCACCCGGAGGAGCACTGCGGAGGAGAGTGCTCTCAGAGCAGGTGCCCAGGAGCGGGCCTGACAGTAAACTGACTGGTGCCCCCCTTCTGTTTGTGTCCCCGCAGGCGATGCCTCCCGCTCCACACGACCCACTGTGGCACACTGGGAGGC
This sequence comes from Ambystoma mexicanum, assembly GCF_040938575.1. Taxonomy (NCBI): domain Eukaryota; kingdom Metazoa; phylum Chordata; class Amphibia; order Caudata; family Ambystomatidae; genus Ambystoma; species Ambystoma mexicanum. The sequence continues at coordinate 192,563,312 of NC_090939.1, forward strand.
CCAACCCGGGGCAGAGGGCAAAATGGACCTATATCCCGGTAATAGCAGTCACAGAATACAGCCTAGCAAGATCAGCTGAATCATTTAAACCGCTGGTAAGAAGATACGTAATTCTCCAAGATCACGGCCCCCAAAGCACAAAGCAGACACCAGGCGTTGCGCAAGACCCGGGTGGACTGGAGCACACACACTGCAACTTAGTAGTGAGACCGTGACAATCCCCAATCCCTTGGCCTTTTGGGATTGTTAGTGTCATCCTGATTATAACGCCACACGCACGCAGTGCCCTGTGGAGACAGACTCTTTGGCGCAGGCGACGAGGAGTGCCATATCGTAGTGCAGGGAAGCACTGACCTCACAGATCTTGCTGCTGTACGCGCCGAGAACGCTGCAGCTCTATATCTTGCCTGGGGGAGTCCCTCTACATAACAGGGATTTTGACATTAGACATCTCACTGCTGGGCAATAAAGTGTATAACTCTGGACACCCTAATGCACCAAACCCCAGGCACTTAAAGAAGCAGCGAGGACCCGCCTCAATCCCATTTGGTTAGCAGACACATCATTGCCCGGCAAGCGCAGGTGCACCCTTGGCTGGCCCAATAGAACAATAGAACAATTCAACGCTCCATCCACAGATTCCATCGAGAGTCCCCTGATCACTCAACAGAAAACAAGTGAGTCAGGATAAGGCGCCACTCCCCATGTGTTTGCTGTCCGTGCAGCGGCACACTTCTGGAATTATGCTCGGGACTTCCGAGTGGAAGACAGAAGCACACACCGGACCAGACACTTATTCAGATCCACCAGTAGGTGAAGAGTGAATTGGAGAAATAGGCACAAAGGTAGCAGTCTCAAAATCTGCGCAAACACCAAAGTGCCATTTACCAGATGAGGTTGATTGGTCTTCTAGTGCCCCCTGGCACTCACGGTGTGCACAAGCTGCGAGAGTGGACACAACCTCCGACAACAAGGTAGGGGCCCAATGCGGGATACCGCAAAGGAACATTGGAGGGTTGGTCCCCCCGTGTGCCCTCCTCCTTGACCAATTGTAGAGACAGAAAAGATAACTCTCTTTACGGTACAGGAAAGGCACGTTGAGCTCCCAGCTTAGAAGGCCTCCCTATGACCCCATTAGGATCTTGAACTTAAGTCTCTCAGATTGCAGTCACTCAGCACAATTGTTCCGCGGTACCCTTCATAAACATACTAGTGACCCTCTCGGTTTCAAGCCGCTACTATTATCGTGAGGGGTGGCCCCTGTTCTTGGATTGTGTGCCCTCCTCCGATGCGCCGGAAATAGAGGGCAGAACCTGACACTGCCCCAGGTCAACATAGACGTGCTACACATTGATAGGTTCCCCCAGCGGGGTGTGACATGAATGAGAGACAAATGATTCGCTAACAGGCTTTGGGCAGCAATCTGTAGTCTACTCACGGTGCACCACGAGAAAAGTACATGGACATATGGAAGAAGCTTGCGCCATACCGGTTTAACTCGCACCGCACTGATCCAAGGCACAGGACCTTACTATGACAACATCAGGGGCAGAAGCCGCTGCGACTAAGGCTGATGTAGCAGCATTGCTCAATGAAATGAAAGGAATGAGAGCGGACATTGGAGCAAAGGTTGACAAGATCCACTGGCGTAACAGGGACCCCCCGCAGCCCCTGCAGTGCGGGGGGCCCCTCCAGCACATGTCCTGGGAGGGGGCCCCTCTGGAGAAAAAAATAAATATTTTTTTCAAAAAAACATTTTTTTTTTCTTTTTCAATTTACTCTGCATTCATAAAGAAATGCTTTCTGGAACAGAAATTATTTCTTTATGATGGCAGTGACTACACGTTCTTTTTGAAGTCCGAGGGCTCTGCCCCCACATGGCATGGAAGACCCTAGGCTGGAGGCCTCCATGTCATGGGGTGGAGGGAGCCCTATGACCTAAAAAAGAAATAGTTTATTTTTGAAGTCACTCTGCCTTCCCAAAGAAATGATTGCTGTTATGGTTCGGTCATTAACAGAAATAATGTCTTTATGAAGTCAAAATGACTTCAAAAAGAAACAATGGGCCTCATTACGGGTTTGGCGGTAACCGTGCCGGTGCTACTGGCCGGTTGCCGCCGGACCCGTAATGATTTACCGGTGCCCAACTTCCCGGGAACATGGGGGGATTACAAGCCCAGCGGTCAGGGAAGTCAGGCACCGGCAAATGTAAATCCCCATTTCCATTGGACTCTAGGGGAATGGGGTCCACGGAAGTACCGGCACCGTTAATAACGGTGCCGGTGCTTCCATGAAAACTCTGCGGGTGGGTGCCGTTCCGCCTGGCAGGTCTGGCTTGACCTGCCGGGCGGGATAGCAACCGCCTGCAGAGCTGTAATATGCCGGTCCGGAAACAACAGTGCGGTAAGTTTACAGGCACCGTTGTTTCCAGACTGGCATAGTTGTAATGAGGCACAATTATTTGGGAAGTATTAGGGCTCCCCTCAACCCCATGACGTGTGTGTGTGTGAGAGTGTATGGTGAAAGGGTGCACACTTAAATGTATAGGTGGCTGCCTGTGTGAGTGTATGGTGAAAGGGTGCACACTTTAATGTACGGGTGGCTGCCTGGGTGTGCCTGTATGGTAAAAGGGTGCACACTTAAATGTATAGGTGGCTGCCTGTGTGAGCATATTGTGAAATGGTGCACACTTAAATGTATGGGTGGGTGCCTGGTAGTGTGTGCCTCTATGGTGAAAGGGTGCACACTTAAATGTATGGGTGGCTGCCAGGGTGTGCCTGTATGGTGAAAGGGTGCACACTTAAATGAATGAATGGCTGCTTGGATGTCCCTGTATGGTGAAAGAATGCACCCTTAAATGTATGGATGGCTGGGTGTGCGTGTGTGTATATGTTGAATGGTGTGTGTGCTTGCGTTCAGGGGCGCAACAAATCTACATTTCGGGGGGCTAACCCTTCAAATGTTGGGAGAGGCGCTAACTTCATGGGCAAACTTATTTGTTTGGGGGATCTCATTTCTTTACGCATTTTAATGAGACTATTCTACTGCAGCTTCAATGATACAAGCAGTTAACTCTCTCCTTTAAGGTTGAAAGCATCCACTTATGGACTGCCGTGAGAATGAGTGGTCTCCTGCTGCCTCCCTACCCTTCCAATCACTCCCCTGGCATGCAAGTATTAAACCCACTTCACGATTTCAATTGCCTAAAAAATGTGGCATTTGAATGCAGGTACTAACAGTGAAATGCTTTATGTTAGTAATTGCTAGGCTCTTGTTAACAGCAAAACCCAGGTGCCATTTAACATCTGTGTCCTGTTCTGTCTGGCAACTGCTATGAAGGTCGACCAGGTTGAGTCAACATAGCTCAAAATTTCAGGGGGATGGGAGGGAGTGCTGAATCCCAGTCAACTCAATGATGTTGCGTAATACTTGCGTTTAATGCCTTGATTACTCATTACTCCTAGCCCTATTCTTCCTCGTCCCAGTGTGTATGAGACAGTACTTGTGTATGAGGCAGAGTGCCTTATACACAAGTACTGGGATGAGGTAGAGGTACATGGAGGTAATGCCTGACTTAGCTACCTGTAATCATCATTACTCCTAGTCCCACTTTTCCTCATCCCAGTACTTACATATGAGGCAAAGATCCTCATACGTAAGCTCTGGGACCAGGAAGAGGGACGTGGAGGTAATTCTGGGCCCAGGAGCTGAGTTTGGAGGTTGGGGTAGGGTTGGGAGGGAGAGGGGATGTGTGGGGGGGCAGGATTGTGCAACAAATCATAAAGGCTGTCCATGTCCAGGCTAAGTAAACATGATAAGTGGTATTAGTGGCTAGAGAGGCATTTTGGTGTAGCCAGTCTAGTCATTCCTCAGTTTGGTATGACATTTCTTTAACTGGGCATTTCTGATAAAGCAGTCCTGCTAAGTGAATTACCTGGCTAGACTGCCATTTGGGTGCTGCCAGTCTAGCCGCTTCTTACTGCGGCTTTGTATATTTTTCTGGGCATCTGTGATCAAATGATATGATATAAGTCATTTATAACGCGCCTGTACACAAGTGTTTCTAGGCGCAACAAGACAAGGGCGGGAAAATAGAGGGAGGACAAGACAAACAATCTTACTAGGCCTTTTGTCATTCAGATCGTGCAAGTGCAAGAACGAGAAGTGCAAGGGGAAAAAAGGGGGGAAAGTGCAAGAGAGAGGAGAGGGAAAAACAGGGCAGCAATGCTCTGAGTAAGTGCAGCCAGGGCAGCGTGGTTCTGGATAGTGCAAGGAGAACAAGGGACTGTAGGGTTACAGTTACAGACCCTAAGTGCGTGGTAGGCCCAGAGGCATTGCAAGGGTGACTGATCAAGAAAGAATCTGGACTCAGTGAGACTCTCGAGGGTAGCCAAGCAACCAGTCGGTACAGCAGACAGGTAGATCAGGTAGGCCAGCAGGGGAGGGATAGAGAGAGAAAGCAGAAGAGAAGAGGAAAGGTTTGAGCTGCTTCCGGAACTTCAGGTGGTCCGGCTCAAGTTTGAGAGGGGCAGGGGGGCTATTCCAGAGGGAGGTGCCTGCAGAGGAGAGAGATCTACCACCCACTCTTTGCCTGGAAAAGTGTTTAACCCTTAGAGAGTTGTAGGTAGCAGAGGAAAGGGCTTGAGAAGGAAGATATTTTGGAAGAGAGCGTTGGATGTAGTGTGGGCCCCAGGCCCAGAAAGCCTTGTGGACAATGCAAAGGGTCTTGAACTTGATCCTTGCAGCAACTGGGAGCCAGTGGAGAGATTTCAGGGCTGGAGAGATACGATCCATGGGCTTGAGGCCAAGGATAGGTCTCGCAGTCCTGTTCTGGATTAGTTGCAGAGGGTGGAGAGTAGAGGAAGGCAGATTGAGAAAGAGGCTGTTGCAGTAGTCCAGCATAGAGACAACCAAGGCTCTGGAGATAGTGAGCTTCTGGGGTAAAGTGAGAAAGGGAAGAGTACCTTTGAGGAGGAGCAGCTGGTAGTGGGGCGTCCGAGATGTGAGGAGAGAAAGAGAGAGTGGAGTCAAAGCTGACACCAAGGTTGTTTGCCCCACAGAATGTCGAAGGAAGAGGGCTCAAGGCTGGCAGCCAGAGTGAGAGAGAGGGAAAGCAGGGGCAGGAGTCCAAATGAGAAGGATCTCCATCTTACTGACATTAAGGCAGAGATCTTTGGAGGCACACGAATCCTGAATCATGGATAGACAGTCAGGAATGAGCGAGAGAGGAGAAGAGTATGAGGGGAGCCTGAAGGAAAGCAGAGTGTCCTCCGCATAACACTGAAAGTTAGAGACAAAGGTAGAGATCAGGTGGGCCAAAGGAGCCAAGTAGAGGTTGAAAAACCAGGGTGAGAGGATGGAGCAGAGAGAAAGGGACCAAGTTCGACCTGGGAGGGGCTGTCCAAGAGGAAGGAGGTCAGCCACTCAAAGGCCTGATCCGTGATGCCCAGGTTCTCATGGAGTCGATTGATCAGGATTGATCAGGATGGCGTGGTTGACTGTGTACAAAGCAGATGAAAGATCAAGAAGGATGAGGACAGAAGGAATGCTGGAATCAAGGTTAGAGAGCAGATCTTTACAGGTGTTCAGGAGAGCAGTTTCCGTGCCTCTGGCAGCTCTGAAGCCAGACGGAAGGTCATGGAGACAACCAACAGATTCTGTGTGGAGAGTAAGCTGGGAGATGGCCAGCTTTTCCAACAGTTTGCCCAGGAAAGGGGTGATGGAGATTGGGTGATAGTTTGCCAGGCAGGCAGGATTGGCAGACAGCTTCTTGGGGAGTGGATGCATAAGGGAGTGCTTAAGGGGAGAGGGGAATGTGCCAGTGGTGAAAGTGTGATTACAGAAATCGGCCAAGGCTGGAGCGAGGGTGTGTGCATTAAAACATATATTTATATCATTCTGCTAGTCCAGTGTGCAGCATATACCTTCAGCAGCACGTTCGTGGGTATTGCGCAAGCATGATAATCTATGCCGGCCCTGAGTGTGGCGCGACCAGTGATTTGTTGCTGAGTTGGGGGGGCCCCCCCGGCATGGCTCGCAGGGGGGCCCCTACATTTTGTGTTACGCCACTGACAAGATCACGCAAAGAATCGACAAAATGGAAGAAAGACTCAAAGTAGTCGAGCACAACCAAACCTCTCTCTGCACCCTGGAGACACAGATAGATCGGAGGATTGCAGGGATAGAAGCCTGGGACGAGGCGTTTGGATTTGGAGAATCGTGAGCGCCGGAACAACCTCCACATTTTTGGGATTCCGTACAGAGAAGGGGAGTCTGAAGAAGACTTGAAAAGGACCCTTTATGAAATCATGAAAATAATATTCGAATTTGAATAGTAGATAGATAGATCCTATAGATAGATAGATAGATTCTATCGACAAACCAAAGGTTGACCAAATACATTGAGCGGGAGGGGCAGTGAGAGGCCAAAAACTGTCCTGGCTAGGTTACACAATTATTCCGACAAGGCCATAATTTTGGAGAAAGCCAAGCGCAGGGCCCAGATTTCTCTAGATACGGGAAGAGTAACAATCTTCCAAGACCTCTCATCACTGACTCTTGCTCTGAGACGGATGTGTATGCCACTGACTAAATGGCTGAAAGAAAAAGGAATTCGATATCAATGGGGCTATCCATTCTCCCTTACGTTTGAATTAGAGGGGAATATGATCAAGTTGAGAACGGAGAAGGATATACACAACTGCATAACTGACCTATTGGGCAAACAAGACAATTAGATGAATCAGGGGGAATGAAGGTAAGACCACAGACAGTGGCGCATTCAGGGCCCGAAGAGGAGGCGTATCCCGGGGTCCAGAAAATACAGAACGATGAATGCCTCCCCGGGTGTGGATGCCTGAAAAGTACAACACGCTGTGCTACTACTCTCGGGAGTAAGTTTGCGAACAGCACGCTGAATTACTGTCAACAACATGAACCCACTAAGAAAAAGGTTGAGGGGCGAGTTGATCTAAACGTTGGAACTGAACACAGGTGACAGATCACCCACTATGCTAATAGTTGCTGGATGAACGCTGAGTGGACCCCACGACAATCGAGGGCGCACCCTCAGGGGAGCCCTAGCAATGAGGCACACAGGCTCGCCCACACATTGGGAATCGGTGAGTCGGGTGAGGTATATATGGTTGGAGCGCCTGCATCCTGAGTTGTTGGGGGATGTACAGTGTTAATTGACTTGAAGGGGCCGGCAGGGGGGCTCAATGACTATTTGATTGCCCATGTGATGAGACCATGACAGACCTGGTCACTACTGGTGGTTCGGACCCAGCTTGGTGATGTTAACCGAGCTGAAACGGACACCACCAAGGGGAAAGGGAGGGGGCATGGGGGAGGTGGGATCGGTAGGGACAGGTTTCTTTTCAAGTATGAATTGTGTGGAAAGAGGGGTTATATCCAGAGGTTATGGTCGCTGGGGCCCACCTTGAGACCAATACATCCCAAAAGGCAAAAATTGCAGTAGGATCAGGCCCACAGAAAGGTTGTCTTCTCAGGGTGAGTACACTCAACGTCAAGGGGCTGAACTCGCCTACGAAATGATCCACGGTGAGTAGGGAGTTAAGGAGTCCGGGCTGGATGTGCTCCTTCTTCAAGAGACCAAGTATGTAAGCGAGGAGGAACGAAGGGTCCTGCACTCTAAAGTGGGGGTGGAACATTGGGGCTCTAGGCCTTTCAGAAAGGCAGGCGTGGGGATTCTTATCAGAAAGGAGTTGAATCTAGAAATTACTAAGGTGTGGTCAGATGCAGAGGGTAGAGCTCTCATGGTAGTGGGCACCACAAACAAGCTAACCTTCACGCTGGCAACATTGTATTCCCCCAACATTGGCCAGTCGCGATTCTTGCAGAGAACAATACAGAAGATAATGATGGAGGTCTCAGGGCAAGTAATACTCGGGGGGGACTTTAACCTCTGGGCGGATACGAAGTTGGACATACAGGCAGCCAACCCTGAGGCGAGGGAACCGGTGGAAGGTGGCAGGGCAGAGGTGATGGAAATGTTAGAGATCTATGGGCTACGAGACATATGGCAGAGTTTTCACCCTAACGAAAAAGGATACACTTTATATTCGGCGCCACATGACACATTCACAAGAATCGATTATTTATATGTTTCGGAGGAGTTGGCGGAAGTGGCGAATGGCTCTGGAATTTTACCAATCTCCTGGTCCAACCACGACATGGTTGTAGCTGATTTTGACCAGACAGGCCTTCTGCACAGGGGATCAAAATGGCGTTGTAATGAAACATTGTGGAAAGACCCTGTCTTCCATACAGAAATGGACACTGAAATAAAGGAATACTTTAGAGTAAACAACATAGGGGAGGTATCAAAGAGAACAGTATGGGAAGCGGGGAAGGCTACCTGGTGGGCGGTCCTGATAAGGCAAGGCGCTAATAAAAAAAGAGAGAGAGCTCTCATGGAAAATAGATTAAGGGGAGAGATCATACACTTGGATAGGGTGGCGAAAATTTCCACGGTGGAGAGCTCCGAAGCCAAACAGAAAAGAGAAGAGCTTCGACTTCTTGAGGAAGGACAGGTCGTTCAAAAACTCTGGCTGCTCAAACAGAAGCACTATGAGAAAGGGGAATAAGGCAGATGCCCTCCTGGCCGCTAGATTGCGGGGAGAGCACGCAGCTCGAATGGTCTCTGCCATAGACGGGGCAGGAGACAATGCCCAGAACAGAGAGGTATGGGACATTCCAGAGGCGTTTTGTGAAGTTTTATGAACAACTATATAAATCGAAAGTGGCACAAGAGGGAGCAGAAATAGATGAGTACCTGGGGAATGTGAAACTGCCAAAACTCTTTAGAAATGAGGCAGATGCAGTAGACGCCCCAATATCGGCTGAAGAAGTCGAGAGACCGATAAGGAGGCTACCCCTGGGGAAGGCCCCAGAAAATGAGGGCTGTACTACAGGATTTTATAAGACCTTCCTCTCATTACTCCTTCCCTTTATGGTTGAACTGTTTAATGACATCTTAGAGACAGGTATATCCCCTGACTCCTTTTCACAGGCATTGATCACAGTAATCCCTAAAGAAGAAAGAGATCCTAGACAATGTGGATCATACCTCCCGATATCATTGCTAAATATTGATGCAAAATTATATACAAGAGTATTAGCAGCTAGATTAGAGATTTACATGCCCAGCCTAATACATTCGGACCAGGTCGGATTTATCTTGGTGAGACATGGCACAGATACGATGCGCAAGACACTACACCTGATCCTGAATCAGAGAAAATGAAGGATATCATATTCTCCTATCCGTTGACACAGAGAAAGCATTTGACAGAGTAGAATGGTACTTCTTGGTAGCAGTGCTGAGCAAAGTTTGCCTAGGCGAAAGATTCAGAGGATGGGTGAAAGCATTGTATACATTCCCCAAAGCATCGGTTTCGGTCAATTCCGATTATTCGAGATGGTTTGACCTAGGTAGAGGAACGAGGCACGGCTGCCCTCTGTCCGCAATACTGTTCGCCCTGTCCCTCAAACCCCTCGCCCAGAAACTCAGGGCGGACCATCTAGTGAAGGTACTGAAGGTGGGTGGAATGGAATATAAGGTAGCCTTGTACGCCGACGACCTATTGTTACACATGAGAGACCCCATGACATCTATCCCGCGAGCAATACATTTGATAGATCAGTATGGTGAACTTTCCGACTTCAAAATTAAAAGGTCCAAGTCCATTCTGTTTCCATTGCATGAACCCAATCTGGAAGATACAATCAGGTTCTCTACATTAGGCCTCACCATCGGAGGCACCATCCTACGCTACTTAGGAATAAATCTTACACGAAATTTGGACACACTATATGAAGCCAACTTCCCTCCCCTTCTCTCTGGCGTCCAAGCTGACCTAGTAAAATGGCAAAAGCTTAAAATTTCATATCCATTTCAAATGCTCCCAATTAAGCTTCCAAAACTATTCTTTAAAGAAGTAAGGAAAGCGGTGCTGAGATTTCTGTGGCAGGGAAAAAGGTTAGGATAGCATACGAGACACTACTCTGCCCAAGGGGAAGGGTGGGGTGGGTTTACCTGACCACATAAAATACTATGATGCGTTACAGTTGAGGGTATTGGTCCTTCATTTGAGAGGGCAGAAAGAACCACAGTGGTCACACCTCGACAACTATAATCTGGACCCGGCCACGGTCTTCGAATGGCTATGGCTACTGAGATGTAAACTGATACGTACGCTCCAGAACCACGTTATACTGGGTACCATATGGGAGGTCTGGAGGGAGGGGGCAGATATGAGAGGGATCACTACATGGCCGTCTTCTTTGAGCCATATATGGGCACTGGGTATCCGGAAAGAGATCCCCAACCATGAGAGATTCCAAACGTGGTTTGAGGCGGGCCTGTAGAGAGTTGGTCAACTCTGGAGGGACGGCAAGCTTCTCACAATCACGGAACTCGAGGATGCGTTGGGGATAGGACCCTTACCTGTATTTGCCTTTCTCCAAATCAAGGGTATTCTCTCGAGGAATAGAGGGAAGGAAAAGGTGCAGAGAGACTTAACCCCTTTTTAAAAGCTTCTCAATACAATAACAGAGACTAAAGGCTTGATCTTAACTATGTATAAAGCACTGATAAATGCCGGGAAAGGGTCTACTGCCAACTTGAAGAGCAGGTGGGAAAAGGATTTGAATCTAATACTAGACCCAGACATGTGGATGAAGATATGTCAAGGGGCCTCGCAGGCTTCAATAGCGAGTCAGAATAAACTACACGTCATCAAGCTCCTCCACAGATGGCAATATTACCCCCATAGGTTATCAAAGATGTTTCAGTCAACAAGCCCTCTATGCGGGCGACAATGTGGTGAGAGAGCAGACTATTGGCATATGTGGTGGAGCTGTCCTCGTATTAAGGTGTTCTGGGATGAGGTCCTTGGATGGATCAAAGGTGTAGATGGGATCTCTCGTGAAGCCGCACCCCTCCTCATATTATTTGGTATGGAAGAATGTGAAGATGAACATAGGAGGGTGACTGGGATAGTGGCACCCTTCTACTCACTGCTCGAGCTTGTCTAGTGATGAGGTGGAAGGCGCCCATGACTCTGAGTGAAAGGGATTGGGTGAATGTGGAAACAAATATTTGTATAATGGAAAAGATTACTGCTGATCTTCATGGGAGGTCTACACAGTATGAGCTGTTATGGGGTGACTTTGTGAACAAATATATAACTAGCGCCTAACAGAATGTACTAGAAGAGGAGGGAGAACTAAGCCCACCCACACCAGACGGACATAAAAAGCAAAAGGTAGTAATGCAGTAGTGGTTGCTCATCGGAGAGGATTTAGGAATTGATGCTGACTGTACCCCATTAAGACAACCAGAATTATGGACTAAGACTATAATTTGATATAGACCACAATCGAAAAACACAATCTAAAATGTGACACGATAGATGAAAATCTGTTCTTGGGGGGGGAGGTGGAAGGAGGGTTGGGAGTTAGATTTTGTAATAAAAAGTTATGGTGTATTGGAGGGTGGGACGGAAAGGGGAAATTGTGATAGTTGTAAAAATACCTGTACGATGTGCAACACGTTTTTTTTGTTCTTCTCTTGTTTGAAAACTTAATAGAGACAATTTAAAAAAAGAAAAACTGGCTCACCTTGCGTTTGACATACCCAATCGCTATGTGTTGTCTCTTTTTTGACAAATACCAGTTATAGGGCTATTTGGCTTGCGACCCTCTGTTTCATCAGCTTTCTAATGCCTCCAAATGAACCTCCCAATGTGCCTGTCCAAATCTCGCTGCATCTACGAAGACATAGGGAAAGGAATCATCTGTGCCAAATAAACTAATTTAGGAAGGGTAATCATTTTGACTGCATTAATCATCTAAGACCAAAACAAGGGAAAGACATTCCACTTGAGTGGGTCTGTTTGAATTTTGCACAATAGTGTAGGATAATTATTCTGGACCAGATGTGCAGGTTGTGATCCTTTTCAAATCCCCAGGTATTTAATGGAATGCCTCTAGAATGTAAATGGGGTCCCCTCAGCCCCCCAGATCCCAGGGCACATCAATTTGCAACAGAAAGACCTATCATTTACCATAATTGACTACATAGCCTGCGATTGGGCCAAATTGCTGTAAGATTAATTGGATTCATGGAAGATTCTCTTGCCAGCTGATGAGTTACAACAGAACATTATCAGCATATAGAGATATGCAATGCTCAATCCCCATTTGGACTATTCCCCCCAAGTCCAAGTCAAGCAGGAACCTGGGCGTGAGCAGCTTGAAAACTAACGCATAGAGGAGAGGTGATAATGGGCAACTTTGGCATGTGCCCGTGTACAGAGCAAAGGGATTCAAAGTATATCCATTAGTGACCACTGATGCCTGCAGGTTTCGAAGAGGAGCCTTACCATATCTAGAAAGTATCCCTCAACACCAAAAATCTGTAAGACTGAAAACATAATATCTAACTTTATGGAATGGTTTTTTAGCATCGAAGGATAGTGTTATGTTATCCTGATCTGCCCCAGTGACGATTACATTCAACAGTCACCTCATATTGTCACAAGAGTGCCTATTGTGTAAGCAACCCATCTGGTCCTAATGGACCAGTTTGGGTAGAACATGCTGCAGACGTCATGCCAGACATTTGGAGAGTATCTTTGCATACGTATAATAAAAGAAATTGGCCTATATGCACTGTGCTCCATGGAATCCATGCCAGGCGTAAGAAAAACTATATTTGTTTTTTTTATTGATTCAGCTGATAATATTCAACTTTACAATTCATAGAAGCATAAGATCAAAAAACAGTGGATAAAATTGCATTGGTACAAGGTCACACAATCATCCACGGTATGTGTATGGATTATCATCATAAAATGTTCATAGAGCTACCAAACAGTAAAAAAGGACAAAGAGACTTACAAGATGAAGATTTAATTTGAATAGAAGAGAACATTTCAAAACTTATAATACAAATCAGAATATTTTCCAGGTAAAAGCAGCTTGTCAGAATCCAAACTACTCATCATCGTTCAATATTAATGCATGCAAAAATGTAATTGTTGTAATTCTCAATGCAATTTTGTTAGCGCAAAAAGTGGATTGCCAAAAGATTTCCACATCAAAGATTTTAAGAGTGTCATTAAAAACATGATCAACGTACGTTATTCAAGGGCATTCAGTGATGAGATGTTTCAAAGTTTCAGATTGAGCCTGTTTTTGACAAAAAAACAACAAAAGTTGAGTTCTTTGGAAATTATTCTGCAACGAGACAAAACCTTGTTATTAGGCCAAACATTTAGTCTTAGCCGCAGTCATTCACTTCTTAAAATAGAAGATGGGAATGTTGCCAGAAAGCGTTCTACCGTACAAAAACATTTGTTAGCAAAGGGATTCTTTTTTAAATCTTCGTAAATCATACATTGCTGTCGTGTTTTAATCCAGTCATAATGTAGACATTCATGTTTGGCACACAAGGGGTTTCCTAGCAAAGGATCAATTGATATATTAGCTTTATCAAGTGAATTAGTGACAGTTCTTTTCCAGACCTGAATACATTTGTGGTTTGATGAGCATACATATTCGGCAACGATCTGCAGAAGATGAATGGCATTGAAATGTAATAAACATGTTCTAAGAAGCATGCATCTCTGCCAAATGTACAAACAATACAATGAGGGCATTCTCATCTCATGCCTAATTAAAGCCATTGGTGTTGACTTGGGTAAACTAAAAGGTTTTCAAGCACGTAGCATCCCAAGGCATCTAACATTCTCTGCAGACCCTTGGGGGTCTTTGACATCAACACCAGGAGATCTGCGTAGAATAACCATGGAATTTGATGCACGCCCAGTTTAGGCGCATCCATGGGTAGATGTATAAAATTGTTTTTTTGATCTGCTATGAAGAAGTTAAAGAGGGCTGAAGCAAGGATGCAGCCCTCTCTATGTTGGAATGGAAGCGGAAACAGTGCCATCAAGTGCTAGACAGACCTGGATAAAGGTATTACAGTCTAGTAGTTTCACTAAGGATGTTATAGATGGCGGACACTTGGGTTTGGTAAGTTTAGAGAATAACAGTCTTCTAGAAACAGAATTGAAAGCGGCGCTAAAGTCCACAAAGGCCAGATAGAGAGGTTGATGTTGGGCCTCACACTGCATTTTTATGCAGAGATAGTCATCAGGTTGATTGCCGTGTCTGTATTAAATAGGTCACAACTTGAGGAAGTTGGGGTCCATTAATTAAAGTCTCTGAGAATGAATCGTGCAAGGATTTTAACTGGTGCATCGAGTAAAGCAATTGGCCTGTAGTTTGATGGTGATTGTCTATCTCCTTTTTTTGGAAATGGGTACAAACACAGATTTTAAACATTAAGGAAGAGACTTAGTTGTTAACACACAAGTAAAGATGTCATATAAAATTGTATCCCAGGCTTCAGGATGTTCTTGATCAACTGGTCTTGTGGATGTAATAAATTGTGTCTTCTTTGGTGAAGCCAAGATCAAAATCATTGGACTGTTGTTCTACAACCTGACTCGTGGGAAAAGGTGTGATTGTAGCAGAGGAGGCATATAGAATGGACAAATGCTGCTGCCACTGATGGTCTGTGACTCTGTTAATTTGTTTAGATGCCTCAGTAATGTGGTTAGCACCATGGAGAAATTTCCATGTGTCACCGGAGTACTTAGATGCAATCGTGGTCAGCATAAACTCTCCATCTTGTTGGTACAGATAGGCATGACAGGCTCTTACCCTGTTCCGATATCTCATTTTTAGGTGTCTCATTACTTGGATTCTTTCCATTGGACAAAGATATATAATAGATCTTTTGGCTTTCCGAAATTCTGCTTTTCTATTATGACGATCTGGATCTTAGAAATGTTTTTGTTTATGAATCGTTTTTGTGGTTTTGATTGGATGTAAAACAAGCAATTGTAAAGCCGCCACATAAGGTGTACACATGTGACTCATGAACTCCTCTGGAAAATGTTGATTGTGAATGATACAGTTGTGGAGTTGTCTAAGCAAGGTATTTGATCATTGAGAGTGATTTTTTCCTCCATTGATGGATAATTGACCTTGGTACACAGATCCACAAGCATCGGTAGAATGCCAGGTCGATGTTAAAGCAAGCATATCATGGTTGCTCTGCGCCTGCTTGATGACTTCTAAACTTATGGCTTGGCAAAAAGTTGTCTAGTGAACATAAATGTAGTCGATAATTGAAATCTGCGGACCTGTAGACCACGTAGATTGAGCTGGGGAATCTCCAGGTAAAGCTCCATTTGTCATTACAAGAAGGTTTGCTCTCATTAAAACAGACCACTTTGCGATGGTCCGTTTGTCAAGATGGGAGGAATCACCTGAAAGGTGTAAATTCAGGTCTCCAACTAATATGATGTTCGTGATGGAGGAATTTCTCGCAACCACCTGTAGAATCATGTCTACGTCCGCAATGAATTTTTTATCCGTGATTTTCGCATGGTTCCAATAAATGTTAATAAGGGCTTGGAACCATGATTAATCTTGACTAATTGTAAATATTGATTTGGAGAAGCCCATGCTTCAACTGAGAAACCAGTGGAGATTCTAGTTGCCATCAAGAGGCCGCAAGAACTACAATCTAATGACCATCCCAGATTGGAGTGTCAAGTAACCATGTTTCCTGTATGGCGACAATGTCGAAGGTGTTCAGGTGATTATGTGTTGCATTCACAGGCAGGTGACTGATGAGGAGTCCAGAGCTGGTCGAGGTCCCTTGAGGGCACCAAGGGCAGCACTCAACGGTTCAGTGGGGGAATCTTGCAGGAGTTCAAAACCTAATTCAAGCAGCTCTCTCTTGGCATTCCATATGGTGTTTAGAACAACCCCCAACTGAATGATTAGTTGAACCACTGATAAGTCGTTGGGTTCCACAAATTCGACTTTGTTGATGTATAATGAGGCTACATTTTCTAAGCTAGGAATGTCCGCGAAAATGTTGAGCATGCTTGCCCTATTTAAGTCATAAGATGGATAGGGGGGTGACCTGCATTTCATAAGAAGGCAATGACGGTATGGATGTTGATGACGCTAATTCATATCATGTTGAGATGCAGATTTGACTGTTCTAGTCAAAGTTGTCAGAGGAACTGTGTTACATGTAAGAGGACCTGTGGCACTTCTTGAAGTTAAGGTCCTGAGATGTACGTGTTGATGACCAAACGTGACTGATTGTAAGGCTGGCATAAGTGGGCTGCATATGGTTTCCCTCTACTTTCTAGCAGGATTATATTGAGTTGACAGGTAAAGGTCTACTGATTTCTGGATCTCCGTCTGACGCTGTTCTAAGCTTGATGGTTGTCGAGCAGTTAGAGGCATGCAAGCATTATGAAATTGGTATTTTATTAAGGAGGACGTTGAAGAATGACACTTTAATGGTTCTTGTTAGAGGCTGTCTGATCACTGACCACCTGAATCAGGTTGTCTAGTGGTTCATAGGGTAATATACCTCTGATGTTTTTGGAAGTTTTGTCTGTTTTGGAAGTTATTAGTTACGCATATTATTTGCATACTGCCGCACTTGCGACCACAGATTGAGTTTTGGAGAGTGAAATAGCTTGTAGAAATTGTTTGGAGGATGACGTAGTTTGCAAACGTTGTGTTTTTAGATATATAGATTTTTTTCTTGTATAAGAGGTTGGACAGGTTTTGTTTTCAACTGAACTGAACTGCTGCATCTTGGACAAAGATGTTATAGGAAAGTTTCAAGGTTGTGAGTTTGACGTCAGATGAAGACAACTTTGAAGGCAACTTGGGCATCGGGGTGGGGGGATGTTGAGGAGCCTCTTCTTCATCCTGTTCTCGAGACTTAAAGGTATGATCAATTGCAGGTAAAGCAGCAACAGTCTGATAAGCTGTTTGCGTATGTTGAGCTACCAGACAAATTACATCTGAACACTCGGACACAGGTGGGAGAGATGTAATCATGATGATTCCGTCTGGTGAAGAGAGAGGAGTGAAAGTCTGAAGTGTGACATGCTCCCTTATGATATCGCGCTGTTGCAATTGTACCATGAGTTTCGTTTGGTGATTGATTTTCTTGTCCAATTGTTGAAAAAGCTTGAATAATGAAGTTAACGCTGTGTTCATTGTGATTAAAGTGACCGCCAAATACAGATTTGCTGACTGTATCACAGCTACTGTTGGCTGTGAGTTGTTGGAAAAAAACTGGTTTACATGGTGTGGGATGAGAATAGGATATTGAGGAAACAGATGAATTATGTATGGAATGGCCAAACATGACGGGGACTGTGATAAGTTCTGTGTATCATGGTAGAAAGAAGCACCAGAAATTGCAGGCTTAGAAAGAGTTGGCTCGTGGGGCTGCTGATTGCTGAGTTCTATTGACTGGTCATTGACAAAGCGATTCATCAGCCAGCGACAAAGGATCCGTTGGCTGTAACGCGTTGCTCGGCTTTGTTCTTCGAATCAAGAACATAGGATGTACATTTTCATAGCTGGTCACGCCAGCCTGTGATGTTATAGAATTATAAACGCTGGTGGAAGGCTGTAAGGGTGAGGGGTCAGCGGTGCTCAAGGTCAGTATTGATACCGTGGACACGTTTTCTAAACTTCCATGTGCTGTTATGGGTGAAGAGCCTATCGTGGTAAACGTGGGTAACGAGCAGGGCTCTTGTGAAGCAGACAACACAGGACATACAGGATTTTCAGGGTCCATGGCGGTTGAACCTTTCAAATCAGCCAACAGGGAAATCCTTTCTCGTTTCGGCAAATACAAGGTTTGAATATCTGCAGTGAAGGCTTTCGTCTTAAGCGCGGATGATGCCACCATTAGTGCTTTCTTCACTGCTAATTGAGCATGAGAAGGCCTCAGCGGCAGCCCATTGGGTTGCAGTATTATGTTGTTTAGTTCCTTCATGTTGGCCATGGCTGATTTTATCTCTACCTCAAACATCTCCTTAATAATGCCAGTGATGATTTAAAGACACAAGGTAAACATTTAAAATCTGACAGAATCAGTTGGCACTAAACATGCTTATCTAACCTTCTCTCACATAGGTATTTCCCAAGTTTCTCTTTTCCAGATCCAACATTGTGTCAGAATCAATTTACCTAATAACAATCATTCTGATTCTTCCAAAGAGACGAGGTAAATTAGTAAGATAAATAGAACTCTACATATTACTACATATAGATTTTGGTTGAGACCTGGGATAATCCGGGGGAAGTGTCCTCCAGATATTAGATGATCACTACTCAAGATAAGGACAATTCATTCAAAATATTCATATGAAAATCACAATGTCATTAAATGTCAAGGTATTTTAATCAATATGACTATGATGAATGATTGTTATACCTAGAATTGGTATTGCACATGGGCAGTGGGACCGGTTCATTAGGGAAGGAGCCAAGTACCCCCACCTGGCCTAGTAAGATCATTGTCTCTGTCTTCCCTCTGTTCCCCCTCCATTGCCTCCTCGCGCTTTGAAAAACTTGTGTATAGGCGTGTTATAAATGCCATATCATATCATATCACCTCAAGCATATCATCCAGATTTGCCTATATGTTGGGAACCACAGTGTGAAGTGTTTGCAGTACCAGTGAAAATACCAATACAAAGGAGATTCCTGGAAGCAAGGTTCCCATTAAGAAAGCCATGCCTGCATCCAAGACAGTATGATGGTCATTTGAATGAAATCCCAGAAGAAGAGTCAGAAATTAGCAAAAGAGCAGATTGGTGACGTCACACGCAGCAAGACTGACGTGCCCAGAAGAGATGCAGAAACAAGAGAACATAGATATTCTATATGCATCAAGAAAGTAACAAAGATAAGTAACATCTCGGCCTCGAGTTGAAGAGGCTTATGCTGCAGAAATAAAGAAGACATCAGGTTATTTTACACGTGCACAGATGCAAAGAAATGCAAGCAGACAAAGTATTCTTGAAGCTAGCTATGTAGTGAATAGATTGCGGCAAGCGCCAACGTATATATACATATATATATATACACGAGTGAGTGAATTACGGATGATTCCACTACGCATCATAGCAGAGCTGGACTAGGAAAAGGAAGGCCTTTTCCAGAGTGTCACAGTTGAGAAAAGCAATTGAATTACAGGAGTGAATCGCAGAAGGGCGAGGCTGAATAATAATCCCCCAGAAGCCAAGGCCGTGTCAGGCTGTGATGAACAGACATTAAATACAATCATGTAAAAGAACAAAACTCTTGTTCAGAAGGCTTGCACGAAAACAAGGAAGACGTCTGAGGTTCATTAAATAATAGTAATTCGTGGTCTTCAGTCACGCCAAACCACACCTACGCAAGGAAACAGAGCGTGCCTCCGCTCCCTCGTTTCCTCCAGAGCAAAAAACATTTTCAAGGCCAAGTTGAAAGCCTTAATTGATATGCAGACCACTGAGGTGATGATAGATGATATGCTAATTGGTGGGGAGCTATGGTCATGACTAGCCCACCAGCACCTGGAGACCAGCCTGCGTGCTGCCACTGTAGGTGGAAAAGTACTGACGGATGCAAGAGTGCCAACTAATTATAGGGGGCCGCGTAGTTAAGGGCCCTATAGCTTGTATAACCGATGGGACGTTGTGTACTTAGTGACATTCATAGTTACCTGTTCGAGGGGAGGGCTTAGCTGCCCCACCTGATGCTAGAGACCCTATCCCTTTCCTAGACTAGTATGGAACATATACCTAGATGTTCCCTCTAAGCCTATCACATTTGCCAATAGGTTTTTGTAGTTTGACACGTGGGATGACGTTAGCAATTGCGTAGGTTGACGTTGGTAATGTTACGTTATGTTAGTAGTACTTCTAGAGCGCACGGTCACCCAAGGGTATCTTAGCGCTGTGATGATGAGTTTTTGCTATATAACTCATGTTTTTTATGAATTTCATTGAGACCATGCTGCGAGACGTCCGTTGATGTTCGTTGTACTCCCTGTTTTAGATAACTGACATTAAAACTGTCAACTTTGCCAACTTTCTCAGTCGCTTTGATTATTGATGTTTGAGTATCTTCTGCATCCCCATTCAACTTAAAGTATTGCTACCTCGTCTTAATGGGCTGGGTCGGCTGTCCCATTTCAGTTCCATATGGACGTGCAGAGAGAATACTTTTTAGTTTTAACCATTCATGCAAGACTTTGCTTATTATACTTTGTTTCCTTTCTTTTCTGTTTCATTACTGTTTTCTACAGTTGTACATATATTGTGGCAATTATTCATATTAATGAGACTGTATTCACAATTTCATTGTTGAACAAAAGGATAATTATGTAAATCTCGATGGTTCTGTGTAGTCTAGAGGAAGTGTTACGGGTTGTAATAATCATTTCAGTTCAGACTGATTTCTTAAGCCTAGAAGAAGCTGGTTATTTGGCTAAACAATACGCATGTGCACCAGTTGGTTATTGCTGGCACATTTGACACTACTATTTGGATACTACCATCTTTAATTTTCAATAATAAAGCAACATATTTACAGTTATTTGTTCAAGATTTTGATGAACTCAGCCACTGAGCGCATTACAGTGGGGTATCCGCTTTTGTCTCTGATTCAGACAATGTTGGCAAACTGAGCCCATGCAGGGAGGCAAGAGTTCTGCCATTTTCAGCCGCAGGTTGGTTGGCATATAGTTCATGGTAAAATTCGATGAAGCGATTGTTGATCTCCGAGATGCCTGAGAGAAAAGTTCTAATTTGTTCTAATTTGATCAATAAGCAGCGCTCATTGACGACCCTTCAGCAGGACAGCGATCGGACGCAGGGGCGATTTCCTTCCTCAAAAAGATTGAGGACATTTGAAAAAAAATTCCGGACCTTTGGCTGTAGTCATTTTTGTAATCTCCCCACGAAGATGCATAATTTTTCCCAAAAGAGAGGGTTTTCTAAATATTTTGTGTACTCGTTGCAAATTATGTAGCTCTTGTTTGTGCCCTCCCTGACTTATATGTGCAAAAGAATGAAACAGACACACCCCAGACGGGGAATAAGGCACAGAGAGCAGACTGCGAGAGTTCAAGGTAAGGTTTATCTAATGAATGGCATTCAAAAGATCTCTGAGAGCGCTCTGACACAAGTTATCATAACATCACATTTTATAGAGTAAATGACGCAACTAACATAGGATACTACATTGGTCCCGGTTTGGCTAGTCCACACAAGGTCTCAGGTGTTGGTGGCATCTCTTCCTCCGGGTTGGTTGCTTGGTTGGCGGGAGGATTGACGTCATTCCTCTGTGCTCCGAATGGGTGAAGGTCAGGTCGCTGGGAGGCAGGGTGGTCACTATCTAAGCTAACATAATATATTCTCAAAAATGCATGCACTAAATAACAATTGGTCAAAGTCTTTCAGTAGTTCATCATGTCTTAAAAAAGTCACACATATATCTAAACTATCAATAACATTGGATTATACAGGTTTTAGGTTAAGGGTCTTGACCACTATAATACACTGGTTGAAGATAAGGTCTGTACTCATGAGAATCTCTGGTATGTGGCATTTGTTAGTGGTAGACAACGATATACTGCAGCAGGGGTCTAATGTTAGTTGGGGAGCTGCTTAGTGGGCATCATGGCATAGTCAGTGGTCTGGCACATGAATGGAATATCTTGCAGGGACACAGGGTCACGCTAGCAGTAAGTTTCCACTTCTGAGGGTGTGGGGGCAAGGACACGTTTGTGGAGATGGACGAGCTATGTGCTTAGCTCATGCTGGTTCACATGCAGGACAGTGATCTCAGAGGAAGAGTGATGTGTTACATTTATTATGTGTTGCAAGCACCTCCGGCTTCAGCGTGAGAATGGAACCGCACAGTTTTCCAGTCAGAGTGAGAACGAGGGTGGGGGCCCTGTGCCCTGAGTGCCTGGCCGTGCTGCTGCGAGAAAAGGGAAGAGAAGCGTTTTTGTACTATCGCAGTGAGGCCTTTTCACCAAGATGGAGTTGAAAGGGGGTACAAAAATGGATGCCCCGTGTCCTGCTCAGTGGTCTCATCTATGCGAAAGTCAACCAAAGTTAACATTGCATAAGGGCAAGGGGCGAACCGACTACTGGAGGCACTTGGTCCGAGTTTTGTACTGAGAAGTAGAGGACACGAGGGGCCTGATGGCCCCTCGCTCTTACACATTCCCCCCTTTCGTTACATCTAAAGTAACAAATTATGACACTTTATTCTTTTCATTCTCCCTTCGGTAGTACTCAGCTTCAGCGACTGCTTCTTCCCAGGCTGAGGTACCCTTTATTGGCATCCATGCTCTGCATACACTTCTCAAGCTATTCCCTCTTCTTGCATATTCTTCTGGAGTGCATGTTAAGTATATCCCACCATCCCCGTCCAAGTCTACCCATACCTCGTTATACCATTGCAATTCTGTTGGTTCCTTTATTGTGGTGTGGTATAAATTATCGACCCTGTCCCCATATTGCCTGTATATGGCAGTCATCCTGTACTTTGGAGGGTTATGTTCTCCTGTTTGTATTTGTGCATCTATCATAGTTGCTACCATTGTCGGTCGGCCCATTGTTACCATCATCATAGTCGAGGTAGGCATACTTTTTGCACAACACCGGAGTCCCAGTTGGCACACGCAGAAGAATAGCAACACAAAGACGATGATGGGGACGAGTATTTTCATCATCACATTTACCCATGATGGTATCCAGCTGAACAAGTTGTCAAACCATGTACTTTCTTCTGCTCCGCCCTCTGTTCTCATCTTCTCTCCTAGATTGTGGACTGCTGTTATCACATGCGAGAGTGTCCCGTTATCTGCATCTTCAGATGTCACGAATGTGCAACAAGCCCCCCTGAATTTTCGGCAAACACCACTGTCCATTGCCGTGAGGAGATCTAGAACATATCTGTTTTGTATTGTCATTAGGCATTGGGCGCGGAGCTCTATTTTTATAATGTTGAATCCTTCTTCTGTGTCGTTGGCCAGTTGGATGAGCTCCCAGCGCACTATTTGTAACCATTTGGCATTTGCTCATGCTTGGAGCCCTCGTGCTAGGAGCGATGCGAAAAATGTCTCTGCAGATGAGAACAGTTTGTATTTTTGCGGGATCTCAGCAAGGAGTTTTGACGATTCAGGCGAAATATAGTTGGATGATCTTTTGCTTCGTGACAACTTTGTTTTCAACTCGTATTCTGACAACAGTTCATTAGCTGAAAGTTCTGTGTTTTCTTGTTGTGGCGCTGCCGATGGACCAGCCGATTGCCCTGCTGCCGATTTGACAGCCGAATCCCCTGCTGCCGATCTGCCAGCCGAATCTCCTGCTGCTCCTTGGATATGGCTTTCTGGTATTGCCATCAGGTACCTTTCCAGGATGCGGGTAGATGCAGGTAGGCGTGTTTGCCACAAACCCAGTTCATGTCCATGAGGGCTGCAGTGCCTTTTTTTCATGTCTGGTATAATTACTGTCTTGTTGCATTTTCTTGCTTCCCCCATGTTCACTTTTCCTTCTTCACGGAAGCACAGTTGGTGCAGTATTTCTTTTTGTGTTTTCATGGGCTTTTCCAGCGCTGTAGTCCATGTTAGCTTAGCAACATGCTGTGACCAGATAGGGGTGCACACTCCTTTTATCCACTGGAACGCGTCTTCAGCCAGCCCCAGGAGTGCTTCTGCTGTGCATTCAATAGTTTCATCGTGCCATGTGTTCTCTTCATACCTCGTCCCTTTTATGACAAAAAATGGCTCTCTGAGGCAAATTACTCCTTGACGCCGGCTTGTGCAGGTTCTCTCACTCTCCATTCTTTGTAGGCTGACGGTGTGTGCCTGGAAGGTGCTTTTTATCTTACACAGAACTAAGTGAATTAAACATTGAGCCTCCGACAAGGGCACTTCCTGGGGTATCAACATTTTGGGCATCCCTGGTGCATGAGGTATGAGTGAACAGACATAGCAGCATTCATTTGTTGCTTGCTTTGCCATAGCACTCATGTCCGAGTACCATTTGTTAGATTGATCAGGGTGGAGGGGGTCTTCTATTTCATCTAACCTTAGGTTATGATAGATATCATATCTTTTCCCTCTCGCCCCCCTTTTCCTTCTCCTTCCCCCTCCCTCCTTGTAGCTTCCAACTTTTTGGTAATGTATTGGGAACATTCCAGCCCAGGCAGTGTCATTGCTGTTGAATATAGCATGTGTGTACTCATTAGTAGCAGCATAATACGAGGTAGGTTCTATGGCTATCTGTGGATGCGTGCTTGTGTTAGCTAGGTCGCTCGGCCAATAGTAGTCGCCATCATATTCGTTCAATTCATAATCATTACTCATATTTATGCCAGGATGTGACAAAAAGACAATTGTTGGGCCTGCAGCGGCGTGTTCTGAAGGTTGTGTTACATTTGTATTGTTAACTCCAATATTATAAGTATCTCCCCACATTGTCTTTACTCCAGTCCATATTAAGTTGGAACCTTCTCGTATCATATTAGCCCCGCTCCCCCCTTTGTGCAAATCATTAACCAGTGATAAGAGAGTATAGTACCAGGCCATGAAAAACAACATCACTGAAAACAAAATTGAAGCACATTTCAAAACACATTCAACGTTGCTAAACCTTTTTGCCCTAATGGCATCCCTATCACTATCTAACATCTGCATTCGCTGCAATTGTACTTCGTTGGGCCATTTGTCACCTGGAGGGGCGATACAAACTTGTTAAGTCACCAGAATATGAACATTTATTTATATATTTATATTTACTCATTAATTCCATTAACAATTGCTTTTTGATATACATTTCTCAGGCCTTTGTTTCAATTACGTCCTCTGTTTTAGGAATGTTTATAGTAAGAGAGAGAGACAGTGATGAAAAGAGAGTGAAAGGAAAAGGGATACGAACATAGGGCAGAGCAAACCAGAGGGCATACCATCCTTTCATGTTCCTTTTTCATTAAATCACATTGTCATTGTTTCTCAACATCGTTTGTAGTACCAGTTGCACATTCCTGTTCGATCTGAGGGAGTGTAATATCGCGTGCCCTCCTCACATCTGAGAGGTGCACCCAATATTTCAGTCCCTCAACTTTAACTGCAGTGAGTGTACTATATATGACCTCGTAGGGGCCATGAAACCTAGGTGAATTCCATCTTCTCGCAAAGCTTCAGACATACACCTGTGCCCCTGGCATCAGTGGCCCACTTGGGCTGTCTTCGGCTGGTGTTGTGGTGTCAGTTGCCACATTCTCAGTAAAGGATGGTACTATTTGTCATGCTATACTTTGGACTGCGTGGGTCAGCTGGGTCAAATATTCATTAAATTCTTCCCCCAGCACTGTGGCAGCCCTGTGTGCATCTGATGCTCTCCTAATCGGGGAGAGTGGTGTGCATATTCACCGCCCAGTCACAATTTCATGGGGGCTCAGATGGTGGTCCTTGCATGGTTGCATTCTGAGTTGGAACAGTGCGAGGGGCAGGCAATATACCCAGTTTTTCTTTAGTGTGTTACACAACTTTGATAATTTACTCTTGAGCAGGCCGTTGATCTTTTTTACCATACGATTGGCCATCGGATGATAAATGGAACACAGTTTGTGCTTTACCCCCAAGAGTGTCATCACTTCCTTGAAGAGGTCATTCACAAAGTGTGTGCCGTTGTCTGACCGTATCACATCACATATCCCCCACCGGGAAAACACTTCTCGTACTAGAAATTTCACCGCACACTTCGCGTCTGGGTGGGGACATGGACCCGCCTCCACTCACCTTGAAAAGGGACATACCACCACAATTAGATATCTTGCTCCGTTACATCTCTCCCATGTCAGCGTAGTCTATGTGGAGTTCTCTGAATGGCCCTACTGGTTGTGGCAAAGTGCCTCGCAATGTCCTCAATGTCATCCCTGAATTGTATGTTTGACATGTTGTACATTCTATGATGAATTTTGACAAATGTTCCTGTAGGTTAGGGGCACACCAATGTTCCTGGATGTCTGCGGCGATGTGTTGTTTCGCTGCATGGGCTGGGAAGTGCAGCTGTTGGAATGCTACTTCTAGTAATTCTACTGGCATCACTACCTTTCCCGTTGTCTCCTGTCTCCAAATGAGATCTGTAGCTGACTGTTTACACCCTCGCTTGCCCCAGAACTCTTGCTCTTCCGGTGGTGCTCTCCTCTGTAGCTCTATTAGCTGTGCTATGGGTGTGTTGCTATAAGCTTCTTCTAGTGGCTCTACAGTGGCTGCCTTTACAACGCATTCCGTTACTGGTGTTGTATTGAAATACGAGGCTTCCTTCACCGCTGCGTCGGCTGCCGCGTTTCCCAATGAGATTGCATCTGTATTGTTGGTATGGGCTTGGCATTTCACTACCACCACTACCGATGGTTCCGATAATGCATCTATCAATTCATTCAGTAGTGCAGCATGCTGTACTGGCAAGCCATTTGCTCGTCTGAATCCCCTTCTACGCCAGCGCGATAGTCCTGAATGAACAGTGGTAGTTGCATATTCTGAATCTGAATATATTGTCACTATGCATCCTTTGGCTGTGCATAATGCTTTAATTAATGCAGTTAGTTCTGCCACTTGTGCGGAGTAATGGGACGGGAGGCGCTTTTGGAGGATTGTTTCATAGCTATCTTCTTCCATTCGTACTACTGCCATCCCTACATGTTTTTCCCCTGTTTCCGGATTTATTGTTGCTGACCCATCGATGAAATATGTTTCTCCTTCCTTCAGGGCGTTTTCGCTCGCTTTGGGAATATCGTCACCCTCCCCCTCATACGTTGCACAGTCATGTTCCTGCATGTTTTCCATTGTGCATGGCTCTGTTATGAATGTTTCTGGGTTTACCGTTTTACACTTTAATACATGTACATTGGGGCTTGAAATTATTATTTCATATGCGGTTGTTCTTTGTATTGTCAGTGTTGATTTTGACCGCTAGAGAATCGCAAATAATGAATGCTCGGCATATAGTGTTAATGAACATCCCATAACAATTGTGGCACTCTTTTCAATGGCAAAGGCACAGCTGCGTGGGCCTGTTCGCACGCGAAGTTACCTTGCATCACTGCGTCTAGTGTTCCACTTTAATAGGCCAATGGCTTGTGCCCTAATGATGTTTTTTGTGGCAGCACTGCTGTCATCAGTGTTCCATTGCAGTGTGAGAACAGGAAAAATTCCCTCTCATAATCTGGGTTCGCGAGGACTGGGGCATCTGCAATAAGGTCTTTTACTCGGAAGTACTGAGTCATCATGTCATGTGTCCATTTTATAGGGGCTCTATTCTTTTGTGCTTCTTTTAATGCTTGCAGTAATGGACATGTGTATACTGCATAATCAAGGATCCATGCTCGGCAGTAGTTACATATGCCGAGAAATTTTTGCATGTCCTTCACTGTTTTTGGTATGATTATGTTACGTATAGCAGCTGCCCTGTGTGGGAGTATTCGTTTCCCATCTTTCGATATCAACTGTCCGAGGTATACAACTTCAGCAAGGCAGTATTGTAATTTCCCTTTATCCACCTTGTACCCCTTGGTAGCTAACACTTTTAGTAGTGTTATGGAGTCTTCCCTGCACTTTTCCTCTGTTTTGCTGCAGACAAGTAAGTTGTCTATGTATTGTATAATGGTGCTCTCTACATCTATGTTTCCAATATCTTCACGTAGTACTCTGTTAAAAATGCTGGGGCTTTCGCAATACCCCTGTGGGAGTCTGCGATGCTCATATCTGTTGTTTCCCAGTGTGAATGCTGTGAGGTACTGTGATCCTGGATCAAGTGGTATAGAGAAGAAAGCATTCATCAAGTCAACCACAGTAAAATATGTAGATTGTTTGGGTATACTGCACAGTATTGATGCCGGGTTAGGCACTAACAGGAATTCCTTTTGGATGACGTCATTGAGTGGGCGGAGATCTTGGATCATCCTCCACGTCCCTCCTTTTGCTTTTTTGATCAGGAAGATAGCCATATTACACAGGGAGTTTGATGGCACTATGATACCTTGGTTCAGGAGTGCATTTATTGTTTCCCTAATTCCTTCCTCTGCTTCTCTGGATATTGGGTATTGTTTCACTCTTGGCGGTATGGCACCTGGTTTGAGTTTTATCTTAATGAGTGTCACTTCATATAGTAACCCTACATCATGGGGGCCTGTAGTCCAAATTTCTGGTGCCACCTTTGCCATGTCTTCCTCAAATATTATTGGCGGGGCACTAACACTAGCCATAAGTGGGTTGTGTACCTCTCTGTACCGGATCATTATGTTACACAGTATGCTTATTTCCATTATTATTTCTCCATCATCTTCGTTATCAGTGAATAATTCTTCATCAGTTATGTCTCTTAGCATTATGTTGGGATCTGTGCATAACACAGTTCTCCACTCGCACCCATGCGTGTCCAAGCCTATGACCACAATACGTTTACTTGATACCTGGACTGCCTCAATGTCTATGGATATTATTGTGCCTGGCACGACATCTACACTTGCGATTGGGCAGAATATAAAGTCTGATGGTGTTCTCCATTCTTTTCTCGTTATTTCAGGCACTACTCGGTCTATGTCAATGGGTATCCCTCGCACTACAACTTCATTCATCATTGTGCTGAACATCAACATCGCTCGTACTGGGCATACTCCTGGGGTGGAACACACTATCCCCCGCTCTGTAAATGAAATGGTCATGTTCAATTTACTTAGCAAATCTCTTCCCAGCAAGTTGATTGGCGCGTCTTTGTGGTACAGTAAGGGTGCACACACTGTTTTTCCTCCCCACCGTTATATCAAGAAATTTGGTGTAAGGAACTTTTAAAATAGCCCCAGAGAACCCCAGCGTTTCAAAA
The DNA here is from genome assembly GCF_040938575.1 of Ambystoma mexicanum. Lineage (NCBI taxonomy): Eukaryota > Metazoa > Chordata > Amphibia > Caudata > Ambystomatidae > Ambystoma > Ambystoma mexicanum. The sequence goes on from NC_090939.1 coordinate 192,592,135, forward strand.
TTCTTGCCTGAGAGCGGAAACTGCCCTTCCATAAGACATGATTTTTCCGCTCCTGAGTCTACCATAAAGATAAACTGCTTATTTCCTATCTCTGCCCCCACTAGTGGTTCCTCTTCTGCACGTAGGGTGGTGGATAGGACTGGACACGCAAGTGCTCTCTGTGGGCTGTCCTAATCTGCATACCTCTCTTGTCCTGGCACTGAAAAGACATTATCTCCAACTACTGTTACGCCACGGAATGGTGCAGGTGCACCGTTTGCAACTGTTGCGAAACTGCTATTGCTGGCGTTCCCTACAATGTTTTGTCTTGCCATGGGCTGTGATGCACTGTGATGTGGTTGTGGGGGTGGCTGTACTTGCGGTTCATTGTAACACTGGTCCTGTGGTCTCCCACCTCCCATTGGTAATCCATAGGGGCTACCTGGGTGTGGGCAACCCCATACCTGTTCATTGTCCATGGGTGGTTGCCCCTGAAAGTACCCTGAAGGCCGCATTCTGCAATCTCTTGAATAGGGTCCCCATCTTCCACAATTCCAACATGACCCTTGCTGTCCCCCTTCTTCCCTTGCCCACCGAATCCTCTATTTCCCATACCTCCGAACCCCCCTCTCTGGCCACGGTACCCACCTCTTCCTCTTGCCGGTCTTTCTTGCCACTGCGGTCCACTCTGTGGCTCCTCTCCATTCCACAATCCTTGCTCTCCTGTGGCCCACAGCGCTGCTATTCCAACTGGTCTATTTCCCGCACTTTGATCTCCCTCGTTCTCTCTATCAGCAGTTACGCTGGCGTTTATGGCGGCGACCTTCACCAATTTGTGCTGCGCCAGTTTCGCTTCGTCTGCCAACCTTTTTTGTGCTATCTCCTTTTCTCTCTCTTTGATCCTCCTACAGTGGTGTACAATTATACTCTGAATTTCAGGACAACCCTTGGCTTCGATCCCAGCTATTTTATCCAAGGCCTTCTGTACCTCCTTCGGGAACCCTTTTTTGATAATAAACTGGAACAGGGCAGTGGATTGATTCCACGCCGTGCCAGTTTCGCTTCTCCACAAATCTTCCACTCGCAGTATGAATTGCGTAGGATCCTTGTTCTCCTCCATTATACATTGCATCATGAAGTGTAAATCTGGAATATCTGGAAATGTGCGCTGCAATGCGCCCCATACTTGCGCTCGAACATTGTTGAAGGGCGATCCATCGTGGCGGTCACAACTCATTGTCACTCCTGGGAACCCTGCTTTTTCCCACACAATGTCTGCTTGATCACCGACGGCGGACACTAGCAAACTCTTTACATCACCTATCGCTAATGGTACTCCTGCCGTGTTTTTCTCGAACGCATGTATCCGTTTCTCTGCCCCTACTGCAAGTGGGGGAGGAGCTTCAACAGTTTGTTTTTGTCCATTTGGGCCCACATAATATAATGTGGCCTACCTGCTCCTTTATGTATCAACGGCATGTGCAACTTGTGTTTCTTTCTTGTCTTACTTACCATCCCTTTCTTTACCTTACTCACCAACATGTTCCCTACCCGCTGCCTTAATCTCCCCTGCCATCGTGGGGGTGATGGTTTGTCAAATTAATCGAGCTGAGATGGTAGCGGGTATCCCATAGCTGCTGCTCCCTCTTCATACTCATCTAAGTCACTTCTACTTCCTCTTCTTGCTCACCATTCTCATCGTGTCCTTCCCCTCGCTGACTTTATCGGGTGGCTGGGCGTATAATTCTCACTGGTTTATCATTCAGATGGAACAGGAACTCTCCTGATCGCCATTCCTTTTCTCGCCCTTGTGATGTGTGTGTTCCATGTGACGATATGGATCGCGCTGGCTCTGGCGTTGCTGGTGCTAACTCCCCTGTCGCGCTTAATGAGGGTGTGAGATCTGCTACAGACAATGGTGGTACTTCCCCTCCCCCCGGCAGCATTTGGCCCTTATCACACAGTGCTCTCCGCCGTGTCATTTCCATTTGTACATGCGCTAGCTGGCGATCTAAATCTCTGGTTAATCGTGCTAAATTTACAGGTTGTGCACTCGTTGGGCCATACAGGCCTCCTTTGTCATATGGCGGCGGTGCTTTGGCTATTGCTCCGTTTGAGGGAGTGGGGGTGGGGCATGCCGGTATGTACAGAGGCTCACTGTATCCTACTGCTGGTCTTGTCATTAAGGGGTATATTTTGGTTGTGTCATTCTCAGCTGTGGTCGTTGTGCACTCACCCTTCGGCGTTCCGCTTACCTCTTCCTGCATTTTCTGTTTTTCAATAGTTTTTTCTGTACTTACCTCTGCTGTGGGGGCAATTTCCTCAAACATTCACCACGGGTCCAATACTTCCCTTCTGTTTTGCAACTGTTTCCCCTCGCCAATAAGTGCGTGGAAACTAAATCTAACACCTGTTTGTTGAACAACCCTCCCTCTGGCCAAATTGGTGTCACGTTGTTCCCTTTTATTTCTGTCACCCACTGATCGTGGTATTTTTGTATTCTATCACTATATAGTGGAAGGTGCTGGCAAATATGAGCTAACGGTGTTGCTCCTCCCATGAGGATATTCCTCCCTTCGGTTGTATGTGTGCTTGCACCTGAGCCTCCCTTCTAATCACACCCTCCTACCACCTGTCCTCTTGTATAGATCAACAATATGTCATGCGTTTCTCAATTATTGGCAATTATTGTGTATCAATATTCAATGTTACCTTTGTACCTATTGCATTCCTAGCTTCGATAGTTCACTTTTAGCATGTATGACCACCTTGCAACAAATCACTTGCAATATTTCGACATATGTGACAGAAAATGAACAAAAAGCAAAAACATGTAACACATAACATGCACATGCACTACCTGCGCGCTTTTACTTCTCCTTTGTTCCCTTTACTGAACGCTTTTTCCCTTTCCCCGTTTTACCTGCTCTTCTCATTCACTCCCCACCTCTTACACCCTCTTACTTGTCCCCAAGAATTCTTGCTTGCACGGAAAAAGAATATTCTAAATAACTACTCCGAGTCTACTCAATATACGAGACCCCTACCTTTTTCTCTTATCTTCACTTATTTATCTGCACTGGACGAGACAATGCTACGCGGTGCCGCCTTCTACCCCGTTCGGGCTAGGATACCTCTTCTCTTCTTCTTCTCACTTTTTCACAAAACCTAATGGCCATATAAAGGACAGATCAGAAAAGCCTCAGCATCACGCACACAGTCCCTACTCTCAGCTTTAACCCACTTTCACCTGTTCCCTTGTTCCCTTACTTTCCCCCTTACCTTTCCTTGGAAACCTTCGTAACCGGCACTCACGTGTTCGGTCAGGTAATCCGAGGGCCACCATTCTCGGTCTGACCCCAGTCAGGTCCGCACCCCAACCAAGCCATGGCCCGCCTCGGCGAGCAGCTTTTCAGTCGGGTATTCGTCAACCGGGAACCCTTGACCCTTTCTTGTAATGCGCACAGGCTGGTCGGCTGCGGAGGTGTTGGTTTTGCTGGGGGGCGTCCCGGATCTCGCCGCGCGGTGTGGGCCTTGAGGCACCTCTCCAAATCACGTCACAGGGGGTCACCAAATGTTTGTGCCCTCCCCGATTTATTCGTGCAAAAGAATAAAACAGACACACCCCAGACGGGGAATAAGGCACAGATAGCAAGCTGCGAGAGTTCAAGGTAAGGTTTATCTAATGAGTGGCATTCAAAAGATCTCTGAGAGAGCTCTGACACAAGTTATCATTACATCACATTTTATAGAGTAAATGACACAACTAACATAGGATACTACATTGGTCCCGGATTGGCTAGTTCACACGAGGTCTCAGTTGTGGGTGACATCTCTTCCTCTGGGTTGTTTGCTTGGCTGGCGGGAGGATTGACGTCAGTCCTCTGTGCTCCGAATGGGTGAAGGTCAGGTCGCTGGGAGGCAGGGTGGTCACTATCTAAGCTAACATAATATATTCTCAAAAATGCATGCACTAAATAACAATTGTTCAAAGTCTTTCAGTATTTCATCATGTCTTAAAAAAGTCACACATATATCTAAACTATCAATAACGTTGGATTATACAGGTCTTAGGTTAAGGGTCTTGACCACTATAATACACTGGTTGAAGTTAAGGTCTGTACTCATGAGAATCTCTGGTATGTGGCATTTGTTAGTGGTAGACAACGATATACTGCAGCAGGGGTCTAATGTTAGTTGGGGATCTGCTTAGTGGGCATCATGGCGTAGTCAGTGGTCTGGCACATGAAAGGAATATCTTGCAGGGACACAGGGTCACGCTAGCAGTAAGTTTCCACTGGCGAGGGTGTGGGGGCAAGGACACGTTTGTGGAGATGGACGAGCTATGTGCTTAGCTCATGCTGGTTCACATGCAGGACAGTGATCTCAGAGGAAGAGTGATATATTACATTTATTATGTGTTGCAAGCACCTCCGGCTTCAGCGTGAGAATGGAACCGCTGAGTTTTCCAGTCAGAGTGAGAACGACGGTGGGGGCCCTGTGCCCTGCGCGCCTGGCCGTGCTGCCGTGAGAAAAGGGAAGAGAAGCGTTTTTGTACTATCGCAGTGAGGCCCAGTCACCAAGATGGAGTCGAAAGGGGGTACAAAAATGGATGCCCCGTGTCCTGCTCAGTGGTCCCATCTACGCGAAAGTCAACCAAAGTTAACATTGCATAAGGGCAAGGGGGGAACCCACTACGGGATGCACTTGGTCCGAGTTTTGTACTGAGAAGTAGTGGACGCGAGGGGCCTGGTGGCCCCTTGCTCCCACACACTCTTCCTGAAGTTGTTTTTCCCATTCTTCCTTTTTTCCAGTTGGATTGCCTACCTAGAGATGCATTGTTCCTTAAGAAAGGCCTTAAATGCATACCAGCATCTCAAAGTCACAAAGTCATCAGTCAAGTTTTCTTCCGAAAAGACGTCAGAGTGTTCTGCCAAATAGTTGGCAAAGTCTGGGTATTGCAACATTGCTAAATTCAGCTACCATGTTCGGTCCTGCGGACATACAGGGTGGGAAACCACCAGCACATGATCTGAATTGGTGATGGTTAGGATCTCCCAAAGATCAACCACGGACAGTATATTGGATACCATAAACCAATAATCTACTCGTGCATAGCTTCCATGGTGGTGTAACTAGAAAGAGAAATCCCGCAGTTGGGGATGGAGTTCTTTCCAAGCATCTTTCAGGCTGAGCTCATCCATTAAAAGCAGAAGAGCCCTTGTTTTTTTTGGAATCGCAGTGTTAACGGCAGGAGCCAGATCCCTCTCTATGGCTGCCGAGAGATCAACATTGAGGTCCCCCCTATGAAGGTGAATGTCCCGTGTAAGATTCACATGGCGTAAGGACATTTGAATGGAACCCTGTGTTGTCTTCCGTAGGACTGTACATATTTAAGAGAGTGACACACTGCTGGAATACCACTCCTTAACAAGTAAATAGTGCCTATCCAGGTCCATCTTTATGTATAAGGAGGTGAAGGGCAAGTGCTTGTGGATCAGGTCCTCATTCTGAATCAAATCATGGTTACAGTCTATGGTTTTGCAATCATAATTTTGTGAGTTATGTTCATCATACTTTGTCTTTTGAACAAATGATTTACATATTTGTATACATTTTCAATCTCTTATGATTTACTAACCACATTAAACAATATAAATGACCTGAAGTATAGATTTTCAATTCGAAACATGTGTTCGAGGCTGTTTATAATTGTGGTAAAATATCTGTAAACTATTATCAAACGGTTTCTTCCGCAACATGCATTAAATAACATGCACATTTCCAAAACATATCTATTCTCTTTTTCTGTGTTTATCAAATTGGATTATTCTACTAACTCATGATATATTACATTTATTTTAGGGTATCTGGGCGCTTTAATCTGGGGCATTTGGTGGCTTAAGTGTGGATAGAAGAACCAGAATAAGTACCCAAATTAAATAATCTGAATTTCTAGCTAAACTTCATGTCTGCTCGCAACCAGCTGCACTAAGTGAATCAAATTTGATACAGACGCTTAGCACCACCAGTCTACAGGTCAGAGTTAACCTTACAATCCTTTTTTATACAGGATCTTTGATACACTCCTATTGATTCCAACTATAGAATTGTGAACATCTACCATCTGAGGTGCCCCCACTCCTTTTCCAAGAATGGATATGGCTAACTAGCAAGGCTTTACAAATCAACAGAATCTGAGACAATCTTAGCCCTACTGCTGCCCTTAGTTCCATTCACTTGGGCTATACAAAGCCTCAGATGGGACATTATTCTTTCACAAACCTCCTGGGCCTCACCAGTACTTGCCCATGGTTTAATATCATCCTTAGGATATCTTCCGAAGGGCCCAGGGTTTCTGAAAAACTGAGGAGAAAAACTCCCACACGTTGGTGTTCCACAACTTCAGACAGTATCCGCTGCACAATGCCTGTTGAAGAGGGCAGAGGGTCGGGGGGCGGTTGTGATCACTTCAATTCTACCGCATTCATAAGGAACTCTTTCTCATAGTATGCAGAAATAAGAAAATAATCAACAAGGCTCCTGCCCTGAGCAGCCAGGAATGTATAGCTGGCTGTAGTGTAGCTCAGGTATCGGGAGGATAGCTCAGGGGCAACGTGCTTGCTTTGGAAGCAAGATGACACAAAGCACCACAGGTTCCATCCCCGGGTCCGCACTTAGAACCCTATGGATATTAAGTGAGTTATAAATAACCTATCATATCATATCCAAGTAGTACAATTCAATGCTCTACGGTCACATGTCCTTCCTGTGTGCTCCCACCCTGTTGGTAGACACCAGACCACAGCTCTTTGCAAGTGTGCTTCTGAGATCATCAATGTTAGGCAGAATTATATGCAGTACCCTTTGGGAACACCACACACAATTAGGACTACAAGTGACAGTACAAATTCACCTTTGGTACAAGCCTGTACTACACAGTAAAGTGGTAGCGATGGCTGAGCAGCCAGACTTATCTCAAGAGTAAAGTGAGCAGTATCAATAGTTACACAAAGGACAGCAATTATTATGATTCAAACAAACACTGGCTCAAGGTTTCTGAATAAAAGAATATACATTTATTTACACATCAGTTATTAATCATTTCACTATTATAAAGCAGTTGAAAAATCACGTTACTAATACACTACACCGCACCCAATAGTTTCGGGACAAGTTAGGCTAAAAAATGAAGTGGAAGCAAAATGGCACTCCAGCAATTTAAAAGGGAGGGAAAGACAAATCTAGACAGAAATTGAGCAGCACCAACAAGTAAGTAAGCAGGGCAATCTAGAAAAAGGAACTACAGTGAGGAAATCAAATTAAAGGGGCCTGGCCCAAAGTCAATGGACCAAAGTCTTTGCAGAGGGTCACACAGTTCAGAGTAGTTCACGGTTAAGTCTTTGCCAAGAGTTCAGAACAAAGTTGGTCAGACGAAAAGTTACTTTAAAGAATGGAGAAGGACAAGCCCTTGGATTGGCAAAAGATTTCACACACTTTCACCGCGGCTGTACGAAATGAACAACCGGGTTAGCACAGTACCTATAAAGCAGAAGAATGCTGTAGCTGAGGCAGACGTTCCTTGCAGGTCATGCAGGCTCACGGTTCCTGAAGCGACTGTCGGACTGACAAGAAGGAGGAAGACTGGAGGGTCCTGCGCTGCTCAGGGAAGAAACCAGCAGCAGAGCAAAGCGACGAATAAAAGGTGCGCTCCTTAAAATGCAAGCAGGATCCGTTCCTCCTGGCTATCCGGTTCACTGTAGCTCTGTACAGCAAATTCGACCAGAGAAGGGAGGCCTGGCGAGCAGTTTGGTGAACTGGTTGTTCCCACCAGCTCAAGGGGAGAAGATTCCTTGCAGATATTCCCTGTCGTCGAAGTTTGAAGATTTGGACCCGCAGCAGAGCTTCACCGGGCGGTTCAGTCATGGTAGAGGTCCTCTTCTGTCAGCTTCTCCTCAGTTCTCTCCATCCAGTGGCAACTCTGCCTTTCCAGACCCAGAGACCTGCTTTTTATGCAGTTTTCCCCCATTCACACAGCCTGGCTGTCAATCACACAGCAGGGTGGCTGTCCCGCCGGGACAGTCACCACAGCCAATCATATCAGAGTGTGACATGGGTCTCCAAGGAGACCCTGTGCAGGGAGTCCTAAACCCCTCCCTCACATCCTGTCCCCCGCAGACATACAGACTCCTAAGGAGGGCTTTTGTGCAGAAGCCCGCGAAAGGACGGCAGAAAAAGGAACCAAACCTGGTTTGGCGCGCAGAGTAAAACACGAGAAAGTCTTTTACACAAAGAAATGGTGAATAAACCCAGCCGGAACTGTATAAAAATGTATATGGTCCAGCGGGTTTAAGTTCGAGGCTACCAAGATAGCCTAAAACAATATCAGGGCTATTTAAGATAACCACGGTAGGAAAAACAGGGTAGTTACCGCTGCCACCAGCCAAGTCTTAATGAAAAGGGAACCCAACCCTGTTCCAAGAGAAACAGACAACAAGGGATAGTATCAACCCCTTCCAGAACTCTATGTAAGATAGTTTGTACTGAGTCTGTGAGTTTTAAAAAGAGACTAATAAAGTAAATCACAACTTTACATGTTCTGAGAGACAGTAGTCAGTCTCAGAAAATGGAGTCGGAGTTGGGAAGTCTGAAAAAGACAACCCTGTGTCATTGCACTAAAGGTGCTGTGTAACACACAGTAAAAAGATGATGCCTATGGAGTAGGTGAGGCCCCAAAGCCTATGAACACAAGAACATGTTAAACACACACAGCAAAACACATGTAAGAGTGGGAAAAAAGGCTCACACTCTTACCAGGTGAAAAGAATAAATCCTAGAAATCCTGCAAAGTTGCTGAGGGACTCAGTAGTGAAGGGAAATTAGCCATTCTGGAGAATTCTCCCTAACATTCAATGTCAGTACTAATCTGGCCATTAGACTCACTATTCATGTACCCATTACAACTCCTAGAGAACATAAAAATCATGGCTTTTAGGGTATCACGCCCTTCCCTGCCAACCGCCTCAATCTAGGTAGACATGTAAATCAAAACTGGGGATGAACCACCATGGGATATATTGATATTATTTAACTGAAATATGTCCCGAAGATAGAAAACCCTCTTCCCTGAATCTGAAGTGCATAACTTCTGCTGATCCAGAGTCAGTAATAGAAATGGTAACATTTAATTTGACAGACGCCAAGGCCCTCTACGTTTTGCTAGACACACGGGATCTACAGAAGTACATTAAGTAGAATACTCCAGTTTTTGGGCTGGCAATTCACTGATGTTTTCCAGACCAATATTATGTCAGCCTGCCCCAGATGCAAGTGTCAATCCATTCCCACCAATTTACTGGAAATACAAGAAATAATCCAGTAGATAATCTCCTTGCATCTAAACAAAAATCCAAAATCAAACTCACAGTAGGTGTCTCCTGATGTCCTTCTAAAATATTTAAGGGTGCGACAGGAACACAGTTACTGAGGTGGTGGCTAAGTATGCATTTCCGACATAAAGAAAAAAGATCATAATGTTACTCTCTAAACTCCCATTGATCTTACTTCTCATCTAGCTGTGTTTCTCTTCTATTCTAAGTTTAACAACATTGTGTGCACCTTAGAAAAACATCATTGCCTTTGTACTTATGTCTATCACATTATTTATAAGCAAAACCTATTTAATTATTAACAGGTTTGCTCATCGTCTTCTACTTAATTGGCCAGAATTATGAAGTACAATGGTGAATTGCTTCCTCCAAGCTAAAGAATTGCCTCCTGCATCAGATGTCAATGAACAGCCTGCCATGGAATGAAGATCATATTGCGTGTTCTTGACTCACAATTTTATATTTACACCATTAATAATCTGGTGTGCCTAGTGTACTCACAGCGATGTCAGTATAGAAGTAACACCATTGTACATGATGTCACCCTTGGACTTGATCTCTGCATACAGCCCTGGCCAATAGAAACAATTTGATATTTGGGCCTGTGTCTTGCCGGTCCCTACCTTTCATGCTGTAAGGTGGGTGTGTTCAATTTGTAGAACCATTCTCCAATGGCTGCGTGGTACAACAGTTTGGGACCGACAGGTCCCATCTGGTCCGACATCACCCCTGTAGAGTAACCCATGTCTAAGAAAAATAAATGGACCCTCTTTGGTTCTTCCTTCTTCCTCAGGAATAACCTTGAGGAGGACCTCTGCTAATACTGGATCATTCTTCTGGGCTAAGGCTAAATCAGGAATGATTTCAGTGTCATTGTCAGCGGGCAGAATCTTTTCCTCCTCAGGGTTAACTACTGGTTCCATGTCTGCATCCCCGAAACCTTTAGTTCCTCTCTCAGTATCACCTAATTCAGTTGTCTTTACTATTCTGGAGAATAGGGCCCTTTCTCAGATACCTTGGGCTACCTTTTCCCTGGGTTTAACATGATAGGCTTGCTTGCCATTGCTTTGTAGTAGTATTTACATCGTGGCCACACTTCCATGCCAGGCCCAACTTCGAGGTGAACCTGATGTATGGCCTGGGGGTCGGGCGGGGGTGTTAATACTAAATCTGTTGGTATTAATTGTCTTTTGCCAGGTTTTAGGATAACTTCCCTACTACTATTGAGATCAAATCCTATAGACTCCTTAGTGTCTACTGTGGGGATAGTAGCCTGCCCATTAAGCAGGGAGGAACCACGTTCTCTGGTGATGATCATCCCCTTTCCCATAGAGGGATTCCTTCCCCATGTGATATTCCCTCGGGGCACCACCTCCAGGGGGACTATTGTACTGTGAATGCACCTCCTTGGACCCATGGGAATGGTCTCCCATAGGGAAGAAGGGGCGACATCCCAGATTCATCACATCACCCACCAAAAAGGGAACAAGCCAATCGACTTCCCTGTGCTCAAAGGCCACCAAGAAATGGTTATGATATAATATGATAGGTTATTTATAAAGCGCTTAATATCCAGAGGTTTCTAAGCGTGGTTGGAACGAGATGCCTCCTTATCAATGTCTGCTCTATCGCCAAACATTCTTCTGACATCTATGATCATCCCCATAAGCTGCAAGATCAATTTTGCCAAAAGAACAGCCAATAGAGGAGGAGTTAATGCAGTTGCTCACAGAGCCTCCATCAAAGTAAAAACACCATCCTGTGATAATATATATCTTACTGGAAATCACTCATTTTTACATTCTTAACTTCAAACTTTTGCAGACTATAACCTTCCTTCTCATTTACAGACCACAATTTTACAATCCTTCCTTGGCAGAAAACCTGGCTGACACAGTCACTAACCTTTCCAAAGATCGGCAACATCTATTCTTATTGGGAGACTTTTACTTCTGGCTTGACCATGAGGACAGAATGGCTGCAAAGTCACTCTCTGCCAACCTCAGTGTGCTTTACCTGAAACAACTGGTAAAAGGATCACAGACAAAGCTGGACACACATTGGTTGGCCTCTTCTACAAGCAGAACGTTACCATCATTTCCTCAGCTCATAGACCTTCACCACCCAAAACAAACAACACAGATAAACATCTTACTTCATGAGTCATCATTGATCACAAATTTTTCATGGCCGGGTACCCACAATGTTTCAGCAGGTACCACAGGCTGCAGGGCTGGTGGCTCCCCTGGCGAATGCTCGACCACAAGAATGAAACCACAAGTCACGGCATCAGGAGTGGCCCTGATGTCACTCCACTCCCTGAGGAACGGCCAATCCAAAACCCGGGAAGCCAGCAGCTCTGTCAATGTGGAAATAAAATGCTCACACTACAGAAGCCTGGGGCTCATCAACAGATCCTTCCCTGCGATGGTTTCTCTGTTCTTTTTCTGGCATTCTTCACTGTGTTTTTTACTCCTTGGCACTCAGTTATTGGATTTCCCTTCAGATCACAGTTTGTCTTGTTTGGATTCTGTGGAAACGACTTCTGGATCCCTTTTTGGAACTGGCATTGGTTTTCTCCCTTTTGATGGTTTGTGACTTTTGGCTTGGATCCGCCTTGTGTTTTCCTTGGATCTGGTGTTTCTTTGGACTTGGGACTGACCCCTTGGTTTGGTTTGCTGGATTTGCGATTTGAACCTGGTGATCTTGTTTCCCTGCATCACCCCTTATCACCCCTTATCTACAATCCTCATTCCATCTGAGTCAGGGCCATGTGGACACTTTCATTTTGGGCCTTCGAGGTCTCCATCAACTGCATCTGGTGACCAGACTGTACATCAGGCGGCATGGACTCAGGCTTTTGTTGGAAGGCATACCCATGTAAATATATATATATATATACATATATATATATATATATATATCATTTTTTTCATTTATAAAGTGCCCAAAACCTGAAGGCATCGAGGCGCTGTTACAACCAGTTACATGCAGATAATTAGTAGTTAAGGTTACAGGTAGGTCAATTGGCAATTACATGCAATGTTGATCAGGGCGAGTCTAGTGTAAGAACTATGATTAGGGGAAAATCCAGGTCCTGAGAGCTCTTCGGAATTCCCAGTATGATTCTTCGGCCCTCAAAGCAGGCGGAAGGGCATTCCATTGACTAACAGCTATGGACGGGACACTTGTCTCTCCCACTTTAGTATGCTTAAATTTGGGCTGGACCAGATGAAGGGAAGAGGGTGTTCTAGTCAGCCTGGAGGAGTGAGAGATAGAGTTTTTCAGAGAGAGGTAGGGTGGGGCAGTCTTGGAGCACCTTTGCATAATGGATAGGGTTTTAAAGATGATACGTTCACGGATCGGGAGCCAGTGCATGGCTCTGCGTGTGGCTGATATGTGTTCAAGTTTAGGAATGTTGAGGGCCACATGAAGAGCATTGTTTTGGATGATCTGCAGTTTTTGGAGATTATGTGCAGAGGTACCAGCAAAAAGTACATTGCAGTAGTTTAGCCTTGCGTCAATCACTGCACGTGCTATGGTTAGGCAGCTGTCCTTGGCTAGGAAATATCTGGAGGCATTTATCAATTTGGTCATTTAAGCTGCTGGGGAGGTGATAGCATTGACTTGGCGCGTCAGCGCGAGGGTGGCGTCAAGATACATGCCCAGTGTTTTCACAGAGGGGGAGACTGGAATCTGGGTGCGGTCGATCTGGAAGGAGGCGTATTGGGGATTGAGTTTTTTTTCGCACTGCTAAGGGACCAACTGGAAGGATCTGTGTCTTCTTGTCATTGAGACAGAGGCCATGCGTAGCCATCCAGGCTTGGATGGTTCAGTAAGCCTCATTAAGTGTGTCAATGTCTTTTGAGTAGATGCTGGAGCGGGGAAGGAGAATTTGTGTTTCATCAGCATGGTTTGTATAATCTATGCCGATAGAGTCCAGAAGGTCAAAGGGTAGCTTGGTAAATATATTGTATAGCAAGGGAAAGATGCATGAGCCTTGAGCTACGCCGCAAGTGATTGGTGCTGGTGGAGCACTGGCGTTCTCAGAAAACACTCTCATTGCTCTCTCCTCTAGGAATGAGGCTATCCAAGTCGTGGATTTGGGAGAGAAAAAGGCAGATGAGGTGAGGTGGTCACAAAGGATTTTGTGGTCAACTAAATCAAAAGCTGCAGACAGATCTAAGAGTAGGAGAAGGGCAGGTTTGCCATCATCCCTGATCTCGTCTAGCTAGTTTTTAAGGTTGAGGAGGGCTGACTCAGTGCCATGGCCTGGACGGAACCCAGACTGGTGCACTCCCAGGATATGATTTGATTCTAGCCAGTGTTGAATTTGAACATGGACAGCTCTGTTGGGGATTTTCAATTGTAAGGGGACAGTTGTGATGGGCTTGTAATTATTGGGGACCGCAGAGTTTAGGGAGTTTCTTTCTTTAGCAAGGAGAGGCCCCAGGCTTCCTGTAGTTTTCCTATTTCTCATCAACCTCTCTATGGTAGGTTAAGGGGAAAAGGAGAGGAGTGAGCGTGGAGGTAGGTTTGTCTGCTTATAACCATTGTGTCCTTCGGTTTTCTTACAACCTGGGAGAGCTGTGCCGTACAACCTGACCTTTTCATTGAACTCCTCCTCTCAACAGGGACTTGCTGATTCTGTTTGTAGGGGTGCATTTCGGTGAAACGTTTAACATTCTCCAGGGCCTCAGTCTTTCGTGACAACCTTGCATTATGAAACAAAAACACATATTTCATTACACACTAGAACCAATATGGTCAGCCTGATCCCAGTCTAATTTGCCTGTATGACAATGAATGGAGCATGAACAAAACTTTGGATGATCACCCACCAAAAAAATGAACAAACCAATTGATTTCCCCCTACATAGAAGAACCACAAACAAATGATCAATGCCCACTCCATTGCCAAACATTTTTCTTACATCTGTGAACTACAATATGAGGGAGAAATTGACTTCCACTCCATCATTGAAACAATCAGGCTCTGGCCTGACTGACCTCTTTCCTCTCTGATCGACCCTTCCAGGTCCTTCCTTTCCTCCATCTCGCTCTCTACCTGCGGTGTTGCCCAGGGGTCTAACCTCGAACCCTGTCTCTTTAACCAATACCTGGCAACTCTCGCCCACCGCATTGCCAATTTCTGCTCACATTTTGAGTGCTATGCTGACGACACTTAACTAGTTTCAGGCCCTGCCACCTCTTCTCCTTCTCTCATCTCCGACTGCCTATCTGCCATTCAGGATTGGTGTGCCGCCAATGATCTCTGCCTGAATGCCAGCAAGACTGAGATCTTCCTCATCGGCACAACTAAACCCTCCTTTCCTGTCACTCTCTGGCTGGCCTCCCTTGGCCCTCCTCCTACCCCCACTTAGGAGAACCTCAGGGTAATCTTTGACTCTGCCTTTCCTCTCCTTCCCCCAGAAGCTCACTGTCTCTTGAGCCCTGGTTCTCTCAAGGTTGGCCTATTGCAACATCCTCTTTCTAAATCTACCTGCTTCTACTCTCCGTCCTTTGCAACTTATCTAGAACAGGACTGCAGACCTCAAGCCTAGGGATTGTATCTCTCCAGCCCTGAAATCTCTTCACTGGCTCCCAGTGGCTGAAAGGATTAAACTCAAGACCCTTAGCATTGTCCACAAGGATTTCTGAGGCCTGGGTCCAAAATACCCTTCAGTTGTCCCTCTGTAAATATCTTCCCTCCGGAGCCCTTCACTCCTCTACCTCTAACTCCCTCAGGGTCAGTCATTTTTTTAAGAAATGAGCTGGGGGTAGATCTTTGTCTTCGACTGGGGCCTCCCCCTGGAACAGCATTCCTGCCACTCTGAAACTTGAGGAGAACCATCTCCGGTTCCGGAAGCACCTCAAGACCTTTCTCTTTGCTTCTGCCTTCTCTCCTCCTCTCCCCTGTTGACCTGTTCTTTCTCTGCATTATGCACCTTGTGTTCTTCTGTCTTTAAGGCCCTGGTACCTGCTCACCCTGCCACCCACCCTAGTGCCTCTGGCCAATCCCTTTCACTATGGTCTGTATCTGTAACCCTACAGACCCCTCTTTTTTTCCCTTTTTGTTGCACTTATTCAGACACACCCTGTCTGTTGCCTCATTGCTAGCACTTGCCACTTGCTGGCTGCACTACCACAGTTTGTTGCTTTTTGTTATTTATTTATTCATGTTTCATTTACTTGTTTTACTTTTATTTTTTGTTCAGCACTTTCCACCTCTCCCCCCTCCCTTACACTTATCCCTCTCCTTCTCCCATGCACTTGTGCGTTCTCAATGTCACTGGGCCTAGTAAAATCGTTGTTTTTTTGTTCTCTCTTGTTCCCTTCCCTTGCCTTGTCACGCTCAGAAACACTTGTGTACGAGCGCGATACAAATAAAATTTGTGATTTCTTGAACATGTTTGAATCCAAAAGCCAGTCGCTTTGGTTTGACCGGACCAAAGGTTCGAGTTCAGCACTAGCTTTTCCAGAAGTGAAAAATCATTGACTTTGGGATTTGGGTTGAAACCGAGATGAGAACTGTGAAGGCAGTGTTCAGACGTAATGTGCTTTTTGCTGAACTTCCAGGCATGCTGTACATGCACGTCAACCTTAATGTTGCATCACTAGAAACAGGGCCCCATCATGAGTTGGGCGGTAACGCCGGCGCTAATAGTGCTGGCGTTATTAGCCCTACCGCCAAACCCACCGGCGCTATTAGCACCGGATCACGGGTTTGGCGGAACGGGAAATCCCCATTCCCCATTGAGCCCATTCGGGAATGCCCCATTCCCCATTGGGCTCAATGAGGAAATTTCACGCTTTTACTGCCAGCGGATTTTCCGCCAGCGGTAAACGTGCCGAAAATCGACAAAATCTCGGTGGATTTCCCCCAGCTCAGAGCTGGGCAGAAATCAGCCGAAGCCATGATTTGGCGGACCCTTAAATCCGGCGGTAACAGTGCTACCGCCGAATTTAAGGGCTACCGCCAGACTCATAATGAGGCCCACAGTCATGTAAGCGAAATCACAGATGCTGTTCACCAAAAAGCTTTCTGTGAAGTGTATATACTTTTTACGTAATGTCATAGCACACATTGCATTGCTCTACTCTAATCATTTGACATGAAGAACAAATAATAATTATTCTTTCAGACTGTTGCTGAATATGATTTCCATTTCTTTCGCTGATTGGATATAGGTTTAATAGGGCAGTTAATAGATATGTCTGCATTGGAATGCATACAATACACCCAAGTGACATTGGCAAAAACACTGAATGAATTGATATAGAAACACAGATAACACTTTAAGAAGTAAACATGTATTTTTAAAGTCAAGTCAACAAGCTTTAATTCAGAGGTTTAAAATTCCATTACAACATATCCGCTAAGAAACTGGTCCCCTCTATTGAGTGCGCTATAATAGAACAATAATAAATATAATTTAAAACAAATCAATCGTCAATTAAATTAAAGCCATTCAAATACATACACAGACAATATTAGGATTCTGTAAAATGTTATGTTATATTATGTTATGTTACTTGGTATTTATATAGCTCTCTATATATCATTGGTATGACTTCAAAGCGCTGGTAGGTTGAACCGTAGTTCTAGTCAGTAGAGAGAGATAGTTTTGTAGGGTGCGTGGGTGCACCAGATATGCGTGCAGCTGATGTAATTGCCAGATGGTAGCTGCATCCTAGCGTTAGGTGTGGTGCTGAAGATATCAGTTGGATGTGTGCAGTCTGGTGGCTGGACACCCAGACTGGGTTCTGGCTGCGTTATGCCTGAAGGACGCATATGTGAGCAACTAGTTTGGAATGTGCTCGGCTAGCTGCAAGGTGTTCATGGGGTTGTATTCGTATGTGAACAGCTAGGCCAAATTAATCAGGGGTATAGATGTGTTCAAGTTGTATGATGGTTTATAGTAGAGAGTAAACTTAGTAATGTGATATGATGGTTATTTTAAAAAGCCCAAGACCAGGCACGTGAACAGGATGTCAGGGAACAGAGCGACACACAGACACATAGAGACAGGGGGCTGGGTTTACGGCAACAACATGTATTGCATCAGCATGGGGAACAGGAAAGCAGGGTACACAGTGATGCACAGTTGGGGGCGTGATAACATTTACATTTGCATTTCTATCTAGATGTGATTAAGGTTAATGTTCACAACTCATACCAAGTGTGGGACATGCTAACATTCGCACTTCCATCAAGAACTGACTCAGGCTATTATGGGTATTTCTATCTAGAAGCGACTCAGGTAATGCTTGCGATTTCATCTACGTGTTGCACATGCTGATATTCACAATTCGATCCAATTGTGGGACATGCCGACATTCACAGTTACGTTTTCAGTATTGATCTTGACGACATAATATATAATGCATATTCACGATTTCATCTCCAAGTGTGGCACATGCTACCCTTCACAATTCCATCTAGGTGTGGTACATGCTACATTCACAATTCCAACTAAGTGTGTGACATGCTACATTCACAATTCCAACTAAGTGTGTGACATGATATCATTCGCAATACCATCTAAGTGTGGTACCTGCTACCATTCACAATTCCATCTAAGTGTGGGACATGCTACCATTCACAATTCCAACTAAGTGTGGCATATGCTACCATTCACAATTCAATCTTAGTGTGGCACATGCTACCATTCCCAATTCCAACTAAGTGTGGGACATGCTACCATTCACAATTCCAACTCAGTGTGTGACATGCTAATATTCACATTTATGTCAAGATGCGACTTGGGCTAATGCTCATGCTTTCATCTAAGTGTGGGACATGCTACCATTCACAATTCTATCTAGGTGTGGCACATGCTACCATTCGCAATTCCAACTAAATGTGTGACATGCTAACGTTCACAATTATATCTAGGTGTGGCACATGCTACCATTCACAATTCCAACTAAGTGTGTGACATGCTAACATTCACATGTATATCAAGATGCAACTTGGGATAATGCTCATGCTTTCATCTAAGTGTAGGACATGCTAACATTCACAATTCCATCTAGGTGTGGCACATTCTACAATTCGCAATTCTATCTAGGTGTGGCACATGCTACCATTCGCAATTCCAACTAAATGTGTGACATGCTAATGTTCACAATTATATCTAGGTGTGGCACATGCTACCATTCACAATTCTATCTAGGTGTGGCACATGCTACCATTCACAATTCCAACTAAGTGTGTGACATGCTAACATTCACATTTATATCAAGATGCAACTTGGGATAATGCTCATGCTTTCATCTAAGTTTGAGACATATTAACATTCACAAATTCGATTTAGGTGTGGGGCATGCTAACAATAATATTTCTATCTAGATGCAACCCAAGTTAATGTTCGCGAATTGGTCTAAGTGTTGGACACACAATTCCATCTAGGTGTGGGACGGTCTAACATGCACAATTCTATTTAGATGCGACGCAGGTTAACGGTCATGCTTTCATCTAAGTATGGGACATGATAACAATCACATTTCTGTCTTGATGCGACCTGAGGTAATGTTCACAAATTCATCTAAGTGAACTTTCTAGTAATCTTTGAGCACATTATATGACAGTCTTAAGGGGTAGAGTAGAACTCTGTAAACTTTCAGCGCACTATCTAGAAGTTACACAGTTTTGAGAGGTAAAGTACAACACAATAATCCTTGAGCGCGCTATCTAGATGTGACATAGTTATAAGGGTCGGGGACAACTCATTACATTTTCAGCGTTCTGTCTAGTAGTGACACAGCCTTAGAGGTAAAGTACAACACTAATCTCAGAGCGGACTATCAAGATGTGACAGTCTTTAGAGGCAGAATATAACAGTAAATTATTCAGTGCACTGTCTCGAATTGCTAGACTGAAACGGTGGTATGGATACCAATCTCTTGGTGGAAAATATCTAGATGTGACACAATCTTAAGGGGCAGTTGCTATCATTGACAAATCTGTCGGGTCCTGAGCAGGCTAAATTTTGTAATTCCATCTACTTGTGGTATTTGCTAAGATGCACAATTCTATCTAGAAATGATGCAGACTCTGGTTCTTGATTACATCTAAGTGTGGTGCATGCTAACATTTACAAATCCGTCTAAGTGTGGCATATGCAAGCAATCACAGTTCAGAGGTAGGTTAATGGAAAGTGGTTGGGCTATCTGGAGTAGAGTAATGCTCTACTCCCCACCCATGCCACACTTACTTTTTGGGTGGTTGGTGATGGTTGTCGGCTGGTTACTGGCTTCACCTGGCATCTCCTGCAGACACAATCTGGAGCCGCCTCTGTGGGAGCCGCCCTTTGTCTTGGGACCATTAGCCGTAGGGTCTGCTGGGCAGAGGGCTGCCCAGGGAAGGTCAGTTATAACCAGGTGGACGTACCAATCAGGGGAGATGAGCAGGTTGGAAGGCGGGTTGGAAGACAGGAGGAGCAGGGTGGGACTGGGAAAAGGCCAGACACAAACAAAGGACTACACCCCACGGACTGCACCCTCTGGATGCAGCCCAGCACAGAAAAACAGGCTCAGAAGCCACAATAACACTAGACAAAACCACCAGATTAGCACACAGTGCTCACAAAAAAGAAAATAAAATAATAATAAAATGTGACCCACCTGACAGGACCCACTCCTCAGATGTTAGCTATCCTATTATTAGCAAGCTTATCCTAAGGTTGCCTATCATCCCTACAGTATGCAGGTGTCGCTAACTTTATTTATGTTCCCCTTCTGCATAATACCCTATGCCATCCCCTGCACCAAAGGTCATTACATTAAGATCTAAGAGACGCAGGGAAACCTGCTCTCCTTCTGCTCCTGGATCTATCCGCCGCCTTTGACCTGGTGGACCACAACACCTTGTGTCACCATCTAGCTACCCAAGCTAACTTTTCCCCCAAAGCTTGCGAATGGATTACCTCCTTCCTCCAAGAAAGGGCCATGAAAGTCTTCTCCGACTCAGCCTGTGCCAGCCCTAGCCACATCACCTGCTGTGTGCCTCAGGGCTCATGTATCGCGCCCACGCTTTACAACCTCTTCACTAGGCCACTGTTCAGCATCCTTGACTCCCTGGGCATCTCGTATACAAACTATGCGGATGACACCCAGGTCCTCATCCCACTCACAGGCGATTACCTGGCGGATACTAAAACTCTTACCACCATCTACTCCACTATCCAATCATGGATGGCAGATAACTGGCTATGCCTTAATAGTGAAAAAACCGAACTCCTCCTCATAGGAGCACCTTCCACGCTGGGGAACCTTGGTGAACAGTACACTTCCTTCACTATTGACAACATTCCCATCAAGGTCTCCAAACATGTGAAGACACTCTGAGTCTACCTAGACTCCGACTTGTCAATGGATAGACAGGTCAATGCCATTGCCTCCTCCTCAGCCTATTACTCGAAAGTCCTCAACGCTGCCAGACCTTTCCTGTCACGCCAGAATTGCCTCACCATTGCTAGGGCAATAATTGGATCCAGGCTGGACTACTGTAATGCCCTACTCGTTGGGACCTCCAATAAGAACCTGGCCAAACTTCAGCTAGTTCAAAATAATGCACTTAGGGCGGCCACAGGCACCTCGAGAAAAGACCACATCTCAGAAGTAAGAAGACAGGCACATTGGCTTCCGGTGAAAGAGAGGATTGTTTTCAAAACACTCGCCCTCACCCACAAATGCCTCCATGAACTTGCTCCACCCTACTTGACCCAAAGAATCACCAAGCACTCTGCCACCAGACCATTAAGAATGTGCTATTCCAACACGATTGTCACGCCCAAATCACACAAGGTGCGCGCTGGTGGTGCCAGCTTTCCCACTCAGGCCGCCACCCACTGGAACGCACTGCCACCTCACATCAGAATGATTGAATCCCACCAAGCCTTCCGCAAAGCTGTTAAAACCAAGCTCTTTGTATGAAACGTACCTGAATGCATTCTGTTACTGTATTATGAATATCATGCCTCACCTGCAACTATGCCTGCAATTTTGTATCCATAAGACCTCTGGTCTCATGCATATCTGCTGAATTAAGAATCCAACACTTACTTGTAACAGCGCCTCGATGTCCATGGGCTGCAAGTGCGCTATACAAATGCGAATAAATAAATAAATAAATAAGATTGATGAAGGACTAGGTAGACTGAAATGTCCCCGCCACTACCCCATCCCCTGCCCTACACCATTCCTTCAATCACTACCCCTTTTTCCCATACTAACGAAACCTAAACTATATCCAGACTCTACCATGAGCACCACACAGGATAAGTTGTCCCCCCTGCCAATAGTCTCATCCGCCACCCCGCCTGACATTTCCAAGCGTAACGAGAGACTAGCCAGTAGACTACCATCCATTAGGCACTGTGCAGAACACACCCATAAATTCATATGCTCAGATCGCTCTGGATCCACCTTCAATAATCTCAGGTGAAAAACAAAAGGCATATAGTCGCATTGAATAACCCAGTTGATATTAGTCCCAGCTTACCATTGAAGGGCTCACAGACACAGCCTACCAAAGGAGCATTATTGAATGTCAGGTCCCTGGTAGCTCACGCTACAGAGATTGCTGACATTATTGCAAACAATAACCTCAATTTCCTTGTAATGACAGAAATGTGGCTGCACGACACAGCAGGCCCCTCTATTGCCCTAGCCGTCCCGGTTATAATTACTCCATTCTCCGTGCTGACAGACCCACTGCTCGCGGAGGAGGAATAGCCATCATCTTTAAATACACTCTCAATTTAAGACTAGCTACCCCCACCTCGCTGGCATCATGTGAAATCCTCTCAGTCAAGTTCCAAACTTCACCAAACAACACTATCACACTACAAATCATTTACAGGCCCCCAGGACCTCCTGGGTCCTTCGAAGAAGACATCACAGCCTTAGCAGCTGACACCACTAAACCCATGGCGCAAAACATCATTTTAGGCAACTTCAACCTTGGTTATAAGGACACTAGTGACCCACACGCCATCTCTCTAGCCTCTGCACTATCAGAACAAGTCACCAAAAAACACTGACCAGTCTTTGGCTGATTCTGGCGCTACTCCTGTATATAATTTTAAGTGTCAGAGCGGCAGGGCAAAGATCTATTACCCTCAGACTGTAGAGGGAGAAAAAACTGTAAGGATGAGCAACCTAGACCTTATTCTGGTCCGCGCTCTGGCAAAGAACAGACTATCTCAGTCAGCAATTGCTCCAAACATGCAATTTGCTCACGGTTCAAGCAAGAAAAAAATCCCAAAAGAAAAGCAAAAGAATGTAGTTATCTTAGCCTTGATTTATTCCAATTGTCAACTTGGAATGGTGTCTTCAATTGAATTCTCTAGTCATTCAATCCATTAATTTTTTCAACATAATACGATTTAGATGCAAATTCATGCCTATTGTCTGGCAATTCTTCAGGGGTTTGTTGGTAAATAAATTCAAAAGTACAACAGATCACTCTCTGTGTTAGGCGTTGTGACTTAAACATTGGCACCTAATATGACAAAGAAAAAAATACAAAAGCGGAAAATATTTAACAATTTAGAAACGGGATCTTCAGAAAAGGTTTTGTAAAGTAATCGCTAGAATAAACAAAAGGGGTTTCAACTTACATATTCTGCAAGACTGAAGTTTTATATTTTGGAAGATTCTTGGCTGCAGAGTACCGATATATCTCTTGATTTGTTTCTATGGTGACACTAGATTGAAGAAAAGGGGCATACGTGAGTGTTCTAAAAAGCGTATGCTCCAAGATATATTAAAAGAGTCTGTATGCATCTGTCTGTTGGTTTAAGCTCCATTAAATGGACATGTTTGTATGCCTTACCTTTATTCTAATGTTGTATGCGTGCAATGCGATTGCCGATTCAAAGTGTTCTGCGCTGTGGTCTCTAAACCGGAAGTTCATACATGACTGATATGTGAAGCGGACGCCACTTGATCGTATTGTGAAAATAAACTGTTACGAGAGCCATATTAGAATGGCATAATTCGGTAGCCTCTCTTGGTCAAAAATAGGCCGAAAAACGTGAAGTTACATACAAGTTCGAAGAATTGTGAAAGACAGAAAAATATGGTAAGATTAGGTGTTGGGATGACCTTACTTAGGCAAAAGTGTATTTTTAGACACATGTGCTTACGCTCGAAATGTACGGGAATAAGACACATAATGCAATTGGGCGTACCATGTGGCGCTTTTTGTGTCTAATTCTTCAAGGGGTGTTCATGCAGTGTACAAATATAATGCAGGTTATGTAGAGATAGGTGAAAAAGTCCCAATGGAATTCACCTTCTTGATTCGAAAAGACTTGTTGTGAAGATCCTTATTTCACATGTTTGTTCATAATGCAGGCTAAGACTGTAACAGGAATTTACAACGCTAGATGACATATGGAGGCGGTTCTATACATGACATGAAAAACTAGTGTGTATTTGAGACAATTCACCCTGTGAGGAAATGTTATATATTACTCCATAAAGAAACCATAACTCATTAATAGGGAGCTGCCAGAGACCCTACACATTTTAAGAAATTATGCAAGGTACTACCATAGTGACTGCTTTTTTATATAAAAAGCAGACATTCTCAATAACAGAGAAATATGTAAATAACTGTCCTTATTCATATTCATTGCAACTAAAGCACAACATCGCAGTACAAAAAGAATTGTACTTAAAGGAAATCATGTAACTCATGGTCCACATTTAAACCACTATAGATTGTGTCCATAGACCATATCCAAAAGGCTTATCTTTTGCGAAGGATTTTCTCCAAATGTCCTCCTCTTTTGGGAAGGGAAAGTTTCTCCATCCCATAGCAATTGATTTTTATTATGTCCGAGTCCGATTGATGTTGATGGAAGTGAAATGCTAGAGGCGATTTCATGTCCTTATTCTTGATTGCTCTCAGGTGTTCTCCTATTCTTATTTTTAATTTCCTTATCATGCTGCCGATGTATGCTTTGTTGCATGCACAGATTAGGGCATATGTGACAAATTGGCTGTTGCAATTGATAAATTGTTTGATCTTGATTGTTTTGCCATTAGGTTGCAGGAATTCTTTCTTCGCGTTACACATTGTGTGGGCAAATCTGGCAGTGACTACATTTGAAATTCCCTTGGGTCAGGGGTGCAAGCCAAGATTCAGTATTTTTCATTTGTTTCTGTTTATGTTGTTTGTATTTCTTGTTGTCAAAGTATGAAGGGCTTATTATTCTCTTTAAGTCCATACAACTGCGAAAAATCATGTTGGGCCTTTTATTCAAGAAAGTATTAAGTTCTGAATCTGTTTCCAAAATGTTACATTTTCTCTGTAGGATCTTTTTAATCACATAGTTGTTTGTGCTATAGGTCGTGATAAACCTAAGTTTGTCTGATTCTTGTGCTTTTGTTGGGTTGTCTTGTAATAGATCCGATCTGGATCTCTCCATGGTTTTTAGTGCCATTTTCTTCAGTTGCTTTGGGCTGTTGCCACTGTTTTTGAATTTCTTGATTGTCATTGCTTGGTGTTTCTTAAATTCCAATTCTGATGTGCAATTTCTTTTGATTCGTAAAAATTCACCAAACAGAATATTTTGAATAATATGATGGGGGTGATTGCTTGTCACGTGTAAAATACTGTTGACAGCAGTTTCTTTGGTATACAACGTGCTGTGAATAGTGCGGTCCTGTATGTACAGATGGAGATTCAGAAAGTCTATGGCCTGTTGGTGGTAGGTAATGGTAAATTTCAAATTGTAGTCGTTACTGTTAAAAAATGTATAATAATCTTGAAGTTGTTGTTCTGAACCATTCCATATCACAATGATATCATCGATATATCTCCCCAGAAAGCAATTCTGTTATTGAATGTGAAATCTGGATGTTGCCACGCAAATTGGGTTTAAAAGTGCCCCATGTAGAGATTAGTGTATGCGGGGTGAATTTCATCCCCATTGCTGTTCCCTGAATTTGTCAGAATATTTTGTCTCCAAAGCAAAAGATGTTGTTGTTAAGTGTGAAGTGAATCATTTCTAGAATAATCAGATTTAGTTGGCTTCCCAGTATATATTTTTTAATTGATTCACTGCATGAGTAGTATCCTTGATGAAAGAACTTAGACCAGATGCCAGAGGTTGTAAGTAGTGATCTATATATTCTGAGATCCTTTCGGTGAGGGACCCGATGCTGTTGATAATGGGTCTGCATTGTGGTAGAACAGTGAAAGGTTTGTGGATCTTAGGCATGAAGTAGATTGACCGAAGTATTTGATGTGAAACATTCATATATTCGTATTCTTCATCTGAGATCAAATCACATTAATGCCAGTGAGAACTCATGAGTTTCCAATCTGCTGTTAGTTTCTTGACAGGATTCATTTTGAGTATTTGGTAACATTCTGTATCATTCAGATGGTTCATTGCTATTTGAATATATTCTTCGGTCTTTATTAAAACAATATTCCCACCTTTGTCAGCAGTTCTGACCGTGATATCATGATTTTCTTTCAATTTTTTGATTTTTGATTGCTGTTAACTGGTCGTGGTTGCAATTGTGGTTGATTTTAGGTTTGTGATTTTTCAAGTACAATTGTCTTAAATCTTCATGGACTGCTTTCTGGAAAAGATCAATTGCATTGTCTGCTAGTAATGTTGGGGTGAATTGAGATCGAGATTTTAGTTTGGTGTACTTTGCAAGTCCCAAAGTGATGTCTTGTTCTTGTGCAAATGATGTCACTGTATGGGTGTCTTCTTCTTCTTCATCTAGGTTCAGTAAATTGATAGTATTCTCCACGCGGAAAGTTCTGAGCACAAAGCTGTGGTGGCCAGTCTCTTTTGTTTACTGTTGTGCATAAAGATTTTTTTCAGCTTCAGTTTTCTGCAGAAACGATATAGGTCTGTGATGGTCTCAAAGTAATCATAAGTATTTGTTGGACAGAAAGTAAGGCCTTTATTGAGTACTGTGATTAGATCTTTTGGTATCAATTGGTTAGTGAGATTGACTACTAGGTTTCCTCTTGGGTTGGTTCATTGACCTTGTTTGTACGCCATTGTTTTTGTCTCTTTCGTTTTCTTTGTCAGTTACCCTTTCCTCTGTGGCCCATCTTTATCTTGAAGTGTTAACTGTCGTATTAAAGCCCCATTTTAGATTTTGTTTTAAATTTGATCAGGTTTTCTTGAAATGTCTGTATTCTTCTACCCTGGGATTGGGTTTTGAGGGTCCTCTGTCTCTTTTCCCACTTCTGCAATAGATTCTGTTGATGTTTGTTCCGATTCACTCAGAGATTCTGATTCTGAAGTTGGTGGTGTGGTAGTTTGTGATTGATTGCTTTTGGATTTCTGCAGATCTTGAGGTCTTGATTGTCTGCCTGTTGGTTTATTAAAGGTGTACACCCTTTTGAACTTCTAATCTAGTTCGTCTCTTTAAAATTGATGTTGTTTTTTTACCTTGATTTCTTGTGAAAATGTTTCAATAATGTCAACAAGTATTTCGTAGTTTCTGAAGGTTTTTTCAGGAATATTTAGTGTTTCGATATTTTCTTTGATTATGCCGATATCTTTAATTAATTTATCATGTTGTTTCTTGGCATTATCAATTAGTTTCTGAATCATATGACGTGATCTATTTGTAAGTAATTCCTCCCAGTCTTGCAGACTCCCAATGTCGTCTTCGTCAAATGGTGGAAATATACATATTCTAAGCCCTCTCGGTATACGTCCCACTTTAAAGTTTTGTTCAAGTGTCCTTATTTCCCACCACCTCGATAGTTCAGATTTTAGTAATCTTTCTTAGTGTTCAAAAAGAATCTTCAAAGATTTGGAATTTGTTTTTTTTCAATGGTAGGAGTTGTTTTTTGATTTGAAAATAGAGAGTCTGCTTCCTTTTTTCTTTCAGAAAAACATTTCAGCATTTTTTTGTGGATTGCGTGAATTTGTACATGAATGAGACAGTTGAAAATATTATGACAGAGTTTTCAGCTTGGTACAGCTTCTTAAAACACGTCACCAAAAAACACCCACCAGTCTTTGGCTCATTCCGGCGCTACTCCTCCATATAATTTTAAGTGTCAGAGCGGCAGAGAAAATATCTATTACCCTCAGACAGTAGAGGGAGAAAAAACTGTAAAGATGAGCAACCTAGACCTTATTCTGGTCCGCGCTCTGGCAAAGAACAGACTTTCTCAAAAGTAAACAAAAAAAAAAGCAAAAGAATGTAGTTATCTTAGCCTTGATTTATTCCAATGGTCAACTTGGAATGGTGTCTTCAATTGAATTCTCTAGTCATTCAATCCATTAATTTTTTCAACATAATACGATTTAGATGCAATTAGTTTACAATTCATTACATCCAACCTGAACCCGACACGTGTTTCCCCGCCGATTGTCTGGCGGTTCTTCAGGGGTTTGTTGGTAAATAAATTAAAAGTACAACAGATCACTCTCTGTGTTAGGCGTTGTGACTTAAACATTGGCACCTAATATGACAAAGAAAAAAATACAAAAGCGGAAAATATTTAACAATTTAAAAACGGGATCTTCAGAACAGGTTTTGTAAAGTAATCGCTAGAATAAACAAAATGGGTTTCAACTTACATATTCTGCAAGACTAAAGTTTTATATTTTGGAAGATTCTTGGCTGCAGAGTACCGATATATCTCTTGATTTGTTTCTATGGTGACACTAGATTGAAGAAAAGGGGCATACGTGAGTGTTCTAAAAAGCGTATGCTCCAAGATATATTAAAAGAGTCTGTATGCATCTGTCTGTTGGTTTAAGCTCCATTAAATGCACATGTTTGTATGCCTTACCTTTACTCTAATGTTGTATGCGTGCGGTGCGATTGCCGATTCAAAGTGTTTATTTAAATAAAGTGTTGTATTTAAATAACAACATTGTATTCATGAGTTAAAACAACATTGTGTTCATGAGTTAAGCATTTTCATTGCAAATTTGGTTGAAGTGCAATAAGTTTAACATGATCGTGCATTCGGTGTCATGTACAAGTAAATGGTTTCTCTATAGGAAGGTAAAGCGTTTTCTCATGGTTTAGCTTTCTTTTTGTATTTGCAATAGCCTGATGCAGCAAAACATGAGTGTCTCGTTGAAAGAAAGGTTTCATGGGACTCTACCAGTAGTTATTGACTGCACTCTAAACATTCTGATTGGCAGAGACAAGGGCAGTAGGAATCTCCATGTGCTAATATTAAATATAGCTTTTCTCAAAAACTTAGAGGAGAAATCTAAAACATAGGGTGATTGGATTTAGGATAACTCCTGCTGACTTTTTATAAATTGTCGACTTTAAGATGCATGGAAAATGCTGTACTGTAATATACAAGCATCTCTATATATATATAAGGCAGAACATCTGTTAGTTTGTTCCTTGTACAATCCCACACCGTTCCACCAATTTGCACCGAATTCAGCAGCTACCTGTTAGGACCCTCTGAACATAAATGGCTTCATGACATTTGGATACCGCACCCCTTTCGCCAGATTTCAGCCCCTTCACACATGATATGGTTGCCTGAAATCAGCAAAACATCAATGTGGTAATAGAACGGCCGGATAAAGCACTTTTTAAGCATTGTAACGCAGGAAACCAAACTTGAAGGCCTCCAAAACCACGTTTCAAGGCCCTAGGAAGCACCGTTTCTAACATATGTGCACTGCACTGCACCGGATACATTTTAATTGTGTGTAATATCTATGCTTTTCTCTTTCCAGGTGCCTCCCGAAAATCGAAAATATATTGGACATATGAATCCAAAATCAAAGAAAGTGAGATCATTAAGGGCAGCTGAGACACCTCAACAGTGTGAAGCCTGACTTGAACAACAATTAATAAGGCAGGCTGAGTCAAGGGCTACAGAAACAACAGAACCTGTGCGGGGTACAGGTACTTGTTGCTAGTTAAATTATATTGCCAAAACCAGGCCCCACAGATCGAGAAATACAAGAAGAAATCTGTATACATTCCATCTAGCTCCTAATTTGTAGATGTAGTTAGGCACATTAAACCTATTCCAGACGTCATTTAATGAGAAGCAAGAGCCAATCAGACTGTCTCCACGCTGTCTCCTCGCCACTAGAATTACATGACAGAATTATTTATTTATTTATGTATTATTCGAAAATGAAGTGTCAGAAAATCGTTTGTGAAATATTTGATCTCGTGTGTTACTAAAATAGCGCGTTCCTATTCAACGTAATGTCAATGGTTCAGGAGCATAAAATTGAACGGTTCTAAAAATAAACGGACAAGTATCCAGTAAAATACTACCAGTTCCTCAGAAATTAAGTTAAATCATCAAAAGGGTCATTTGGGCTCCATAAAAAAATCAATTAAGGAAGTCTTAAATCGAACTTTTGCAGTTTTAATGGTGATGTGACTGCCTGAGGAATGGCAAATCCATAAGAAACGATCTCTTGTGGATAGTGATTGTGTGAGGAAAAGGTCAGTAATATTGCCAAAGTGTCATTTATTAAAATTAGCATAAAATAATAATACACCATATTTTACAGGAAAATAAAATTCCCCAAGATTTTAACATTAAAACAAAACATCTTTGTTCAGCTCCAGCCCAGAACCTCGTGTCTACTTAAGCACCCCAAAAAAATAACCTCACGTGTCTTGCAAAAGCTGAGTACTACTTTTCAGTTAAAAGATGACCACCTATCGCCATACTTCTATCAAAACCTACCTGCACATTTTGTACCATTTTTCACGGCACCTCTCCCAAATCAATCACCCTTTCTCTTCACCCATGTATCAGGACAGAATCAAGACACCAGTACACTTCTAACTAAACCATATACAATAAGGGCAGAGACCCCCACTTATCCTTACTGTAGATAGACTCAGAAGCACAGACTGACCCCCAATCAACCATGCCAGTTATCAACCCCTCAAAATGTTCACTATACAGCAAACCCAAGGACACCCCACTGTTGCACTTGCAGATGTATGAATTTATCTAGATTTATTTTCAGTAAACATTTTTTTTTAAATAAATTTACCACCTTTGAATTACCTATTTTAAGCCTCGGTTGCTTTTGACATGTTTTTCTTTCTTTTGTGGCTTTAATTATTTAGCTTTCCATCCGTTGCATTTGAGAGCTGCGTATTTCGATCTAATCATTTTAAGTCAAGTAAAATCGACTAGTGAAGGCAATTCCAGAATTTGATGGAAGAGAACCTTGTACTCTAGCCTGTTCACCGGCAAACACAATGCAAACGTTATCCCCCTAAATCTGAGCTGGAAGATGAGAGCAGAGACATGTTTAAGGATTCTTATTCAAGGTGCAATTTGAGGCCATGCTCAAGAAGGCATGCAGATCTGTAAGTGTCTCTGGTACCTGTAACTCCCTGAAAATTGCATCGGAAATGTCCTGTTTCCCGTGTATAAGAGTAATTTTATATTCCTTCCTAGCTGTTTTAGTGCTCTTTATACAAGCAGACCTGTTTTTCAGGAACCTGCACTTTGTGTCACACCATTGATTGAAGGGATTTTTCTTGGAACTTCATAGGTTTACTGACAGCATCTGAGCTGCCACCAGGCAGCTACTTGATTGATACGATGTTATCATTGTCAGTGGAATAAAAGTTTAAACAAATCTGTAGGTCTTGCTGTACATTGTAAATAATGCTTATGTGGGACCGTTGTGGATCAGGTCAATATTACCTTTGTTATTCTCTTCTTTGACACACATGTACATCTTTTTTTAGGATTAAATATCAAATGTAGTTATTGTTTATCTGTACACGGTTTAAAAAGAAACCTTTACAAAATCATAACCAAATATTTTAACAAATAATGTAACATTTTGACATAATTCCATTAGGCGTGAGACCTTTACATTATATTTCATCACGTTTCTCATAAAACTGACAACATATTAATAGGAAAATTGCGAATTCATAGCTGGTATACTATTTATTATTATTTATTTATTATTTATTATACCCTAAACAAAAGTGTATGAACATTTCCTGTTCAGTAGATTGGAAGTGTGGGATAATCGGTTGCACTGAATCAGTTTTGATTGTTGATAAACAAAATCAAACAATAATACAAATATAATCCAGTATTCTGGCCGAAAAGATAGCCTTTTTTAATTGGAGATAAGAGACAGCCGACACATGTTTCGACACTGAGGTCGTTTTCTAGGCTGTGTTTCATACTAAACATATGCACAGCATTAAGATCATGAGTGAACAACAAATGACAGCGGGTTTGTTCATTTAAATATCATAACAAAATACACAATGATTGGATACAATAATGCACAACCAATTGACACATATACAATCAAAAGGCAAATGAAAACAATGTGGTCCAAATTTAACATGAAATAAATGAATGTATCAAAAAAGTATGGTGGAAAACGCCATCCATAAACAAAAAATGTAATGAAGAGAGCAAATACAAAACCAAAAGACACAACCATACCAGAGATTAGTTGCAGTTAAGTGATGCACAAGTCAGTAGTAATTCAATTCAGGACAATGCATCATTTGGTTTTGTATTTGTAAATGTGTAATATGCACAGACATTAACATTGGACAAACTAAAAGCATGTGGTGTTTTTTCTTTTATACATAGATTTTTACAATGCATTTCATGCCTAATACATAAAATCTCATTTGTTAAAAGCACATTTAACCTAAAGCACATACATCTATTTCTAAAAGCCCAGTCCTGAAATGTTCCTAAGTATTCTTCCAAAACTCCTACCTTTTTACGGCCCACACTTATGTGTAATAGTGGTGAATTGGCCACCGTTTGCCTTGTAGAAATCCAATCATTCTACCGGTTGATTTGATTTACGTTACGAAGGTTTTTAAGTAGCATTTCTTCTTTGACATTCATTCAGGATAAAAGCTCAGAGCAATGATCATTAAACTCGCTTAGGTTATTTCCCTGGATTAGGCCAATTTGACGAAAGTCTGCATATAATAGATGAGAGGGTGAATTGAAAAAACGTATAATACAAAGCCAACGGCTTCCACCAGACTCTCCTCTTCAAAGACTGCACACCTAATTCATAACTAATAGCTACAATTGAAACACTTTGTTGAATAGAAAACAAGACTGTACACCACAATGTGGCTTCAATGCGATCAGGTTCATTCAATAGCCATATTGGTAAAATCTCCAGACCATATATAGGTTTCGGGACCAATTTGCCAAGAAAGCATTGTAGAGGAGGAGCCTAGTCCACTTGCCCCACCTACATTACCTGCCAAGTATGAACCAAATTATGTGACATATACTACACCAATCAAAAGACAAGAAGAAGAGCAACGACTCTGTGTAGTACCCATAAGAATACCTAATTGTAAGAGAATATGGGAAGTGAAGTATCCATTAAGGAAACCATACCTACATCCAAGAAAATATGATGGCCATTTGAATGTGATTCCTGATGAAACAAAGAAACTGAATGACCTGGATGAATGGTAACGTCATATGAAACTGATCGACTTCATATATAGAAGATAACAAGACCTAAGAGGCAGATGATTTATGAAGAATGAAGAAATACTAAGGATAAGTGACATCTTGAGATCAAGATAAAGGGACTTATGCCATAAGCATGATGAAGACACTTAGTTAGTTTAAACTAAGATGCAATGAAACGCAAGCAGCTAAGCAATCATGAAGCTAGCCAAATGCTTATAGTAAATAGATTGCGGCAAGCGCCAACATATACATATATACCTCAAAGATACTATGGATTGAATAAAGAATGAAGGTTCCACTGCATATATAGCAGTCTTGAACAACAAGGAAAGCCTCAAAACAGTGTTGCAGTTACAAAAGCGATTGAATTAAACAGAGTATATTTCAGCTAAGGAGTTGGATGAGTCAAAGAGCCAAGGTCTTATCAGACATAAAATTAGCTGACATTAGATACAATTAACATGAAAAAACAGAAGCTCCTGTTCAAGAAGGTCATGTGAAAACAAAAGACGTCATAGGACTATTGAGGAATTAAATCAAATACACGAAAAAGGCTCAAATCATGCTGTCCAGTCACATGATGGAAAGAAGTTGGACGCATGAAGAGATCACACCTACGCATGGAAGCCAGATTGTACCCATACTCCTCAAAAAATCCCAGAGAACAGTACAGACTCAAGGCAAACTTCAAACACTAATTGACACTGAATCATTTTGATGGTGAAAGAGTGTACTTTTAATTGGTGGGGAGCTCACCCACACCTGGTTGTTCAGTCTGTATTAATTTCAGGACAGAACAGCAGCTGGAGCGGCTCACACGTTCGCTCTCAGCTGAGATGCAGGCAACACGTGAGGAGATCCGGACATCACGGGAGGCCATGCGTGCAGAAATGCATGCAACCCGTGAGGTGGTGCATGGGGATCTCCGCACTTTAATCCTCCAGAATCAGACCTCGACACCTGCATGCTTGCTGCCATGGAGGACCATACCAGGGCTTTGCGTGGGCTGCCACCCATAGCACCACCACCTCCTGATGCAGCAGCAGAGGGTGATGAGAGCGACAGCAGCAATTCTCCCACAATAGCGTAGCCGTGCAGGCCATGAGCCCATGGAGGTGTTTTCTTTTCCCAACATCCACACAGGTGGCTGTTGGTGTGCACCCTGTCCTCGGACCTCCTGGGTGGCCTCCCCCCGGCCCCCACATGGCCATTTTTGATTTTTGATTTTTGATTTTTTAATTTTTTTTACAGTGTGTTGCCTTGTGTGGCTCCCGTGGTCATCCACTGTATTCCAGCTGGGCACATGTAGGCTTGTCCTGAGTTTGGGTTAGATGTTTGGGTTTGTGAGACACACACCCCTCCTGCTTTCCGTTTCCATGGGCTTGCAAAGGGTGTGCCCAAGTGACAGTGAATTACACAGTGTCGTTGGACTCCCATGAGCTTTGTGGGCAGTCTGTAGTCAATACTGTGTATACATTCCTAGTGGATATTGTTGGTGTATTGTACACTGCATGGTGTATTGATATGTGCTTGTGCTTCCATGTCTCCCTCCAAATTTGCAGGTTCATTCCTCATGTCTTCACAAGGCCATCTACTTTGGAGATGGAGTTCATGTTCTATGCAGTACACTGACATATTTGGAAGGCTGCAACACTACAGTTGGAAGGGGTAGATGTGGTGGCATATTCAGGTTGTAAGACTACGACTACTTTAACTTAGTACTGTCATGTTTTTCCTATGTTTGAGGTTGTGTTGCTGCATTGTATTGTTGGTAAGTATTTGGACATGTGTGTTGTTAGTTCTACATTACTGGAGCATATTGTGTGTGGCCAGTTTCCATTAGGGACAGTGTACTTTGTGACACTTGTGTCAGGTTTTGGGGATTGTTTTGTTTGCTTTCACATAGCATGACATGCCATGGTGTGTTGGGTGGCGGAGCTGGGGAGGGGTTGGGTGACATGGCGCTGTTGTCATGTTGTATTTTGCAAGGGGGTCATGAATTTAGCAGCATAGAAGTGTCTTTTGATGACACAGCATTGGTGGTGTTTGTGTAGGTAGGGATGCACACAATGTAATACTTCCAGGTGACCAATCTCAGGCTGGTATGGTTGTGACAGTTGACTGTCCCTTATGTCATCATCATTGATTGTCAGCTGGTATGTGCCAGAGCTGTGTGCACTCCGCAGGGGGGTGATTTTAGGTGAAGTAATTAGCCACCAGCTGCGTACGGGCTGCCTCACCCCGTGCCCTTTCCCCTCCCATGCGCAGCAGGCGTGCATGTGGTTGGGGATGTGGGGGCACCACCATGTCAACCGGCAGGCCCCGGCGTGTTGCAACGTTGTGCAGGACACATGCTGCCACTATGATCCTGCACACTAATGGGGGAGCGTACAACAGCTGCCCGCCAGAACGGGCAACGGAGCGAAAGCGTGACTTGAGCACTCCGAATGTGCGCACCACTATGCCCCGGGTTGCAATATGGGCTGTGTTGTATCTTACCTCGGGTGGCGGGGTTCCGAATTGGCGTCATCATGTGGGTGCTCAGAGGGTAGGCACTGTCCCCTTGGGAGGTGGTGATAGGTATCATTAGTGGGGTTGTGACATTACTCAGCATCTGACATGCATGCATGTGCTGTGGCATTTAAGCTCACCAAGCAGCCATGTATCGCCATGCCGCCCAGCTTCTAGGTCCCGGTTTAGGGTTGACATTCTGTAAATGAAACTGTCGTGGGTGGACCCTGGATAGTTGGCATATAATGAGGTGATGATTCCCTTGGCATCACATACTACCTGGACGTTGATGGAATGCCAGTGCTTGCGGTTTCTATAGATGTGCTCAGATGCCCTGGGAGGACGTAGAGCCACATGGGTGCAGTCAATGGCACCTAGCACTTTGGTGAAGTGTACTACCCCGTAAAAATCCTGGACGACAGCCTGCCTTTCGGCAGGTGTTCTGGGCTGGTATATGTGTCTGCGGACTGATGGGCGTGCAGTCATAATGCCCAGCACCTGGTGCAGGCAGCGTGACCGCGTGGCCTGTGACACCCCCCCCCCACTATGGCACTTGTCCGCTGAAATGACCCAGTGGCCAAGAAGTGCAGTACATTGAGGACCTTCTCCAGGGGGCTGAGTGCTTGGGAGCACAGGGTGGGTGATGTGAGGTCATCCTCCCACTCACTCACCAAGTCGAGTATTATATGAGGTGGAAACCTGTACCTCCCATACACCTGGTCATCAGGCATCCCAAAAAGGCTGGTTCTGGGTGTGAAAATTCTGGGCCTGACTATCCTCCTCCTCCTGCTGCGGTATCCCACGACCACTGCTGCTAGGAACTGTATATTCATCCTGGCGTCTGTGCTTTTTTGTTGTTTGCACGCACTTTTATGCTGCGCGGGTCCATGTACGCCTGCTTCCTTCTGGCGTATGTGTTTCCGGATTAGCGCATCTTTCTTGGCACACGCGTTAGCCCCGTTTGATTCCATGAATACGTGTTGTAGGTGAGCGTGTGGGCTTTCCGTGCACTTGCCTCCTGTACTTCCTCCGTGACGCCCACATTTTCACGCGTTGTTCCCCATTCCGCGTGTCATGCCCGTGTTATGCCTACTTTTGTTATGTGCGCTGCGTTATGCGCGCTTTCGCTGTGCGCTTAGCGCACGCTGTTTGAAGGCGTGTGCGCCAGCGTGCGCCGAACAGGATTTTGGCGCACATCCATGGATTTCCACGCGCACAGACTTCCATGAAACGCTGTGCGTGGGTTTCAATGCGATTATCGCACTGGCACTGCGATTCGCACACTTTCGCACGCTTTTGCACGCTTTCGCACGCCTGCACTGAAATTTTCGCCGCACATTAATTCCATGAATCGGCCTGTTAGTGTTTGGTGCCAACTTTCTTGGCCTATTTACAACATCTAGTCACTTAAGGTTTGGTTAATCCTCCACTGGTACTTGAAATTGACTAAGTTATCACTTGACCCTTCATGTTAGAATGTGTAGGTCCCAGGAATGTCAGGAGCCACTCCTCTGCTTACACTGTGTAACCAAAAATCAGTTAAATACACCAGTAGAGAAAGCATTGATGTACAGATATTATAAGCTATATCCTCCACTTCATCAACTTCAACTTCTCCTAAACCTTGACACATGTTAATATTAAAGTTGTCGCAATAATCATATGTATCATTGCATTCATACATTGTATGGTTGTTGACAACCAAGAAGTGATGAGCTCCTTAAATACTACCATTCCTGGACATTCTCACTGTGTGAAAGTGATGGTTATATACATTTTTTATTTTTTATTTACTTGTTTAATTGTTTTACAATTTTTACAAGAAGAAATCCTCCTTCTCATCTTTAAAACCATCGCATCTCCGTCAATTAGTTTCCAGTATCTCTGATTCAAACTGCTTTGTTTCACAAGTCCAAGTTTTGCATGAAGGCCACCACTACTAGTACCCATTGGACTCTTTCTCCGTTTAACATGCTGGACCACCAATTTTCTTCAGAGTATGTTTTAAATTTTGAAAACACATGGCCCAGGTATAGTTCTCTTTGAGGTGAGACTGCTCAAATGTATACATTTACACGCCAATGTACCTCACCCTTAAGGTCTTTTAAAGATAATTCCTGGATGTTTAAGGAATATGTGTTAATCACAGCTACCTCTTCCTCAAGAGCAATGCACAGCAACACCATTAAGTCCCCTGATCAGTAAACACATTCAAGTTAAATGTTCCCAATGCCCAACTCTCCTCAAGCAAAATGATGTCAAACTTGAAAATAAATGAAGCTCAGTCTTCATCATCCATTTACTTGATTGGCCACCAAATCTTCTGACAAGAGTACACAGATCTTCATTATTCGAGGGATCCACTTGCAGATCAATTGATGGCACATGGCACCATACTGTGGTATGTTGGGAGACCACCAGAGGGATTGGCCTATAGATATTACCAATTTAGGACCCTCAGTTGACAAACCATCAACCAAAGACTTGGTGGGTGGCCAAACCCCTTACAGATGATATCAGTTCCCTGCTGAGCACTGTAGCCCCCACCCCCAGAGCAGTTTCACAATTAAAATAATAGAGTCCAGTGAACAGACCATGCAATCCAGCTATAGCCCTATCGGATACCACTCCCCCATCCTGACTGACATGCCTGCAGTGTATTTTTGAAACAGAATTATGTGATTGGGCTGTATTTCATCCCCTTCAGTCATTGTTTTCCATTAAAGTGAGCACATCACACCTGGATACATCATAATGGTTATGAAAACGAGCAGACAAAACTATGCAGCCTAATAAAGGCATCCTGGCTGCAACAACTTCTGTTGTTTTTGGTTTCATTAAAAAGAACTACAATGTTAACACAGTGGATGGATTTTACTGTATATCAAATATACAGTAACATCGCGTGCACGATCTGAACAGCGCAACTCCTAGTAAGATCATTGTTTTGTCCTCCCTCTGTTTCTCCCTCCTTGTCTTGCTGCACCTACAAACCCTTGTGTACAGGCACGTTATAACTGCCATTTCATATCATATCATAACCATATCTCTATTTCACCTTCATTTAAATGACCATCCCTTCTACAGTCTCCTGTGCAACCATCAGGCAGAACTCTACAAACATACTTAGAGGCCCTACGGTTCAATGAGAACATCTTAAAGGCCACTCATGGTGAGGAAGTATCTTGGATTGGGCAGCCACGGCTGGGCTAGCCCTGGATAGTGAGGAGGTTTGTCCCTGTCCTTGGTCAGACCATTCCTTCATCCAATTTTAGATCCCTCAGACGCTGCATAACAAAAAAATTAGAGATCCACCAATGAAAGTCCTGTGCTGTAATTTGCACAATCTCACTCTGGTGACCATGTACCCTTTTTTGCTGCAATTCTCAGTAATCTCTCCAGGTTTAACACATCTACTCGGCTGGCTTTGGGCTATGAGGAAGTGATAACTCAGGCGGTTATTACACTTGCACCCCTAAAACTAAGAATAGCCAAGTACCAACCCTCTAAAATATGGTATACACCGGACGTTCAGGTTCTTAAATGCTAAAATAATGAAGCACTTAAGAGATCCGTGGAAGACAAAATCATCTACTCAGCAGCAGCCAAGGCACATAAAAATGTCATTCGTGAGGGTAAGAAACTCTCTTACAGGAAAAGATAATTTTTTTCATGTTTCATTTTCATTTTACTTATAACAACAAAACATGAAATAACAAAGAAATTCGTAGCAAAAACTATATACATAATTACAAACACATAAATACCCCTCCCCCCTTACAGATGCCAGGTACACATCATATAATATGAAATTGTCAGATTCAATACAATGTCAGAAATTTGCCCCAAATTTTCATAAACAACCCATTCTTGCCTTGTTTCCTATATATACATTTTTCCACATCCGCCAGATAATTTTCAAAGAAATGTCGGATTTCCAATTCTGTTAGGACACTTACCTGGCCTTCTCCCCGCATCCGTTCCCGGACGTGGCGGTTCTACCCCTGTTACCAGCTTGGGAAGCGTGGCTGTGGGCAGCGTGTCGGCGCTCGCTTGCGTGCGCGAGCCCCGCGGGTAACCAGGAACGGGCAGGCAAGCTTGTGTTCCAAGCCTCGTTCCGGTGCCCGCTCGGCCATCGCGCATGCGCTGTCCCGCTAGCGGTCCACGCCTCGCTTTCGTGCTGGACGCTGTAAATAGCGTCCAGCCCTCTACTGTTCACGTCTTAACGCGGTTTGTCCCCACTTACCGTTGCTTGGTGCCTCGCATCAGGTCCCTGCTCCTTTGTTCCTGTTTCCTTGTCCCGACTACGGGCTGCCTTACTCCTGCTACCCGCCAGTTCCTCTCCCTTCCCTGGGTCCAATTCCTTTGGGTTTAGCTCCCTTGGCTCCGTGGCTCTTAGGAGGTTGGGGGGGAGGATTCCCTTCTTGGCCTTCTCCCTCTCTTTGGGTCTCCCTGTTCCTGGGTCCATTCTCTCTTCCTGACCTCCTTGTTTGCCTTGAACTTCCTGTCACTTTGGCTCTGGGTGCCAGCCCTCCGGATTATCAACTGCCTTGGTGGATCGTGCTGAAGACCTCTGGTCCTCCAGTTGTGGCTTTCTACCGGACCGCACCAGCTCAACCAAGTCACCTCCCTGTCAGTGCTTGCACTGTCCCGACGTCACTGTAATCCACAGGGAGGTGAGCCAGTGGCTTTGGGAGGTGATTCCAATCCATCCCTGTTCCATTAGGGTTGGGTCGGGGTCGCTTCCTAGCGTTGCGACATCTACATTCGGTTTGGAAAGTACCAGTCTGGCGTCACCAGTGAGACCAGCAACTGAAATCCCAGGTACGCAGCGCTCCAGAGACGCACAGCTTAACAAATTCAGGAAAAGAATTAAAGGTGCATCATTGAATTAAAGAACTATCGAATGCGATCAAAAGATCAAAATGAGAGAACTACGCAATCTCCGCCTCCAATCACTATTGAGTGATATCACCCAGTCCACATGCCTGGACATTAAGAGGTGATTATTGGGTTTCTGAGTCTCAGAACTATGCTGGTTGTGAGAAGGGACTCCCGTAAGCATTGACAACAGTGGAGCAGCGTATGATGAAGATGTAATACAGATGGAGAAGGACTCCAAGAATTAAGTATCACAGAATTCAAATTAGTATCATCCGGTAATGACCTACTCAGCAGGACACTCAGCAAGGAACTGATCTCATCCTTAGGGGGTTTGGTCTCCCCCCCAAGTCTTTGGTAGCACAAGGCATCTGCAATGCTGGGTTTCAGCTTGGCAACTAAGCGAGACGTGTTGGTAAATATTAAGAAGGCTTTGTGCAATAGACCTTTATCAAACTCTTTTTGCAAACTCAGCAGCAATTACTCCTGGGCGAGCTATTCTGGATACCATAGCATTAATTCCTTCACTCAAGGTCATATTTTCCGTCAAACTCTGGCTTTTCAGTTTAGGCTGATTGAGAAAAGTTTCAAGAGAAACTGCCTCAAATGTAATAGGTTGTGAGCTGCAACAGTCACTCGCATTCTTGTACTCATTACTGTTAATCGGCTTCACTTCAACACTACAGCTAAGTCAATGCCTAGTCTGGGATGCTGAGGAAAACCCTTATTGATGTATTTTAATGTCCAGTTCAGTACTCTGGATGACAACCCTTGTATAACACCCCCCTGTTAGAATCCCCCTGACCCCACTGAGCCAAGAAGTAGGTTTGTTTTGCAAATTTAAAAGGTTTATTTGAAAAATTAAACAATATATATATATCACACTTTTATAATAAATTAATATCTGATAGTACACTTGTGAATATGAGCAGTAATCAGCAATAGGTAATGTTACAGTGGTACACTTGATTACTTAGGAGTAGTATAGAGGATGAGGTAGCTGAAAATGCTTTATGGTTTCAAGGAAATGCAAGGTGGAATAAAATGCAGTACAGCAAATAAACTTGATATGATTTCAACCAACAACAATGTAATCACTTTTTCTCTGGCAATTCACCCCCCCCCCTATGCAATGTAAGAAATGGAAGTAGATGGAAAGAGGAGCACACAGTTCTCAGGAATGCAATCAAATACAATACGAAATTCAGTTCCCCCCCAGCAAGCTTAGAGGAAACAGGTAGAAGTTTGAAACGCAGGCCCAAATTGCTTTTAAATGTGATGGCAATGGATGGGAAAATGTGCTAACTGATTTTAATTCCCTCTAGAGATTCAGGGTGAGTGAGAGATGCTTGTTGGTATTAGTTCAGGCTCACTTTAGCAATGCTCTATGAGTTATTACCAGGTTGCAAACAGATTTTAACAAAGGAAAGAATGGAACTGCTATTTTGACAAGTGGAGAAATTGAGCCAAATTGCAAATCGCTGTAAATTTCGAGAGTGCGTAAATCGCGATTGCGGAAAAAGTATAGGGAGTAGGAAGTCGGTTCAAGAGATACAGACGATTTAATAAAGGTAGATTTTCAGATTTAAAGTAAAACTCAAAATGACAGGTGACAGCTTGCAGCTGCAGAATTGACAGGTGACAGTTGTGCAGCTTTACAAATGACAGATGACACGATTTCTAGGAGGCTGTTCTAATTAGGTTAAAATAGTTTGGATTAGATTATTTTAACTAAGAGATTGGTTCTGCACAGTTCTGCTAGGTACTCACAATATAAATTTGAACTAGGCCTCGTCACGGATCTGGTCAACACGTCCGGCGGCGGTTCTCTCTGCTTGGCGGGTCAATCGGGCACCGGTTCTGCTCACAGCGATCCAGATCTCTGGTTCTGTTCACAGCGGTCTGGGTCTGGTCTGCGGTTCCGGAAAAAGTTCTTGGCAAAGAATTCAAACAGCTCGCCCAGGCTATTGAATAGTTTGGTTAGGTTTGCTGGATTCTGAAGGCCTGCTGAGAATACTTTTGCTTGCAGTGGGCCTTCTAGGTTCAATGTTCTGTAGTCTATGTTTAGCTTGGAAGTCTAAGTGTTGGATCTCTGGATGTGAAGTCATCGGTCAGCATGCTCCGCAGCAAATGGAATTGAATGTCTCTACCTGTCCCAGCGGTCTCTTTTTATGTTTTTTAAAAGTGGGTGGAGAGGCTAGCATCACTAAGCCTGCCCCTCTCTTGGTTTGATAGGTCAATAGATTCTTTGGTCCGTGATTTGGGAAGGGATAGTGTGTCAGAGTGATGTCATTTTTATGACCTGCAGAAATGACACTCCCCTGGTCAATGTGCACACAAATCTATTCCTGATCCAAATGCATATTTCCCAGGTACACAGTTGTTTGACATCACATACTCACATCATATATTACAAAAGATAGTCCTTGTCCCGACCCTGGCGTTTCTAGGAGCTTGCATTCAAAAATGGCAACTTATTTTCGATTTTAGTGGGTTTTGCAACATTGGTTTTTCATCAAAAATTATACAAAGGTACATTTCCCTTCCACATATATCCCAGTAACTTTCCATGTCTCTAGTTGAAATACATTGTCTACAATATTCATAATTAGCGGGGTTTTGCCCCAGAACATGGTACAAATTGGAGTTTGGACTCAAATCGTGAGGGCATTTTTCAAACTAAGACTCTCAAAGTTGTACATTCCTGTCATTTGGTTACAATAAGTTATCACTGTTTCTATAAAATATATATTTGTTGCAATTCAACTCCCCAAAGTGTTTGGGTCCGCCTCCAGAAGTCTGGGTGGGTCAGTGATCACATGTCTCTCCTTGCTGGCTGAGGGCTGTTGACAGGAAACACTCAAAATTAACATACCTCATTCAACAGAAAGGGGCCTTTGTGTGGGCTCCAGCAGGCTGCCTGGAAGTCTCTCCTCAATCAATCAACAGGGTCATGTGATATGCTGCCTCCTGGTGTGGGAATCTCTGAGGTGTTAAGGTTTCCCGCCTCTTGGCCTATGGGAACAGCAGGTGGCTAAGATTTCCAATTAACCAACATGCTTTGAAGTCCATGTTGACTCAGGTCCCTTTGTCAGCCAGTTCTCCTGTCAGAGTTTAGACCGCTAGCGCCACCTCGGGGAATTTGTCGGTACTGCATCCATTTTTGAGTTGTCTTGAATTACTGCATTTCAATAGAGTGGTCTTTTGCTTGATAGTATAGGACCCTTGCTTAACATTGTTTTGATGGCATCCTTACAGTAGAGTGGTGATGTGGAACCCCCCACAAGAAGGTTGTATCTTTGGAGTGGTCTCGTGCCAACTGCGCAGTTCTCCTATTCTGGCGTGAATGTGGGCGGCGATAGCTCATCCCCACATCCACCCAGTCTATTGATTTAGTTTGTTCTGGGATAGAATAATGGGCGGCGACAGCTCATTCCCACATCTACCCAGTCTATTGATTCAACATGGGTCAAAACCCTTGACAAAACCCCCCCGCCCGACTACGCTTTGATTCAAGTCGAGGGGAAGTCGGGTGCAAAGGAGGTTTTGAGCCCCTGCGCTGGTATGTCCCCATTATCTTCTTCCAATTCTGTAGATGGCACAGTTCAGCATCTCTTCCTCCACCCAGTCGGATCGATCGGTTCTCCTCGCCGGTCCTGATGGGAATATTGGGCGGTACCCCGGGCCCCTCGGATCTTTGCTCCCGGTCCCCGGTCGTCCTCCTTGGTCAGTCTCCATGGTTTCCTCTCTCCTAGGATGATAAAGCAAAAGCGGCAATACACATTCCTAGATATTTTTCCACCACTATTAATGGTGTGGCGAACATGTACATTTTATACATCCGAATGCATTTTGCAGTCTGATTTTAAAAACAATATATAACAGGGAACATTTGCATTACGTTACTATATTTTTGATATGTGGAATATTTTAGCGTTTGAACCGACTTACTCTGGAGCGGCCCCCTCTGGTATTGCAGAGGACTCCTCCAGTGTTGCAGAGTGTGCCTGGGATGGCAACACTTTAGCTGATTTATATGTACCCACTTGTCTTCCCCTTCTGCCAAACTGCCTTTGGGGATGCGGATCTTGTATGCAACAGGGGAGATTTTGTCTATAATTTCAAACGGTCCCTTCCATGTAGGCAAACATTTTCCCAGTTTGGCCTGGTTCCTTTGGAAATTGTATAGATAGACCCGGTCCCCCACAGTATATTCCTTCCTGGTGGTCTTCAGGTCATAGTGGGTTTTCATGCTATCAGCTGATCTTTCGCATAGGCAAAAGCATGCTGAAGGTGTTTCCTTAAATTCTCCACATACTCATGAGTTGTGGA
Organism: Ambystoma mexicanum; assembly: GCF_040938575.1. Classification (NCBI taxonomy): domain Eukaryota; kingdom Metazoa; phylum Chordata; class Amphibia; order Caudata; family Ambystomatidae; genus Ambystoma; species Ambystoma mexicanum. Next base: position 192,636,688 of record NC_090939.1, read on the forward strand.
GGCATGTATCAGTGTCTGCTCTTGGGTCCTGTAGAGCAGATGCTGGGGAAGCACCATCTTGCGTCCGGTCATCAACGCAAATGGTGACATTTTAGTTGCAGATGAAGGGGTAGATCTGATGGCCATTAGGACCAGAGGTAATCGAATATCCCAACTTGGCCCAGAATCCGCCACAAACTTTTTTAATATGCTCACAATGGTTCGGTTGTATCTCTCCACTGCTCCAGAAGAAGCTGGCCTGTAAGCAATATGTAGCTTCCTTTTGACCCCCAGTATCTCCCACATCTTTGTCATTACTTCACTGGTGAAGTGGCTACCCCTGTCTGACTCAATCCTTTGAGGTAGACCAAAACGGGAAAAGATGTGGTTAATCATCAGGGCAGCTGCTGTTTCTGCCTTGCAGTTTGGGGCTGGGAGACATTCCACCCACTTGGTAAACAAGCATGTAACGGTCAACATGTACTTGTTTCCTTTAGACGAGCAAATCACGGGCCTACAAAGTCGATTTACAAATCTGACCATGGCAGTGTCATCCCCATCTTTTGGAGAGGTGCACGGCGTGTGAGGGATGATGGCTGAAATTGTGCACACACACGACACCCCTTCAAGTATTGGTCGAGGTCCTGCCCCATGTGTGGCCAGTATGCAACCTCTCTTAAGATTTCCAGTGTTGTGTGAAACCCCCTATGACCGGCGGTGGCCGCATCATGGGCATGACTTAACATCAGGCTTCGGAATGAGGTAGGAACCACCCACTGATCGTGGCCAGCTTTGGATTTCCTTACCAGCAAACCGTTTGGATTCGGAACATTTTTGGACATTTCATCAACACTCTTAGGTCCTCTTTCCCAATGTAATCGGTATCCGTCAGGGGAAAGTTCTCAGGGTCCTCAAGGTGTTGGTAAAACTTACCAATAATTGGATCCCCCTTCTGAGCTGTAATTAAATCAGCATCAGGGGTCTCCTTACTCCATTGGGCAGTTGAAAGATCATTGGCAGCATTTGTCTGGGACCTAGTGATAGCAGTGACCTGGATTTCCCCCAACAGGGACTCTATTTCGATTAGATCCCCTTGGATGGCCCCGGTTTTGGCCAGCTGATCAGCTAAGTCATTTCCAGTTTTGTCTAGTCCCTCTACTTTGGAATGACCCTTGATCTTTTTCCAGTAGATGGTCATCCCATTCGATGTGACCATATCATCAATATTTTGGATTAACTTCCCATGTTTCAAGGGTTTGTTATTAGCACATAACATGCCTCTGGTTTTCCAATTAACCAGGTGCTCCACGAACCCGTTCCGTACATAATCCGAATCTGTGATTATGACCAGTTCGTGGAGTTGAAGTTGGACAGCAGTGAGGATGGCCTGATGCACAGCCATCAATTCTGCCACCTGACTACTTCGAGGACCAATTTTGTATCCAGTGGAGGGTTCTGGAAATTCCTTAACCCATGCATTCCCTACGCCGGCCACCAGTTCTTTCTCCCCGTTGTTGTCAACATGGTACGAGCATCCATCCACATAGACAGTGGGCATTCCCTCACACTTGTCTTCTTCAAAGACTTTGTGTGGGGAATTAAGGTATGCTTCCATGTTGTCCTTGATTTTTAGACTTTCGTCCTCGAGACAGTTTTCTCTGGCACAATCATGCAAGTCAGCCAGACCTTGCGCGAGGGGACTCTTCTTGTTTTGGCCATATCTGACCTCTACAGGAAAGACTTGCATTGACAGAATCCAGGAAGTAATTCGGGAATTACTCACATTTCCGGGCCGGATTCTGTCACTTTGGAGATATTGCAGAGGCTGGTGTGGAGTCTCCACTATGATGTGTTCCCCCTGGATAAACGGGCGGTAATTCTTCAAAGCCCACACCGTTGCCAGTAGTGCCTTCTCACAATCATTGAATTTTTCCTCCACAGAGGATAAAGTTTTGCTTGCATAGGAGATTACTTTATTGACCTTGTCATGCTTTTGGTACAATACTGCCGTCAAGCACGTATTAGAGAACCCTGTCTCCAGGAAGAACTCCTTGTTTCTGACAGGGTAAGCTAGGCAAGGCGCTTGTTAGAGGCTTCTTTTGAGTTGTCTTACTGCCTCGGATTGTTCTGGACCCCATTCCCACTTGCCCCCCCCTTCAAGAGATGAATCAGGGGTCTAGTGATCTCTGCGTAGCCTTCAATTAACTTTCTGCTGTAATTAGTCAGTCCAAGGAGGCTCCTTAGTTCCCGCAGAGTTGTGGAATCCTTCAGTTTCTGAAGTACTTCCACTTTCTTTTCCTGGGGACAGAGACCCTGAGGAGTAATCTCATGCCCCAAGAAATTAACACGGGTTCTACACCACTGTGCTTTCTGAAAGGAAAGTTTTGCTCTGGCGGCCCTCAATTGTGTCAGAACATAACGGATCTCCGCTATGTGTTCCTCCACAGATGAACTTTTGATGAGGACATCATCTACATAAGCCAGGTTACCCCTCGCACCCAGGTCGGGCATGGCCTTATGTAGGAAAATGTTGAATTCATTGCCGGAGTTGAGGTATCCGAAGGGAGTCCGGGTCCATGTGTACTGCTGGCCCCCGAAGGTAAAAGCCAGTTTGTATTGGTCCTCCCTACTGACAGGCACGGTCCGGTATCCATTGGTCAGGTATATTGCAGTGAATACTTATGACCCTTGAATCTGGGCCAACCCTTGGTCAATGTAGGTCAGAGGCCATCGGGAAGTATGGACCCATTTGTTGAGCTCCCTAAGGTCGGCGCAGAGTCTCCACTGGCTGTTTGGCTTCAATATTCCCAGCACCGGATTATTGAAAGTGCTGTGGACTGGACGGATTATTCCCCGGGACTCAAGGTTCTTAATTATTTCAGTAAGGGACTCCATGGATGCGAGAGGCAAGCAATATTGCTTCACAAACACTGGAGTCATGCCAGGGTCCGTGGGAATTGTTGTTGTGTGGATGTCGGTGCGACCACATTCATATGAGTCTACCGCAAAGAGATCTTGGAAATCCAAGAAAACTTGTTTCAACTTTTGCTGCTGTTCCAGAGTCACACAGGCATCAGCTAGGTTGACTCTCTCTTCCACCATCTGCCTGGAGCCTGGAAAGACTTCTGCTTTGGCTATCTCAGCGGCCTCCTCCAGCTGGGTGGAGAAGTCCCTGGTCAGAGTGCTGATTTGGACTGGAGGCTTCAGGTGGGAAAGGCAGCCCTCATGGACCTGGAAAATCACCTCGTCCCCTCTTAAGTCACAAGTCACATCTTCCTTACCATAAGGGCAAGAAGTGTACACCAGGAAGTTCCCCCCATGCCGGGTGAAAATCCTGTCTGGTGTTGCATTGTCATCCCTGTCACTGTCAAAACAGTCCTTGGGGATTTGTCCTAACAGTTCATTTCCTAAATCAATGGAGAAATGTCGGTCATCAACCGCCATTCCAATGATGGTGCCTGCGGCTAGAGTAATACTCTGTAAGTCGCTGTTATCCACCTCTATTGGAATGGTGTCATGTTCTATGTTGACTAATGGTGTTGGGTTTACCCCCAACCCTTGCTGTTGGAGAGAAGCATTTAGATGTATATAAGCATCAGGGTTTTTCAATTTTTGTCCTCTTTTAACTTTCACTTCCAGGGAGAATTGTCGGGTCCTTTCTGGGATGGTGACTTCCTCTTTAATCTGAATTTCAACTGCATAAGGTAGCAATTGAGCTGACCTAAATGCTTTTTCCGGATCATCAAAGCCCATGGGATTACCCGCTATTCGGGACCAAGCTTTGAAGTTTATTGGGTCCAAACTAATGGCAAAGCGATTGAGAATGTCACTGCCTAAGTAAAAGGCGGCAGTGACGTCTCGCACGACCCAACAATTATGGACTATGCTCTTGTTGCCAATGGAGATTTTGAGCATACACCTGCTTGGCAGGAGATGTTTGGAATTGGGTGTTTCCAGATCCATTTCCCATTTGTCTATCAGTTTGAATGTGGGAATGGCTGGATCTTTTGGGAGTTGGCGGAACATGGCTTCGCTGATGAAGCTCTTACCATTGTTCACACACACTCGAGCGAGAACAGAGTCCTTCCCATCATTTAACTGAACCGGGATGAACAACTGATCTCCAATTTGCTGAATATCAGCCAGGCTCTGAGCTGATTTCACATCTTTCTGGACTATAGCAGTTGGAGTGTCTGATTGTGGATTGGTAAAGAATTTCAAAGTGTTTCCTTCCAGTGTGAAATACCACCTTAAACTGGAAGGAAGGTTGATTTTCAGAAATAGAGAGGACCCCCCACCACCAGTCTGTTGTCCTACTGCTATTACTGTCACGTCTGGAATTTGGTTGTTCTGGAAGTGAAATTCTACTTGGTCAGATTTTTGTTCAACCATGTGGCAGGTGCCATTTAAACTAACATGGTTGACACTCTGTTTTAATTTTATTGGTCTGCTAGTCTGGGTCCAGAGGACCTTGTTTACGCAATCTATTAGGGGTGACAACCTTCTCAGGAGGTCATTCCCTAGTAAACAAGGGGTGCCCTCTGGAGTCACTACTATGACCGGGTGTTTCACCTTGTGTCGCCCAATTTTGATGTCCAAATCTGCAGTCCCCTCGACAGGAATTTCCTTCCCGTCAAAGTTCTGCAGTTGTCCAGGAAGAGAGGTGAGAGGAATACGGTAATTCTCCCCCCTTCCTGTATTTAGTTCATCAAAGGCCCTTTTGGACAGAAGGGTAGCTTGGGATCCAGTGTCCACCAGTGCCGAAATTGTACCCTGCCCCTGTACTTGTACCGGGGCATAATATCTTCCCTCCTTCTCTTCAAGGGGACACAGATAATGCACATTTGGGGAAAGAAGGATGGATGATTTTGGGGCTGGAAATTGGGTGGATACCTGGGGAAAAAGTCTACAGATCTTTTCTCATGAAAATCTCTCACGAGCTGGGTCATTATGTATTTGGGTAAGGCATGGAAAAACTTATTGATAAATTCTCTGCTATCCGTGCGCACCCTTCTGGTGGTCTGAGCAAAACACGCTTTAATTCTTGCACAAACTCTTGTGGGGCCTGATCCTCCCCACATTGCAAATTGCAGGCTGCCTTGCGAGCCCCTTGAGGATTTCTGTGCACAGAAAAATGTTTCAAGATGGCCGTCCTGTATGTGGACCACCTTGAATGGTTTTGATCCTCCAGCCCTACAAAGAAACTGGAGTATTGTGGTGAGAAGGTCCATTTGACGTACTCGATGCAGCTACTGCTGTCCTTCAAATGAAAAGTCTCCATCATTTGCTCATAGAGCTCCAAGTTTTCCCAAACAGAATACTTGGCGTTCTTATGATAAGGCGTGATGACACTCCTTATTGCCTTTAGTTGTTTCAATGGGTCCTTAAGCAAGGCCCTTTTTGCCTTATTGGCCTTTTTGGTTCGGGTAACCCTGGTCCATTCATCCTCTGACTCAGAAGCACTGCTCCCAGAGGTGCCCGTCTGATCTTCCAGGTTTTCCCAGATTCTGCAAGCCTGAGAATGGCTGGCAGAATGTGGGGACCTGGTCTCCTGTGTCCTGCGCTGTTCAGAGGAGTCTTCAGATTCCTCCTTGCTGCCAGGATTTGATGGGTACCCCCCCACTGACCTAACTGGGCAGAAGTTTTCAGGATGCCCTTAATGGGCCTACTCTCCTGGGGTTCCCCACTAAATTGCACTGTGCTTGGGTGCCCATACCCGGATGCCCGCCCACCCATTCCTGGGAGGTACTGGCCTATGAGCCCCATACTTCTAGCTGGATAGTAATCTGCCATCCCCGTGGCCCTGGGCTCATGTGCGCGAGGGGACATGGGGGTGGCAGAGTCCAGGGACTGGGAGAGATGAAGGCCTCTGGTACTAGGGCTCCTGAGGTTATGCTCAGGAGTTTCTCTTTCCCAGCGAACCTCATCTCTATCCGCCCCTGCTTCCTGTTGCAATGCAAGAGCCTGCGCTTTCAGTTCCTCAGTTAAGGCCTTACTAGACTCTATCAGTCTCTCCTGCATCGCTACCTGTTGCTGGAGCCTATCATTGTGCTGGCAGAGAGCCTCATTCTCTCTCTGTGCCTCCTGATTGGTCCTGGAGTACTGGGCCAGTCTTTGCTGCAGGAGGGTTACCTCCTGAGCTGTGTCCCTATTGGCCTGCTCCTTTCTTGCCAGAGCCTCCTCCACCCTCCTGGTGTGCTCTAACAAGTTCTGGTGTTCTTTTTGGAGGTCACCCAGTCCCTGGAGGGCCAGGTAATTTTCTTCCATTTTCCTTTTTAAGTGGCAGACTTCCTGGCCTAAGGTATCCCTTTCCTGACTAAGAGCCTGCATCTGTGCCGCCAGGTCGTCCCTTTGCCTTTGAAGGCACCAGCTTTCTGGCGCTCCTGGTCAAACTCTGCCTGGGTATCCAGGTCTTTCAAAATCAGTTTATTGCTTTCCTCTTTTTCCCTATCCCGGTGGCTTTGCAGGGTGACTACCTGCTCAGCACATGCCCTATTGAAATCTAATTGTTGCTCCAGCTTTTTCTGGCTCTGCAGTAGGGAGTCCAAACCTTCTTGGTACTCCCTCTGTAAGGCCAGAAATCTGGTATCCTGGTCCACCTTTTCCTGTTGCAGCACATCCATATCGTCCTTTATTTTAGTGATGTACTGTCTGCTGTCATTTTCTGACTCCTGGCTCCTGAGCAGCCTCTGCTCAGAAGAGTCCAGATCAGATTGGGCCTCTCTAACACCATCAGTTGCCTATTTGCCAGATCTTGGCCTTCAGCACATTTGTCCTGCATGGCTCCGATATATAGGTACAAATATGCCGCTATCCTGGCAATGTTATTATGTTCATCTTTGGCTTTAGGGGCCATATATAGTTCACTCAGGGCCACATGTAGGGGACCCTGATCTCTCCATTTATCTGACCCTGATTCAGTGACCTGTTGCGCGATTGCCTGCAACAAGACCGTTTGGTCCTGATGAGTCCACTCACCTCTCACAAATAGCTTATGTAAGAAGTGCTCTCTGGCTATTTTGATGTCTACCAGTGTCGTCATTCTGGAATTTGAGTTCCTTCCTGACTTACAGAAGTTTGTATTTTATTTTTGCAAAACAGACCGTATCCTTAGAGCATTCCTTTGAGGAGTGCTTTACAGCGTAACGCAGCGTGGTGATCCGACCGGATATATGTCTCCTGTCAGTTAGCACACTGTATTAATCTGCACAAGTGATAAATCTAACCCAGAAGATCTCGGCTCCGAGCCCCCACTTTATTAAGCGGCTTCACTTCAACACTACAGCTAAGTCAATGCCTAGTCTGGGATGCTGAGTAAAACCCTTATTGATGTATTTTTATGTTCAGTTCAGTGCTCTGGATGACAACCCTTGTATAACACCCCCCTCTTAGAATCCCCCTGACCCCACTGAGCCAAGAAGTAGGTTTGTTTTGCAAATTTAAAAGGTTTATTTGAAAAATTAAACAATATATGTATATATCACACTTTTATAATAAATTCATATCTGATAGTACACTTGTGAATATGAGCAGTAATCAGCAATAGGTAATGTTACAGTGGTACACTTGATTACTTAGTAGTAGTATAGAGGATGAGGTAGCTGAAATTGCTTTATGGTTTCAAGGAAATGCAAGGTGGAATAAAATGCAGTACAGCAAATAAACTTGATATGATTTCAACCAACAACAATGTAATCACTTTTTCTCTGGAAATTCACCACCCCCCTATGCAATGTAAGAAATGGAAGGAGATGGAAAGAGGAGCACACAGTTCTCAGGAATGCAATCAAATACAATACGAAATTCAGTTCCCCCCCAGCAAGCTTAGAGGAAACAGGTAGAAGTTTGAAACGCAGGCCCAAAATGCTTTTAAATGTGATGGCAATGGATGGGAAAATGTGCTAACTGATTTTAATTCCTTCTAGAGATTCTGGGTGAGTGAGAGATGCTTGTTGGTATTAGTTCAGGCTCACTTTAGCAATGCTCTATGAGTTATTACCAGGTTGCAAACAGATTTTAACAAAGGAAAGAATGGAGCTGCTATTTTGACAAGTGGAGAAATTGAGCCAAATCGCAAATCGCGGTAAATTTCGCAGTAGAATTACAGCTTTAAAATGAAAGTAAAATTTTGTTCCTAGCCCAAACGGTTCAAGAGATACGGACGATTTAATAAAGGTAGATTTTCGGATTTAAAGCAAAACTCAAAATGACAGGTGACAGCTTGCAGCTGCAGAATTGACAGGTGACAGTTGTGCAGCTTTACAAATGACAGATGACACGATTTCTAGGAGGCTGTTCTAATTAGGTTAAAATAGTTTGGATTAGATTATTTTAACTAAGAGATTGGTTCTGCACGGTTCTGCTAGGTACTCACAATATAAATTTGAACTAGGCCTCGTCACGGATCTGGTCAACACATCCGGCGGCGGTTCTCTCTGCTCGGCGGGTCAATCGGGCACCGGTTCTGCTCACGGCGATCCGGATCTCTGGTTCTGCTCACAGCGGTTTGGGTCTGGTCTGCGGTTCCGGAAAAAGTTCTTGGCAAAGAATTCAAACAGCTCGCACGGCTGTTGAATAGTTTGGTTCGGTTTGCTGGATTCTGAAGGCCTGCTGAGAATACTTTTGCTTGCAGTGGGCCTTCTAGGTTCAAAGTTCTGTAGTCTATGTTTAGCTTGGAAGTCTAAGTGTTGGATCTCTGGATGTGAAGTCGTCGGTCAGCATGCTCTGCAGCAAATGGAATTGAATATCTCTACCTGTCCCAGCAGTCTCTTTTTATGTGTTTTAAAAGTGGGTGGAGAGGCTAGCATCACTAAGCCTGCCCCTCTCTTGATTTGATAGGTCAATAGATTCTTTGGTCCGTGATTTGGGAAGGGATAGTGTGTCAGAGTGATGTCATTTTTATGACCTGCAGAAATGACACTCCCCTGGTCAATGTGCACACAAATCTATTCCTGATCCAAATACATATTTCCCAGGTACACAGTTGTTTGACATCACATACACACATCATATATTACTAAAGATAGTGCATGTCCGACTCTGGTGTTTCTAGGAGCTTGCATTCAAAAATGGCAACTTATTTTCGATTTTAGTGGGTTTTGCAACATTGGTTTTTCATCAAAAATTATACAAAGGTACATTTCCCTTCCACATATATCCCAGTAACTTTCCATGTCTCGAGCTGAAATACATTTTCTACAATATTTATAATTAGCGGGGTTTTGCGCCAGAACATGGTACAAATTGGAGTTTGGACTCAAATCGTGAGGGCATTTTTCAAACTAAGACTCTCAAAGTTGTACTTTCCTGTCATTTGGTTACAATAAGTTATCACTGTTTCTATAAAATATATATTTGTTGCAATTCAACTCCCCAAAGTGTTTGGGTCCGCCTCCAGAAGTCTGGGTGGGTCAGTGATCACATGTCTCTCCTTGCTGGCAGAAGGCTGTTGACAGGAAACACTCAAAATTAACATACCCCATTCAACAGAAAGGGGCCTTTTGTGTGGGCTCCAGCAGGCTGCCTGGAAGTCTCTCCTCAATCAATCAACAGGGTCATTTGATATCCTGCCTCCTGGTGTGGGAATCTCTGGGGTGTTAAGGTTTCCCAGCCTCTTGGCCTCTGGGAACAGCAGGTGGCTAAGATTTCCAATTAACCAACATGCTTTGAAGTCCCTGTTGACTCAGGTCCCTTTGTCAGCCAGTTCTCCTGTCAGAGTTTAGACCGCTAGTGCCACCTCGGGGAATTTGTCGGTACTGCATCCATTTTTGAGTTGTCTTGAATTACTGCATTTCAATAGAGTGGTCTTTTGCCTGATAGTATAGGACCCTTGCTTAACATTGTTTTGATGGCATCCTTACAGTAGAGTGGTGATGTGGAACCCCACACAAGAAGTTTGTATCTTTGGAATGGTCGTGTGCCAACTGCGCAGTTCTCCTATTCTGGCATGAATGTGGGCGGCGATAGCTCATCCCCACATCCACCCAGTCTATTGATTTAGTTTGTTCTGGGATAGAATAATGGGCGGCGACAGCTCATCCCCACATCTACCCAGTCTATTGATTCAACATGGGTCAAAACCCTTGACATTACCCCTGTTGCTCCCTCATTTCTACAGCCCTGTGATCTGACGTGTTACTTCAGTTTGACTCATATTAGCATTAGGTTAATTTGGTAGGCGGTCCATTGCACCTATAGTTGGTTGTTTGCATGGGACACAATTGGGAAGAAGGGAATTCTGGGTCACACATGTACTAAGTGCTGAATTTACCTTCCCAACCCCCAGCCCCTTGTTCGCCATACTAAAGCCAAGGTTTTTTTCTGCCGCTTTATTCTTCGTTTAATGCCACCACTGATTTTCTTTTTTTTAATAAAGTTCTCTAGAGTCCATGTGGGGTCCGCTGATTTGTTACTATGGGTTTTAACTAATACTGACTGTGTCTTTTTTGGTAATATTATTGGCTTCCAATGCCCTGTGCCGTTGATGCAGAAAACTATTATTTTAATACTCAAGTGGCTGAAAGAAAGGGATGATGTGGCCAGGTCATTTTTTGGGTTGCTTGAAGGCATCATCATGGGCAACCTAGGTCTCTGATTTTTCTACGGGCAAGTCCTCTCTAATGGGCAGTTGGTGAAGTTGGAGGAATATGTATTCTGAGTTTTGAAATGTTTTTTTTTCTCCATGAATGGGTATTTGGGATTCAGAATATAGAAAGCATAGATACAAATGCTTTACAGCAAAAAGTCGGTTACCAGGCAACATTGGGAACTCAATCCTGCGAGATAATTAACAATGCTTGTTAACTAAAAGTCAGCTGTCTGAGCCAAATAACAAAGTGAAGATGCTGGATAGCCAAGCACCCTGGCCTTTTTGTCCTATTTTCCAGTTCCATTATCCAGAATTATTTTGTACTATCAATGGTGGTGCCGGTTATTAGAGTGTTCCAGTAAATAACATTTACTCTATTTGCACGTAGAAGTTGGCAATGTACTATTAATTGAAATATTGATATTGATCCATTCCAGTATGAAACATCCATGCACAAAGGAGTATCCTATTGGCTCCTGAGTTTGCAAGGTGATTTGAGTAGTGTACCCAAGAATGAAGGCCTGAAATACAGGTGGCTGATAAAAGGTTAAGATGCGCATCCGCCATAAGGTCAAGGTCAGCCGTTGTATTTCTAGGTGAGAAACAGATCTGTGGCGTCCTTGAAGGGACAGCAATCGAGAGTGTGGCACCGGACTCTGGCTAGTTGTTCATTCCATCTGCGGAACAGAGCTTGATCCATAATACTTCATTTGGGCCAAAAAGGAACATGACATATTGGCCAATAGCACCTACACTCGAAGAGTTGGGAAAGATATATGCCATATAGTCCATTATGGTAACAGAAGGGCACAACAGGGAGACAGTCAGACAGTGAGGCATGCAGACATAGACAGAATGACATCTGAACTGAGGGCAGAAACTGGTACTGGGGCCTTCATGGGTGGCAAGCCGTAACCCAAAGAGATCCAGATGAGCCTGAGAGGCAAGCTGTAACCCATATAGATCCCTTATTCACTAGGCTTAGGGATGCAAAGCTTCACCGCACTGATGAGGCATGACTAGGCCGAAACATGCATCTGGGGTTGCTGGTGGTACTCTTGTTCAGAGGAGAATTGCCTAGCATTTCTCTACCTGGAGGGCCCAGGAGGGTCTGAGCAGACAGATATGGAAATAGATATTTCTTCTCTGTTCAAGGTGCTAAACCGTGATTATAGACCCTCCCGAGTCGGAATGCACCCATAGAACAGGTTATTTGGCTGTGTTCATTCTCGGTAGAGCGGCTCACAGACCTTTTTAACCGATATGATCCAGACTAGCCCAAGAAGGTATAGAGTTCCACCAAGTGGGCATCAAGCTTCACTTGCCAAAATTAAGTGTTTCCGTGTAAGTATGACACATAAAAGTACATAAAGATGGGGGCTCTGGGCTGCGATAAACCGAGAATGTATCATTTGTAGCACACTAGTGAAACAGTCGGGACATGCCCTTATCGAATAGTCTGGGAAAGAAACAGACAATTAAGTTTTAATTATATTTTAAGTGAGTTTAATTAATGAAATAGGGTTTAAAATTGCAGAAGCAACATAGCAAAGGATACCAACCTACATAGAGACAAACATAATATCTACATTAAGATTCATCTTACAGACATGTGAGCAAATAGAGCATTAAATGTAGGCAGCAGGAATCGATGGCACATATTGTGGATGTTGGAGATAAAAAGGGAGAAAGGTGAAAGCGCATACAATTCGGAGCCAGGCTCTTAATTAGGCAACATTAAAGAGCACCCGTTTCCAGGGGCGGGCAAACTGAGAGACTGCCCGGGGCACAGTTGGTGTTAGGGGGCACAGCAGATGGCCTGCGTATCTCCCCATGGAAGAGCAGGGCGCTGTCAGTGTTGACCTCTACAGGGTCAGATGCAGTTGAATGATGCCTGCCCTTATCCATCTACCTCCGATGATGTTCCCCATTACTTAATAGGCTGCTCAGTGGATTTTTAAGAAAGCTCCTACCTCCTGAGTTAGCATCTCTTTGCAAAACTAAACATTATTAAACTTTGTGATTGAGGGTTGAGTGGTTATCGTGAGCTGAAAGGGATCATTTGCTTTTTGCTGGCTCAATTAAAAGGGCCAGAGATTAACTGCAGGAGTAGGCGGCAGTTTTGGAGGAAGGAGTGTAGACCAAAGTAAATGGCAAAGGAAAGAGTAATATGAGGAGGGGAGGAATTTGGATTCATCCATTGGGCCTCATTGCAGGTCGGGCGGTCCGGAATTAACAGTGGCGCCGCCACTGTTAATTCCGGACCGCCCGATCCCGAGTCCTGCAGGAGGGAGGAGATGTTCCCGCCAGGTCTGATGTGGCGGGTTTAACACCACCCGCCTGCAGGCGGACGTGGAAACACCAGCACCATCATGAGATGGTGCTGGTGTTTCCACTTCCCCATTCCCATTGAGTCCTACTGGACTCAATGGGAATGGGGATTTACCGAATTCCGTCTCCGGAATTCCCGGGACACCAGGGTCGTAATGCCCTGGTATTTCCGGGAGTCACAGAGGTGGAATGGTAATACGAGTCTGGCAGTACCGAGGCGGTAAAACTGCCTGGTTACCGCCGGACTCGTAATGAGGCCCATTGTCTTTTAGCAGATGACTGGGCTCATTTTCTTGTTGCAGGGATATGTTAGGGCAATCAAATGTGATGTTATGTTATGTTAGAACGCATTTGTATAGCGCTTAATGCCATTGGTATTACCTCGAATAGCCGTGGGGATAAACGCCCTTCGGAAGACCACAGTATGAGACATGAGAGGTGAAGAAAGGATTTCTAAAATGCATGTGTGTTAATTTTGTTGCCATTACAAAGGTAGACAGGGAGTGGCTAGGTCCCGAACAGCAGCCGAAGGTTATCAGGTGAGGTAGCGGGTGGCATGACAAAATGTCACGGGAGTAGGAGAGCCAAAAGAGTCTGATTATGTGAATGGCTGGAATGAATTTTGAGTAGGACTCCGCTGTTTTCTACTGGAGGTGGTGATGTGTGTTTGGGTGGGTGTTGTTGAGAAGTGTTTGTTGCAGATGTTTGTGTCAGATGTTATGGATGTGGGTGGGCCATGCCCCTGGTGGGATACAGCTATGTTCTGAAATGGTGGAGTGCTTGGCGATCCAGTGAAGAAAGACTGACAACTAGTTAGAAATGGTCTAACAGAGTTTATCATAACGGCCTTGACCGAGAAGCATCCACTAGGGAGTGTTGTGCCCCCCCTTGAAGACTCCTCGGGTGCCCCTGCATTCCCATCAGGGGTGAGTAATAGTTCACTCAGGAGATGGGCTAAGTCTGTGAGGATGTCCAAGGGAAGAGGCACCTTTTGACGGCCTTCCTGAAAGTGAGGTGATCTTCTATAGTTGGTTAATGGGATCGGGTTCCAGATGGTGGGTGCTTGGACTGACAAAGAGGAAGCCCCCTATTCCGCTTGATTTTGTGGCTGTAATGACGTGGAGAAGTGCTGCGCCTCATCAGAGGTTTCTGTTAGGTCTGTAGCGTGTACGTTGATGCTATAGGTATTCTGGTCCTATATTTTGGAGAGCTCTGGGGATTGTTGCCCGATCGGAAGCCAGTGAAGGACATGGAGGGCGGGAGTAATGTGTGCTCTAGGGCCTAGGGCTAGAAGAAGCTTTGCGATGGAGTTTTGTTCCCGTTGTAGTTTCCTTAACTGTGATGCAGGCCTCAATTAAATGCTTCAGAATTTGTTCACAGATAATTTGCACACCAGGAATAAGGTTACAGCCTCAACAAGTCTAATAATGAGCTGTTCAGCTGGGAACTGCTACCCAGGGCCTCGCTGCTGGCTGATTTTTCCTCAGCTCCTTTCTTGTTGCATGGTCAGGACTTTCCATAAATGGAACCTTCCAGTGGCCCTCTACATTTCATGACTTAGTTCCTCCTTCGGGCCACTGACTGGGCAAATCTGCTCTTGTTCATAATGCAGAGGCACAATAGCCCACAACCCACACCCCTACACGCGACTGCACTATCAGACCACTCTGGTTATAACTGTTAAGTTGCTTCCCTTTATACTGCACCAAACAAGAGATACCAGTGACTATGGTGCAGGAGCCAATGAAGAGTGTTTTGTTACATCTTTCTACGGGGTGCCTAATCACATGTAAAGCATTGTATATGAAAAGAAACTGGTGTGCGACAGCTGTCTCAATGAAAAGTCCACTCTCTCAATCCGTGCTTGGACAGAAGGTTTGCATCTCTCCTAAAGGAGCCCAAATTTGGACACTGCCTATATAGATTTCCCCCCTTTTCTTTAGTTCTGGCTATTAGGCAGCACGTTCAAAGCTATTGTATTGGAGAACAGCTAGGAACGACAAGGGATGTGAGGTGGAACAGACAGTTTGTGGTTCTTTGGATATTTACCCACACATGGACTGTAGTCTTCAGATGTAATAGCTTAATTGCAGCTATAAACCCACTTCTTGTGTAATTAAAATCTCTTAACCAGCTATGCTTTCGGCCACTTGATTTATAAGCAGTATGGGTGTCCTTGCTCTGAAATCCTGTTAAAAACAAGCACAGGCAAAGCCAACTGTTTTGGCTTTTGTTAGGCACTGCTTTCACATTTCGCAGCCATTACTGTCTTCAGTGACTCCATGTCACCTGAGCACCACTGTTGTTTCTTTTGAAAAACATTGTTTTTTGGTATGTTAATCCAGTTTAGACAAACGACTACAACTCCCAGAATGCAGTGATATGTAACACGAAAGGCCAGGACTGGAAACTTGTGCTGAGGTGACATGGAGTCATCTTGCCACAACTATGCCCTTTACTGTGAGTCAAACAATGTTTGGTCCAGTAAGGCAACATCATTATTGCAAGCCATTATCTTTGTCGCTCCGTTTATGTTTTAGCAAAGGGGTCAGGAGTTGGAAAACGGAAGTGTAAAGGCTGAGGGGATTGCACAGGGGATTACTTCCTTTGTTTGGTTGTGTCTGAGGTGAGCCTACCTTATCCCTTCGCTCAGCTCCCCGCGGCGCTCATCAGTACCACACGCAATACAACACCCCGGCCAGAATATTCGCCTGTGACTCCGTCTGCTCTCAGTCCTGTATCAATCTTGTCCTACTCACGACCTACTCTGATCTTCACTACGCACTGACGCCTCAGGCTGAGGTAACCTTTATGGCCACAAGTTATACCGACTTCTCAACCTCCACACCTTCATCCCTGCAAGCACTATCTACAGTATAGGAAGCTCTAGCTCATACCCCTTCACACCCCTCTGTAGCGTGCTGCTCGCTAACCCATTGACATTCATAAACTCTCCACCCTCCCATGGACACTCGTAACCCCCTAATCGTTGTCTTTGAATGTAAAGTTTGTATTTATGCCTTCATATGCCTCCTAAGATGCTCTCCATACCACACCATGCATGTAGCCCAGTGTGATATTGACCTCACTTAACCTCCTGTGTGCCCATTGCACCGCGCTACCTAGCCTTAGTGTAATCTTGCGCCCTGCATGCCTATTGTGTGCCCATTGCACTGTGCTACTCTGCCTATGTGAAATCTTGCATCCTGTGTGCCTATTGTGTGCCTATTAGACCGTTTGACTCAGCCTGTGTGAAATCTTGCTTCCTGTGAGTCCACTGCACTGTGCTACTTAGCCTATGAGAAACCTTGCATCTTTGCGTTCCCATTGCACCACTTTTGTAGCTTTTGCACTATTTTGCACTGTGTACCATGCTACCCAGCTGCCCCAGACTCACACATCACTCATGGGTGCCTTATGCACAGCCACACTCACTATGGCCACCCTCCTCCCATTGGTTCAGCCCATCGCACCTACCAATTCCCTCACCCACCAATTCCCCTCACACACTGCTCCCATCTCCCCTATCGATCGCCCTAGTAACACTAATATCTATAACAGCCCCCTCAGCCCAATCGAGTGGATCAAACGCTTCGCCTCACCTCCTATCCCATTGATACCATGCCCTTTGGACCACAGGAATCTGAGACTAGCATCGCGCCTTCCTAATTGCAAAATCCTCACTAACCCTTCTAAACAGTCCCCCATAACTAAATCCCTCCCTACTCGACTTCCGTCCAGCACGGCTAAAACCTCAAAGCTTAATAAAAACACCAGCAAACCACCCTTGGCCCTTAAAGGAGTGTTCTTCAATGCACGCGCGCTGGTCGCACATGCTCTCGACATCTCAGGCCTAATTACCTGATGCTGGACTTCCTCGCCATCACGGAACCCTGGCTACACCAAGCAGCCGGCCCACCCTGTCCCTGGCACTCCCAGAGGGCTTCACCATCATCAGACCAGACAGAGACACAGGCAAAGGTGGAGGACAAGCCGTCATAGCCAAAACCCACCTAGGCTTCAGAATAGCCTCTCCTGTCAACTTTCATTCAGCCGAACTATTGTCAGTGAAAGTCCCCATCTCACCTACCCAAATGCTCCTACTCCACAGCATCCACCGTCCACCTGGCCCTATATCCTCTTTCGAGGAAGATATCAAAGATTTTCTCACACACAACACCAAGCCAGGATCCCAGATCATCTTGCTCAGTGATTTCAACTTAGGACTGAATGATCCTAACGACTCCAATGCTACCATGCTCAAAAAACGCCATCTCCCAGCTGGGATTTAAACAAATCAACCCAGGTTCCACTTACAAAAATGCTGGACTGGCTGGTTGATTTCAACTGCTCAACTACCATCCTCCAAAATGAACCTACTGCCTGGTCAGACATCCACTGCATCTCCTTCTCCATTCATCAGTCAGCGCCTTCCAATCCCCGGCCTTATACTCGCCCCTCCATCGCTAGCCAGAAATAACCGTAACATCACCTTACAAAACCTACGTCCTCTGCTTCACGCTAACCTTGACCCACTTATGTACAAGGACCTAGATTCGGACAACCTGGTTGACCTTTACAATATCACAATAACATCTGCCATAAACAAAGTTACCCCCATCAAACTACAAAAAGCTAAACCAATTGCTCATCTTAACAAATGGTTCACAGATGAACTGAAAACACTTTGCAACGCCAAGAGAGCCGCAGAAACTCTGTGGAGAAAATCACCTACAGATGATAATAAGACTAACTTCATCTCCGCTGCGGCCACTTACAAATTAGCTATCCACAACACCAAAAAGGAGACCTATAACAGCAGAATCCAAAACGCCAAATCCAGTATCAAGGGACTTTTTTCTATCCTAAGAGAACTAGAGCCTCCAGCTCCACCAACAGAAGCTTGTATCAAGGATGGAACCTGGTGCGATAATATACAGAACGCCCTCTCCAATAAAATCTCTAAGCTCCAAGCTAAAATAGAGAAAAACAAATCTAGTCTGCCCAACAGCTCGGATTCAAATATCCCCCCAGACCCTCCTCCCCCTACTTGCCACCCCTTCTCCTTCTCCCCAGTCACGCCTAGGGAAATGGAAAACATTATCTGCAACCTAAAACCGTCTAGATGTCAGGGAGATATTTGCCCGGCCACATTTATTAAGGAAGGTGCGAAAATCTTGGCCCCATTCATTGCCACCATGAGCAAAGCATCCTTCAACTCTGGCTCAGACCCTACTAGCCTTAAGGAGGCATGGGTCATGCCCCTCCTCAAAAAACCTACTCTAGATCCCAACACCCCGACTAACTATAGGCCCATCACCACTGTTCCGTTCCTCCTAAACATTCTGGCCAGAGTGGCCTATATACACATTCAAAAACACCTGGAGGGCAACAACCTTCTTGGCCTCTGCCAATCTGGCTTGAGACCGAGACTCGGCACTGAAACGGCCCTCTTGGACCTAAAAATCCAAATGGACGAGTCCAAAGACAAAGGCAAGTTGGCCATACTCCTGCTGCTGGATCTCTCCGCAGCATTTGATCTTGTCGATCACCTGATCTAACAAAACACCTAACCATAACCGCTGCCTTCTCCCAAAAAGCATCGAATTGGATTCAATCATTCGTATCTAATCGAACAATTAGACTCTTCACACCCTCACCCTCAGCTGAGTCCATCCCTATCACCTGTGGAGTACCGCAGGGCTCTTGTGTATCTCCAGCGCTCTATAACATATTCACTAAGCTTCTCTTTGACCGTCTTGACAACCTGGGTGTCACCTATACGAACTACGCCGATGACACCCTGGTCCTCATTACACTTGCTGGTTGCTACGAGAATGATTCCACCTTGATAAATCAAATCTACCAGGAAATTCAGGCATGGATGTCCTCCCACAGCTTGTGTCTCAATGACGACAAGACAGAGCTCTTGATCATTGGAACCCAAACTCACCCAGATATACTCGACCCTCGTTACACATCTTTTCGATATCAACAGTAATCTTATTAAGGTTACCAAGGAAGTCAAGATCCTTGGAGTCTATCTAGATTCTACGCTCTCAATCAAGAGACAAGTGAGCGCCATTGCTTCCTCAATGGCTTACACTAATAAACTTATCAATGAATGCAAATCCTATCAGTCCCCTAGCAGCTACTTCATGCTAGCCAGTGCGTTAGTCCTATCCAAGTTGGACTACTTTAACTCTCTATTCCTAGGTTCCTCAGAACGTAACCTTAATATACTACAGGTCCTGCAGAATAACGCGTTGAGGGCTGCATTAAACATACCAAGATCCCACCATATATCTAGCATGAGACGAGCGACCCACTGGCTCCCAATTTGTGATAGGATTATGCTCCACACACTTGCTATCATGCACAAATGTCCCTCCAATACTGCACCAAAATACCTCTCAGACAAAATCACTAAATATCAACCAGCCAGTCCCACCAGATCTGATTACTCACATTGCCTCAGCATCCCCAGGTTTAACCTAAAAACTGCTGGAGGAGCCAGCTTCCCAGTTCAAGCTCCTAAAAGTTGGAACCCTCTCCCTCTCTTGATCAGAACTAAACAATCTTTTTGGCTCTTAAAAACTAAAAAGTTGGCTTTTAGATAAGGCTTATTAACAAACCTTGCCATCAACCTGCTTTGTCATGCAACCATAACCACTTACTCTGTATTTGTACCTGTACCTGTATTTTATGCACCCAGCTTGCTTTGTAACTCCTAGTCAGCTCGCTATTTGTATTTACCTGCATCTCATTTATGCTGTTTGATCTGTAACCGCTAATCGGCTTGTTCTCTGTATTTACCTGTATTCCTTCCTGTAACCCTGTATCAAGCTCATGCGCCCAGTTACCTCAGGGTTAGGTGCGCTTTAAAATAAACTAAACTAAACTAATGTGCGTTTTTGTTACCCACTGATGGTCCTCTTTTCATCACCCTAAGAAGGAAGAAGGGCCTGGTCTGTGCCACCAGGGTTTCAGACTTGTCACTTGGCATTGCCTCATTCCCAAAACCTGCATGTTGTAAATGAGACACATATCAGAAGTGCAACTATTGACCACAAGTTCACATTAAATGCCCAGGACTCACACTATTAGGCAACTATTGCCATCACATGCTTAAGTATTCATATTATTTTATAGCTATTGCCATCTTATATTCAGGTACTCTCAACATATGCCATGTTTTCCCATTATATGCCCAGGAGCTCACACCATTGGACACCCATTGCCATCACATGCCTAAGTATTCATGCCATTTTATAGCTATTGACATCTTATACTCAGGTACTCTCAACATATGCCATGTTTTTCCATTATATGCCCAGGAGCTCACACTATTAGGCAGCTATTGCTGTCACGTGCCTAAGTATTCATGCCATTTTATAACTATTGCCATCTTATACTCAGGTACTCTCAACATATGCCATGTTTTTCCATTATATGCCCAGGAGCTCACACCATTGGACACCCATTGCCATCACATGCCTAAGTATTCATGCCATTTTATAGCTATTGCCATCTTATACTCAGTGCGCAGGCAGAAGCTGTACCCTCTGTGCAAATTCGTTTCAATTTAATATTACCCCACAATGGGCCTCATTACGACCCAGGCGGTAAGTTACCGCCTGGGCCGTGACTTTACCACCATGGCGTAAACTATGTTTACGCCATGGTGGTTGGCGGACTTACCGCCCCATTCCGACCTAGGCGGGGCGGTAAGTCCCCAATCCCCATTTACCCTTCCCCATTCCCATTTTTGCCCCATAGGGCATAATGGGAGTGGGGAAGGCGTTAATTACGCAACCGTAAATTACGGTGGCGTAATTAACTCCATGGTCCCTTAGCGCCATGGATTTTAACACCTGCTAAAAGCAGGTGTTAAAAGCACCATGGCGCTAGGGGACCTCGTAATTGGCGGTAAGGGGTCGGCGCAGCTAACGCTGGCGTTAACCCCTTACCGCCAGGGTCGTAATGAGGCCCAATGTGTCTTATGGGCCAAGATGTGGAATACTGCCATCTCAAGGATCCATAACCAAATGTATTGACAAATATCCAAAATGTTTTTTGGCTCAAACTTAAAGTCTCAAGGATGTAGCAGCCAGCTTGCTTCTGGTCTCCACAGTCTCAGGGATATGCTAACCAGTGGCATTGCTGATGAGGTATATTTCTAGAACGTCAGCTCAGGGCCATGCACTACTGGCTCTTTGTAATAAATGTAATACATTGGGCCTCATTACGACCCAGGCGGTAAGAGGTTAACGGCACCGTAAAAGGTTGCAGCACCGTTAACCCCTTACCGCCTAATTACGAGGTCCCTTTGCGGGTCCCTACCTTAACGGCTGGTCTTGACAAGCCGTTAAGGATTGGACCCGCAAAGGGACCTTGGAGGTAATTACGGTACCGCAATTTGCGGTACCATAATTACCGCCTTCCCCATTCCCATTGAGCCCTATGGAGGCAAAAATGGGAATGGGGAAGGGCCAATGGTGAATGGGGAACTACCGCCCCGTCAACCTTGGAATGGGGCGGTAATTCCGCCATCCACCATGGCGCAATCGTTAAAATACTGGCGTCAACCATGGCGCTAATAGCGCCATGGTTAACACCTGGGTCGTAATGACCCCCATTGAAATGTTCTCCTGGTTTAGTAATTGTGCCAATCCTATATCACATTCTGAGTCTGTATGTTAGTCATACATCCTTCAGAAGATTAAACATATTTACAGTGTAATCATTCTTAGTTTTATTGAGATTGTCCTCCATTAGTCTTGTTGTGATTTAAACACAGTTCTGCCACATTAGCTTGCTGCGAGCCTTGCTCTTCCTTGGGGCTCTTTCTTAAGTATGAAGACTTTTATATCTACATCTAAGAAGACATAGTACAGGCAGGCTTGTTTTTCACCACCTTCTTAAATATATATACATCTGTAATAAGCATCTCCATAAGGTAGTGCTTTTTTTAACCGCTGTCAAATGCCATGTATTGGTGCCATTATCCACCTGCTCCATGAAGTGGCAGTTAAGTGTTCCATACAACTGTCCAGAAAGAGCTTTCTTTTTAACTTTACAGTATAAAAGAAAAATGTTACTACTGCTCATACACGTATGCAAGTGTTTTACTCAGATTCTATAAAAAAAAGGCCATCCCTAAAATGCTGCATGATTGCCTACAAATAAAGCTACACTATTATACAGGTACTGCTACCAGATTACATGTACTGCCAACATATTGCAGTGCCAGGTAGCAGTATTTTAGAAATCTTTTGCAAGTACATTTTCCTTATTTGTAAAACACAGTTACGCATGGCGGAACTCCTAATGCACCTATACATGTTTTGACTTTCAATAAAATGCTGCTAAAAAGATACATTTTTAATAGAACAGTATTTACCCTTACATATGCATGAAATGTTTTCCAACCATTGCTTTCAGATCCCTTATACTGCCACAATTCTCCACCTGCTCACATCAACTGCCACTTAATAGTGCCATGCCAGTGTTTAGCAACTTTATTTCTTTTCCTTTACAGAAATATAAACATATTCGTGCATCTGCTATACCTATACACGGTATGTTTCTTAGTAAAATACAAGTAAAAGTAGCCATTAGCAAAACACATCAGCTTTCCTTACATATAAAGGTACAGTGTTTTCAACCCTGTACTACTACATTCCATAATCTGGCGCGATATTACACCTCCTTACAACAAGTGCCACTTTACATTAGCCCAATAGCCGGCAGGCTTCTAGCCGGCCTATGAAGTAAGGCCTAGGAAAGCAGGCCTGTGCTGATGGAGATGACAGAGCGCCACAGGGGCCAGTTGCCATGAATCTTTTTGCATTTGAACTTCCTTGCAAATACTATTTAGGTGATTCTAGCCCATGCTTCCTACAACGTAGATAACCATAAACATTATCACACAAGTCCCATACAGACTATTGTACTATTATCTTGCTGCTATATCTTCCAGTCACAGCGTTATGGACATTGATAACAAATTGCCTCTCTATACCCAATTTAGTACATTAATTGGTGACTGCGACCACCACGTTTAGCTCTTGCACATTAGCACATGAGAATATGTGTTCCCCACAGTGCCCATACGATTAGCACATGTACGACATCTATAACCTGTTGCTTATCCACTGATATTTGAATGTCTTCATATACAAATCGTCTTTGTTGATTATTAACACTATCGCCTATAGTTATATCTGACTCTTCAATACTGCCAGCCTTTAGTACATTATCTAGCATTGCTATAATGTTAATGTATGATAACTATACCCTGCTACCCTAGTCCAAACCTGGACTAAGATTCAACTACACCAAAGTGCCCATACTGGAGGTTGAAAAAATACTCCTATCACTTAAACCATCAAACTGTCGGCGCGATAACTGCCCGGCACAAATAATAAAAGATGCTGCTAGAGACCTATCACCATTTATCTCAAAACTCATCAACTCCTCATTCTCATCAGGTATTATACCATGCAATCTTAAGGAATATTGGGTCCTCCCCCTTCTCAAGAAGCAATCACTAGACCCGACCATACCCACAAACTATAGGCCCATCACCAAGGTGCCATTCTTACTAAAGATTTTCGATAGAGTGGCCTACTTACAGATCCAGAAATTCCTGGAACTGCACCAACTGATAGGCTTGCGGCTATCAGGCTTACGACTACAGCACGGAACCGAAACAGCACTTATTGATAGACACAGGATGACGAGCTGAGAGACAAATGAAAAACGGCCCTGCTTCTCCTTCTGGATCCCTCTGCAGCATTCAACCTGGTGGATCATAAAGTGCCCTGCAACCACCTAGAGTCTGCAGCACATTTCTCACCCCAGGCTATAGCATGGATCAAATCTTTCTTAAGTGAAAGAATCATGAGGGTCTTCTCCACCTCAGCTGCTGCAGACCCCGCTCCTATTACGTGTGGTGTACCCCAAGGACCATGTGTCTCCCCTACCATGTATAACATTTTTACTAAGCATATGTTTGATGATTTGGACCTTCTAGGTGTCACCGACACTAACTATGCAGATGACACACAGATTCTCATCCCACTTTCTGGGGATTACAAACAGGATTTGGCCTTGGTGAATAAGATATACCTCATCATCCAGGCATGGATGGCACGTCATGGTCTATACCTGAATGATGACAAAACGGAACTCATCATTCTGGGGACTACACTGAACATCAAGAAACTTAGCCAAGACTGCACAACTTTTGTCATAGAAGGCCATATAATTAAAGTTGCCAAAGAGGTAAAAACACTAGGTTTTTACCTCAACTCCTGTCTCACCTTGGCTAAGCAACTAAACGCTATGGCATCCTCCACAGCCTATACTTGTAAATTGATCAGATCAGCTAGACCCTACCGCTCTACAAACAGTTGCACCACGTTGGCAAGAGCACTCGTGCTGTCCAAACTGGATTATTGCAACGGCCTCTATTTCGGGTCTAATAAATACATCACACAAAAAATCCAAATACTGCAAAACAATGCCCTTAGAGCGGCATTAGGAATCTCCAAGAGAATTCAGATATCAACGACTGGAAGACAATCCAACTGGCTCACCACAGTCGACAAAATGAAACTCAAAACTTCTTCTCTAACATTCAAGTGTCTCAACAAACTAGCACCAAGCTACCTAACATAGAGATTTAAAAGAAGAGTTACATCTAGACCCACGAGAGCTGCCTATACAACTGCCTATCAGTTCCCCCGTTCAAAATTACCACAACTGGAGGAAATAGTTTCCCCGTCAAAGCTGCCCAATTGTGGAACTCCCTCCCATCCACATTAAGGACTGACCAATCATACCCGCATTTTAGAACAAATGTGATTAAGTGGCTTAAAGAAAATGACCTGTAGTCCAGCCCTATGAACCAGATGACCTAGCAAACAAATTAGACTTTTTACCTTTGTGCGCGACCCGCACCTGCACTGCATTTGTACTACCTACTGTATTGAATCTTCATTTGTAATGCATATGTATTACCTGCTGTATCCATACTAATCTGCATTTTGTCTATGTAACCTGTAACCTATAAGCAACTTGTAAGCCTAAAGTATTCTTGTTCCCGCGCCCTGATACCTTCGGGTCTGGTGCACGCTACAAATAAATAAACAAACAAACTAACAAACTTAAAACAGTTGCTACAATATTCTGCACATGCATGCTCCTTAAATCAAAAACACAGGTAGAAATCCTAATGCATGTATGCATGTTTTGCCTTTCAATACATTCTTACTAAAAAGAGGGCATCCTAAAGGCAACGCCTTTCCTAACATTATAAAGGGCTAGTGTTTTCCAACCACTGCTATAATAGACCATATACTGCCAACATAGTTGACGTACTTCAGTTCCCCACACATTACAAACATTTATTCACTCCCTTTTCTAATAACTGCTCCTACCACAATAAATATCAACCTATGCTACTGAAACTTCCTCAACCTTACCACAAATACCAACTAACTTTCTTTTACAATTGGACAATGAAAGAAGATTGACAAAAACAGCTATCGAACAAAGACAAGTCTTCATGTGCTACAAAGTAAGTATATCAATATAGCATGTATGTCTATCTGTTTCAAATAATGTAACTTCACTATGTATTAGCCTAAAGCATATTTTATTTCCATTCAACAGTATTGTATTACACTTTTACTCATTCTATTCCACCAGTTACACTATTTCCAATCCTATCTCAACATTCCTCCTTATTCAATAAACCACGAGCCCCTTAGTACCTAACAACACAACGTTCTCTCATAAACCTTATATCGCACAATTACATTTCTTTATTCTTGCATCCTTTATCCTCATCAACTCCAAAAATCAAACCCATAATCGTTCACACTCATTGCATTCCAAACTACTAACACACATTACCACGCATACACACTTCTCCTTACCCCTTTACAATTTGCACCCACACAACCCTCATACCTGTACGGTAAATCACATCATTAGAGCACCACTGTTGTTCTCATCACAGCACAATATTCCTCCTTATTCAATAACACCAGTACTCTCTTATTCACTAACACTACTACTCTGCAACACATAGTACTATAAACACTTTATCACCCATTCCCCACCAAATACACATACATATTCCACTCAACACCTCCGAATTTCAATATCAAATGTACCCATTCCCGCAACACCTATACAACCTCTCACTCTTACAATGTTCCCAACCACACCTATTATCCCACTACACAATCACACAGCAGTCTTTTTCAACCCTCTACAATTAAACCCACATACTCATTATCTTTATACAATAACACGCGCATAAAATTTCCACAACTTTGAAACACACACTTTCTTTTTTTCCAACAGACACAACAGAATGCTTACTCAAAAGGAACTCTGTAGAAAACAAAAAAAATATAGAGCAGCTCAAACTAAAGACAAGCCATATAGACACCCGCTACTAAAACAATGTATAGAATACATTCAAGCAGAAGAGCTAGTAAACTCGCTCAACCAAACTAAACCATTCAGCACTAACAAATATAAGCCCCCTCTTTCAAAAAATAAAAACAAAAAATATATAGAAAGGAAACTACACCTGAAGATGAACCGCACACCATATATAGCAATGTTAATTTAGCCACAGAAAACATTCTAAAAAGTCTATTTTGCAAAGAGATTTCCAATGTTGACTTCTTAGCAATCTCTTGAGAAAATCTAAGAGGTCATGTTCTACGCTTAAAAACTACCAGAGAAAACTGATCCTTGAAGCTTTGATTGACAGCGCATTTAAACTAAAGAGAACCTTCTTCATATTGATTTTGAACAGAATGAAACCACTAACTAAATTAATTGAAGAAAACTACAAAGGCTACTTGTAAACATGCACAATGTCAATATAGATACCTTTTAGGTGGTAGAAAAAAAATATAGATACCTTTTCAAATTTATGTGCAAGTGAATGATTTCACACCAACAGCACAGAATCATATTTCAATGAAGAGGCTTATTAACAAAAACAAACAAATCCCACTGCCATAGACAATAATGAGCGAGGCTATGAAGTGGTAGCACACACCATTATGGTAAAAGAAACCCTTATAGAAACATCATACCCAACAAACTTTCAACCAAATGTTCCTTTTGTCCAAACAAGCCATCCAGTGTACAAATGGACCTGCAGCTCAATATGTAACGTGCACCAACAGTCATTCAAATGTTTAACACAATCCCTCAATCACTATGTCAAACTAAACAACAAAAGCAGAATTAAAACTTCACAAACAATGGACTCCTGCTCATTCTCCTAAATAGAACAGCCGACAAACTCATTCGAGAAATAGAACACATCCAAAGTAAATATTTTGGAACCGAAGTTGACTTAGAAAATGTGGTTCTATGTCATTCATCTTTGACTCCACCCTTTCCTTCTCCGCCCACATCTCTGAGGTCTCTAAAAAGTCAAATTTCCGAATGCACCTCCTCAGAGGTACTCTGCCTTTCCTCTCCTTCCCCCAGAAGCTCATGATATCCCAAGCTCTGGTTCTCTCTAGCTTGGACTATTGTAACAGCCTCTTTCTAAATCTACCTGCCTCTACTCTCCGCCCTCTGCAACTAATCCAGAACAGGACTGCGAGACTTGTCCTTGGCCTCAAGCCCTGGGATCGTATCTCTACAGCTCTGAAATCTCTCCACTGGCTCCCAGTGGATGCAAGGATTAAATTCAAAACCCTCTGCATTGTCCACAAGGCTTTCTGGGGCCTGAGTCCAAAATACCTTCAGCTATCCCTTTGCAAATACCTCCCCTCTCAAGCTCTTTGCTCCTCTACCTCCAACTCCCTCAGGGTCAGTCGTTTTTCTAAGAAATGAGCTGGGGTAGATCTCTGTCTTTGGCTGGGGCCTCCCTCTTGAACAGCCTCCCTGCCACTCTAAAACCTGAGGAGAACCATCTCTGGTTGCGGAAGCACCTCAAGACCTTCCTCTTTTCTTCTGCCTTCGCTCCCCCTCTCCCCTGCTGATCTGTTCTCTCTTGGCACCGTGCACCTGGCCACCCTGTCTTTCGGGTCCAGGGACCTGCTCATCCTGCCACCCTCCCGCACTGCCTCCGGGCCACCCCTTGCGCTGAGGTCTGTATCTGTACCCATACAGCCCCCCCTTTTTTTCCTGCACTTATCAGGCCTACCCTGTCTGCTGACTTAAACCTAGCACTTGCAAATTGCTGGCTGTATTACCACTGTTTGTTGCCTTTATAATTTATTTATTGTTATTTATCTGTTTCTCCTCTTTTTCGCACTTTCCACTTCTCCCCCTTCCATGCACTTTTCCCCTCCCCACCTCCAATGCACTTGCGCGTTCTTAATGTCACTGGGCCTAGTGAGATCGCTGTTTTGTTCTCCCCTGTTCCCCTCCCTTGCCTTGTCGCGCTCTGAAACACTTGTGTACAAGCGCAATAGAAATAAATATCAATCAATCAATTCTATCGCTAGCTTATTTTTTTGGTGAGATTTCAGATGCTGAACTTTGGCTGCAAATACTCATAGACAATTTTTATTTTGGGAGGTTCCCACCTCAATCAGCCTCTCCAGTTGTCTTCTACCTATTCCCCACACCCCACCTCTTATATCCCTTTACCCACCCCCCTATATTTCTCAATGAGTTTATTCGGCAAAGAATCAGTGGCAAAAAACTCAGTGATAACCCTGCCGATGAATGAACGTCGTACTGAAAATTCAGTTACTTTAGAAAACATTAGTGAACACCTCACCAACAACAACCTCCATACACATACAAAAAAGAAAAAGCACAGTATCAGAACACATCTGCTGAAATACCAGGCAAACATTGTGTCTGTTGTCGCAGAACTATTTATTAAAAAGAGTACACAAATAGTAGATATAGCCTACAAAATACAAGACAATGAGGAATCGCAATGGTTCCAATTAGCTTTATATCTGAAAGCAGAAAATAAATACAAATTAACTGACCCCGCAATAGTACACACATACTGTAATACAAAGCTTGGCAATAACCAAATGCCATCACAGGCTATCACTAATAACTTAGAAATCTTCTCACTTCCAAAAGCTCTCAACAACTTGACTCGTATGGTAGCATCATAATTCAAAACATACACCAATTTTAAGCTATAATATGCCTTCAAACCAAAACTGCCAAATTGTCTACATCTGAGTTTCTGAAGGGCATTTGTGGCAAAGTAGTATATTTGCCATTGTATTTGAAAAAAATGTAGAAACTCTAGGATTAGGATGGCCAATAGAACAATCTTTGATTGGACAAGTGAATGGTGTACCAACAAAAGACAAACAAATTTGGCAACAACTAGTTGGCTTAAACAAAGATAGACAAGCCCTAGACTAGATTAACAAAACAATGAATACTACAGAGATATAAACACAGAAGAAAACTAAAAAGAAACCACCAAAGTAATTGAAGATTCAACAAAAAGTGGGCAATTTGAACATGTGGATCCTGTTACTGCAGCCAACATTTCAGAACAGCATAACATTCACCCAATACATTCTATCCACACCAAAGAAGATGCATTAGAAACATACCAAATGCGTATGGCAGAAACGTGAAGAAGCACGTTCTTTTCCTCTAGTCTTTCCTACAGGATATCGTTCTTTAAGAAAGTATTCTGAAGATCCAAAATTCAGAAAAACTGTAGAATACATTTCCCACCTCTTCTTCGAAGGCAAACTAGCAACTCTCTTATGGAGTTGCACACATTAAAAACAGGCTCTTATCTCTTAAACATGTTTGCTACCCAACTCCTTCAAAAGATTAAAGACAAAGAGATTATGTTTTGCAGTCATGTATCACAAATCTCTTGGCAAACAAGAATACTGGTTCCGACGTCACGCTGATGTACGCTGTATCCTATTTAACCTGCCCAGATGGGTTGCTACTTTAAGTTGTGCAGGATATGCATGGGATGGCTTTCCTGACTTCCTACACATTGCAAACCAAAATAACAAGGGAATAGACATAAAAACTGCTGTTCTCTAGACACCTCATCTGTAGTAAAACTACCTCGCCACTCGGAGAAGTAGAACACTTCCTTTGGAGAAAAGAATATCAATCCAGAGGAGCAAAACACATCCACATGCTTTTGTAGATAAAAGAAGCTCCCAAATTTGCCCATGACAGTGATGCCACTGCTTTACAATGTATTCAAAAACACATTACCTGTGACATCCCTTCAGAAACCACACAAAGGTACCTACTTACACAAATCTTACACTTACATAAGTGTAGCAAATACTGCTGACGTCGACATGAAAACAGTGGTAAATCTGAAAACATTCTCCGGCAAAACCTTGGTCCAGATTCATCATGAAAAAAGGGTACGAAAATCCTACCAAGAAATAGATACAATAGCCACAAATGATCCCAACAGCCAGGATAGTTTTAATAACAATGTAATTGACACATACTATCCAAACAGCTGCTTTGGAAAACATGTGCCGCCTGTATGACATAGCCCAAAACTACTCCTACAAAAATACTTTTATGGCAGATGAGAGAACTGGCAAATATTCTGTCTCACTTTGTGAAGAGAGACTAGTAACCGTTACCAAGCCAGCCTAATAAATCATGTAAAGTTATCCTTTAAATCGCCACAGAATAGAGAACTTTATTACATGGCACTATTGCAACTATTCAAACCTTGGAGAAAAAAAGGAAGACTTGTTAGGTGACCTTGACACATTTGAAACGGCTTTTAAGCCAAATGAAAGCAGTTTAACAAATGTCAATTTTAAACAATAAAAACAGATGTTGGACAATGAACGTAAGCAAGAGGAATGAATTGAAACTCTGATGGATAAAGACACTCCTGAAGGCAATCAACCTTCGCTTACAGGAAACCAAGAACCACTTGGAGAACCACTCATTCAAAATTAAGCAGACCTACCCATGACTTAGGAAGAAAATACCATGTATCAATCTAAAAAATCTGAAGATTTGTCTTTGCTCAAATCACAGATGCATGATGAGCAACTCCCCATTTACCTAGAATTCACATAAGAAATTGAACATGGACTAAAACATGAAACTAAAACATACAGCTATAAACATTATAACCCTCTGCTTGTGGTGTAGCTGGTTCTGGCAAAACCTCCCTAATTAAAATAATCATGACATTTTTAGAAGAGTTATGATATGATATGATAGTTTATTTATATAGTGCCTATACACAATGTGTTTCAAAGCGCTTCAAGGTAAGGGAGGGAACAAGGGAAAATACAATGACATTCTTACAAGCCATGAACAGGAAGGATGTGGAATTAACTATCGTACTCGGCCTGTCGACATTTCAGATAGTGCAAGAGCTAAAACATAGATGGAAATGGAAACAGACAGGCGACTACCGTACTAGGCCTGGCAACATTTCTGGTACAGCCGAAGAAAACAAAAGGTGAAGGAGAGGGGTGCAGAAAGGGAGGGAAGGAACAAAACAAGCGTCTCTCGTACTAGGCCTGATAACATTTCAGATAGTGCTGTGGGGGGGCAAGTAATGGGAAGAGGGAGGAGACAGACGAGGTTGATATCATACTAGGTCCAGGGACAATTCTGATAGATTAATGCATAGAAGAAAGTAAGGGTAGGAGGGGAGGAGATAGGAAAAGGGAGAAAGGGATAATAGGAGAGAACAGAGAGTAATCAGTCAAAAAGAGTGGAGAAGCAAGAGGGAGAGGGAATACAATTGCAGAAGTCAGTAGTAACAAATAACCATTCAGCTGTTGTAACAGGCAACACAGGGTTTGCCGCCCACAACACAGGAGGTGTAACTTTACACTGACTGCTTCTCCTCCCAGTAGAACACCAAAACAAATTAGAATACTACAAATTGTCAGCAGAAACTGCTACTGAAGTACACACAATTCTGCTACAAATGAAAGCCCTCTTAGTTAATGAAGTGAGCATGATTTCCAACTTCATGTTGGCTTTAATTCATCTGAAAATACAGGAATTCCTAAAAAGCAACTACGAAGAACTGTTAGGCAGAAAACAGGCAGAAAATACGTTATTGTTTTTGGAGACCTTTGACAGTTAGCACCAGTAAAAGGCCAACCCATTTTCAAAACATTACGACGCAAAAAAGAACAGCAGTATTGGGAATCTAAATCTGTGGCAGCATTTTTTGCTACATAGAAAAAACTCGAAACATGTGTCAGTCTGCAGATTTAACTTATACCAACATTTTAAAAAGCATTGAAATGGATCTGCTTACTAAAGATGCAAAATACACCTTAAAAACTATAGTAATGCATGAGCGGTATGGACAAAACACATCGGCCTTTGATGTTAAGAAACAATTAACTCAGCAAAATCTTAAATGCATGCGCTTAATGCCACCACGTGCAAGCTGTAGCCAATTCAACAATACAATGATGAAAAAAACAATGCAACCAATTGAGCATATCAACTCCACAGACAAACTAGAAGCACATGGCATGACACTCACTTTGTGTTAACAAGCAACAGAACAATTCAATAGCTTAGAAAAATGTATCTCTAACACAGCTGGATTAGAAAAGCTATTAACTCTGTGTCTAAATTAATTCTAAAATGTAACCTTGATGTAGAACAAGGTTTAGTCAATAGAGCAATTGGTACAATTATTGCCTTCCAAACATATGCACATGACATCAACATTCAGTTTGTCAACAACCACTTTGACAAACTTGCAGAAGTTAAAATAATAGGCCACACAATAGCATGTTTCATTCTTTCCAAAGACATGTATGTATGCATGCAGAGAACAATTCTCTCTCACTCGGTGGTGTATGGCTAGGTAACTTTGATGCAAAGTCAACACTGACATTCTTTGCATCCTAGAATACACCAGGCTACATGCACTGCACAACCCCCATCTAGATGTGTACTGTGATGAATCCAATCATATAATCAATCCTTTCCCCAAGATGACCTCCCCTTATGTGGCCAGGGGTAGGCAGCCTCTATCTGGTCCAGAACCTGGGTGCAGCTATACGAGTGAGGACCACCTGGAGGGAGGTAACTCTTGGGGAGCCCAGACGATGTTTTTGGAGAAACCCACATCTCTCCCTCTTCCCTTAACGGTGTTTCCTCAGTTACCATGCATTAATGACATATTGTTGCACTCATCCCTCACCTCCTGATGAATATACTGTGGTTGATCCCAAACTCTCATTAGGGAGAGTATACTAGTAATTGGGATGAAGAAGAGCAGTGAGTATTACTTCCCAGAAGGCTCAGCATTCATGTCTGTTGAACCATTCAGAAAGTAATTATGTAGTAACTGACACGAGGAAGAGCAACAGAGTAATGTGAATTATGAAGACCAAGCAACCAATGCAATGGTCAAGTTGTCAGCAATTGAGTAAACAGATTGGGAAGTTCAAAAGCTACTCAGCTGTAGTTGATCGGCAGCAGGAGAAAGGGGGGCTGCACACACCAAGCGGCCTCGTAGCCCGTGGAAACATAGAGCACTACGTGGAAGGCAGGAAAGCCATGGCAGGTGCCCGAGAGATGAAGCTGATACAATGTCGGGGAATCCAGGGTGCAAACGGACCACTGCAGCAAGAGGGAAGGCAGCAGAGACCACACACAGTGAAAGCTGACACACTTGGAGTGGAGCACCTGACGGGGTGCATGTGAAGTAAGCATTCCGCAGCAAGAAAGAATGGAGAAACGCTGGAGACAACCAGTAAACTGTGTGAAACAAAATGGGTTACCGGGTTGCCAGCAAGAATATTTCCATCTATTAAGGCCATAGAAACTACCAGTGAACCTAAAGGAAGCCAGTGGGATACCGGGTGGCTAAATAAAGTGGATCACTTCTTAAAACCACAGTGCAAGGGAAATGACGCCATTGCTAAAGAAGCATCATTCTTAGAGGGCAGATCCATGAGAGTGTTTGCCGAGAATGCCAGTGCTCCCTCAGCCCCTTTCCCATGTGGCATACTCCAAGGGTCCCGTGTGTCCCCCACCCTCTATTATACATTACTAAACCCTTATTTGACCAACTAGACATCATATCTTACACAAACTATGCTGATGACTCCAAAATCCTACTCGCCCTGGCCGGGAATGACTTAGATGATACTTGCTCCCTAAATAAAATGTACTTGACGATCCAGATCTGGATGGCCACCCACAGCTCTGTCTGAATGATGAAAAGACAGAGATACATTTGGTCGGTCCCTTGGCAGTAATCAAGAAGCTCAATGCCCAATATGCATCTTTCAACATGGACAGCATTCAGATCCCTGTATTCTCCTCAGTGAAGACTCTAGGAGTCTACCTCGATGCCACTCTCCCACTTGCACGTCATGTGAACGTCATCGCCTCATCTGATGCATACATGACAAAACGTATTAATGCCTCCAGATATTTCCTCTCTCAGGACAGTTGCCTAACTATTTCCCAAGCGAGTATTGGAGCAAGACTAGACTACTGCAATGACTTGTTTTCTGGCACATCACAATATAACATTCAAAAGATGCATGTGATCCAGAATAACACCATCAGAGCTACCCTCAATATTCCAAAATTTGAGCACATCTCGACCGCCAGAAAGGATGCGCACTGGCTTCTGATCCATGAACAAATCATATTCAAGACCCTATATATTACATATAAATGCCTCAACAACTCAGCCACACCCTATCTCTCACAGAAAATCACCAGAGCTCACTCCGAGAGGCCCCTTAGATCACCATGTACAAGAAGACTTCTGCAACCAAAATTAAAACGGACCAAAGCTGACAGGGCAAGCTTTCCCACCTTTGCTGCTAAACAATGGAACTCTCTCCCACCTGCCCTGAGAGTGGGACAATCGTACACAGGAGATCACTGAAAACTTGACTCTTTACATAACTGCACAGGGGATGGCTTTCCTCCTCTGTCTTTTGACATTCTGGATTTTAACACTTTGTGCAACAGGTTGTAACAACAGTTCTGGGTTTAGCACGCTCTCTAAATGAAAACATAAAAACATAAATATATAAATAATAAAGTTCTGGCTGAGAAATATACCAGGTGAAGTTAAATAGTTGTGAAACCAAGTCCTGGCAGGATAGTGTACCAGGTGAAGTTAAGCAAGTGTGAATAAGAAAAACCTGGCAGGAGAGTACACCAGGTCAAAGTTGATGTGTGTATAATAAATGTCGTGGTGGGAAGGTACACTAGGTGAATTGGAAGTGAGGCATTTGTGTGAGGCATTTGTGTGAGAAGACCTGGTGGGAGAGTGTCCCAATTGAACACTAGATGACCGTTTTAAAGAATGGCAAGGAAGGCCATGTCACAGAATAAATGAAATGCTGTGTTGTTCAATGATGAACAGGAGAACGTTTTGGAAAAGACATTTCCTTGGGATGTACTGTGCATAAAAGGAGAGAAGGAAACTTGGAGGAGGGAGATGAGACTCCAAGAAAAGCAAAGGTGGCAAGTTTCAAATGAAACAAAGGTAAAAAGATATTTGCAGGTCAAGACACATGCATAAACCATTAGGCTAGATGTGGGGGGCTTGCTAGATGGCAGCAAGTGAAATCTGGGAGCTGGAGATGGTTTAGGCACTGAATTTGCAACACAAAGCTTTCCATAGCCTTTGCTATCCACCATCTCAAAGAAAACTGCGTCACAGAAACAGTGTGTGTTGTGGGGGGAAAGGGAGAGAGCAGGGGAGGTGAGGAGGCCATCTGGGATTTGGGGGCAGGTGGCACAGACGAGGGGGGCACTTTTTGGGGGCAGGAAAGCATTTCTTTTTTTGCTGTTTTACAATATTCGGGGGTTCAAAGCATGGCAGACATATAGCCACTGGTATGAGTAGTTCAGTATATATAGTTACAGTTTCCCTTTGTTAAAGGTATTTTTACAGCTATAGTGATGTTGGGGGTAGGCCATGGCCAGTGATACAATTGCCGTTCAGGTCTCCCATTCATGCAGTAACCAGGATGGACCCTGGCTTGCTTTAAAGTGAGGAAGGGGCCAGCCTCTTCAGGTCACGTTGCCTGATAAATGAGCCACAGTTACAAGACCACTTAAAGCAACAGACTGGCCCTTTTCTTGCTTTGAAGGTAAGCATGGTCAGTCTTGTTTACTGCATGGGTTGGTGACTGAATGGGCATCCAAATTCTTAAACTGTGCCACTGTCAGTGCTTGAATGTTTTGCACTCAGAGACAATTTTCTGCCTTTTGCTGAATTGCATTCTGGTATTTGTAGTCTGCCAGTCAATAATAAAAAAATAGATATTTCTACACCAACAGTGGGTTTCCCAGCCCAACAGTAACAGACAAACCCTGCTTAGCTTCAAAGCAAGAAAGGGGTCAGCTTCCTAAGGCCTGGTTGCCTAATAAAAGAGTCCAGCTTACTTTTTTTTATATTTTTTTTTTTTATTTGTTTAGCTGTTAGAAACAACTTTTCAAATATTTAACAATTGTTTCAGAATCAATAAAATAATACATTTACATACAATTATTTTTCTAAAATGCATCTCACTTCTCAACTTTTCTTAGATGTTTTATACATTTATACACAAGAAACATCTGGCACGATTGTTTCTAAAAAATGTACAATAGCTACCTTCAGAGCCAATCTAGGACTTGTAAAGAGAGATCTCCAAAGTGTTCCCTCAGAAAAGAAGACAAGTACATTTTGAAACAGTTTCATGCGCAGAGAATACAGACCAGGGCACGCCACAACTAAGTGTTGAAGAGTTTCATTCTGTTGTACATTTAGGCAGTTATGACAAAGATTGTCATGCGGGGCAATTTGTTTTCGCCTCTGTAAAACATCACGGGTGTGCCACAAATTAAATCTGACTCTCATATATTGTCGTCGTATATGCAGAGATGGACATTTATTTAAGTATTCCGCCAGGACCTTGTATTTTTTCAAACCAAAGACTGCGCTATCAAAGTCCTTGTAGGTCTTACAAGCTGCACAGTTTTTAATCCAGTCATATTCAAAGATCTTTTTCTTTGCTAAATCTGGATTAGTGAGTAGGATTTCAATAGTTACAGCAGCCAGGGCCATTTCGGTAAACAAAAGCGTGCACCACTGAAGAGGAAATCCAGAGGTGTTAACAAGTAGGTACTGTGCTACTATGCCCAATACATTTGACACATTAAGATTTAGCAAACATTTCCTCAGGAAAGCTGACATTTCCCACAATATTTGGGAATGGAGTGATAATACCCCCAATTTAAAACGTATCATAGGTAGAGGAGTGCAGTTAGGCAATTGCAGTACCTTCCTCCAGTATTTACCCTCTAATTTGTCCAAGTACAGCTGATTTTGAGGGCTTCCTGACTCAGCACCATACAACAATATTGGTACAGCCTTCATTTGGTAAAAAGACAATGCATGTTTGAAGCTAAATCTACCATATTTTGCAACAAGAATTCTTGTCTGGGAGATCAGAGTCTGAAGTTTGTTATTTGTTTCCCAATTTTCAATTTTCGGTGTAACAGAATTGGAAATAATAACACCCAGATATTTATAATGATCAACAACCAAAAGTTCCTTTCCCTGTATTGTCCAAGCATATTTCTTATTCTTTCGTTTACCTGTATTATGGCAAACTAATACTTGGGATTTTGATGCATTTATTTCCAGATGGTTAGAGATCGTGTACTGATTTAAACTATTTAGCATAAGCTGGAGACCATATGGTGTTAAAGACAATAGTACCAGATCATCAGCATATAGTAAATAGCTGACTTTACTGGTACCCACTTTCGGAGGGTCACAACAGAAGGAGCTGAAAATTGCGCCCATGTCATAGATGAAAAAATTGAATAAGCTTGCAGCCAATGGACACCCTTGCTTTAGGCCTCCTAAGGTATCAATAGAGGCAGATAGTAAGCCTTCAAGCGTTAGGCGTACCTGCATTGTGGTGTTAGAATGCAATAGCATCAACATATTCACTAAGGAGTTTGGGCAATTATATCTATTTAGTTTTTTGTGAAGCAATGCCCCGTCAATAGAATCAAACGCAGCCCGAAAATCTATGAATGCTAAGTACAATGACTGGCCCCTGGCAGCATAATGCATTTTGATTAAATTTAGGCACATTATATTTGGGATAGTACCCAAACCTGAGACAAAGCCAGATTGAAAGCTGTCTCTTACTTGTGCCGACATGGTCCACGCATTACATCTTTTTAATAGCAGTCTACCAAAGATTTTACCTGGTACATCAAGAAGGGAGATTGGCCGATAGCTACTAGGTGCCTGCCGATCCCCCTTCTTGAATATCGGGACAGTGATGGAATGCGTCCAAGTTTCAGGGATAGCCTGGGCTACATTGACTGCAGTAAAGATGTTATACAATATTGATGCCCATAATTCCGGGTGCAGCTTTAGAGTATAATTCGATAAACCATCAGGCCCGGCTGCTTTAGATTTAGATGAAGTTTTAATGAGAGTACAAATATCCTCATAATCAAAATCAAGTTTAAATTGACCATTCAAAACACTGGGTTGAAAAGGGGCTGCACCTTCTGGAATTGAATATAAGTCAAGAAAATGATGTGTCCAAGCTTGTTCTGACACAGCATTTGATTGTGCTGCAAGTTGTGAAGACCCTGTAGCACAATTAATGAAAGCCCACATTTTAGCAGTGTTTTTAGTTGCTAATATGGACAGCATTCCTGCACTATCTTGTTGGAACAGAATTGCGCGATGACTTTTTAACCAGTTAGTATATGTTTACTTTATTTTCGCAATCAATAGAACTCTGACAGCCGGAGGATACTTCATAGCCAATCTCAACTGGGCATGTTTTTCGGTTTTCTTTGTCCTCATAGCTTGGTCAAATATATGTGGATGTATAGTTTTTGATCTGACCTTAGTTCTTGTATCATGAAAGAGCTGCATAGTGTTACTATATTGAATACATAGGTTGTTCATAATACTAGAGTTTTGCTCAGTTGTTTCTGATAGATATTGGTTAAATTTATAGACAGGGCATCCTCAGACCATCATAGTCTATTATCTCCCGGGTTCATAATTAAGACTCCTAGGGGTTGGAGATTTTGTTGAATTGTGGTGATGTTTTTCTGCGACCATTTCATTGATAAAATATTATGGTCGCTTTGTTTAGTGTCAATGATTTCAAAATTCTCAATCGAGGGCAGTAGAGAGGTACTAACAAAAATGTAATCAATCACTGATTCCAGATGACCATTACGCCATGTGGCCCTCGGGGGTATGTCTTCTTTGAATATGCCATTAAGCATCCAGCTTACAAGACCACTTAGATTCATGGCATAAGGGGGCTGGATTCTTCCTCGCTTTGAAACTAAGGAGGGTCAATCCCAGTTACTGCATGGATGGGAGACCCACAGTCCTGAATGCAGTGTGTTTTCTTAGTTTTAAATATCTCATAACACACAGCATCCATATTATTATTTTTAAAACCGTGCTACTGTAATACCTTGGAAGGTATGCACTCAGAGACCATTTTCTTGTTTTTTGCTGAAATGCATTTGGGTATTTGTAGTCTCACAATCAAGATGGGGGTAATAATGCCATAATTGTACACTTACAGTGTACATTTTCTTTAGATGGCGGACACAACCCCTTGGGTTTTTTTGAGGTTGGCAAGCTTGCACAAGTATTTGGCAACCAGGATTTTACTCAAGTTGACATGTTCCCAGTGACGCTGCTTACTGACGAGACCACAAGCACTTGTTTCGTATTGGCATTTAGTTTTCCAGGAAATATTTCATGACAGCTTGCTGGTTTTAAACGGTGAGCACCTTTTATACTTTGCCAGCATATTTATTGGAACATTTCCTCTCTTAGGTTATTGTTTTGGTGTTCATTATGTTTTTTGAAAGTCCAATGTTATTTTGTCCTGCCCACTTTTGTCTAAGGAGTAGGTCTATAGAAATACACCTGCGTATTTCACTTTAAGATATATGTTCACTTACTGTGCATATATTCATGGGTGCCAGCTATTGATTTTAGCTATAGAGGCAAAAGTACCTGGGCATATGTTATTTTGCAGCTGGTAATTTTTCCCTTTTACCAGCTGCTTAAATGTGGTTAGTTAGGGTTGTGCGATGTATCACAACTTTCACCAATAGACCGGCCATAAAACGAGCAACTTGTAGCACTCTGCTTAACCAAAGTGTTTGATCCTCTGCAAATAATTTAGTCGCACAGGGCATTAACTAAAAACATTGGGAGTTCTCAAAACCTGCAATCTTTTATACATAATTAAATAAAAATAGATATTGTTACAGCTACAGTGACATCGTCAGTGAAAAATCACTCGTGACCCGGGTCTCCCATGCATACAGTAACCAGGACCGACCTTTCTTAGCTTCAAAATCAGGAAAAGGCCAGGCCCCTCACGCAATGGTGCCTAATAAGTAAGGCCAACATGGGCTGAGGGGGCCGGCCCCTTTTCACTTTGAAGCTAAGCAGTATGGTGTGAATATTCACAGCTGCCAACTTTTGATTTTCGCTGTGGGTGCAGAAAGTACTTGGGCATATGTTATTCGTGCAACCAGTCATTTTATTCCTGTTTCCGTGCTGCTTAAATATGGTTAGTTGGGGTTGTGCCATGGGGCACAACAGTCACCAAGAGACCGGCCATAAAACAAGGGGCTTGGAGCACAGAACAGGTCATTTCGGCATGGCCAGTTAGGCACATGCCATTATGGCGCAACCGTTTCACGGCAGGTCCGGTTTGGGTGCAGCCAATTACCACCGCAGCATACCACACCCATAATAGCTTATAACTTTGGTGCTTATAAATTTGGTCATGTCCATGCACCCAAGCCTGGATAAGCCACTATGGGTGTGATATGCTGCGGTGGTTGTGGCCAGGGCATAGAGTCTTGGGTGCATGGCCATAGGGCCATGCTCCCAAGACTCTATGCCCTGGCCACAACCACCGCAGCATATCACACCCATAGAGTCAACATTTTAACTATGCCATATGGGCACTTTTAATGTCCGCGAACATGACGAGTGTTCTTAGAACAGTTTCAACTTGCCTACGAATAGTACAGACAGGTATAGCGTCCTCAGGACACCCCCATTTTGTTTATTTACGAACATCCCAGGACACATGTTCTTAGAACAATTTCAACTTGCCTACGGACAATATGGACAGCGTCCTCAGGACAGCCCCATTTCGTTTATTTACAAACATTTCAGGACACTGCGTGTGTTCTTAAAACAATTACAACTTGCCTGCAAACAGTACGGACAGGCATAGCGTCCTCAGGACACCCCCATATTGTTTATTGATGAACATCCCAGAACTCTTGATGTGTTCTTAGAACAGTTTCAACTTGCCTACAAACAGTACAAACAGGTATAGCGTCCTCAGGACACCCCCATTTCGTTTATTTAGAACATCCCAGGACACTTGATGTGTTCTTAGAACAGTTTCAACTTGCCTATGAACCACACGTACAGGCGTAGTGTCCTCAGGACACCCCCATTTCATTTATTTACGAACATTTCAGGACACCTGTATTGTCCGCAGTCAGAACTAACACAACAGGGGTGCCTGCCACCTAAATAAATACAACATTTAACCCATCTCTTACTCCCCCACCCTCCCCAAACAGTCTTACACACCAAAACACTTTACTAAATAGTATTTTTCCACCAAGTTTCACCGCGCTGTCCGCGGACGTCCGCAAATCCAAGATGGCGGGCGTTTCCAAAAATCTGACACACTTCATGCTCTTCACCGTCCAATCAGCGAACTCGTTGCATGTCCACGGACATGACGCAAGCCGATTGGCCAATCGAGACACTGTCTGCGGAGCGAACAGGGAAGTGTGTCCGCGGACCGAACATAGCTATCACTAATGTTTTGTGACCTACTTTTTGGTCATTTAAAAAAAAAAAATACTGGACGAATTTTCACCATATTTGCATAAGCACGCTTTTGAGACCAGGCCACTGATCCTGGTCCAAATTTGGTGAAAATCCGTCCAGCGGTTTGGGCTGTAGGCGTGATCAAAGTTTTTTCCCCATTCAGTCTATGGGGAAAAAAGAAGTTTTGGGACCACCCCTATAACTTTGCCCCCCCTGGACCAAACCTTACCCATATACTTTTTTTGCAAAGTTTGGTGAGGATTCGTCCAGGGAGAGCAGAGTTATAAGCCGCCCAAAAAGGGCGCTTCCTATGGAAAGAGCAACTTAACCATAACTACACATATATAAAACCTTGATCAGAGATTTCTATATTTTGGACTGTTATACTTCGCTGTTTGGAATGCTACTGTTTCACATTCAAACCCCTCTTGAGAGTAAAACCTTCACCCGGCCCACGTTACCACAAAAGGCGAAGAAGGTATATCTCTTAACTGTGCATGTTTTACCGTTATGATTGTGTTGCTTTTTGGTTTGTAGAAGTGTGAGGGCTGAGTAGGCACTTTAGACTATACTCAGCCTTGTGTTCCAACAGGGGAGAAGTTAGATTGTCACAGATATACAAGTTGAGGCATTCTCAGCAAAATAAGCCATTTTTTTCGAAAAGCTAAATATTTAATTGTACTAACATTGTTAACTGGCACTTGTAAAATTTGACAGTATCTAATTAGCACTTCCAGACTCTATTGTTGTATTTACAAAACATTACACTTGGCTTGCTGAGCAAAGAACATTATCAAACTCTAAAACAATGATATCAAATACGTTATGCGGTTATAATTCAAAAATGACCACGCTGGCACATCACTATTGTACCATGTTTAAATACCCTTCTGAGAAACGGGCTGGGGAACAAACAGCACCAATCAAGACTCATGGCTGTTTTACACACTATTAAATAGCATTACCATAAAGGTTTATATTTCGTCAAATATGTCTGTGGTTTATGTGTTTCATGCTTGACTAGTCATTACATAATGCACACTGGGCAGGAACCTCATTTCATTATTTACAGGACTCACCCGAACATTAATGTTTCAATAACCATGAACCACATACACTCATGCAAACAGCCTCAGAATGTCCATGTGAGGGTAAAATATATGGTGTCACTCTATTGACCTTGTTTGTGGAGAAACTGTTTTCTTACACATATGTGAAGAGCCTTGCTGGACTTGAGAGCGTCACAGACTTTTAGATGGGGCAGGGTTGGATCTCATGTTAGGCATGGTTAAGGTGAAACAAATTTGCTATGATTTCTTCCAAAATTCCATTGCTAGAAACTCCACTCTTTGAACGGATATGGATGAAGTATTCCAAAAGAAATATCCATCAAAAAATCCTTCAAACTGGAAATGTTGGGGAAAATGTGTTAAACAGTTCAAAAGTTATTAATCATATGTAAAAGCTATTTTCAGCCTCGTCCCATTCATTTCCCCATAGAGAAAAAGGTGCTTCCATTAAATACACCTTAGTGCGAAAACCACTGGATGTTTTTGCACCAAATAATAACT
This sequence comes from Ambystoma mexicanum, assembly GCF_040938575.1. NCBI lineage: Eukaryota > Metazoa > Chordata > Amphibia > Caudata > Ambystomatidae > Ambystoma > Ambystoma mexicanum. The sequence continues at coordinate 192,680,030 of NC_090939.1, forward strand.
ATAAATGCAACATTTGTAGTTTTGGGGGTAAAACCGTGCAGTAGTTTGAAATAATTCAATGGAGCAGGAGTTGACCCCCAGTCACTGAAAACCTTTCTCTATCCTTTATATATCTTCCATGATGCACTGTATTAGTGAGACTTTACGGAAATGAAAAGCTGCTATTTTATTTTCTCGATGCAAGCAATTCCTGTGTTAATGCTGAGGGAAGCCAAAAAAGAAAAGTGCACAAAAGAGATATTTGCTGGAGGGAAGGTGCACTTCTCATATCAGGGTAGAGGTGAGGAAGAAGAATAGGACCGAATGCGTTATGGCAGAGTTAGGGATGGACTAAGGAGCCCGCTTGTCCAGACCGTTTTTATTTTACTGGGGGACTCCTGCAGGATTTGCATAGGTTTCCCACAGAAATCTCTCATTAACGGTGGCATCTGGTTAATTGCTAGGCAGTAGGATTTGGGCATTGGTTGTTTATAATAATTGGTGCTAAAAGGATAGTGGCCATGGCTGAAGGCCATAGCCATAAGGCTCTGGAGAAGATATAGCATAATAAAACCCTTGAAATTCACTGAAAAAAAACTTCAAATAATACAGAGTTAAGCTCACTTGATTTCAGTAGGTGTGGGAAGTGACGACCATCTTAACTCAGAGTAATCCTGTTACTCAGCCAATCAAAACATACATGACATCACAGTGGGGATAAAGAATGAGATTTTAAAAAAAAACAAGATCATGGAGGATATTTACTGTGGCCCCAGAGTTAAGATGTTTGCCACTATTATTATGCTATATCTCGGACCACATTAACCATTTAACATGTTTCCACTGAATATAATGAAATTAACCATTACAACAAATAGATTTCTATTAAAACAATCCCCTATTTTCAAAATGCTTACCTAATCTTTGCAACATTCATATACAATAACAATACTAGAATTGTAGGGGCGAGGGAGACTGACAACAGGCAGATGAATTGCACATTTGTTCTTGACTATTCCTTACTTCTCTCTGTGGTATGATATGTTCTGCCTTGGTCATTAATTTAATCTCTTAGCTCGAGTAATCCCATTGATCAAGGTTAAGTGCCATAAATCTTTCATTACGCCAATATATAGGAGTTATTGCAATTAATAAAGTCCTCCAGCCCTCACACTCTTGCAGGGTGTAGAGGAGAATATGAAAACAGAGTGTCTAGCTGCTAATTAGAAAGCGCCATATGGTGTTCAAATGGCTGCTTCGACTGAAGGTTGCAAGTTCTTGATGTCTGTGTGATTCTGGTGTGATGAGATATCATGCAGTTCCTATGAGCCAGATTGAGGGCAGATCTTCCTCTCGTTCAGTCTTAAAAAGTGAAAACAGATGTCACTGTCCATCAACATACATATGACATATATGGATGCCTAAAATATTTTAATCTGTTGACATTGATTTCCTGCATGACTGCTTGTTACATGTTATGTTAGTGGCACACCCTGAATTCAGTGTTGCATTTATGATATAAGACAACACTATGATCTTTTAATTATTTCATTTTCCCCTGATTCGCATTATGTACTCCCACCCTTTCCATGTACCGCCCCTTGACATGCATTAACTGATGTCTCACATTGAAACACACTATATTAGTTCTGTAGCCTTTGTACAAAAAATATATGTGAAATAAAAACAAAATTAATTCTTCACAAATCTTCAGGGGACCACTTTGAGAGCCGTTCTGCTCGGGCCTCTTTACGAGTTTGGAGGTAGCCATGCAGTTTTTAGCGGCATGGCTACCCCCAAACTCGGGTCCGGGTCCTGCAAAAGGGGTCTTACCGGGCCATTCCAAACTTAGAGGGACCGGTAATTCCCTTTCGTGGGACCCAGACCTGGTACGTCCCCATCCCCATAGGGCCCATAGGGCTCAATGGGAATGGGGAGGATGCTAACAATGGGCCCGTTAATGACATGCCCGTTGTTAGCATCCTGTACTGCTAGCGGGTCCTGTTCTGCACGTCTGGTCAGGCCAGGCGTCCAGAGCGGGATCCGCTGCAGACCTCGTAATGTGGCGGCCCGGAATGAACGGTGCCGGTCCCTTACCGGCACCGTTCATTCTGCGGCCGCCAGCCTCGTAATCAGGCCCATATGTATATGCAGTAAAGGACAAGATGTAATTAACACCATTGGCAGCAGTGGCTGAGAGGTGCAAGTCACTTGGCCTTGCTTCGTGCCTCCTTGCCAACTACCACATGCACTCTGGCCTCCTCGGCAAGGCCCACCTTCAGTTTTATAAACAGTCTTGACTAGACATCCTCGGCAAAGGACGTACGAAGACAAGGATTCTGCTTGTTTGTGCCTGTTCGGGCCTGGAAATGTCAAGGTCCAGGCACCTTGTTCTTCTCCCCTAGGAAGTTATCACCATGTTTCTCCTAACCCCCAGGCCCAAACCACACACTCTGCAAGTAAAACCTGGTCAAATGAAGTGCCCACAAGGGTCACCCAACCTGGCTAATACCTCTTTCCAGCCCACAGTCTTTACCCTCTCCCTCTCTATGCTCAGACGCCCTCATGCTGATCAACGCTGTTCAACTATTGCACACATGCCTGGCATCTCCACTATCATCAGCTACCACAAACTGGACCCAACCTTCATCACTGAAACCTCACTCATGCCATCCTCTTCCCATATGTTTGATGGCCTTCTACCACCCAGTTATAGCATTAAATATGAGGTCTAATCAGGGAAAATGGGGGGTCCCAGTAAACAAATATGACTGGTTATGTTCGGTTCTTACCCAGCCATCATCTCATATAAAGACTCAACTGCCTTCCTCCTCATTTACGGACAACTTCACAGATATGGTCACTTCATAGATGAGATCACAGACTTAATCTCTACAGTGTCAATCGTGCACGCAAACATCTTTTGCAGAGTCTTCAATCTCATCTGGACCAACACAACAAAGAACGCCAGTGAAGCACTCTTGTGCCTAGCTGAATATCTAGATCTAGGTTAACATGTGCTCTCCCCCACTCCCGTCAAGAGGAACACACTGGACCAAATCCTCTCATCCAGCTCCCTCCTAAACTGTTCTAACCCTTTAGCCCTCAACTGCGTGCATCACTCTGCCATCCCCTTTGTGGCGAATCAACTTCTGGGGCAGCAGTGGTCCAGGGTTGAATATCGGTTTCTAAACCATCAATCATCCCCGTACCTCTCGTACACCAGAAGGGATCCAAACAGGTTGGAAACAACTGCAAAAATACAATTATTACCCATTGATAAAAGGACTAGTCCAGTCAAAGGTGTATACAAATATCTACTTTATTATTATCACAACAGACAGTTGTAACATCCTACAAAATATAACCCACCCTGTAAAGGAATGCAGAGGACAGCCATTGTCAAAGAAGGAAAAGAGGTGCACTCTGGATACTAACAGGAGGGCTAGTCGGTATAGTAATTAATCACAATAGTTCAAGGATACTTGGTTTCAACACAAAGGGAGCAATGGGCTGTAAAATGTCACTAGGGGCCTTCGGAGAAGGATCAGGAGGACAGAACCACAATGTACCTTCAGCTGTAGGAGTTTTTGGAGCTCGACAGGGTCGAGTAGGTTTCAGGGCACTTTTCAGCTTCTGCAACAGAGTTCAAGATGGGAGACAGCTGCAGGTTTCAGGCGGCAGGTATTTTGGTGAACAAAGCTGGATGGATGGCTGCAGACTGGAATCCACAGTGGGTCGGAGTCAGGAATCATCTCAGTGCTGGTATGCGGTTTGGGAGAACTGGTTAAGGCATCTTGGAAAGCTTAAGTGATTGCAGAATAACAACAGTAAGTTTTGCAGGTAGCTGACTTGTCGCTGGCTTGGTTCATAGACACTCTGGCACTTCCCACCTAGGAAGCTTGCTGCAGAGCCTAGCAGGACACGCTGTGTGCTGGCTGTGTACAGGATCTGGAGCTGCTGGAGGGTCCTCTGGATTTGGTACCTTCCTCTGTTCCCTGAGAGATGTTTAGGGGGGGGATCTTGTTCCCTTCTTGCATGTCTTGGCCTTCCTTCACTGGTGGAAGATGTATGGCAGACTGTACCTTCAGCCAGGGTCCAATGAGGAGTTCTTCCTTCTGCTTCTGGTGAAGCCTTGAGATGATCTGCCAAAAGAGGGGCTCACCCACAGTACACGGGTCTATGCGTATGTCAAGTGGTGAGCATAGGAAAATGAGTTCAAGTTAACCCCACACATTTTCCAGAGGTGTATCTGCCATCATTCAATTTCAATTAAAATTTCGAAAAAGTCCAGGCGTGCGCTCACCCACCGTGCAGATGGTCGAATTACTCAAACCCTTCTCACTAACTCACACTATGGCAGCCCTCAAAGGCCAGGATAACACACAAGGTTCATTAAATACCTTCCTGGTCCACACCATGGTAGAAGGATTCTCTAACTTCCCTTCCTCTGAGATGTTCTTTCCCCTTTTGGACTCCTTTTGACAAATCTCAAAGGTGTTAGCCACCACATACATGCCAATCAAACTATGCCGGGCCATGACAAAACTCTCAGCCTCTTGGCGCACTCAAGAGCTCTTCAGTAACAAATGTTTAGTTATGTCATTAGAGAAACAGTGGCGCAAGGCACGCAAACCAAAAGACATCCTATCCCTCAAGGCCTCAGGTCCAACCATCAGATTCTCATCACTGGGGCCAAAACAAACTATTACACCAACACCATTGCTACAGACAATAACAGGAGCAAAGCCATTTTTGCAGCTGTCAATCAATACTCTAAACACATAATGGACCTAGTGCTACCTGATTTACAAGACACATGTAAAGCTATAACTGACTTCTTCATCAACACAATCAACACCGCCAGTGTTCACATTGAGTCATCAAGATGATTAGACACGCCGTCCACAATCCCCCCACAATCAGTACAACCCTGGACTGACTTCTCTCTCCTATGACCTGAGGGCCTTCTAAAACCCTTGCTTCCCTAAAGCCCACTGCCTACTTGGATGACATTATCCTGGCCAAAACCCTCAAACAATTTAGTGTTCCTGCCATCCTTAGGATTGTAAACACATCTCTTAGCAAAAGGCACTTATCCAGACGGACTAATGACAGGGCTCATATGCCCCCTCTTAATAAAAACCACCGCCGACCCTCAGGATCTGGCAAACTACTGCCCTATCATCAGCCTCCCTTTCATCAGAAATATCATTTAGTTAGTCAACAATGAACTTTGCACTAGAAATGTACCCACTGTTCCTGTTTTGTGATTATCAATCTGGTTGCAGTCCCAAATAACACAGAGAAAGTCACCATCCAAGTGGTTGATGACTTGTTGCAAATGATCGATAAAGGTGGTGCATACCTAATTATCGTCCTTGACCTCTTGGCTACATTCAATGTGATCGACCATGACATGATACTGTCCCCCCATATTCACAGAATGGGCTTTGCAGGCACTGTCATAATGTGGTTCTCATGATACCTATTTGGGAGCCACCATATGTCTAGATTGATTCTATGAGTCTAATATGCCATCAGATAACCTGCATTGTCTACCAAGACTTCCTATTCTATTCTGTCTTACTCAATCTATACATGGAGCCCCTCTGTACACTCCTAACCAACTCTGACATCTGAATACTGGGAGGATAGCTCAGCGGCAACGTGTTCGCCTTGAAAGCAAGATGACATGAAGCAACACAGGTTCGAACCCGGTCTGTGCTTGAGCACGTTATAAATACACAACTAAGACAAAAAAACAATTACCCAACTAACAATTCCTGTAACAGCGCCTCAAAGGCCACGGGCTGTGTAAGTGCTTTAAAAATGCAAATAAATAAATAATAATTAAAAATAATACACCAACACGCAGACAACACTCAGCTCTACCTAAAAGGTAGGGGGCCCCAGACATCGCTCTCCTACATACCATCCTTCTTACCATTAAAACATGGAAGTAAAGTGCCTACTTGAAACTTAACCTTACGAAGGCAGAATTCACCCCCTTGAGCCCACCAGCCATGAAGGCTCCCGCAGAAAGGTGACTGCATGGCATGAACCTCAATGAATTTACCCTGCAACTCATCAACTCAGTGAAATATCTCAAATTTACTGTGGACACTGTGATGCTGGAAATGTATCAGAGGGACAGGGCCTCTGAATCCTTGTCCTCTTCTGCCTTTTATCGTGTGTTCTGTTATGTTTTCTGCCCAGGAATCCATTTGGGACTCCTGGCAGTGCAGCTCTCTCTTTTGGTTTGGTGAACAGACCCCTGGGATACCCTTATGGCACCCATGGGTGGGGGGGGTACAACCCTGTGCCCCTAGTGTATGTTTTTGGGCACCTGTGGGTGGCCCACAGAGCAGGGTATGGGCTGGTGGCAGCTCCATGCTGAATCGGACAGGTGCTCTGGGTGTCCTCCATTTTGGGATACCCAGGCCCTGCCATTGGGATCAGTTGATTCCTGATAGAAACAAGATGGCCCCTGTGGCCTCTTGCTTTCTATTGCCTGTTGTCTTGTTTTCCCAAAGTCCTGGGATGCCCTGACTCTGTCCCTTCCCCCTGACTGGCTGTTGGGTGGAAGTTCCATATATGGTGTTGTTGTGAAGGCCCAGCTAGACTGACTGGAGCCTTCCCAGTGACTGTATGTTGTGGGTACCTCCTGTGGGTGGGACCTGGGTGAATGGAGTGTGTGACCAATATACACTCCTTGTTGTGGTTGTCTGGTTTCTGGCATGAGAGACAAAGACTGAGACAGCCCTGCCCGAAACTGGCCTGAATGCAGTGTGTAGTGTTGAATGGCTGGGTACTTGTCCCAATCCACATTCCTTGTTGTGAGTGTCTGAAAGGGAGGAGTGTGGCCTGAATGCACTGTGTGCCTGATTGGCTGACTGACTGCATGAATGCCCTTCTGTGTGATTGGCTGCTGTGTGTGTGCCAGCAGTGTGGATGAGAGACAGAATAGTATATCTGGGGACCTCTCACCACTGGAAATTGTTCAGAAGCATTCAGAAGCTGAGTCTCCACTCAAGAGTAACTGGATTTGCTGATCCTCGACGTCCAGCTGGAAGAAGAAGACTTGCTGTGGCATTTGCTTCGACGGAACTGAAGGTTGTCGAAATCGTCGAGGACTGACCCGAGAGAGGACCTGGTAAGGCGCCCTCTTCCCGTGCTCCGAGGGACCATCGAGCACCGCTGAATCTTCGCCGAAGCGCCCTGGAAGTCAGACCCTCGAAAGGCTGCCGACCCGAGACGGGACCGCCGAGGAGATCGAAGTGAAGCACCCGGACATCGACGCTGTCGAAGTCCATTGCCGTCGACCAGGGTTCGCAGGTCTGTGTAACCGCTGGAGGCCCGTCGAAGTTGTGTTGCCCAGCCGTGGGAACCACTTGACGCCGTGCCGCCGACGATCGGAGCCGTCCGCTCCATTGCCTAAGAACATTCAATCGAAGGACTCTCTCGACCGCATCGTCGACCGCTTATCCTGCCGGAGAAAGTCGAGGACGACCAACGCGCCGAGGAGAAACCTGCCGGTGGGTTTCCCGCCACCCGACGACCCCAAAGACTCGGACGACTCGACGCCCTTGCTGGGCTCCCGTCTCTACAATCTTTGCGGTCCAGAACTATTGTCATCGAGGTGCCCCGCACACCTCCGCCTTGCAGGACGCCGACGCCCCGACGCCGACGAGCACCGCTCGGACGGAGCTGCCGCCTCTTCGACAACGTTCGGCCTCGTTCGTCGACGGACGTTCGACGCCCCGTGCCTCCCGCCTGAAAAGGAAGGCATTCAAGAAGGGCCGTCGATTCCCCGTCGCCGAACAGCGAGTCCCTCGACGCTTGTCGACGCCTTTTCGAGGAACTCGACTCCACCAGGTACATTGGGGGGGTAAAAACATTATAGGAGAAAAATAGACTATTGAACAATATCTGGACTGGGCTGGGGTTATATCTCTTTATTTTGCAGGTTGCCCAGGTGGGGGGATCTCCACACAGAACTGTGTCCAGTAGCAAGGGCCAGTATTCTGCCTATTGTTTCAACCCTCTGTTATCTCTCCTCTCTCTATTGCTGGTTTCCTTCTTATTGATCTGTGTGCCATTTCTACAGTATTGTGAATGCACTTTAATGAGGTCTAATATTAGTGGTACCACTTTAGAATTGTAGATATTTACCATTGCTGATTTTCCTGAGCACAAAGTGCGTTATTGTGATAAGTGTACATAACCCTTGAATATTAATTATATAAAGACTGTGTTTTCAGTAATACAGTGTGTGGACATTCCTTTGTGGGGGCTTGGGGATACACTGTACTTAAGAACCAGCCTGCATCACCTCCTGAGAAGCTAGGCCTTGATTGCTCGTCCATCGCTACCGTATTAGAGAATCTTGGCTGGGGTCCTCTGTGCCTCCCCTCTACCATATAGAGAGCAGAAGTACAGACCCCCCCACCGGTCTTCTTTACAAAGCTGGTGGCAGCGGTGGGATGCTTATGGTTTTAAGACTCAGTGTATAACCGTGCCACTTACAAAATATCCGCACTTTTATTAGATTAAGGTTTGGGTGTGTACCAAATAACTGCATTACAAGCAATGGAGGCCATTGCAAATGGTAAATTGACTCGGATGAGCTTAGAGGCTCTCCAGAGTGCTTGTGAAGCCAGGGAGTTAGACTTTGTGGATAAGTCTAGGGCTGAGCTGATAGCTGCCCTGGTGGATTACCAGACTGATGGTGAAACTCTTGAGGAAGGGGGGGATGCAACCAGTGAGGACTCTGCCCCTGGGGTTGTCGCTGAATCTGTTTCTGGGAATGCCACCATTCCTGCTGCCTCTGTTCCAAACCCCAGCAATTCCATGGAACTTGAGTTATTGAGGATGAAGTTAGCCTTTGAATATCGCAAGTTGGAAATAGAAGCTGAGCTTAAGAAAGAGGAGCTGGCACAGCAAGTGGAACTCAAGAATAGGGATCTTGAACTCAGAAATAAGGACCTTGAACTCAAAAGCCAGGACACTGAATGTCAGAGAATCCAGCTAGAGAAAGCCAGAGTGGAGACTTCAGCTAGATCCAGTGAGAGTGTCAGGTCCCCAGCCACCAAGTTTATGAAAGATTTGGTTGGTGTGTTTGTGGAGGGTTCAGATATCCTCCAATGGATTGAAGCGTTTGAAATGGCTTGTGCAATTCATGATGTAGATAAAAGAGATTGGGCTAAGTGTTTGTTAAGCAGAGTGCCTCAAACTGGATATGACTGTATTCTGAAGCTGAGTGTGGAAGAAAGGGGTCAGTATGAGTGTATGAAGTCTGCTTTGATTGCCAAGTTTGGCAAGACACCTGCCCAATACCTTAAAAGGTTCAGGGAATTTAAGAAAAGAGAGAATGTGTCTTGGGTTGACTGGGTGAGTACTGCGCACATGAACATGATGGGGTGGATTGATGGATACAAGGTGAAAACTTTTGTTGAGTTGTCCCACCTCTTGTTTTTTGAGCATTTTTCTGAAGCCTGTTCACCAGAGCTGCGTCAGTATGTGGCTGACCAGAACATTTTGGACCCCTTTAAGCTGGCTAGGTTGGCTGACAAGTGGGTCTCCCACCGGGTGTCCCCTAAGGACTCCAGTGGGAAGGACAAGGACAAAGAAAAGGGGGCCTCTCAGAAAGCTGAGGAGTCCCAAAAGCAGTCACAGTCGGGTAAACCAAAACCTTCCTCTCCTAAGACCCAAAAATCTAGTGGGGATAAGTCCTCTGTGGGTGGGAATAAGAGTAGTGGTCCACCTGCTGCAAAGCAGGCTCCCAGTGGTTCCAGTACCGTACCCCGCACTCCTGGCACTTGTTGGGATTGTGGGGCTCTGGATCACAAAAGGGGTGACCCCAAGTGTAAAGGTAAGGCACTTGGAGTACAGGCTGTCAGCCTGACCTACCCTTACCCCGTGTCTGAGGTGGAGGCCACTGTCCTCCCCTCCTCTACAGGAATCACATTTGGTGCTCCAGTAGAGATTTCCTTAGTGTCCCTTGGGGCCTGGGACCAGTACGCAGAAGTACTGGCGACTATCCCGCAGAACACCCGTAGGTTTTTGAGAAGTGTCCTCTTGAATGGCCAGCCTTCTACTGGTTTGAGAGACACTGGGGCAAGCATGACAGTGGTGGACAGGACCCTGCTCAAGCCAGAGGACTATGTAGGTGCTCCTCTGAGAACCACCAGGTTAGCTGGTGGGCCTCCCAAATTATCGCCTGTAACCCTAGTCACACTCATGATTGGAGACAAGACAGCAAAGCTTCCTGTCCTGGTTCAGGACAATGTCCCTGCTAACATTCTGTTAGGAAACGATCTAGTAGAGTTGGGGTTGATCTCGGATGGTCTTCCCATGACTGCTGCTGCAGTCACTAGGTCACAGGTGACACCGGGTCTGGCTGTGAGTCAGGTATCCGAGCCAAAGGCGAGGCCTAAGGCAAGAAGAAGGAAGACCAAGAAGGCCACCTCTGTGGAGGGAACACCTTCTCTTCCTGCTGTTCCGACAGCACCCAATGGGATCCATGCTCCGGACGGGCTGGGTCCAGCGGAAAACCCAAACTCAACTCCTGTGGGAGAAGAGACAGAAGACTCTCCTGTGGGAGAGGTTCTCAACCCGGAGGATCATCCCGACCTTCAATGCTTGTTAGCTGAAGGGGGACCCTCCCGGGCAGACTTCTGTAAGGGACAGAGAGAGTGCCACTCTCTCGAGGGCCTGAGGAAACAGGCCCTGTCCCAGGCACAAGGTGAAGTGCCTAGGACATTCAAGATTTATTGGGAGGGTGAGCTCCTTGTTAGTGAGCCCACTAAGCCCGAACCTGGTGCCCGCAAGAGGTTGGTGGTACCCCAGGTTTACAGGCCCTTCCTACTGCAGTTGGCGCATGAGGTGCCCTTGGCTGGTCATCTTGGGACCAAGAAGACTAAGCAGAGGCTCTCTGCCCATTTCTACTGGCCACGGATGGGAGTAGAGGTGGAGTCCCACTGCAGGACCTGCCCAACTTGTCAGTTGTCTGGCAAGACTGGAGGCAGGGTCATTGCCCCACTGCAGCCATTACCAGTGGTTGGCACCCCATTTGAGAGGGTGGGCATCGACATCGTCGGTCCCCTTGACCCTCCCACTTCAGGTGGACATCGGTTCATCCTGGTCTTGGTAGATCATGCCACCAGGTACCCTGAGGCAATACCCCTTCGGACTGTTACTGCCAAGGTGGTTGCCAGGGCTCTCCTGGGCATTTTCACCCGTGTTGGATTCCCCAAGGAGGTTGTCTCTGACCGAGGATCCAACTTCATGTCTAGTTACATGAAAACCATGTGGAAAGAGTGCGGGGTAACCTACAAGTTCTCCACCTCTTACCACCCCCAGACCAATGGTCTGGTTGAGAGATTTAACAAAACTCTCAAGGGCATGCTAGGTGCTTTGGAAGAGCCCCTAAGGAGGAAATGGGATCTCCTCCTGCCATGCCTGCTGTTTGCTTACAGAGAGGTACCTCAAGAGGGTGTTGGTTTCAGCCCCTTTGAGTTACTCTTTGGACATCCCGTGAGGGGGCCCCTCGCCTTGATCCGAGAAGGCTTGGAAGCCACCCCTCCAGGTCCCGCCAAGCAAGTGGGGGACTATGTGTTAGGCCTCAGGCGGAGGATGACACAAATGATGGGTCAGGCAACAGCAAATCTCAAGGCCAGCCAGGAATTGAATAAGTACTGGCATGACCTGAAAGCTTCGCAAGTGGATTGGACTCCGGGACAGGAAATCCTTGTGATGGAGCCTACCAAGCCTAGAGCTTTGGCAGACAAGTGGACTGGACCCTTCAGGATCATCTCCAAGATGGGCGAAGTCAATTATCTGGTGGACATGGGAGCCTCTGGGGTAGCCCCCCAGGTATTCCATGTCAACAGGCTCAAGCCTTTCCACAGGCGAGCAGAAGTCTCATGTCTCTTGCTAGCTTCAGGGCAAGAAGAGGATGAGAGTGAGCCCCCTCCTGATTTGCTGCATAGCAACCCTCAGGATGGCTCAGTGGAGGGAGTACAACTCTCTCCCGATTTGACAACAGAGCAGCAGAGGGCCTGCCGGGCTTTGCTCCAGCAGTATGCCCCTCTGTTTTCACTGACACCGGGCCTTACACCGTGGTGTAAGCACGAAATTGACACTGGTGACAGTGTGCCTGTCAAAAGCAGGAGCTATCGTATGTCAGATACCGTCAAAAACCACATCCAGGCTGAGGTCGCCAAGATGTTGGATCTGGGTGTTATTGAACCCTCCACCAGTCCCTGGTCCAGTCCAGTGGTCCTTGTCCCCAAGGCAAGTTCCCCGGCGGGTACCAAGGATTGGAGGTTCTGTGTGGACTACCGAGGAGTCAATGCCGTCACCAAAACTGACGCGCACCCATTGCCCAGGGCTGATGAGCTCGTGGACACTATAGGTGCTGCCAAATTTGTGAGCACCTTTGACCTTACCTCAGGCTATTGGCAAATAGCTCTGACGGACCATGCCAAGGAAAAGACGGCATTCTCCACACCTGAGGGACTCTACCAGTTTAGGGTCATGCCCTTTGGGTTGAAGAATGCCCCTGCCACCTTCCAGAGATTGGTCAACCATGCGCTCAGTGGGCTGGAAGCCTTTTGTGTGGCTTACTTAGACGACATTGCCGTCTACAGTTCCACCTGGGAAGAGCATTTGACACATCTGGATAAGGTGTTGCAGGCCTTGAAAAGGGCTAACCTCACTATCAAGGCCACCAAGTGCCAGATAGCTCAGGGGAAAGTTACCTATCTTGGTCATGAGGTAGGAGGGGGTCAAATCCAACCTCTCTCCAGTAAAGTACAGGACGTACAGAACTGGGAGACTCCCACTACTCAAACCCAGGTGAGAGCCTTTTTGGGCCTCACTGGGTACTATCGCAATTTCATGGCAGACTATGGAACCATAGCTGCACCCCTGACAGCTCTAACTTCACCCAAACAGCCTAGGAAGGTTAATTGGACTGAAGACTGTCAGAGGGCCTTTGATGGCTTGAAAGAAAGTCTGTGTAGGGCACCTGTGTTGAGTGCGCCTGACTACAGCCGACCCTTTATCGTCCAGACGGATGCCTGCGACACCGGAATTGGAGCTGTCTTGTCCCAGTTAGATGACAAAGGGAGAGAACATCCTATCATATTCATCAGTAGACAACTCAAGGGTAGAGAACTTAGGTGGGCTACTGTTGAAAAGGAATGTTTTAGTATAGTTTGGAGCCTTAGGCGTTTTAGGCCCTACCTTACGGGGTCCACCTTCAAGGTCCAAACAGATCATAAGCCCCTGAAGTGGCTTATGCAGATGAAGGGTGAGAATCCGAAATTGCTCAGGTGGTCGATTAGCCTACAAGGGCTAGACTTCACCATAGAGTACAGACCAGGGAAGAGTCACGATAATGCAGATGGCCTTTCCAGAAGGTATGTTGACCGTCTGGATGAGGGTGTCTATCCCGTGGGAGATTAGGCACCCTCCACCTCAGTCTGGGGGGGGCGACTGTGATGCTGGAAATGTATCAGAGGGACAGGGCCTCTGAATCCTTGTCCTCTTCTGCCTTTTATCGTGTGTTCTGTTATGTTTTCTGCCCAGGAATCCATTTGGGACTCCTGGCAGTGCAGCTCTCTCTTTTGGTTTGGTGAACAGACCCCTGGGATACCCTTATGGCACCCATGGGTGGGGGGGGTACAACCCTGTGCCCCTAGTGTATGTTTTTGGGCACCTGTGGGTGGCCCACAGAGCAGGGTATGGGCTGGTGGCAGCTCCATGCTGAATCGGACAGGTGCTCTGGGTGTCCTCCATTTTGGGATACCCAGGCCCTGCCATTGGGATCAGTTGATTCCTGATAGAAACAAGATGGCCCCTGTGGCCTCTTGCTTTCTATTGCCTGTTGTCTTGTTTTCCCAAAGTCCTGGGATGCCCTGACTCTGTCCCTTCCCCCTGACTGGCTGTTGGGTGGAAGTTCCATATATGGTGTTGTTGTGAAGGCCCAGCTAGACTGACTGGAGCCTTCCCAGTGACTGTATGTTGTGGGTACCTCCTGTGGGTGGGACCTGGGTGAATGGAGTGTGTGACCAATATACACTCCTTGTTGTGGTTGTCTGGTTTCTGGCATGAGAGACAAAGACTGAGACAGCCCTGCCCGAAACTGGCCTGAATGCAGTGTGTAGTGTTGAATGGCTGGGTACTTGTCCCAATCCACATTCCTTGTTGTGAGTGTCTGAAAGGGAGGAGTGTGGCCTGAATGCACTGTGTGCCTGATTGGCTGACTGACTGCATGAATGCCCTTCTGTGTGATTGGCTGCTGTGTGTGTGCCAGCAGTGTGGATGAGAGACAGAATAGTATATCTGGGGACCTCTCACCACTGGAAATTGTTCAGAAGCATTCAGAAGCTGAGTCTCCACTCAAGAGTAACTGGATTTGCTGATCCTCGACGTCCAGCTGGAAGAAGAAGACTTGCTGTGGCATTTGCTTCGACGGAACTGAAGGTTGTCGAAATCGTCGAGGACTGACCCGAGAGAGGACCTGGTAAGGCGCCCTCTTCCCGTGCTCCGAGGGACCATCGAGCACCGCTGAATCTTCGCCGAAGCGCCCTGGAAGTCAGACCCTCGAAAGGCTGCCGACCCGAGACGGGACCGCCGAGGAGATCGAAGTGAAGCACCCGGACATCGACGCTGTCGAAGTCCATTGCCGTCGACCAGGGTTCGCAGGTCTGTGTAACCGCTGGAGGCCCGTCGAAGTTGTGTTGCCCAGCCGTGGGAACCACTTGACGCCGTGCCGCCGACGATCGGAGCCGTCCGCTCCATTGCCTAAGAACATTCAATCGAAGGACTCTCTCGACCGCATCGTCGACCGCTTATCCTGCCGGAGAAAGTCGAGGACGACCAACGCGCCGAGGAGAAACCTGCCGGTGGGTTTCCCGCCACCCGACGACCCCAAAGACTCGGACGACTCGACGCCCTTGCTGGGCTCCCGTCTCTACAATCTTTGCGGTCCAGAACTATTGTCATCGAGGTGCCCCGCACACCTCCGCCTTGCAGGACGCCGACGCCCCGACGCCGACGAGCACCGCTCGGACGGAGCTGCCGCCTCTTCGACAACGTTCGGCCTCGTTCGTCGACGGACGTTCGACGCCCCGTGCCTCCCGCCTGAAAAGGAAGGCATTCAAGAAGGGCCGTCGATTCCCCGTCGCCGAACAGCGAGTCCCTCGACGCTTGTCGACGCCTTTTCGAGGAACTCGACTCCACCAGGTACATTGGGGGGGTAAAAACATTATAGGAGAAAAATAGACTATTGAACAATATCTGGACTGGGCTGGGGTTATATCTCTTTATTTTGCAGGTTGCCCAGGTGGGGGGATCTCCACACAGAACTGTGTCCAGTAGCAAGGGCCAGTATTCTGCCTATTGTTTCAACCCTCTGTTATCTCTCCTCTCTCTATTGCTGGTTTCCTTCTTATTGATCTGTGTGCCATTTCTACAGTATTGTGAATGCACTTTAATGAGGTCTAATATTAGTGGTACCACTTTAGAATTGTAGATATTTACCATTGCTGATTTTCCTGAGCACAAAGTGCGTTATTGTGATAAGTGTACATAACCCTTGAATATTAATTATATAAAGACTGTGTTTTCAGTAATACAGTGTGTGGACATTCCTTTGTGGGGGCTTGGGGATACACTGTACTTAAGAACCAGCCTGCATCACCTCCTGAGAAGCTAGGCCTTGATTGCTCGTCCATCGCTACCGTATTAGAGAATCTTGGCTGGGGTCCTCTGTGCCTCCCCTCTACCATATAGAGAGCAGAAGTACAGACCCCCCCACCGGTCTTCTTTACAGACACCAACCTATACGTTTAACAACACATAGATAGAAAGGCACAAATAGCCTGGAATTGAATCACCCTGCTTTGCAAGATCAAGCCCTTCCGTCTTGTTGTGTACGCCTTAAGTCCCGCCACACAGTGACGTAAGCTGCTTTCAATAAAAGCCCTGCCCCCACCACAGGGAGGCAGTTCCAGGCATGTTACGAGCCCTGCGTGTGCGTCTCTTTGTATCTCGCTACGCAACCAGGCCTCGGCCTGCGGGGCCCACTTAATCTCTCCATCGCTGGCACCCCAGCAGAGGGAACAATATTACACTGCTGCCCTAAGACTTCCAATCGGTAGCGCAGGCTATGGTACTCTCTTACATAGATGGGCCACACGCACTACTAGCAGAGCTCTAGGCCACACAGCTGTGCTCCCTTAAGACAGCACACAATGCGGCAGCACGCCTCATCACTGGCACAGAGGTTCGACTACATCTTCCACTCCCTAACTGGGCTGCACTGTATACCCTTACCAGCGAAGATCCTGTTACTAAATATGCCTGTATCAGCTACAAGGCTACCTCGGCTGGCACACCATTTTACCTGGGGGTCACAATATACAGACTCGAGACTAGACAGGCCCACAATGGGAAAACTAGGAGGCAGTCATTCACCTAATACGCTCCAGTCCTATGGCATCTCATCCCAGTAATAATCCGGACTGCTAGCGCCCTCCTCCTGTTAGCAACGAGCAGAAAAGCCTGTTATTTGAATCACACCTGACATTACTTAGACTCGAAGGCTACCTACCTGCCAGCCACCATGTGACTATCTGCAAATCAACACAGTGCTTCCACGTTCATAGTTTTTTGTACACACACAGTACTGTGCTACATTACCGTCTTCTCTTCAACATTCTTGATTGTTAATGTTACCCTAATCACGCGGTACAGCACTCCGCTACTTCCGAGGCTAGGTTTGCGTTATGTAATTATAATAGCAATAATAATAATAATAATAATAATAATAATAATAATAATAATAATGTGAAAGAATTGTGACATAAGAGTACAGTTTGATAAGATGGGAATACAGCAGAGAAGAGCAGTATGCTAGACTTTTGGAATCGGAGTGCCATGGCATGGATTGTAGGAAAATGGTGGCTATTCTGCCAATCTCATAAAGCAGAATGGTGTTTGCCACACCTCCCATGGAGGCTTTCTTCAGCCACGCATGTTCACTCATTTTTTCCAACTGTTGCAGAGCCACAAAATCAGTGGACTCTGTAGGACTTGATGGCATGAAGTTGGAAGTATTTTTGAATGGCCATTTTGCTGGCGAACCTCATGAAAGGTGCCTCTGAACACATGATCAAGACTAGTAAAACCTCCCTCGCGAACCTAGAGGAAATACTGATGATTTTCAAGACAGGACTAATAGCTATCCATCGAAGGACTTCTGACAACACCTCTCAGCAAGACTCAGTCCCACCTTAGGAAAGGAGCTCTGAATGAACCCTATGACTTTTATCATCTGTGACAAATAAGGTCTGCAACATGGATCATTTGCATTCTCCAAGGGATCGAAGGTCGGATCAATTCACTTCTTACACTATTCACGTTGGACAAGACCATTTACGAAGACAGTACTCAACACCATTAATGATATCAGGCCTCCTTTACTTGAAATGTATGGGTGAGTCAACATGATTGCGGATGTCTCGCTATCACTGTGCTCTCAAAATGTTTTGATGTCTTGTAAATCCTTATTTTTTTTTACCTCGTCTCAAGCTACCACCTGGTGTACATGATTATAAGTAGTATAAGATATACATCGCTCTTTGGCCAGAACAGGTACTCTTATACAAAGATGGTTGGATTGTGAAGATTACTGTTGCTTGTGATTAGTTTTATTTTCTTTGAATGTGCTGTTTGTAAATTGAAGTACCAATTTGACTCTGCTCTTCTGTTCCGTCTGAATACACCTTAAACGATACAGGCAGTAGCATAGTCAATAGGATTTGTCAGACATGTGTAAAGTGCAGCTTTAAATGCCCAAATAATGGCATTGTTTGTTCGTTTGTTCGTTCGTTCGTTTTCTTCGTTCGTTCGTTCGTTCGTTCGTTCGTTCATTCTTTTGTTTGTTCGTTCGTTCGTTTGTTCGTTCATACTTTATTTCGGCAAGCGTGCCATAAAAGTAGAGAGTACAGTACAGATTCAATGCATAGTTAAAACCCAAACAAAATAAAGCAAACATATGGAAATAATAAATGACATTGCGTTGTGGTAGAGTAAAAGAATAAAAATGCCCTTAAGCACACAATAAGAGGAGCAACCACCACAAAAAGCTTTCCAGCCAACATGCTATATAAAATTGCAGTATAAAAACATGAACACATTAAAAGCATTAAAAACATTGGGGGCGATGGAGAAAGAGTAGAACATTTAATATTTTAAAGATGTTGGGTATGGGTCCCCATGCATAGAGACAGAGAGTTTCACCATTCCGTTTGGCGGGAGACAAAGCCAAGCATTACATCTAGGATGCACCATGAAGCCCCAAAAAGCATCCATGGTCCCCACACTTGAGATGTAAAGTTAACTCTGTCTCCATGCCCTGAGTTAGACGTTACCCATGTGTGACCAGAGAATCCTTGCCATTAAGAGTCCTTGGCCTCTGGGGTATTTTTGACAGCACAAGAATAAAACAAGGGGTTTAAAGAGCTTCTTCTCAAGTCACTGTAACAAGGGCAGAGCACGAGAAAGTGGAGCAGGTCATTGGAGTGCTCAATACAAAAAGGACCAGATGGCAAAACATTGTGATTCCATTGTTTTTGATAACTGCCAAGGGGAGGATACCCATCCTCGCCTTCGGGAACAGGGCTCTCATCTACTTGGGCTGCATGCTATCTAAATAGCCCTCAAATCCCATCTCTTTAATCAGCCAATAGCTTGAGAATTGGCTAGTGAGGGCACCCGCTTTATGGAGATGTCATCTTCTGTCATGAGTAGTAGCAATGCGTGCCTTGGTACCACTACTAATTTGCTCTGCGTCAATCCAAATATCTATCAGTCCCAGAGTCTATAATTCCCTCTTCAAGTAATGGCTTCATATACCCAGCATAGTCACTGTATGGGAACAGCCCACACATTGGGTGTGTGGAAATTCCTTATATCCCCCCCCCCATCTTTGGAAGGAAACCTGCTAAAATTAGATAAATACTGATCACCTGCATTTGACCTGGTTTCATTATTTAGCTCTTGGCCACAGCTTTCTAAGGTATTTACTGTACATATTGTGAGGGGTCGGTAATGCGAGGTGGACAACTGCTTGTATTTTTCTCAAGATTAACATTACAGGTTATCTTCTCACTCTTCTTTACAAGCATCCAGCTCCCTTCCCCAGCTTTGCTCACACCTTCATGTTCCAGCAATTATCCTGAAGCTGTAGTGCCACGCTTCCAGCTTCAGGCTACAATGCCACACTTGTATCGGAGGACACTGGACCTTGCAAACGCTCACAGATCAGGGGATAGATCTGAAAAGGACTTGTTTCACTATGGAAAGGGTTCACATCTTGGCTTGGGTAATGCTTGTTCTCCTCGTCAGTACAACGTCTAGAATTAAAGAATGATTGTTCAGAACACTACAAGGTTCAGTCTTTAAAAGGAACACAGACTTAGTCACAAGCGACCACGCTTTAAGTTGCATCTGTAACCTTAAAGGACTGCAAGTAATTGTATTCACAGACAATCTCACAGAGGTGATTTCAGACTTCTCTTGGGAAACACAATTGGCCATATGCAACCTCCTTGTGATGTTGCATTCACTTGTAACCCTGGTGAAAAGTCAACGTTAAGCTTTCGGAATGGTTTTCACAGGCGTTTCCTTCCCAATTAATGACACACGGCCACTCCACAAACAGAAAGAAATGTTCAACAATGGAAATAATGTGCTTTTCTTCTTACGCAAACACTACGGTTTTCATTATTAGTGCGCATGCTGCATTTCAATTATAAGAAAGGATTTTAGAACAATGAAAAGCTTTTACTCGCATCCAAGTATACGCAAGTGATTTTAGAGTTGGATACAGTAACCGGCAAGGCTTACTGAGTGAACCTGAACGCCAAGCTTCACTCACCGGCTTCGGGAACACTGTGTTTGCAGGATGCTTTACTTTCCTGACTTCCTCAACTTCTACAACTGCTTTGGGCACACTTGGGACCCACACCCTTCAGTGTATCAGGCCCTTAATCTTCTTCATTAAGCCCAGAAAGAATGTAAATATATATTTAATAAAAAGAAGCTAAAAATGTATGCATTTGCACAATTTTGGTTTGATATAAATTTCAGTTTTATTTCAAGGGAATAAACAGGGAGTAAGCAATCTTCAATGGATGATAACTTTTTGTGCTATCAGATTGGTATGTTTCAGGTCAGGGGAGCATGGAAGACTTTTTCTTTTCTTTCCAAGCCTACTTACTGCTTAAGTTAGTTAGAAAAACAAAGCACAGAGAAGCTCAGGCAATACTTGCGCCTAATAACTCAGACACATTTTCATAAAAATACCACAAAGATTTCAACAAATCATATTCGTCACACAAAGCTTCCCATTCAGGCAACATTTTCTGTTTTCTTTTTCTTTATGTTATGTTTCAAATTTGCATATTTTGCCAAACCGCCAGAGTAGGCTCCTAGTGCCCAGGCACGTTTTTTGTACAAATAATTTAAGGACATGAGCAGATCTTTGCCTCAGCAGTGGTCAGGCTGCTAAGACTTGCACAAGGCCCTGGTCTCATTGTGTGCCTGCCATAATCCCTTAGGCATGCCATTTTTTAGAATTATATCATCCACATAAAGTTAAAAATATTGGTCAGGCCAGCCACACCACTTGGGAGTCTCCTTCACTCCTCAGTCCCTCATCTTGCCTTTTGCTACGAGCCTAAGGTTTCAGCACGGTCACGGCTCTGAAATCACAGCCACTCAGCGCACATGGGGAAAACTCCCCTCTCAGCACGTCTTCCTCAGTGCAGCCAAGAGAATGCAGGTTTTGAGAACCCAGTAGCCTCTCAGAACTTGCAGGTGAAATCTGCTGTCTCCAAGCTCCGGCGTCCCTTCTGTGATCACACTTTCTCATGCATTTCCAGCCTTGTGCTCTTTTTCTACTACTACAACTTTTACTGCCAGCCTTCCAACTCCTGCTCCAGCTGTCTCCTTCTCTCCTGAGCTCCAAAGGTTTGGCAAATAGCTTCAGGTGTGAGCCATTAGTTTCAACTGCCTGACTCCTGTAATGGCTGTTAAGCCTAATTACCTGACTACTACATTTCCATGCCTCTTCAGCTCTCTTCCTCGTTTCAGCTCCTAGAGGAATTATGGGACATGTAGTTAGTTTAATCAAAATTAGGTTTTTCCACTTTTTTAGTTTGGCAAAAAGCCATCAAAAGGGCTGGATGTTATAAAGTGATGAAAGCTCGTAGACAGATATGGATACTTTCAGTAGGTTTATTTAGGATAAGGAGGTCCCCAGGTGGGTGCATCCTCCACTAATCAAACGATGCCTCTGTATGATTCTGATTCCGCAGGATTCTAGAATCATGCAGTGCGTCGTCCGGATGACGGAACCATACATTATAACATCTCCCCTCCACCTTCTTCCCAGAGAAACACAAAAGATAGTGAGGTGAAAGAGGGGTGAGAAGGGGCAAAAAGAAAGGAAGGGAAATAAATAGGCACATAGGAAAGCTTTTGATAAAACAACACATTCAGAGTATGTACAGTGAGAAGGAACAAGTACACAGAAACAACTCAAATTGGGTAAACTGGAATACCTTGTAAAACATTTTAAAAAAGGATATGACATGGGCTGCATCCAAGTGTTTCAGAAATAGACATAATCCTTCTTGAAATTGGGCGTAATCCACCTGTTCTTAGATGATATGTCATTTTCACCAACAGTGTCCTTGGAGAACTCTTGTACCCTCTCATTCCTGGGAAACTCTTGTACCACTTTGTCCTCCAATAATTTGCTTTCCTTTGCTAGTATGATATTGCCACAAGACTATTTCTTTCCATCCTCCAAAATTAAAGATTTCTTCGAACATTCAATTACCCTTTGTGGCATTCTATATCTAGATTCTCCTTTTAACACTTTCTTTGGTTCCCTTACACAAATCCAATCACCTCTCGCAATTGCACTTTCTGTCACATGTTTCTTAACATTGTAGTATTTCTTATACTCTTCTTGTCTCTTTCTTATCCTCCTGACAATCTCATCCATGTTGATATCTTTATTCCTTCTGGGGGCAAGCCAAGTGGGTCTCAGTCTGTTGGTAGCCGTCCTACCTCATATGAGAGTAAATGGTTCTTCTGCAGTGACAGAATGTGGAGTAACCCTGTATTTATTTAGTGCTTCTTTCAATGTCTCCTTCAAAGATAAATTGTTGGCCATCGCTAATTGAATGGTTCCCTTCATGACACCATTCATCCTCTCGACTAACCCATTTGCAATTGGGTGGTACAGTGCTGTAGCCTTGTGTTCAATAGCTCTCTCCTTAAGAAAGTTTTGAACTTCTATCGACATGAATTGGGCACCATTATCTGAGATCAGTTCTTGAGGGTCTCCTTCCCTATTAAATATTTCTTCCAAAAACTTCACCACTTTTATGGAGGTGATTGTACCCTCTGCTACTCCCCATTCCACTCACTTGGAAGTATAGTCTACTAGCACAATAAAGTATACCTTCTGAGGGCCCAGTGTTTCAAACGGTCCTGTTATGTCAATGGCCAATTTAGTCCACACAGATTTAGGAATTTCCACTGGCCGGAGAGGTGTGGTTTGTGTACGCTTCCCCTTATCGCTCAGATCGCAAGCAGTACAATCCTTGACTAAAAGCTCCATTTGATTCCACATGTTTGGCCATCAGTA
Organism: Ambystoma mexicanum; assembly: GCF_040938575.1. NCBI lineage: Eukaryota > Metazoa > Chordata > Amphibia > Caudata > Ambystomatidae > Ambystoma > Ambystoma mexicanum. The sequence continues at coordinate 192,702,747 of NC_090939.1, forward strand.
TGCTTCTCTAACCCTTCTCTTAGTTAAACTTCTCCCCACATGGCCTTCATGTGCGATCTGCATTATTCTCTCTCTCAAAGACGTGTGAGGAATTATCCAATCCCCTCTATAAATGCACATGTCATCACTGGAGATCTCATCCTTTATCTTCTCCCAGAATTTAATGCTCAGATCAGTTTCCTTCCAGTTGCTCCTGATGGCCTTCCTCAGATATTCTTGTTCAACATCTTCGTTTGCCGCTTGGGTTCATTCTTCTTTCGAGAAACCCGGATTTATGTGAGCCACAATGCATTTGGCATCTTGTTCTTCTGTTGTTTCGTCGTCTCCTGCATCACCATAATCGCAGTTCCACGGGAGTCTAGAAAAACAGCCTGCGATGAGATTGGATTTCCCAGGGATGCACTTGACCTATATATTATACTGCATGATGTCCAAGGTCCACCTTCTTATTCTCAGTGAAGTTAAATGTGGGTTTTTAGAGTTCAACACATGGATTAATGGCATATGGTTGGTTTTCAGTTCAACTGGAATGCCCTAAATAAACCCCTTAAAATGCTCAAGAATCCACTTAACTCCCAATGCTTCCCTTTCGATGGTGGAGTAGTTTCTCTCTGCACCTTTGAGAACCCTAGACGCAAAGGCAATAGGTACCACTGTGCCTTCCTGCAGTTGTTCGAGAACGCCACCTAGCCGAATGTTGCTGGCATCAACAGAGATCATAGTCTTAAACTTACAATCGAACATTCTGAGGGTTTGGGCCTTATTCACCAATTCTTTTATTTGATCAAATTCTTTGTGCAGTTAATTGACCATGTGAACTTTGTACCTTTGCTCATCACATCTCTCATGTACCTGGTCCTGTCCGAATAGTGGTCTATGAATTTCGGGTTGGTCCTAATTCATGGGCTCCGGAATGTGCAAAATTGTGTCTTCTTTGGCTTAATCCCTTCAGCGTTAATACAATGTCTTAGATATGTTACCTCGCTTCTTTTAATTTTGCATTTGTCAATTTTGAGCGTGAGGCCTTTCTCCTGAATGGCTTGCAGTACCCCCAGTAACTTTGCGTTGAGCTTGTCTTCCGTCATTGCAGAAACCAGTATGGCGTCTTGAAAAAAATACACACCCTGTAGGCCATTGAATAACTGGTGCATTACCCACTGGAACATAGCTGCTGCTGATGCTAGGCCGAAAGGCATCCGTTTATATCTGAATGTCCCCAGGGGAGTGATGAAAGACGTAAGGTGTCTCGATTCTTCATCCAAAACGACCTGATGGTAGGCTGATGATAGGTCCAATGCTGTGAAGAACTTTGCTGGTTTCATTGTGGTGAGCATTTCCCCTACATTAGGTAATGGATGGCGATCTACCCATACATTTGTGTTTAGATCTCTCAAGTCTACGCACATCCTGATTGATCCATCCGGTTTCTGTACGATGACGATTGGAGAGACCCATTCCAAACTCTCTATCGGCTTGATGATATCTTGCTCACATAGTCTCGCTAGTTCCTTCTGTAAGGCCTCCCTTGTGCCAATTGGGATGTTTCTCACTCTGTGAACTACCGGTTTAGCACCTCTCTTCAGTACGATCTGATGTTTAAAGCCTTTTAGGGTGCCAATGGTTTCATTAAAAACTCTTGGGAAACTTTTAGCTAAGTTTTCACCTGTCTCGCAACTGTCCTCGGCAATACTCAAGATGGGAATGCTTTCCCCTGGGTGTATCTTGATCTAAAATGATGCCTGCTCCCACCATCCAACGATGGAGAACCCATTTTCAGTTACAAACAACTTGCAGTAGGTTTTCCTTCCTCTAAAAAACAAGTGTACCCAAGTGTATCTGATTATGTTAATGGGCGTCTTTCTGTAACCTGTCGCTCTCACTCTTATCGGTTGCAACTCCTTTACGAATGTCTCTGTGTCCACCATGGTGTGTGGAGAGCCAATGTCTACCATAACTTGTAAAGACACCCCATTTATTAACATAGGTACCCATGGACCCATACATTTTTCAGACAGTGTGAACGCCAGAATTTGTACTTCATCGTCAAGCCCATCAGTGACAGACAGTAGGCTCTTCGGGTTGCCGATCTCCTCTAATGCTCTCATGCTTGTTATGTTTCCTCTGGTGGTACAACCTCCATCTCTCTGCGCCCCACCCATGATATGCGATATAGGTCTGCTTCTTCCTCTGGCAGTCCTGCATACTTTGCCAAAGTGACCAACATAGCCACATTTAAAGCATTCTGCTGAAAACGCTGGACATTCACTTTCTATGTTGGCATGTCTGTATCTGCCACATTTATAGCATCTGTTTTGTGCTCTATTGATGTATTCCCTCTCTTTCTTGGCGCTGGGGCCAGCATCAGTCTTGGTCATCCTCTTCACCAAAGCAATCAACGCTTCTTCATCCTTGTCGCAGTTCCCATCTTGTGTATTTTGAATGCACCTTATTTCAACGTTCTCTGCCCTACTCTGTAATTCTTTCATGCATTTCTCTCCCAACTCTATCGATCTGGCTATTTACATAGCTTGTTCCAAGGTTGGGTCCCTTGCTTGCCATAGCCATTGTTGTATACGAGGATCTGCAACTTGTAGGACTAATTGATCTCTTAGATACTCATCAGCTATTCCAGTGAAGCTACCGGTTGATATGAGACCTCTCAATGCGGCCATGAAGGTATCCACATTTTCCCCTTTATTCTGTCATCTGGAGAAGAATCGGTACCGTTCTAGGACGATGTTAGTTTTGTTGCCAAAATGTCATGTTAATTTATGTAGAGCGGTCTCATATTTCCTGCTTCCACTTGCTGTGGCGGCTGAGTCACCAGAACCTTCCCCAATATCCAATGTGCTAAAAATGCGCAATGCCTCTGCACCCACACAATTCAGTAAGGTGGCCTCCTTTAAGTCGTCACTGAATTTGGCTCCACCTATAGCTCTTAGATAGACTTGAAAACTGTCCTGCCATTGTTCCCATGTACATGTTGGGTTGCCTGGTTGCGCTAAAAATTGTATGTGGGCTGTCACATTGTGCATCCCCACAGTATTACATTTTTTTCTCTTCCTGTGGAATCTGATGTCTTTGAGTTTATTGTTCTTTACTTGCAGACAGTTGTGTCTGCGATTTTGCTGTCTTATTCCAGTGCTATTCACTGTTCTGGCAGTTATGTCTGTTACTTTTCACAGTTTGAGTCCCTGCATTCTTTTGAATGCATGTGGTGTTTGTGCTGACTTCCTCGGTTTGGATCGCGCTGCGGAGACTTGTTTCGGTTCCGTAACTGTTGTCGTTACGTTGCTATGGCAATGCCCATCGTTTCCGCAAGATGGCGGCACATATCGCACGTAATTTAGGGTCCTTCACTCTAACAACGCAAAAGGTTGCGCACGCTCGGGTTCGTAAAATGCAGGTGGGCCACACAGAACTTTCTTGAGCTTTTTTTTTTCTTTCACAATGGACCTACTTGGCATTTCTGTTAGTTGTCTCAGGGAGTGCTCTGTATTCCTGTGGGGTTGCGATGCCTGTCTTCTGTCATGCGCTGCCGTTCTTGTTTCCATCGGCACTGTTGCATGTGTCTTTGCCGGGGACATCTTCTGACGAACGATCCTAATCGCCAATGTTATAAAGTAATGAAAGCTCGTAGACAGATATGGATACTTTCAGTAGGTTTATTTCAGATAAGGAGGTCCCCAGGTGGGTGTTTCTACCACTAATCAAATGATGCCTCTATATGATTCTGAATCCACAGGATTCTAGACTCATGCAGTGCGTCGTCCGGTTGATGGAACCATACATCATAAGACAGGATTACGGGGAAAGTTAAAAAGAGGTTCATCCCAGTCTTCCTGGTCGGGTCCCCCATGTGATTCTCCCACAGTGCACCACCTCCAGGGTCAAAAAGTGTCTGCTTTTACCTAGTCACATGAGGAGAATCCCATCAGATTCGTCACAATATTCAGAGGTCGGAGATAATGCAACTTTGCAAGGCAGTATTATTGGAATGTCCAACACATCCATGCTCGCAAATGCCCTTTCTTTCACTGTCACAATGATTACCCTTACCTTCCCGTAGCCATGGCACCCCCACTAGGCCAAGGAATAGTGCACCTAGCTAAACCTGTATGCCAATTGCATTACTTGATGTTAAAGAAAAAAATAATATGAACATTAATAGAGCTATGAGGCCATGAGAAGAAGATTCTCTGCCACACACAGGGTACATCAGGGGTGTTCTATCTTGGATTATGCAATCATCCTAAAAGCACTCACGTGAAAGTACCTTCCAGTTGTGCACTGTGTAGGCAAAGCAGAGGAGTGTGTCTGAGCTTTTATGTCAGATGCTGTGCAAAACAGGACTGGCTAATTCCTTGTTCATTCGCGCTCTGTATGACAGACAAATACCAAGACTTGTGACCAGATGCAATATATCCCTGGCCAATCTGTTTAACTTTACATGGATGATATAATTCTGAGAATTGGCATGCCTAAGGGATTATGGCAGGCACACAATGAGCTATATCACACTCGAATTCGAGTCGTATCCATTCTGGTATTGCTTTTCTTTTGGGATTAATCCGTGGTTTTTAGATGGCTGAGTTTTTTCCTTCAAGGTTACCACACAGTTTGAAATGTATTTACTGCGTTGTTTTCCAAATAAACAATTCAATCTTTATTTTCGTTTTACGTAATTTACAACTGGTTAAAAGTGAGACCAGGACCTTGTGCAAGTCTTAGCAGCCTGACCACTGCTGAGGCAAAGATGTGCTCATGGCCTTAAATATTTTGTACAAAATGACGTGCCTGGGCACTAGGAGCTAACTCTGGTGGTTTGGCAAAATATACAATTTTGTAACATAACATAAAGAAAAAGAAAACAGAAAATGTTGCCTGAATGGGAAGCTTTGTGTGACGAATATGATTGGTTGAAATCTTTGTGGTATGTTTAGGAAAATGTGTCTGAGTTATTGGATGCAAGTATTACCTGAGATTATCTGTGCTTTGTTTTTCTAACTAACTTAAACAGCAAGTAGACTTGGAAAGAAAAAAAAGTGATCATGCTCCACTGAAGGCTTGCAAACATACCAATCTGATAGCACAAAAAAGCTATCACCCATTGAAGATGGCTTACTCCCTGTTTATTCCCTTGAAATAAAACTGCAATTTATATCTAACCAACATTTTACAAATACATACATTTTTAGCTTTCGTCTTTTATTAAAAAAAACATTCACATTCTTCTGGGCTTGATGAAGAAGATTAAGGGCCTGATACACTGAACGTTTTCCAATGGGATTGCACTATTATAAAATGCTTCTGTAAATCAGGCCCTGAGTATCATGTTTTTGCATAGCACCTAATGCCTGTTTCCTCACAAGTAAAGCAGGACAGTGCCTGAGAGTTTCATCCTGTGGGATAGGATGTTGAGTAGAATGGTTTGGCTGATGGGGCCGAAGACTGCAGAGAGGTCAAGGAATATGGGTAATGCTGTGTGTCCTTTGTCAGTGATGTTGTGGAGGTCATCAAGGTTGTGAAGTGTAGAGGTCTAAGTGCTGTATCCAGGTTGAAGGTCAGATTGGAAGCAGCTGAGTAGGTTGTTTGTGGGGGTGTATTGTTGCAGTTGGGTAGAGATGGAGTTTTCCGTGAATCTGGCGAGATATGTCTGGATAGTGATGGAGCAGTATTTTTTTAGGGAGTGTGGGGTTGAGATATGGTGCAGTCATCACAAATTGGGCAGAGTGGGAAAATGCATCAGTAAGGCTATTACCGCTCTGCCCAATCCTGTGTTCCGGGGCATTCACCTCCAGATCTGAGATGGAGGTGAATGCGCCGCTTTTAAGGCAATTTTCAGTACTATTAATAGCGCCCCCCAACCCCATTGGGTCCAACAGACCCAATGTGAATGGTGACTTACCGAACTCACCGCAAATTGCACCAGACAGAGTTGCGGAAGTGTGTAGGTTTGTTTTGGTGGTAAAGGTGATGAGGGTGTCTGTGTCAATGGGGTGGAAGGTGTCCCATGCATTAGAATGCTTGGGAGGAGGGGTGGGAGAGCAGAGGGCAGGTCTTGCCTAATGTGATGTATTTTGGAGGTGAAGTAGTCCATGAGGGAGTTGCATACTGCAGTGGATGGGGGTGTGGAAGATGTGGCTAGTGGTTTGGAAAGGGATTTGACAATGTTGAATAGTTTCTGTGTTCTGGTGGCGGATTGGAGTTCTTGGAGGTAATGTGTGGCTATGGCATTGCATATGGCTGTTTGGTATTTGTTACAACAGAAATTGAGTGGTGTTCTGCTGGCGGGGTATAGGTTATTTTGCCAAGCTCTCTCTAGGCGTCAGGCTTCTTGCTTGGACAGTGTTGTGAAAACATGGTTTATTTTGGTGGCTGCAGGGTTTTTGTGATTTGAGGGGGGCGATTTTGTTGAATGCCTATGTGATGATGGTGTTGTGATTGTTGAGGGGAGTGGAGGGGTGTCCATTTGGGAAGTAGGGGTGGTATGAGTGGTACTAAGTCTGTGAATGTAATGTGCTTGGATTGTCTGGCTGTGGGACGTGACTCCTGTCCCAAAACCGCTCTCATTGGTCTTTCCAGCAGCGGAAGGGGTTTCAACTAGGCTGAGAGCAACACCAAGTTTAGCACAACACCACCAGTGGCACTCATTCCAGCTACCTGAGGCTGCCTGCAGCTGTCAGGGGACTACAAGAACCACCTAGAGTAGATCAACAGGCTGATCACATGACTGCTGATCCCCAAACTGAGATATTTAAAGTGTCTTCATCCTCAGAAGGACCTTCAACTGGGCTGAGAGCAACACCGAGCTCAGCACAACACGACCAGAGACACTCATTTCAGCTGCCTGTGGCTGCCTGCAGAGGTCAGCAGACCTACAAAAACCATTGAGGGTGATCACTTGACCAGGCTAACATTAATTTGCATTTAGATCCAGCCTTACCCAATAAAAATATGCCAACCCACACCTCAGCATTTTGCATGGATGCTGCATGCTTTGTTAAGTCATCTCGGCACTTAGACAAGCACAACTGTGCTACATATAATCACAATTAAAATGGCATTATTTCCCCTTAAGACGATGGTGGTAAGGGTAATAATGTACGTTACTTTTACCACTCTGCTGAATTAACGGTTATTGAAATGGGTTGTAGTTCCCCAGACGCTAATTCCACCGGACTGAATTTCCAAAGAGAACCTGTGGTAATTCCCCCATAGCTAATTCCACCACAGGTATTAGTGATGGAAAATGAAATGCTAATTACACCATATTTCAAGATGAAATACCATCAAAATAGCACCAAAGATGGGCTCGAATATCAACAAAAACATAGTGTAGTTACATCCACCCAACAGGTTGAGGTAAATGCATCCAAGTGATGGAAATAAAGCCGCAGGTGCACCAAATTGACCCTGAAAGGGTATTTAAGGCATACACCTTCTCCAAACACAGTTCCCAACAATGTGCAGCCACTAGCAGCATCAAACATTGTGATTCATCACCTCCTACTGTACATTGAGCTACAGAGTCATGGGCAGCAGGAGCATCACAGAATACAACCTTTTGAAATGTGGAGGAAATGGCTTGAAAGGAGAGCGCACATTCCCAGAGTCGGGCCATTACCCTGGTCACTCACTGATGGGCAGCTCATTACACTGTACTACCTTAACACGTACACCATAAATGAGCTTCTTACCCTGATACATGCAGATCTAGAATGCAGGATCAGCATAAGGTCAGCCACCCCACTTTGGCTGGAGCTTCAATCGGTGCAGCACTTTTGCTCCACACTGTGGGCATGAAGCATGTCATGCTGCAGCCCATGTTTTCAATAGTGCTTGCTTGGGTGCTGTGCACCCTCACGTATCATATACCCCACCACATCTCCCAGCCCACCACCCCAGCAGAGGTAAAGGCAACAAAGGCATGATTCTATGCAGCTGCTCACTTCCTTCACGTCATTGTGGTTCTGGACCTTATGCATACCATATTGGTAGCTTCCCAGGCATCCGCAGAGTTGTATTCGAACAGTCATTCTGTAAATGTACAGGAGATCTGTGATGCCTACATGACTGTTACCCATTGCTGTGCCCATTTCCAAGATTCAACTCATGATTCCATAGTATTGCATAACAATACACTGCCAGCATACATGGAGACCCACAGAGGGCAACAGACCCAGATCCTTGGTAAGTAAAAACATCATCAAACAGCTTGAATAGGCCTCACCAGTGAGCAGTGTAGGAAAGATGTTGGTATGGGGATTCATTTGAACTCATATTTATGTGTCTACCTATCTCAAGTGAAGTTATTAAATCGTTTTTTCATTGGTTGTAGGATTATAATACAGGACTGTTCTCCTGATGAAGAATATATGAATATTCAAAGCACGTTCAGCAAGATATTAATGGTTCTTTATTTTTTAGTAGAAAGAGTCAATGGTAAATCATTGTTACCATTGTAATATGAATTCTGAAATGGTCAGGAGGTGATAAACACATTTCAAAACAAAAAAGGGGATGGCTGGAAGGTTTGAAATTAATCCTAACCTCTGTCATTGCTTGATATACATTTCATGGTTCCATGTATTAATATCCCTGCAAAAATATCGCCATACAAAAATATCACCATATTTTTGCGGCAATATTAAGGCATGGAACCTGCGAGGGACACCCCCGCAACCCCTGTATTATTTTAAAGGGAGCGGGGGACACCCGCGCAACCCTTGCTCCCAAAAACCCCAAATATTATCCCCAATAAAAATATCGCCTATGGCCGTTCCTGATGACCATATATACAGCGATATTTTTGTTGGGGAGAATATTATGTGATACCATTTCATGTGTGGCTTGATCTAATGTAATTTACAAGTTGTTGTATTGTTTTATTAAAACATATTAGACAACCAGACATACATTTATTCCAGTGTGGGGCCCTAGCTATTGCGTTCTGCCTCAGCCTGTGTTAATCAACTCATCCTAATTTGCCTTACGCAGTGCAACACTTCCCTGTTTCTAAGTGGACTCATCTTCCTGTCCAACTTGCTACTTTTAACTATTTCTGACCTTGTTCTAATTCCTTCTCAGCTGAGAGAAAGGACATTCCTGACTTCAATTATAGATGCACTGTATTATGACCATGATCTATTCAGTTTACAGTGGTCATGATTAAATCATAAATCCAATATATATGTCACTACCTAATACATTTAATATGCAAACTGTTTCTAAGTGCTCGAATTGCATTGAATGCATAAAGCTCCATGAATCTGCTTACAAGTGCCATAGTGCAAAGTATATTAACTCTACAGTTCAAAAGGGGCCTTGCCATTTGATTCATGTGAAAATGCATATGAGGTGACTCATATTTGCTGTACTTAATTCTAACCACCAAAGTATTTTACATACCTCTTGTTGGATGCAGATTGTAGGGTTTTTAATGCTAATTGTAACTGCAGAAATAGACTAATTCATGTCACCCCCAGCACAATAGCCCTCCATCTCTCCCGTTATCCCTAACAACCTTGGTCACACACTTCCCTTATCCCTAGAATGAGTGTCTTATGTTTTGCAGTCTTATTTACTTGACAGTGTCAGATTATTCATTGTGTGTGTGTGACACAGAGCATTGGGACTGGCTGTGATAGCAGCCAGGCAGTGAGCATTCTGTGGAGTGAGAGAGGTGGAAACTTCTGCCCTTAGATATGCTGCAGTGCTTCCTCTGCAAGGTCTCAGCACCTGATGATATAGTCTACATCAACTCTCTTACCTTCTGGCCTACCACAATATTGGATGCTGTCACTACTGGTACTTGATGGCACTGCCTGTTCATTGACCTAGCCACAATCAGGATGAGCCCTGAAGAGCATCCCTGATATCCTACAAGTGTTGCTGAGGCTGTTCAGCTATCAATTCCATGCACACCTGGTGCTGCTCAATGTTGTTCAGTCTGCTCCAGATCCCTTCATGTATTTACTGGGGGACACTCTGAGGTATTGCAGACAGGGCAGGGGGTGCCACTCATCTAACTGTCCCCCCACCCACCAGCACTCACCAGTCCAATGTCAGCACCATCAGTCCCTGTGTCAGTGTCGTGAAACAGTTGGCATTGAATCAGTGAAGCAAGGTAGGAGAGGGCAGGAGGGGCCTAGAGACTGGTTGGCAGTGTAACCACAGAGCTGGCTCCTGAAGTGGTCCACAGGTCACTGGTCTTCACAGAGACATGTGAGCTGGTGGTGCTTGTGGCAGGTGGAGATGTTGTATCAGAGGCGGTGTCTTTAGTGGTGTTTTCTGGCATGATACTGCTAGGGCGGTACCATTCTGGCAAGTGTAGGCAGGTGCCCCTCAGGTAATGACTGTAGATGTGCTCTTGGCAGGAAATGTTCCAGTGCATTACATGACTGCATTGGTGACTGCCCCTCTTTGTAGCAGGTTTCAGTGGCCCTATTGTACTGGACCCAGATTCCTCTTCCTGGTTGTCCTGTGAACCTGTTGGGGGATGAATGGAATGCATTCACTCATTGTGGTGAATGGTATATGGCTGAAAAAGAAAGTGGTAGGGGGTGTCTATTTGATCATTGGCACATGGGGCCTCTGATGTGCACACACGTAGCTGGGTGTGGCAATGCAATTTTGTGTCTGGTGTTTTTTGTTGCCATGTACACATTGTTGTTTATTCAGAGGACTCAGCATATCTTTCCATGTGCCCCACACAGCACTTGCAAGGTTGGACTAGGGCAAAGCGACATGATGGCTTGACCTGTAATTTATGACAACGTTCATCGGCATAGGCATTGTTAATGTGACATTATGATGGGTTAGGTCAGTTTGCATAAGGTCGCATTACCCTGGATGCAATGGTACATTTGTGCCTTCACATCATCTGGACATGGTGTCCATCCATGGGTTACAAATACATTGTGTTGCCACAGCATTATTGCTATGACCTATGACCTCCTGGGTGTGGCCTTAGCCTCACTATAGTAGCCTTCTGAATCTGCAGCCTGTCATATGGCTAGGTTAGGGAGACAGGTTCTGCATTCATACCACAGAGATGACATTCCTACTCATCATGCTAAGGTTGACTGCCAATTTCAACCTTTGCACCTCCAATTCTCTCCATGCCATTCATGTGGAAGATACTGCTGGTCGTTTACTCCCAGTATGTGAGAGTGAGCGCCTCGATTGTGCCACCTCCTGTGGCTGCTGTTTCCCATTGGTGGAAGGAGATTAGGGTCCACACCCAGACCTTCAAGTCATTTCTCCTCTTGCAGCACTCTTTGTTTTCCTAGGGTACTGTGCCAACAGCAACCACCTTTTCACATGTGTCTGTCAAATGGCATTCGTCCCCTGGAGAGTTGTTTTCTATTGCTGTGCCCCAACCAGCTAACCAGCATGGCTGACCACCAATTCTGCAAGACCATGGAACTCAACCTCGCTGAATTTAGTTTTTCTGAGCTGCATTTCGGACACGTTCCCTTTGCCTTTTTTCCCTAGCATGTTTGGCACTACTCGAAGGGTTGGGTGGTAAAAGGAAATGGGTGTTTGTAACTGGGTTGAGTTTTCAACGATGCTCTCCACTGTGTTGACCATTTCCTGAAAGACACTATTGATGTGATTTTTATCACCCCTACATCCAGAGCATTCCCTTCACCTGAGGGGAGTGTCCATGAGCCCCCCAGCAGGTGCTGTGGTATGAGTAGAGGAAGGGAAAAGAATGTACCTGTCACTGTGCAACATTAAAGAGAGCAGGCAACAACCCCTGCAGTCGGCAACTGTTCTCAATTGCCAACACAGAAGAGGTTTACCAATGTCACATACATTTTTATTTATAGTCCAGTAACTCTACATATGTGTATTAAAGACATGTACCATATGTAGCACATTAATAAAATAATGGATTTAGATGGATGCCCCACTCCTTAAGTTCATGTTCAAATACTTATCACTCAGTAATGAACACTGAATGAATTCTTCCTACACTCTCATGTAATAAAATACATCTTTTAATGATGAGAAATGTGTAAGAAGGACCAATTTCCATTATTATCATCACTATACACTACTCACTTAAAAATGCAGAAAATCATTAATGGAAAAGCTGAACGTTTGTCATTGTGTCAAGACTAAGACTGATCAAACTTCCTCAAGAAATCAGTCACCACTACAGGCACTGGGGGTCATTACGAGGTAGGAGATAACCATGCCGCTATGAGCGGCATGGCTACCCCCTTTCTGGGTACCGGGTACTGGGTCCGGGTTCCTTGAATGATGAATTATCGGGCCATTCCGACCTTGGAGGGCCCGGTAATTCCTCATTCAAGGAACCCGGACCTGGTACATCCCCATTCCCAGTCGAGCCCCCATAGGGCTCAATGGGAATGGGGAGCATGCTAACAACGGGCCTGTTAATGACGGGCCCGTTGTTAGCATTCTGGGCTGCTCGCGGGACCCGCTAAGGCCGCCTGGTAAAACCAGGCGTCCTTAGCGGGTTCCGCGAGTAGAACTCGTAATGAGGCGGTAAGGGGTTGACGGCTCCGGCACCTTTACCGACGCCGTTAACCCCTTACCGCCAAGGTCGTAATGACCTCCACTGTCTCTGATGCAGCAGCTCCACCTGCCACAAGCACCACCAACCTGAACATCGCTATGAAGACCAGTGACCTGTAGACCATTCCAGCAGCCATCCCTGGGGTTACACTGCCAGGTCCCTCCTGCCCTCTCCTAACCTGCTTCATTGATTCAATGCCAACTGTTCAAGGACATTAACACAGGAACTGAAGGTGCTGACATTGGGCTGGGGAATGCCGGTGCACCGAGGCTTTCTAAATGGGAAGGGTCAACCACCGCCTAATTCATTTACTGGATTTTCCCCCAAGGCACTTCAGCTCAGAGCGTAAGAGCAGACACATTATTCTGGATTGGCTAAATGCTGGCACCATTAAAGGGATGGTCTAGTAAAAAATTTTATTTAAAAAATAGATAGGCCACATAAAAAAAAAATACTAGCATCCTCCGTTTTAAAACTTCCTATGTACAATTTTGAGCTATTCAAGCTCAAAATTCGAAAAAGCAAGCACAGGGGCGCAGCCATTTTGTGAAATGGAGGCCCTCCTGTGCTGGCTTTTGCTTTTGCGGCACTAATGAAGGAAAAGCCAGCCAGCTGTAGTAAACAAAGTCTACCGCTGGGTGGCTTTCCCTTCATTAGTGCCGGGACTCGGAGGACGCGGACCGGAGACCAGAGCAGGAAAGCTGCAGCTGAATCTCAGTAAGTGCTATTTATTTTTTTTACAAAAAATAGGCACTAGCTGCGTTTTTTTTTCTAAGTTTTCCGGGCTGGAGGAGCCCGGAAAACTTAGAAATAAAACCGCAGCTTTAAAAACGTTGTATTTATGTTTGCGGTCGCTTTTGAAGCGACCGCAAACATAAATACAACGTTATTGTGTTAGAAAACGCTGCGGTTTTTCTTTCCATGTTTCTCAGGCTCCTCTGGCTCGGAGGAGCCTGAGAAACTCGGAAAGAAAAACTGCAGCGTTTTCCAACACAACCGCGTTGTGTCTGCCTGAATCTGCTTTTCCATTTGGGGCTCTCGGGCTCCCTCCCGAGAGCCCCAAATGGAAAAGCAGATTCAGGCAGACACAACGCGGCATTGCGGAAAACAACTGCGTTGTGTCTGCCTGAATCTGCTTTTCCATTTGGGGCTCTCGGGCTCCCCAAGGGGAGCCCGAGATCCCCAAATGGAAAAGCAGATTCAGGCAGACAACGTAGCATTTCCCATTTGGGGCTCTCGGGCTCCCCACGGGGAGCCAGAGAGCCCCAAATGGGAAATCAGCTGCAGGTAGAAACACTACGCGGCATGTAAACATAACCGCGTGTGTTTCTGCCTGCTGTGGCTTTCACTTTGGGTCTCCGGTGCTCACCGGAGACCCAAAGTGATAGCCACAGCAGGCAGAAACACACGCGGTTGTGTTGGAAAACGTTGTGGTTTTTCTTTCCAAGTTTCTCAGGCTCCTTTCCAAGTTTCTCTGGCTCCTCCGAGCCGGAGGAGCCTGAGAAACTTGGAAAGAAAAACCACAGTGTTTTCCGACACAATAACACGTTTTTAAAGCTGCAGTTTTATTTCTAAGTTTTCCGGGCTCCTCCCGCCCGGAAAACCTAGAAAAAAAACCGCAGCTAGTGCTTATTTTTTGTAAAAATAATAAATAGCACTTACCGAGATTCAGCTGCAGCTTTCCTGCTCTGGTCTCCGGTCCGCGTCCTCCGAGTCCCGGCACTAATGAAGGGAAAGCCACCCAGCGGTAGACTTTGTTTACTACAGCTGGCTGGCTTTTCCTTCATTAGTGCCGCAAAAGCCAGCACAGGAGGTCCTCCATTTCACAAAATGACTGCGCCCCTGTGCTTGCTTTTTCGAATTTTGAGCTTGAATAGCTCAAAATTTTACATAGGAAGTTTTAAAACGGAGGATGCTAGTATTTTTTTTTATGTGGCCTATCTATTTTTTAAATAAAAAATTTTACTAGACCATCCCTTTAAGGCTAACGGACATTTAACTCATTTTATCGTTTTTATGATGCATTTTTGATGAAAAGCTTTTGGTGCAGTAATAGGTGGCTTTTTTGGATTTGTTCAATTTATTTTTCATTTTTTTCTTGAATTGTGGGTTTTTCTAGGCATCCAAATCTGTCTATGCAAAATCTCTCTATCCTCTAAAGTTAGTTAGTATGAGGTGTTTTGTTTTGCCTTTCATTTGATATCCCATTGAGAAATGTATTGAGGTATTGATTGTGGCAGATGCTTCCATGAGATTGCCTATCATGATTTTGTGATGCAGGTGCTAGATTGCCTACCATGATCTTTGAGGTTGCTTATCATGACCTAGTGAGGCAGTAGTTGGTTGTTAAGGAGGTATCTAGTGTGACAACTTCTGGGGTAGTGCCATTCTTCTCTGTGCAGGCAGTTGCCTCCTAGGTAGTGGCAGCAGATGTGTTCTTGGCAGGAATCTTCCAGTGAATGACAGGACTGAGGGGCACAGGGCTGGCTACCAAGATTCTGGTAGTGGGCGACTGCACCTCTCTGTGACAGGCTGCTGTGACCCAAAGTGAAATTGGATTTTTCTGCCCTTTCCTGGCCAAAATTTCACCTTTTCAAAATTGTATTTGTGAAAAACCAATTTGCAGATGTTTTGATTCCTTAGATTTGTTTTTTTTTCAAAATCGCATTTGTTTGTGCTTTTCAGGACCCAGAAAATTCAATTTTAGGGAAGCCTGAAATTTCCAATCAAAAATAAAAGCACCAAACACCCAGCCAGAGAAAACATACTTGATGGCAAACGTCCTCAATTTCATTTTGTTGGCTGCAATTTTGCCCTCTCTGAAACATTGCTAGACCTTCAAACTCATATGTTGGACATCATGGACAAAGGCAAAACAAGCATGCTGGTCCTTTTGGTCCTATCAACCACCTTTGATTTGCTGGACCACCAACAACTCCAATGGGACTTAGAACAATCTGGGGGTTGTTCTCAGGAAGCAACTGCCTGGGTGATTTCTTTACAAGCAGAACGAAGCTCTAAAATACACAAGGGCGATCAATCTTCCTGCCCTATATCCATCAATTGTGGTGTGCCACAGAAGGCCAGTCTGTCCTTCCTGCTGTTCAAACTGTACCTGTGGTGTCTCTGTACTCTTCTTAAAGACATGGTGGTTGAGCTGAGTGGCTGCCATAATGCGGACAACAATAAAGTGGCTAACATCTACAACATAGAGACCTGGATGAAGGCAAACTGGTTATGTTTAAAAGGGAGCAAGACAGAATTGATTATTTTTGGCTCTCATCAAGCAAGATCTAAGTTAAGCCCTGAATATTCATCATTTAAGATCAGAGATTCCCTTATCCCAGTTTTAGGGAAAGTGAAAACTCTGGGCATATAGTTGGAAGCATCCTTTGGGGCTGAAGCACATGTTGCTTATCTAAACAAAAATTAGCAGTACTACTTGAGATTGCTTAAATTCATCAGTCCTTACTTAAGTGAAAATAACTGTGCAACCATACTCTCCAGACTGGATTATGGCAACACCCTTCTGGTAGTAGCTAGCACCGGGTGTATAGTGTGTTGCCAAATCATACAAAACAACGCAGTGAGAATCCTGAGACAGAAAGCTAGAAGAGAGCACATCACGGCTGAAAAAAATTCCCTCAATTGGCTAGCCTTGGGGGACTGAATCACTTTCAAATCTATGACCATGGTGCATTGTTGCATCTTTGGACTAGCCCCCGCATTTCTGGAAGACCAAATAACCCTCTACACCCCAGGCCATTCTTTAAGATCGGAGGCACAAGACCTTATTGCATGCGCATGAGCCAAAAGAACAAACGGCCAGGGTCGTTTGTTCCCTGCAAGAGCGGCTCAGACATGGAACGGCTTATCAAGCTCATTAAGATTGGAGGCAAACTACACGTCCTTTAGAAATAAACTAAAAACAAGCCTATTTAAGTAAAAGAGCTGGCCCACCTCACTAAATAATCTGGTTTTCCCGTTCATTATTTGTTGTCCTTGTCTTCATGTACGTGCCCTGATGCCTGCGGGCTTTGGCGTGCTATAAATAAATAATTATATAAAGAAAATAACCACAAACAATGCTATACCCATACAAGTGCATAAGTAAAGAGTCCTAAAATTGCACAAATCAAGAAACACATCAGAACTATGTCAAAGTAAAATGCATAGAGCAAACATGTCTCAGGCAATCGATAATCCAGAAACATACAGGGCTTCACTCAACCTCATATTCAGGAACTGTCGGCCTAAAACACACATTATCTCTTCATCAGGGCTTAAACCTTTTGGCTGTTCAGCATATAATCGATAAGAACGCGGTGCGCCGAAACACTGCGGGGAAACTCTTACTTTGGATTGAATCCTTTCCAAGCCTTACTGTAGTGCAATTCCTTTCACACAGAGGCGTGCCCCTCGTGCCAGTGCTGTTCCATTCAATGTGTTGCATATGATATTAGTTCCTATTCATTACTATAGAACAACTCGAGTCCAAAATGACACCCTTGTGTTCCATTGTAATGAAGTAGTGCGCGCGTTGTAGTCTATTTACAACTAGCGCATACTGCAACTGCCGCCTTCATTAACTGCACATAGAAATGCTAGACAGAAAAACCACCACCATTAGTATCCCGGGGCTTTAAGCCCCAGAATACTAATGCCAATAGGCCAACCACCGGTGGACCATTACCGAATAAGGTAATGCCCCTGGGTTCTTCGTTAAGGCCCTTGCTATGCTCAGGCCTGTAACTATGGGTCCCAGGAAGATTACCTTACGCCGTAATGGCCCGCTGGCGAGGGTCTTATTGCCTTAGTATCCATGAGCCTTCATGTTGAGCTGTTCATCGAAAATCACGGCCAAAGTTTTAACCTTCTTTTGTGGGGTTATCTTAACATATCCTAGTTGAAAGCTCTCATAAAATGGACCGAGCTTTCCTAACATAGACTGCATGCCAACAATTAACAGCTCTGTCTTTTTCCTATTCAGAGCCAAATTGTTCTGCACCATCCAATACTCGATGGTGGCATGAATTCTGTTCAACTCGGCTTCGTCCTGAGCATGTGTTCCATTAATAGGGATGACACACTGCGTGTCATCCACAAATTTGTGAACACAACCCCTTTTTGTTCTAAAAGGGTGAAAAAGGGTGCAATAAATCTATTGTATAAGCAGGGCGAGATACACGTACCCTGCGGAACACCAAATTTGACTGTAACAGGTGGGGCGACTGCCTCCTCATGAAATACTCTACTCTCCCTGTTATCCAAAAATGAGGCAATTCAGCGAGCTGCTGTGGAGGAGAGATTTGCCACTTCCTCCAACCCGGTGACCAAGATTGAATGATCAACCAGGTTGAAGGCGGCCGACAAGTCAAGCAGCATCAGCATGGATGATTTGCCTTTGTCCACCCCTTCCAGAAGCCTGGACTTCAGTTTGAGTAATGCATTTTCCGTTCCATATCCCTGTCTAAACTGCGATTGATGACAATTGAGAGTGGGGTGTTTATTCGGGTGCTTTGCAATTTGTCCGTATGCGGCACGGACCAGAATTATTGACAAAAAAGGTGTCTTGGTAATGGCCCTGTAGTTAAGTGACACCTCGGTGGGTAGGACAGTTTTTTTTTAAATAGGGGCAACCCATGCCTTTTTTAGGTCCGTTGGCACTTGACCTTCCCTAAGCAAACTTGCAAATGGCTTCCAGTAAGACGTGGGTTTTAATTATAATGGTTGAGCAAGGATCACCTTTGCATTTTGTGGCCTGAAGCTGCTCCACTACCACAGCCAACTTATCGACCGTTATATTAGAAAAGTTGATTTGAGGGATAGCTAAGAATCGTTCAAACACCTCCTTCACTGCCTCACCAGGGGCAGTGGGATATTTTTATTTTTTGAGAATTATATCCAACCTAATGGCGTTCAACTTATCTTGCATGGCTTCCTGAATTTCCCGACACCAAGCCTCATCCTTAACTAAGCAACTGGCATTGGATGGGCTTGTGGTTTCTTGTTCCTATAGTATCTTAAAAAGCTCCTTAACTACTGATTGTGCATTCGGAATTCTGGAATTCAAAGAATTTATTTGGGCATCAATAATCGCCAATTTGTATAACTTGGCTGCTCCATTGTAGGCTGCCAGTGCTCCTATGGAAGGGTTAGGTTTCCATATATACAGCAGTTTAATGGTGGAGGGTTTAAGTTTTTTTCAGCTCTGGTGTGAGCCATGCTTTATTTTTCATCCCTTCTTTAACCTTTCTAGGTTTGAGCGGCGCTAGAGAGTTAACAATGTTATCCAAATTTGATAGGAGGGATTTAGACATGTCCTCTGGGGGGTCTTGGGAGGTAAAGCTAATCGAATGACACAGCAGGGGTTCAATTCTTTCCCGTATAAGTAGCTTCAGGTTTCTTCCCAGAAACCCTTGCGTCTTCCTGCCCTTCCTTTTCACCGGGAATTCCGCCAGTATGGTAAAGAGTACAAAGAAGTGGTCAGACCACAGACAGGGAGATACCTGAACGTTCTTGGTGATGACCTTGATGGTCGAGTCCCAATCGAAAGTATGTCCCAAACAGTGGTTTGGCATACACATCATTTGCTCGAAGCACAAGTCAGCCGGAGCCAGCTCCAAATCAGAGGCCAGGGAGTCATCCTTATGCCCCAGCCAGTGCTGCTTCAAATCACCCAGTAATAGGAAGCTAGAATGGGGCTTGAAGGTAGAGAGCAGATGATTAGACAGGGCCGTAATAAAGTCATCTGTCGAGGATGGAGGTCTATAAATTAGAAATAAATTCAAGGTTGATTCCGCATTAAGTCCAATTTTAACATGTAATCCCTCTACACCATTCATACATCGTCCGCTAATTTCCCAGATGGTGAATGAGGATTTAAAAATCAGTGCAATACCCCCTCTACCGCCGCCACACTTTTCCCTCCTCTCTATCTTGCTGTAGCATATCATAGCCGTCAGGAATTGCTAGGTTAAGCGCAGGACCAGCTGCCCTGTGCCTCCAAGTTTCTGTTATAGCTCAGATATCTATATTTTTCTCTTCAATGCATGTGGCAACCTCCAGTGCATAGACGACAGGTTATGAACTGGTGTAATACTATGTCTTCCCATAGGTGGCTCAACCCCCACCCATCCAGGGAGTGGGGTAGCATTTTGTGGTATTGTGTTCAGTCCCAAACAAACATTACAATCTCCCCCACCCTGAAACGCAGGATCTAAAATAGTGTCCAATTCCGGAATGTCCAGAACTATATTCGATATAACTATGACTATTTTAACATGTTTCCACTGAATCTAATGGAATCAACAATTACCACAAATAGATTTCTATTTAGACACTCCCCTATTTTCAAAAATGCTTACCTAATCTTTGCAACATTCATACGCAATAACAATACTAGATGTGTAGGGGCGAGGGAGACTGACAACAGGCAGATGAATTGCACATTTGTTCTTGACTATTCCTTACTTCTCTCTGTGGTAGGCTATGTTCTGCCTTGGTCATTAATGTAATCTCTTAGCTCGAGTAATCCCATGGATCAAAGTTAAGTGTCATAAGTCTTTCAGTCTTTCGTGCCTAGAAACACTTGTGTACAGGCGCGTTATGAATGACATATAATATCATATCAGTACGCCAATATGTAGGAGTCATTACAATTATTAAAGTCACCCAGCCCTCACACTCTTGCAGGGTGTAGAGGAGAATATGAAAACAGAGTGTCTAGCTGCTAATTAGAAAGCGCCATATGGTGTTCAGATGGCTGCCTCGACTGAATGTTTCAAGTTCTTGATGTCTGTGTGATTCTGGTGTGATTTTCCCCTTAGAGATATCATGCAGTTCCTATGAGCCAGATTGAGGGCAGATCTTCCTCTCATTCAGGCTTAAAAAGTGAAAACACATGTCACTGCCCATTAACATTCATATGACATATATGGATGCCTATGACATTTTAATCTGTTGCTATTGATTTCCTGCATTATTGCTTGTTACACGTTATGTTAGTGACAAACCCTGAATGCAGTGTTGCATTTATGATATAAGACACCACTATTTTTGTTATTATTTCAATTTCCCCTGATTCATATTATGTACGCCCACCCATTCCATGTACATCCCCTTAGCATGCATTCACTGGTGTCTCATATTGAAACACACTATATTAGTTCTGTAGCCTTTGTACAGAAAATATATGTGAAATAAAAACAAAATAATTTCTTCACAAAACTTCTGGGGACCACATTGAGAGCCGTTCTACTCCACTACTCTGTATATGCAGTAGAAGACAAGATGTAATTACCACCACAGGCAGCAGCGGCTGAGAAGTACAAGTCACGTGGCCTTGCTTCCTGTCTCCTTGCCAAATGCCACATGCACTCCGGACTCCTCGGTCAGGCCCACCTTCAGTTTTATAAACAGTCTTGACTAGACATCCACGGCAAAGGACGTACAAAGACAAGGATTATGCTTGTTTGTGCCTTTTCAGGCCTGGACGTGCCAAGGTCCAGGCACCTTGTTCTGCTCCCCTAGGAAGTCATCACCATGTTTCTCCTAACCCCCAAGCCCAAACCCAACACTCTGCAAGTAAAACCTGGTCAAATGAAGTGCCCGCAAAGGTCACCCAACCTGGCTAATACCTCTTGTCGGCCCACAGTCTTTACCCTATCTGTGCTCAGGCGCCTTGGTGCTGATCAACGCTGATCAGCTATTGCACACATGCCTGGCATCTCCACTATCATCAGCTACCACAAACTGGACACAACCTTCATCACCGAAACCCAACTCATGCCATCCTCTTCCCATATCTTCGATGGCCTTCTACCACCCAGTTATAGCATTAAATATGAGGTATGATCAGGGAAAATGGAGTGTCCCAGTAAACAAATATCACTGGCTATGTTCGGTTCTTACCCAGCCATCATCTCATATAAAGACTCAACTGCCTTTCTCCTCATTTATGGACAACTTCACAGATGTGGTCACTTCATAGATGAGATCACAGACTTAATCTCTACAGTCTCAATCTTGCACGCAAATATCTTTCGCAGAGTCTTCAATCTCCTCGGGACCAACACAACAAAGAATGCCAGTGAAGCACTCTTGTGCCTAGCTGAATATCTAGATCTAAGTTAACATGTGCTCTCCCCCACTCCCATCAAGACGAACACACTGGACCTAATCCTCTCATCCAGCTCCCTCCTAAACTGTTCTAACCCTTTAGCCCTCAACTGGGTGGATCACTCTGCCATCCCCTTTGTGATGAATCAACTTCTGGGGCAGCAGTGGTCCAGGGATGAATATTGGTTTCTAAACCATCAGATTGGAAACAAAAGCAAATTATAAACCTCCTTGTCCAATTTTGGTAACGTGGACGGAAGGGCAGGCTTATCTCCGCAAAGTCGTAGATCGTTGGTTAGTTGCAACACAGCAAAAATACAATTATTACCCAATGATAAAAGGACTAGTCCAGTCAAAATTGTACACAAATATCTACTTTATTATTATCACAACAGACAGTTATAACATCCTGCAAAATACAACCCACCCTGTAAAGGAATGCAGAGGACAGCCAGTTTCAAAGAAGGAAAAGAGGTGCACTCTGGATACTAACAGGAGGGTAGTCGATATAGTAATAATCACAATAGTTCAAGGATACTTGGTTTCAACACAAAGGGAGCAATGGGTTGTAAAATGTCACTAGAAGCCAGGAGGACAGAACCACAATGTACCTTATGCTGTAGGAGTTCTTGGAGCTAGACAGGGTCGAGTAGGTTTCAGGGCACTTGTTTCTGCGACAGAGTTCAAGATGGGAGACAGCTGCAGGTATCAGGCGGCCGGTAGTTTAGTGAACAAAGCTGGATGGATGGCTGCAGGCTGGAATCCACAGTGGCTCGGAGTCAGGAATCATCTCAGTGCTGGTATGCGGTTTGGGAGAACTGGTTGAGGCATCTTGGAAAGCTTTATGACTGCGGCATAACAACAATAAGTGTTGCAGGTAGCTGACTTGTCACTTGCTTGGTTCAGAGACACTCTGGCACTTCCAACCTAGGAAGCTTGCTACAGAGCCTAGCAGGCCACACTGTGTGCTGGCTGTGTACCAGATCTGGAGCTGCTGGAGCGTTCTCTGGATTTGGTATCTTCCTCTGTTCCCTGGGAGATGTTTAGGGGAGGGATCTTGCTCCCTTCTTGGAGGTCTTGGCCTTCCTTCACTGGTGGAAGATGTAAGGCAGACTGTACCTTCAGTCTGGGTCCAAGGAAGAGTTCTTCCTTCTGCTTCTGGTGAAGCCTTCAGATGATCTGCCAAAAGAGGGGCTCAGCCCTCTTTTAAAGCCAAATGGACCAAAGAGATTGGTGTAGGCTAAGCCTATCATAATGAACTAATCCTGGGTCCCACAACAATCTCCTATACGGTGAGGTCATAACCAGAGTGCTTTGCAGCAGAAAAGGTAACAGGGCGAAAACATGTAATACTAAGTCCCACCCATCTTCCTGTCTGTTGTGGATCAAAGGGTCCCTCTGGTAAATGGAGCTCTCTGTGGTTCCTGATTAAAGTGGCAGGTCTCCCTTGAAGCTGCAGCGAGACCAGACTTTCTGGTTCCTTCAAACCACATACTCGTACCTTCTGAATGGGGTCCACCTCTGGGGATGACTACTGCAAACACGCAGTCCTAGACATGACATTTCATTGTCAATCGATACTGAGGGTGATAGCTGGCATCAGGTTGACACACTTGCATATGAAAGGTTGTTGGGGTTTCCTCTTTCCTGTCTCCTTTGTTAGCCTCTGCAGCCAGGCCCCAGGTGGGCATGTTTGAAAAAAAATCTGATTAGTATGTGAATGTTGCCACCCGCTACAGTACTCAACAAAAGGACATGGCAGATCCATGGAGCCTTTTCTTAGTAAATTAGGCTAGCCATGGCAGGGGGAATATTTGTCCCGTCCCTTTCTGGAGATGCACTGTGTACGCCACCTGTCAGATCCCAACTAAATATGACAGGGGGCTGTGTTTAGGCTGTTTCCTCCCAGAGTACACAGGTCTATGCGTATGCCAAGTGGTGAGCATAGGAAAATGAGTTCTTGTTAGCCCCACACATTTTCCAGAGGTTGATCTGCCATCATTCAATTTCAAGTAAAATTTCAAAAAAGTCCAGGCGAGCGCACACCCACTGTGCAGATGGTCGAATTCCTCACACCCTTCTCACTAACTCACACAATGGCAGCCCTCAAAGGCCAGCATAACGCACGAGGTTCATTCAATACTTTCCCGGTACACACCATGGTAGAAGTATTCTCTAACTTCCCTTCCTTTGAGATGGTCTCTCCCCTTTTGGACTCCTTTTGATGAATCTCAAAGGAGTTAGACAACACATACATGCCAATCAAACTATGCCGGGCCAGGACAAAACTCTCAGCCTCTTGGTGCACTCAAGAGCTCTTCAGCAACAAATGTTTAGTTATGTCAGTAAAGAAACAGTGGTCCAAGGCACGCAAACCAAAAGACCCCCTATCCCTCAAGGCCTTAGGTCCAACCATAGGATCCTCATCACCAAGGCCAAAACGAACTATTACACCAACACCATTGCTACAGACAATAACAGGAGCATGGCCATTTTTGCAGCTGTCAAGCAATACTCTAAGCACACAATGGACCTAGTGCTACCTGAATTACAAGACAAATGTAAAGCTATAAATGACTTCTTCATCAACACAATCAACACCGTCAGGACTCACATTGAGCCATCAAGACAATTAGACACCCTGCCCACAATCCTCAAACTATCAGTACAACCCTGGACTGACTTCTCCCTCCTATTACCTGAGGGCCTTTCTAAAACCCCTGCTTCCCTAAAGCCCACTGCCAACTTGGATGACATTATCCTGGCAAAAACCCTCAAACAACTTAGCGGCCTGCCACCCTCAGGATTGTAAACACATCTCTTAGCAAAAGGCACTCATCCAGACAGACTAAAGACAGGGCTCATATGCCCCCTCTTAATAAAAACCACCCTCGGCCCTCAGGATCTGGCAAACTACTGCCCTATCACCAGCCTCCCTTTCATCAGAAATATAATTTAGTTAGTCAACAATGAACTTTTCACTAAACATGTACCCACTGTTCCTGTTTTGGGATTATCAATCTGTTTGCAGTCCCAAATATAGCACAGAGAAAGTCACCATCCAAGTGGTTGATGACTTGCTGCAAATTATCCATAAAGGTGGTGTATACCTAATAATCCTCCTTGACCTCTTGGTCACATTCATTTTGATCGACCATGACATGATACAGTCCCTCCATATTCACAGAATGGGCTTTGCAGGCACCATCATAATGTGGTTCTCATGATACCTATTTGGGAGACACCAGATGTCTAGATTGATGCTATGAGTCTAACATGCCATCACATGACCTGCATTGTCTACCAAGACTTTCCCCTCTATTCTGTCTTATTCAGCCCCTCTGCACACTCCTAACCAATTCTAACATCTCAATACCGGGAGGATAGCTCAGCGCAACGTGTTCACCTTGGAAGCATGACACGAAGCAACACAGGTTCGATCCCGGATCCGCGCTTGGGTGTTTCAGCGTGTTATAAATACGCAACTAAGACAAAAAAACAATTACGCAACTAACAAACAATTCCTGTAACAGCGCCTTGGGCTGTGTGAGCGCTTTAAAAATGCAAATAAATAAATTATTATTATAAAAAATACACCAAAACGCGGACAACACTCAGCTCTACCTAAAAGGTAGGGGTTCCCAGGACATTGCTCACCTACATCCCATCCTTCCTACCATTAAAAAATGTAAGTAAAGTGCCTACTTGAAACTTAACCTTCCGAAGGCAGAATTCACCCTCTTGAGCCCACCAGCCATGAAGGCTCCCGCAGAAAGGTGGCTGCATGGCATGAACCTCAATGAATTTACCCTGCAACTCATCAACTCAGTGAAATGTCTCAAATGTACTGTGGACACCAACCTATACGTTTAACAACACATAGATAAAAAGGCACAAATAGCCTACCATTTAATCACCCTACTTTGCAAGATCAAGCACTTCCTGCTGCCCTAAGACTTCCAAACGGTAGCGCAGGCTCTGGTACTCCCTTATATAGATGGGGCACACACTCTTCTAGCAGACTCCAGGCCACACAGCTGCGCTCCCTTAAGGCAGCACACCATGCGGCAGCACGCCTGATCACTGGCACAGAAGTTCGACTACATCTCCCACACCCTACCTGGGCTGCGCTGCATACTCTTACCAGCCAAGATCCTTTTACTAAATATGCCTGTATCAGCTACAAGGCTATCTCGGCTGGCACACAATTTACTTGGGGGTCACAACATACAGACTCGAGACTAGACAGGCCCACAATGGGAAAACTAGGAGGCAGTCATTCTCCTAATACGCTCCAGTCCTATGGCATTTCATCCCAGTAATATTCCGGACTGCTAGCTCCCTCCTCCTGTTTGTAGCGAGCTGAAAACCTGGCTATTTGAATCACACCTGACATTACTTAGACTCGAAGGCTACCTGCCAGCCACCAGGTGACTATCTGCAAATCAACACAGTGCTTCCACGTTCATAGTTTTTTGTACACACACAGTACTGTGCAACATTACCGTCTTCTCTTCAACATTCTTGTATGTTAATGTTACCCTAATCACGCGGTACAGCACTCCGCTACTTCCGAGGCTAGGTTTGCGTTATGTAATTATAATAGCAATAATAATAATAATAATAATAATAATAGTGTGAAAGAATTGTGACGTAAGAATACAGTTTGATAAGATGGAAATACAGCAGAGAAGAGCAGTATGCTAGACTTTTGGAATCGGAGTGCCCTAGCATGGATTGTAGGAAAATGGTGGATATTCTGCCAATCTCATAAAGCAGAATGGTGTTTGCCACACCTCCCATGAAGGCTTTCTTCAGCCACGTCACTTCACTAATTTTTTCAACTGTTGCAGAGCCACAAAATCAGTGGACTCTGTAGGACTTGATGGCATGAAGTTGGAAGTATTTTTGAATGGCCATTTTGCTGGCAAACCTCATGAAAGGTGCCTCTGAACACATGATAAAGACTAATAAGACCTCCCTCGCGAACCTAGAGGAAATACTGATGATTTTCAAGACAGGACTAATAGCTATCCATCGAAGGACTTCTGACAACACATCTCAGCAAGACTCAGTCCAACCTTAGGAATGGAGCTCTGAATGAACCCTATGACTTTTATCATCTGTGACAAATGAGGTCTGCAACATGGATCATTTGCATTCTCCAAGGGATCGAAGGTTGGGTGAATTCACTTCTTACACTATTCACGTTGGACAAGACCATTTACGAAGCCAGTACTCAACACCTTTAATGATATCAGGCCTCCTTTACTTGAAATGTATGGGTGAGTCAACATGATTGCGGATGTCTCGCTATCACTGTGCTCTCAAAATGTTTTGATGTCTTGTAAATCCTTAATTTTTTTTACCAGGTCTCAAGCTACCACCTGGTGTACATGATTATAAGTAGTATAAGATATACATCTCTCTTTGGGCAGAACAGGTACTCTTATACAAAGATGGTTAGATTGTGAAGATTACTGTTCCTTGTGATTAGTTTTATTACCTTTGAATGTACTTCTTGTAAATTGAAGTACCAA
Source organism: Ambystoma mexicanum (assembly GCF_040938575.1). NCBI lineage: Eukaryota > Metazoa > Chordata > Amphibia > Caudata > Ambystomatidae > Ambystoma > Ambystoma mexicanum. The sequence goes on from NC_090939.1 coordinate 192,729,960, forward strand.
TTTGACCCTGCTCTTTTGTTCCTTCTAAATACACCTTAAAGATACAGGCAGTGGCATAGTCAATAGGTTTTGTCAGACATGTGCAAAGTGCAGCTTTAAATGCCCAATTAGGCATTGTTTGTTTGTTTGTTTGTGTTTGTTCGTTCGTTCGTTCGTTCGTTCGTTCGTTCGTTCGTACGTTCATTCGTTCGTTCGTACGTTCGTTCGTTCGTTCGTTCGTATGTACGTTCGTTCGTTCGTTCGTTCGTTCGTTCGTTCGTTCGTTCGTTCATTCGTTCGTTTGTTCGTTCATACTTTATTTCGGCAAGCATGCCATAAAAGTAGAGAGTACAGTACAGATTCAATGCATAGTTAAAACCCAAACAAAATAAAGCAAACATATGGCAATAAAAAATGATATTGTGTTGAGGTAGAGTATAGGATAAAAACGCTACTAAGCACACAGTAAGAGGAGCAAACACCACAAAAAGCTTTCCAGCCAACATGCTATATAAAATTGCAGTATAAATACATTAAAACATTAAAAGCATTAAAAACATTGGGTGCGATGTAGAAGGAGTAGCACATCTAATATTTTAAAGATGTTGGGTATGGGTCCCCGTGCATAGAAACAGAGAGTTTCACCATTCTGTTTGGCGGGAGACAAAGCGAAGCATTACATCTAGGATGCACCAGGAAGCCCAAAAAGCATCCATGGTCCTCACACTTGAGATGTATTGTGAACTCTGTCTCCATGCCCTGAGTTATACGTTACCCATGTGTGACCAGAGAGTCCTTGGCATTAAGAGTCCTTGGCCTCTGGGGTATTTTTGACAGCATGAGAATAAAATAAGGGCTTTAAAGAGCTTCTTCTCAAGTCACTGTAACAAGGGCAGAACACAAGAAAGTGGAGCAGGTCTTTGGAGTACTCAATACAAAAAGAACCAGATGGCCAAACATTGTGATTCCATTGTCTTTGATACAAGGGGAGAATACCCATCCTCGCCTTCATTAACAGGGCTCTCAGCTGCTTGAGCTGCATGCTATCTAAATAGCCCTCAAATCCCAACATCCCTTTAAGCAGCCAATAGCCAGGAAATTGGCTAGTGAGCGCACCCGCTTTATGGAGATTTTATCTTCTCTCATTGCTTTGATAGACTGAGCAATGTGTGCCTTGGTACCACTACCAATTTGCTCTGCAGCAATCCAAATATCTATCTGTCCCAGAGTCTATAATTCCCTCTTCAAGTAATGGCTTCATTTGCCCAGCATAGTCACTGTATGGGAACAGCTGACACATTGGGCGTGTGAAAATTCCTGCTATTCCCTCCCCATATTTGGAAGGAAAACTGCTAAAATGAGATAAATACTGATCACCTGCATTTGACCTGGTTTCATTATTTAGCTCTTGCCACTGTTTTCCAAGGTGTCTACTGTACATATTGTGAGGGGTCAGTAATGCGAGGCAGACAACTGATTGTTTTTTTCTCAAGATTAAAAATGTTATTAAAGAAATAATTTGCAAATAAATCCTTGCTTGCCGTACTCTATAAGGGAATTCCCTGCCTAGTCAAAAGACTTAGGGAATAACTCCTAACATAGACAAACTATCCCTCACACTAAACAACAAAACATTGAAGGAAAATCATAAAATAACATAAAACGATAAACAATGATCAAACAATATTTTGATGACCTTCACCTGTCCTCGGTAAATCCCTTCCCAACGGTTTTAAAGTCAACTTCAAAGTATTCAACTATGAAAATAAAAGTCTTAAACCAGTTCTTGTAAGTTCCAAGTCAAATTAAATGTTCATAAAACACAAATCTATTGGTAAAAATTCTCCAGCTTCCATTGAAAAGATCCCCCTTTCCATTTCAGTCAAGACAATAGCTCCAATGGTAATCCTGGATATCTTCTTTCCAAGATTATTCACCACAGTTTAAGGAATAGGTAAACAACTTTTTGTTCTACAACTTTACAATTGGTTAGGACCTCTGCAGTACATTTGCTTTCCTCTTAACAACCACCCTTCTACTACTGTTACCATGAGAACAGTCTTCTTTGCTCCACGGTATGCCAATACTCCAAACAACTTCAATGTGACATCCACTGACAGTTTTATACACCACCAAATCATAGGTATTTCTGCTTAATGCTATACGTCCTTATTGTTAGGCATACAAAGACAATACACTTTCACCTTTACACATAGGCAAAGCACTCTTCTTTCCTATGCTCTAAGAAAAGTGGCTGTCTGTCTTACTGCCACAAGTATACGCTTCCTCTGCCCCAAGACTGATTTTCTCTCAACTTCAGTAGTCATCAACATTACAGGTTATCTTCTTGCTCTTCTTTACAAGCACCCAGCTCCCTTCCCCAGCTTTGCTCATACCTTCTTCCAGCAATTATACAGAAGTGGAATTGCTGCTCTTCCAGCTTCAGGCTACAAGGACACTGGACCTTAAAAAACCTCACAGATCAGGTGGATAGATATGAATATGACTTGTTTCACTATTAAAGGATTCGCCTTTTGGCTTGGGTAATGCTTGTTCTCCTCGTCAGTACAACAACTTCTAGAATTAAAGAATGCTTGTTCAGAACACTACAAGGTTCAGTCTTTAAAGGGAACACAGATTTAACACACGCTACCATGCTTTAAGGTAGATCTATAACCTGGACTGCAAGTTATTGTATTCCGAGACAATCTCACAGAGGTGATTTCAGACTTTTGGGAAACACAATTGGACACATGCAAACTCCCTGTGATGTTGCATTCACTTGTACCTCTAGTGAAAAGTCAACGTTAAGCTTTCGGAAGGGTTTTCACAGGCGCTCCTTTCCCAATTAACGACACCTTACGCAAACACTACGGTTTCCACTATTAGTGCGCGTGCTAAATTTTGATTGTTAGAAAGGATTTTAAAACAACGAACAGCTTTTACCTGCATCAAAGTATATGCAAGTGATTTTAGAGCTGGATACAGTTACCAACAAGGCTTACTGAGTGAACCCGAATGCCAAGCTTCACTCACTGGCTTCAGAACAATGTGGTTGCGGGATGCTTCACTTTCCTGACTTCCTAAACTTCTACTACTGCTTTGGGCACACTTGGGACCCACACCCGTCTGCAGCATGAGTGTCTCCCGTCTGGCCACACCACTTGGGAGTCTCCTTCACTCCTCAGTCCCTCATCTTGCCTTTTGCTACAGGCCTCGGACTTCAGCACGGTCACGGCTCTGAATTCACAGAAACTCGGCACACATGGGGAAAACTCCATTCTCAGCATGTCTTCTTCAGTGCAGCCATGACAATACAGGTTTTGAGAACACAGGACCCTCTCAGAACCTGCAGGTGAAATCTGCTGTCTGCACGCTCTGGAGTCCCTTCTGTGATCACACTTTCTCATGAATTTCCAACCTTGTGCTCTTTTACTACTAATACTTCTACTGCCAGACTTCCAACTCCTGCTCCTTCTCTCTCCTTCTCTCCTCTCCTGCTGCAGCCTTTTATGCATCAAAGGTTTGGCAATTAGCTTCAGGTGTGAGCCATTAGTTTCAATTGCCTCCTGTAACGGCTGTTAGGCCTAATTTCCGGACTACTACATCTACATGCCTCTTCAGCCATCTTCCTCGTCTCAGTCCCTATGGGATTCTGGGACACGTAGTTTGTTTCATCAAAATTCAGTTTTTCCACTTTTTTAGTTTGGCACAAAGCCATCAAAAGGGCAGGATTACAGGGAAAGTTAAAAAGGTGTTTATCCCAGTCATCCTGGCCTGTTCCCCCCATTTGATCCCCCGGCAGTACACCACCCGCAGGGTCGGGATCAGAAAGCGTCTGCCTTTCACTAGCCACATGAGGAGAATCCGATCAGATTCTTCACAATATTAAGAGGTCAGAGATAATGCAACTTTGCGAGGTAGGGTTATTGCAATGTCCAACACATCCATGCTCCCAAAATGCCCTTTCTTTCGCTGTCAGAATGATTATCCTTAATTTCCTGTAGCCATGGCACCCCCATTAGGCCAAGGAATAGAGCAACTAGCTAAAAATGTTGTATGCCAATCACATTACTTGATGTTAAAGAACAAAAATCATATGAACATTAATAGAGCCATGGCCTATGAGAAGAACATTCTCTCCCACACAACACAGTACATAAGGGGTGTTCTACCTTGGATTATGCAATCATCCTAAAAGCACTAATGTGAAAGTACCTTCCAATTGTGAACTGTGTAGGCAAAGCAGAGGAGTGTGTCGGAGCCTTCATGTCAGATGCTGTGCAAAACAGGACTGGCCAATTCCTTGTTCATTTGCACTCCTTCTGACAGACAAATACCAACATTTGTGATCAGATGCAATATATCCCTGACCAATCTTTTTAACTGTATGTGGATGATATAATCCTGAGAAATGGCATGCCTAAGGGATTATGGCAGGCACACATGAGACCAGGGCCTTGTGCAAGTCTTAGCAGCCTGACCACTGCTGAGGCAAATATGGGCTCATGTCCTTAAATATTTCGTACAGAATGACGTGCCTGGGCACTAGGAGCCTACTCTGGTGGTGTGGCAACATATACAACTTTGTAGCATAACATAAAGAAAAAGAAAACAGAAAATGTTGCCTGAATGGGAAGCTTTGTGTGACGAATATGATTGGTTGAAATCTTCGTGGTATGTTTAGGAAAATGTGTCTGAGTTATTAGATGCAAGTATTGCTTGAGCTTATCTGTGCTTTGTTTTTCTAACTAACTTAAACAGTAAGTAGACTTGGAAAGGAAAGAAAAAGCGATCTATGCTGCCCTGAACGCTTAACGACATACCCATCTGATAGCACACAAAAGTTATCACCCATTGAAGATTGCTTACTCCCTATTTATTCCCTTGAAATAAAACTGCAATTTAAATCTAACCAACATTGTACAAATACATACATTTTTAGTTTGTCTTTTATAAAAAAAAAAAACATTCACATTCTTCTGGGCTTGATGAAGAAGATTAAGGGCCTGATACACTGAACGTTTTCCAATGGGATTGCGCTGTTATAAAATGCTTCTTTAAATCAGGCCCTGAGTATAATGTTTTTGCATAGCACCTAATGCCTGTTTCCTCACAAGTAAAGCAGGACAGTGCCTGAGAGTTTCATCCTGTTGGATAGGATGTTGAGTCGAATGGTGTGGCTGATGGGGCCGAAGACTGCAGAGAGGTCAAGGAATATGAGTAATGCTCTGTGTCCATTGTCAGTGATGTTGTGGAGGTCATCAAGGTTGTGAAGTGTAGCGGTCTAAGTGCTGTATCCAGGTTGAAAGCCATATTGGAAGCAGCTGAGTAGGTTGTTTGTGGGGGTTTATAGTTGCAGTTGGGTATAGGTGGAGTTTTCCACGAATCTGGCGAGGTATGTCTGGATAGTGATGGAGCAGTATTCATTAGGGAGTGTGGGGTTGAGATATGGGGGGGTCATCACAAATTGGCCAAAGTGGGAAAATGCATCAGTAAGGCTATTACCGCTCTGCCCAATCCTGTGTTTTGGGGCATTCACCTCCAGATCTAAGATGGAGGTGAATGCGCCGCATTTAAGGCAATTTTCAGCGCTATTACCGCTGTCGGACCCAATGTGAATGGTGACTTACCGAACCCAAGGCAAATTGAACCAGACGGAGTTGTGGTAATGCTAATTGCATTAAACGGTATTCTGCCGCAATTAGAGCTGGGATGCAGCCCAACTCATGATAGAGCCCATGGTATTTTGAGGAGTGTGAGAATTGTCCAGTTTTGGGAGCAGAGGAGATAGTACCATGTTATAGTAAGGACTTGATGATATTGAGCCAGTGTGATAGTGGCGATGCAGCTGGATGCAGCATGGGGTGGGCATGCATCATCCAGGAAGTGTGTAGGTTTTGTTTTGGTGGTAAAGGCGATGAGGGTGTCTGTGTCAATAGGGTGTAAGGTGTCCCATGCGTTAGAATGTTTGGGAGCAGGGGTGGGAGAGCAGAGGGCAGGACTTGCCTAATGTGATGTATTTTGGAGGTGAAGTAGTCCATGAGGGAGTTGCATACTGCAGTGGATGGGGTGTGGAAGGTGTGTCTAGTGGTTTGGAAAGGGATTTAACAAAGTTGAATAGTTTCTCTGTACGACGGGTGGCGGATTGGAGTCCTTGGAGGTAATGTGTGTCTATGGCATTGCATATGGCTATTTGGTATTTGTTGCAGCAGAGGTTGAGTGGAGTTCTGCTGGCGGGGTATAGGTTATTTTGCCAAGCTCTGTCTAGGCGTCAGACCTCTTGCTTGGACAGTGTTGTTAAACCATGGTTTATTTTGGTGGCTGCAGGGTTTTTGTGATTTGAGGGGGGCGATTTTGTTGAATGCCTATGTGATGATGGTGTTGTAATTGTTGAGGGGAGTGGAGGGGTGTCCGTTTGGGGAGTAGGGGTGGTATGAGTGGTACTAAGTCTGTGTCTGTAATGTGTTTGGTTTGTCTGGCTGGCGGTGGGGATGTGTGGCAGGTGGGGGTTCTTATGTGGTAGAGAGAGTGTGAAGGGGATTGCAAAGTGGTCTGACCACAACACCCCGGGGATTCAACTGGGCTGAGAGCAACACTGAGCCCAGCTCAACACAACCAGGGCCTCTCATTCAAGGTGCCTTAGGCTTCCTGCAGAGGTAAGGGGACCTACATGGATCATCCATGGTTGATCTATGGGCTGATTACCTGACCCCTGACCCCAAAACCACTATCTATGAAAGGTCTTTCTATCCTCAGAAGGGTCATCAAATGGGCTGAAAGCAACACTGAGCTCAGCACAACACCACCAGATGCACTCATTCCAGATACCTGATGCTGCCTGCAGAGGTCAGGGGACCAACAAGAACCCTCCAGGTTCATTCTATTACGTGACTCATGTCCCAACTCTCATTGAAGGGTCTTTCCATCAGCAGAAGGGGTTTCAACTAGGCTGAGAGCAACACCAAGCTTAGCACAACACCACCAGTGGCACTCATTCCAGCTACATGAGGCTGCCTGCAGCTGTCAGGGGACTACAAGAACCACCCAGGGTAGATCTATGGGCTGATCACATGACTGCTGATCCCCAAACTGCGATCTTTAAAGGGCCTTTTCATCCTCACAAGGGCCTTCAACTGGGCTGAGAGCAACACTGAGCTCAGCACAACGCGACTAGAGACACTAATTTCAGCTGTTCATACAGGAACCATCAAGGGTGATCACTTGACCAGGCTAACATTAAATTGCATTGGGTTCCAGCCTTACACATTAAAAATATGTCAACCCACACCTTCAGCATTTTGCATGGATGATGCATGCTTTGTTAACTCATCTTGGCACTTAGACAAAAACAGCTGTCCTAAATATAATCAAAATTAAATTGGCATTGTTTCCCCTTAAGAGTATGGTGGTAAGGGTAAGAATGTATGACACGTTTACCACTCTGCAGGATTAAGGGTTATTGAAAATGGGCTGTAGTTCCCCAGACGCTAATTCCACTGGACTGAATTATCGAAGAGAACCTGTGGTAATTCTCCCAGAGCTAATTCCACCAGAGGTATTAGTGATGGAAAATAAAATGCTAATTACACCATATTTCAAGATGAAATACCATCAAAATAGCATCAAAGATGGGCTCGAATATCAACGAAAACCCGGTGTAGTTACATCCACCCAACAGGTTGAAGTAAATCCATCCAAGTGATGGAAATAAAGCCGCAGGTGCACCAAATTAGCCGTGAAAGAGTATTGAAGGCATATACCTTCTCCAAACACAGATCCTAACAATGTGCAGCCACTAGCAGTATCAAAAGTTGTGATTCATAACCTCTTGCTGTACATTGAGATAGAGAGGCTCGGGCAGCAGGAGCATCACAGAATACAACCTTTTGAAATGTGGAGGAGATGGCTTGAAAGGAGAGTGCCCATTCCCAGGGTCAGGCCAGCACCCTGGTCACTCACTGATGGGGAGCTCATTACGCTGTACTACCTTAACACATTCACCATAAATGAGCTACTTACCTTGATACTTGCAGATCTATAATGCAGGATCAACAAAAGGTCAGCCACCCCACTGTGGGTGGTACTTCAATCGGTGAAGCACTTTTGCTCCACACTGTGGGCATGATGCATGGCATTTTGCCGCCCATGTTTTCAATAGTGCTTGCTTGGGTGCTGTGCACTCTCATGCATCATATACCTCACCACATCTCCCAGGCCACCACCCCAGCAGAGGTAAATGCAACAAAGACATGATTCGATGCAGCTGCCCACTTCCTTAACATCATTGCGGATCTGGACTGGATGCATGCCATATTGGTGGCCTTCCAGCCATCCAGAGAGGTGTATTGGAACTGTACATTCTGTAAATGTACAGGAGATCTGGATGTCTACATGACTGTTACCCATTGCTGTGCCGATTTCTCAGGTTCAACACTTGATTGCATAGTATTGCATAACAATACACTGCCAGCATACATGGAGACCCACAGAGGGCAACGGACCCAGATCCTTGGTAAGTAAATACATCATCAAACAACTCATATAGGCCTCACCAGTGAGCAGTGTAGGAAAGATGTTAGTATAGGTATTCATTTGAACTCATATTTATGTGTCTACCTTGTGGGATGTAGTAACCCACTTATGCTCTGCCCTGCAGAATCACTGTGTGCTGATGGTGCCAGAATTATCAAAATGGCCGCAAAACCCCTATGTGTGCCAAAACCTATGAAAATGGCGCTCTACAAAGCCCAAAAAATGGCTGTCTAATCTACCATGCGTGTTGTCAGTGGTGGAATAGAAACCTCACTCCTGAAACATGTCACTGGGCAGTGTTTTGCTGAAAGGAATCCAGAATCTTGTTCTCAAAGCTTTTTTCTTGGTTGCTGAAATTACAGAATGCCAGTCCCAAAACATCATCAAACATCCAATATTCTTGCTGGGTGTTACAAGTCACTTCATTCAAGAAATCATTATGAACATACAATGTCATGAAAAGCAGAATCTGCCATCAAAACATTCAGAGTAAAAATGTGGCTGCCTGTGAAATCTGTCAAAATCTGGGCACAGTACCAGCGGCCGCCTGTATGACAGCTGTCAGTGGATTCATCATAAGGAGTTAAACTGGCACAAATGAAATCTAATGTCTGAAAACTAAGTGACCTGTTGTTGAGAGTAGCCTAGGTTGTAACTATGTAAATCTCATGGTTTAGAAGCTGGAATAAATGTTCCAGCTGCTTGTTTGAAAATTGCAAGTTTTTTTTAAACCAAGAAACAATTGTAACAGAATGACATTTAAATTAAGCCTGCCAAGTTCCACAACTTCCCCCCACAAAGGCCAGGCCCCTCTCTCCACCAGGAACTCACACCCATGTAATGATTAAGGGGTGGGAGCAGAGTTTGGGCTGCTGTGGGAAGGGGACAATGGCCTTCCTCCAGCTCAAGGAGATGCTAATTAGGAAGGATCGTAAATGGCCTCTTCCAGAAGGAAATGGGAGGAGATTGCTCTTGAGCAGCAAGAAGAGGAAGGAGGCGGGGACAGACAACCATTTGTTAATTCACAAGGACAAAAAACACATTTTAAAAAGACTAATAATTTACTGTGTAAAATTGTGAAAAATATGTAAAACACAGAATTGGGAATTTAATTTTTGGCTACATATTTTAAGAGGTGCCAGAACTCTGTGCTATGCTCTGGAAATCTACCGTGGAAATCATGGTTTTACAGCAAATGTATTTGTGTCAAAAGCATTCAATTTCACGTGCTAATGCCCCTATTCAATGCGCACATTTGTGGACATTTGCTCTGAAATTGGACCATGTGTTCAGGACAAAATGGGGAAAATTCTGTCAAAAGCAGACCCAAGATCCTACAGCGACGGGGCTTGGAAGAGGATCTACTCCACAAAATATGTAATATATATGTTATTGTTGGGAAGGTTGCCCATTTGTAAATAGGTATTGTACTAAAAATAGATTTTATGTTCAAGAACAAAGGGGAGGATTCTCTGACTCATAAAACCCACATCATCATGGTGACACCTTCTTGTCGCCTCCAATCAAGGGAGAGAGGAGACTCTAGCCAATAGCCTGGAAAGGGGGTGCACTTAGGATAATCCAGCAAACACACCCCTTTATCATATGCATACATAGAGAAAGCTGAGGACTTAGAAGGACACACAGATTCACCCACTATCCTGATCCTGGCGGAGCACCCTGAAACAGAACCACCCATATTCCTTGCTCCAGACTCCAGAAACTTGGCAAGCAGAATGGCCCATTCTATAGCTGAACCACTTTCAGCTAGGCCTTGAATTTAAAATTCCAGAAACCAGAATTCACCCCCCCAGAAACCTAAGGGGAACAAAAGAAACAGCTGGGCTGTGCTGTAACTGCTTCCCTGCTAAAAGAATTATTACCAGAATCAAAAGACCCAATCCAGTTGTGCTGTGCTGTGCTGTGCTGTGACCAGAGAGCCATTGCAGACCCAGTGCAGTCGTGCTGTGCCGTGCAGACAAGAGCGGCTTGCTGCCCAGTCCGGTGTGGCCAGCAGAATTCCTGTCCAGAAATCTTGACGGACCAGAATTCCTGACGGTTCTGTTCAAACATATATAGTGAGTATCCATAGAATAAGACTGTGTCACTAGCATATGTATTATCCATAGTTTATCCCTATCCAAATCCATCCTATCTTGTCTTCAGAACCTGCATTGTTAGAAATCTTTTTTTTGAATTGCCTGAACTCTCTCTCTCATCCCTACTATCTTCCTTCTGTCTTAGTATTGTTAAAAATATCTATGCGCTGATATATTTCATCTGAAGAAGGTAAGCTCCTCAGCAAGGCAGTTGCCCTGATCCAGTGGCTGTGCTTCCGTGTGGTATTTGCTTCTTGATAGTCATCCCCTAGTGTAAAGAAATCCTGTTTGTCTTTAAAAGCATTTCCCTGTTTTTCCTTTCTTGCGCCTATCTCAGAAAAACAACCTCCACTAAAACGTCCATAACTTTCTTAATTTTCATGCTGGAAACGAAATTTCAACTTCTGCTTTCCATAGAACCAAAAACCGCATCTCAAATCCATATAATTTCCCCGCAATCTCAATTACTGCACACAGAAAAGTTTGTTGCAAATTTTGTTTTAGGAAATTTCTATCACGCTTAAAACAGCTTTTGATTGCACCCGACCTCAGTTTTAAGTTTTCACCTTGCTTATTAGTGTCAAATCATTGATAGTGTTTGTCTGTAACTATCTACAGCGGCTCCCATTAGAATTTAAACAATTTCAGTCATTTAGTCCATATTTAGTGTTTTACCCAATCCATTCTCAGATAACGTTAAAACCATTTTGACAGTTTGCCAATCATTTCTGTTTCTCTCTCGTGTTGCTGGGGGGAAATTGGGATTGACAGTTGTTTGAATTCTGCATTCCTGAATACCTACTCTCTCTCTCCTTCTATCTCTTTATATTGCATATTGGGTGCTGGGGGATGTGCAGGGGGAAATAGTAACTACACTGCTATTTGATTTGAACACATACACAAAAGTATTATTTCTGTGCTGAATTGTTTTTGCTCATTATTACTCCTTGTGATTAAAGAGATTGCTTAGTGTTACATCACCGAATTGGTGATCATTGTATACCCATTAAACAGAGTGTGATTATATTGTGAACTACATAAATAAATATTTTCACTTTGTAAACCAGCCTGATTCCTGGTTCAGTGTGACCGGGGGGTTTCAAGAGAGGGGCGTGATATAAGTTGTACATTGTTCAGAATAAAAGAACTTTTAGACACAAATAAATAAGGATTTCAGTTGTGCATTACACGCTAGGCATTGACTTAGGTGAAGTGCCGGATTGAAATCACTTACAGATTGGGGGCTCGTCACAAGATTTCTGAATTAGACATACCACTTGTGACAGTCTAAGACAGCGTGCTAACTGACGGGGTACATAAACCCTGTTGGGCTACCAAACTTTGTTACACTGTAAAAACACCCTTCAATAGAAACTCTCTAAGGAGTTTGGCCGGTTTTGCAAAAATAAAATAACTCCTGTAAGTCAGAAAGGAAATTAATGTTTCCGGAATGGCGACCCCAGTAGAAATTAATATGGCAAAAGAACACCTACTGCACAAATTATTTGTCAGGGGTGAATAGACAATGCAGGATCAGAATGTTTGGCTGCAGGAAATCGAAGAACAAGCCACTGCCACAGGATTAGATATATGGCAGAATCAGCGTCCATTACATGTGGCACTTAGTGAATTGTACATGGCCCCTAAGGTAAAAGAAGAGCAAAGTAAAATTGCCAAAATAGCAGCATATCTGTACCTCCACATTGGAGCAATGCAGGAAAAATATGCCGAAAACCTAGATCTGGCAAACCGGCAACTGCAATCATTAGAAAAAATTCAAACTGATTTGGTCTCTGCAGAGCAAAGGCTACAAAAGAGCCAAGAATCAAAAAATGAAACCAGACAGTACTTGATAAAAGTAAAAGGAGATCTGGATATCCTGCAGCAAGAGAAGGTAGAGCAGGATACCAAAGTACTGGCGCTGCAAAAAAAGTGCCAAGAAAGTTTGGACTCTCTACTACGGAGCCAACAAAAGCTGGAGCAGCAGTTAAGCTATAATAGGGCCTGCACAGGGCAGATAACTGCCCTGGAAAATCAGATTGATGAGATAAAAGAGGAAAATAACAAATTAATTCTCAAAGACCTTGACTTCCAGACAGAATTTGCTGAAGAGCGCCAGAAAGCTGGTGCACTCAAAAAACAAAGGGACGACCTGGCTGCACAGAGGGGTACTCTAATTCACGAAAGGGACACCTTAGGCCAGGAGGTTGGTTATTTAAAAACCAAGATGGAAGAAAACCACCTGGCCCTTCAAAGACTGGGTGAGCTCCTCTAGCAAAGAATGACCACTCCAAAATTACACAGGAAGCACAGAGAGACAATGAGACTCTCTGTGAGAAAAATGACAGGCTCCACAGACAGGTAGCTATGCAGGAACAACTCATAGAGACTGGTAAGGCATTGATAGAAGAACAAAAGGCTCAGGTTCTTGCATGGCAACAAGGAGTAGGGGCTGAGAGAGATGATGTCAGCTAGGAGAGGGAAACACCTGAGCATAACCTCAGGAACCGTGGCACCAGAGACTTTCATCTCTTCAACTCCATGGACTCTGCCTTCCCCATGTCCACTGGCTCACATGAGCCAAGGGCCACAGGGATGGCAGACTTCATCCGATGAGGAATATGGGACCAATAGGTCAGCGCCTCCCAGAAATGGATGGGCGTGCATCTGTGTATGGGTTCCCAAGTGCTAAGGCCATCTTCTCTGATCAGGCAGAATCCAATGAAGGGAGAATCAGAGAAATGGATCCTCTGAAATACCACTTGTCCAGATATCAGACAGTAAAATTTAGTGGTGAATTCCATGAGGGTAGGCCCATTAAGAGTATATTAAAAACCTCTTCCCAGCTAGGACAGTGGGGGGGGGGTACTCAGCCAATCCTGGGAGCAAGGAAGAGTCAGAAGACTCTTCTGAGCACCACAGGACCCAAGAAACTAGGCCCCCACATTTTTCCAGCCATTCCCAAGCTCGCAGAATCCAGGCACCTCTGGTAGCACTGACTCTGAGTCAGAGGATGAGTGGACCAGGGTGACCCGAATTAAGAAAGCCAATAAAGTCAAAAGGGCCCTGATCAAGGATCCCCTGAAACAAATAAAAGCCATTAGGAGCGTCATCACGCCCTATCACAAGAATGCAAAATATTCGGTTTGGGAGCACCTTGAGCTATTTGAACAGATGATGAACACTTTCCATCTGAAGGACAGCCAAGGCTGAATTCAGTATGTGAGTGGACATTTTCTCCTGAGTACTCCAGCTTCTTTGCGGGGCTGGAGGATCAGAATCATTCCAGATGGTCCACCTATAGGGCAGCCATCCTGAAACATGTTTCCGTTCACAGGAATCCTCAAGAGGCTCACAAGGCAGCCTATAACTTACAATGTGGGGAAGACCAGGCGCCACAAGAATTTGTTCAGGAATTGAAACGCGCCTTTGCACAGACTACTAGAAGGGTGCGCACTGACAGCAAAGAATTTGTAAACACTTTCTTTCATGCTCTCCCCAAGTATTTTATGACCCAGCTAGTGAGGGACATTCACAAGAAAAGATCACTAGACTGGGTCATCGAACAAGCAACACCTCTATGAGGTGCAGAAGCCGTTGGAAAACGAAAATAATCCCAAAAGCCCCAAAACAACTAACACCCCTGCTGCTGCTAAAGTGGCAGAGGTGAAGGTTGCCCCCATTTTAGATTTGGAGATTGGGGGGCCTACAAACCTTCCCGCACAGAATCCAAACAATCCCAAACCCAGAAGGCCCTCGGGCCAGTCACAAACAGGGAGCCAGGGAGGCAACCCTACAAATGGGACCTCTAACTCCCCTGACTACATCGGCCCACGCTACAAGAGGAATAGACCCATCCTGGGTTATGTGTGGAGTCCTCCGGGACAAGGGGGGGACCAACCAGACAGTAGGAAACCCAGGGAACTTCCCTCCTAACTTACCCCAGGAGGGCAAAAATTCCCCAAATACTGGACAAAATGTCTTTCCTAGGTACCCACAAAATTTCAACCCCCAAAACAATCCATCCTTCTTTCCCCACCTTCCTGAGCCCAGATAGTCCAATCTGGGAGAGGTGAGGCCAAGGTTGTAGGGGTACCCAAACTTTCCCAACCTGGGGTATTTTGTGAGAAGGGATAGCTACCCTTCCCGGGATCAGCCCAGGGGAGACATGAGGACCCCGTACCAGCCAGAGCGGGTGTCCCAACCGGAGCGCCAGGTCCAGAACATGGCGCAGGATCTGGGTCGCATGCTGAACCCTCAGATGAGCATGGTGGCTCAGAATGCCTCAAATCCAGGATCTGCTGCTCCAGGGCAATGACGGGGGAAGAGCCCTGACAACCTACCGGTCCCCAAAGAGGAGGCACAAGGAGAAGAGGGGTGTAAAGCCTTGGAGGAAGCTTCCTTCCGCATTTGGAGAAAACCCCTGGAAACCCAGGAACTGGAACCAAAATCTCCTGCCCCCGTAAGTCTGCCTTCCAAGGAGCAGAGGAGGGGTAGGAGAAATAAAGAGCCCAAAAAGACCCATTTTGTGGAGGAGGTCCAAGTCTTCTAGTTTGAAGGAGAGGGTTCCTCAGAGGATCCTGGGAAAAGGATCTTCTCCTTCGGGGATGGGGGAGCTCCTCCCAAAGAAAAATGGGTCCCAAAGGATCCAAATCCAGACTGGATAGATGTGGGGACTGAGTTAGCACCGCCCATCATCAAACCCCAGAATCACCAGCACGAAAATCCCCTGGTTCAAACCCATCTTGGTGACTGCCTCCAAAAAGGGGCAGAATCAGAACCAGGGGAACCCGAAACGTCCCCCATATGTAGCTGTCACCTTTTTCTTCCAGATTCCCAAAACTCCAAACAGAATCCTGCACAAATCACCTTTCTGTCAGTGTCCAAATCCAAGAAACTAACCCACCAGTTGTCCAAAAATGTACATTATCTTTGCCCCTTTGAGGAGAAGGAGGGAAGATTCTATGCCCTGGTCCAAATACAGGGGCAATGTACAATTTTGGCACTGGTAGACACTGGATCCCAAGCTACCCTTCTGTCAAAAAGGGCCTTTGTCCAACTGAATTTGGGAAGGGGGGGAGAAATACCAAATTCCTCTCACTCCTCTTCCTGGACAACTTCTGAACTTCGACGGGCAGGAAATTCACATCGAGGGGACTGCAGATTTGGACATTAAAATTGGGTGACACAAGGTGAAGCACCCGTTCATAGTTGTGACTCCAGGGGGCACACCTTGTTTTATAGGGAATGACATCCTGCGTGGGTTGTCACCCCTCATAGATTGTGTAATCAAGGTCCTCTGGACCCACACTAACCGACCAATAAAATTGAAACATAGTGTCAACCATGTTAGTTTAAACGGCACATGCCACATGGTTGAACAAAAATCTGACCAAATAGAATTTCACTTCCAGAATAATCAAATCCCAGATGTGGCAGTAATTGCAGTAGGACAACAAACTGGTGATGGGGAGGCCTCTCTATTTCTGAAAATCAACCTTCCTTCCAGTCGAAGGTGGCATTCCACATTGGAGGCAAACACTATGAAATTCTTTACAAATTCACAATCAGAAAATTCACCCAGAGCGTAACGAGCGGACTTAGCAGCCGACCATCGTCACGGAACAGTGCATACCTGGCGTTCGGCTAAAACGATTTCTGAAATTATTATGATGAGCAACAGTTACAGGTGTATCCGGCATCTCTTTTGCTTCTTTCATATTTCTGTGCGTTAAGCCCTGAGGAGAGAAGGGCTGAGATATCTCGCTGTTTGGCTGTTACCTGGACGCAGAGAAGAGAAGAGGAGGTGCATGTGCCTTTAACTAATTAAGCTGGCTCTAAGCAGCTGACTACAAGTGGCCGCCTCCACCGCCCTTGCAGCGTTAAGCCCTGAGGAGAGAAGGGCTGAGATACATCGATAATGTCGGACTCCATTCCATCTGCCCGAAGAACAAGGGCGCAAATACGACGCGAGGCGAAGGCGCAGAATGAAATCACTCCTCACGCATCTGCAAGTAAAGTAAGCCGATTCTTTTCATGTTCCTCAAATCCTGACTCTGTTGTGGATGAGCAGATTTATGTTTGTCAGGAAATACCTGACGCCGGGGATTCTACTTGCATGTCTGAAAATCGCACACCTCATCCAGACGTGGTGTCGTTTGATTCTAAACTTTGTGGAGCGGCTTGCCCCCTACCATATGTTAGCATGTTGGACGAGGGCATGATCAGGGTCGATGTCCCCTTAGTAGCTCCACAGGCGGGACTGTTATCCGCGGACACCAGCGGCTGTGAAGGTAATGTGTGCATAGTTGCTCAGGATGCGTGTGGGAATTTAGAAAAATCGGTTGGCTTACCTGACGCTGGGCTGTATGCTGATCCGCTTCTGGACGAGGCGGGTGGTGGCGGTAGGTTGGCCGCCTTGGCGGGGGTGCAGGGCCCCGGAGCTGGCGGTGTTGGTGGGAGCGCTGTAGGTTCTCCTGCGGCGGCTAACCTGGGGATGGTGCCTGCGGGCCGCGTGCACCGATGGGTCTAGCGGTGTGCTCGTTGCTGTGTGCGCGAGCAAGGCAGATGGATGGAGAGACGGCGCTCCTCTGTTGTTTGCAGCGACTCCTGGCATGCTGCAGCCTGGTAGCAGCCCCGTCCAGCTTACTCCAATAAGTTCCAGTTCTCCTGTTCATCTGTCCCGCACGGCCTTCTGTCCGACTTTTTCAGCCGATGAGATTGCTCACTCTATGCAGTCAGCGATGAGCTTAGGTCAAGATTGTGCCCCACGTCCACAGGATTCCCACTCTGATAGATCTGTGTGTCTGCCACAAGTGGACCCAAGTGCACAGTTCACTGAAAACAGGAGAAACTCCTTGAGTGTCGTGACTAAGGTTCTGGAAAACTTAGTAGCAATGAATAAAGAGTGTCTTGCAAACACCAATAAAGGTCCTACTTCTCCTACGTTGAAACCTGACAAACACACCACAAAAAGGCAAACATCACAACTAAGCGGCTCAAATGAAGACATATGGTCTAAGGTGTGTTACAAACGTTTCAAAACTAATAATCACACTCCAAGTAATCGTGAACAACACGAGGGCCTTGAAAATGTGTTGACCTCTCAGAAAAGGTTGACCACGCAACAACACTCTAACAGGTCCCTTATGTCTTTTACCCATACCTCACAGCGATCTGCTACCAACGAATGTCTGTCGGAAGACTCACAAGACTCCTCGTTGATGGAACGTCCATTTCCGAAAATACGCCACACTAGAGAAAAGTCAGAAACGGCTAATCGACTTTAACCACCAGTGTTTAGTGCCAAAGACAGACCCACTATGCCTCATGCTGAGCTACAAACCTTAATAATCTCATCTATGACGATGTCTATGGCCCCTTATATGAAATTATATGGAGCCATGCATGAAGCCACTCAGGATCTGACAACTGTTGTGGCTCTAATGCATTCGAAATTAATTTGGATTGAACAAGTCTGTGATCAGTCTTACAACGACCAACAAGAAGGAATGAAAAGATTAGACGGATCATGTATTCTGTTAAATGAGCAAAGGAAAAACGATGCAATTGACAACAAACTCTTGGCAGAAGTAGCGAGAGAGGTGCTAGCTTTGTTTAAATACGATGGAATGACCTCAAACCTGCAAAAGCATCAAAACACCTCACCAACTGTGAGCAAGTTATCAACCCGATTTAACAAGTCTTCAAATGAACGCGGCACAGGGGATCCAAATCAAAATACTCAAGAGCACTTAGACGTGATTGTAATCCATGAAGACGTGCACCCAGGCCCGTCGGCCTCGACGGATCCTATATTGAAAAAGCTGGCGACACCGCCAACTATAAGTGCGGTAATTCCCCCAAGCACGACATCAATAACGGGGAATCTGCCCATGCAAGACTCAGAAACCATGCCTATAATGACGACAACTTCCGAAGATACCACTCCTGACATTTCATTCCACACTGCATTTGAACAGGCGAGGGGGAATCTGAACCAAGCATTACGTGACTCCCAGGTGGCATCTTCCTCTCAGGGAAATTTGGGCGCTGACGCTTCCAATATTATCCCCTCTGCAATATCTGCAGTGGATTCAGTACCCAATTATTCAGTCTTCAATAGGGTGCCACAACCGAAGGTGTTGACTTCTAAGCCCCTAGCCAATCTACCTTCAAAACAGGCGAAGAAACCTAAAAATCAAAAAGGACTTAGAAACAAGGCACTACATGGTGCACGGAAATTTCTACGCAACATAAACATGGTCCAGAACGTGGCAAGTAACATAAACAAGTGTCTAAAGGCAGCCTCTTCAATCAGTGGGAAACCGCAAAAAAAACCCTCAGACACAGAAACTTTTGTAACACCTGACGCGGTGGCTGCGTCAGGTTCAAAGCATGACCTATCAAGTGAGCTGTTGAACTTATCAACGTACGACAAAGTGAGACACGATATTCAGGACGTGGAGGCTGATTCTACCTACGAAAATCAAGAGGTAGAGGTCGTCCTTACCTTGACAGATGTAGAGAAAGTCAACCAAATTAACATTGTTGCTTTGGCATATGGCCCTGGAAGTGAACCTCTTGCTGTCCAAATCATTCCAGGTATCACCAATTTAAGCCCTTGTTCCGTGACTGGCACGCAAACGACTCAAGATGTATTGTCCTCTGCAAGAAGAACTTGTCAAATAATCAATGAAAAGGAAGCCCATCAGGGGCATCTTAAATCGTTGGATAGTCCGTTGTTTATGACTCTACACGAAAAAAGGATGCATGTCACTACGGAGCAGGGGTCGTTGGCCCCTGGAAATATTTAGACAAATCCTTATGTCCCCGTTAATCTGGCGGCAGCAATGCTGCATAACGATACCGTAAAAATATCAGCCATTGATATGATTGACCATGGTGATCGTCAAATACGTATTTCAAAGGCTTCCCTGAATGACGTTTGAATGTCTCAGCCCAGAACGTCGAGAGGCTCGAGTTCGATGTGCCCTATTTACAAACTTGTTATTGAAAGGCTAGATTCCTCTGATAATCTAATATTGAATCGAGGCAACATAATCAGGCATTTACACCTCGTGCCAGCCCTACGGGCCATAAACTCAAACGACCTGAAGATCGTGGAGTTTTTCAATGAAAAAAGGAACGATAAGGTGGTGCTTCATGTCTCGTCGCCTATTGTTGCTTCAACAATACTGGACGCTAATATTGCCTTGTTTTCCCTAGGTTTTGAAGTCTTTAAATACTCTGAAACATCTCATAAAATACCTAGTGGAGTAGAGGTCCCACACAGCCATGAAGTCCTAAGTAAGGACTCTTGCGTGAGTACGCTGAAACCCATGGATCAGAGTGTCATCGACGTACAAACAACCCCTTGTTCATCAAATCAGAAGGCATCCTTGGTTGGAAACAAACAGAAACAACTGGAAAACCCTTGCCATGACCAGATACTGGAGGTTTCTGAGATGGAGCAACAAAAAGATAATATACGATTCACTATACTCTGTAATGTCAAACAAGATGGATTGAGTGTTCCTAGTAATAAATCTTTCAGCCCAAGTGGCGGTAAGCATGAGTGGCAATGGTTGTCTGCAGCCCTATGCAGCAAAAATCCCCAATAATGCCGGATCGAGGCACCCAAATCTTTGTGTAGATTGGCTTCTTGGAACACTTGCGGATTTTCACACCTGTTCAAATCAAATTGGCTTGCAACAATCGATATTGCATGTCTCCAGGAAACCTGGCTACGAGAAACCCCAGTCGTGGACGACTTTGAGGTGGCCTTAAATCCTGCTCTAAAGTCTTTAAAAGGATGCCCGATGTCGGGCATGGCCACCATGGTTAGGAAATCCTCGTGCTGGAGGATTGCGAGTTCGACTAACTACTCCCCTTTCATCCAAATAACCTTAATGACAAAACCAAAACACGAAGTGACGCTATGTTATGTGTTGTAAACCTGTACTGGCACCACACGAATGCTGGAAAACAGGTATTCATTGATCAGATCATGGAAATAGTTGATGAACTGTTGGAAACGAATGGCTGGCCGAATGTTCTCATCTGCAGTGATTTAAACATCGACCTATTTAAACCATCTGGCCCTGAAAAAACTTCTTTGGCCAAGTCTTGGTCGGAAGAAATGACCCTAAGAAACGTACTACTTTTAAATGGGAACACTTGTGATGATATGCCGCCAGCCTCTACGTGGCATCGTGATGGGCAAAGGTCAACAATTGACTATATATTTGTGTCAGAAGCCCTACACCCACGGATAACATCACTGAAAATTATTAAAAAGACTGAAAGCGACCATAACATGCTAATAACAGAATTTATAACTGTGTCAAAACAGAATCTAGAGCTATGGCCTCATAAAATCCAGGTGGATTCCAATAGAGTAAGATTGAGACTCGAAACACATAATGTGGAACACCTGGTAAATCTCTTCTGCAAGACCTGCCCAAACGTTGACTATGACCACCTTTTGACACATTATAAGCCCAAGCAAACGGGTTTCAAGAATATGGCCTTTGTACGCCAACACAGCTTTGACCGGGAATTGCTGATACAAAAGCGTCTTATGCATCAAGACATCAGAAGGCTGAAGTGTACAAATGGCTCAACACACTCACGTGACGTAAAGGCGGTTAAGCAAAGATACAAAAAGTGGCTAAAAGCTCACAAGCATGTTATGTCCCAAAATGATGCAGAACAGATGTTGATGGTCCTAAAAAATAAGAACACTAGAGACTTTTGGAGGCTTATGAACAATCAGCACGCCCCAAAAAAAGCCATCCAAGCCTGTATGGTGTCTGAATCAGATTGGATAATTCACTTCGAAGGTTTATAAAAAGCATCTGTTTCAACTGACGGCCCAGTTAAACCAACACCTAAACCATGGGCCTTGTTTTACCCAAAAGATGAAATAGTGACCATCATTAAAAAAGCGAAAAATTCATGTGCACCTGGTCCTGACGGCCTGACAAATTTTACTATTAAACGACACCCAGAGCTATGTGCAGAGATCTGTGTAACGTTGTTTAATCGAGTAAATTTAAGTGGCCAGATGCCAAAATCCTGGAAGACTGCAATAGTTGTACCTATCTCCAAAAAAGGCAACAGAGCAAACCTGAAAAACTATCGTCCAATTGCTCTATTAGACGTCCTAGGTAAGATCTATGCCACCATGCTCCAACAATAACTCGTAGCCTGGTCCCTAACTTCGAACCACGTGGATAAGCGCCAATCAGATTTCGTGAAACAGGTGGGATGTTCGCTGAATTTACTCCTGCTAATCATTATCAAAATGGAAGCGATAAAATCAAATACGAAGGTCTATCTAGCCTTTATAGACTTCTCATATGCATTTGACACCATCAATAGAGCGATCCTGTGGGAAAAACTGAAGCGTTGGGGATGCCCGTCAGACTTAATAGCGGCAATCAAAGAACTGCACACGAACACCTCTATTCGAGTAAGGCTGGATCAATCGGGGCAACTATCCAAAGTAATTAACACCTGTAAAGGAGTTAAACAGGGGTGCCCGTTAGCTGCAGTACTATTCAGCCTTTTTATATCGGACATAGTTGAAGCAATTGTGGCAACAAAATCATTTCCGCCGAAAGTGGCCAAATCACATTTAAACTGGCTTCTATATGCTGATGATTTGATCATTCTGGACCGGACGCCCATTGGGTTACAAAGAAAGTTAAATGCGGTTCAACAATATGTCACATAAAATGAATTACTGATCAACACAAAAAAATGTGAAATATTGGTCCTGCAAAACCTAAAAGGCGGATGGGTGGCGCTGAAACGCACCCCTAATTGGACGCTAGGCCATGAACCTCTGCAAATATCTGCCAGTTTTAAATATCTGGGAATGCTCATAAGCTCATCAATAACGGATGGACCGTGGCAGGCCGACACAAGAAGAAAATGCAAACAACTTGCAAACCAGGCACTAATTATCCACAAAAGATATGGTAAATTTTTCGTTAAAACCTGTTCTGGCCTTCTACCATCAGTAGGTAATCCCCATATTGACATACAGGGCTGAAAATGCCTTCGGCTGCTCTTATGAAATTTGGGACTCATTAGAGAACTGCTTTTGGTCTAAAGTCTTAGCACTCCCGAAAGGCGTGAAGACTGCCTGCATAAAATACGAATTATCGATAATATCGATCCATGCGAGGATTAGCTGGAGTTTGCTAAATTTGTATCGTAAAACACGCTCTAGAGCACAAATCCCTCAATTGGACATCTTCTACGACGGTTCAGCTGGTAACTCCAATGTCATCGCAATGTGGTCAAACAGATGCGAAGTATCATTACAGAATTACGACATAAAGATTGAGTTGCTCCATGAAAATCCGGATGCGGCAAAGCTTAAAATCTGGCGCATTGACTGGGATCAAACATGCACAAAGAGAGCGATTACCAAATCAATGTGTGATGTGCCATTGGAGGCACGTGCCTTCAATACCCTGCAGCGTTACACCAGTCTGTTTCCAGACCCACAAGCACGAAAGCTGTTCTTACTGTTTAGGCTAACTTGTTCAAAACTACTGAACGTCTTCGCTTATGGAAGAGTAACGAGCACCTAAAACCTGAATGTAGACTTTGTCTGCTAGCTAAAGAATCACTCAAACACTTAGTGCTATTTTGCCCCAAGCTAAAATCTGAAAGATCAATGCACTTGGGCCCATGGATGTAATCCATTCATCTTTATGTGCTGATGACTGGTGGAATCAGATGTACCAAGGAACCGACTTGAAACTGATATTTCCATTAACACGTTTTTTGGAGCAAATTGAAAAATGTCTGATGTTGGCACCAGTAGAGAAACAAATTAATAAAAACTGACACAGTATAATCTGTTTGATAACTTTGTGGATGGAGATTGCCCAAAAGACTACAACTGATGATTGTCTGTTTGTCTACATATTGTTTTGTTACTTGTACATATGTTGTCATTTTAAAGGTTTGTAAAAAACAATAAAAAATAATAAAAATAAATACAATCAGAAAATCCCACTCCTATAGTCCAGAAAGATGAGAAATCACCACAAAGCTTGGCTGACATTCAGAAAATTGGAGAGCAGTTGTTCATCCCTATTCAGTTAAATGAAGGGAAGGACTCTGTTCCCGCCCGAGTGTGTGAACAACAGTAAGAGCGTCATCAGTGAAGCCATGTTCCGCAAACTCCCAAAATATCTAGCCATTCCCACATTTAAACTGTTAGACAAATGGGAAATGGACCTGAAACACCCAATTCCAAACATCTCCTGCTTAGCAGGTGTATGCTCAAAATGTCCATAGGCAACAAGAGCATAGTCCATAATTGTTGGTTCGTGCGAGATATCCCTGCCGCATTTTACTTAGGCAGTGGCCTTCTCAATCACTTTGCCAATAGTTTGGACCTAATAAACTTGAAAGCTTGTTCCCGATTAGCGGGTAATCCCATGGACTTTGATGACCCAGAGAAAGCATTTCGGTCAGCTCAATTGCTGCCTTATGCAGTTGAAATTCTGATTGGAGAGGAAGTCACCATCCCAGAAAGGACCTGACAATTCTCACTGGAAGTAAAAATTAAAAGAGGACAGAAACTGAAAAACGCTGATGGCTATATTCAGCTTAATGCCCACTTCCAACAGCAAGGGTTGTGGGTAAACCCAACACCACTAGTCAACATAGAACACAACACCATTCCAATAGAGGTGGATAACAGCGACCTAACGAGTATCGCTCTGGCCGCAGGCACCATTATTGGAATGGTGGTTGATGACTGCCATTTTTCCATAGATTTAGGTAATGGACTGTTAGGACCAATCCCCAAGGACTGTTTTGAGAGTGATAGCGGCGATGACGCAACACCAGACAGGATCTTCACCCAGCATGGGGGGGATTTCCTGGTGTACACTTCCTGCTCTTGTGGTAAGGAAGATGTGACCTGTGACTTCAGGAGGGATGAGGTGATCTGTCAAGTCCGCGAGGACTGTCTTCTGCACCTGAAGCCACCAGTCCAAATCAGCACTTTGGCCAGGGACTTCTTCACTCAGCTGGAGTAGGCCACTGAGATAGCAAAACCGGAAGTCTTTCCAGGCTTCAGGCAGATGGTTGAAGAGAGAGTCAACCTAGCTGATGCCTGTGAGACTCTGGAGCAAAGGCAAAGATTGAAACAAGTTTTCTTAGATTTTCAAGATCTCTTTGCAGTGGACTCATATGACTGTGGTCGCACCGACATCCACACAACAACAATTCCCACGGACCCTGGCATAACTCCAGTGTTTGTGAAGCAATATCGCTTGCCTTGCGCTTCAATGGAGTCCCTTACTGAAATAATTAAGAACCTTGAGTCCCGTGGGATAATTCGTCCAGTCCACAGCACCTTCAATAATCCAGTGCTGGGGATTTTAAAACCAAACAGCCAGTGGAGACTCTGTGCTGACCTTAGGGAGCTCAACAAACGGGTCCATATTTCCCGATGGCCTCTTCCCTACATTGACCAAGGGCTGGCCCAGATCCAGGGGTCACAGGTATTCACTGCAATAGACCTGACCAATGGGTACTGGACTGTACCTGTCAGTAGGGAGGACCAATACAAGCTGGCCTTTACCTTCGGGGGGCAGCAGTATACATGGACCCGAACTCCCTTCGGATACATCAACTCCGGCAATGAATTTAACATTTGTCTACACTAGGCCATGCCCAACTTGGGTGAAAGGGGTACCCTGGCCTATGTGGATGAAGTTTTAGTCAAAAGCTCAACTGTGGAGGAACACATAGCGGAGATCTGTTATGTTCTGACACAGTTGAGGGCTGCCGGAGCAAAACTCTCCTTTCAAAAGGCACAGTGGTGCAGAACCTCTGTCAATTTCTTCGGGCATGAGATAACTCCTCAGGGTCTCTGTCCCCAGGAAAAGAAAGAAGAAGCACTCCAGAAATTAAAAGACCCCACATCTCTGTGGGAACTAAGGAGCCTCCTTGGACTAACTAATTACAGTAGAAAGTTCATTGAGGACTACGCAGAGATCACAAGACCCCTGATCCATCTTTTGAAGGGGGGGTCAAGTTGGAGTGGGGTCCAGAACACGCTGAGGCAGTAAGACAGCTCCAAAGAAGCCTCTCACAAGCACCTTGGCTAGCTTACCCTGTCAAAAACAAGGAGTTCTTCTTGGAGACAGGGTTCTCAAATACATGCTTGACTGCAGTATTATATCAAAATCATGACAAGGTCAATAAAGTAATCTCCTATGTGAGTAAGACTTTATCCTCTGAGGAGGAAAAATTCAACGAGTGTGAGAAGGCACTCCTGGCAACGGTGTGGGCATTGAAGAATTAACGCCTGTTTGTCCAGGGGGAACACATCATAGTGTTGTGAATATTACCAAATTACTTCCTGGATTCTGTCAATGCAAGGCTTTCCTGTGGAGGTCAGATATGGCCAAGATAAGAAGAGTCCCCTCGCGCAAGGTCTGGCTGACTTGCATGATTGTGCCAGTGAAAACTGTCTTGAGGACGAAAGTTTTAAAATCAAGGACAACATGGAGGCATACCTTAATTCCCCACACAAAGTCTATGAAGAAGACCAGTGTGATGGAATGCCCACTGTCTATGTGGATGGGTGCTCCTACCATGTTGACAACAACGGGGAAATAGAAGTTGTGGCCGGCGTAGGGAATGCATGGGTGAATGATGCCCCAGAACCCTCCGCTGGGTACAAAATCGCTCCCCGAAGTAGTCAAGTGGCAGAGTTGATGGCTGTGCATCAAGCCATCCTCACTGCTGTCCAACACCAACTCCAAAAACTGGTCATAATCACAGAAGCATGCTATGTGCTAATAACAAACCATTGAAACATGGAAAATTAATACAGAATATTGATGATCTTGTCACCTCGAATGGGATGACCATCTACTTGAAAAAGATCAAGGGTCATTCTAAAGTAGAGGGACCAGACAAAACTGGAAATGACCTAGCTGATCAGCTGGCCAAAACCAGAGCCATCCAAGGGGATCTACTTGAGATCGAGTCCCTGTTGGGGGAAATCCAGGTCACTGCTATCACTAGGTCCCAGACAAATGCTCACAATGAACTCTCAACTGCAAAATGGAGTAAGGAGACCCCAGGTGCTGATTTGATTACGGCTCAAAAAGGGGATCCAATAATTGTTAAGTTTTATCAACACATTGAGGACCCTGAGAACTTTCCCCTGATGGATACTGATAACATACGGAAAGAGGACCTCAGAGTGTCCATACTTCCAATCCGGAACCGGCGAGGAGAACCTGTCGATCCAGCACTGATGGGAGAAGCAGATTAAATTTTCCACTTGGACCAAAAAGAAAGATTGACATCCCAATCACCCGACTTCCCCTTGACAGAAAGTCAAATTCAAGTCGTGAGGGGGGGCTTTGTGGGATGTAGTAACCCACTTATGCTCAGCCCTGCAGCATCACAGTGTGCTGATGGTGCCAGAATGATCAAAATGGCTGCAAAACCCCTATGCGTGCCAAAACCTATGAAAATGGTGCTCTACAAAGCCCAAAAAGCTGGTTGTCTAATCTACCATGCATGTTGTCAGTGGTGGAATGGAGACCTCACTCCTGAAGCATGCGACTGGGCTGCCCAACAAGTAAAAATGGAGACTGCATGAAAAGCAGTGTTTTGCTGAAAGGAATCCAGAATTTTGTTCTCATATCTTTTTTCTTGGTTGCTGAAATTACAGAATGCCAGTCCCAAAACATCATCAAACATCCAATATTCCTGCTGGGTGTTAGAAGACATTTCATTCAAGAAATCATTATGAACATACAATGTCATGAAAAGCAGAATCTGTCATCAAAACATTCAGAGTAAAAATGTGGCTGCCTGTGAAATCTGTCAAAATCTGGGCGCAGTACCAGCGGCCGCCTGTATGACAGCTGTCAGTGGATTGCATCATAAGGATTTAAACTCGTACAAATGAAATCTAATGTCTGAAAACTAAGTGACCTGTTGTTGAGATTAACCTAGGTTGTAACTATTTAAATTTCATGGTTTCGAAGCTGGAATAAGTGTTCTAGCTGCTTGTTTGAAAATTGAAAGTATGTTTTAAACCAAGAAAAAATTGTCACAGAATGACATTTAAATTAAGCCTGCCTAGTTCCACAACTTCCCCCCACAAAGGCCAGGCCCCTCTCTCCACCAGGAACTCACACCCATGTGATGATTAAGGGTGGGAGGAGATTTTGGGCTAGTGTGGGAAGGGGACAATGGACTTCCACCAGCTAAAGGAGATGCAAATTAGGAAGGATCATAAATGGCCTCTGCCAGAAGGAAATGGAAGGAGATTGCTCTTGAGCGGCAAGAAGAGGAAGGAGGCGGGGACAGATGACCATTTGTTGGTTCACAAGGACAAAAAGCACATTTTAAAAAGACTGATAATTTTAAGAGGTGCCAGAACTCTGTGCTATGCTCTGGGAAGTAACCGTGGAAATTATGGTTTTGCAGCAAATGTATTTGTGTCAAAAGCAAGAAATTTCATGGGTTTATGCCCCTATACAATGCGCACATTTGTGGAAATTTGCCCCGAAATTGGACCATGTGTTCAGGATAAAAAGGGCGAAATTCTGTCAAAAGCAGACCCAAGATCCTACAGCGATGGGGCTTCGAAGAGGATCTACGCCACAAAATATGTAATCTATATATGTTATTGTTGGAAATATTGCACTATTGTAAATATGCATTGTACTAAAAATAGATTTTATGTTCAAGAGCAAAGGGGAGGATTCTCTGACTCATAAAACCCACATCATCATGGTGACACCCTGTTGTCTCCTCCAATCAAGGGAGAGAGGAGACTCTCACCAATAGCCTGGAAAGGGGGCGAGTTTAGGATAATCCAGCATACACACCCCTTTATCATAGGCATAAATAGAGAAAGCTGAGGACTTACAAGGACACACAGATTCACCCACTATCCTGATCTTGGCGAGCACCCTGAAGCAGAACCACCCATATTCCTTGCTCCTGCAGAAAGGCCCATTCTATAGCTGAACCATTTTCAGCTAGCCCTTGAATTTAGAATTCCAGAAACCAGAATTCTACCCCCCCCCCCCCCAGAAACCTAAGGGGAACAAAATAAACTGCCGGGCTGTGCTGTAACTGCGTTCCTGCTAAAAGAATTATTATCAGAATCAAAAGACCCAATCCAGTTGTGCCATGATGTGCTGTGCTGTGACCAGAGAGCCATTGCAGACCGAGTCCAGTTGTGCTTTGCCATGCAGACCAGGGCGCCTTGCTGCCCAATCCAGTGTGCCCAGCAGAGTTCCTGTCCAGATATCTTGACAGATCAGAATTCCTGACGGTTCTGTTCAAACATATATATTGAGTATCCATAGAATAGGACTGTGTCACTAGCATATGTACTAGCCGTAGTCTATCCCTATCCAAATCCATCCTATCTTGTCTTCAGACCTGCATTGTTAGAAATCTTTTTTTGGATTGCCTGAACTCTCTATCTCATCCCTACTATCTTCCTCCTGTCCTAGTATTGTTAAAAATATCTTTGCGCTGATATATTTCATCTGAAGAAGGCAAGCTCCTCGGCATGGCGGTCGCCCTGATCCAGTGGCTGTGCTTCCGTGTGGTATTTGCTTCTTGATAGTCATCGCCTAGTGTAAAGAAATCCCGTTTGTCTTTAAAAGCGTTTCCCTGTTTTTCCTTTCTTGCGCCTATCTCAGAAAAACGACCTCCACTAAAACGTGTATAACTTTCTTAATTTAATTAACATGCTAGAAACGAGATTTCAACTTCTGCTTGTAGCTAACACCCTTGCTTTCCATAGAACCAAAAACCACATCTCAAATCCATATAGTTTACCCTCAATCACAATTACCGCACATGGAAAAGTTTGCCGCAAATTTTGTTTTAGGAAATTGCGATCATGTGTAAAACAGCTTTTGATTGCACCCGACCTCAGTTTTAAGTTTTCACATTGCTTATTAGTCTCAAATCATTGATAGTGTTTGTCTGTAACTATCTAAAGCAGCACCCATTAGAATTTAAACAATTTCAGTCATTTAGTCCATATTTGTTGTTTTACCAGATCCATTCTCAGATTACTTTAAACCATTTTGACAGTTTGCCAATCATTTATTTTCTCTCTCGTGTTGCTGGGGGGAAATTGGGATTGACAGTGTTTGAATTCTGCATTCCTGAATACCTGCTCTCTCTCCATTTATCTCTTCATATTGCATATTGGGGGGTTGGAGGTGGGCAGGGGGAAATAGTAACTACACTGCTATTTGATTTGAGCACACACACAAAAGTATTATTTCTGTGCTGAATTGTTTTTGCTCATTATTACTCCTTGTGATTAAAGAGATTGCTTAGTTTTACATCACCCCATTGGTGATCATTGTATACCCATTAAACATAGTGGCCCTCATTACGACCCTGGCGGAAAGTAACTGACCTGACCGCCATAGCGTAAATAGCGTTTCCGCCATTGCACGACGGAGTAAAGTGCGGCTAATTCTGACCCATCGGGCACGAGCACTACGCCATGGCGGAAGTGCAAAGTCCGCGATGGCGGAAATGTCCCCAAAACGCCCCTCACCGCCGTCGTACGGCTCCCTAGGTGCAATTCCGCCACCCATCATAGCGGTCACCGTAATGAGCGGTAATCGCAAAATACGGTGACCGTAAATATACGGAAACGGAAGTAAAAACATGGGCCCGGAACGGGAAACAGCACGCCGTACACCTATAAAATCAGAATCCCAACACAACCATCAAAAATCCTACCCTGAGACACATCCCAACCCGTTAGCCACCCTAGTGAAAACAATAAAAATGGGAAAAGTTGCGAAAAAAGCGTGCAACTGCAAGCGGCAGGTCCACTTCTCCCATGAGGAACTCACCGTGCTCACAGAGACCCTCCAGGAGAATGCTGCCGTCGTCTTCTCGACGCAAATGACCAGGACGGCACTTGCGAACAAGAAGGCCATATGGGCCCTGGTGGCACAGCGGGTAAGTGCGGTGGGGACCGCACCCCGCAACCCACAGCAATGCAGAAAGCGATGGGACGACTTGCGGATACGCGTACGGAGCATACTATCAGCCAACCGTAACATTGCCACAGCTACCGGGGGAGGATCGGAATCACCCATCAAGTTGACCCCCTGGGAAGAAATCTGTGCCTCCACCATTGGAATGGAGAGTATAGAGGGAGTCGGAGGGATGGAGAAAGGAGTGCAGACATCCGAAGAATCAGGTAGGTGGGCCAAATAAAACAATGCTAAATCCACAATGTCCAATCATGTGAAGTACCATGTGTCCACATAGTGCAACAGAAACACATGTCCAGGAGAACGTCCACATGCATTGGCCTGATAGCGCACTTTAAAAGTCACTTTAAATACATAAATAATTAAAAATCCTAAAAACACCCTCTACACGTGCAGCATGCACACCCTAACTGCAGGCTGCAAAACAACTGCATCCTCAATCCACACAAAAATGAAACCACCTCCAAGGCCCTGACCCAAATCACCCTCAGGTACCACCCCGATGCATGTGATACATTGCCATTCCAATTTCCACAGACCCATAAATAACGCTCGCCCTCCTTTACTCCAACACAGGGTCCGATTCAAACGACGAGCTTCAGGACACCCCTACCAGCACACCTGCAAAGAGGGCCAAGACCAACGGCCAAAGACCCTCCACCTCAGCTGCACGGATCAAGACACGGCAGCAGCACAAATCAAGTGGCAGCACACAGGAGGGGACTGCAACAGGCACCCCAGCAGCCAGCATGCCCACAACAGCAGCACCACAGGTCCCCCCAATGGATGCCACAGAAGGCACTGCTTCTGGTGGCAGCAGCACCATAGGTGACACTGCATTAATGGCAGCATGCTCCGACACAGAAAACGGTGCTGTCGATGTAGGATCCATCCATGACCTGTCTCAATCCCCCTGTTTGTTTCATCCCGTACACCATGAGGATACCACGCAGGGGCACCCACAAGACGACGACTGGCCATCCCCCACAAGCCCTGTGGCAAGGCAACATGAGGTGATCAGCCCCTCTGTGACACCACCGCAAATGGGCATGGCCCAGCAGAGGCAACAGTCCCTCGACCAGGTGATCGTGCAACAGCAGCAACTGGCCACGCTCCTCAAGGAGCATGCTGATGAATGTGGGGGTACTAAGGCAGCCATAGAAACATCAACTGAGACACTTAGGTCAGAAATGGAGAGAAGTACAGAGACACTAAGGGCACAAATGGAGAGAAGCACTGAGAGCCTGAGGGTACAAATGGAGAGAAGCACCGAGAGCCTGAGGGGGGAACTGCATGCGACGTCCAAAGACGTATGTGCTGAACTTGCCGCTGTATGCCGTGTGCTCACTGAGCTCTCACAAACCCTTAGGGACATGCATGGACGTGAGCAGGCAGAGACATCATCCGTTGCAAGTTCCGTCCAGGGCAGCCCCCAACGTAGATCTGGGAGGAACCTGCGCTCCACAGGCAGGGGTGCCCCTGATACCCGGAGAGGGGGCTTGCAATAGCGTCTGCCCACTGACAATGAGCATCTTTGGACACTGGTGTTCGGGGGGGAGGTAGGAGGGTGGAGGGGGTGTGTTGGGCTTTCTTGGGTGGCGGGTCGATGGGGTGTGTAACATAATTTCACATATGCTATAAACATTTCACAATCATCCAATGAGATGTGTGGACATTGATCTTTGTGTACGAGGCCTTTATAGGCGTACAGTCCATATTGTGCATGTTCCAGACACACACAGTGCCACAAGTCCCGTGTCCATGTATCAGCCACCAGGCGTGAGTGCTAGAAGCATGAATCTATGATAATCTGACGAATTTCACGGCCCTCCTGTGCCTCGCGGACTCCTTGAGGTGCTGCCACATCCCCAACCTCATCATGACCATCTTCAGGTGCCTGCAGTTCTGCGTCAGGGGGCATGGGCACATTTCTACGTACGCACATGTTGTGTA
This sequence comes from Ambystoma mexicanum, assembly GCF_040938575.1. Lineage (NCBI taxonomy): Eukaryota > Metazoa > Chordata > Amphibia > Caudata > Ambystomatidae > Ambystoma > Ambystoma mexicanum. The sequence continues at coordinate 192,762,583 of NC_090939.1, forward strand.
GCGTGACACATGCCATGACCATCTTTGCAACCTTCTCATGGCGGTACAGGAGTGCCCCGCCAGACCTGCTGAGGCAGCGGAAACGAGCCTTCAGTAGGCCGAATGCCTGTTCTATGACTACACGGGTACGTGAGTGGGCATGGTTGTAGTCCTCCTCATGCTGGTTCTGTGGGTTCCGGAGTGGTGTAAGGAGCCATCTCTTCAGTGGATACCCGGCATCACCTGTATGTGGACAATAAAGGATGTTTGTGGAATGACATTGCTACGTACGCACCCCCCCCCTTCCTGCCAGGTCATTGCCGCATCACATACCCCACATTATCATGCATGAAATGAGACTCACCGAGTAGCCAGGATCTGTTCCCTGCGTGTCGCTCCATGTAGCGTGGTATTGTAGAGTTCCTCAAGACCATAGAATCATGGGTTGATCCAGGAAATCGGGCACAACAATGTGTAATGATCCTGTTGGAGTCACACACCATTTGTACATTAAGAGAATGATATTGTTTTCGGTTGCGGTACTGGGCCTCCATGGCATGTGGGACAACCAATTCCACATGGGTGCAGTCGATGGCACCAATGCAACCCGGTATGCCGGCAAGTGCATGGAATCCCACTTTTGTGTTCGTAATTTCCTGCTCCGAGCGTGGTAGAGAGATGTAGTCGTCTGCGTGCTTCAGGAGGGCATCGAGCACTTGCGATAGTGTCCGTGACAACAGTGGCTGTGAAATGTCATGCAACTGTCCGACTGTGTGCTGGTAGGTGCCTGTGGCCAGGAAGTGGAGTACAGACACCACCTTCAGTAGGGGTGGGATGGCAGTTGGGCTATCTATCATGCTGGCAAGGTCAGCGTGTGTCATGTCCACAATGGCGGTTATGGTGTCCCGGTCCAAACGGTAGAGGGTGTGGATCTGCTCATCAGTGAGGTTGAACGGATGAGCTCGGAGGCGTGGGATTGCGGGCTGCCTGCGTGGTGGTAGTGGCTGTGCTGGTGGGCCTTGCTGGCCCTGCCTTGCCCTCCTCCTCCTCCTGAGTCTCCTCTGTGCGGCCGGTTGTTGTAGTAGTTGGTGTTCGTCTTCTTCTTGAAGTTGGAGTACTTGCAGTGCTATCAGGTCCCCCAGGGCCAACATCGCTAGTCCTGCCGGTAGCATTTTGGAGTGGGTGTGGTTGTGGGAGGGGGTTGGGTGTGCAATTTATGTGTTTTCAGGCAGTATAGCCTCCACCTGTGGTGATTCATTCCACCTGTGCAAGCTGCAATCCCCTTTGGGCGAGCACGTCCCGCACACAACGCTGCAATTCGACGCATGGCATCTTGCTATTGCAATCATGTATTAAATTCCGATGGCAGTGGAATATGGGTTCATATGTTCATTCTGCTATGGTCCCATTGTTTCACATACTATCTTTACAGTCGTGAACAAACTTGTGAAGGGTCAGTGGAATGTAGTACTCGATTAACGGTGGACCCTCATGCAACACTGTACCGAGGTTCACCGACGGGCGGGGCGTCCCATTTGTGAGTGGAGGCAGTTGCCATTTGCACACACTGCCGCACTACATGGATGAATTTGTGATTTCAAGCGGTCACAGATGCCTTTTCGACGTGATGTTGCAAATGAGGAATTCGAAGGACAGCGCTTTCGGTTTTCAGCTAGCGGCGAGGAGACGCCCACAGGTCTGACTGCAGATATAAGGTTCTATTGTTTAATGTCCTTCGGACAGGGGCCATGGCGAGAATGCAATGATTGATATGAATAGTATGGGATGCGCAATAGCGTAGTGGACGATAAGGCAGGACGTTCCCAAATACATGTTACTTCACAACACTAGAATTCCGGGCTGGAGCACAGTGGATTTTGCAGACTGCATTACGCACAGACTCAATGGAAATTTCACATGTTATGTGAGTAAATAATCAGGCGTTTTCATACCGGGATGAGGGAATGATGTATGGATGCATGGACAGATGATTTAATTGGGAGTTTACCATGTACATGGCTTTTTGGAATCTATCCCCTTCCCCTGCGCTATGTGATGCAGAGCTGCCATAGTGGGACCATCGTCTATCTGCCCTTGTTGAACCCTCCCTGTCTCGACGCGCCTTCAAACACTTGTGTCTATGCACGTTACTAATCTCATCTAATGGATTCTGTTTTAACAGACGCATGCACACAAAGACTTGTTTGTAATAGTGTTTTCACCTCGATTTATATAGTTATGATTCGCAAGTGATTTTTGGGTGGGAATAATCCTTTTGAGTGGGCTAACATGCATATGGCTGTAGATTTAGTGTGATCATTGAAGTGAGTGATTCAAATTAAGTTCTGATGCCCATACCATTCTTTTTCATTTCATTTGGGTGACAGGTATCTCCTCCCCTTTTGCCGCTGCCATCTGTATGCCACTCCTGCAGATGGCTTTTACTCCCGACACCTGCTGCTTCGTGTTAATCAGTGGAGCACCATTACGATCTTATGGGACGATCGTCAATGGGCCACATGCCCTTACGCAGTGCTAGTGGCTAGGAGCAACATATCGACCTTTCAGCTGGACTAGTGCCTACCTAATGGGACGGCCCTGCGGTTCTAGGCGCTTCCATGTTGCCTTTTTGAACGTGAATGTAGCCCCTGTGTACCATGAAGGAACAGGGCGTCACACAAGAAGAAGCTGGTCATTTATTGCGGATGCAGCCCACAATAATGAAATATATTTTGGAGTTCATGACCTAATAGCTGTATGGGCTTGGTGATTTTGTTGTGCATTAAATTTCTATTATGATATTAACCGTGTAGCGTTATTCTTTGCAAGTAATGTAGCATATTCCTATTTGTGGAGCGATGTATTGTGAGAAGATCTGCATTGGGTTCCGGCTTCTGAGTATAGTTGCGTGGTACTGTACTTGGCGCGTTTGCCTACGAAGCCCAGTGAGGTCAGGGATAGGGGCTGCCATTATGACTGTTTTAATGATGTCATGCTCAGGGGCGGGGGATTAGCTTTTGTGTAACAGATGCCGGTCAGCCAGGTGGATTGGTGGAATGATGTGATTATCAGAATATGGCTGGTCACAGGTGCCTGTGTTTGCGTGCGTTTCTTGGAGGGAGACTGAGGTCATGTCCATTGGAATAGCTTCTGTATTCGTGCCATCTGTGCCCTGCAGCTCCCATTGGCCCCTCTTGAGATGGGCCTGGCTGCTCAGTCACTCTGCCAACTTGTGTGGTACATGCTTATGCTGATGGTTGGTTTGTTTACTAGCAAGAGTACAGGGCTGGTGCAGTCTCCCTCAGGTTACTGCTTTGAATGTTGCCTTACACTGGTGTCAAGCGATGGGGGCCTGTTGTTGTTTTGTCTCATATTTCAGTTCATATTGCTGTACTTGAACCTTCACATGCCTGTGCTGCATCAGTACGGCAATAGTGACATGGCAAATATGGATGGCCACTCACAAGGCACTTGGAGCCCCTACATTCATTTGTTCGTTGGCATGCATGGGTGACTTGTACATTTCACTGGTTGCATTGTGTGACTTCATTGCACCTACGAGGAGTTGTGCAATGTGGCCAGGGAGTGGTGTACAGGCACTCAGTAGGGCCATTTACGGTTGGTTCGCGTTGCCGTACTTCTCACCATGGCGGAATGGTACTTTCCGCCATGCTTGATGGCGTTAGGTAAATGTCCGCTAGGGTCAGAATTCGCGTACCGTTGCGCCATGGTGGTAATTACGGTTTCGCATGGCGCGCGTGCGCGTACTTGGTGCAGTTAGCGTTGGCGTTCACTACGGTGTCACTAATGGCATCGTACTTTACGGTGACGGGTCATAATCGCACCGAGCGCTATTCGATGGCGGTATTGCATTTCCGCCATCGTTTTTCGATTTCCGCCAGGGTCGTAATGAGGGCCAGTGTGATTATATTGTGAACTACATAAATAAATATTTTGACTTTGCAAACCAGCCTGATTCCTGGTTCAGTGTGACTGGGGGGGGGAGGGTTCCAAGAGAGGGGCGTGATATAAGTGGTACATCGTTCAGAATAAAAGAACATTTAGACACAAACAAATAAGGATTTCAGTTTTGCATTACACACTAGGCGTTGACGTAGGTGAAGTGCTGGATTGAAATCACTTACAACCTATCTCAAGTGAAGGTATTAAATCTTGTTTTCATTGGTTGTAGGATTAAAATACAGGACTGTTCCCCTGATGAAGAATATATGAATATTCGAAGCGTGTTTAGCAAGATAGTAATGGTTCTTTATTTTTGAAGAAGTAGAAAGAGTCATTGGGAAATCATTTTTACCACTGTAATATGAATTTAGAAATGGTCAGGAGGTGATAAACACATTGCAAAACAAAAACGGTGATGGCTGGAAGGTTTGAAATTAATCCTAACCTCTGTCATTCCTTGATATACATTGCATGTGTGGCTTTATCTAATGTAATTTACAAGTTGATGTATTGTTTTATTAAAACATATTAGAAAACCAGACATAACTTTATTCTAGTGTGTGGCCCTAGCTATTGCTTTCTGCCTCAGCCTTTGTTAATCAACTCATCCTAATTTGCCTTACGCAATGCAACATTTCCTTGTTTCTAAGTGGACTCATCTTCCTGTCCAACTTGCTGAAATATTTGCTACTATTTCTGACCTTGTTCTAATTCCTTCTCAGCTGAGAGAAGGGACGTTCCTGACTTCAATTATAGATGTACTGTTTTACGACCATGATCTATTCAGTTTACAATGGTATGATAGGATATGATATGGCATTTATAACGCGCCTATACACAAGTGTTAAAAGGCACGAAAAATAAATATAATGGTCATGGTTAAACCATAAATCCAATATATATGTCTCTAGCTGATACATTCAATATGCTAACTGTTTCTAAGTGCTCTGATTATGTTATACATGTTTCCAGTGAATGCATAAATCTCCATGAATCTGCTCAAAAGTTCCATAGTGCAAAGTATATTGACTGTACAGTTCAAAAGGGGCATTGCCATTTAATTCATGTTCAAAATCATATGAGGTGACTCATATTTGCTGTACTTAATTTTAATCACAAACGGATATTAGATACTAGTTGTTGAATGCAGATAGTGGGGCTTGCAATACTAATATGAATTGCTGAAATAGACTAATTCATGTCACACCCAACGCCCCAGCCTTTCATCTCTCCCCTTATCCATAACAACTATGGTCACATTCTTCCATTATCCCAAGAGTGGTGTCTTATGGTTTGCAGTCTTATTTACGTGACAGAGTCAGATTGTTCATTGTGTATGTGTGACACAGAGCATTGGGACTGACAGTGGGGGCTGCCAGGCAGTGAGCGTTCTGTGGGGAGACAGAAGTAGAATATTCTGCCCTTAGATATGCTAAATTGCTTCCTCTTCAGATTGTCAGCGCATGATGATATAGCCTACATCAACACTCTTACCTTCTGGCCTACCACAGTATTGGAAGTTGTCACTACTGTTACTTGATGGCACTGCCTATGCATTGCCCTAGCCACAATCAGGGTGAGCCCTGAAGAGCATCCGTAATAGCCTGCACATGTTGCAGAGACTGTTCAGCTATTAAATCAATGCACGCCTGGTGCTGCTCAATGTTGTTCAGTCTGCTCCAGATCGCTTCAAGTATGTAGTGGTGCACACTCTGAGGTTTGCAGACAGGGCTGGGGGTTCCACCCAGCTAACTGTCCCCCCACCCAGCGGCACCCACCAGTCCAATGTCATCACCATCAGTCCCTCTGTCAGTGTCCTGAAACAGTTGGCATCAGTGAAGCAAGTTAGGAGAGGGTAGGAGGGGCCTAAAGACTGGTTGGCAGTGTCACCCCAGGGTTGGCTGCTGAAGTAGCCCATGAGACATGCAAGTTGGTGGTGCTTGTGGCAGGTGGAGATGTTCTATCAGAGTCAGTGTCTGTAGAGGTGTTTTCTGGCATGCCAACTGCTGGGGTGGTACCATTCTGGCAGGTGCAGGCAGGTGCCCCACAGGTAGTGACAGCAGATGTGCTCTTGGCAGGAATCTTCCAGTGGATGACAGGACTGCAGGACACAGGGCTGGATGCCAAGATGCTGGTAGTTGGTGACTGACCCTCTTCGTGGCAGGCTTCAGTGACCCTGTTGTACTGTACTGGACCCAGATTCCTCTCCCTGGGTATCCTGTGAACCTGTTGGGGGATGAATGGAATGCAGTCACTCAGTGTGGTGAATGGTATATGGCAGAAAAAAACACTCATGAATTGCAGAGGATCAACGACTGCAAAGGATAATGAGAAAGTGGTAGGTTTGTGTGCAGGGAGATGTCTATTTGATCATTGGGGATCATGGGGCCTCTGATATGCACACACCTAGCTGGCGGTGGCAATGTAATTTTGTGTCAGGTGTTTGTTGTTGTCATGTGCACCTTGTTGTTTACTCAGAGGACTCAGCATATATTTCCATGTGCCCCACACAACACTTGCAAGGTTGGACTACGGCAAAGAGACATGATGGCTTGGCCTGTCATTTTTGACAATGTTAATTGGCACAGGCATTGTTAATATGACATTATGATGAGTTAGGTCAGTTTTTGTATCACCAGATTGAATGAGGTCGCATTTCCCTGGATCCAATAATACATTTGTGCCTTCACATCATCTGGCCATGGTGTCCATCCATGGGTTACAAATGCATTTTGTTGCCACTGCATTATTGCCATGGCCTCTTGATTGTGGCCTTAGCCACAGAATTGTAGCCTTCTGAATCTGCAGCCTGTCATATGGCTAGGTTAGGGAGACAGGTTATGCATTCAAATCACAGAGATGACATTCCTACTCATCATGCTAAGGTTGACTGCCTATTTCAACCCCTGCTCTTCCAATTCTCTCTATGCCAGTCATGTGGAAGATACTGCTGGTCTTTTCCTCCCAGTATGTGAGAGTGAGTGCCTCGATTGTGCCACCTAATGTGGCAGCTGTCTCCCATTGGAGGAAGGAGATTAGGGTCCACACCCAGATGTTCAAGTCATTTCTCCTCTTGCAGCACTCTTTGTTTTCCTGGGGTACTGTGCCAACAGCAACCACCTTGTCACATGTGCCTGTGAAATGGCATTCGTCCTCTGGAGAGTTATTTCCTATTGCTGTGCCCCAACCAGCTAACCAGCATGGCTGACCACCAATTCTGCAAGACCCTGGAACTCAACCACGCTGAATTTTGTTTTTCTGAGCTGCATTTCGGGCACATTCCCTTTGCCTTTTTTCCCTAGCATGTTTGGCACTACTTGTAGAGTTGGGTGGTAAAAGGAAATGGGTGTTTGTAACTGGGTTGAGTTTTCAACAATGCTCACCACTGTGTTTACCATTTCCCGAAAGACACTATTGATATGATTGTTATCCAGAGCATTCCCTTCACCCCGAGGGGAGTGTCTATCCCCCCCAGCAGGGGTTGTGGTATGAGTAAGGGAAGGAAAAATAATGTACCTGTCATTGTGCAACAGTAACGAGAGCATGCAATAACCCCTGCAGTAGGCAACTGTTCTCAATTGCCAACACAGGTGAGGTTTACCAATGCCACATATATTTTTATTGACAGTCCAGTAACTCTTTATATGTGTATTAAAAGACATGTTCCATATAAAGCACATTAATAAAACAATGGATTTAGATGGATGCCCCACTCCTTAAGTTCATGTTCAAATACGTATATCTCAGTAATGAACACTGAATGAATTCTTATTACACTCTCATGTAGAAAATGTATCTTTTAATTATGATAAATGTTTAATAAAGAACCATTTCCATTATAATCATCACTATAGACCACACACTTGAAAATGAAGAAAATCATTCATGGTAAATCTGAACCATTGTCATTGCCACAAGATTAAGACTGATCAACCTTCACCAAGAAATCAGTCACCTTAAAAACCAACTACTGCCTTACCGGGTCATGATAGGCAACTTCACAAATCAAGATAGGCAACCTAGCACCTGCCTCACAAAATCACTAACTGTAAAGGGTAAAAAGATATGGGATGGACAGAATTGGATGCCTTGAAAACCCAAAATTCAAGAAAAAAGAAAAGAAAAATAAATTGAAAAAATCCAAAAAAGCCACCTATTACTGCACCACAAGCTTTTCATCAACATTGCATCAAAAATAGGATGCAATGCTTCAAAAAGAATTAAATGTCCATTAGACTTACTGGTGCCAGCATATAGCCAATCCATAATAATGTGTCTGCTCTTAGGCTGTGAGCTGAAATGGCTTGGGGGGAAAAAGAAAAGATCTTTCACCAAGCAGCTCAAAAAGATTTCAAGTTCTGCTTAAAAGAAAATTCAAAATAGACAGATTCCATCTTGGGGCGTCCAGAATCTAGTAAAAGAATTAGGAGGTGCTTGACCCCTCCCATCTAGAAAACCTTGTTGGTCTTCCTGCTCAGTCACCCTGAACAGCTGTGGGCAGGGGCTGAGCTTTCTTTTGAATATACTCTTCAGGCCGTCCCTATTCCACGCCTACAAGCCCCAAACTTCGTTCAGCACTGAACATTTTTCTAAACAAAATATCAAGGACACAAGTATCATCAGCTAATGGGAATTGTGCCAACAAACATGTTTAGCTGACAGCAGCTTTCTTGTCTTAATAGTGACCAAGGACATGTCGTCATTAAGCCCCAGGAATTGTTCCAACAAATTTGTCCACAAACTACAGAACCCTGTTTAAAACTACAGAATAAAACTATAGCAAGGAATGCATTTTGTAGTTCCCAATATTTGCTGTTATCTATGTTTTGTACTTTGCGAGAACATTGGCCTCCATCACAGAAAAAGCCTATATTGCAATGAACGGCAATGTTTACACAAGTGTGTGATGCACCCGGTTTAAGGCCATTGGCGCGCAGCCACGGCTATTGGAAAAACCTCTACTGTACTTCATTGCAAGATGCAAAAGCAAATCTTGCGTCTTGCATTTCACTAAAAATGAAAGTGCTTTTTTTATCACACTGTGCTTTTAGCAAGAAGGCCCGGTCTGCGGTTCAGACCACATGCTAATATGGGCAGACATGGGGAATACATGTCATCTGCTCAGTGCTATCTTTACTAATTTTGCTGGTGAAATTACCATTCTGTAATTCACACACTTTTCCGATGATAATTTGTAAAAAAAATATTTAATGTGCAACAGTTCATAGAGCATTTCACAAATCAAATATAAATATTATACATACAATTACAATACATAAAATATAATAATAATATAAAACACCTTCTCTCATAGCAGCAGCATCCCTAGAATCGCCTGGACAGTGCCCAACACCAGTCAGTGAAGCTTTGTACATTATTTTACTGTTGCGCTCACCTGGCTCCCACAGGGGCGTCGATCTGAACTGGACAGCTGCGGTCTCCACCAATGTGACGCGTAGTGCCGAGATGACGGACTGGACTGGCCCACCTAGCTTCGTTTGCTTGGCCCGTAAGAATATTCTTCTGCAAATGGAGAAAGGGAATTAACCACCCGTGGAGTTGAGCGTTGACCCCCACTCCCGCTGTTCTCCCCACTGATCACCTTTGATGTCCCCTCTTATAGTCTCACCTGATGGTTTGGAAAGATGAGCTCTCCATCCTGCATTGAGCGCCTTTGATGTCCCCTCTTATAGTCTCACCTGATGGTTTGGAAAGATGGGCTCTCCATCCTGCATTGAGCGCAGGGGCGCGTAGATAACCAGTTGCTTCACTGGCTCGAAGGAATTGGTGAGTTCCAGAACAATATTGACTCTGAGATTCCCGGCAAGACACCATAAGTATGTAGTTTGTAAGAGTTCAAATGTCTGACTTTCACTCTGTCCGATTCCTAGCAGGTTGCAGCTTGACCCTAGCGAAGAGTTCATCGTGGCAACCGACAATATTCAGGTAAGGATTTGTATTATCCAACACAGTTCGATAAAATAATGTCAATATGTAACCTGTTGCTTTCTCCCTTATTCAGGCGCTGAGAGAAAGTATGAAGTCTCTGGGAATAATGCCTCCGGCGGTAAAATCAGGTAAGTCTATTGTGGTGAGGAGGTTTCCCCTTGTTTGTCCCTTTGTTTCACCTTGCTGTCCTTTTGTTTCCCCTTAGGGGCCGGGGTTCGGCGAGGATGCAGTGGAAGCTGCGCCGACCTGTGAAGAGGAACAGTACCCCTGGTGGTAAAATCAGGTAAGTCTATGGGGGGTAACTAATATTGCCTCTGTGTATTCCCTTGGCTCACCTTGCTGTTCTTGTCTTCCCCTTAGGTGCCGGAGTGCGGTGGGAACATGCAGAAGGATGCGGTGGAATGTGAAGCTTCTGCGAAGGTTGATGAGTTCAGCACGGCGTTGCAGCAGGCGAGGCGACGCGCATAAAATAACTTCTTTCTTCCAGCTCGAAGGCGCGATGGATTGGGAATTCAGGTAAGGATCAAAGGTATTGCTCTTGTTCTAACATTTTCTCCTTCTTTCTCCCTTTTTCTAGGAGCTCCAGACTTGAGGCGGGTGTGGCAGAAGACTGGATGCAGACTTGCAGGCACGGTGAGTGTTACGCTGCTGGATGCAGAATAACGCAAAGCCTATGGCGCCAGGACTAACTCTCCATATGAGCCTGGCACCATAGATGCCAGGACTGCACCCAAATAGCCCCTAGCAGGGGTTGTTGGGCTTGCTTGGAATAACTTGATGCCTGCTTCCGGGGTTGCTGGACTTGGTCTGGGTCCCCGGGGGTAGGCATCATGACAGCACTCCCCCCCAAGGCCCCTCCTAAAGTCGTTCTTCCCTGTGGTTTCGGTTTGTCTGGGAAATTTCGGTGACATTTTTTCACCAATCGGGGTGCATGAATGTGGTCACTAGGTTCCCATGACCCTTCCTGTGGTCCGTAACCTTTCCAGTCGATTAAATAAAAAAGTTTTGACTTTATCAGCTTGGAGTCCAGGATGTTCTTAACTTCAAATTCGGGTTTCCCGTATACAAGGATGGGGTCTGGTGGCTTGGTTAATCTTGTCCCTGGTTGCACTGGCTTCAAAAGTGACACATGAAAGACGGGGTGAATTTGCATATTAGCAGGTAAGTCCAACTTGACAGCCACCGGGTTGATAATGGCCTTAATAGAGTAAGGTCCCAAATATCTGGGGTTAAAGGTCCGTGTTCCCTTTAGAGGTATATGTTTTGTGGCTAACCATACTTGGTCCCCTATCTGGTATTGTGGAGTATCACTTCTATGCCAATCAGCATCTTTCTTGTATTTTTCTTTTGCCTGTTTTAAATGTGCAGTTGCTTCCTTAAAGGCTTGTGTAATCGTAGCGTGCAGATGGTCCACTGCGGGCATTTCTAAGTTTTGGGGTGAGTCAAGGTCTGAGGTTCGAGGATGGTGCCCATATAAGGTATAAAAGGGGCTTTGTCCAGTTCCACAATGTACTGAATTATTGTATGCATATTCAGCGATCCAAAGAATGTCTTTCCAATTACTTTCATTCTGATGTAACATACAACGCAGGCATTGTTCGAGAGTCTGGTTGGTCCTCTCCGTTTGACCATCGGTTTGGGGGTGGTGACTGGTCGATAACCTCACATCGATTTGCGCCAATTGACAACATTTTTTCCAAAAATATGAAATGAATTGACTGCCCCGGTCAGAGACCAATACGGACGGAAATCTGTGTATGCGAACAATGTTTTCGAGGAACTCCTTGGCCAGGATTGAAGCTGAAGGTAATCCCTTTAAAGGAATAAAGTGGGCCATCTTGGAAAAAATATCCACAATAACTAGAATGGTGTTAAATCCATTGCATGGGGGTAGATCAGTAATAAAGTCTAACGATAAGGTGTGCCATGGTGTAAGCGGAATGTCTAAAGAGTCCAGCTGTTTTTTTCTTTTGACTTTTGTTTTGGGCGCAAATGCCACAAGACATCATGAATGATTTAATATCCTTTCGCCAGGTGGGCCACCAGAATTGTCTCTTAATTTTAGCTTCAGTTTTTGAAATACCTGGGTGCCCCTCCATTAGGGTATCATGATAACAGGAAATGACTAGCTCTTGTAGTTCCTTGTTTGGCAGAAATAGCCGCCCTTGGTAATAAGGTAGGTCATTGGTGACAGAGTAGTCCGGGCCTTTCTTTACTCAGTCCTGCAGGGCTGTAGAATCAAAGAGTTGCTGGATCTTTACCTGAATGTCCTCTAGTGTCTGTAGAGTAGTATTACCAAGAATCCTTTGTTTTGGAAATTATAGGTACTGGTTCTGGGTTCACTTCTGCCTCTCCCATCCCTATTTGGGATAAGGCGTCTGCTTTACCATTCTTACAACCTGGTCGATAGGTTATCACGAAATCGAACTCGGCAAAGAACAATGCCCGTAGGAGTTGGCGTGACGATTGGGCCTTGGTTGTCTTTAAATACTGTAAGTTCCGGTGATCGGTGATCACAGTAATGGTATGCCTGGCACCGAGAAGATAGTGTCGCCAAGCCTTGAAGTCGGATTTAATGGCTAATAACTCCTTGTCGGTAACCGAATAATTTAACTCGGGTGCCGAGAACATTCTGGACCAAAATGCTACTGGGTGAAGCTGGCCAGTTTCAGGGTCCTTTTGAGACAGGACAGCTCCCATGGCTAGACTGGATGCATCAGTTTCCACTATGTATGGGAGTTCAGGGCGCGGGTGCTTTAATACAGGTGCATACGTGAATTTCGCTTTCAGCGCTTGGAAGGCATTTTCAGCTTCGTCAGTCCACATAAAGCGTTTATTTTTTCGCAAGAGTGCTGTGATGGGATGTACAACATGTGAAAAATCCGGGATGAATCTGCGGTAGAAATTGGCAAAGCCGAGCATGCTTTGTACTCCTTTAACTGTACTTGGTGATGGCCACTTAAGGATTGCATCCACCTTTCGTGAGTCCATTCGGACTCCTTTTGGGGTCAGGATAAACCCAAGGAATTCAACTTCTGTGGCATGAAAAATGCATTTTTCCAGTTTTGCATATAGTTTGTGCTGGCGCAATTTCTCAAAGACTGCTTGGACGTGCTTCACATGGTCAGATTCTGAAGAGGAGTATACTAGAATATCATCGATATATACGGCAACACAAACGACAATGAGTTCATGAAGGACATCGTTCATGAAGCATTGGAAGGCTGCTGGTGCATTGCACAACCCGAAAGGCATCACCTGGTATTCGAATAACCCATACTTAGTGCGAAAAGCAGTCTTCCATTCGTCACCCTCTTTTACACGTACCAGATGGTATGCCCCCCGGAGATCTAACTTAGTGTTTATGCAAGCGTCCTTCACTTGGTCTAGTAGTTCAGGGATCAGAGGCAATAGGTATCGGTTCTTAACAGTTATCTAGTTCAATGCGCAGTAGTCTATGCACGTTTTGAGGTCACCTTCCTTTTTGGGCACGAAGAACAAAGCTGAAGATGCAGGAGACTTGGATGGGCGAATGAAGCCATTAGCAAGGTACTGATCTAAGTATTGTCGTAGGTGAAGGTTCTCAGGTTCCATAAGGGCATAGATCCTGCTACAAGGGGGTTGTGCACCGGTATGAGATCGATTTGACAATCATATGATCTGTGAAGTGGTAAGGTGTTTGCCTGTTCTTTTTGGAAGACATCCTGGAATTCTTGGTATTCTGGAGGTCGTTGCACGACTGCTGTGGTTACTGTGGCCAGGCCTGCGTTCAGATTTTTCTTTGGGTAACAGGTTTGTGCACAATCCAGGAAGGTTATTCTCTTCTCTCGCCAATCAATACAAGGAATATGTGTTTCCAGCCAAGGTATCCCCAGTATTATTTGGAACTGCAGGGTTTTGATTAGATCAAACACAATAGTCTCTCGATGCCCATCCTGACCCAATAGTGTCATCTCTGCGGTGGAATGAATTACAGGCCCAGAGGCAATTTCAGTTCCATCGACTGTGTGAGGACATCTGAGGAGGTTTTTTGGCAGAGAGTTAGATTCATCCTGGAAGCCAATTCGTAGTCCACATAGTTTCCTATGGCCCTCTATCAATGTATGCCCTTACTGCGTGCATACGCAATGGCTGCCTTGGATCTACGAGGACCATTGGTATGATGAAATGCAAGGTCTGAGTATCCTTCTTCAAGCTTGGCAAGCGGACCGCTACGTTTGACGGGCGTGGTCATTTCCTGAGTCTGACTCCATATGGCTTTTATCAGCAGCTCCTACCACCTTCTTGGGTGGTTTTGACTCTGAGATTCCCGGCAAGACGCCGTAAGTATGTAGTTCGTAAGAGTTCAAATCTCTGACTTTCACTCTGTCCGATTCCTTGCAGGTTACAGCTTCACCCTAGCGAAGAGTTCCTCGTGGCAACCGGTAATATTCAGGTAAGGATTTGTATTATCCAACACAGTTCGATAAAATAATGTCAATATGTAACCTGTTGCTTTCTCCCTTATTCAGGTGCTGAGAGAAAGTATGAAGTCTCGGGGAATAATGCCTCCGGTGGTAAAATCAGGTAAGTCTATTGTGGTGAGGAGGTTTCCCCTTGTTTGTCCCTTTGTTTCACCTTGCTGTCCTTTTGTTTCCCCTTAGGGGCCGGGGTTTGGCGAGGATGCAGTGGAAGCTGTGCCGACCCGTGAAGAGGAATAGTACCCCCGGTGGTAAAATCAGGTAAGTCTATGGGGGGTAACTAATATTGCCTCTGTGTATTCCCTTGGCTCACCTTGCTGTTCTTGTCTTCCCCTTAGGTGCCGGAGTGCGGCAGGAACATGCAGAAGGATGCGGTGGAATGTGAAGATGCTGCGAAGGCCGGTGAGTTCAGCACGGCGCTGCAGCAGGCGAGGCAACGCGCATTAAATAACTTCTTTCTTCCAGCTCGAAGGCGCGATGGATCGAGAATTCAGGTAAGGATCAAAGGTATTGCTCTTGTTTTAACCTTTTCTCCTTCTTTCTCCCTTTTTCTAGGAGCTCCAGACTCGAGGCGGGCGTGGCAGAAGACTGGATGCAGACTTGCAGGCACGGTGAGCGTTACGCTCGCTGCTGGATGCAGAATAACGCGAAGCGTGTGCTGCTCTTCGGCGTGGTTTAAATAGCCTCCAAAGTAGTCCCAGGTAAATATTCCTCCCCAGCCCCACCCGAGTAAAAAATAGTCCCTAGGTAAAGTAGTCCCTTCCAAGTCTCTTTTGGCTTGGAGCTCTTCCAGCATGGTCTACATCAGGTAAGTTTGCAGCATGGTCTGCATCAGGTAAATTTTAATCTATGAGCCTGGCGCCTATGGCACCAGGACTGACTCTCCATATGATCCTGGCGCCATAGACGCCAGGACTGCACCCAAATAACCCCTGGGAGGGGTTGTTGGGCTTGCTTGGAATAACTTGATGTCTGGTTCCGGGTTTGCTGCTCTTGGTCTGGGTCCCCGGGGGTAGGCATCATGACATTTACCTCCCTACCTTCAATTATTCATAGTCTATCATGCTTACAGGACTGTGTAACATCATTTCCACCTGTTTTCAAATCCTCTAACGTGCTATCTTATTAGCCATGGGGCCTCATTACAGTTTTGCTAGTGCTCTAAAAGTGCAGGTAAAAAGCCCCGTAATTCTGACACGTGCACCTTTACCCCATTGGCAAAACAGAAGTTTGCCAGTGGGGGCATTGATTTACCTCCAGCCAAATTGCCAGATTAACCAGTACCAGTAATTCCAGTGTCAATAATTCCGGAAATCCCCTCCATGGAGTCCTATGGTACTCCATGGAATATGGATTTACCGGCATTTCTGCCACATATACTGAATATTTCGCAGTTTCAAGTGGCGGAAACGGCATTATCATTTTGGTGGCATCCTACCGGCATTTAGACAGTAAACCTTAAAATCATTAGACTTTATATTTTCATAATCATATACAGAAGCCCCTATGTGTTCATATAGAGATTTCCCAATATCTTATAGGTAGTCATGACATGTCGATTGGTAGCTGCCATATTCTTAATACCACAAATACTACATGTCCTGTTTTCAGCTGAGGTTTTCAACTCTGCGCCTTTCACTGTAAGAGTGGGAAGATAGCCTAATATAAGTAATACAAAAAAATCTCCTGATGATAATGCTAATTTAGCCAAAAAAGTGAGGATTTGCAGATCAGTATTGGCTTTGCACCAATTCAGCTAGGCAGCGAGCTTCCTGTGGGCTGACAGAAGTGGAACATTTTGTCCTCAGATAAACTGCAGTGCTTCTTCTCCATGAGCTCTATTACATTCTGGCCTGCCACTGAATTGGATGTTGTCACTACTGTTACTTGCTGGCAGTGCCTATCCATTGCCCTAGCCATACATCGGGATGAGCCCTGAAGAGCATCCCTAACAGCCTGCAGAAATGTGCAGCTGCTGCTCTGCTATGAATTCAATGCACTCCTGGTGCGGCTCAATATTGTTCTGTCTGTGGTAGATCTCTTAAAGTATGTACCGGGACACAGTCCTGAGTTTTTCAGAGAGGGCTGGGGGTGCCACTCAAGCAACTGTCTCCCCACCCACTGGCATTCCCCAGCCCGATGTCAGCACCATCAGTTCCTGTGTTAGTGTCCTGAAACAGTTGGCATTGAATCAGTGAAGCAGGTTAGGAGAGGTCAGGAGGGACCTATAGATTGGTGGGCAGTGTAGCCGCAAAGGGTGGCTGCTGGAATGGTCCACAGGTCACTGGTCTTCAATGAGATGTGCAGGTTGGTGGTGCTTGTGGCAGATGGAGCTGCTGCATCAGAGACAGTGTCTGTAGTGGTGGTGTCTAGTGCAACAACTTCTGCAGTGGTGGCATTCTGCTTGGTGCAGCCATTTGCCTCTCTGGTAGTGGCAGCAGATGTGTTTTTGGCAGGAATCTTCCAGTGGATGAGAGGACTGCGGGGCACAGGGCTGCCTGCCAAGATGCTGGTAGTTGCTGACTGCACCTCTCTGTGACAGGCTGCTGTGACCCAAAGTGAAATTAGATGTTACTGCCCTTTTCCTGGCCAAAATTTACCTTTTTCAAAATTGTATTTGTGAAAAATCAATCAGCAGATGTTTTGATGCCGTATATATTTCGTTTTTTCAAAAATCAAATTTTTGTGTGTGTTTCAGGACCCAAAAAATTGAATTTGATGGAAATCTAAAATTTCCAATCAAAAACAAAAGCACCCAAGTATTTGGCAGAACAGGGAAAAAACACCCAGCTAGAGAAAACACACATGGTGGCAAATGTCATCAATTTCACATAACCACAAACAATGTTTTACCCATACTAGTGCATAAGTAAAGAGTCATAAATATGCCCAAATCATTAAACACATCAGAGCGATTTCAAAATGCATAAAGCAATCATGTCCCAGGCAATCGATTATCCAGAAAAACACCGGGCCTCACTGAAACTCATAATCAAGAACTGTCAGCCTAAAAAAGCACATTATCTCTTCATCAGGGTTTAAACCTTCAGGCTGTTCAGCATATAATCTATTAGTACCCGGTGTGCAAACACTGCGGGAAACTCTTACTTTGGATTGGATAATTTCCAAGCCTTACCGTAGTGTAATTCCTTTCACGCAGCGGCGTGCCCCTCGCGCCGGTGTTGTTCCGTTCTATGCGTTGCATATGATATCAGTTCCTATTCATTACTATAGAACAACTGGAATCCAAAATGGCACCCTTGTGTTCCATAGCAATGAAGCAGTAGGCGTGTTCTAGTCATTTTTCAATTAGCGCACACTGCAACTGCCACCTTCATAAACTGCACATAGAAATGCTGGACAAAAAAACCCACCACCATTAGTATCCCGGGGCTTTAAGCCCCAGAATACTAATGGCAATAAGCCCCTCGCCGGAGGGACATTAACAAATAAGGTTTGGTAAGGCTTCGTTTAGGCCCTTGCTACGCTCAGGCTTGTAACTATGGGTCCCAGGAGCATTATCTTATGCGGTAATGGCCCGCCTGCTCAGGGCCTATTGCCTTAGTATCCAATGGCCTCCCTGTCTCCTGAAATTAGAAACCTGCGAAAAAACAACCATGGCACTCCAAAAAGGGGTTATCACTGGTTAGGCAGTCATTATTTTTCAAATGGCCCACACATGCTCCTAAATGCACATTTTCAAAGACCAGATTGTGGACCTACCGTATTGTTATTGGCAGGGTCCAGGAACACCATAAATTACATTAGGAATAGTGCATGTAATACATTGTTTGATGGTCTATTTTGTGCTATTGCTCCTGTGTGTCATTGATTGCAGTAGTGTAATGCTGATTGCAGTAGTGTAATGCATTTTTGCAGTGATGCAATTGCTTCACTGGCACAATCAAATGTCATTGTACCAGTCAATAAATAGTTCCTGTAACACGGACCCAGATGTGTGCACTGATATGTGCTGTGATCTTGTACACATCCCAAATTCATATTGAACTATCAATCCCATTGACAATAGAAGGCATTACAATGAATGCTATTAAAGGGGCTAACCAAATTGAGAAATGACCTAATTATTTTGACCGAAAAACGAAAATTACTTTAGGCTTTTTAATTATTATTATTTTTTATAATGCGGGGGGAGTCCCCCCACAGACCTCCTGACCTCCTACCGTAACTTATACCCTTACCCCACCGACCACCCATTATTTACCATACATATACCAAAAGATCTACTATTTTCGTTCAAATAAATTAAGTCATTTCTCATTCGATATTTTTGTATTAGGTTATTTGTACGGATCCGTACTAAAGGGGGCAGCTCTGAATGCACTAAAAAGCATTCCTATATTAGATCAAATTGACAAGGTCATACGTCATTCCTATACCGCCACCTAATACTACTGCGGTGTACACCACCAATCAAAACTCAAGCTGTCTCCAAGAAAAGCAATTTACGCACAGGCTCGTTGCGGGCGCCATCTTTACCACCGTATCCACTGGGAAACTGTGGTCATTGTAACAGCGATTACAATTGGATTGCTGTGGGGTAGAGCAGTAAAGGAAGGGCACTTCTCCATAAGAATGCATGAGAGGTAAGGGTAATAACAAGGAAACCCATTACAATGTACAGGCATAAATAACTGAACATGTTTATGAAGGATAACGTAACATGTTAAATAGCACTCAAAACCGCCAATGCGCACCCTTCTAATATATAATGCTAACAACTCCTGAGTGTATTCATTTGTGCACACACTGCCTACTGCTGTAGCTTGCTGCCAGCCACGTAATGCCACAACCAATCTCACTTCAAAGGAGCCCTGAAGACCCATGGCTGCACCCACAGGGCACACAAAATCAGCAATCTGACAGGCGAGAAGGCAGAAACAAGAGACACAGATCTGGATAAGAAAAAAAGGAGCAACACTGAGCACAGATTATCACTAATAAACATCGGAGTCCAGAAATAAAATATCCTGGGTGGGGAGGTCCAGTGTGGACATCTGACGACTTTACCCTGGAGAGAGCGCCCCTGCCATCAGATACAAACAGTGATTCACTGCCAGAACATTCAAACAGATTAAGCCCGCCTTGCAGTGCAGACATGAATGTAATCAACGCATTTGTCTTACTTCGCCAGTGTTAACTGTTTTCATTTGAATCGCTCTTTAAAAGAAATATATGTTTAAAAGAAGCAAAAATATAAAGCTTAACACATACCTCTCTTTTGCCACACCCATATGCTTGGACAAGGTTTTGCACAGATATGCATTCGTTCAATAGAAACGGTGTCCTTTGACATCTGTGCAATGCCATGCTGCTGACAAATATTGATGTGATAAAAAGCAAATGGGGTGTGACTTTTCTCCCAAAGATTATGACAAAATAACTTTATGGAAAGTAGTACAAAGGGAAGATAGGGCTTCTAGGCACTATGCCCAAACCTATGCCGCAACTCTGCTCCAAGGTGATTCACTAATACAGGTAAAACATCTGTAAGTGCTTAGCACCCTTCGACTTGATCAAGTGGGCCAAAGGCAGGGCTAATGCCCTCCAGTGGTTTAAATCTGCAGCGAATCTTTCAAACAATAAGAGCATGGTAATAACCAAAATACAAAATGTTCAATCAAGGTTCTATTAAAGTATAGTCCCTGATTAAGGAGATACCAACTTAGAGTTCAATGTCACTACAAGAGGTGAACATCACATTTGCCAACCCTTTGAACTAGATTAAACTTTGCCTACAAGCTACACCAATCAAGGCTACAAACAGCAATACAGGGGCAATGGTGCTGCCACATGACGACTTTTGCCAGCTGAAGGATCACAGTGAACATGGAACAACAGCATAAAAAAACCACTGAGCAACTATAAACTTGAAACCAACATCCACAGGCAACACATTGTGCAGCACAGTACTGCACATGCAGAGAGTAAACCACAGCTGCGACGTCCCCACTCTAGATGTATACACATTCATTTCATTGGCTGACCGTTTAGCAATGACATGCTCCTGAAAACAATGGCGCATTCACACCACAGCGGCCAGCATCAAATATGATCAGTCAAAACACATAATTACACACCGACAGTACACACTTACTATGCTCCCACAAGGCCAAGCCCTCTACAAAAGAGTGGTAACGTTATATGGCTAAGACAAAACCTGCAACATGCAGAACACATGCATTTTCTTGCAAGGCTGAAGTAGCATGGACTGCAATAGATTGCATGGTGGCATGATCCACCCAGCAGGTCACATGCCCGTAACCCCCCTGTGCCCACCATGCAAGCCTCTCAAGATTCAGTTACTCCCGCCAACAATCAATGCCTCATGCAGCTGTAGGTGACCTTTCCAGTCGTCATTATTTATTTAAAGTATTTATTTCGTATTAGTCTACAACCACCTGATCACACACCAACAGACCATGCAACAACATTTCCTTGGTCACAAACACACATCACTGTATCTCTTATACCTGCAAGACAACTGGGACTAGATGCTCGGAAGTCTCAGGACCAGTGGCACACAACCTCCCAGCCATGCCATCTTTGCCAAGTCAGTATTGCAACAATGCAATATACTACAGCAATAACCACTACCTGGCAATGAGCACCGGGCTCTAGATATGAGCTTATGGCTACATGCAAGACCACACTTTACTGCTGATGAGATCCACGAGCAAACCCCTGAAACACCCAATAGCAATAGAACCACCCCCACCTGTTGTGGTTACAGCAGCCAGCACAACGTGCACATCAATGCAATCAATCATAATGTGCTACACATGCACTAGAACATACAAAAGGTGACCGGTAAGTGCAGTACCTGTCCATCGAGACCTACATTTCACGCAATAATGGAAAGCACGAAAAAGACTTGTTGAAATGATATGATATGATATGGCATGTATAACGCGCCTATACACAAGTGTTTCAAGGCGCGATGAGGCAAAGGAGGGGAACAAGGGAGGACGGACAACGATCCTACTAGGCCAGGTGTCATTCAGATTGCGCAAGTGCGTGGGAAGGGGGTGGGGACAGTGCAGTACATGGGAATAGATAAACAATAAGTGACGGCCAGCAAGTGGCAAGTGACAGCAAGCAATTAGGCCATCAGCTCAGAAGAAACTGAGGAGTGGAGGCCCTGCGTGGACATGACATCCAAAGAGCAGATACCTCTTGAGACCTATCATGTTGTTATAGTTCAGATAATGTTCCTTTCACATCGCTATGTGGAAGGCGGGTTAGGGTGGGGGTGGGACCATGGGGAAAGGAAGTGACAAGGTTTCGGGACAGGTGTCTGTTAGATTAATAAAGGAGTTGAGACTGGTACTGCCATGTGATCGACGAGTACTCGAGGTACCCGAGGTCCAAGTAGTGCCGTCTAGCGCAGCCATAGCGGTCATTCCAGCCCTGGACTGCATACTCATGGCATATGGCATCCCCCATACAATTAAGTACAACAATGGCCCACCGTTTACCAGCTTGGACATTGCTAACTTTGCCCAGCACACAGGTTTCAAACACAGAGAAATCACGCCTCTCTGGCCCCAGGCCAATGGCGTGGCTGAGCGTTTTATGGGGAACTTGAAGAGAGCACTATAGTGGTGCACTTGTCTCACAAAACATTTGAGCAAATGTTGTACCAACTTCAATGTGACTACCGGCACTCCCCTCAAAGCACCACGGGCAAATGCCCAGCTGACCTCTTATTTGGCTGCAAGCTACGGACCTGACAGCGACAAGGACCCACGGAGGGCAACATCACCCGGAAGGATCAGGAACCTCGGGAGAGGAATGTGGAAGAGAAGTAAAAAATGAAGACTGCCGCAGACGAGAGGAGAGAAGCATGAGAGCTCAGCTTCGAGCAAGGGGACATAGTGCCGGTGTGTCAGATCCAGAGAAGAAAGGGAGACTCCGTTACGCACACATCCTTCTCACAGTCATAAAAGTAAAAGGCAACATGGTCACAGCTGTGGACGATGAGGGACAGGCAAGAAATGTGTCCCACTGCAAGGAGTGCTCGGGCAGAGTGACACCGTGCGAAGATTCCGACGACCCTTACTGGGGAGACAAAGATGTTTTGTGTGGTGAAGCTGCAGACGATGACGGTGAGTGGACTGTGAACAGACCACCTTCCCAAAGCCCAGAACCACCAAGGGTGAGCCGCCCTGTGCACGCAAAGACTAAACCCATAAGACTCATTGAAGAGATGGGGTAGCGCCTGACCAAGTGTTTAAAAAGGGGGAAGGTTGTCATGTTACAGGACTTAATTGGCATCAACCTTTTGTTAACAGCTCTCATTTTGCTAGGGGGACATTCCATCTTGTTCTAGTCAATTAAGCATCATTAATGCCCCAAACTGCGGGTAGCCACTTTAATTTGGGAACCAATGAAGGATAATGCCGTCCTATAGACAGACCAGACACAAGGATGTGCCAGCTAGCAGGGTTCTAGGCTCTTTACAGTTTTGCAAGTTCAGGTAAATGGAAGCAATTTTTATAAACACCAATACAAAAATGGATATGGAAATTGACCACACTGATGACTAATACAATCTGGATGGCTTATCAAGATTGTTACGCCACTTCTTTGCATTTTAATCCTTTGGTATACTACAACTTTGAACAAGGTTGTGAAAGTTAATGTTAACGTTAATGGGTATTTGTACTGCGCACCATCACCTCTGGAGTGGTCCCCAGGTGCTCTGGTGGATCTGATAGGAGGGTGTGAAAACAGGGGTGGTGGGGGGTTAGTAGGGTATACTGGGAATAGAAAAGTGAGAGATGTGGTGTGCTGTTGGCAGCTTCAGTTTGGTTTTCACTGTTCGCTGAGCATAGGTGCGGTATCCTTGTCAGTGCGATTCCCATGTGCTGTTGTGCCAGGTTATGTGATGTTTGTATGTTGTTGCAGTGTGGAGAAGTACGGACGGATTGGTGTGCAGACAGGTGGGTGTGTGAATTTCTGTATGCAAACGGTATGTCGAAAATTGAGGTTTTAGAGTTGGGTTAGCAGGTTTTTCCTTCTTCTTTGCATTGGGTTTCTGCACTCAACATTAATGACCAAACTCTTTTTTAAATCTTGTTTGGCAGTTTAGTTGGCATGCCTGTTGTGGAATGGTAGTTTTCCTCTGTAGACTTCTCGTGGTATGTGGAGATGGGTGATGGAGGTGTGTTGTTCTCTCCCTGGGGTTGGATGGTTAGGTTGGGGGATTATTAAGGTCCTTCCCTGGCCATCTAGTGGGGGTGCTTTATCCTGGTTTTGAAATTATGAATCCCTCCCTAGGCTTCCTGTTTCCAGCTCGGTGTGTTTCATAATCGTTTCCTTCTGGTTCGGGGTTGAAGCCATGTTTTGAGTAGTTTTCTGAATTCCATGCGGTCCCTTGTGTTGCGTACGTTTTTTTGGAAGATATTCCAGGTTTTTGATGCTAGGTGAGAGAAAAATGATCCATCAAATTTTCTTTAATTGTATGTTTTTGGTTCTAGGCGAATGTCATTGCTTGATCTGAGTGGTCTTGCCGGGTGGTATATTGGCATTTTCACATTTAGGAACTCTGTGCCTTGGCCGTGGATTGCTCTGTGTGTAATGCACATTGTTTGAACCTTATTCGTTATTTTATCAGTAGCCAGTGTAGATTTTTCAGCTCTCAAGTAATCTGTTCTCTTCGTGGTAGTTTGAGCAGCAGTCTCGAGGCTACATTTTTGATATGCTGACGTTTCTTTAATAGGCGTTCCTGCATTCGTAGGTATAGGCTGTTGGACTAGTATCGATTGATGGAAGGGAACAGCATTGAACTTTTGCTAGCACTTTATAGATGTTTTATTGATCTTTTCGAAATGTTGCAAGTAAACTAACCTAAAACTGTTTTCTATAAATTTGATGGAATCTTGAAATTGCTGATTATGGAGATGAAGAAATGATGCATGAATTGTAGTTTAAGAAATGCACTTTATAACTGAGTATTTAATAGGGCAATATGTGGGGCAAAGTTTAATTAATGCTGCTAAAGGATTTTAGATTTCGTTGTTAGGAACCCTGAATAGGAACTGTTTTTCATCTTTTCCTTTTCTATTTTTAAATTAATATTTTGCTACATTTTATTATGTGAGTTTTATTAATGGAAGATGTTATGTAAATGTCTTTGCATTTGTGTACGGTTTAAATGTGAAAACCAAAACACAATAAAACATAAAACATATATATATATATATATATATATATATATATATATATATATATATATATATATATATATATACATACATATCCTTTCAGTAATCCATGTGAACGAACACAGGAAACTTTAAATTGCACTCCAATCGGCAGACACCAATAACACAATTCTTATACCCGGAGCCACATTCTATGAATAAAATTCCACTATTATTAAATTCCATTGCCCAGGCTATCAGTCATGGCTTCATGACGCGTTTCACAACTTCATAGTTGCTTGTTCACATAAAGTTACATTAAAAAAACATGATGATTTTTATACGAGGCAAACACATATTTTTTTGTTTGTCCTTTCTTTGTTTCCATGTGTCCAGGGCATAGACAGCCCACATATGTCCCAAGTTGTGACGTCCTACCAGCCATTTGTAAAGACAGATGCTTTCACTTAGAGGGCTCCTTAATTTTGTACTCTTCTGGCATATGTCACTCGCATATGTGAAAGAAAGCAAAGCAAACATTACGATGACAAAATTGAATTATAACCTATTATCTACCAAACAAGGTGTGTGCCAAGATTTACAAAATACGGAACCTATGCAAATTAACAGAAGTTCCCCCACTTAGGAATAGAGCAGCAATGCTCACATGGCCACTTACAAAATAGCACCTACATTCAGGCCCATTCTGGGACACATAGATGGGCCATGAAATCCCCAGATACCCTTTCTTTTTATTGCACAGAATAATACACAACACTTTGAAATCAAGCTCACATTGAAGGTTTATAGTGACATTTTCGAATGCCATATAGTTTCGAAATGCCATTTTGTCGACAAAAATTTGGCAAAAAAAATGTTTTCGAATGTTTTTTTTATTTTATTTTGTATTTGAAATGGGGTGATTCCCCCAACCCCCTGTTTTTATTTTTATTGACACTTTTTTTTTACTAACGAAACAAAAATAAAACATAAAATTCAAAGAAAAACATTTAAAACAAAAATGTTGGCACATTTATTTCAACTAAATGGCATTTCGAAAATATGTTTGCGAACATTTAACCGGGAACCCACATTGAAAGTGCAGAGCCGAACATTCCATCATTCATTCCTAGCAATAGAAAATGTATTATACTTTCACATGTTAAATGGACATAATGGCCAACTGTTGTTACACATTGCATTTAAGATGATATGCACATATAGTTAGGACCACAGCTTGTATACATAATCTGCTGCACACTGCGAAACATAATACCATTGTAAAAGCCATGACAGAGGTACACAACTATTTCCAATACAATGCTGTAATCCGATATTGACAAGTATCAATACATATCTGAAGACACAATCAGAAACTGCTCTATCAGCTAGTCACAGTCCCCTTCGTATAGGAAAATCACAGTATATTATGTATGGAGTGCCCCATACTGTACGTAGTATTAAACATACAAAGCAGTAAAAAAGGAGAAGAAGAGAAATGAAAAACAATGTTTAAAAAAACCTTCAACAATCATAGTAGCACACATATAAATTTAGTTTACAATGTTCAGTGCCAGTATAATGCTATCAGCTACAAATAGCGATAATCATAGACCTTTATTAGGCACTGCCCATGTAAACCCATACTCCAGTAATGTGCTATGTGTTGTGCAATACTCTGCCATTGCATTCTGGTTATAAAAATCCACATCTTTTGTTGTACTAGGATAAATACCACAGCGGTGCTAAGTGCTGTGCAAATATAGCAATTGTAACCAAACTATATTATACTGGACAGTCATAAAGTGCTATACAACAGAAGGGGAAGCAAAAGACTAAATGGATGGGAATAAAATACATTTGTATGCAATACTCTGCCATCCCATTCTGGTTGTGGAAATCCACATCATCTGTTCCACTAGGATAGGCAACGTCAAGGTGCTAAATGCTGTGCAAATAATGTGATTGTAAACAAACTATGGTGTACTAGACAATCATAAAGTAAAACGTGCTGTGCAACAGAAAGGGAAGCAAAAATGTAGAACCACCATGATTCCTCATTACATATAATCAAACGTTCGAACAGGGCAAATGGCGGGTGATTGGGTACACCATAAATGGAAAAAAACACCCTCCAACATCATCCAACACCAGTGCTCAATCATACTAAAACCAACATCTATAAAACGATAAACTGCTCCCAAAAAACAAACCTTATACACTAAATTCATGTTCACAATATTGCATAAAACCATTGCATTACATCTGTATCAGAGAGAAGCAAAAGGATGAGGTTTGGGTAGGTATTGCTTACGTCCCCAAAATAATATACAATTATTCATCAACATTGTGCCCATTGTGTTTCAAAATCAAGAATCTATTGTATCTCTTGTTGTCATAGCAAGCATTCTTTATCCCCACCTCTAGGTCCCACTACTATCTTGTGCAATCCAAAAAATCCTAATCCATCCAGTTTGCCATTGCGGAACTCATAAAAGTGCTTAACCATAAGGTAATTTGCGTCCCAAATTATTATATCCCTAACATGCTGAAGAACTTGCACTTTTAATTTACATGTTGTGCTACCGATACTGCAGTGGCAAGTGAGAGCATACACTACCCATTCAGTATCAGATGTGATTTTGGTAGGAATGCGGACAGAGTGACCTAAGATGGGATGTATGTGAGTACTGCCATTAATTGCATACTTGCATACTTTGAATTCGGTGCACTTATGGAATCCCTTTACTGAATCTGTGAGAGAACTGGTTATTTTAGTACCTTCATCACATTCCATAAAACTAGAGACTATGAAATCTTTAAAAGAAGATGATCTACGAAAACTAACATCTGCAAAATTACCAAGAATGGCATTCAAATCCTTATCTACTTTTAAAATTCGCCAATGTCTTTTCAAGGCATCTCGAATTTGCTGCAAATTATTTCCAAATGTAAGGATGAGGCGTGTACCCCCGTTCTCTTGTTTGTTGACCAAAGCTCCTCTCTTCTCTTCTAGTAGATGTTCTCTGTTCATCAGACAACCTTTAATATTTGATCATTCAATTATCATTTTGGGATATGCTTGTTGCTGAAAACCCCAAACTGTAATGTTGCTCCCTCTATCAAAAGCCTCAATGGTTAACAGTTTCTACACAGTCTTAAGAATTTCCCATAAGGAATACTCCACATAACATTTTTGGGGTGACTGCTTGTGGCATGTAATGGAGTGTCTGAGCCATAGGGTTTTCTGTACTATTCACTTATTATCCGACAGCCTTCTGATATGAGTTTTTACTGTGCGTTTCTGTACATTTAAGCTTGTTATCATTACTTTTTTAGATTTTCAACAAAACTCATCCATTCCCGTTCACTACCTTTCCAGATTATAACAAAATCACCTATGTAGGAAACCCACAGCACAGTTGTATCTGTAAAAACGTGATTAGCCTACGCCGATACCATGAATTTCACCCAATAGCCCATTGTCAAGTTAGCATATGCAGGAGCAAACCTAGAGCCCATCGATGTTCCTTTAGAATGTCTAAACAAGTTGTTATTGAATAAAAATACATTATTCTTTAGACATAAATCAATCATAGCTAAAATCATTTCTGTATGGCATAAGTATTTCAAGGACCGTGTATTGAGAACATTTTCACTTGCCTGATTCCTGAATGTGTGTTCAATAGATGTGTATAATGACACAACATCCATGGTTGTTAATATATTATGGTTCCCCCTGAAGGACATCAATTTTTATGTAAAACGTCATTTGTGCCTTTATGGTAAAATGGCAGGGAATTAACAAATGGGAACATAGTCTCATCAATATACTTGGACATATTCTCCAACAAAGATCCCACCAATGTGACTATTGCTCTCCCTGGGGTCTGTTTGTACTCTTATGGAGCTTAGGGTGAAAATATTTGGTGGGAACAACAGAATGTAGAGGTTATAGTAATTTTGCATCATCTTCCTCCAAAAGGCCTTTGTTCTTCCATTCTTATATGAAATCTTGTAATGTACATTCCAATTCTTTCATCGGACTTGTCGTTCACTTTTCATAGCAAGTTGCATCTTCAATTGTCTATCAGCCTCTCAGATGTAGTCCTTTTTATTCATTAAAGCAATGTTTCTCCCTTTGTCAGAGGGGTTTTATAATACATTCCGGAAGGTTGTGCAACTCACTTAAAATGCCTCTGTTTTTTCGAGAGAGATTGTCCATGTACCAAGTCTTGGTGTTTCTTCTAATCTTCTTAATGTCTTCAATCAGATTATATAAATATATATCTTGATTGTTTCTGACTTGGATGTGTGAAGTGTGATGATTGTATGAGTGTGGTCATTTACAATGTGTGACAGTGTTATGTGAGTGTCCGGTATCTGTTTGTTGAATGATAGGGTTGTGAGTATGTGAATATGCTGGTGGGGATCCATACCTCTAGCTCAGCATGACCAAGACAGCCCCCTAATTCATCCAATCAGTGCAGATGGTGACACAGAGGAACCAAATCAGGGTACCTAATGAGGGTACAATCCCATAGACATCAACACATGAAACATGAATGACCAATCTCAGAAATCAAATGCATTTTCAGTGTCCTACATAGCGGTTTCTGTCATACACTGGTGCTGCCAGTTGCAGTAATGTAATTTGAATAGTTTGTATAAAGAGAAGACATGCCCAACCCAGAATGACTCTGCATTGGCCTTATAATTGCAGGTGGTACGGCCTGCAATCCATGGCTTAGAATTGGAGATAGAATTGTAACATCCTGGGGTTTAGAATAAGCGCCATAAGGGACCCCAGCTTGAAAGGTCAAGTCCCCAGACACACGTGCCTCACACTATATATTTTATACATTTAATAGATGGGTGCTACAATGGAACAGTAGGGCGATGGAATACAATGCCCTGTATTCACATACTGTGCACATATTTAGTGATGATATGGCAGCAGTTTCCTTGTTTCAAAGTTTAATGCTAAGAACTTATTTATTTCATCATTAGAACCCCCTAATCTGGCAGAACACAACTCACCATTGCATTTGACAAACTGCAGAGTAATGTCTTCGTGGGTCATCATGTGACCTCTCACACTTTCCGAGATCTCAGGGTGAGAGGTGGTTACCAAATCCCTAGAGAGTAGCCGTGTGTGCTTCTGCCTGCCATGTCATCTTCTTGATGTTGCAAAAATTGTATTTGCTGTAATTGTCTTTACTCTCCTAGTGTAGTGAAGACACATATTCAGCCTTCTTGAATACTAAGTTATCTAAGCAACAGGACTAGTGTGTGTAATAATTATTCATTTCAAATCTGTACTTCATCATTTTCCTAACCACATGCACTTTATGCATGCATACCCATGTCTAGCACATCTAAATGCTTCAAATCAGGTATATCTAGGTGATATCATCCCTTTATTCTGCTTGAAATAACAATTGCATCTCTGATATGACCCCAGAAGTCTTTATACTGTACTGCTGTCAATTTCATGAACTCACATTCCTTTGTAACAGTTGAATAAACTGAAGTGTCAGTGGGAAGTAACTGAAATAAACCCCCATAAATGCTCTCTCTGAGATACTCTGTCAAAGAGTGCTCTGGATAGCAACAAATAATCTCTGATGGGCTAGAATTCATAGGGATATTACAGGATGTTGGACAAGTGCTGACTTCAAGCCTCCACCATATGAATTGCTCTAAATCAGTTTTACATGCAAGGATGAGTCGGCTAGGACAGTGGTCACACCTTGCCTTTGAGCATACAAACCTATCAGGTTTTCAGGATAACCATTTAATATGTAAATGATTGCCATCATTTTGCAAATGTGTATCATGGATATTCATGCTGAATATTGTTTCATCGTGATCTGTTTGTGGCCCTCGAAGGCCAGAGTGTGCACCCCTTGTCTAGGATTAAGTCACGCAACAGGTCATAATCCCATTACCAAATCCACCTGTAACTGTAATACTCCATACATAAGGGACATGTTTCCATCTCTACCCTAATGCCATACTGTGGTACGTAACAAGTAAGTTCACTGAATCCATGTGAGCCAAGCATCTTCCCCTCAATCACACTGTGTATTGCATTCGGTGTCTGAGAAATATGTAATATTTCTGACTCTTCCAGCCTGGTTCCAGATGTTTAGGAGCAAGCAGCCGTTCAAGCACATTTGAAAAAAGTGTCCCAAATTAAGCTATTCAGTCATTCTTGATACAGCTGCAGCCAATAGCTGACATGGGCCTTCAACATCACTGATCACCAGAATGCCCTGAATTGTCCATATATCCATGGCATACAAGGCTCAGGTTTAAGTTGTATCTCATAAACTCAATCAAACAAGCCCAATCAGTATAATTTCTACCTTTTGCTTCAGACCCCTGACCACTGAGTTGTAGACTTCCACAAGGAGTTCCAATTTCTCCACTTATGCTTCATCTTTATCTCAAACCTCAAACCGCATGCTATCACCAACATCACAATACACCAATGTGTGTGCCATCAGTATGGGAATTATGTTGTGACTTGTCTTGGTTAGCGAGTGACCGCGTGTTTATAATATTGCTTCCTTTCTCTTCTCCCTTATGTGTAGCATTGAGGCAAGGTCGCGAGTTTTTTTTGGCTAACATGAGATTCATATTGTGAAACTCTGATGGGGTTTTTGCCACAATAAAGATCAGAGGTATATTAAAAGGTGATGGCACACACATTGGTTTATTGTGATGTTGGTGATAGCATGCGATTTACACTGGTATTAGCTCGACTTTATACAAACCTAAGGCACGTGGTGGAGTATACATCTCGTTGGTAGGATAGAATAATTGTATCAACAAGGTGCTGTGTTAGTTATTAGATGTTATGTTTCTGTTTAATTTGATGTGCAGGTTTTGGAACCAGGAGTATGACTTTGAATTATCCCACGATTGAAACAAACTTGATTGAAGAAGTTTTTGCTAATCAATTGGACAGTGTCCTTAGCGCTACGTACTTACACTCATAGAGGTATAGTAGCTTTGTTCTTTGGTGCAGGTCTAATTTAGACCTGCTTTTGTGTCTTTTGGACATCAATATTATGGTGTACAGAGTCTTTTTTGTGATTATGAAAATCTTATGGCTCACTGTCTGATATGGTGATGTTGGTTGTTATTTTTTATTAGGTTACCCATGTGTTGGATTACCGTACCCCTTGATTCTGGATCACATGGTGGTGAAAATTGATAAAAAAACGGTTTTCTCCCCTGAAGAAAGTTCTAGCATTTGAAAGCCTGAAGAACTGAAACATGTCGGGGTATGTTGTTAATCGACACCTTGTTTAATGTTTAGTGGATGTTAATTGTTGTGTCTGTGAATTTATTGTAAATGTTGTGGTTTACTTTCATTCCATCAGATTGGTGCTATACCCACTATGTGGGACATAATCTTGGGTTACGCAATGTGTTTTTAAAACAAGTTGTTTTAATAATGTCTTATTGAATTTTGAATATAAAAATTAAAATGGTTCAATCTATACATCTGTGTTATACACCAAGTCCATTTTCTCAGGACTAATAGGTATGGGTTATCAATAATCATCTTCGTCCAGACAGATGAGCAATCTGATAGATTAAAAGTTGTGTACCCTTTCTCCTTTGTGTACAAATATTTATGGTTAGCCTCGGACCATGGAGGTAGGTTTCCAGCGGGGTTTTAGGGATCTTATGTACAATGAAGTCCTTTAATATTGTACATTTGAGTTAAATTACACGTTCCTGAAACTAATGGAACATCACCATTTCATGTATAAAGTCACTTTTGGAAAATTTAATTTAAAGAACAAAAATAAGTAATGTTTTGATGTTTCTTTTTTCTTTCAAGCAATGTATGCAACGTGTGGAGTGCACTGAAAGTATTAAAGATCTTTACTCAACAAATTAGTGGAGGAGATACTGAAAACATAAACAGAGTGATCCATTGGGGCTACAACTTTCTTCAAGTTTATTACTAGCCATTAAAAATCTGAAAGAATACAATTAAGGTTATCTTAATACCCACATCTTAAAAACTCATTGCATGGCACAAGTAATAACCCAGTGATTCATCTTAAAAAATTTGATTAATTTTGACTAAAACTGGCAATTGCCAAATGTTTAAATGGTACATCCCTTTAGAATCTAAATACATTCTGGTGGTATTTACCTACGTAGACAGAAAAATATTGATTAATAATCCAAGCCATCACAGAAGCACTGATCTTGCAATCCCTGACAAACCAGCGGATTTCACAGATTAAAATTGGAATTACAAGATGTTTTACCATGTAACATGCTTAGAATAATACATATCTAAATTGTATCTCTGCATACCACAGAAAGAGAGTGCAGGTGGGCCCTGTGAAGGAGGAATACAATCCAAGACACCTGAGGTCTGATGAAGGTTCCCCTTTCACTTGTCGGTGTGAAATTAAGTGTTTCTAAATATCAAATCATCAGAGAACTAAAGATGTTCTGACCATAATTCTTTACTCCAATTTAATGGTTAACTATTTAAGTATTTTCTAAATTTTGACCTTTCATAAACACATGGTTTTAGTGAAATATGTAGGGAGAGGTGACTCTGAATTTCAGTGGTGACTACACATTTTAGCTAGTGCTCCACATTTCAGCAAGTGTGGCAGATAGGTCCCTGTGGTGAGCAAGAGTGTGAGACTTATGTGTGAGACATATGCTGAATCTAGTAGATGTCAATACTGTGAATACATAAAGCACATTCCAGGTAAAAGATGAATTTGAAATTGATAATGCACACCATGGATTTTACTCCACATCACAGTCATGGACAGAATTGTTGTGGGCCATAAGACTAACATCTAATGTACCTTATCCATCTAACTTATAACATATTTCCTAGCGACATTCTGAGAAAATCAGTTCATGATTGCTGTGTAAAAAATTTGGTGCAGATTGATTATCCAGTATGCAGTGCATTTGGGCTGTGCAAAATTAACTTGGAAATGATATAAATAAAATGTGCAGAATTAAGGCTGCGCTGTGTTTGAATGAAGACGTGACAAGCCATAATTGTGGAACGTGAAATCCATTCTGCTAAAGACTAGTTTATTGTTTAAAAGACTGTCAGTGCTGGAAACAGCACTGAGATGTAGCTGTTTGCTTCCGTTGCTACCATTCTAAGCAATGAGGATGAACACAGTGATAACTTTGATAGGGTTGGCTGAGTTTCAAGAGATGAAGTTCTGACTGACACTTTGCATCACAGAAAAAGGCTGGCATGCTTACATGTCATATTGGTGCATCTTATGCACATGGGCTGGCTTTGGGAGAGCTGAAAAAGGCTTGCAGGAGGGAGGAGGCTCTCTCGGGTTCCAGGACTTGCAGTTGTCTCAGAAGAGTTTGCAGTGACGGGCACTCTTATTCTTTGGCTGGCTCCGGGAGAAGCGTGTGGCAGAAAGGCTGGCAGAGAACTCTGTGGGCTCTTTCCAAGCACAGAAAGAGTGAGTGAACCAGATAAAGAATTCTTCTGTCCGGTAGCAACACTGGGATTGTGAGCAGTTCAGGACACACACACAATCAACTTATTTTTCAGTTAATTGAGGTGAGGGAATGATTTGTCATCAGATAATGTAGGGTAGGTAACTCATTTTCTTTTAGGTACTGCACTGTACATTTTAAACGTACATGGCTGTGTTCATGTTTCACCATTAATGCAATAAAATTCAGATGTGACAGAAGCTCGTACTCGGGCAAGATTAGTTGCGAAGTTCAAGGCTAATGTTGGTAGAATGTTTTGAAACCTATTGCAAGAAAGGCTTAGTTTTATACAGCAGAGCATTTTGAAGCCCATCATTCATCAAGGGGAAAGTATCTGCAAATGAGATTTGCTTAATATGCTCCTTTTTCATCATTGAAACAGGTTTAAAATGTAATGTGAATAGCGTGCGCTGCACATGTCATTCTGTATTTTGAATATTTTAATTTCTGATAAAGAACCAAGAAAAAAGTGAAATAGCCTTAGTGCACTTATTCTGTGTTCAGGTTTTTTGGGTTAGCATACAGATAGATACAGAGCAGGTGATACATTTATTTTACCGCAGGCGGAAATTCATTTATCATATGTGTTAAAAAATAAAACAAACTGATCACTGTGAAGTCGGTTCTTCTCTCGGGCTCTGAGTGATTGATAGTATTTCATGTACATGGTAATGTATTCTGAGATGCAAGCCAAAAGGGCCCTATGTGGAATTGTAAATAAAATACTGCAAGGGCATTCATTCATTATTTAGAGTGTACTAAGTCCAGTCTTTGATTACCATTAGTGGCCCCGGTATAAAAACAATTATTAGGTGGTACTCTATGTTAGGCACATCACCATACCACAAAATAACACCAACCACGAAATACCTAAATACCACCAATCAAAAATACCACCAAAATACCTCTAACAGGTACCAGGATAAACTTGCCATTGAATTTTACATTTTTTAAATGCTAAATCAGTTGTCTCTGCATTGGGGACCACACATGCATACAACCCATAAAAGAACCAATGACCTTACCATGAGGCCTGGCTCCCCTTCTGAGCCCCTCCTATTCCTAAATTATTCAGGGCTCCCAAACCCAGTGAGGTACAAGCAGCTGTCACTGTCACCTTATCCTTGCACCCAAATACTGAGGCTATAGGAATGAATCGTTCTTTGAATTACATGCATCAGAGGCAGCTGTTGCTCTAGGCAGCAGTGCAGCTTGATGCCTTCCACTTCAACCGTTGGGTCCTTTCCTCTAATATTTTGCTAAGCACGGGGGTAATGGCTGTGGCTGCTGGGGGCTGTGTCGGAGGACCAGGGGAAGCTGGGTGCGTGGGCCGGCGGGGGTCTTGCCCAGGACAGTGTGCCGACAATCAGCTGCCTGATATCTGTCGAAAATGTGTTAGGCAGTCCTTTTGTGCGTAACGGAGAGCTTGTTAGTAAGTGTTCTTTTCCCTTTAACATAGTATGCCCAGGGGAAAGAAAAAGGGTATTCCGAAAATTCCAGCAGCATTCCTGACTAATGGTATATGTACTATGACCCCCCCCCACTCCCAAGGCAGGTCTTGGGAAATGTATCCCCAACCATTCTTCCCCAGTTGGAAATGGGGTTAGGGTGATGGAAACCATAGTGGTTACTCCTAGGGCCTCACCCATGGTTCTTCAGGGGAACCATTTATCCAAGGTTCGGGCACTGAGCATACGCAGGAGGCAAAACCTGTGCTTGGAGAGGGTGGATTTGTCCCCAGATGTCAGCTATACCAGTGCTTTGAATAAAGGAAGTAATGAGCTGGCTTGTGACATGGTTAGCCTGACAATAGAGGAGGTTGCCAATTTTGTAAACCCATAAACAAATACAGGGGAGACTCATGTGCCTCCCCCGTCCATAATATCCATGAAACACAGAGGGAGTTGAGATTTATCTGGGGACCCATGCCGTCCTGCAGTTTCAGCATTGGATAACCTGGATGATATCTCCCAGAAGCCAACCACCCCTGAGCAATGGCTGTTGGTAAAGGCCAACATAATTAAAGAATTTAACTTGTGTCAAAACTTTGCTGATTTCAGTACTTGGATGTACTCCTTAGATAATTGTGTAGGGAACTGTCACATGATTAAGGTGGATACACTTTGTGAAACAGATCAGTTAATCCCTGCGTTGATGCAGCAACATCTAGGTAAACCGGATATCCTTGGCCAGTCTGCTTCTCCATCGATGAAGAGGACCGGGCTCCATTAATCGCACAGTTAACATCTAATGATGCGTGTCCTGTTACTGGCTCTCATCTTATTTGAAGTAGATGAGAGGCTGGGAGGTCTAAACCCTCCACTATTGATGAATATTAGGAAGTCCACGGTAGGCCCTACTGGCGCGGGTCGACCTGTGGAAGGTTGCACTTTTTCATCTATCCTCAAAAACATTTGAATGAGGAAGTCTTCAATGCCAGGGCTAAGGCCCAAGACTTTACGAGATTTTGTCATGGATGATAGGTATTTCTTTATCACCGACATTGAGAAGCCAGCTGGGAAAGAACCGGTAGATGTAATAGGGAACAAAGTTTTGGCTTGGCTCTGTCAAAGAACTGGGCCAGGGGTGGTTAGATGCACAGATCTGAGAATTTTTCGTAGCTTTGAAATTAACGAGTGGTGTACCCAGGAAAACAGGGACTGTGTTTTGGTTGGATATGGGGCCAGTAACTATCCAATCTAACTTAGTAACTGCAAGTATTTGCCCAGGGGCTCATCGAACCTGAAACTCACAGTGGACTAGCTCTTGGGATTTGTACCTCTTGTTGAGAAGGCTCTATTAAGATTATCTTTTATTGTGTTGTATTTATTGTGTTGCTGGAGAGGATGTGCTGTTTCTTTATGTTACTCTATGTTTTAAGTTGTGTTTAATTCCTGGCACTCTAATGCCTGAGGGCTTTCAGCACCCTCATAAATAAATAAATAAAGCTACAAACACGTTAATATTAGGGTACACATCGGTAAAAGGAAATGGGAACTAAGCCCAGTGTGCATTTTTCACGTAGTCATTCATTAATACATTTTTTTTCTCATATATATGCTTGTCAAATATAAAATTCTGTTGTCAGAATGAACTTAAATGCTATGCAAAACAAACATGTGTACTCCAATGTGTGATATTTACCCTCATCCCTTTCTCATATGTGTATTTCAAAAGAGTAATACACAACAGGTTACCCAATAACCAAATCCCACTAAGATTAGGGAAAAACCACCAACGGGGTAATCATAATATCACAATGCAGGGCACATTATCCTTCATACATATCAACACAACTTCTAGACTCAAAACCGTCTCCCAGGAAAGCATCAACTGCTGCATTGTAATTGGACGCGCTTATGCCACGGCTATCTAATATAATAGGCATGGTGTTGAATTGGTACTTAAGAAGCATGTAATAAACCTACAAGTGTACCTAAGAAGGATGAAGACTGCTTCATTTTATTGGCGACGAGCTGGCCTTTCAAAGAAGAATCTATGTGTGGAAAAGCTGGTAACCTGCTGCGGGGGGTTCAGGAAGGAGGAGAAGGACAACACTCCCCCCAAATCAAGTAAGGCCCATCCCCCAGTGTGGTAAAAGGGGAAGGAAAAGGGCAACTATATGGAGGGATAAGCCATCCATCCCTTGAGGGAGTGCCATTCCCAGCTGGAGGAGGGAATAATCTGAAAATATGAAAGGTGGAAAGAGGGAAGCTGTGCTCACGGTTATTGAAGGGAGGCTGTCCCATAAGAAGAAGTTAGGGACTCTGTGCAGTGAAGTCCTTCCTCCTCAGATTAAATATAGAGGGAAGCCTTAATCGCAATCAGCAAGGGAAAATCAGCAATGCGGTAATGCTGTTGCCATGCATTTCAGAACGTTGTGGTTTTAGAGGGACTAAAACCTGTTGCCTGTGAAAGTAAAGTACTTCGTTTGTGGCTGACCATGTGTTGACCGTTGGTCTACAGGCGCTCTATCATGCTCCGCTGCAGCTGTATAACTAATGACGTCACTATGGTAGCGCAGGGAGTTGGTGATTCGGTGGAACGCCTGATGACTTTCAAAACGGTTCGTCATTTTGTTATCGGGACCCCAATGAGCAGATGAGCTCTCATTGACATTAATGGAAGGAGCAGCTGGGTTATTTGAATAAGGGACCTTATAACGTGCTCCCAACATTACAAGGAAGTATCGGGCACTCAACCCAGGGCTGCAGTACCGCAACCTTCTTAAGGGAAGGTGGGCTGAGGCGGGGAGGTACGGAATGAAACCGGTGCCATGGGACGGTGTGCGAGGTGATCCGCACCTGTATGCAGTTGTGCGGGCTAACTGTGAGTTTGGAATCCGACTCCGGGTGGCAAGATGGTAAGAAGCTCTTTGTGTTTAATGATTGGGATTGGACTGGGTACAGATCCGCGTTTGTCTGTGTTTGTTTTGTGCAGATGGGATCTTGAGCTGCGGGCAGGACAATCTACGCATCATTGTGGAGGAGTTGGCGGTATATGAAACATAACATTCGTATCCTTTGTTCTGTGGGTGTAGGTATGGGTATGGGTATGTTTGGCATATAATACGTTGTAGGAATCCTCTATCTTTGGGTAATTACAGGAACAGTTGGGTAATGGACTTTTAGGAAACACATTTACTGAAGGTGTGAGTAATGTTTAAATGGTGTCAATACTGCATAACTTGTGGGAAAGTAGATATGTTATGCTGCTAGAGGGACTTGGATGGTTGTGTTGGGGGCATGCCAGTCATGTGAGGAGACTAGATATAACCCTTTTGAGTATTTTCAGCATTTAGGTTGCTGAAAGGCGACACAGACTTTAGTAATTTGGTTAATGTTAGGCATGGTGTAAATGGTCAGAGAGTAATTATGGCATAGTCAGCTAGACTAATCTATTTGAGGATTTGCAGGGTTTTTTTTAGGTCGCGCCTGGGACTATTAGTAGTAAACCAATGTCGGAATTTGGAGTAATGCAGGTTATACATGAGAATGTAATCTTCTGAGGCTTTGCAGGGGAAGTTGCAAGTATGCAACATGGACATTATGGTTCAAAGACTACATGCTTGGATGGGGCAAATGTCATTTAGTGTCTTGTGTAGATTTATCAAATGGTCAATGTAGAGCCAATTGGTAAATGTATAGTACACAGTACATAGGTTGCATGGTAAAGGGTCTGTGTTCTATATTATAAAGTATGGATCCCCAGTGTGCCGTGGGTGATAGGTCAGACTGTGGGTAGGGCCTCCAGTACTTTATATAGTATGGGGGGTGGATGAGTATTCTACAAGGTTGCCCAGGAGGTAGCGCCTCCAATGTTTCTTGGTAACGTTTGTGTAAGCGTGTGCCATGTCTATGGGCCTCATTACGTGCATAGCGATAGCCGTGCTTGTATGGCAGGCACGGCTACCACCATGCTCGCTACCGGTACCGCTTCCCGCGACTGGGCAATAACCGGCCCATTACGAGATGAATGGGCTAGTAATTGTCCATTTGCGGGTGGCGGTATTGCCGGGCTCCCGATCCCCATTCTGCCAAGTAGGGCAGAATGGGGCTGGGGAGCATGGATGCGCCAGCACCATTGATAACAGCAGGCTGTCAAGAACCCGCGAACAGAACTCATAATGCTGCGGGACGGTATGAACGGTGCTGGTGCCATACCGGCACCGTTCATACCGTACCCGCCACCCTTATAATGAGGCCCTATGAGTTTGGTTATGCTGATGGTGTGTGAGTGCCAGGTCAGCAAGTAGGACATGTGTTGGTGTGTGCCATGTCTATGAATTTGGTTATGCTGATGGTGTGTGAGTGCCAGGTCAGAATGTGGGGCATCTTCCATTTACAGGGCATCTTCCACAAAATAACATGCCTCCCTGGTGATTGTGGATTTAAGTTGCCCAGGGTTATACAAATTTACACTGGTTCTGGGTGGCAGCGCCCCCGGTTGTAGTATGGGCGTGACAATGGTTGTTGTCATGCAGGTTCAAACTACGTATGTTTGCCAGTGGTGGTAGTGTCACAACCCATGTGGGGTTGTGACTGTGGTGCGTCACATGCAGGGTCATTGGTTATTAGTTCTGGGAGGTAGTGCCCCCAGTCAGAGTCGGGCGTGAACGCGGTTGAAGTCTTGCATGGTTAAACAAGGTATGTGTGCTGGGAGGTAGCACCCGGGCTACGGTGTGGGTATTACTGTGGTAATAGTCATGCCGGGTTACACATGTACTTTGTTTTCAATGGTGTGCACCACGTCCATTTTGTCGTCTTGCACACAGACAGCTTTGCTCAGCTGTACTGTCTGTTCTTTTATGTCTCTTTCCATCTTCACCAGGGTTCAGAGTTGTTCCAGTGTTATTGGTTGTTGGCTTTGGTTTGCCTGGCCAGCGCATTGGGTGTCTTGTGAGTGGAAGAGTGCAAGTGCACACGTTGTGGTGTATGCCCTGGTGATATGAGTCGGTGTGAATGGGTGGTGCGGGTGTGAGTGGAGGTGTGTGTGTTTTGTAGCACTTTGTTGTGGGTGCTGTGCTAATGCAAAGGGGGAGATGTGTTGTGTAACGTTTTGTTATGTGTGTTGTGCTAATGCAAAGGGGGGGAGATGTGTTGTGTATGGCTTGCCTTGTTGTGATGTCATGTGGAGTTTTGATGCCTGAATGTTTGAATGTATGGGTAAAGGTTCTAGCCTGGTCAGTTGATTAGCCCTCTGCCTGGGTGATGGGCCGCCAGTGTTTATTGTTCTATATCTTTCTTGTATGTAATCTAAGTATCCACTTGTATTGGTACTTAAGAAGCATGTAATAAACCTACAAGTGTACCTAAGTAAGAAGGATGAAGGCTGCTTCATTTCACACAGCAATAAAGACAGTCCCTACAATTAAACTACAATAACATTCAAAAGATCTGAAACAACAAAGTTGGGTGAAAATTGCTGAAAAAGCTGTCAGGTGGGGGATCTACACCCACTTTATTCTGTCCTCACCTGAGTGTGTACCAACAAGTGAAACACACACAATGTGTAATAAGCCTCCTAGTGGTGCCACCGACTCATTCCCTTAGCACCAGAGGAGGATGTGAGGCTCCCATGTCAGATCGCAAGAGGTATTGAAACGTGTCTGTGAGACGCGGATTTGGAACATTGTTTTCACGAGTAGCGCATATCGTTTAACACAAATTGGGGCAAAGTCAGGAGTGAAGGCACGTTAAGTGATGTGAACGGCTTGCTCAGTGCCTTCTTCATAAGTAATGATCAATTTTTACAACGGGCATGTTTAGGAGTGTGGGAATGAGATCGCCACAGCTGCGGAAACGTGTGTTGTGTGCCGCGGTGTGTCTTATAAGTAACGCATTATGTCCAACATGAAGAAGGGCAATGGCAGGAGTGAGGGCACCATTACTGATGTGAACAGTTTTTGCTTTCTTAGAGCTCTTTTCACAGGATACAGACAACGTTTACAATCAGCATTTTAGAAGTGAGGAAAGAAAAGTGATGTGGACAAATTCACCTAGAACCAATCCAGTAGACTCACACGCTGCAGCATACTCACACTTACTCGCCCCCCTGACCCTCCTCCACACTGTCCCCCACCGAATCAAGCTTCAGAAATCTGGAGGCAGCAGCTGCCCGGTGGTAGCTGGCAAACACTGGAACACCTTGCCAGGCTCTTTAATGTCAGAAGCCTCCTTCTGGACCTTCCGTAAACACTTGAATATGTGGCTCTTCTCACAAGAACTACTAAAATAATTCTCTATCAGAAACCTTCACCTTCATAACCACTATATGTTTACCGAAACTTATGCTTAGCTACTGATAGGTTTCTTCTTCTGTACTCACGCAACCTGTAATTCATGCACAGTATTATCAAGAACTTTTGCGTAACCTTGTAACCTTTATGCTCCATATTGTAAATTCTGCGCATCCCTGTAACTTGTATGCTCTTCATTGTCAAGAACAGCGCCTAGATGCCTACGGGTTAAGGATACCTGAGATGTTATCATGGCTGAGTATAGCCTCACCATGAGGCCATAATAATAAGCCATTGTGCCTTTTACTTTGCAGGCAACTGCAAAGCCTTAGTGCACGAAACAACAGCTTTTTACACAATTGTTTATTTCACTTGTAGGTACACACTCAGCGGAGGGGAAAATAAAGTGGGTGTAGTTTCCCCATCTGACTGTTGTTTTTTAGCATTTTTCATCCAACTTTGTTGTTTTAGTTCTTTGGAAGGTTAGTGCAGTGTATTTGTAGGGACTGTCTTTATTGCTGAGCCGGCTCAGCAGGCATTCTAGGTACTGCAATTACACAGGGGCAGTTGAGGCTTTCCTAAGGGAGGGTTTTGAGTCCAAACGTAGGTGTGTTGATAGTTATGAAGGTTAATCCTCCTTGCATTGTGATATTATTTCAAAAGAGTACCATTGGAGTGTACAAGAATGTACATCTTCGAATGATAACCGTCTAACAGAAAATAATGTATATAATTATCTAGATTTTGATCAAATGTGTTGTTCAGTTCGACACATGTAAAGTTCTTATTATGACTACAATATGTACTCAAAGTGATTTTTAGAAATTAACCCTTCAAACGTTTAATTATAAAATTAGCCAATTCGCAATGTGAGTACAATTTAAAAATGTCATTATTTGTTTAAATCAATTGTTTTGCTCGAAATACACACCACTTTATCTCTGAAAATGTCCTTCCTCTTGGAAAGGGTTCTGCTCAGATTAAAAGCAATTACCTATGTATTTTCGGAATAGTAAGGCATGGCAATCTTTCATTGTGCACGTTAGCCACCATTTGCTCTATAGAGTACTGGACCTGCTTATTTTGTACAGTATGCAAAATACTAATAATTAACAAGAACATTGAATATAACAAACACATTTATAGATTTTTGTTTGCTTAGTCTTCTGGTCTCTTATGAGGTCTGTCGAATCCCCAGCACTTCCTGGCAAGCCTATCCATGTCCCCCTGACCTGCCACCATATAGATTATTGCCCTCAGTGTGATGGCAACATTCCTGCTGGAGACATGCCATGTCTCCATTACCAGCCGGATGTGTCTGTTGCTGCTGCTGCTGCTGCTCTAATTCTACATTTAACTACTGAACGCTCCTTTAAGATGTTCCACA
This sequence comes from Ambystoma mexicanum, assembly GCF_040938575.1. Lineage (NCBI taxonomy): Eukaryota > Metazoa > Chordata > Amphibia > Caudata > Ambystomatidae > Ambystoma > Ambystoma mexicanum. Next base: position 192,805,759 of record NC_090939.1, read on the forward strand.
TTCCCTGTCAGCAGTGGCTGGAACAGCTCTAGAAAATATGTATCTGACAACGTGATCCCCAGTCACAGAGCGGGTGAGAGAGAGAGAGAGACACAGAGAGGTAGAGAGAGAGAGAGATGCATATTAAACACAATAGGCATCTAGTATCATTCAAGTGCATTTTGGTAATTGTTGCATTTGTCATTTGATCTCAGTAGAGATATCAGGTCTATGTATGTTTGCCATCCGTGTACTTGATTTCAACGTGGATATTGTTGTCCATTCGGTTCTGTAAGAAAATAAGTCTGCCTTGCATTGTTTGCATTTTGTTGAATAGGTTTTTAGGTGGACTAACCCTGCATTGTGAGGTTAAAGGAACTCATCCGATTTCATGTTCCCTTTTTTCATATAAAACTATGTATTGCGGAAAAACATTTTTGTTTCTCAGGCAGTGGGGGAGTGGGGGGTGGTATTGGTGTGTTTCGGAATCGTTATTCTGGACTAACTCTACTCCTTCAAAGAAACTGAAGCACCCCGTTCTGTGAATTTTATTTTGAGGAGAGTTTTTAAATTGCCCTGAAGGAGGATTTGGAGGTCTCCACTTTATGGGTTCATCAGATGGCAAATGAGCCACTGAAGATCCCTCTATGTCCGGCCATTGGGCATAAACATGTGTAATGAGTGTGCCTTTTACACTGTGATGTCTCGAGCTCAGGGTGGTGTCAGCATTGTACCCACTGGGCAATGGGAGGTTTGTTTCACAGTCCTCCAGCCCCGCCTGCCACTCAGGACAACTGGCAATGTACCCACCTCAGTGTTGCTTGAGGGGAGACCTTCATCCCTCTAAATGTAACAGTGAACATGGTGTGTGATTACCTAGGAGCTTACATAGTCAATGTACACTGTACTCCCCAAAAGATCCGCAGGAAGCACCACATTACAAAGGACACCCTACAAAGCAAGAGCAAAATGAACACTCCCCATAGATCCAGCAGATGCATCAACGGACCACTTGACAGCTTCGCACTTACAAACAGGAGTCAATCAGCAGGTCAGGTGTGTGGACCTCACATTGCAGAGGCTGTCTCCCATCCTCCACGGTCCTTAGGGCCTCCATCTGGAGTTATATCATCATCCCAGAAGTGTTCAGACAACTGCTCACTTGCACAACCCCGACAACTGAGGTGCAGTTTGCGGGTCTGGCCCCTAAGTAAAACATGACTCAAGGAGCCCCTTAAACTCATGAGACAGTGTCAATGCTTGATTGGTGACAGCTCCTTATTGGGAACTTGGGCCATTGTCCCGTTTGGAGATATCTGCCTCTCCTTAAACCAAGCAAGTGTTGAACGCATGCTGCTTCAGCAAGCTCCCCCATCTGCCACTCTCTGAATTCAGGGATGTGTTTTCCCTAAATACTCTGGTAGTTGAATAGACAATAACCTCACATTTACAAACACATGCTTCACTTTACACTTCATCAAGCTGGCACTACTCTAGTTAAAAAAGATGCCACAATAAGCAAAATCCCTTTTGTCCTTATTTGTAACTTCAGCCATTAAACATTGACGTGACACAATTTCATAGCTTAGCGTTCCAGCTGTCATGTCTGGAAGCATGCAAAAGTGTGTTAGAAACATCCTATTGAAATGCATTGAGCTGCATTACTGCTGTGGATGGACCTATCAAGAACTATGTCATATTTTAGCTAGAAGTGAAGGTCAAATGAGGTTTGGAGACTCGAAATAACCATCATTTTATAGGTCCGATGTGTCTGTTTGTATGATATTGGCTCTATAGGGGTTGACTGGCATCCAAGGGTGTTGGCCAAAGGCTAACGGGCCATAATGCAAATACTCTTCTTTCAGATATGAGGCTAAAAAGGCATTCAATCACCTTCTTTTCAGGAGGGTGTGATGCTAAGAAAAAAGTCAAACTACTGTAATATTTAATGTTTTGGATGGGCACATAATGGTGGTTGGGGTAAGTGTTAGTGGGAATTTCAGGGGCACTTGTCACATTTTGCACTATATTTAAGCAAATGGGGGGGGGCATTACCAGGTCAAGCAATGCACGAGGATCATGTTACCAGATGTGGTAATGCCCCAGCCGCCGCAGGGTTTTATTGGTATTAGCATTCCGGAAGGTAATCAATTTTTAAAGGTGAGAAAAGGTGTGGTTGCCGTTTCTCAACTTTAAAAAAACCACAAAACAAGATGGCCACTATGGGCAAAGAAGAAGGGAACAATATGTAGTCTCTTCTCCCTTTCCATGGTGGCCATTGCCTGTGGTAGGGAAGTGCCAGGAACACCGAGTGTTCCCGGCACCAGTGAGGGACGAGGAAGCTGCAGTAAGAGAGGGGCTTGGGAAGAGAGGGGGAGCGTGTTGGAAATTGGTGTTGGGGTGGGGGGAAGCAGGGCACGAGGGAGCACTTTCCTGTAGCCTGGCAGGGAAGATGGCAGCCTTCTCCTTCAGAGGAGGCTGGGAATGCAGGCTTTACCTTCTGGTAAAGCCTGCATTCCAAGTTTCCTGAGTCTATGGGCAGCCCCCTGAAACCACCACTGGGGTGCTAACGTAAAATATGCAATATTCAACCTCTACATTTTAGGCGGTATTATAAAATCTTATAGTTCAATGACAAACACCATGCACATTGAGATCGACTTTCAACTTTATATAAAATTACACAGAAACAGCAAACCTCTCTAATTATGATCAACACGTGTTTCACTTCATAACAATGCCTTCTGCAGGGCTTAATGATATCTGACACATAATAAATATGAAGATTCCCAAGTGCAAGTCAGTTATACATTTTTTTTTTTTATTACGATTATACAAAATAATTGTTAGCACAAACACTAACATCAGACTCTTGATATATGTTCGATAGGGAAATATACCATTTGAAAAACAGCCTCAGTTGGCAGACTGTAAACCCGAAAGGTCAGTATATGAGTTGCTTAATACAAACGGGATGTGGTAAAATAGATCACAAGTGTTACAGGCGAAAATATCAGATTATAAAACCACTACAAGCAATTCGAAACTTCATTTTTGATAGGCAAACAGATGTGGACCGGCATTTGATATCCATAGTGAAGTCTGCGGAGTCCTAGTCTATTGCATGACTTGAATGTTGGAAGATGCAGATTGAATTCAATATACCAATGCAGGATGGCTGCAACATACTGTGCAGACAAATGTCTGGTTTTAATGTCTACTGTAACTCAACCAAGGCTGCGACTATGAGTACAAGTTCATTCAAGCAAACGAGGAATTATTTTTGGTGTTATTGTTACATCTTATCAGAATTTTTAAAACTATGTTAAAACAGTGAGGAAAACCATTCCAATGTACTTCATTTCTAATTTAATATTATTTCTTCAGTGCACTACTGTGGCCAACTCTAAGAAGATTGGAATGAGTATGTCACGCGTGACGGTGATGAGAATTACCTTAAAGCATTTGGTACAAAGAAAAAAGGGGAAATTCTTTAAGAGTAAATCATTGAGACGGCAAAAAAAAACTTTGTTGAAATTAAATGCCCAAAGAAACCATGTGCACCCTGATAATAATACTGCCTGTCCGGCTATTTCTTGTCATTCTGAGACTAGTAGTTTTGATTTTCCAACAAAAACTCCCAGAACAACATGCTCCAAAAAGAAGAAAACACAGCCCGCTAAGTGTTTTATAGTGGCGCAATCCCATAGGAAAACATTCCATGAATCAGGCTTACCATTCATCATTTACAAGGTGCAAAAGGCACACGCACGCCAGCAGCTTTGCAGCCCATTTGTGTTCATTACTGCCTGCTTGTAAGTGGAGGCTGCTACCATTTACAATGGCGGTGTTGCCCTTGTGCAGGGGCAGAGGGGAACTCTGACTTTATATCACATGCATGAAGGTTGAAGCGCTTCATGCATTTAATTTAAAGTGACCATTATTGGCATAGATAGGACAACCTAGGCCAGTACTGGGCACTTTAAAACACGATGCAGCTGCCACAACCTATCTATGCCCGCAATGGTCACTTTAAATCAAATGCATGATGGCTTGAAGCGCCTCGTGCATGTCATTTAAAGTGACAATTACCTGCATGGATAGGTTGTGGCAGCAGCCTCATGCATGCGATTTACACTGAACATTACTGGTATAGATAGGTTGTGGCTGTAGGTTTATGAAAATGGTATGACCTACATTTACTGGATTTTTTAATGTGGTAGCTTAAAGAACCAGCTGTACATTATATGGCTTTTCCCTCTTTTTTATCAAAAAGTGTGCTGCACACACCACCTTATTCTTTTGGGCTCCCAAGCTACACTTGGATGTTCGCGGTAATTTGAAGAAACATTTACCACCCCATGAAGGCTCACCTATGTATTGTTTAGAATGTTGGTGCCCCTTAATGAGCGATCCCTCCCCCCCCCCGGCATCAAAAGCTGCCTCCACTACTGCCCATGGGAGGTGACCGCATGTGGTAATAACGTTCGTCTTCAATGGAATTAAATGGACCCCACAATGGGGAATATTCTAATTTATTTACTTACTTACTTATTTATTTATAGGCGGAACAATGCTCTTTGGATCACAAAAGAACATACAATGGATAAAAAATCAGATTTGACAGGAAGCAGTGAGCGTCTTACAATGGGGTGAGTTTGAGGGATATTCAGACCGGGTTGTGGAGGGGAGTAAATGGCACAATAACTGGGGGCAATACATAAGTAGACACACATAAATTAAGGACAATGAATATTGGACATTTTTAAGTGCAGGTAGGCGGTATGCCAGCTGTGCCCGGGACGTGACCATGATGGGTGAAGTGCTAGAATGGAGGCAGAGGAATTGAGAGACAGAGGCAGTTAGACTTTAGAAGTCATAATGACACAGTACATTTAAATTGCTGCATGCTGACATTGCAGTTGAGTTGCTGGTAGTAGAGCTAAATCGGGCAAACTCGTAGTGAGTCCCACTGGCCCTGATTCATGGAATAATTTGCATGTAAAACGGGGATTTACGTGCCATTCTGCCCGCAAATTCCTATTTGACGAATGGGGATTTGCGGGCAGAATGGCACGCAAGTCCTCGTTTTACACGCAAATAATTCCATGAATCACTGTGTTCATACGCATGAATGTGCGTGCACCGGAACCGTGCCTATGTTGCGTCAGTGGCAGCTTGCTCTGCAGCTGAAGCCCATTTGCGGCTCCTGCTTCTGCTTAAAACCCACAATTGTAAACATTCCGTCCGATTAGCAGTGTTCAGGAAGAGGCTTACAGCTCAGTCATTAAACCTTATTACAAAGCCAAGTGCAGAAAGTAATTGCACATATTTGTAAGTGGCTTAGAACTGATTAAAAATACATAAAGGAAAACTACAAAAATGCACTCCAGACTGAGCGCCGCTATCCCCTGGAGGCGCACATTACACTAGCTCATTTCGTCGAAACCTGTCCCTGTTTTCCAGCGCAGTGGTGTAAAATGAATCTTCCATGTTGGGCCTCTAAAATCTGTGGTCAAAGCCGTGATGTGCAGTTTTCACGTCGATGTGGTGGAGCCTGCTCGATCGCCTGGAGGCTACACTTGACAGCTGCCTCCCTCATTATCAGTTTCATATCCTCTTATTGTAAGCTCAGGGAAAACACGCTGTTAAGAGTGAGCAGCGAATTAAGCACACTAGATGAGCCTGCCTGTTCTGATCAGATGTTGCAACTCTAGATTGGAAATGGAAAACAATTTACTCCGGGAACCCCCTCGTTCTTGGCCCCAGCCCTGGTCACTCCACACCATTCTTCAAGGAACGCAAACCTGTCGATTTGCATAAAAATTACGAGCATTTTGGGAACACAACTTTACATTTAAAATCTGTGTGTGACAGTGATTCAGGAAGAAACATTTTGATCAAGTATTGGAAGATGGTCTCTCTGCTATTTTCATTTGTCACAGCACTCACACCCTAAGAAAAAAATGTCAGTAAATTACAAGACATATGTACCAATTTGCTAGCAGGGTGCACATCATCCTTTAGGATGGGGAAGCCCCTGCGTGGGTCCGCCCACGCATCCGATAATTGAGAAGAAGAAGAAGGAGAGCTTGCTAGCAGGTGGTAAAGCTTTGGTTTCTGCATTGTGCTTTAGCAATTTAAGCCCTGAATAAGAGTCTGGTGGTAAATCAGCTAATTTACTGCCACACTCAATTTCGGTTACTGTTTCTACGACCTGGTCCCTCGGGATTACAAGTGGTGTTACTCCTTATTTTTAGAGTTCGTAGGACTCCATGGGGTTTCTGGCAGAATTACCGCCCACAGTGATGCTACTGATTTCTGACATTAAGGTGGAGGATATATGTTGCTGGAGGTAAATCCTCCCCCCTGCCACCCACTTGAAGTACATTGGTGCGGTAATGTGGTTATGTGTTGGTAATGCGGCCCTAAGGTCTTGTGCCTGAGTTTCCAGAAGCGCTGGCTGCTTCTGGGTGAGACTTCTGCTCGGAAAAAGATCTTGGAGTTTCTTAGACTGGTTTAGCTTGGGTGTTGTTTTGCACCACGTACAGAGGATACTACCATGCTTTATAATTTCAGAGCACTACAGTTTCCTCTTGCCATGACTGAGAAAGTCATCCAGTGCTATTTTGTTTCTTTGAATTCTGGGACTTGTAGTTTTCTCTTTCCTGTTTTAAATGTTGGACTTTAAATCCCAGAATTCAAAGAAATAAACCGGACTGTATGACTTTCTCATACATGATCTATGGCAACTTGAGAAGTCTCTGATTTGCAAAGAAATATACCTGCTCTTCTCTGCTGCGGTCACCGTGTGGATAGCCCAGCATAAATGTTGTTAAGCAAATGGACAATCCCTTTTTGTGCATTCCATACTCTATAACCACTATAGACCCAGCCCTCAAAAGGTCACAGAATTGTGAGTGATTAACCCTAAATGTTTACTCTTGTAGTTCTGTGTTGTATACTCCTTGTTGGTAATTGTAAGGACTGACACACACGCTTCCTATCATGCACTTCCAGTTCTGAACATAAGTAACAAGGCCCAAAATGTTTCATTCAAGGCTGCCTGGCATCACACCACATTGTCACCAACCCAGGTCCTGCTGGGACAGAGGTCTTGGTGATGACCATCCGCATTTAAACTTGGCTTGGAATGATGCGGCTAGCCCATGGTACATAGTAAATGCTGTCCCACAACCAACCTACTGCCTCTTTCATGGCCATGCTTCTCATTCCATCACCTACCCTTCTTCTCTCTAACCACCCTGACCTACATTTGTGGGGTGTAATCAAAGGCCCAAGCAAACAGAACTGAAGGGCCCACTGGAAAAATGACCTGCTAGCCTTCATAAAAAACGAACAAAGCCTACATTCTGGAAATTGGCAGAATGTGGGGTTTCTGCACGTAACACAAGGAAGGACCATGTGAAGAAAGGCCTACCTGTCATTACAAAAGGGAAAGCAGCATTGTAATTCACAAGGCAGAAGAAATTCAAAGGCCCCTTTCATGTGGGAAGCAGGACTTTCAAACACAGAAATTAAGGCAGCAGATAATCAGTTGAAGGCGTTATTTGACGTAGTATCTAGGTTCAGGAATCCTCAATGTATATCAATACCGACAACTAATTCACAGGAACAGGCCAATGAGTTTAACAACTTTTTTGAACAAAAAATTGTGGATATTCAGAAGAACATTAATGAAGTACTGGAGGCAGAAGAATGGGGTGATGTAGGAGAAGAGAAATGGGAGACAACTAAACTGGAGACCGGGGAGATCTTCAGCTTCCAGCTTATTGAACAGGAAACCATTCAGGCTTTAATACTTTGATTAAAACCAACGAAAGATATAGCATTTCCTATGCCAGCCTGTACTGCTACCAGTCCTGCTTCCAATCTTACCCCATTTATAACAACTTTTGTGAATAAATCACTTACAGAAGGCTATGTTCCTTGTGCACTCAAGAGTGCATTGTTAAAACCCCTATTGAAAAAACCAAATTTGGATTCCAAGGTACTTAAAAATTATTGCCCGGTAGCCAACTTATGCTGGCCCACTAAAATCCTGGAGAAAATAGCCTGTAACCAATTCCAACTGTTTGTGGACAGTAAAGACATACTGGACGAACATCAATCAGGATTCCGTCCTAATCATGGGACGGAGTCGGCTTTCTTAGCAGTCCAGGATGATCTACTAGAAGCAGTAGACAGGGGAAGCAATTCAATATTGTTGATGCTCGACCTATCTGCAGCATTTAATACTATCAACCACAAGACTGTCCTTCAACGGATCAAAAGCATCGGAAGAGCAGACAAAGTGGTGGTAGACTGGTTTGACTCCTTTTTACAGGATAGAACACAGCGGGTAACTCTGGGAGCATTTCTTTCAGAATTAATACAACTGAGGTGTGGAGGCCCCAAGGGGTCAGCACTCTCTCCGCTGATTTTTAATCTATACATCCAACCACTATTTGATATCTTGAGGAGACACGGCTTACGATTTCACTCATATGCGGACGATACACAGATCTATGTGGCGACAGACAATCTGTCGGAGGCATTTGAGATGATAGACCGCTGTATGCAAGATGTAAAAAAGTGGATGGCCTGCAACCAATTACAACTTAATGCAAGTAAAACAGAAATTATTCTGTTCAGATCAGAGAAGAAATATACAGAGGAAGACACAAATTAAAACCCGCAAATCCTGGGAGTGAGCATCCCATTCTCAAGGAAACTGAAAAATCTCGGCTGCATTTGGCAAGAAAACCTGGCCAGTGAAGCCCAGACAGGGGCAAAAGTAAAATCAGTATATTACTCCCTGCGACTGCTCAGAAATGTACTTCCTTTTTTAACATCTCAGGATCTCCCAATAGTGGTGGGAGCCCTGGTTAACTCCCACCTTGATTACTGCAACAGCCTCTTGACAGGGATCCCAAGGAAACAAATGCTAAGATTGCAGAGGGCCCAGAATGCGGCCGTTAGGCTAATAGCTCATCTAGGCAAAAGAGATCATGTGTCCACAGCCAGGAAAATGTTGCCTTGGCTGATGGTGGAAGACTGCATTAAATTTAAGGTGGCATGACTGGTGTACAAGTACTATCACAAACTTGCACCCCGATACTTGAACACCAGAATTCGACACTATTATCCAACCAGAGTTCTCCGCTCAGAAGATAAACTGCTGGTATGCGTCCCCAGGACAAAATGTATCTCTAAAGGGGATAGAAGTTTCTCTGTATTTGAGCCCAAACTCTGGAACCAGCTGCCCTTAAGCATTCGCTCATGCACTACTCTGGAAAGATTCAGAAAGGAATTGAAAACCTTCCTGTTTAAATGCCCCTCTCTCCTCTAGGACCGCTGTTACTTCAGACTTGCCACAGCGATATACCCAATCCTTTAGTTAACATCTGCGCCCGAATGCAGTTATCTGCCTGGTGTGCATAAGAAATGAATCAAAATCAAAATCAAACTGACACTAAAATAGCTTTGCATGTGTGTTTGCAGTTTAAAGTCTCTTATAATGGTGCAGTCCCATTTGAAAACACTCTCTGAATCAGGCCATTAGTGTGTGTTAAACAAGATGTATTGTATGTTATGATTCACATGCAAAATACCAGCGAGAAGTGAAAAGAAAAATCTTTTTTCCATGGGTCACATGAAGATTTAGTTTAGGCCTAAGGCAGACAATTTTGGCTTGTTGTTGGGCAGTCTGCACAACTGGCTTCCCCCACTGAAAGCCCGGCTTGCATCACAGCTGTTTACCAGTGAAATAAAGTGTGCCTGCTAAGAGGTGTTGAAAACAAACTTTCTCTAAACTTGGTATCTCAGAAAGCTCATTTGTGTGTCGGGCAAATGGCCTGGCCAGCGCATGACTGGAATGAAGGAAGGAGTTATGAAAAGAGGGGCTGCAATGAAGGCCGAACACAGAAAAATAAACAAAGGAAAATAGAAGCTTTCCAGATCAAAATGGTGGTCCCCTTCAGATAAGAGGACAGGATGCCAGATGTCTGTAGTTGGGGATCTCTGTGTTGGCTCGTGCATCCCAGGTATTTACGATCTACAGCTTACACTTCAAACAACAAAAAGACTACTAAAAATAAAAACTCTGGTCACAGACTGACCCGTAGTGGCAAATGGCCTGGAGACCAGAGAGCTACAATTGCATAACATAAAGATGTACTATTAATTTAAAAGGACTATTATCAGTTAGGCATTTTTCTCAGCATACATAAGTCGTACTGCCTTCATTTTTGTGTAATCATTTCTGTCATGTTTTAGATTTGTTTAAATAAAATTCATCCACCTGCACCTTAATGACCAGCTAAACGGTGTTCCTGGCTGCTCTGAACTGGTCCTGAATGTAAGAATTGGTGTGCTGGTGGAGGGTAACATTATGAATGTGGGGAGTACATTACATGAACTATTTTGCTTTTTGTAAAAATTGCACCCAGTTGCCAAACGACCATGCAACCTGGTGCACACAGTGGTTATTTTATTGAAATCCGCATGAGCAGCTGAAGTGGAATATGTATATACTTTATGGCAGTTAGTAGAAAAACACGTTTTTGACACATAAGTAGATTTTTTGGCAAAAGTTGCCATGAACACAAAAGGGGATTTCAAATGGGAATTGCCATATGTCTGCTCCAGACTACTAAACCAATCCTTAGTGAGATGCTGGATTTGGGAATAGAAGGTAACTGTCCAATCCTGGTTGCAGGAATACTTGCAGGGCACTGCCCAAAATTGAAATCTTGATGGTGTCATCACTGGTATATAAAGTGGATGCACTATGGGAGAAAGGAGAGAGCTGCTGCAAATTACCATCTGACAGCCGCAAGGAAACACCAGAGGAGATTGCTGAGCATTGCATCTGGGTGGATCTGTCTATTGCAGGGGAGGCCATCCCTGGGAGTGGATTGACCAAACCCCTGGCCTGTCCTCCAGCTGCAGCTGGCTTTCCTGAACTTTGAACAGAGTGTTTAAATGGTAGTTGAATTGTGCCATTTGGAAATAAAATGTAGGGGAGTCTGCTTGCCTTAAATTGTTTCCCTTTGTAATGGGTAGGGGTAGGGGAAGCTGTGTATATTGTAGAGGAGCAGCTGTATGCCTCTGCAGGAAATCCCGACACCCTGCCTCCTATATGTTGGAAGTTGGAGACTGCGCCATGTTTGACACCAACAGTGGTGACAATTCCGCAGCAAGGGTTTCAGAAAAGGTATCCTCTGAGAAAACCCTGTCAAATTTATCTCAGAAGAGACGACAATCTGAGGGAGGAACTCCCTGAAGGAATGTGAAAAAGAGTAAAAGAGAAGCAAGTGACATCACAGGACGCAAGTGTGATGTACTGAGAATACTGGCTAAAGGGAATGCATGGATCTTATAGAAAATGATGACGAAGTTAAGAATCAAGTACATTTTCATATGCGAAAAGAAAATTGCACATATGCGAAGCAATGCAGAAAATGCAAGACATTCAATAACTGTACAGATGTTGCAACGCAAGTAGATTAAGTAATCTTAGAAGCTGGCTATATGTAGTGAAAAGACAGCAGGTGAGGCTATCATTGTATAGAAATTGGACATCGGTGTCATGAATTTAGTAGGTAAGGACCCATGGAGAGAAAAGATGAGTGCTGTGTCGCAGCATGAATAAGCTGAGATTGTGGAAAAGAATGGCAAGGCTGTCTGGCCTGGTATCAAAGCTGAAGCAGCCAATCTCGGTTATCTATTCTTGAAGGCAGTGAACATGCAAATCTGAATCATCCCTTGTTAAGGTACAAAGAAAGAACACCAAGTGTGCCAGGTTTTATTAATTTGAGACATTTAAATGCTGCAAAATGGACCAAGTCAGGGTCTCCTGTCATGTGAGCCAAGGATGGAAATAGAGTTGAGCTTGGAGTCCTAGAACAACGATAGTGAAAGCCTGCACTCCCATATATTCCCACAGACACAAATACTTTTCAAGGCCAAGTTCAAAGACAATGTTCATGGCAGAAGGCATGGGTGATGAGAGATGTTGGGCTAATTGGGTGGGGAGATAAAGTTTAGTTTAGTTTAGTTTGTTTATTTGTAGAGCGCATCAAGCCCTCAGGTATCTGGGCGCATAGGCTTACATGTTACATAATTGCAAACACTTATCATTACAGTATACAGGTTTGTGTACATGAGTAATAATTACACAGGGCATACATGAATTATAGTTACAATAATTACATATTTACAGATAGATATATTTGAGGAACTGTGCATGTCATGTTTGCAGTGCTAATGTGCAGCAGTATCCTGAAGGCAGTGTCACAAAGAGCTACTGCATTCTTGCTCGTGCAGCCATAGCTTTACATTCTTCCTGAACACAAAGGGGAGGGTTCAGATCTTAGTCTTAAGAGGAGGGCGTTCCAGCTTTTGGCTGCTAATACTGGGAAGCTAAGCCCTCTTTCTCTTTGTAGGTTGTACCTGGGGATCTTGAGGCAATGTATCTGAGCGGATCTCATAGGATGGGCTGATATGTCACGTGAGAGGCTGTTAGTCAGATACTTGGGAGCCTTATTGGTGAGGCACTTGTGTGTAAGTTATAGGGTTTTGAGTGCAATTATTTGCTTAATGGATAGCCAGTTCAAATTGTGTCTGATTTCCCAGATGTCGTGAAACCTTGGGAGGTTCATTGCTGATCTGATGGAGTTATTTTGTATGACTTGCAATTTCTTTAAATTATGTTGGATGGTTCCTAAATATAGCACATTAAAATTGTCAAGTTTAGACAAGACTAGGGCTATGGCTATTGTGATACAGTTTGCAGTGGTGATGAATGGTCAGCAGGCAGTGATTAATAGTAGTGGTGATGTTGAGTTTTTTAGATTCCATTTTACATTGAAGCTTTGCGATTTTATCTTGTAGTGTTTTCTGAATATTGATGCACCAAGAGCTATCCTTGGTGCATATATCAGGTGGTGGGGCAGGTGAGTCTAACTCTCTGAGAATTTTGAAGAGTTCCCTGGTGCTAGATTTGGCTTTGGTGATGCAGTCATTGAAATTATATTTTTTGGCCTGGATAGAAGCTTCTTTGTAGTTGAGGGATACTAGTGAGAAGTTGTCCTTTTTTGGCTGATGAAGGGAGGCGTTTCCAAAGGGCTTCTGCATTTCTTTTAAGTTTGCTTAGGGATCTGAGGTGTGGGGTGAACCAAGAATTTAGATGTGCTCGCGGTTTGGATTTGGGCAATCTTAAATGTGCTAGGGTGTTAATAGCATTAAGTAATGTGTGATTATAGATTATAGAAATCAACTATGGCAGTTGGGCCGGTGAGTGTCATTGAGGGATTGATGATTGGCTGGAGTAAAGGCAGTAGTTTCTCTGTTGTTATATTTTGTTTGTTTATAGTATTCAAGGGTGGAGCAATGTTTTGTTGGCTGGGCTAAATATCATCCTTAATGATGAAGGAGATTGTGTGATGGTCTGACCAAGCACACGATGAATTGGACATAATACTAATGTTACATTTGAGATCAGCGAGCCAATCTAAGGTTCTGCCTTTGTTATGTGTTGGTTCAGTTATGCAGTGTGGGAATCCTAGTTTAGTGATTGTGTTGGTGAGGGCCGGTGCCTTGGAATCTTTGGGGTCCTGAAAACCTAGATTCAGATCGCCCATAAGGATGACTTGTGAGATTGTCTTGGTGTTGGTAGATAGGAGTAGAGAGATTTCATCTTCAAACGTGGATGTGGGGCCAGGGGGTCTATAAATGAGATGCATGGTGATTGCGTGGGATGGTGATGTAGGCAGTTTAATGGATTGTAATTCAGCTGAGGGTATGGTTTGGTTGGTAGGGATCCTAAGGCCTAATGATGTTTTTTGAAATGAAAGAGACACCTCCGCCTTCAGTTAGGTTAAATTCTCTGTCCTGGTGGATGACGGAGTATTTAACTGGGACAGCAAGAGAGAGTGAAGGTCCTGAGGTGGCATGGAACCAGGTCTCTCTGATAGCAATGAAGTCGAGGTCATGTGCGGTTATGTAATCAGAAATGTCAAGGGCATGGGCTGACAGAGATCTGACATTAATGGGAACCCCTTTGTTTAAGGAGGGAGTGTAGTCCAATTTATGTTTGGATTGTGTGATACTGCATTTAGGTGAGGGTACATTGTTCACTGGGTTTTTTGGGGAGTTGACTGTGTTGGTGGTGTGTCTGTGGTTAGAGGGGTAGTGTCTCTGCGGGAATCTAAACTTAGTCTAAAATGTCTATTTTTTATTGGGCATGGACCATTTGTTCTGGGTATAGTCGTTAATTGATTGTGTCTTGGGCAAGGTAGGGAAGGCGAGGGGTTATCAGTTTGTGGTGGAGATATTAGTAAAGGTTTAGTTGTCAATTGTGGAAATCGTTGAGTTACTCCTGGTGGGGGGGTGCGATTCATGGAGTGTGGGTTTAGAGATGTGAGAGGCATGATATTAGGAACTGCTTGAATAGAGGATGGTAGGAATCCTGAGGGAGGTATAAGGTTCGATGTGGGTAGGTTCAAGGACATGGAAAAGTGGACACATGGTAGTCCGAGATTGGATTTGTGGACCATGTCTGGTGGCAGGGGGTTGCTGCTGCTATTGGAGGGCATGAGTGTTGCACTGATGAGCATTTTGAAATAGGCTGTCAAGGGGGGGCGCATGGCTAAGCAAATAGCAATTTGTACTAAAGTAGGTTGTATGATCACGCTTCTAAGCTTAAAGACATACTAGAGTAGTGATTACTGGTATTTGCTATGCTAGTGCGGGAAAGGCTGGAAGCTTGAAGTAACATGGGCTGAGGACAATGTAAGGGGTTGCACTGTATATCAGGATGCAAACCACGTTATGCAAGGCAAGTATGTGGCAGGATACAGATTGATCAATGTAAAGGCAAGTATATGGCCAGATACAAAACAAGCTATGCATGGCAAATATGAGGCAGGATACAGATTCAGCAATGCAAGGCGAGTAAATGGCAAGATGCAAAGCACGCTATGCAGGGCAAATATAAGGCAACATACAGATTCAACAGTGCAAAGCGAGTAAATGGCAAGATACAAAACACCCTATGCGGGGCAAATATAATGCGGGATACGGATCAAGTAATGCGAGGTAAATATATGGCAAGATACAAATCTCGCTATGCAGGGCAAATATAAGGCAGGATACAGATACAGCAATTGCAAGGCAAGTATATGGCAAGATACAAATCAAGTGGTGCAGGGCCTGTTTAACAGAAAGCGGTTGGTGCAGGGCGTCAACATAGGATAACATGTGCTGGAATACAATTTTAGAGATGTATGCCAATGACAAGAATTGACATTCACAGAATGTAGATCATGTTGGTCACGTTATTTGTACACAGCAGAATGGCTCTCTATGCTGCAAGTGCTGGATGCAATCAATATGAGTAACAAGGCGTAACAAGGCATAGGTGGGACAATGATGCATCACAGGTGTATTCCGTGATAGAGTACAAAGGTAGGGTTGTTACCCGTGGCAGTGCAGTAGTCAGCTTGTACGAGTAGTACTGGAGTTACGACGACAGGCACTGATGAAGTGGGGACATGGAGCCGGAATGGAAGTGGAATTGCTGTGCTGAGGTGCAATGATATTTTTTTTTCGTGGTGACTGAGCTCTGGTCAAAAGAACAATGGGTGGCTTACCCTGATAAGTGATACTGATATTGAAGGTGTTGGGGGCATTGTGGCTGGCCCTTAGCTCTGTTTCAGCCCGGACAGGCCCCACCAGGAATTGGCCTTATGTAGTGAGCCTTAGGAGTGAGGCCCGGCTAGCACCATCCGTTGACGAAGTTCCTTCTAAATAAAGTGAAGTCCAACTCCTGGCACCTGGTTATGAGCTTATGTGCTGCCAAGTGAACTGAATGTTCCCAGCATGGCACAAGCATACAAACTAATTATAGAGGGCCGTATAACAAAGGTCCTTATTGTGGGATGTTTTTACCCATGCATCCAAGCCCTACCATAAAACTGTGCAGTGCTGGCATGGAAAACATCATGATGGCCAGAACTCCCCAGAGAGTGCACAGGGAAAACATGAAGAATAGGCTGCCACCCATTTTTGCCTATGTTGTGAGCACAGGAGGGCACTGCCCAAAACCACCATTGGGCTACACACACAGTAGCCTGAAACCATTGGGAATGGCAATGCTGATTGCCAAAAAGCAACTCAGAACTGTGGGGAATTAATTTTCTTAATCCCAAAAATGGTTGCAATACCGGTACTCACCACTATCAGAAAGCCGGCGTTTTAAAACCACCAGACTTTTGTGTAAAACTGAACAAAGGAACCCGAACCAGGCCAAGGAAAAACTTGCTAAGAGGTGGATACGATGTAAAACTATATTCTGAAATGACTTGAAGGAAGTAATTATTTAATGTACATGTAAAAATTGTAAGTTTTGATTTAAACTGGGAACTAAAGTGACATTTAGCTGAATTCTGCCTGACAACTACCCCCGACAGGAGAAACCTGCTCAGCCACTCTTCCCAGGCCTGGCTGCATCCTGCTGCCCCTGCCAAAAGGAGCTCACAACTCCCTTATTGAATTAAGGGAGGGGACCTGCAGACTGCAGGAGGTTGGACAAAGCCTTGTCCTGGACTCAGGCAAATGTTATATTGGGGGGGCTGTAAAGTGGCTTCCTCTTGGGAAAACTGGAAGGGGCAGTGCCTCTGCTAGCAGCTGAGCTTGGGGGAAGTGGATAAACCAGTTATTCCACCCTGTGATGTGGGAAGCCACACCCCTTTTTGACCAGGGCATAATTTTAAAAAGATAGATAACTCATAGTGCGGACTGGTCAAAATTATATAAATACTACCATTATTCTTGTGATTTTTCGGTGCACATTTTAAGAGGTGTTAGGACCCTGTGGTATGTTCCTGGGGATAGTAGCGGAAAAAAGATTGTTACTCCAAATGTATGCATGTTAAAAATCTGACACTTTATCATCTGTAACCCATATCCCTGGTGCACATTTGTGTAAAATCTGGAAAGGTTTAGAGGTCGTTATCTGGATGAAAAGGGGAGAATTCTGTCATCAGTGGACACAACATCGTACAAAGACAGGGATCGGATGGTTTGGTGCTACAGAAAATATGTTAACTGGACCTATATTATTAGAAAAATGGTACATAGATAAATATGTATTTGGGTCAGAAATAGATTTGACCAGGGGAGGATCCTCTGACCCATAAACAGACCTCATCATGATGACAATCCATTTCCTTCCCCCAATCAAGTAGAGAGGGGCAGGCTCAGTTATGCCACGCACACACCCACTTCCAAAACACATAAAAAGAGACTGCTGGGACAGGTAGAGACATTCAATTCAATTTTCTGCGGAGCATGCTGACCGACAACTTCACATCCAGCGATCCAGACTTAAAATCCAGCAGAGAGGCCTGAATCCACCAGCTGAATCCTCTTCAGCAGGCCTCAAAACCAACCAAACTATTCAACAGCCGCGCAAGCTGTTTGAATTTTTGCCAAGAATTTTTGCAAGAACCTGCAGCAGTATCCAGAAAGCAGTGCCGTATCCGGAACCCGAGAGAACCACAAACCAGACCATTGTGAGCAGATCCGGTGCTTGACAGACCCAGAGAGCAGAGCTGACCCAGATAGCCGGGACTTCAGAACCACCCGCCGGAAGTCCCGTCCAACCTGACCAGACCGTGACGAGGCCTATTTCAAATTGATATTGTGAGTACTTAGCAGAACTGTGCAGAACCAATCTCTTAGTTAAAATAATCTAATCCAAACTATTTTAAACTAAGTAGAACAGCCTCCTAGAAATCGTGTCATCTGTCATTTGTAAAGCTGCACAACTGTCACCTGTCAATTCTGAAGCTGCAAGCTGTCACCTGTCATTTTGAGTTTTACTTTAAATCCGAAAACTACCTTTATTAAATCGTCCGTATCTCTGGAACCGTTTGGGCTAGGAACGAAATTTAACTTTCATTTTAAAGCTGTGATTCTAGGCTTTCCAACGATTTGCGATTTTGGCTCAATTTCTCCACTTGTCAAAATAGCAGCTGCATTCTTTCTTTTGTTAAAATCCGTTTGCAACCTGGTAATAACTCATAGAGCATTGCTAAAGTGAGCCTGAACTAATACCAACACTCATCTCCCACTCACCCTGAATCTCTAGAGGGAATTAAAATCAGTTGGCACATTTTCCCGTCTATTGCCATCACATTTAAAAAGCATTTTGTTTTTTTTTTTTAATTTTATTTTTGGCGGCAGAAGGTTACATGGTACAAACAGCAAGGCCTCAAGCATGGGCACACGTTACAAGGTGGAGCAATACATAAAGCATATTACAATGGTAACATTAACGTCAGGCATAGGTCACATAAGATTTATACAAGTATATGTTCATATAGTAGGGGTAGTTACGGAAGGAGTGGGGGAGAAGCCGGAGCTGGAGGCGTTCGTGCTTCTACTGTTAAGGTATGAGTTGAATTCCATCCATATGTTCTTGGGGCGAGAGGTGGCAGGGAGCATGGATATGAATTCTTCCTCACAATTACGTGACCAAGTAAGCATATGGAGCCACTTCCGGTGGGATGGAGGGAAGGGACTTTTCCAATTCTGAAGAATGCATTTCTTGGCTATCATACAACCAATATTAAGGAATCTAGCTGAACTTCTAGTGTCATCGGTCCCCCATGCACCAAACAGGACGGCCAGCGGATCCGGGTTTACCACCGTTTCAGTGATAGCAGAGAGTGTTTCTAGGATACCCTCCCAAAATCCAAGCAGTTTGTTACACGACCAGAACATGTGTAGGTGATCAGCCTCTGTCGCCCCGCAGCGGGGGCAGGGGTGCGCCGCAGTACGGGCGAACCTAGAGGTTCTATACGGAGTATAATAAAGTCTATTTAGAAGTTTGTACTGCATGGCGCGAAAACGGAAATTGAGGGAGACTCTTTGGGTGTGTAGGCACATACCCTCCCAGGCCCCATCCGATATTTCCAGGCCCAGGTCGCTGGCCCATTCATCTCGTGCCCTGAAAGTGGTAGTAGGGGAAGCAGCCTGAAATATCTTGTAGAGTGAGGAGACCACTCCACGGGCACCACCCGAATTGGCAATGTATGCGATGGCCGGGTTGTCTGGGGGCTCGTCCGGGAATGTGGGCCATTTGGAGCGAAACGCAGCCCGTAATCTATAGTATTGGAGGGTTTCCAAGGCGGTCCCGGTGTGTCCCGGTTTCCAAGATAGGGGGTCAATGAACCTGCCCTCGGGATAGAAGTCCGTCAGTGCTTGGTATCCCAGCATCTCCCAGTGTCGGGCCAGCGCTGCATCGTGGGTTGGTTCCAGGCCGGGAAAGGCCCACACAGGAAGCCACTTGTAGTACGGGGAGGCTCCAGGCGTCTGGAATAGTAGGCGCGCCCAGGCTAAAAGAGTCGTATTGAGAGGGTCAATGGGAGAGTCGGGTGTGTATTGACGATGCAGTATAATGGACATTAGATCGGTACCAGCAGTTGCCAGTTTTTCCAGTTTGACATGGGGACGCACTGGTGTACCAGGATACCAGTGAGTAGCATGTTGGGCCTGAGCTGCGTGCCAATAAAGTGATAGATCCGGAGCCGTGAGTCCCCCTAGCTTGTATGGAAGTGTCATGTCCATCCACTTTTTACGTACTGCGCCCGAGTGCCAAAGGAACTGCGCAAATAATGTGTGTAGCCTGGAAAAATAGGCCTTCCCAGGCCACACGGGTACGTTGCTAAACGTGTAAAGAAGTTTGGGGAGCAGAATCATTTTAATGAGGGAGAGCCGTCCAGCAATGGATAGTGGGAGGGTACGCCACCGGAGGGCTTTGGTCTCAACTATTCGTGCTACCGCAACGTAATTATCGGCAAGGAGGGTGGATTTAGCTAAGGATATGTGTACGCCCAGATATCTAACACCATTCGGCGACCAGCGGAGGGGGTATTCAGAGACGGGTTGCTGGGTGGATTTAGTGAGCGGGAAGATCTCTGATTTGGAATAATTAATAGTGAAGCCGGAGTGAGTGCCAATACGGGTGATATCCCTCAGTATTGAGTCCAGGTGTATCGCAGGGTCTCTGATATATAACAAAACGTCATCCGCGTATAAAGATATGATTTCGGGGCTGTCTTTCAATCTTATTCCCTTGCGGGCGTGATGAGCACGGACATAATCTGCCATTGGTTCTATTGCTAAAGCGAACAGTATTGGAGAAAAAGGGCATCCCTGTCGGGTACCTCTGAAGAGTGTAAAAAGGTCAGATGTTAGTGTATTGGTTCTAACCCGCGCCACGGGAGAGGTGTATAGCAATTTGATGAACCTAATCATGTTCGGGCCAATGCCCTTAGTCTCCAGCACCAGCCAAGTGTATCTCCAGGAGACCATATCAAAGGCCTTTTGGGCGTCTAGTGTGACCGCCACCGCCTGTACATCCTGATCAATGCGGGACATTACGTTAAATAGTCTTCTGATGTTGTGGGAGGTGGACCTACCAGGTACAAAGCCGGCCTGGTCCTCATGGACCAAGTACGTCATAATGGGCAGAAATCGGTTCGCTATAATTTTTGCGAAGATCTTTGTGTCGAGGTTCATAAGGGAGAGGGGTCTATAGGACCCACATTCATCGTCCGGTTTGTCAGGCTTGAGCAGCACTGTGATGGCTGCCTCGCGCATGGAAAGGGGGAGGATAGAGACTCG
The DNA here is from genome assembly GCF_040938575.1 of Ambystoma mexicanum. Classification (NCBI taxonomy): domain Eukaryota; kingdom Metazoa; phylum Chordata; class Amphibia; order Caudata; family Ambystomatidae; genus Ambystoma; species Ambystoma mexicanum. The sequence continues at coordinate 192,826,435 of NC_090939.1, forward strand.
GAGCGATTCATCCCAGACCTCAAGTAGCTTGGGGGCGAGTATGGAAACGTGTTCTTGGTAGAAATCGGCAGTTAAGCCGTCAGGCCCCGGGGCTTTGCCTTTGGGTAGGTCGGAGATGGCTGTCACTATCTCATCGAGTGTAATTGGGGAATCTAGTTCATCTCGAGTGGTGGAGGAGATCTCTGTGGTGGGGATCCGGTCGAGGAGTTCTCGCATATGTTGTTCAGTGTGCTCAGCAGGCTGAGAGTAGAGGGACCTGTAGAACTCGGTGAATGTGTTTAGGATTTGTTGGTCAGCCCACTGAACATTTCCCTGTTCATCTTTAAGAGAGGTGATTTGCGTTCGGCCAGATTCCCATTTGATTAGTGTCGCTAACGTTTTCCCGGGCCTATCTCCCTCACCATATTTCCTGGCCGCTTGAGGGCGGCCAAGGAATTGTATTTCGCTGACGGCGAGTTTGTTGAATGCCTGGAGTTCATCGGAGATCTGGGCAAGTGTGGCATGGTCGGCACCCGAGGCACCTTGCAGTTCCAGTTGCTTCAGTTTGCTTTCAGACCGGCCCAATGCTGTTCTAATTGATTTCAACACCCCAGCTTCCCGGGAGATGGACATTCCCCTGATATATACCTTGAAGGCGTCCCATCTTACTGCAGCAGAAGTGTCTCGGAGAGTGTTTAGTTCGAAGAAAGACAGAATGTCAGCAAGTATTTCAGCCTTAAATACAACATCTCGCAGAGCATCGGATTTGAAACGCCAGGTGCTAAACGTCGGAACAGGTATCCCCAGTCTAGCTGAGAGTGTAATCGGGGCATGATCAGACAGCGTGCGAGGCAGGATCTGGGAGTCGACAACCCCTCCCATGACTCCTTTGGAGACAAAGAATAGGTCTATCCTAGAAGAGCTATCATGCACTGATGAGTAATAAGTGTAATCCCTTAGATGGGGATGTAGCATTCTCCAGGCATCGCAGATGTCGAGGGTCTTAATATGAGAGTGCAGTCTGCGTGCAGCGCTGGACAAAGGCCGGGGAGTAGTACCAGTTCTATCTAGGGCCGTATCAAGGATAAGGTTTAAATCTCCCCCCCAAAGGATCGGTGTGCCCACATATCCCAGCAGTATGGTGGTGATCTTGTCAAAAAAATCGGGAGAGTCCACATTGGGGCAATAGGTATTGACAAGTAGATATTCTTTGTTGGCCAAGGTACAGTGTAGTACTACATAACGTCCCTCGGGGTCAGTGTAATTTTTGTGCAATGTAAACTTAACGGATTTATGAATCATGGTTAGAACCCCCCTTGATTGAGTGGAGTAGGAGGTAAAAAATCTAGCAGGTCCCCATGCTGGGGCCATGGTTCTAGGAATGTGGCCATTGGAGTGTGTCTCCTGTAGGAGCAGTATTTTGCAGCTATGTCTGTTGGCATAAGCCATGATTTTACGTGCCTTGGTGTGATTGCTTACCCCACGGACATTCCATGACATTATGACGGTAGCCATCGCAGCAACTGATACCCCATTATGTAACACGTATTCTCAATGAACATCTAGGATCCAACAATAGTGTATGCCCCGAAGCTTGAAGATAAACTCGCGATCGCGGCCCATTAGCGCTCGCCTCATGCAACCTCGTGTGCCTTTATAGATAACACCCAGTATTCCCCCCCCCACCCTCACCACCAACCCAAGATTAGCAGTGTACACCCCACCCACCCCAAACAGCGCACAGTCGGATCGGCCCCAACGTGATCCAACCTGTGCAAGAGCCCAACAGGGGCAAAACCAAAACAAAAGTGTAAAATGCAGTGCAATCGCAGTGGGGTGCGCTATTGCCGTGTGCTAGCACGCTTGGGACCCAAGGGTGTCCGTGAGAAATTAAACAGTGTTCGCGGTTTAGTAATGCCTGTCGCAGCATCTGTATGCAGCCGTGTCGGCCCCAGCATAAAACAGAGAAACGCAACATTCAACAAAGACAGGAAGTCAGCATAATCACGATGAGTAGTTCAACCACATGAAAAATTGACAGTGCGTATCTGAAGGTATAAGTACAGTGAGTACAGCTCGGAGGGCATGGAAAATATAACAGCAAGGTAGTTGTGGGGGAGGCCGGTGGATAGTGGAGCCTTCAGCCCACATGAGCAAACGACGATCAAGGAGAACAAGTTTCAGACCAGGTTCAGTCATTCTCCCCCACATCTTCAGCAGGTGGATGAGGGGGAATGTGTGCCTCTATGAATTTCACAGCTTCCGAGGGCACCGTAAAAAAGTAAAGTTTGCTGTTAAATGTGAACTTTAGACGGGCAGGGAATAGGATGGCGTATGGAATGCTTCTCTCCCTGAGCAGTTTCTTGACTCCAAGAAATTGGCGACGCTCCTGCTGGACTGCGATTGAGAAGTCAGGGAAGATTCGGATCACCTGCGAGTCCAATCTGAGCTCACCCTTCTCCCGTGCGAGGCGGAGGATTTGATCCCGGTCCCTAAAACTCAGAATTTTAGCAACAATGGGCCTCGGAAAATCTCCCGGTTTGGGACGTGGGGCCAGTGCCCTATGGGCCCTTTCGATGGTGAAGAAGGGGGACATATCCGGGTTGCCCAACAGGTCTTTCAAAAGGTTCTCGACAGCCAGTTCAAGTCGACCCTTCAGCGCATTTTCCGGGACCCCAATAATGCGTATATTGTTCCTCCGTGATCTAGATTCGAGGTCATCACATTTGGCCTTCACCAGTTTCATATCCGAGACAAGGGTGGATACCGTGCTCTGCAGTGTGGTTATATTGTCCTCATTGGAACTGATCCTGTTTTCAGTTTCGGTGATTCGCGTCCCTTGTTGGTCTAGTTTGGTCCTGAGAGAGGCCACATTTGCATTGATGTCATCTAGCTTCTCATGGAAAGCTGCAAAGTTTCTAGCCATTGACTCCATGATGACCGTCAGGTCCGTGGGGGGGCCTTCTGCGGGGAGTGGTGCTTCGATCTGGTCGCAAGATGTATGGGCCGAATCGGGCCTCGGGGCGGCTTTCGCAAATTTGTCCATGGCCCCTGTCTTACCAGTGTTCCTGGATCTATTGGACATCGTGTGTGGCGTGTGGTATAGAGTATTCAAAGTAGTTAGACTCGTGTGGGTATCGTGTACCCTGAAGCGGGGCGGTGCAGTGACAAGATGGAAAAGGCTGCACTCTTGTTGGTGGCGTAGCGACGGCCCACAGAACCGTAGGGATAATAAATGTCCCTGAGCCAGAAATCCAAGCGCCGGGGGTGGTGGCCAAAGGGGTTCGCCCTACTGGGGCACAGCGCGGATCTTAGGGCAGCAGTCAGATTGATCCAGGGGGGTTTGCAGAAAAATACAGCACACAACGGCCTCCCCAACCCCTCACCTCAGGCTCGGCTCACATCCGTGAGCAGGATCAGGATAGTGGCGTCTTCAGCAGAGTCTCATCACACGCAGCCGATGGTCCTGTCCGCGGAGGCGGCCAGAGAGGCCTCCGGGCCGGTAGGCGCGGAGGGAGCGTTGTCTCCCGGGCGTGCTGCGATATCGCAGAGGCAGCAGGGGTAGAGCCAGGCAAAGGCGGCGCACGAGCTGCGGTCGGCCGCCAGGAGTACCAGATGTCAGGCGCCGGATTTCCGCGCTGGATCCATCCACGCGCGTCGGCGTAGGCAGCACAGGCGGTCCTCGCGTATCAAGCCCGGTCCCGGCCACAAGGCAGCCGGGCGCGGGGGTCAGATAGAAAGCCGGACGAGGGGTGAACCGCTGGGCCGTCAGCTGCCACGGGTGTCAATCGGCGCCGCCGCCCGCACCGTTCACCGGGGGCGCGAGGGCGCAGCTCGGCCCCACGCGGGGGCAGCGCCGGCGGCCGAATACAGGGTTAAAAGGTCCGATTCGGGGCCAGATTTCACAGGCAGGTGGCCCCGAGTGTCAGCAGTGTGGGAGCCAAATCTGGAGACGGGGTAGAGTAGCAAACCGCAGATGGAAGCAGATGCAAAGCGGCAGCACACGGAGCTGAAAAGCTAGGCAGCCATTTTGTCGGCTGCTCAACAGCGCCCCCCCATTTAAAAAGCATTTTGGGCCTGTGTTTCAAACTCCTACCTGTTTCCTCTAAGCTTGCTGGGGGGGAACTGAATTTCGTATTGTCTTTGATTGCATTCCTGAGAACTGTGTGCTACTCTTTCCATCTCCTTCAATTTCTTACATTGCATAGGGAAGGGGGGCGAATTGCCAGAGAAAAAGTGATTATCTTATCTTTTGCTAAAATCATATCAAGTATTTCTGTACTGCATTTCATTCCTCATTGCATTTCCTTGAAACCATAAAGCATTTTCAGCTACCTCATCCTCTATACTACTCCTAAGTAATCAAGTGTACCACTGTAACATTACCCATTGTGGATCCACATCATATGTCTCAGTGTACTATCAGATATTAATATATTATAAAAGTGTGATAGATATATATTGTTGTATTGTCCAAATAAACCTTTTAATTTGCAAAACAAACCTACTTCTTGGCTCAGTGGGGTCAGAGGGATTCTAATAGGGGGGGTGTTATACAAGGGTTGTCATCCAGAGTACTGAACTGGATATAAAAATACATCAATAATGGTTTTCCTCAGCATCCCAGACTAGGCATTGACTTAGCTGTAGTGTTGATTGAATATCGCTTACATTATAGTTTGAAGACCAATGATAAACGGTATACTTAATAGTGTTGAAGACGACATGTTTTTAGAGGTATGCATAAGTTGTCCACCTGACACTAGATAGCCAATCACATTCCAAGCCTGTATGGAAAGTATACTTAGATGTTCCCCTTGAACGTGTCACCATCCCTCGTAGGTTTTTCTTATATTCCACGTAGTATGACATCACTGCTGACGGATTTCTTGCATATAAGAATGTTTTTATGACAAATGCATGGAGAGCTCGAGCGAAGGTCTGTTGTAACTGTAACTCCCTCTTTTAGATAATTGTTAATAAAACAGCACCTTTGCCATATGCCTGAGTTGGTTTGATTCTTTGGTGTCAGAGGTATTCTGCATCCCTATCCATTATATGCACGTTACTAAAAGGGCCATATGCTCAATATCCTTAGCCTATTTAACAGAACTTATTAATTTAATTAATTCCCCATTTGGCAGAACACCACATGATGATTTTTTGCAAAAATTCAAAATTAACAAAGCTCATTCCCAATGTGCACTATAAACTATAGACTCTAATTTAATTGGGCAATGTTTCTGTTCAGCTTCCCCAACACAGGCCTTAAAGTGGAAGGGGTCTGAAATTCAAAATTCTCAAATGATTCCAATGTTTCTGTCCAACTTCCCCAACACAGACCAAAGTAGAGGGGGTCTGAAAAACAAACTGCTAAATCACCCTGTGTTTATTTCAAAGTAAAAGTGTGGGTGAAATAATAATTGCCATATGCATTTGCCCACATTTGTAAAACTAAACTGCTAGCCTTTTAACCGTACAGGACATTGCTCAGCTTTGGATATGTAAATTGAATTAGGTCATTGACCAGTGATGATTATTTATTGAAGTAAACTCTGTAGAAAGTAAATTATTGTGATTTGTGCTTTTCCCAACCAACTTGTGTGATGTAATTGTGTAACAAGAAGTTTAATTGTGGGCCATAAAGAACCTGGCGTGTGTCATTTTAGTGTGATCTCCATGATCTTCCAGTCAAATAAACACAAATATATTTCCTGTACACTGGACTGGTTTTTGGCTCATTGGTAGCTCAGGGGAGGGATCCAATGGGAATTAGATGAATTTTAAATAGGGTTCCATAAAGAACTGACATTGAACCATTTATTGTGTGACACCTGGCTTGGGAAGGAACTCCCTGTGTTGAGGGCGGCCTCTCAATAAACTGTTAGACATTGGGGGCTCGTGGCTGGGATTTGGCTGGCTATTTTTGACACATGACAACTGCATTTTGACAGACTATTCATTTTGATGTCATTGTTTTAAGGTGGAGGGAACGTCATCTTTGCTTTGTCAAAGTGCTGCAGGGACTTGACCCCTGAGTTCCAGGGAGGTGTATAGGTGAAACATTAAGATTGAGTAAAAACTGATTTTGATTTGGCTTTGCAAGTAGAAATTAAGCAGGAACGGGTGCTTGTTGCTCCTGCGCAAAGGAAATTCTTCATAAATTGCAAAACAGGAATTTTTACAAATTAATTAAATTGAATTAGATGATGCCAGGAGACATTTCCTTACTAAGCTGTTGATTCGTGGTGTGTGGACGCAGGTGGATGAAGGGAGCTGGCAAGCTAAAATGATGCAATATGTTACATCAGAAGGAATTGACATCTGGTGTGAAGGTGGGATATGCCACAAAGCATTAGAGGCATTTTATATGACCCGAAATGCTCAAGAAGAACTAAGTAAAATGGCTCAGCTCACAGCTTGTCTATACTTCCACTTGCAGTGGAAGAGCGAGTGCAGAAAAGTGAGGCCTGCGCACAGAGTCAGACTGTGATTAGAAATGAGGCACAGAAAGAACTTAAAGAGAAGATCAAGCAGAGCACAACCTGATGTTTGAGTTAAAACAAGATAGCCCCATGGAACAACTAGAAAACGAGTTAAAAACCCACCAGCAAGAGAGTGCAGAATGTGAAACACAGTTTTCTGCACTGCAAGATGCACATAACGAGTCTGTGGAAAATTTGAGCACACTTCAACATAGGGTCAATAATCAGACTAGTTGTAATGGAGGGCTGTTAGATGACCTTAAGGTTCGCAGTGACAAATAAAGGAGTTAAAAAATGAAAACAGTCAGTTAATCAGGGGGTTGATTCCCAAAATTACTTCTATCGGATATACCAGAAGGTACTTGCTTTAAAACAATGGAAAATGCATCTGGTGAAGGAAAAATACCTCTTGAACCAAGAGATTAGTGTCCTTGCAAAGGAGGTGCATCAGTTGAAAATGGATACAGAAAAGTGGCTGTCAAATTCTCAAGAACTGACTGGAAATAGGCAAGAAAATATAGAACTCATGGAGCATGTCAGGCAAATGGAAGCTGACCAGTTAAAGGCAATGCAGTGTAGAAGTGCACAGGAGGAAGTGATTGATATTTTGAAAGCAAACCACTTTGAAAATGTGTGCACAATGCAGGCAGCACAAAACGAAAATTAGCCAAATAAATATGAAATCAGGGAATTGAAAGATTGATTAACGGGCCAGGGTAAAGTGCTCGAGGCCAATCTGGCCCTGGCATCACATTTAAAAAGTCAGCTCTCTGAACACCATCAGGAAATAAGGACAGAGAGAAGCAGGTGTGAGAGTCTGACAAATGAAACTGTAAAATACAAACAAGCTTTGAAGCACCATGACCAATCAGGTTATGGGAAAAGGAATGCAAGCCCTTCTGACCAAGGGGTGATGCCCCCCATCAGCAACCTCATGCCAGTTAACCACGACTTCCAATGGGCTGACTGCGACTGACCTCATGTTTTCCACCTGATCCAGAAGGCGAGTCCTTATCTGAGATTGAGGAGTACTCATCTCGTCATACAGAAGGGAAGGTGGCCAGATCAGTGTTTCCTGAGAAGTTAGGAATAATCCTGTGAGTACTTCAGACCATGAAAACTCCTTTGATGAATAAATGAGGGAGGTGGACTTAAAAAAATTAGATTGCAGAGAGACCCGCTTGCTCGCTTAGCTGGAGAGGAACATTTGAAGCTTCAGCCCACGATGGGCATATTAAAAATCTCCTTACATTTAGGGGATTTGGTGAATTTCCCCAGAATATCTGGAATGGGGAGACTACACAGTTGAGTCAGTCTGAGTAAGAGACTGAGTATTGTCCTATGGCAAAAGGTGACAACAGGGGAAATAACCCTGAGAATTTGCAACAGCACAGGCAAGAGGAGTCCAGACCCCCTGGTTCTGGGAGGTATTCCCAGTCTTATAGAGATAGGGAGCTCCTAGAAGATAGGGGATGGGTGCCTATAGCAGCTCTGAGTCAGAAGGTGAATGGACTCCAGTGCAGAGAAAAAGGAAGACATGGAAAGTATTTGATGTGGGAACATCTAGAATTGTATGAACAAATGATATTCTCATTTGGAATAAAAAATGACGTAAATTGTATGGAGTTTGTAAAATAGATGTTCTCTCCTGAGTACTCCAGTTTCGTTTTGGGACTAGAGGACCAGAATCATTATAAATGGTCCACCTATATATAAAATGTCCCCACATAGGAACCCACAAATGGCCCGCTAGGCTGCATATAATTAGCAGCGTGCAGAGGATCAGATGCCTAGGGAATTTATGCTGGAGTTAAAACAGGAATTTGCTCAGACTTGTCAGCGCATGAACATAAATAGAAGGGAGTTCTTAACTACATATTTCCATGTGTCACAAGTACATAATGACTAGTTGCTGCATGATTTTCATGAGCACATGTCCCTGGATTGGGTCATTGAAGAGGCCCCCAGGATCTGTGTGGTCCAGAAGCCCACTGAGGGTAGAAACCCCCCCAAAACTCCTAAACCATCTAACACTCCTGCTGCCGCAAAGGCGAAGAGGTAAAAAGTACCCCTCTATTGGATCTGGATGGGGGGCCTAAAAACACTCCTTCTGCCAACAAGCAGAATGAAAGGAATAGGAGACCCTCAGACCCAGCCCAATCGAGTCAGGCAGGGGCCCAGAGCAATGATCCCTCTGAACCTGCCACCAATGTCAGCCCTGGGTTCAAGGGTACCAAATCAATCCTGGGGTATGTATACACTCCACGGCCCACAGCAGAACCAATCATCTAAGTACTGCACCAGGAAACTTCCCTCCAAATTCCATCATGAGAGAAGTATCACTCCACCTCCCAATCAGAACCTTTTCCCCAGATATCCCCGAACCAAAACTTCCAAAATAATCCTCCTCTCTCTTGCCAATTCCAGGACAATAGATCCCTGAACCCGGGAGGAGGGAGATTCAGGATGGAAAATTATAGGGGGAATTTCCAGTACCCGAGCTTCTCCGGGAGAAGGAGCAGTTACCCTATTCGGGAGCAGCAAAGGTATGACTCGAGAACTCTCTGCAACCCAGAAAAGGTCTTGCAGCTGGAGCGACAGGTCCAACAACTGACTGATGACCTGAGGCACATGCTGAGGGCTCAGTCCAAATCTAAACCAAACTCTGATTTCCAGAATGCACCAACACCCAGAGCTGATGTCCTGCTGGGAAATGACAGGAGCAAACATCCAACACACCACAGGTTTCTGAGGAAGGGGCCCAAGTGGAGGGGAAATGCCAAGTCCTAGAGGAAGCTTCCATTCTCGCCCAGACTGAACCTCTAGAAACCTCTTTGCCTGAAAGTGACTCTCCTACCCCAGAAATGTCAGAACCCAAACAGCAAAGGACAAGTAGGAGAGGCCAAAGAAGAACCCACTTTGTGGAGGAACTCCAGATCATCCCCTTTGAAAGAGAAGAATCCCTAGAGGATTCAAGTAAGGAAATCTTCTCTTTCAGGAACGGGGGATCCCTCCCAAAGAAAAATGGGTCCCTAAAGACCCTGATTTGGACTGGCAAAATATGGGAAAATATGGAGACTGACCCAAAACAAAAAACTATCCAACCCCCAAGAGGTGAGCCAGACAAGGCAGAAACAGAGGTGTCCTCCCCCCAAATTGGTTCTGAGAACTGCCTCCAGGTAAAGGGGGACAGCAAAGAATTGGGGAAGAGGATTCCCCAAATCTGCCCATTGCCAGTTGTAAGATATTATTTACAGATTCCCAAACTCAACTCGAAAAATTGCTCAAGGTCACACGGTGTCGGATTTCAATATTAAGAAAATGACCACTGGTCTGGCAAATAACTAACACTTTGCATCCTGGAGGAAAAAGAAGGCAGATTTTATACACCGGTAAGGGCGCCGGTTGAGTGTGAATTATCAGCTCTGGTGGATACTGGATCCGAAGCCACCCTCCTGTCCAAAACGTACTTTGACCAAATAAACTAGGACGGGGCAGGGCTACCAAATTACCATCATACCACTTCCTGGACAAATCAAATTTCAATGGGAATGACAGTTCCATCAAAGAGACTGCGGATCTGGAAATAAACATTTGGCAACATAGATTGAAACATCTGGTGATAGTCGTGACTCCAGAGGTTACCCCTTGTTTACTGGGGGACAATCTCCTGAGGAGGTTACCACCTCCAATTGACTGTGTAAACAAAGTCCCCTGGACCAGATTTACTGGCCTATAAAATAGAAAATGAGCACCAATTATGTAAGCAGGAATGGTACCTGTCCTTCAATTGATCAACATTCTGAGAAAGTAGAATTCAATTTCCAAAATAACGAAGTCCTAGACATCACCGTCATCTCTGTAGGAGAACAAATTGGTGATGGGATCCCTTCTCCATTCTTGAAAATCAACCTTTCTCCCAGTTTTAAGTGGAAATCCACACTATAAGGGAACACACAAACATTTTACAGCAGTTGAAAAGCAGAGGAAACCTTGAGTTCTGTGAAACCAGACAAAGGAGAACCCTCTCAAAGTCTGATGAACATTCAGAAAAAGGGAAAAAATGTTCCCCATTTATTTAAATGGAGGGAGTAACCGGTGCCCGCCATAGTATGCCTGAATAACAGAAGGAGCTTTATCAGTGAAGGATTATTCAGGAAACTCCCAAAAGAACAGACCATTCCCACATTTAAACTTATTGACGAATTGGAAGTAGGTCTGTAAATTCCAAACATCTCCTGCCTTTGAAATGTCCATTGTCAACAAAAGCATAGAGAATATGTGTTGGGTCGTGAAAGATGTCCCTTCTGTTTTTTATCTGGGCAGTGACCTTCTCAACCGATTCACAATAAATATAATAAAGCCTGGTCCAGAGTGGGGGGTAACCCCATGGGCTCTGACAACACTGCAAAAGCATTCCGGTCAGCTCAATTGATGCCTTTTGTGGTTGAAGTTCAAGGGCAAGAAGAGGTTACCATCCCAGGAAAGGTGTGACAATTTCCTATTCTGCAAGAAATTAAGCGAGGACAGAACCTCAAACATCAGGACGGCTATATAAATTTAAATTCCCATCTCCAACAACAAGGTTTGTATTTAAATCCAACACCACGAGTAGACCTAGAACACAACACCATTTGAATATTGGTGTATAACAGCGATCCTTGAGGTATCACTTTGGGTGCAGACACCTTTTTTGGAATGGTGGTTGATGCCCAACTTATTCTATTGATTTAGGTAATGAAATCATGTGACCAATCCCAAATGACTGTTTGGACAACAGCAACGGTATTCCTCCAGAAAAGATGTTTATTAGGGATGGTGGGAATTTCATTGTGTTCTCTTTCAGCTCATACGCATACGGTGTGGAAGAGCTGACCTGTGACATCAGGAGAGAGGAGGTAGTGTTCAGAGTCAAGAACCACTACCTTGAATCCCTGGAACCTGCTGTCCAGGTCAACAACATCAAAAGAGATCTCTCCACCCAACTCGAGGATACTGCTGGAATTGCCAAGTCTGAGGTCTTTCCATGGTTCAAGCAGATGGTCGAGGAAAGGATCAATCTTGCTGATGCTTGTAAGACCAATGAGCAAAGACAAAAGCTGAAACAGGTCTTCCTGGAATTCTAAGATATCTTTTCAGTGGACTCATATGACTGTGGACGCACATCCATTAATTAGAACCACCATACCCAGGGACCCCGAGATGGCTCCTGTATTTGTGAAACAATGCTGGTTACCTCTCGCATCCATGAAATTACTGACAGAGATTATTAAGAATTTAGAAATTCATGGGATAATTCATCCAGTCCACAATACCTTCAACAATCCGGTACTGGGGATACTGAAACCAAACAGCAATGGAGACTATGTGCAGACCTGAGGGAGTTGAAGAAATGTATCTACATGTCAAGATGGCACTTCCCTACATCAATCAGTGGCTGGCACAGATATAAGGATCAAAGGTGTACACCGCCATTGACCTGACCAACAGCTACTGGACAGTACCTGTGAGTAGGGAAGATGAGTACAAGCTTGCCTTTAACTTTGGGAGGCAGCAGTACACGTGGACCTGAACCCCCTTTGGATACATATACTCCTGCAATGAGTTTAACATCTTTCTACATAAGGCCATGACCGACTTGGGCGAAACTGGAAACCTGACCTATGTAGATGATGCTCTGATCAAGAGCTCAACTGTGGAGTGGCATATAGCAGAGATCTGATATATTCTAACACAGTTGCAGAAAGTGAAAGTAAAATTGTCCTTTCAGAAGGCACAATAGTTCTTATGGCACAAGATCATCCCTGAGAGTCTTAATTCTCAAGGAAAGAAGGTGGAAGCCTTATTGAAATTAAAAGACTCTACTACTCTGTGAGATTTAAGAAGCCTTCTTGGACTCACTAATTATAGTTGGATGTTTTATTTTGTCATTAGCTTGAATATAGCAATGCAGAAACCACAAGAAGCAAAAGATCCAGTGCAAAAGCTTGCAGATGTTCTTACGCAAATATTCCTATGGAACTGCAGGAGCACCTGAGGGACCTCACAGAGCCATAAAACAACTAACCTATTGATACTATTGATATAGAACAGCACAGCAAGTTAGAAGCCATGGCTTGGGAAAATTACTGTAGGCCACAATCATCTCAGTAAAGGCTGATCTGAGCTGAATTCAGTACGAACAAGAGAGCAACCATGTGGGAAGGGGCCTCCTGCCAAAGCCACCAAGATACAAGTGACATTCCTTTCCCTGAACTGCAGTACCACCTGCACAGTAAATGTGGATAAATCAGATTAATTCATAGCTCCAGAAGCCTAAAACACGGCCTCAAGACACATGACCTGCCGAAATGATGATGAACCGAAACTAGCAGCTAGGAAATCGGAGCTGTCTCACGCAGCAGGACAATGGGCCTCATTATACTTTTTCCAGCCCGGGAACTACGTTACCGGTAAGCATGCCGGTACCGTAGTTCTCGGACTGGCATCCTACGAGTTCTGCTTGCGGGTGACATTGCATCCGGCTTTCCCATTCCCATTGAGCACTATGGGGCTCAAATGGGAATGGGGAAGAATATTTTCCGGTGTCCAGCAATATGCAAATACCGGATTTGGTAAGGCCATAAAGACCTGGTAATTGCCCATTCCTGGGCACCGGAAAAAGTAAAATACCAGCTACCACCAGCCTCGTAATGAGGCCCAATGGCTTGCAACAAAGTTGTTACAGAAGAAGCCGAGTGTGCATGATGAGAGTGAGTGCTCTCATAGGCATTGGTGATACACACACGTTACAATGCAGACACATAGTTGTTCTTATTACCTTGGAAAGTTACACTTCAAGCTGAGACCCAATTTGGGTCCCAGGTCTGGGGGTGACAGATCTAACCAATCACTGCATAGGACCCTAGAGGTGGACAGCAACGGGCAAGAACCAATGGTAAGACCCCCCACACTGCAACAATGTGGAAGTAGGATTTTTGGGGCTCTTCCGGGCCAGCCATCTGACAAGGGAGAGCCAATAAACTAACAGATATAGAGTCTGCTACAGGTGGACTACCACTCAGCACCCAATCCACTTGCTCGAAAGATTTGCTGGAGAGGGGCCCAGGTTAATATGTCATTGTGATGTGTGTGTACCTAAAAACTGGCCTACGAGCCAGAGTTCAATGATACATTCCAGGAGCTTGTTCCTTGTTCTGATCCCTGTTGGTTTTGGCTGTAAAAAACCACAGTTTGAACTTGCTGTCTGCCTGGGCCTGCGTTCCTTTTGGGAAGGGAATGAGTTAGGCATTCCACGAGTTTGGGGTCTGCAAACTCCTAGTAGCCCTCCTGCTTACCTGGGCATTTATCCAAACAAGTTGGTAGCAGAAGAAGGTTGGCTGTGTAAGCCCGGAACTAAGCCGAACTGTTCGCTGCTGAATCTGAGAGGCTGTGGGACCCTCGCGTGCATTTTGAGAACACCGGGAAATGCGTAACTGGATAAAGGCCGTAGGGAGGCGTTTGGAAATTATCCCGCCCGGAATCAGCAAGTGTCGAAGCAGACCAGGACGGGGAGGTGAGCGCCTTGATGGGGAAGCTTTCAGCAGACCAGCGCCAGTGCAGCATGGAACATAAGTATTGGTCCAGGCAAACAGCAATTGTGGGTGTAAGGGAGGGTATTGAGTACTTGGAAGTATTGGGTATTGTTATTGCGTGTTGTTAAAGTATTGTCTAGTATTATAGTAAGGACTGGAGCAGAGGTAGAAGTATTTGTCTTACAAGTGTTAGTAATATTCGGTCTTAGAGGGCTTGGATGATGAGAGTTTATGAATAAACTATTCCTGTGGGTTGGGCGTTTTAGCTCGGGTCATAGGTGACGGTATTCCTGGGAGGGCTAGATGGAGCTATCCTAGACTTCGAAAGGTGAATTGGCTGGTTAAGTCGGCTGGAGGGAGGCTTTTCACATGTTAGGCGATGCAACGGGTGCAGTTCAATCACAAGAGAATATTGATATACTCTGCCCTAGAGAGGCGGCAAGACAGCTGTTGAGTTTGTGTGAGTTTGGAGTAACGGGTAATTGTTGTTTGTGCATACTCGTTCATCTGTTTTGTATTGTGATTTTAGCTTGCTGACGACACCCTTAGGTCTGTGCATAGGAGGGAGAGTTTGCTGGTGAGGAGATAGTATTGTGAACCTGGGATTAGCAGACGAGGTGAACCAGTGGCGGTGCATGCACAAAATTGTGGTGGTGTGCCGGAGGGAGGCAGCGATTGTGATGGAGGGGTTGTGCACTTAGCATGCCTGGTAAGGTGCAGAGGCAAGCAGGCTCGTAGGAATTGGAACATAATACCATTGTACTGTGACGTTTATTCCTTGATCAGCATATTGCCGAATACCTCAACTTGAGGTCAGGTAAAAAGGTTAAAAAAAATGTATCAGGGAAGTAGTGAGGGAGTCACCCCCTTCAGCATTCGTGTACGACATTGCCACCCTACAAAGAAAAGATTGTTAAATAAATTGTAGAGTGGTCCAAAAACATGGAAGGTAAGTTCACCAAACTATGGCCGCCCTGCAGCAGTTTCTGCAGAGACGTGCAGCAATCACTCTTGACACACATACAGGGTACGTACAAAGGAAAGAAATTGACCAAACGCATGGGGGTGTTCGAGTTATGGCGCATGTTCCAGGTTGGAGAGGGGGAAGTGGCAAGGCGTCTGTGGATGCTGAACCAGCATGAGGTGAAGGAGGAAGGGAACCATCCCTGCGCACCTACCCCTGGCCCTCCGAGTGTAGTATCTGATGTCACAGACGATGAACAGGGAATGTATGCAATTAGAGAACTGAGGGCAGAAGAGGGATATTCAAATCCGACATACAAGCCACCACCATACACTAGAGAGGACAAACCGAAAAGTGCAGGACAGCCTGCTAACAGTGTGGGTGCAAGCGAGGAGGGGCTGCAGCACGCGAAGGCAGGAATTGGGGGCACAGAGGAATGTATAGCAGCACAGATACTCCTAAAGCTCAAGGGGACGACCATGGTTATAGCCTGAAGACAGAGAAAGGAGGAGAGAAGAGAAACTGGAGTGGGAAGATAGAGAACGGAGAAGGGAAGAGGAAAGGGAACAGCTAGAAAGGGAGCATGAAGAACGGTTAGAGAGACATCAGAAGGAAAGGAAGAGACTGGAAAGGGAAATGAGGGAGAAGAGAGAGAGTGAGATGTAGAAGGCAGAGAGCTGAAGCGAGATAGTGAAGGAAGAAAAATGCAAGTTAGTGGAGCATGAAAGGAGGAGGATGAGCGAGTGAGCAATCAGGGTGGTTAGCAAACGAGTTGCCCTGGAACGGGAGAGAAATAGAGGGGAGGAGGAGAGGCAAACAGAACCAGGCAGCACACATATGCAGGAAAGGAGCACGGTAGGAAGCGGCACTGCACGGCTAGGGTTATGGACAGGAGGCAGCAAATATAACCTGGTAGATATTAATCTCAGCTCAAACACTAACATCAACTTGACATCAAGGAGATTGAATTTTTCCAATGATTTCTGCAGCAATATGCACATAGGGTCTGACAAGGACAAGGATATGCACAAGGACAGCGTTGACGGGAGGGGGGAGCACGGGCCACTCCATCCGGACAGGGGCGGGAGCATCATGGGAGTGTAGACCCCATGGACAGGTCGAAGGAGGTGCCGATCTAGAAGAATGAGCACAGCAAGCGATCGACAGGTGTACTGCACACAACACATAGGTCAATAGACTCAGGGATCTCCCAGGACGCAGAAGGGAGGAGACAGAAGTGGCACATTCCAGGGGAAGATTGTCTAGAGCTCATGATGAAAGCAAGCAAGTACCCACGCTAGAACCAGTGGACATATGCACAGACAATGAGGACGAGAGGGGACCTGTTCATATCAGACAGTATCCAAGGATGCCAGAAGAGAGGGCAGCATACTCCCAGATGCCTCTATTAGAGAGGGGAGGGATGAGGCCTCATTATGTACCCTGGAGACACACAGACAAGGAGAATGTCAAATGCAGGTTACCATCTTTATGTGCGGGAGCTAGGAAATAAATTTATGAAATGGAGAAACTGACAGCAGGTCACAGGTTGGCAGTGGGTGACGTAAAAGGGTTGTTGGTTTTGATACTGGGTGAAGCAGCTCATGACATATGGAAGAGAGCGGGGCTTCCAGGGGTGACGATACAGAATACGGCGCATACCGGGTCACCATTTGCAAACTGCAGAGCAGCAGTTTGGCAAGCTTTGCAAACACAATACCCAGACACATCAGACATCGGGGTGATTACGTCATGCAAAATGAAAATGTGTGAGAACGAAGAGCCTGTCAATACATTCAGAAGATTCAAGAGTTTTGACACCATAAAACGCGAGAGCCTTGGGACAAAATTATAGCTATCTTTTATCACATCTTAGTACAGGGCCTGACAGAGCCAGTACAAAAGAGTTTGAAGAATTTAGTGGGAAGGGAGGCGAAAAGATGCACAGAAATACAGCGTACAACAGTACATCACTGCAAGTTATGCCAGGAGAAGATCAAGTGAAAGGCAGAGGAAAGGAAAGCAAATAAAGTCAAACTAGTACAAAAGAAGCCAGCAAAGTATACGATGTAAGGGGCGGTTATAACCAACCCCACCACGCAAAAACCAGCACCACAGCAAAAGTATCAACAGCCACACCAATACGCACCACCCATGGGAGGAGGGTACATGTGGCGGGGCAGGTTTCAACCGGGGTTTCAAGGAAGGGGGGATTCCAAAGAGGGTGTGGTTTACACCACAACCAAGGGAGATTTTGGGGGTATGCACAGCAGGCACAACAGAATCCAGGCAACTTTTCAAGGGTTTTCCCAGGACAGGGGAGAGAACCTCTTCAGTGTTGGACCTGTGGACAGTTAGGACACATTTTAAGAGCATGCCGATTCAAAGGGGCACAGCAAGATTGGGGAGACAAGGGGCAGCAGAACTATCAAGGGGGACCAGAGGATTATTATGCTCAGGGTCAACAGCAACAACAACAGTTACAAGGCACCTACCAACAGATGCCCCAAGCACAAATGCAAGCACCAGAACCACCACAGGTAGAGACACAAGCACCACAAATGGCAGCACCAGTACCACAATATTTGCAAGCGCCGCAGATCAAAGGGAGCACACAACAGCTAGCACAACTACAGGACAACAGCACACCAAAACCAATGGACACAACTGCAACAGTACCAGTTAGGCGACTGGGAGGGGTCACCATGGTGGGGAAGAACCCCTTTACAGTGAACGGGTTATCCATGTACACCCAATAGGACAGCCCACAGGTGACCTTGATGTGCCTATCTTGTCAGTCACACCCAATCCTGTGGAGGAACCTTGCATAGGAATGGCGATAGGTGACAAAATGTTTTTCTTTCTTGTTGACACTGGGGCGACTAGGTCATGCTTCCGGGAAAAAACATTTGCGTTGTCAGGAAAAGCCATAAACACTCAAGGATTCTGTCGGACTTGGGAAGTGATTCCTTTTACTGATAACTTCTCACTATCTATAAGAGATCACGACTTATCACTACTTTTACTTTTCTCTATACAGACACATGTAAACATATTGGGATGTGACATCATGAGCAGATTAAACATGACAATCTCATTCACAGAGAAAGGCATAATATGCTCAACACCAGGCATATGCATGATGAATGTGAGGCAGATTGTTCATGCCTATTGTGGGAGCACAGTACAGAGGATGGTGCCAGTGGATCCTGAGATGTTTCAATATGGGACAGACATCACCATTGCATCGATACCAGGCATTGCAGAGAAGGTGTGGCGAGTACCAAATGAGTAACTATTCAGGCCAGAGACACCATTGGATGAGCCAGAGGAGACCATAGTGTCCCTCAAGATTGAGGCAGTGTTGGCAAGAGAGGATTGAATTGCAGTACATGTAACAGATGACACTGGGAGAGCATGGAGAGCAATAATTGCAGTTGCAGAAGGGTGCAGGCTAACAAAAGTGACAGATGAGGAGCTTTTGGGGAAGAAAGATTCCAGCTGGAGATGATGTTTGAAATGAGTGTAAGATTCTGGTTGCAGATTTATTACAGGGAAGTGCCACAGAGAATGGTGATGGTGCTGGAGCGGCCACCCTCATTCTTCGAGGAGGACATGGGAAACATAGGGGGAGTGAAGATTAAATTGAAGCCAGGAGCAATATTGCCAAGAGTAAAGCAGTATCCCCCAACCAAAGAAACAGATGAGGGCATCTATGAAACAATCAATGCCCTTATAAGAAAGAGGCATATTGGTACCATCAGAATCCACATGCAACACGGCAGTGTGCCACATGCGCAAGGCCAATGGGGGGTTGAGGCTTTTCATTCAGGATTCAAGACATCTTAACCACATTGTGGAAGCAGAGTATCCAGTAGCTGCTAATACTGCAACAATTATTCGTGGCATCCCAGCCGAAGACATCTGCTTCAAAGTAATTGTCTTAAGAACACCTTCTTTTCATTATCACTACGCTAGACTCACAAAACGTGACTAGCTTTATGTACCGAAACCAGAAGTGGAAACATACTCGGCTCCAACAGGGGTACTGTGAGTCCCCTTCTATCTTTAACAGAGTGATCCATATGGATATTATCGACATAGAGACAGGCAGCAAAGTTTTACAGTATGTTGATGACATTTTGATTTGCAGTGAGACAGAAGATGAGTGCAGAAGGGACTCAGTGCACATGTTGACAGTGCTGTCAAGGGTTACAAAGTAGACAAGGCCAAGTTACAGTACTGCCAGGAGGAGGTGCTCTACATTGGAAAAATGATATCAAAAGACAGTAGGCAAATTGCCCCAAAGAGAGCAGAGACAATATGTGGCACAGCACAACCCATGACAGTGATAGAGATGTAACAGTTCTTGGGATTGTGCAATTATTGCAGGGCATGTGTCTTTGACTACAGCACCTACACCAGGCCACTCTTGACTGCATTAAAAGAAGCAGAGAAGGGAACAAAAACCACAGAGATGACTGAGGCTTTTGAGGAATTGAAACAAGCAATATGCACAGCACCGGTGTTAGGGACCCCAGATGACAAAAGGGAATTCTTCCTGTTCTCACACACTGACAGTGGGGTGATGAAAGCAGTGCTGATGCAGAAAACAAGCATAGGCCATAAGTCAATTGCTTACTACAGTGGACAACTTGACCCAATGATGAGAGGACATTATCCGTGTGAACAAGCATTGGCTGCTGCTGCCTTCGCAGTGGAAAATTCATCTGCAGTGCATCACCACTCTTTACATGGAGCATGCCCTGTTGCGATACTGCACAAGCCAACGAGCACACTGACTACACAGAGAGTATCAGGATACAAGGTCATACTATCAAACGTAGGACTGAGGATAGTAAGATGCAAGACAGTAAATCCAGCCACATTTTTGACAGACGTTCTCCAGCCAGGGGACTACTGGCCCCATGACTGAACAAAGAACATAGAAGTGTTCAGTGAGATACTCAAGGTGGAGGAAGATGCACTTCAAGGGGGGCATGTGCTGTACATTGCTGGTTTTGACTATTGACCAGACTGATGGGATCAGGAGGACTGGAACTTCTGTAGTGAGAATCAGGGAGGACTGGACAAGCAAGGTGGTTGTGAGTGCACGACTACCATCTAATTATTCAGAACAAGCAGCAGAGCTGGTGGCTCTCATACTAGCGCTAGAACACAGTGTAGAATAAAGGGTGACAATATATACAAAATATGTGCTTACATCACATCAACCATACACTCAGGACTGGCATGATGGCTAAGGAGGGGTTTCAGAAGGGCAGATGGGACCCTGGTACAACATGCACTCCGGTTAGTCAAATTAATTGATGTGATCACATACCTGAGGGAGCTAGCACTGGTAAAAGGCTAGGCCCATATGAAAGGGGAAGATCCTATCTCAAGGTGAAATAAGGCAACAGACTACAAGACAAAGTGCAGAGCGTACTTTGGGGAACTGTGGGAACTCAAAAAGAGACCAAATGCGCCAGGAGGAGTGATAAGCATGGTGTTGAGGGACGGGTATAACAGCATACCGGATACTCAGATTATGGAATTGCAGGGAGCTACACCACAGGAGGAAAATGAGCTATGGGTAAAGAGGGGATGCGCTTTGTCCCCAACAGAAGCTCTATGTTGACAGAACAACACAAGGAAAGTGGTCATGCTGCTAGCCTTGCTCAAAACAGCACTGGCACAATTGCACTATCCAGTACACAGAGGGCACGCATTGGATAATCATTGTTTTGCACAAATTTGAATGAACAGGTGGCCAATTTCATTAGCAATTAATTGACTTGGCAGCAGTTCACACAGGACATACTTTGAGAGTAGTGAGGTGAGCCATACCACGACCTGTAGGCCCATTTCTGCATCCCCACGTGGATTACGTGGACATTATCCAAGTCTGTCAAGGTTAACGCTACATGAAAGTGGTTGTCTGCCCACTCTCAAGGTGGATAGTGGCTGGGCCCGGTTCCAATGCAGACACTCTTAGAGCAGCAAAGTTCCTGGTCTGTGAAGGTTTCCCGAGATGGGGCATATGTGAGGTCCTGTAGTCTGACAACAGCCCTCTCGTTGCCAAGAAAATGTTTCAGCACATCACAACCCTGCTAGGAATTAAACACAAAGTTGCCTGTGTGTACCACCCGCAAGCACATGGTATGTGTGAACGTCTCAGCGGACTCCTGAAGGAGTGCATTGCCAAAACTCAGCAGAGCACCAAGAAAAGCTCTCTTCATTGTCTGCCATTGGCACTATTTGAATGCGCAACAAGCCAGGGTCAGACCACTATTTAATGCCCCACGATGTGGTGAAAGGTCGTTGCATGCATCTTACCTTGGCTCCTCCCACTAGGGCATTGAAGGATTGTGAGGACAATGTGGATGTGTTGGGTCAAGAAATGTTTGAATATATAAATTCCTTGGTTTCTTTTATCTCTCACCAGATACAGAGGACACAGGGCAGGCCTGAAGACAATGAAGCCCCAGATTCTAGTGATACAGAGCAAAACATTGGACACCCACATTCAGTAAAGGTGGGGGACTTGGTCCTCCTCAAAAACTTCCTGCGTAGGTGGAACACACCCAGATTCTCTGGCCCACACATGGTCGAAGCAGTAACAGATCGAGCTGTGCAGCTCGAGGGAAAGACTGTCTGAAACCACATCCATGATATCAAGCCCTACAAAGCAGTGGCCTCACCCGGAAACCGAGTAACCATAATGGAAAGGGCCAACGTTGAGGATCTTGATGAACTACAAATGCATGCAGAACTCACTGACTTAGGGAAACCAGACCATCCTATAGTCCGACAATCCCAAGCAATTGAGGTAGCAACTGAAATACCTGTGCATATTGACAGCTGAACAACAGTTCCTTGTGTTCTCTTTTTCTTTTGCACATGCAGGTTGTGAAGTAGCAGTATTGGTGCACATGACAAGTGAAATACTGTTTCTCTTTCTCTCGCACATGCAAGTTGTTGCAAATGTTATTAGAATTGCATAGGGAATTGTCCTGATGTTACCCCCCACCGACCACATAGAAACCTTTTCCAACCAATTTGTACATTATATTGGAATACCCAAACGATTCAGAGCCCGATCACCTGCAGTTTATTTCCTTGTGTTCATAGAATATTTGCCCACAACTTCAGCACAGTGCCTACCAAGTGTTACCCACATTAAGAGATCCTCTGATAAGCCAAGTTTGGGAGGAGATCTTCGCTTTCGCCATTAGCAACTAGCCAGTTCAGGGAGCTTAAGGGTACTAACAAGCATTAACACAATAATTCCTTTCTTGCAATTTTCAGGCGGGCAACTTTCTCATCTCATCAGCTGCAAGGACTGTAGGAGATTTTGTCTTATTGGGGTAAATTCAGGATTTGGTGGTATATTAGTCTTACATTTACAGTGGGCCAGGTATCATACTATTTAAGTGACCCTACCTTGTTAGGTTGTATTGGTGGTAATTGTAGTGGTATCTTGCTTTGCGGTATTTTCAGAATTATTTTATTCCTGTGGTATGGTGGTGAGCATGGTTCTTTTTTTTATACTCTAACCCCATTTTAAAAACAAACATTGCCTTTCCATTAGAATATTTTCTATTTGGCTGTATTGAGCCCCAGACTTAGCACATCTCATAGAACCCAATGCATTTATTCATAGCACCACCTACAGTTTGTGGCTGGTGTTACTAGCTTATGTACATCCAGTAACCTATGTGTCGAATTAGACACCCCCTTCCCATCAGCATGCAAGGAAGGACTCACTCATCACAAAGCACACAACCCTCTACTTTGTAGCGGTTTATTACTAACTTTCTCTTGTTTGTTATTTAGTAACAGTGGTAAATTGGTAAATGCACCACTGCACTGATACAAACCTCCCCTTTGTACTTCACTTGTGTAAATAATTCACAGATGCATGAATGACACAAAAGTCTCAATTGTTTTTACAAATACTTTGTATTACATATCATTTACAAGTCACCAGATCTTACCATGTGTTATTTACAGCATCATCTGCAATATAAAAGAACAACCAGAACAAGCAGGTATTTTACAAACATGAATTAATGTTCCCACACTTTGAATATAGAGAGAAATAAACATGTAATTATTTCTAAATTCTCTGCACTGCAAAAATCCTAGCCACACACACACAGCATACAAATTATTCATCAATTCATTACTTGGCACAAATCTCTTACCAAGGCCAGTAATCTGATTCCCGCACGACTTTGCTGTCTTTTGCAGTCCCTGTGTCAGCGCGAAACTCCTCCGCAAACTTGTGTGGGGGAGCACCAACTGATTAGATTCGGTCAGCGCTCGACCCCCTTGAAACTCTGTCTGTCTGTCTCCTCAGCCTAGCATGAACTAACTGTTCTCTACATTTCTTTTTCTTAGGAAAACTTTTACCGATCCCTTTATTGACATGGCTTGTCTGCCTACATTTTCTACCAATCAGGGTAAAAAGAATGTGCCCTGTGCCAGCCTTCGTTTTCAAAACAATGAAATCTTCTGGTCCAGAGTAACTGTTTCATTTTGCTTCCTGCATCTTGCATATTTTCTGTTCTCCACAAGCTGAATAAAATGCTAGTGTGCATTTAAAAATGAATTTTAAATAGTGCAACCAAAACATGGATTTCACCTCATTTTGCATAGAAGACTACATTCTCATGTTAAAAGTTAGCACTTAGTACTTGAGTTAGGTTAGGATTGTTTGTTGGTTATGTATTCTAATGTAGTCTTCATACAGGAGGCATCCAACATACATTGTGAACCTCATTAATGTAACCTGGCAGCAAACTACGTTTTTCTATGTGTGCTCTGAATATCTGCAGTTTCAAACTGGGCCTGGCTGTGTACTTTGTATGCTAGCAATAACTCTATATATTATATACTGGCAAAGAAATGCTATATTACATACTGGCAAAATGCTATTATATGCTGGCAAAATGCTATACATGTCCTTACATACCCTCCTTTTTCCGACAATTCTGGCTAATCAAACCCCCAATTGGAGGAAACCCAAATTGTTCTTCTTTCTTTTTCCATCATATATATCACAATTGAAATAATAGCAACTCAATAAAATGAACATTGAAATATTTCATAATAAACCACTGCTTAATCATAACAAAAGTAAAACAGATCCCAAACGGGCTCAGAAGTACTCATAGAAATATTGTACACATTTCTTTCCAACCGAAGTGTCCATATATGTTGGAATGTCTTTATAATCATATTCTTTATATAGTTATGAAATCAACATTTTAGTTATGACAACAAAATAATAAAATAAAATAAATAAATAAAACAAATAACTAATATAATTAATCAAAACAATTAAATAAAATAATAAAGTTGTGAGACTCCATAACCCTCCCTTCCTGAAAGGGGCCCCTAGGGGTCCCTTACGTCTATGGAAACAGGCAAGTAACCATACACAATAGATACGCCAGACACAAGGTTGTATTCCCAAAGCTAGGGTTTATTGCAAAGCAAATAGTCTCAGTTGGCCAACTCGGTCTCATGCCCCGCAACGTGTATCTATAGACCTCGAGGGACGCAAGAGAGTGAATTACGTACATCAGTTACATATATACAAAATGCATATCATACAATCAGCTATGACA
This sequence comes from Ambystoma mexicanum, assembly GCF_040938575.1. Taxonomy (NCBI): domain Eukaryota; kingdom Metazoa; phylum Chordata; class Amphibia; order Caudata; family Ambystomatidae; genus Ambystoma; species Ambystoma mexicanum. Next base: position 192,851,075 of record NC_090939.1, read on the forward strand.
TGTTTAACACCCCCCCTTTATTGGGTTTCTTTGAGCTCGGTGTGATGATGGACACTTCCGACAATTATGAAACCTTCAAATATCTATTCTAGTAACAATATGCAATTTGCAAGTGCGGAGGCATCTTTTAGTTGTTGAACAGAACACAGTGCTTCTGTTCTTGGAAGCGAGCTACATACGGGGGAAGAGTCACATTCCAGACCTTGCTATCTATGAGGTGCTATTCGTGTCCTGGGAGCCGACACGCTCTACAGGGCTCAGAAAAGGGGGGCCGTAAGAAGAGCATAATCCAAGCTTTTAGCTGCTTTATTCTAACATATTCCACCATATAACCAGACTGGCTGGCAGCTGTGAAATGATTAAATGCCCTGCAGCTCTGCTTCAAGGCTACATTCGGGTGGGAGCCGGGCATTCCTTCCTGGCGATGCCTACGTTGTGTTTCAACGAACTCTTGTTAGCCTCACGGCCCTGCGGCCTTATCCTTTCACGTTCAGTCAACAATGTTTAACAGTCGAGCAGTGTAAGCAGAAAATGTGCTGCGAAGCAATAAGAACAGAAAGCAATGACCAATTGTTAGAAAACAAAATGGCGTTCCTTGTTACATCAAAATGGTCGTTCATTGGTAAACTCGGAAACCTATATGTCTATCATATCGTGCATGAGACGGTTGGCCCACTGCCACCAAAATCCTTTTGCCGTCAATCATGAGAGGTATCCATTTTTCTAGACTGACAAACCCTCCTTTGGCCGTATGCCAAACGTCTCATTCATTCCTTGTATCCTCCTCTGATGACGATAAATCTGAAGTACTTATGTCTGAATTTTGCATGCTATTGTAAGCATCATCATCTTCATTAATATCTATAGCCATTAATTCTTTCACTGTTTTCATCTCATTTGTGTCTTGGTCAGCCTGACTATAAGTTTGTTTTCTTCTTGGCATCATATGCATACATCCCTTCGTACATCCCTCAGTGCAAACTAACGGTAGGCAGTGTATGCAACAACAGCACGTTATGAATATTCCAAACACCATTACTAATATCGAGATCAACTTCCATCCCCAAGAACGCAATATTCCCCAAAACCAGGACTCTATTCCCCAGCCTCCTTCTCCAGTAGGGAGTTCGGAGCTTAGGACGTGCATTTTCTTTACCGCTTCAAAAATCGTAGGGGAATAGTCATCTACAAATACACAACACGCTGATCCCACAATCTTGCAAATTCCCCCACGATCAACCAGGATCACATCGAGAGCCATTCTATTTTGCAGCGTCATTAACCTGATTCCTTTTTCTTCCAACGTCATGTTAAATAGTATATCTGTCATTGTTTTTATGGTATTTTTTAGTATTCTGGACAGCTGCCTTATGTTATAGGAGTTCACTATTTGGGACAAAAATGGAATGAATGTTTTTGCTACGTCAGTCACTATCAAAACCCCTTTGCTACTCGTTTTGGCTCTAGATCTGGATAGTCTGGCCATGTCTGCTGTTTCTAAGAGGAACACTCCTGGGAACAGTTGACCTAGGTAACATGTACCTCCCCAGTTTCTGGGCAACCAAGGATATGCTTTCTCTCCACATATAAAATAAACTGGATCTCCCACAAATACTGTTTCTATTTCCCATTTTAATGCCACTGTATTCATGCATCCAATAAATGTTCCGACTGAATAGGAGCCTTTCTTTTTTAGAGAAAAAGGGACAGTTCTTGGGTTATAATTCACTGTGTAAGAAGGGGGAACTGCATCTTTGTTCCCGTCTGTTCTTACATGAAACGTCATCACAGATGTTTTAACTGGTGGCGACAATCTATCTTGTCTATTTTGTCGTGTTATTTTTCGCGTACTTTTCCTCGTAGGCTCTGGGGTCATCACTTGTGCTTTATGGAATATGGAACAACCCACAGGCCTCATAATTATTTCCTCAAACTCATTCATGCTTGTTCTGTCTAATTGACCCGTACCACTCTTATTCCATTTCCCATAAAACATTGCACTTAAAGATGCACTACATGCAGAACTTAATGTTAATGGCTGTACATTCCAACCTATTCCTTTCCCAGCATGCTACAGTAAATGGGCACATACCCAGAAATTTGTTTTCTTTAGATTTGCATGTGTCATATTCATGATCAATAACAACGTATTGTTTCCATAACCTTCCCTGTGTCTTTCTTCCATTGGGGACAAGGTATAAGTAATCACCTGAACCGGGCTTTCAGTAGTGGATATATTAACTATTGCTAAAAACATTCCTAATGGGTGTACGGATTCCACATACCATAATACTAGGGCTGTCGCTATTCGTGCTACCACACTCATAAAGCACATAATTATTGTCAGTGCCAGCATACAATTCTTTTTACCATGCATTTTTCTTAAGCTTACAGTCTTTACAATTAACTCATTCTCAGCAGTGGTGCAAGAGGAGGCTGAAACCGGTCCCGACATGTTTCTCATTGTCCTTCTTCTTCCTTATTTAGCGTTCGTCGTGGATATCTCTCTTCGATGCACTTGCTCTGATGTCAATAAGTTCAACGGAATTGTCACAGTTCAGTTCTGCCAGTCCTTTATAGCCTGGATTTGCTTATTTGTTTTTAGGCAAGATCACTTGTACTTTCTCATACTGCTCAGAGGACTTTTGATCAGTTATCTATTGCCTTAGTACCATGTGCACCCAGCTTGTCTGCTCTGGTTCCAGACACATGTACTTTTTATGATCGCACCGAGGAGCCGCGAGTCTTGAATTGTCCGACCTTCACAATTCTCACGCTTCTCTCCTCTACACCTCTAGTTCCTTCTCCGTCCATGAGCAGAACCAGAGGTTGACATACACACCAAATAACTGTGGATCACTCTGTCTTTCGAGGCTGCAAATCATATCGCCTCACTCCGGGTATTGTGTGATCCGTGAACAGTGCCGGTGCACTTCCAGATCCAGGCTCAAAGTCACCCTGTGGCGTTACTGCAGGTGCTGGTGTGTGCCGCGCCAGTGATGCAGATTCGGTCTCTGGCGTGCTGGCAAGTGCTGGTGGGCGCCAAAGGGGTATACGTTTAGTGTCTCCCGGTATTTGCAATGAAGATTTTGTGTCAGCCAACAGTGATGTAGATTCTGCTGGGCAACGTTGGGGCACTCTTTGCCTTTGCCCCTTTTTGCCAATCGTCTCAGGCTTTGTTTCGAGTTTCACTTCTCGCTCGGGCAGATTTGGTGGCAGCTTACTGGCAACAGTTTCTTTCGTTTCTGGGACCGCTGTCTCTTTCCAGTCGTCTGGGTCAGGCAAGTCTTTCAGTGAAGTTGGAATCTTTTTGGCATGGGTGGCATGGATCCACGACTTCCGTCCATCCACCCGTATCGCCGTCTGCGTTGTCAAGAGTACTTGATAGGGGCCGCGCCACCTGAGTGCTAACAATGACTTTCTTTCAAAAAAGTTTAGCAGCACCCATTCGCCTGGCTCCAGCGCATGCCCTGGACCGCTGTATCTTACTGGAAAAGCCTCCTGCACTTGCTGATGAATCAAATGCAATTTCTGCATTAAAAGGCCACAATAAGTACTAAGCACAGGATGTTCTACCTCCCTAAATCGTTTTGGCTGAGGTGCGCACCAAACATTTGCCGGCCACCCCATTACGATTTCGTATGAGGAGAGCCCAGTTCTAGCCTGTACAAACGTATGTATGCATAATAACGCTATTGGTAATGCATCCACCCAACTCAACTTGCTTCCTGCACACATCTTGCTTATTTTGTACTTGAGGATCCCGTTGTGCCTCTCCACAATTCCGGCCGAACTCGGATGTCTTGAACTATGAAATCTCTTATAAATCTGAAGACCCGCACATATCTGTAACACCACTGTGCCCACGAAATGTGGACCATTATCTGACCATAGGACACGGGGCAGGCCAAAACGGGAAAAGTATTCTTTAAGCATTACTTTTGCCGTGCTCATTGCTGTGCAGTCTTTTAAGGGATATGCCTCCACCCACTTGCTGAATGCACAAATCACCACTAAGACATATTTCAAGTTTTGGCATCCCTCCACCTCTATAAAATCAAAATGGATTACCTCAAAAGGCATAGAGGGCGGGCCAAAACTGCCTACCGGAGTCACTGTTCCCTTTCCTACATTGTGTTGTAAACATGTGATACAGTTCTGCACCAACCTCTCTGCATTCTTCTTTATGTTTACATTCTGCCATACTGTGGATAGGTGCTGTATTATCTTTTTCGCACAGATGTGAGTAGGGCTGTGGGCCATTTTGACCATTGCAGTCACATAAGAATTTGGCAACATCCAGTTTTAGTTCCCTTGTCCACCCAACAACCCTCCAGATCTAACTCAGCAGAGCCCTCTGCCCACCCTTGTATTTCATCGGCCGTGGCTTCGGCCTGCATTTCTTTGACAGTGGCAATTCCATTTTCTATCATACAGGGTACTTCCTTAGTCTGGACTGTCATCATTTTAGTATTCAAATCAGTGGCAGTTTGTTTCGCAATTCTGTCTGCAAACGCGTTTCCATCTCCTACTTTGCATGTCACCTTCTTGTGTGCCTCGCATTTCACTAATTCTAGGCGTTTTGGAAACGTGAGTGCAGACAGCAATCGTACAATCAAAGGGCCATGTTGAATTCTGGCACCATGTGATGTCAAAAAACCTCTCTCAGCCCAGAGTCGACCAAAGTTATGAACCACCCCCGAAAGCATACTAACTATCAGTATATATATTCACATTCAAATTTTCAGAAATCTCGCAGGCTCTGGTCAATGCTATTATCTCTGCGACTTGTGTCGAGTTATAGGAGATTCTTTTGCTTTCTACAATGCTCTATAGGGTAGTGATAGCGTAGGCAGCAGTTGTGCCATCAGGTAATTTAAAACAAGAGCCGTCACAAAATAACTCTCAATCTGGCTCTTTCTGTGGGGTATCACTTAAATTAACTCTCCCCTTTGTTTCTTCCTCAGTGACCATTAAGCAATCATGGGGGGGTGATTCGTTGTCACCAATTTCTTTTATGGGCAGTGGCATTAATTCTGCAGATTTCAAAGCGCTACACCTCATAATTTGGATATGCGGCGTGAACAAGATAATCTCATATCCTGTCAATCTAGCAGAGGTGAGGTGTTGTGTCTGTGTCCTATTTAATATAACATCTATGGCATGTGGCACCATCAGAATTAAAGTATGCCCCAATACCATCCCTTCCGTTTGTTTCACCGATGCAGCAGCCACCACGACAGATCGCAAACATTGTGGTAGTGCGCGCGCTACAGGTTCCAGCGCAGAAGAAAAATAGCCGCACAGCCTATTTCTTCCACCTTGTTCCTGTGTCAAAACCGCCAATGCACATCCTTCACTTTCACACACAAACAGTCTAAAAACCTTTTCATAATTTGGTGTGCCCAAACTGGAGCAGAACATAATGCAGTTTTCAATTGATCAAACGCTCTCTGACATTCCTCATCCCACTGTAAAGGCATAACCGCATCCTTCTTAGTCAAATTCACCATTGGTTTCACAATTAACGCAAAATTACTGATCCATTGTCGGCAATATGAAGCCATGCCTATTATGGCTCTGACTCCTTTCCGTGTCTTTGGAATAGGCATACAAGAAATACTTTCTATTCGTTCTGGCGTTAGCCTTCTCCCCTCTTTCGAAAGTAGGTAGCCCAAATAAGCTACCTCCTTTCGATTATATTGAAACTTCTTCAAACTAGCTTTATGGCCATGTGCCGCTAGGTGTGACAGTAGTAATACAGTGCTTTCTTTACAAATCTCCTCTGTGTCAGCAGCTAACAATAGATCGTCTATGTATTGCAAGAGTACGCAACCCACTGGTAATTCTAGCATGTCTAGCTGCTCTTTCAATGCCCTACTGTAAATACTCTGACTTTCCGTGTAACCTTGCGGATTCCGCGTGAATGTAAATGACCGTCCTCCTAATGTGAACCCGCACAAATATCTGCTGTCCTTGTCCATCGGAATGCTAAAGAACGCATTTTTTAGATAAACTACACTAAAGTATTCTGCAGAGACAGGTATCATTGTCAATATTGTAGTGACATCTGGCACTAAAGGAAATTGTGGATCTACTACTTTGTTTAGCGCGCGCAAATCAATTATGAAACGGTATGGTACTTCATTGCCTCCTTTTTTATAAACTGGAAGAATTGGGCTGTTGCATGTACTGTCTGTAATTTCTTCAATCACCCCTAATTTCACCAAATCTGTAACAATACTCTTCAATCCTTTTAAATCGTTAGGAACACCTCGTCTGCCGTGCAATGTATAACAGCACCTAATTTTTTCAACAAATGTAATCCCAACAGGTTCTCCCCACAATTTTCTGTTAAAAGGAAAGGACAATGTTCAGTGAACGGTCCTATAGTAACTGGGACTGGTTAGGACACTGGGTTTATGACTGGTGTACCTGCGAACCCTACGGAAACATTCTTTTGCCCTGACAGTGGTATATTCGGAACCAAGTGATGGTCTATTGAACACTTTTGCGCTCCTGTATCTACAAGGAAGCGGTGCTCCTCATTCCCGACTCTACGTAGGGTCCTCTCTGATTCACGGGAATAGACACTGGTTCCGACCCCTGTCCTGGGCTGTCCTATTGGGGAAATAACACATTGTCTGATGTGTAATCATTACTAGTACTGTAATACGTGTTTGGCTGTGTATCAAAAACGTTCCCACTCTTCCCTCTATTTCCCCCACTCTGGTTTCCATACTGTTGGTTTTGCTGTCCCTGACTCTGGTTAGGGGCACTTTGGTTTTGGGCTTGGTTTTGATTACCTCCATTATTGTGGTGCTGCTGCATACTATTCCTATTTGGACCATTCGCTCCTTGGTGCCCTTTGTGCTATCTCCTCTGACCACACCCATTTCTATTCTGCAGATGTGGACATTGCGCTCGCCAGTGTCCTTCGTCCTTACAATACGCACACTGATTTGGTCCCACTGGTCCCCCATGCATATTCAAATTACTCCTTCCTTGTACATTCCCTCTCCCTCTATTATGTCCTGCTACTTGCTGCAGTAGCACCCGTGTTTTCAGATTTACCCTATCCTTCTCCTCTTTTTATTTCTCCACAGTCACTCTGTTCTCATAATATTGGGCCATGTGTAATACTTCGCCCAGCGTTTTTGCTTGCCATGCACTTTCTGATGTCATTATTAGGTTCTGGATAGGAAGTTTTAACCCCCTCACATATTTGTCAACAAATAACATCTTTCCCGCTTCTGAGCTCACATCCTGCCCACTGAAGTCTGTAAATACTTCTTCAAACCTATTAAAATAATCTGTAGCTAACTCATCCTTGCCTTGTACACATGCAGTCAATTTGTCCCATTGAATTCTTTTCTCTGGGACAATTTCTTTTAATTTCTGTACAATGCGTGCTGGTAATGCTACCAGGTTCAGTCCCGGTGTTCCTCCAACCGCTTCATTCCTGTCTTCTATTATCAAGTTCGCCCATGTGGTGCCAAAGGTCGTTGTGTCATCCACCTTTCTTATTTGCTTCCATATGTCTGTTGGCAGGATCACTGGGAACATTAGGTCTATGCCACCCATGCTAAGCACGGATGATTGTAGGCAGGACACTACTTCCTTGTAAAACCCTGCAGGATTCTTTCTTGTATCCGAAATCGTCTGCTTTATGTTGTTCACCTCCTGTCTGGAAAAGGGGACATGCACATATTGGGCGGTAAAATGGGCTGGTGTTACCTGTGCCGATACGTTGCCCGTTGCATGAACCTCTACTTTGGGCACAAAGGTAGGTGGGACCTCTCTCATAGTAAATGCCCCACTTACTGTCCCTCCCCCTTCTCTCATGTGCAACAATATTCCCAAATCAAGCCATAAGGCTGTTTCTCCTGTCTCTCGCTCTAGTGCTCTCTTATATACTGCCATTATTTCGGGTGGGCTGGCCTTGTTGTTTTTTATATCTTTGTCTAGTAAATGTTCAGCCATCGACTGCAGTGCTTTTCTTTTCATGGGCATGAAATATTCATCAAATATCTCATGTATCTCCATTGTGGGGATGCTGGGATCTGACATCCATCTAAACGCTTCTCGTATACATACTTTTAACTTGTCGCCCCTCTGTACTGACGACATTGAATGTCGTTGTATATACGGCTCTACAGTTTCCTTCCTATGTCTCCCGATAGCCTTACCCCTGTACCCAGGTGCAGTAAACATTTCGGCATAATCATTATCTAATTCATTTTTAAGTTCAAAAAGTCCACATACATGTTCTCTCACTTCTTCGTCCCTCTCTCTTCCGTTCTTTGCTGATCGCACTGCGAGTTACCCTCGTGCATCTACTTTGTTCAGTCCCGCCTCTCGCCCCCGTGGTTTCAATTTCACCCCCGGGAGCGACGGACGGTACCGAGTCTGTATCTAAGGTGGGAGGTGCGGATGGGACAACAGAAGTGGGGAGTGTCTGCTGTGGTCCTGGTTGGCTAACAGGAAGTGTTACGTGCGCGGTCTGTGGCTGTGGGAGGGCTTGAGCTACAGGAGGGAGAGTTTGAGCTCTGGGCGGGGTTTGGGCAATAGTTTCTGACGTGTTTGGCCTCGCTTCTGATCTTGGGCCTTGTTTTGTATGGATCAATATGTTTTCTATCAATTAATCTGCTATGTGTAATTCTCGTTGTGGGTATATTTTTTCTTTATTCAACTGGTCATGTCTACCTGACCTCCTTAGACTCTCAGTCCACTCCTCCTCTTCCTTTTCTTCCGCTACTTCACCTTTCGATTTATTCCTGCGCGCAAGCTTCGCTCTACTTCTAAATCGGAGCGTTGCTTCCCTTCTCCAGTCCGTAGCGATATCAAATGCTGCAGGACACGCTTTCTTTCTTATCAACACCCTTTCCAAGTTATCTATTCTCGCTATCTCAAAACTACCAATAATCGGCCACTGATGATCTTGTTGCTTTCTGGTTTGCCTATGCCAAGTCTCACAGAATATTATTGCACCCACTCCATACTTCACATACATCTCATATGCTGGCGTTCCCCCAGGGGGTGCAATTTGACCATCTTCCAAAGATTGTCTACCACAGCGGAAAAACCCTGCTAGGGTGGACAATACCCCAGGCATGTTTCAACCTTCCCCCTGGTTAATCAACCTTACCCAGGGCGTTTGATTTTGCAAAGTCAACTCTCAACCAATATCAGGATTACTTTGAATCGGGGAATGACTCACCTGATAAATCAATTTGTCCTTCCGGACACAAGTCATCTGTATACTGACGCAACCAATGACGTTGTGTCTACGTTTCTTGGCTTATGCCTCGTTTTGGGACCCTCGCCTCCTTGTTCTCTAGCCAGGTAGATCTGTAAAGGAATCTCTCATCACTTCTACAGGGTGCCCCGAACACCTCTTGATTCTGGCTCGATCGTCCCGTCCTCGCTGTTCTCCCCCTTGACTGAATTGCAACGTATGCGATGGAACAAGTGGGGAGGGTCCCTATTTGGGCGCCATCTTGAAAGGGGCCCCTAGGGGTCCCTTACGTCTATGGAAACAAGGCAAGTCACCATACACGATAGATACGCCAGACATGAGGTTGTATTCCCAAAGCTAGGGTTTATTGCAAAGCAAATAGTCTCAGTTGGCCAACTCAGTCTCACGCCCCGCAACGTGTATCTCTAGACCTCGAGGGACGCAAGAGAGTGAATTACGTACATCAGGTACATATATACAAAATGCATATTATGCATGTTCAAGTCCCCCCCCTCCTTTATTGGGTTTCTTTGAAGTCGGTGTGATGATGGACACTTCCGACAATTATGACACCTTCAAATATCTATTCTAGTAACAATATGCAATTTGCAAGTGCGGAGACATCTTTTAGTTGTTGAACAGAACACAGTGCTTCTGTTCTTAGAAGCGAGCTACATACGGGGGAAGAGTCACATTCCAGACCTTGCTATCTATGAGGTGCTATTCGTGTCCTGGGAGCCGACACTCTCTACAGGGCTCAGAAAAGGGGGGCCATAAGAAGAGCATAATCCAAGCTTTTAGCTGCTTTATTCTAACATATTCTACCATATAACGAGACTGGCTGGAAGCTGTGAAATGATTAAATGCCCTGCAGCTCTGCTTCAAGGCTACATTTGTGAGGGAGCTGGGCATTCCTTCCTGGCACTGCCTACGTTGTGTTTCAACAAACTCTTGTTAGCCTCGCGGCCCTGCGGCCTTGTCCTTTCATGTTCAGTCAACAATGTTTAACAGTCGAGCAGTGTAAGCAGAAAATGTGCTGCGAAGCAATAAGAACAGAAAGCAATGACCAATTGTTAGAACACAAAATGGCGATCCTTGTTACATCAAAATGGTTGTTCATTGGTAAACTCGGAAACCTATATGTCTATCATATCGTGCATGAGACGGTTGGCCCACGGCCACCAAAATACGTTTGCCGTCAATCATGAGAGGTATCCATTTTTCTAGACTGACATTCCAGTCACATAGGATGATATTATGCTCCACCCGCAATGCTGCAGAATTAAGTTCAGTTTACTACTGTTCCACTAATGACGTTCAACATCTTTATGACCGCACCTCTTAGATGTCCTGATCATCAACTTTTCATCATCTGGTTCATTCGGTGAAACTCTTTCATCCTGGCACTCTTGCTTTTCCATAGAAATTATCTCTTTAGGCATTCCAGTTGCTTTGTCTTCACCTCCATACTTTGGTTTGGAGGCTTTACTTGGGCTTCATCCCGTGGACTCCAGGGCTCCATCATCTCTCGCGTCTTCCGGTCCTGTGACCTCCGACCCCAACCAAATGTCAGTTAGTTATCTAAATTAAATAGAAAAGGGACAGATTAAGTACATAGTACAATACCAATTTCACCCTTTCAACCACTTCGCAAAAAATAAAATGTAGTTCAAAACATTCTGATTGACCCTTCCGATATCTGCATCTAAGCACATGTTAGAGAGCAAACAATAATATACATATGACATCATTATAAATCAAGACATTTTTTTTGGAACATTTCAGCATTATACCATAGTAAGTCAACCTGATTCAGCACCTTCTATCAATTTTTTATTACCGCACCTTTCTCAAATGTGGTATTTTCATCTGCATTTATCTCCACATAAACATTATATCTTTTTTTATGTGGTGGTACACTATGAACATAGTCAATGTGTCTTTCTCTCCATGTACTCAGGGCACTTAAGCTGTCTCTACTTGCTGAAGCCTCCTGATTTCATTTTTGGGGTGACAGGGTTTAATTTGGTTAATATGACCACATTGTTCTGTCACCATTTCACCCTCTGTCTTTAATATCTTGTAAACTACTGGGGACACCTTATCCATTATCTGAAATGGCCCTTGGCAGGCCGCAAGAAATTTAGAATTTTTATGTTTACCTTTTCCAAAATGAAATTTATATACCTGATCCCCTACATTATACTCTTTCACAGACGTCTTTTCATCATAATATGACTTTGCACTGTCAGCAGCTCTTTCCAAATTTCGCTGCACAAATGCAAATGCATGTTGTAAATGCTTCCACATATTCGTGAACTGTAGATGCACTCACAAGTGTCTGCTCATGTGTCCTGTATAACAAATGTTGTGGCAGGTTTATAGTGATAATATCAAAAAAATAATGCCGGAAAACAAAAATGTTGAAAAAAAAAAGTCAAATGTAAATATGTCAAAATTACATAAATACAATAGAAAAAGTCACTTATTCAAGAAAAAAATGTTAAAAAAAATCGAAAATGCAATGCTAAAATACCAAAGTAAAATGTCAGAAACAGTAACGTTGTTATGGGAGAGGGTCTCCCCCAACACCCCCAAACCCCCCCACGGAACCGTCTCGCCGTCCATCAAAAAAGGGATAGATATAACACATTATGAATGACGAAAAATACACAAACGGACGATTAGTAAGGGTTAAACGAATTAATGAAACCAAAGAGTAAAGAACCTTACATAAACGCTGAGGAACAGATGACGGTTGTGACAAACCGTCATTACCTGACAAAACCTGAGGTCAGAGCAGACTAAAGGACGTACACTGCAACTCCTTCATGCAAATACAGGTAATATTACCATACTAAATATAAAACTATATAGGCAATTCGAAAAGTGAACAATACGTAATGTGTGACAGTAATAGTGAAATGTTTTTTTTTTGTTATTTTAGATCTAAAATGACAGAGAACGTGGAGTATGTAACTTTGCAGAAGGGAGGACAACAGCTTATTCACGATGGATACGTTTATAATAAAGAATCCCACAAAAATGAAAGAACATATTGGAAGTGCACAGAATATGCTAAAACAAAGTGTACAGGAAGAGTAATAACGGAGACTTCCATTGTAAAATTAAAAGGGGAACACAACCATCTTCCTGACAGAACCAGTATAATAATTTAAAAAACTCTAAATTAACTGATGAGAAAAGCAGTAGAAAACCCTACTGAGGCCAGCGGGTCTGTAATTGCTAGAACCTGTAACACAATGCCGTTGCACGTCTCGGCACAAATGCCTGCAGAAAAACACATGCAACGTACAATAAACAGGACAAAACAACAGAAAGAAAATCTTCCGCCAGCACCAAGAAATTACAACGATATAAACATCCCTGATATATTTAACAGAAAAAGGTGAACATTTTAGTCACGCAACATTAGAAATAAAGGATGAAATAATGTTTATATTTTCAACAGACAGCAAATTAAAACAACTTGGTGAGTGTGAAATGTGGCAAAGTGAATTTCAAAACATGCCCCCAGCCTTTCCAACAGTTTTTTACTATACGTGGATCAGTAAATAGCCATCTAATACCCCTAATCTACGCCTCGATGCCCAAAAAAACAGAAGATATCTACAAAATAGTATTTAAAAAAATTCAAGACGCCATACCAGACACAAAACCTGCTAATATCATAATGGACTTTGAAATGGCTCAAATTAAAGCATTCTCATCAGTATATAAAGACACAAATATACAGGGATGTATTTTCCATTTCACACAGGCCATTTGGAGGAAACTACAGAAACTAGGACTCTACACGAAATACATCAAGGGCAGTACATATCAACACAATGTAAAAAACTATTTGCATTGGCATTTGTAAAGGAAGAAAGCGTTATAACATTTTACGAACATTCATTTAATCGACAGTGAATATTTCAAAAATAATGAAGAACAGAATTCGGACTTAATGGACTATTTGGAAAGCACTTGGTTGGGACAGTTGACACGAAATGGCACTAGACAAAGGCCTAAATATAATATACAATGGTGGAATTGCTACAATGCCGTAATGGAAAGGAGGCCAAAAACAAACAATATGTTGGAAGGATGGCACAACAGGATTAACAAGAACTTTAACACTAAAAACCCAAATCTGTGGCACTTTTTAAAGGACTTAATATCTGAACAATCACATCAAGAATTTAGACTATCTCAGAGCATTTCACTTGCAAACACCCATTTAAAAATAAGACAAACACAACTACCTGGACTCAATTGCATATAATTTAAAATGTTAGAAAACTCACAGTTTGAAGAGTCCACGATCCAGCATAGCAAATCCAAAGTAACCAATAACGCCAATAAAACATGTCCAACGATTCCGAAATCCATATCCCAATCCAAGGAAAAAAAGTGAAATCCACCAAAGAAAAAGTCGAAATCCGTAATCAAAGTAAAAGCCAGCCAAGAAAAAAAACAAAAAAATCATATCCCATCAGGTGCAGGAAATCCACGAAAAAACACATCCAAAAAAACAAAATCCAAGAACCCCAAATGCGGAGACCTGATTCCAATCCACGATCCAAAGAAAACATCCATATGATAAAAAAAAATCCATCAGGTCCAGGAAATCCTCGAAAACAACATCCAAAAAGACAAAATCCAAGAACACGCAGCGCGGAGACCAGACAGGAATGAAAGCGAATAAGAACTGGACTTTAAAAATGGCGCCTACGTCAATGTAACGCTAACGCAACGTTACGTCAAGAACTTTAAGAAATAACAACAAAATCTACATTACAATTTGTAATACAATAGCACCATCTAGCGGTGAAAATAGATACTATTTATTCCAAGTTGGAAGTTACCAATACAAATGTAATTATTTAAAAAAATATTTATCTTTTAATAAAATATTTATTGCAGTAAAAATATTATTATTTAATAAAATATTTATTAAAACAAAGTTAAATTTAATAAAGTACTTATAAATTAACTATACACCAATGTTACTGTTTAATAGATTATAGAATATATTATAACACTTACCTTGTAAGTAGAATTATTTCGAAAAAATTTGATTTATTGTTTATTCGACATTAATATTTTCGAAATAATATTTTTGACATTTTGACTTTCAAAATATTTACATTCGAAAATATAACTGCACACCGTTGTGGCAGTACCATTTTCCTTCCTGTTAACACCTCATGAGCACTGATACCTGTCACTTTAGCAGGAGTCGATCTAATTTCCATTAATACCAGTGGAAACCGTAAGTCCCAACTGGAACCTACTTCCGCTACAAACTTCTTTAATATCTACAAAACAGACCCGTTGCAACGTCCAATATTTCCAGAAGAGGTGGGCTGGTATGCAATATGCAGTTTCCTTTTCACCCCTAATATCTGTCTCACCTTACTCATTAAGGTGCTTGTGAAATGACTTCCTCTGTCTGACTCTATTCTTTGTAGTAATCCAAATCTTGAAAATATATGATTTACCAGTAATGTAGCTGCTGTTTGTGCACTACAATCTGGTGCAGGGATACTCTCTACCCATTTCGACATAGATAACAGTTTCCCCTACTCAACCTCTTTACAGGTCCTACATAGTCAATTTGCAAATCTGACCATCGAAGGTGTAAGCCTCTTTTCATCAGTGGAGCTCTTTGCATTGGTGAAGCGGGTTTAAATTGGGCACATACCAGGCACCCTCTGGTATATAATTCCACATCTTGGGACATGTGTGGCCAGTAAGCATAATCTTTCAGTATCTCTAAAGTATTTTGTGAACCTCTGTGTCCTGCAGTTATTGAATCATGTGCATGGTGTAGCATTAGCCCTCTGAATGAAAGGGGTACCACCCACTGTATCTGTCCTGTTATGGATTCCCTGATCATAAGTACATCCTGTAGTCTAATCCGTTTTTTATTCTTTAATAACACCCTCAACTCTTCTTTCCCTGTACAATCATTTTCAGTTAAAGAATTTTGTTCGGGGTCCATCAAATGATTATAATAGTTCTCCAATATTGGATCATCTTTTTGCGCCTTAATCAAATCTTGATATGGTGTATCATAACTCCATTGCACTACTGGTTGTTCTACCTCTTTTGGAGCTTTAGAGCGTGTAACTGCATCTATTTGTATTTTACCAATTAAGTGTTCAATGGGTAACAACTCTCCCATAACTGCCCCAATCTTGGCTAAATGATCTGCTTTCTCATTTCCCTCCTTATCTTCTCCTGGAGTTTTCAAATGTCCACACATTTTCCTCCAGTATACTGTTAAATCATTCTCTGACACTAATTTGTCTATAGCTTGTATCATTTTCCCATGCTTGAGGGACTTTTTATTATATGTGATCATGCCTCTTGCTTTCCAGCCAGGCAAATATTCTACAAAGCTATTTCGTGCATAATCAGAATCAGTCAACAGGACAATTTCACTGAATTTGTTATGAACTGCAGTGGTAATTGCTTTATAAATGGCTGCTAACTCTGTTACCTGGCTACTCCTAGCCCCAATTCTCATTCCTACACTAGGAATGTCCTCACATTTCAACTAGACATTTCCTATCCCTGATACCAACTGTTCATTGCTGTCATTTTCAATGTGAAAGGCACATCCATCAACATATACAGTTGGTACATTTTTGCATATATTTTCATCAAAAGCTTTGTGTGGTGACTGTTCAAACTCCTGCAAACTACATTCCACCTCTACTTCATCTGATCCACATTCAGCTGCACAGTCATGTAAATCTGCTAATCCTTGAGCAACTGGGCTCTTTTTATTCTGGCCATACCTCCCTTCTACAGGAAAGCCTTGCAATGCCAATGTCCATGAAGTAAGTCTGGATTATGCTAGATTGCCTGACCTAATTATTTTACTCTGCAAAAACTGCAATCGTTGAAGATTTGTCTCAATGATTACCTTTTTCCCTTGATCAATGGGATGAAAATGTTGCAATACCCACCCAATGGTCAGAAAAGCCTCTTCACATTCACTAAATTTAATATCAACCTGAGAAAATGCCTTACTCGCATAAGCAATAGTTTTGTGGTTCAAATCATGTTTTTGAGATAACACTGCTGACATGCAATGTTCAGTGAAACCTATATCTATAAAGAAATCTCTGTTTTTTATGGGATACGCTAAGCATGGTGCCTTTATGAGACATTCCTTCAATTTAGCAACTGCCTCAGATTTCTGCTTTTCCCATTTCCAGGGCGTATTCAGCTTCAATAGTTTAGTCAATGGTTGAGTAATTTCAGCATAATATTCAATAAATTTCCTGTTATATCCCGTCATTCCCAATAAAATTTTGAAACCTTTCACATTTCAAGGATCTTTCAATTTCTGTATAACCTCCACCTTTTTCTTTTGTGGATTTAACCCATGTTTAGTTACTTCATGGCCTAGGAAATTCACCTTTTTCTTGCACCATTGGGCTTTCTGTAACGATACTTTGGTGCCCGCCTTTTGCAATTGGTCAGGTACATGTCTAATTTCATCAAAATGACTTTTCAAGTTTAAATATTTTATCAGGACATCATCTACATAAACTATAGTTCCTCTTTCCGCTGCTTCTGGCATAGCCTTTCTCAAAAAATATGCTTAATTCGCTCCCACTATTGACATACCCAAATGGTGTTCTAGCCCACGCGTATTGCGTTTTGTCAAAGGAAAATGAAAATAAATTCTGACTGTCCTCTGCCAGTGGTACACACCAATATCAAGATATAAGATCTAATGTGGTAAACACCTTTGACCCATGCACTTGAGCAAGGCCTTAATCAATGAATGACAGCGGCCATCTAGACACTGGCACTCTTTTATTTAATTCCCTCAGGTCTGCACACAGACGCCATTGACCATTTGGCTTTAACACACCCAAAATAGGAGTGTTAGAGGTACTATGAATGGGTCTGATAATTCCCCTAGATTCCAAGTTCTTAATTATATCTGTCAATGACTCTAAGCATGCCAGTGGCAATCGATATTGGCGCACAAATACTGGATTTCTACCACACCCCTCTGGTAATGTGGCAACATGTAAATGAGTTAGGCCACAATCATATGCATCTTTGGCAAATACTTCTTTAAATTCCATAAAATATATTTCTCAACTCATTTGTATCCTCTTTGCTATCACATGCATCTGCTAACAGAATCTGCTCCTCTACCATTTTTGAAAATTCTGGGAACTCCTCCAGTGGAGGAACCTCTGTGCTCTCTTCTAACTGTGTGGCTGTCTCTCTCTGGAAAGCTGACACTTTTAAATACTTTGGCACATCAACCTCCATTTCCTTTGTGTCATTTTCATTTAAGTCAAATACTATACAATTCTCCTGATGACAGCACACTGTCTCATTGGAATCATAATGGTATACAGATTGAATTTTGAAGATCCCTTTGGGCTGAGACTCCAGATAGTCTGGCAACACACCCTGCGCATCTACATATCTCTCAGGGATATTTCCAATCACCATGTTATTGAAATGTGCAGTATAATGTGATTTTTGTATGGCCATTCCTAATAAAGAATTCTCTTGTAAATGAATATGCTGACATCCTTTATTATTCACCATAATTTTGACTGACCCCTCCCCAACATCTACCAATGGGGTATATTCATAATCCAGGCCTTGCTGTTTCATGGATTCATTCAAGCACACAAATGCATCAGAATCTTTCATTTGCTGTCCTTTCTTGCACTTTAGTGTTATAGCAACCTGCTTGGTGAATGCAGGGATAGTAACATCCTTCTTCACCGGTAATTCAATCACATATGCGATCAATTGTGCACAACGATAAGCCTTTCTTTTATCTTCAAATTTGGGCACAGGCCCGCCTAGTTGGGACCATATTTTTTGGTTAAGGAAATCTAACACCATGCATATTCTGTGCATGATATCTTTGCCCATATAAAAATAATTTTGTGTTCCACTCACTATCCACACATTGTGGTAGATGTTTTTTTTTTGTCCAATGTCAATCTTTAGCATGCATCTTGCTGCAGTTTGATTTTCAAAATCTGAATTGTCCAAACCAGATATATATATTGGTATTTAATTCTAAATTTCAGGATCTCCTCCCTTTCCATTATTCTCTGCAGTAGTTTCTCATTAATAAAACTCCTTTCCTGTTCAAGCGCCAAAGTGGCTTTTATCATTTTAGAATGGCCATTTATACCAATGTGAATCCATGCATGTGTATTTCAGCAAGGGTGGTGATGTGTTTTTCTGTGTCTGCTTTAGGAATAGAGTTCTGTTTGCATTTCTTGTCTTTTAAATAGAAGCACAATGTGTGTTCATCTATTTCAGTGAGCCATTTCTTCCTAGGATCCAAATAAATCTGCACAGATTGTTTTTCTTTTTTACTTTGCATTTTATCCTGACACATCAAAATGACAGTGACACTTGCCACACAGCTATTCTGTAGGTACCTCCACTGCATCATTCGATTTGGCAACAGCATGGCATTCATTTACACTGCTGTTTTGTGACTTTATTTTCTTAGGCCTTAGTATTTTTTTGGTTAAAGACCACACTACCCCATTTACCCCATCTATGAGAGGAGACAATCTTTTCAGGCAATCTGTCCCCATCAAAAATGGAATTTCACATATGGATGTGATCAATACTTCCTGTTTCATTCTGTGTTTTCCTATCTTTATGTCAACCTCGATGACACCCTCGATAGGCACCTCCTCACCATTAAAGTTATGTACTGGGTCTTCACTCTGACTCACTGTGATCTGATTCTGTGGAGATCTCCCTTCATTGATACTTTTTACCAATTCGTTGGAGATAATTGTGGCCTGTACGCCAGTGTCAATCATTGCAAATGTATTGCATTTCTCTTCCACGGTAATGGTAGCATAATATCTGTCTTCAGCTTCCTCTAACACACACAAAAAGTGTGAATTCTTACTGATTTCAGGATTCACTTTTCTCAGACCTTTCTCACTTTTGGCTAAGCACATCGGTAAATGAAATGACATTGTTCCCTGCTTTCTGTCCATTTCCATTTGAGAAACCTTACTTATCCCCCCATATTCAGAAGTCCTTTGGAGTGTGGCCACTGTTCACCCTTCCATCTGGGGATCATCATTGTTCACACTACAATCCTCCAACTGAATATGCGTATAAACATCGCCTGACAACTTGTCATTTTCTAATTTTGGACTTTTGTAGGTATTTGTCATACCTGACATATCAGGCCGATATCCAAAGTACATAGGGCTAATTTAGCTCTCCCTATTACTAGGATCACGTGACTGAAACATCGGTGCAGAGAGCGGCAACCTCTGTTGATTACCGCTCTGTTCGGGTGTCACATTATTTTTGCCTGGACTTTGAGCGGACTCAAGTGACATTTTAGCTGACCTGATCTCCATTACAGTTGCTGAGGATTCTTGAAATTTTGATCTGGTATCTTTCATTTTATCACTTTCTCTACCCTGACAGTATAGCACTTCATATAGCTTTGTACATTGGTGCACAATCCACTCAAGGGACTTGTCACGATCAAATTTGCAGACTAACTGTGATATAATGTCTTTCTGCAACCCATAAAAATAGGCAGTTTTAAACTCATTGGAATTGGGATCAAAATATACATCAAAGCGAGAAAAAGCTCTTATTAAGTCTTGCAAAAATTGGCGAGGGGACATATTTGGCCCAGCCGTAATCGTGTATGCAACTTTCTTTGCCTCCTGTAATGACTGGAATGGAGAAAAATGACGTCTAATCTCTTTTTCAAACTCTGCCCAGGTCATATTTTGCTGTTCATTTAATCCTCTGATGATACTGGCTGTGGGAGCGTCCAGAGTTAAGTGAAAGTATTGTCTATATTGTTCCTAGGTATATGGAGAGCTTTAAGTATATTGTGCACTGCTTCTAAGTGGTCCTCTATACAGCACTCCCTTCCTTTTTTGAATGGTTTGATCAGACACCAGCACAGCCACTGGAGCACTATCTCCCCGTGTAGAGATGGAATTCACCTCAATTCCATTGAATGTGGTGTCCTGTTGCTTATCCTGGGACTTGAAAGTGCATATTTGCTGTTCCAAATCCTTGCACTTTTTAAGGAGCCGATCTGCCTCCTTGCACAAGTAATAGCAGAAATATTTTAAATATCATGATATGACATATTATGACATAGTGACATATTTGTCTAGTTTGTGTACCTCGCTGTGTTCCACTTTGTAGAATCCCGCCCTTCCTAGTGATTAAGTGCAGCTGCTGTATTTGTAGATATATAGAACTACAAATACCAGCAGACTTGTAGTCCTTCGAAACCGTATTTCTTGACACGTCAGGTGCGTCAGCGCCGGCGCGTCTGAGACGGTTTGTGGAGGTTCGTGGCATGAGTATCTGTGTCTGCCACTTCTTTATTGGTTTTTCATTGCTCACTTTCAAATGTTATATTGGTTCACTGACCATTCATGGCGTCTCGTTGTGACCTTGTCTCCTCAATTGCACGCAATCGGAGAAATAGGCTTTTGCTGATCACTCGGGACAATACTGAACATGGTGTTGTTCACACACCAACTTCTGGATCTCTTGAACACACTTTTAGTCCTTGTGAGCCGTCATCACCAGTGGAATCTAATGTCTAGTTATATTCTATTCCATCTGGTATTAGCACATCAATAGGGACTGGAACGAAATACATGTTACTCAATACTCGCTCTTTAGTCAAGCACTGTCATGAGGTTGCTGACCTCATTGTTCAGAACAAAGTGGATATATGTGCTCTCACCGAAACATGGTTGCACGATACTGCTTTCCATTCCTTACATTTGGCTACTCCCTCTGGCTACTCCTCTTTCCATTCTGATAGACTGGAAAAACGTGGTGGGGGCGTGGCAGTAATTTACAGATCTACTATTAATATACATAAATCCAGGGAACTAGTCTTCGATCAATGTGAAACTCTCTTTCTTAAATTGAGTCTCACCTGAACAGCCTCCCTCAATCTTTTAGTACTCTATAGTTCTCCTACTGATACCCCCCTCTTTGAAGAACAATTGTTGGCTTTTATTGGTAACTTCTGTAAGCCTCATTCACCTACCATCATACTAGGAGATATCAACCTCTGGGCTGATAACCCCCTAGATGTGGCATCCACTTCTCTAGTTGATTCTTTATCCTCACTATCCTTCACTCAGCATATCAAAGTCCCCACCCATACAGGTGGTAACACATTGGACTGGGTAATAGCTAAAAATATCCCCATTAACAATATTAATGTAGATCAATGTATCTGGTCAGATCACTTTTCTGTAAGTTTTCAGACAGATCATAACTATACTAATAGTTCCAATAATCTGCCAATCTCGTCTATCCTCTCAAGGAACATATGCAAAATCACGCAAGACGACTTTTGTACCACGGTTATACCTCTACTACCATCTCTAGACATGTCCATGCCACTTGGTGATTTTGTAGCAAAAATAAGATCTGCTCTTGATACTGCACTGGAAATATTGGCCCCACTCATACCATCCAACAAAAAAAAGGGAATAAAAGCGCCCTATATTCCTTTCTCAGTTGAAATAACTGAGGCTCGCTCGAAAAAACGCCAATTGGAACGACAATGGCACAAACAGCCCTCTGAGTTTAACCTTAATTCTTACAAGCGGGCTCTCTTACATTATAAGTCACTTATCCGCTCCACGAAAGAACTGCACCTCAACTCAAGG
The DNA here is from genome assembly GCF_040938575.1 of Ambystoma mexicanum. Taxonomy (NCBI): domain Eukaryota; kingdom Metazoa; phylum Chordata; class Amphibia; order Caudata; family Ambystomatidae; genus Ambystoma; species Ambystoma mexicanum. The sequence continues at coordinate 192,873,032 of NC_090939.1, forward strand.
GTCTCTAAAGCTAAATCTAGCTCTAAAGAGCTCTTTAGCATCCTCCAGGAGCTTAAAGGTTGCACCTCCACATCACTGTCTCCAGTGGACAGCGCCTGGTGTCAAAATATCCATAATAGTTTCACAAATAAAACCTTAACGCATCAAAACAACATCAGTGCTCAGTTTAAACTATTATCTAAAACCACAATTACGTCGGATAACTTGGACTCTTCCAATGATCCCGCTGTTTTCACTTTTAAATCTGTATCTATAGAAGATGTCATTGATACTGTTTCCAAACTGAAACCAACCTCCTGTAAAGGAGATGTCTTTCCAGCCTCCTTACTCAAAGATCATATCCATACTCTTGCCCCATGGATTACCACTTTTGTGAATAGATCCTTTCAGGAATCTTATGTCCCTGAGAACATAAAGGAAGCATGGGTTACACCTCTACTTAAGAAGGAAAACTTGGACCCTGCAGAGGCGGGTAATTATCGTCCAATTACCAATGTTCCCTTTTTGTTGAAAATATTAGATAAAATCGCATACTGCCAATACCAAATTTTTGTCGAGGAACATGACATACTGGCGTCACAACAATCTGGGTTTCGCCCTAATCATGGGACTGAGACTGCGCTCTTAGATTTAAAATCTTATATTGCCGGTCTTGTTGACAAAGGTCATACAGCCCTGCTGCTTTTATTAGATCTATCGGCCGCATTCGACTTAGTCGATCACCAGCTCTTGGCCGATAGACTAATCACAATTGGTAAATGTTCTCCAGAAGCTTCAGCTTGGTTTAAATCATTTCTGGGCCCACGAAACATGAGGGTAACATAGGATAATGCTCATTCTATAGCATCCCTATTGTTATGCGGTGTCCCACAGGGCTCATGTCTTTCCCCCTTACTTTTTAATATTTACTCACGTCTTAACCATGGGCATTTATTTTGCCAACTATGCGGATGACACGCAGATTGTTGTCCAACTTACTGGTGAGTACTTAAAAGATGCAGAACATATTAATGCTATCTTTGCTGAAATCCAGAAGTGGATGGCATTTAACTCATTAGCCCTTAACAACGCTAAGACTGAGCTGTTGATCTTAGGCACCCAGCAGAGATTAAAGAAACTTGATACAAAGTATGACAACTTCCTGATAGGCCAACACGTCATTGCTGTTTCTAAATCTGTAAAAACTCTAGGGGTCTTTTTTGACCCTCAGTTATCCTTCACCCGTCAGGTCAATCACCTTAAATCTTCCTGCTACTTTTATATCCAGCTCTTATGGCAGATTCATCCGTTTCTGTCTAAAGAAAATCTTGCCTTGATCGCAGCTGCCATTGTAAACTGCAAGCTGGACTATTGTAATAGTCTGATGATTGGTATTTCGCAGGCCAACGTGAAAACCATGCAGATTATTCAAAACAGTGCAGTTCGGGCTGTAATGGGCCTTAAGCGTAATATGCACATTTCCGATGCTAGGCATAGCCTGCATTGGCTGCCAGTTAAACAGCGCCTAGATCATAAAGGTTTATCCATAGTCTTTAAATGTCTGTTCGGTCAAGCACCATCTTATCTTACAGCTAGGCTCAGAAAGAAGCAAGTTACCCATTCTTTGCGCTCTAACAGTAACATTATCTTGGCTCAACCACCATTTGCCCTGAAAAGATTTGGCGGTGTTAGTTTTGATTCTTGGGCTCCGGCTCTATGGAATTCACTCTCTAGCTATTTTGCTAACAGCGACTCCATGGTTACCTTTAAGAAGCAACTAAAGACCTTCTTGTTTGATAAAGGTTAGGACACTCTTAACTTTTCCGACCCTGCACTCTGATATCTGGTTTTCCTTCTGTCATTTCTCTTCATCATGATTGGCCTGTGTGATGACGGGCCTCCCTTGGTCACTGTCTTTTTTGTGCTACTTGTTTGTCATTGTTGTCTATTGTCTGCTCTCTCTCTCTCTTCTGTGAGCGCCCTGAGGCCTTTGGGTTAGTGGCGCAATATAAGAACCTAGATAGATAGATAGATAGATATTTACATATTTACATGAGATCATGATAGCACTGGCAGTGCCACTTGACTCACTCACTGAGGGGCCATCTTACTGATGTCTGAATTGGTATCTTTCAGGGCGACAACAGCTTTGTTGTCGGCCTTCCATACTCTTCATCTCAAAGTGTGCTTCATTATCACACATGACACCATTCCCAGTGAAATCTGTAGTGATATTGGTGATCTTCTGAAGGGAGTGCTGATCAATCAGCTCAGGGCAGCAGTTCCAGAGCCTGACCCCAGACATAAACACCATCTTCTATATGCTATAATCCCTGCTTGTCATGTATTATTGCCGCCAACATTCCATATTGCTCACTGTTGCTCTCTAGGTCCTAATTAACTTGCCATGCTATGATACTGGAAAATGCATTTCTGCTCACTTAAATCTTATTACATTGTGCGCGTCTCATATGATCAGCTGACTGAGGACTTGTGCACCTGAATGCCAGGCCTTACATTGCTATTGAGCTATTCTTTAATGATGTTATATCTAACTAACCCAAGTTGCCCTGCTGCGTCACTCGCCACCAGGACTACGCTGTCTAATGTTAGTGGATTCTGCATTGCCTCATGCTGTAAATATGCTGATACCACCTTTATCGATTGTGCCCACCTATGCCTCACACTGCACATTTATCCTGCCCGGCTTTAACACTGGTCTGCTTCTAAACTTTACTAAATCTAACCGCTCTGACACAGAGCTGCTCTCCATACCCATCCTGTCAAATGTACCTGACTTGACTCATTCCACCTATTTCTTTTTGTTATACTTACCGGTATCCCTGATGTAGCCCTTCGTACCACGTGGTGTGGCTTTTTCAGTGCATGCCCCCATACTTATTTAGCCTGCTATGCTTACCAGTACCACTGATGGAGCCCCTCGTACCATGAGGCATGGCTTTTCCAGTGCGTGCACCCATACCTACTCTGCCTAATATTACTACATGTAACCTACAAGTTCCAGCTTATCTGCTGTAGCCCCTCATACCATGAGGCATGTCTTTTCCAGTGCGGTCACCCATACTTATTTAGCCTACTATGCTTACCAGGATCCCTGATTTAGCTCCTCCTACCCTGAGGCTTGTTTTTTTCCGGTGCATGCACCCATACCTACTCTGCCTAATATTACTACATGTAACCTACAAGTTCCTGTTTATCTGATGCAGCCCCTCATACCATGAGGCATGGCTTTACCTGTGCATGCACCCATACTTATTTAGCCTGCTATGCTTACCAGTATCCCTGATGTAGCACCTCGTACCATGAGACATGGCTTTTCCAGTGTGTGCACCCATACCTACTTTGCCTAATATTACTACATGTAACCTATAAGCTCCTGTTTATCAGATGTTGCCCCCGTACCATGAGACGTGGCTCCACCAGATGCCTTCAAGAACCACTTGTACTATTATGTAACCTGTATACATATGATCTTGCACTTTGAAGAATGACACGTCACACTTACTGTAACTAGCGTCCTGATGCCTGAGGGCGTGGTGCGCTGCTATTAATGCAATAATAAAATAAAATAAATAAAAATAAATAAATAAATATGCGTTTTAGAATACATGTGTACATTTTTTCCAATGCAAAGGTGGTTATGGGTGGCCAACTTCCTACTAGCAATCCATATCGAGTTGGCATGTGGATGGGTGCTGTGAGGTAGCCTGGAGAGTATATGAGTGCAGGAGACTCATTATGTGTCCAGCTAGACCAAATATTGGTCGTGGAGGATAGATGCATTCTTTTGCCAGAGGTGTTGTGCAATGTGTCTTAAGGATAGTGTATGATAGTAGATGCGTGCGGGTGTCAGGCATTGCCATTGACAATCTTCCATAAGAATGGAGTGTGATACATACCCGTGTGTGCTGGCTGGTTTCTTGGTTTCCTAGATCTGGCATGGATTCTGTCCTGGGGTCTGCTGGAGTATATTCTCTCCGTCCCAGAGTATATTGAATGGTGGGTTCACTGCTGCGCCAGCCTACCTGAGAGGAGGTTAAATAGCCCGAACTGTGGCATGGGATCGTCAGGAAGCGGGGTGGAAAGCCAGGTCTTGAGGGCCTACCGGAAGTCAAGGTGATCCTTCATGTGTCATACGATAATTGGAATAGTGTTCCAGTTTTAGGGGGGGTTGAACAGTGAAGGAGGTTCCTCCTATTCATGTCGATTTGAAGGGAAGGATTACAAGGAGCAGTGTAATGCCTGATCACAGGTTGGTAATGGATGCGTTTCTGTTAAAGGTATTCTGGACCTGTCTTGTGGAGGCTATGCTTGAGTGATGCACATGGCTTTGAAAGTGGGCCGCCAACTGACAGAGAGCCAGTGGAGGACACGGAGGGCAGGTGGTGGAAGTGGTAGGTTTCTGGGGGTAGTCTGAGTGTTTAGTGCAATGTCCTCATCCAGGTTATCTGTATGGTGCTGTGTCTGGAGAGTATTGTCACTAATTGGCTTTCATTGCTCCCTGCATTCTCGACTGGTTCCTGTCATAGGTAAGAATTTAACAGACTGTTCAGTAGCTTGGCATGAGTTGGAGTGTTCATGATGTGTTTATCCATCTGTTTTCATGAGGGGATCTGTTAACAAGCAATAACAAAGCCAACAGGTGTGGAATTGTAAATATAGAGGTTATGTAAAGACGTGCAGGACAAAAAACGCACGTGCGTAAAGCCATACATATTGCCTTTAAAATAGTTATGATTGTTTGAAAAGTTACATTAAATATGATTGAGATGCATGTTTCTAATTTTACTGACACATTCCCATAATTACTTGAAATTGGATTGATGGTATTGAAAACAAGACTTCCTTGGTGCAGTTATGGACTGCATAAATGATGAACAAATGTATATGGGTTGAAGAACATATGAATATAAGGGGTGCACGAAAGAAGGGGATGAGAAGGAACAGGGTCAGACATAGGGAGGAATAAAGGGTGAGAGATGGAGGAAAAATGACAGAGAGCAAAAGAGAGTGAGAGAGACAAAACATCATGAAAGAGACAGCAATGGAGAGGGAGGACACAAACGAGTGAAAGAGAGGGTGGAGTAGAGAACTGGGAAACATAATCAGGAAGTTTTATTTTTACATGAAACAATGAGATTTAGCAGGTTCCCCATGCAATATGGCATACACATCGCTAATGGGTAGAACTTTAAATTAAAACTCTTCCTGTTTCTTGTTGAGCATTATGCTCTTTTAGAAACACTCTTCTGGGTGTTGTGCTGCTTCTTAAGATGCTGTTGTGGTTCTCAATTGCTAACAGAATATATTGTGTACAACAATATAGTACAGAGTACAAGAAACAACACGAAAAGCTGCACAAAGCTGTAGATGACAGCCCTATAGGAGCTTAACAAGAAATTATGTTTAGCAAAACATTTCATAAAGCTGTGAAACACCTCCCACTCACAGCTATTGTTAGCAGGAAAGTCTGCAATGCAAAATCAGTTAAAATGAAAGCATTCTATATCCTAAGAATACCACGTACAGCCTACACACATCAGTAAAGAAGCCTTCCTGCTAGCAGCACATTTAGCATGGCTTATCTTCCCAAATGAAGTTATTGCACACGTGCATGTGATTTGTATGCTATCTTAAACAAAGAAAAAGTGAAACCCACACTGGTAACAACCAAAATGACTGTCACTGTTCATTAGAATTCCTCAAGAATTATTCTGTGCTCCTAAAGAGTCACAAGCAAGAAAAACGTATACAAATGTCTAAGGTTTAGCCATATTTAATAGTGCAAGAATACACAACAAGTTACTTCATTAGTAACATTGTAAAAAAGGGAAGAAGAAATAACACTTACATATATGACCAGAGGGATTGTGAATACATAAATAATCAAAACATTTTTTGAAAAAAAGAAAAGTACATAAATTCAAATAGATGAATGGAAAATACATAGATACATGTAATAAACAAGCATTAATGTGCCAAAATGGTAGACTCTTTTTTCGCAGTCTCAGAAAAACTATTTTTGTGTATGATTCTGATTTGCTTGTCTATTCACTTTCATGATCAATATATGATCATACTCTTTATCTGCCAATGTGTAGGTTCATGGATCTAGACATTTTTAGTCAGTGCTCATACAGGCTTGCCCCAAAAAATGGGCACTAAATACACATTTCGGCTTGCCAACAGTTAACAGCATCTATGTTGTGCCTTCCTCAGGGCGGATGGACTTCATAGTCCTAAAAGGGGAGGGAGGTAGATACATGTATATATCAATATTTCATTAGAACATATTCATACATTATCTCAAAAAGAACATTCTTGAAAGTCATAACTGCTACTAGATTAGTGAACAAATTCCCACGTAGTACTCACCCTGTAGCGTGGACAGGGGTACATGAAACTTGTGGCTTTTTGATTACAAAAACGAAAAAGGTCCTGCAGGATTAGTGGATTGAACCTTATAGTCACTAACAGGTTATTCAATCATTTGAGAGACCCACTGTAAGGAATAAAGGGGAAACTTCAGGTTGTGAGAGCAGGATAACCTATTTAAAGCTACTGTAACTAATGCAGACAAAGAAAGGGTTACTACATGTGAAGTACCTTATTGTAAATCTGAATTCCAGGTGTTCGGTGATGGGGGCTATGGCCCGTTCTCCTCTTTTGATTAGTACTTATCGACTTCTTATTTCAAGTTGTATTGGGTCTGCTGTGGTGCTGAAGGAACCACTTTCAGGTTCCAGATTTCTAAAAACGCCCCAAAAGAAGGAATAATTTTGTAACTCGATTACTTTAAGAACAAAGGAAATTATTTGAAAAGAGCAGAGCTGTTACTGGGATTCTGTTCTGTCATTTTGGTCATCAGCTTGGATAGTGCACAAGAACACAGCTAACTCCAAGGCATGATATCTGGATTGTATGTAAAGATAAGTTCTATCTGCCAAGAGGGTTATAACTTCATTTTGTTGCAGAAAAAGTACGAGACAAACCGAAGACTTCATGGCGTAGACTGGGTTGTGACTGCCGCTAAAGCTGTGTATTTGTGGGATACGTCACGTACCTGAAAGTGATGTTGTAGAGGAGGAGCGTTGTTCACGAACGCGCTGCTGTATTTGGAACAATAAATGGGGAATCAGTTCACACTGAGTGCAGGGTTCGATGGTGCGTGCATGAAGCTGTGAAAGCATTTTACAAAAGTGGATGTGTGGGTAATGAAAACAAAATAATTTGTGTGTTATTCAAAAGGATTTGAAGATCTAAGCCGTGTGGCTTACTCACTGAGTCTGTCAGGCATCCATGGCAACTCACAGAGCTCGAGTGGCGGATCTTGTTTGATTTTCTTGTATCTTACTTCATCTGCTAGTAGTGCTTGAACCATGGCTTTATATTAGGTTGTGGTCATCAAAACAATGCCTCCGCCCTTATCTGCTGGTTTTATCACAAGTGCCTGATTTTTTGCAAGTTCAGTGATAGCTTTGTTTTCTTGTTTTTAGTTTTTTAAGATCTGGCATTATACATTTTTCAAAGGCAAACATTTCTGGAGGAATTTGATGGTCCTGAGGACAGAAGGTTGAAGGAACATGTAGTCCCGAGTCAGGTTCGGTCTCCATAGGAATTTCGTCTTCGCAAAAATACTTTTAGACGTATTGTTCTGAAAAACGTTTGAATTTCCACCTCTATGGTTCAAGCACTACTAGCAGATGGAGTAAGTACAAGAAAATCAAACAAGATCCCACTAAAGACATTACTTTAGAAATTACTGAGATGTTGACATATGCTAGAGACCGCAAATGGATCACTGTGAAATAATTTGAATTTCTAACCACAAATCAAGGAAGAACTCTGTTGAAATACGCACTTCCCAAAATCCACAAAAACATGGAGAACCCACCCGAGCGACCAATTGTCTCTGGCTGTGGTTCATTTCTAGAACCTATATGCAGATTCATTTATTTTTCCTGAAACCCATGAGTATTAAAACACCTACGTACCTCCAAGACACTACACAAACCATCCAGGTCTTTGAAGGCATAAGATTTGATGACAACACCCATCTACTTGTAAACTTAGATATTTGCTCTTTGTATACAAGTATAGTAATCTTAGATATTTGCTCTTTGTATACATGTATACCACAGACCACAGCAATGGACTGTATACGCAAACATTTGGCACACTTTAACTTACAAGACAGAGTGCCAGAAAACTTGATAAATGGAATGTTGAATTCGGCCCTCTCTAAGAACTATTTTGAATTTGTTAGCCAATTCTATTTCCAGACCAATGGCACTGCGATGGGAGCCACTTTTGCACCCAGTTTGGCAGTACTATTCATGGCTGACATTGAGGAAACTAACATTCTGTCCAAGTTAAACCCTTTCAGGAACCAAATAAAACAATTGAAAGAATATACTGACGATATTCTGTGTATCTGGGACAGTTCCAAATCAGATCTTGAATCGTTTCTCCTATTGCTTAAGAATGTAGACAAGAACATCCAGTTCACCATGGAGTGTAGCAATGCAGAAGTCAATTTTCTTGATTTAAAAATCCAAAATGACAATGGCTACTTAAAATGAAACCTTTTTCGAAAACCGATCAGTAGGAACACTCTACTACACTTCTTAAGTGACTATCCTAAACATCTACGAGAAAATCTCCCGTATGGTCAATACCTTTGGCTCAGAAGGAACTGTACACATTTATTTGACTTCTATAACCATGTGGACAGACTAGCACAAAGGGGATACCCTCATCGTATTATCACACAATTAAAGAAAAGGGCCAGATTTTGCAACAGGGAAGCCCTCCTGAGAGAAAGTGAGAACAAAAAGGAAAAAGAATCAAGAACTACCTGTGTAATCACACATGGGGCACATGTTTCCCAAATTTGGAAATCTATGACAAAACATTAATCACTTACAGGGTTCAGTCTACCCAATGAACCACTACCTCGGTTCACCTATAAAGAAGCAAAAAATTTGAAGGACCAACTGGTCCACTCCAGATTCACAAGACGGGCCCCCAGGTTCGATCTGTGAAATCTAAGAACTACTGTTGGACATTTTCCATGTGGAAACTGCATGTCATGCAGATTTACTAAAAAGATAAAAGAATTCAACATTAAGGATAAAACATGGATACTGCGCAGTCTGACCAACTGCAAGACGAAACAGGCAGTGTACATAATTGAGTGCCCATGCGGTTTGAGATACGTGGGTCAATCGCTAAGACCGATACACATAAGGATGTGCGAACTTAATCCAGGATAAGGTGTAAAAACCGGTGTGCCCCCTCTTGTGAATCATTACATTTACGCCCAACACACAGCAGATGACCTACTCTGGTGGATTGTAGACACTGTTGAAAACTCAGCTAACACTATGGGGAGCCTATTGCAAAAAGAGGCCATATGGATCCATTGATTGGATTCCTTTCATCATGGTCTTAATGAAGAGTATCTACCCCACTTAAAGGGTCTTTTCCCCTAAGAAGCCCAACCCTGGTGTGGCCCATACGACTCCCTTGAACAGCAGGCAATGGCCGCTCCCATGTTATGCCAAAACTATTTTGCAAACCAACTGGCTCTAAGACTTTTTTACTCCACTCCAAAGGATCCCTCTCCCAAGCTAAACTGGGGTTCAGTGCATGCACACTGGACTCCCTTAACCAGCAGGAAATGAAAGCTCTCATGTCATGGGCAGTTCACTTACACACCAACCAGGCCAAGTTGTCATCTTTCCACACCAGGAACCTTGATACAGATATTGGCCAGGGCACGCAAATTCACCACTGCCCAACAAAATAACCTCCCAATCAATGTATGTGGACCACTGCATGTCCACATGTATAAACAAGAATTTACCGATGTTGGAAGCACTCCATACGTAATGACACATTGAGAAGCCCTCCCAGTTGCCCAGGAAACATTCGGAATGTTCCATTGTGAACCTACGACGAAAAGCATACTTACGCACACCATTAATACACTGCATCTCTTCATGCGTCCCTCGCTTTGATTAATCAACCTTCAATTTTGTGATTAACCTTTATATTGCTCCAAGCCCTAACGGGTCCGCTTTCGCATCTATTTTTTACTGTAATGTGGCTTTTCTCCACCCCTGGACTTTGAAACACACAATGGTAGCGCTGTCTCTAGTTTGGATCAGTTACAATAACAACAAGTGAAACCCAAGGCGCCCAGTATTCTGTGCTGCAGCACAAACAGCTAGAGGACGCAAACTCGAGTTACGCGAGTTGCCCTGGACACCCGACAGATTAAGTAAGTAAGCCACATGGCTTAGGTCTTCAAATCCTTTTGATTAACACAAAAATTAAGGTGATTTCATTACGCACGCAACCACTTTTGTAACATGTATTCACAGCTTTGTGTGCGCACCATCGAACCCTGCACTCCGTGTGAACTGATGCCCCATTTACTGTTCCAAATACAGCAGCGTGTTCATGAACAACACTCCTCCTCTACAACATCACTTTCACTGGTGTACTTTAGGATTCTTCCTAACAGGTACGTGACATATCCCACAAATACACAGCTTTAGCGACAGTCACAACCCAGTCTACGCCATGAAGTCTTCGGTTTGTCTCACACTTTTTCTGCAAAAAAATGAAGTTATAACCAACTTGGCAGATAGAACTTATCTTTATAAACAATCCAGATATCATGCTTTGGAGTTAACTGCGTTCTTGCGCACTGTCCATGCTGATGACCGAAATTACAACAATATCCCAGTAACAGATCTGCTCTTTTCAAATAATTTCCTTTGTTCTTAAAGTAATCGAGTTACAAAATTATTCCTTCTTTTGGGCCTCTTTAGCAATCTGGAATCCGAAAGTGGTTCCTTCAGTGCCACAGCAGACCCAATACAACTTGAAATAAGAAGTCGATAAGTACTAATCAAAAGGAGAACGGGCCATAGCCCCCGTCACTGAACACCTGGAATTCAGACTTACAATAAGGTACTTCACATGTAGTAACCTTTCTTTGTCTACATTAGTTACAGTAGCTTTAAATAGGTCCTCCTGCCCTCACAACTGAAGTTTCCCCTTTATTCCTTACAGTGGGTCTCTCAAATGCTTGAATAACCTTTTAGTGACTATAAGGTTCAATCCACTCGTCCGCAGGACCTTTTTCATGTTTGCAATCAAAAAGCCACACGTTTCATGTACCCCTGTCCACGCTACAGGGTGAGTACTACGTGGGAATTTGTTCACTAATCTAGTAGCAGTTATGACTTTCAAGAATGTCTTTGTGAGATATTGTATGGATTTGTTCTAATGAAATATTGATATATACATGTATCTGCCTCCCTCCCCTTTTAGGACTATGAAGTCCATTCGCCCTGAGGAAGGCACAACATAGATGCTGTTAACTGTTGGCAAGCCGAAATGTGTATTTAGTGAAATGGTGAGTTGCAGTGGGGTGTAATCATTCAGGAAGGGCACAGAGGGGGACAGAGAGGGTGTCACCAGTCGGTCTGTACGCAGGAGGCAGGGATGGGTTATCTCTGTCAAGGAGGGACATAGGGCAGAGAGGGGTTTTCACCAGTTGGTGGAGGCTGAGGAGGATGGGATGGACTGTCACCAGTGAGAGGCACAGGGGCCAGAGAGCAGGCAGCAGCAATGAATGAGGGGCAAGTGTTGGCAGAAGCACTTAGAAGGACACAGGGGGGACACGATGAGGAAGAGTTGGGGTGGCATAAATCAGCGAATGGCACAGGGGCTTGTGTGGTCAGGTGGATGAAAAGGGTAAACATAGAAAGAAATAACTGGGGCAGAGGCTATTGTGGTGATAGGGTGGGTTTGGGGGGGATTGTCTGCTTTGATATTTACTCAAATGGATTGAGTTCACTTGCCCCACATCTCGCCTCTCCATGCTCTGCTTTATTTTAACGTGGGCCAGGAAGTGATACACGGCCAATGCAGCAATATGAGAGGCTGTCTATCACTTCCCAACTTCTGGGACCCATGACCTGTTTGCTCAATCCTTCCCACCAATGTTATTGTCTCGGTATAGATACTGTTGAACCGACTTTTATTCTTGCTGAATTTGTAATACCTTTATTTTTATTTATTTCCAGTGTTTTCTGATCAATTTCTGATTCTTCATAGAGTCCCAAACGGTTTTTCACCATTATCAACTGCATTTTCCCTAAACTTTATTTTTGAGGTGCACTCAACTGTGCACCTCAACTGTGCAACTGTGCAACTGTGCAAGACATAACAAACAGGGGTTCGATTTCAGATGTCAAAATGGGCCCTGTGGAATCTTATTCCCCTTTTCCTTTGCTTACAGGGATCTCTGTAAGACTTCCATGTAAGTCTGCTCTTCTCGAGTGACCATTACTCTTCCCCAGATATGTTGCTGGAGGGATGACACTAGGTGCTTCTTTAACAACATTGCTCACCTGTAACTTTGCAACACCCCCCAGAGGGAATGCCCAGAGCTACGTTATTCCCCATACAATAATTTCTTATTGATTATCTCATAAGGATCTTGTCAGAATTTCAGAAGATCTTACATAAATACTACTATGATTTTTTAAAGAATTAAATACGTATTTTGGTATCATATACGTTATTATAATGTTCTTATTATTGTTCCCAAAATCCCACTATTTTCTCACAAGTCCTTTTGAGTTACTTATAAGAATGTTATGAGGCATTTTTGTTTGGGTCACACAATCATGGGTACTGCACTTTGTGCTAAATTTCAGCCAAGTCGTCAGCAATACCTTTGCTGCAGAGAGTGAATTTATGACCTCAAAGTGACTCCCTCTTACAACATGGCAGCACTTCAAACACTCTGAGTTTGATATAAGAGATGAGACTATTCTGAGTCGGCTTAGGCCTATCACATGTGTTGTATAGCGCAGTTGTAGTCCATGAAAACCCAAGGTATTTGACCCATTTGCACATAATCCTTAAAAGTGTAATTTAGATAAACCGTCATCCCCTTTAGAAGGAGTTTGATGCTATGAGATTGAACCTTATTCACATATGGTAACTGATTGTCAATGTTCATTCTGTCATAGGGGAAGACTCTTCTTTTTAGTCAAGGCAAAGGTGGCCCTGATGTCTGAAGGACTAAGAGCTGAACACAAATTGTGTAATTCAGCGCTTTTTACCACTATTAATTTGTGGGACTCACTTTGAAAGTTGAACAGTTGCTTTTTCTTGAAACAGGTAGCCCCTGAAAAATTTCCTTGGCTTTGTAAAATCAATCATCATAGGAAAGAAACATGTTGGGTTTTAGTATGTTTTATGAAATAGTATGATCGTGATACAATTAGTATGAATGGTGTGTTTGAGTAGTGTTTGAGATTTGCACAGCATGAGACACTTTATTGAAATACATTGGGAACGGTCTATTGTCTATTCCCGTTGCACTATCTGTTCCCTGTACTGTTACAACTACATATTTGGATCTATGAAACCTATATACATTTTTTTTATTTTTATTATCTGATACTGATTAAATATGTGATATTTTGAATCTGATTTGTACAGATTGACTTTTTCTTCTGACTGTTGGATTTAAGAGTCTTTCACTTCTAACAGATATAGTCACTCACAAGCATTTTGTTGTTTGGTTATTAAAGGTTGTTAACCTTTTGGAGGGACTGCTTGTGGTCTTTCTCCCTTACGCCTCCTGCGGTTGTTTAGCACTTCAAACAAAAATGTACATCTCATATCCATGATACAATGTCTGATTGCATGACAATGGTACTTGTGCTTAAAACCTAGGGAACAACCAAGTGCACCGTTACGGCAGGTTGAAGCCAGAATACAGTACATTGGTGGACCAGGTCCCTGCAGCCATATGGACCCATGATGAAAGCCATAATTATTAGCAGCTGCTAGCAAATCACCTACAAGCTGAGAAAGAGTTCTCATGTGCTCCAGCAGCAATGGCCAAGAATTACACTAAAGAGTTAAGGCTCTCCAACTGACTATGTATGTCTCACAGTTTGCAGACATGTTGCTGTTAGGATGAGTGTTGTGACAAATGAAATGGGTAGCAGGCCCAGTGTGCATCATGCTCATATGGGTTTCATACTTGAATCCATTTTACAGTTATGTTTGACAAATATAAAACAGCGGTGATTCTTTTGTTCCCAAACTTTTATTTTATGCAAAGCAGCCATGTGTTATTTGTCCCCCTCTCCTTTCTCATGGGTGATTAATTAACTGAATGAGAGTGAGTTATTCACTGATTGAATTGTCAGTATACCTAGTAAGATAGTGTTTTATTTCCAGTCAGCGATTTACTTCACATTTAACAATAGAGATTACTTAGAATATGCGGACTGGATGCAAACATGGCCAATGTAGTGAGTGCTCAGTGATACCAAAATAACGTTTTTTAGGTCTCATGGTTTATTGTTAACTCCCTTTAAGGTGATATCTGTCATCTTTTAGGAAATGCTTGCTTGTTAGAACTGCCCCCACGATCGATTTTGCATCCCGCTTAAAACACTGACTATAATCAAGAATGCATGCTCTTGTGACAGAGCCAGTGGCAAAGTAGGGGACTTCTCCTTGATTGGGCCCTGCATGCTTCCTGATGAGCTGGAATGCATAGGCGTGAGCTGCACGCCATGCCAACCCTACGGCATTCAGGTTAGAGGATACTGTTGCCCTATGGTTGCTAGGTCCCAGGCACCTGACTGATTCTGCTGGGCTGTCATTGCCCACTAAAGACTGCGAGTTTACCACCAAATCAGCAATGTGCGAACTTGAAGGACAGTTCAAACAAAAAGTATATGTAAGTTATTTGTGGCTTTGGACTGGAACTTGAAGGACAGTTCAAACAAAAGGTATATGTAAGTTATTTGTGGCCTTGGTGGGCAGGAGGTTTTAGAGGCTGGGGGCATAGAAAGAAAAGACAAGCCTTCTGGATATTTCCTTCCTTCACTTTTGGAGTTCAAGTCTGCACTTGTCCTTCTTTCTGGTGAATTGTAGGCCTCTGGATTTGCTGAGGTTCTGTAGCGAGGTAGCTAGGGAATTTGAGGCTGACAGCCTTGTAGATGATGCAGCCGGATTCGAAGGTGAAACATGCATGCAGTGGGATCCACTTCCATTCGATGAGCATCGGAGTAATATAAACAAATAGGCAGAGCCCTTTGGTGAATAAGCTGAAGCCTGTAGGAGACATTGCAGGGGTGCCAGGGCGGTCACCTTAAGCTCTTTCAGGAGTGTATTGCCACCATCTTGGTGGGAAAGGAGCAAGGCTTAGACAACAGATGTTTGGTGGCATGAAGTGCCTGGGTTAGTAACAAGGCAACTATTAGATGTTTTCAAGTGTCGACATGGGGAACTATTTTTAAAATTGTGTAGCTTTTGGCCACATTTTCTTTGCAAACTGTTATAAAAATGCATGATTTGAAGACTTTCTAAAAATGTTTTTCTGGTAAAAAAAACCTGAGTCCAAGTACATTTCTTAGAGCTCCCACACTATGCTTGATTGCTTACGCTTATTCATGAGAAATGTTAAAGCCCCTGCACTATACATATTCACCTGCCACCATTAGCCTTGACTTGTTTACAATGCCAGTGCCCCATCTGGCGCAACCCACCCACCCAGCTCTCCACCCACATAAACTGGCTCTGTGATACCCTTAGCATTACGGACTGGGCACTGGATTGGTTGACCTCTTTCTTTTCAAATCGGCTGTCCCAAGTGCAATTGGGATCTTTTCTCACCTCTACTTCACGCTCTACTTGTGGTGTCCCTCAGGGCTCTATCCTCTTGTCATGGCTTTTCAACATTTACCTCTCCCCTCTTCCACACCTGATATCCATCTTCTCTCCTCATTTCCAGTGCTATGCTGATGACACACAGCTCCTCATTAAGCTTCCTTCCTACTCCTCCTTCTCTTCCCCTCTCATTCCCGATTGTCTGACTGGTATTCAGGCATGGTGTGCTTCTAGTGATCTCTGCCTTAATGCCAGTATGACTGAGATCCTTCTCATTGGGACCCCTTCCCCTTCCTGCCTTCCTACTCTCTTGCTGTCCTCCCTGGCCCCTCTTCCCTCACCCTAGCATGAGGCCAAAAACCTGGACGTCTTGACTCCTCTCTCTCCTTCCTACTTCATATTTCTGACGTTGCTAAGAAGGCCCACTATCAACTTCACTTCCTTAGAGGCATTCGCCCCTTTGACTAATTCAGAATAGGACTGCAAGACATATCCTTGGCCTGAAGCCCAGGGACCACATCTCTCCAGCAGTAAATTCTCTCCACTGGCTCCCGGTGGTTACAAGGATCAAATTCAAGACCCTCTGCATCATCCACAAGGCTTTCTGGGAACTTGCTACATCTAACTCTATCTCCCTAAATACTTCCCTGCTAGAGTACTTCGGTCCTCTAGCTCCAACTCTCTGCAGGTCAGACATTTCTCCAAGCAGAGAGTGGTGAGTAGATCTCTTTCTTCAGCAGGCGCCGCCTCTGTAACGGCCTCCCTGCCCATCTCCAACTTGAGCCGGATTGCCCTAAATTCGAGAAGCTTCTCAAGACCTTCCTTTTCGCCACCTCCTTCCCTCTCCCCCTCCCTTGTTAGTCTCCATCTGACACTGTGACTGTTGCCTGTCTCCCTTCTGAGCCTTACTGGGGCCAGCCCCTCCCTGGACCAGTCTTCCTCTGCAAACTTTACCAGCACTTGCCTACTGGAACCCTTCCCCGACTATCCTGAGGCTGGTCCATCCTCCTCACTCATGCAGGTCTCCCTCACCCCGTCTCCTTATCCCTTCCCTTTTCCCCCAGTCAGCCCCCACCCCTTTACTTTTTTATTTACTGCACTTGCACGATCCGAATGTCAAAAGGCCTAGTACGACCTTTATTGTCATTTTCTCCCCTGTCCAGCCCCCCTCTTTTGTCTGGTGGCACATGGAAACACTTTCCGCTGTAGAGGATCCATACAAATGTTCAATAAATACAAAATAAAAACATGTATATTGAGTCCCTCAAAAGGAGATCAATGTTTATATGCTGTTATATTTCAGTTGAGGGCATCATAAAATAAATATCTGTGAAAAACAATTTAGATGTAAAACAGCTAAAGTGACCACCGTTATTTTCAGTGTTATGATTCCCTTTCAAAAATAAAAAGGGCATACATCAAACCAAAATACCCCAAGTAGTATCGACTGCATACATGGGAGGCTCAAACCCTGTTTTGCACTTGATTGAAGGGTTCAACCAGCTGATTTATGGTTTCACCTGGACTGAAGGATGGTTCATAGGGTGACTGAGGGGTTCCCCATGAGAGGTCTCTGATCTCTGGTCTACCAATGTTCAGGGGCTTGACACATGCCTCTGTACCAATATGCTTGAACATTGGTCACCTATGTGTCTTTTGTGGTCAGGTCCTACATTTGTACTGTGGCCAAAGCAGGTGCATAGACACCTGCTGAATGGCAAAGAAACAAATGGTGGGGAAATTATAGATAGCATTCATTAAATACTTTATTTCGGCAAAAGAGCCATAAAAGCACATATACATTCAACTACATATAATATAACATTGCCCCGACAGATATAATCCAGTCACAATTGGGTGACCTTGTAAGATAACGAAAATATACAGCCACACCAGGGACCTGTTAAAAAACAATCAAGCTAAAATCAGATTCTTGTTCAAGTAAATGGAATTCACATGAACTGCTACAGCATTATCAAGTACATGGATCTATATAAAACATCGGGGAAGCGTCACTCAAAAAGTGACAAGTGGCAGTGTGGGACGAGGATAGAGAATCTCGCAGCCTCGCCCTATCAGCTAACTACAGTGCTTCTTCCTGTCAACGCCGGACTCCTCCTTCTTAGGAACCAGGCCCTGTGTATAAAATGCGCAGTTGCAAAAATTACACGCAGGTCAGCATATTGGCTCAGAAATCTTTCAGCCACTGCTGTCTGACGAAACCCTGCCTCTGTCAGGATTGGCTTTAAATACTTTTTTCTCAATTTAGTAAGACCATTACAAATCAACATGAAGTGAATAATTGTCTCATTTGTAGCCCCACAATGGTGGCTTCTGGAGTTCAGTGTACGCTTCAAATTTAATATAGAAGACATCGTGGAGGCCATCTGGGTTATCCATAGAACTGTGGCATCCAGATCCTTGAGAACAGGCTTTACGTAAGAGATCCATTTTACACTTTTTCCTCCCTCTAAAGAGAGGACGTGCAAAAATGCCGCCTCATAGGATTACAAGCCACGTTATTTCAATAATCTGGCCCAGAAGAAGGCTAGTCTTGCACAAATAAGTGGGCGGCTGGGACTATGTCAAGATCTAAATGAACCAAAGCTGAGGAAGGGCTTAGAGGTAACATTAAAAGCTTCTTTAAGAACTTCTTTAAGTACTGATTTTCGAGATATCACAGTAGCCCCGGAGCACTGAGCCATAAGTGGCAGCAGGAAGGGCCTATTTAAGGAAGAGGTTTAGTGCCGGGGAAATGCCATGTTTCACATGGAAAGGTAGTATTGACCTTTTGCAGAAAGATGGAGGAATTTTTTTATTTGTTTGGACCAACCACCAGAGTCTTGGAATGTCAGCCTTAAGTAGTCATAATACTTCATGTGCACTAACACTGGGCCATTTGCTTCTAATTTTTATTGATATGATTTTGAGTTAGTAGGTTTGAACATCATGGTCTTGGATTTATCAATACTTAGATCAAGGTTAAGCCCCTTACACTTAAAAAATAAAATAGAGTGTTTTTTTTCGGCTTTGGGGAGTTGTAGATATAAGGACGGCACTGTCCGCATAAAATAGAGCTGGGTACTTCTCTTCACCCCTTTTAGGACAGTCTTGGCAATCTCTAAGCAACCCTTCTATGATTTCTTGGATATAGAGATTGAATAAGAATGGGAAGGGGAATAGGAAGGGGGTCAAGACACATCCTTGTCGACCCCTCTCTCTACAGAAAATGGGGGTGTTAGCTCATCGCCCGCCCCAAATCGAACGATAGCCCCATTTTTAGAATATAACTGGCAAATTATATGAATGAGATTGAGGGGGGTTTTTTACGTGCAGCAAGGATTTGCCACAAGGTTGTTGTACAAACTGAGTCGTACATCGTCCTTCGATCTAAAAATGACACATATAAATTCTTTTTAAAACAGTATATTTCTGGATCAATAGCTGAAGGATGATGTGGAGTGTTGGCCATTATTTACTATGAATGTTCAAGTGGGCATAACACGTTATCACCTGTAGTTCCAGCACCCCCCCCCCACCCCAAAGAGACAATGAAAAACCTTGGCAATGGGTCCAGGACCATGCATGGAGATGCCTCCCCAAACATGCACTTTCTCTAGATGGTTCATCTGTCGTTTCCAGGGGAGGTGACCTCTGTTCCACAACAACATCCTGTTGAACTGTTCTAGTGCAATGGATAGTTTGACCGTGAGCAGCCTGTCTGTAAACTACTCGCCTGTCTTTATTCACTATTTTGCTTTAAACACCAACTTCTCCTTTTTTACAGCACAGATCATAGTTGGCAGCCTTCAACGTGACAGAAATACACCATTACTGTACTGCACACAAATACAACATATAAACAATGGACCAAACACTGCCGTGTGTTGTGCCTGAACATAAGGTCAGTGGGCTGGTAAATAAAACGCCCTCATGTGTCCCTCCTCACAAGTCCTGTCCTTCCTAACTGTACTCCAGTTCAACAGTTTCAGTTTACAGCAAAAATTCAAAATATACTGCAGTAAAACTAGGGTAAAAGTGAACATTTCTGGTCAATTGCCCCTCTGGTCCTTGGCTGCTCTGGTGAACTCTCCTCTGGTCTTTGGCTCCCTTGCAGGTGAACCTTTGGTCCATCCCTCCTTTGGACTTTGGCTCTCTGGTGAGTTGGTGGCAAAAACAAGAAGCAAAACGCTTACATTTTCTGTTAATCATCCAAACAAGTTCCTTAGCTACCTGAAACGCACATTACCAGTGCTCCACACAGCTGACAAAATATCTAAAACGTTCACCGTACAGAGCCATATGTTTTAAGATCTGGAAACATCAATGTTGTAACAAAGCAATCTTGGCCTGATCCCTCTGCTACTTCATTAAGATAACATTCCAAGGTTGGAGGTAAGTAACGGTCCTTACTGGCATGGTGCAAATAGCGTGTACGTGTAGTCAATAGCCTGCTAATAGAGGGCTATTACGACTTCACGGGCACAAGCTTTGCACCATACCGGTAAGGGCATTACCGCCATGCCATTAAAGGCACAAAAAATACCCTTAGCTGCATCATGCATAGCGCAGATTGCACTACCGGCATGAACCAATGCAGCATTAGCGGTGACCTCTAATAGAGGTCACCGCTAATAACAGTCACCGTAAATAAGCGGAACCGGAAGTAGCGTCATCGCACAGGAATGGGAAGGAGCACAGCGGACATCTTTAAAAACACACCCATTGCCACCCTCAGCACACAGGACCTGTGGGACTCTGCTGTTTGTTGGAAAATCTTCATCTAACTGTTGGATGTTTCAACCCACTGGTCTAGGCCCTGCAACATTCCTGTGCACTGCTTGCATCAGGAACATCAGAATGGCCGCCTGAAAGCATTCTGCTTGCTAAAAATCACCCAGAAGTGCACAGGAAAAATCTGAGAAATAGGCCGCCATCCACTTTTGCCTATGTCGGTGCTAACACAGGAGACCACTGCCAAAACCCATCATTTGGCTGCCCACAGAGCAAAATGACTGCAAAAGAAACACAGAGCTTTGTGGAAATCCGTTTTTCTTGGTTGTCAAATTTGCAAAAATCATGGCTCACAAACCACCCAAAAGAACCAACCTCCTTGTTGGGTGCTGAACATCATTCTGCTTCAAGAATCCACATTAATATAATGTCAGCAGAAGTATATTTTATCAGAGCAAAATCCACCTATAAGATGCTTGCTGGAAAGAAATATGTCAAAAATGGGTGCAATATAGGGTGCCACACATTGATTTTCATGTTGAAAAAGGCTGGAATTGAAGATATGTTTGCTTATTTTAAATTTGTAACTTTCATTTCCACAAAAGAACAATGTTACAATTTACTGTGAGATAACCTGATTCAGCTAAATTCCAAGAGGTTTCCCACACTGAGCTTCAAACACATTCCACACCTTCTCCCTGAACAAAGGAATCTTTTCCCCTGTGCTCTGCTGAGTATCTGACAGGCGAGTTTGAAAGGAAATGGGAGGAGCACTCTGGCATGTTGCTCTGAGTGTAGACAAAGGACTCCCTTGAGCTGAATGAAAATGCTAATTCGGGTGTGACTGACACCAACTGCCCTGGCAGGAAGAAGCCCATGTGACTCTCTGACTCAGCCGAGCCTTGGAGGAAGGCCAGACTAGAAAATGTGGATTTGAAACTGAGGAAAATATTGTTTGAGAAAAAGACTTATAGCAAATTGTACAGAACTGATAAAAATATGGGATTTATAGGTTATTAAAATGAAAAATTCACTCAAAGTTTAAAACTAATCTGGAATCTATGCGATATTCAGAGACTGAGATCTGAAAATGTTCATATTCGAGCAATTGTGGTTATGTTAGGAACATGAAATATTACAGGAACATGCCCAGAGGGTATGTGCATGCATGTGTGAAAAATTGTACAGATCCGAAATGTGCAACCAACCAAAAGTGCAGAAAACTCTCATTTGTGAACCAAAACTCGTAGGAAGATGTGATTTTGACAGAAATGTACCTTAGTTAATCTGTCATGTAAATATGTATTATGAACAAGTTGTGCATATTGGAAATGTATTTTTTGGGAAAAATAGATTTTCTGCGTAAAAGCAAAGGGGAGGAATTTTTTCTGGACCCTAAATACAATGTCACTCTGACACATGATGACACCTCATGACACACTGTTCTT
This sequence comes from Ambystoma mexicanum, assembly GCF_040938575.1. Classification (NCBI taxonomy): domain Eukaryota; kingdom Metazoa; phylum Chordata; class Amphibia; order Caudata; family Ambystomatidae; genus Ambystoma; species Ambystoma mexicanum. Next base: position 192,894,937 of record NC_090939.1, read on the forward strand.
TTCTCAAATCAGGAGAGGGGGAATTCTCTGACCTATCAGATCCTTAGAGGGATGGGCATTGTATAATCAGTCTCCCCACAAATTTGGAAGATGGATAAATAGGGACTGTTGAGGACCCAGACACACACTTTCACTCATCACTGATCTACCGCGAAGCGCTCTGCGGGAAGAACCCATCTCTAGATCCAGACTCCAGAACGAGACTCAAGAACCCCGAGGCAGAGGCCTAACACAAAAGGCTGAACCATTTTCAGCAGGCCTTTAAAATCTTGTTACCTGATTTAACCCCTAAACTTCCACGGGGCCTAACCTAACTGATCCAACAGCCTGGCAGAGCTGTTTTGCTGCTTCTGGCCAAGAACCCTTGCTAGAAGCCAAGACCCAGATAATTCCAGCATAGCTGTAACCCAGAACCTGTCCGATCCAGTCCAAGAGGCCGTGCAGACCAGAGTGCCTTGCTGAGAGCAGTGCCGGTGTCCTGAATCCTGTCCGGTGCCGTGCGAAGTCCAGTCCAAAACTTTGACCAGATCTTTGATGGGCCCATTCCATTCCAAAGCCACAGTTGTAAGTATTTAGTAAACAACTGTCCATAGCCATCTCTTAGTTTAATGTAATCCTATTCAATCCATTTCAACCTATCCAACTGCATTTTAGAATCTTGTGTCCGTCCTGAATCCTTTTCATTATATAGTCTTGTGGTAGCTGTAGCGATAAATCATCCTTGTGCTAGATATATTTTCTGAAGAAAGTCAAGTGTCCTGGTGGACAGAAGTCGGAGTGGAGGCACCGCTGCTCTGGTGGCTGGCTGTTGGGTATCTTGCATCTTCATAGCCCCTTAGTATAAGCCCATTCTTGTTGGTAAATCTTCAAAAGTGCAATCCCATTTGTAAAATCTTGACCCTTTTTGAGAAAAATCGACCTTCACTAAAACCTCTGTAACTTCTGAACCGTATGTGCTAGGAACGAAATTTAAATGTCATTTTGAAGCTAACAGCTTTCAAACAAACCCAATTCCTTATAGTTTTTTCTGTAATCGCATTTCTTGTGCACAGAAAAGTTGCAGCGAAATTTTCATTTGGCTCAATTTCACTCCATGTAAAATAGCTATTTCTTGCTTCCAACCTCTGAAGTTCGTTTTCCATCTGCTAATCATCCTACAATCATTTCTAGTGTTGACCTGAACCAATCCAAAGCCACTTTCACTAGTTCTGAATCCTATTTAGCGAATTAAAATCATTTCTAGCATTTTTCCCATTCAATTCAACCACATTTAAAAGCTATTGACCGGTTTTAAAAGCATTACTGTTTCTCTCTGCTTGCAGGGGTTCAGGGGGAATCGGGATTGAAACTGCAATTGTTGATTGTTATTCCTGAAATCTGTGTGCCCTCATTCCATCTCTTCCTATTGCATATGGGGGGGAGTGAGAAGTATCAAGGGGAAAGAGTGATCACATTGTCTTTGATTGAATTATATCAAGTTTTATTTCTGTGTTGTATTCTTTCCTATCACTGCATTTCCTTGACCCATACAAAGTTATTTTCTGCTACATTATTCTTCCTATTCCTACTCCTAATTGATTAAAGAGATTGTTGATATTGTCATATTACCCATTGCTGATCATTGCATAAATATTCATAAGTGTGATATTCAGGTATTATTCATATTTACACAAGTGTGATATATATATATATATATATATATATTGTTCAATTCCTCAAATAAATCTTTTAATTTGCAAAACAAACCTCCTTCTTGGTTCAGTGAGACCGGAGGATTCAAAGAGAGGGGCGTTATATAAGGGTACATCATCCACAATTAAAAGAACTTTTGACATAAAAATATATAATAAGGGTTTCCATTGGGCATCCCATACTAGGCATTGACTTAGTTGGAGTGCTGGGTTGAAGCCACTTACAGATTGGGGGCTCGTAGCGGGATTTCTGGATTATATATACCACTTGTGCAGCTTATTACAGTGTGCTAACTGACAGGATACATAAATCATGTTGGGCTACCACGCTGTGTTACACTGTAAAAGCACTCCTCAAAAGGGAACGCTCTAAGGAAACAGTCTGTTTTGCAAAAATAAAATAATAAACTTCTGTAAGTCAGGAAGGAAATCAATATCTCCAAAATGGCTACATTGGTAGACATCAAGATGGCTAGAGAACACCTTTTACCTAAGTTATTTGTGGGAGGTGAATGGACTGAGCAGGACCAGCATGTGTGGTTGCAGGGAATCACACAACAGATCCCTGCAACAGGGTTAGATATCTGGAGAGATCAGGGTCCCTTACATGTGGCCCTGAGTGAATTATATATGGCCCCTAAGGCCAAGGATGAGCAAAATAAGATTGACAACATAGCGGCATATCTATATTTATCTATGGGAGCCATACAGGATAAATATGCTGAAGACCAAGATCTGGCAAGTAGGCAACAAAGTAGAAGGACCAGACAAAACTGGAAATGACCTAGCGGATCAGCTGGCCAAAACCGGGGCCATCCAAGGGGATCAACTGGAGATCGAGTCCCTGTTGGGGGAGATTCAGGTCACTGCTATCACTAGGTCCCAGACAAATGCTCACAATGATCTCTCAACTGCACAATGGAGCAAGGAGACCCCAGATGCTGATTTGATTATGGCTCAAAAAGGGGATCCAATAATTGGTAAGTTTATCAACACATTGAGGACCCTGAGAACTTTCCCCTGACGGATACCGATTACATTGGGAAAGAGGACCTCAGAGTGTTGATGAAATGTCCAAAAATGTTGTGAATCCAAGACGGTTTGCTGGTGAGGAGATCCCTAGCTGGCCATGATCAGTGGGTGGTCCCTACCTCATTCCGAAGCCTGATGTTAAGTCACGCCCATGATGCGGCCACAGCCGGTCATAGGGGGTTTCATACCACACTTGAAATCTTAAGAGAGGTTGCATATAGGCCACACATGGGGCAGGACATCGACCAATACTTGAAGGGGTGTCTTGTGTGTGCACAATTTCAGCCAACATCCCTCACACACCGTGCGCCTCTCCAAAAGAGGGGGATGACACTGCCATGGTTAGATTTGCAAGTCGATTTTATCGGGCCCGTGATTCGCTCCTCTAGGGGAAACAAGTACATGTTGACCGTGACATGCTTGTTTACTAAATGGGTGGAATGTCTCCCGGCCCCAGACTTCAAGGCAGAAACAGCAGCTGCCCTGATGATCAACCACATCTTTTCGCGTTTTGGACTACCCCAAAGGATTGAGTCAGACAGAGGTAGCCATTTCACCAGCGAAGTAATGACAAAGATGTGGGAGATACTTGAGGTCAAAAGGAAGCTACATATTGCTTACCGGCTAGCCTCTAGTGGTGCAGTAGAGAGATATAATAGAACAATTGTGAGCATATTAAAAAAGTTTGTGTCAGATTCTGGGCCAAGTTTGGATATTTGATTACCTCTTGTCCTATTGGCCATCAGATCCACCCCTTCATCTGCAACTAAAATGTCACCGTTTGAGCTGATGACTGGATGCAGGATGGTGCTTCCCCAGCATCTGTTCTACAGAACCCAAGAGCAGACATTGATCAATGCCTCCACAACTCATGAGTATGTTGAAAATCTAAGAAAACACCTTCAACATGCTTTTGCCTATGCTCAGCGAAATTTAGAATGATCAGCCGACAGCATGAAGACCCACTATGACTTAAAGACTACCAGAAAAGAATACAATGTAGGAAACCGGGTCTACTTATACAATTTCGAAAGGAACCAGGCCAAACAGCGCAAATGTTTGCCTACCTGGAGGGGTCCTTTTGAAATTGTAGACAAAATCTCACCAGTCGCCTACAAAATCCGCATCCCCAAAGGCAGTTTGGCAGAAGGGGAAGATAAGTGGGTCCATATTAATCAACTAAAGTGTTGCCATCCTAGACACACTCTGCAGCAACTGGAGGAGTCTTCTGGAACCCCAGAGGGGGCCACTCCAGCTCCATAAAATTCCAACTCTAAAATATTCCATATATAGTCTATAAAATACAATAATAAAAATGTGTCCTGATTTATCAAAATGTATGTGTCCGCCCCACTACATTAAAAGTGGTGGGGAAATGTCGACAAATATGTTTTTGCTTTGTCATCCTAGGTCATCATAGTTGATTGGAAACCATGGAGACTAACCAAGGAGGACTACTCGGGGACCAGGAGCAAAGATCTGAGGGGCCCGAAGTATCGCTCAATACTCCCATCAGGACTGGTGAGGTGAACAAATCGATCCACCCCTGATGGAGGAAAAGATGAGGAACTTTGCCATTTGTGGAATCAGAAGAGATGAAACTGACATCCCAGTCTTGTGAATTCCCATTGATGGTCGATCAACGCCAAATCGCAAGAGGGGGGGCTTGTGCAATGTTTCAACCCACTGGTCCAGGCCCTGCAACATTCCTGTGCACTGCTTGCATCAGGAACATCAGAACGGCCGCCGGAAAGCATTCTGCTCGCTGAAAATCACCCAGAAGTGCGCAGGAAAAATCTGAAAAATAGGCCGCCATCCACTTTTGCCTATGTCAGTGGTAACACAGGAGACCACTGCCAAAATCCATCATTTGGCTGCTTACAGAGCAAAATGACTGCAAAAGAAACACAGAGCTGTGTTGAAATATATTTTTCTTGGTTGTCAAATTTGCAAAAATCATGGCTCACAAACCACCCAAAAGATCCAACCTCCTTGTTGGGTGCTGAACATCATTCTACTTCAAGAATCCACATAAATATAATGTCAGCAGAAGTATATTTTATCAGAACAAAATCCACCTTTAAGATCCTTGCTGGAAAAAAATATGTCCAAAATGGGTGCAATATAGGGTGCCACACATTGATTTTCATGTTGAAAAAGGCTGGAATTGAAGATATGTTTGCTTATTTTAAATTTGTAACTTTAATTTCCACAAATGAACAATGTAACAGTTTACTGTAAGATAACCTGATTCAGCTAAATTCCAAGAGGTTTCCCACACTGAGCTTCAACAACATTCCACACCTTCTCCCTGAACAAAGGAATCTTTTCCCCTGTGCTCTGCTGAGTATCTGACAGGCGAGTGTGACAGGAAATGGGAGGAGCACTCTGGCATGTTGCTCTGAGTGTAGACAAAGGATTCCCTTGAGCTGAATGAAAATGCTAATTCGGGTGTGACTGACACCAACTGCCCTGGCAGGAAGAAGCCCATGTGACTCTCTGGCTCAGCCGAGCCTTGGAGGCGGGTCAGACTGAAAATGTGGATTTGAAACTGAAGAACATATTGTTTGAGAAAAAGACTTATAGCAAATTGTACGGAACTGATAAAAATATGGGACTTATAGGTTATTAAAATGAAAAATTCACTCACAGTTTTAAACTAATCTGGAATCTGTGCGACATTCAGAAACTGAACCCTGGAAATGTTCCTATTCTAGCAATTGTGATTATGTTAGGAACATGAAAAATTACAGGAATATGCCCAGAGGGTATGTGCATGCACGTGTAAAAGATTGTACAGATCCGAAATGTGTAACCAAACAAAAGCGCGAAAAACTGTCATTTGTGAACCAAAACTCGTAGGAAGATAAGATTTTGAAAGAAACGTACCTTAGTTAATCTGTCATGTAAATATGTATTATGAACAAGTTGTGCATATTGGAAATGTGTTTTTTGGGAAAAATAGATTTTCTGAGTAAAAGCAAAGGGGAGGGATTTTTTCTGGACCCTTAACACTGTGTCACTCTGATACATGATGACACCTCATGACACACTGTTCCTTTCTCAAATCAGAAGAGGGTGACTTCTCTGACCTATCAGATCCTTAGAGGGTTGGGCATTGTATAATCAGCCTCCCTACCCCTTTGGAAGATGGATAAATAGGGACTGTTGAGGACCCAGACACACACTTGCACTCATCACTGATCTACCGGCAAAGCGCTCTGCAGGAAGAACTCATCTCTAGATCCAGACTCTAGAACCAGACTCCAGAACCCTGAAGCAGAGGCCTAACCCAAAAAGCTGAACCCTTTTCAGCAGGCCTTTAAAATCTTGTAACCTGATTTAACCCCTAAACTTCCACGGGGCCTAACCTAACTGATCCAACAGCCTGGCTGAGCTGTTTTTCTGCTTCTGGCCAAGAACCCTTGCTAGAACCTAAGACCCAGATCAGTCCATCAGAGCTGTAGAACCAGTCAAATCCAGTCCAAGAGGCCGTGCAGACCACAGTACCTTGCTGAGAGCAGTCCCGGTGTCCTGAATCCTGTCCGGTGACGAGCAAAGTCCAGTACAACCCTTTGATCAGATCTTTGACGGGCCTATTCCATTCCAAAGCCATAGTTGTAAGTATTTAGTATAGAACTGTCCATAGCCATCTCTTAGTTTAAAGTAATCCTATTCAATCCATTTCAACCTATCCAGAACTGCATTATAGAATCTTGTGTCCATCCTGCATCCTTTTCATTATATAGTCTTGTGATAATTGTAGCGATAAATCATCCTTGTGCTAGATATATTTTCTGAAGAAAGTCAAGTGTCCTGGTGGACAGAAGTCTGAGCGGAGGCGCCGCTGCTCTGGTGGCTGGCTGTTGGGTATCTTGCATCTTCACAGCCCCTTAGTATAAGCCTATCCTTGTTGATAAATCTTCAAAAGCGCAATCTCATTTGTAAAATCCTGACCCTTTTGAGAAAAATTGACCTTCACTAAAACCTCTTGGAACGAATGTCATTTTGAAGCTAACATCCTCAGATTTCAAAGGAACCCAAAACTTGCTTCCAACCTCTGAAGATCGCTTTCCATCTGCTAATCATTCTGCTAGTGTTGACCTGAACCAATCCAAAGCCACTTTCACTAGTTCTGAATCCTATTTAGTGAATAAACATAATTTTTAGCATTTTTCCCATTCAATTCGACCACATTTAAAAGCAATTGACCAGTTTTAAAAGCATTACTGTTTCTCTCTGCTTGTGGGGGGGAGGGGAATCGGGATTGAAACTGCAATTGTTGATTGTTATTCCTGAAACCTGTGTGCCCTCATTCCATCTCTTCCTATTGCATAGTGGGGGAGTGAGAAGTATCAGGGGGAAGAGTGATCACAATGTCTTTGATTGAATTATATCAACTTTTATTTCTGTGTTGCATTCTTTCTTATCACTGCATTTCCTTGACCCATACAAAGTTATTTTCTGCTACATTATTCTTCCTATTCCTACTTCTCATTGATTAAAGAGATTGTTGATATTGTCATATTACCCATTGCTGATCATTGCATAAATATTCATAAGTGTGATATTCAGATATTATTCATATTTATAAAAGTGTGATATATATATTGTTCAATTCCTCAAATAAATCTTTTAATTTGCAAAACAAACCTCCTTCTTGGTTCAGGGAGACGGGGGGATTCAAAGAGAGGGGCGTTATATAAGGGTACATCATCCAGAATTAAAAGAACTTTTGACATAAAAATATATAAATAAGGGTTTCCATTGGGCATCCCATACTAGGCATTGACTTAGCTGGAGTGCTGGGTTGAAGCCACTTACATAACACACCACAATGCCCAAGGCTGTCAAGAAGGGCGCCACCCGTCAGCGCAAGGAGCGCTTCAACGAAGACGAGTTGGAGATCCTTGCTGAGACCCTGCAGGAACATGCTGAGATTGTCTTCACACACAGCATGAAGACAGAGGCCATCCTTCAAAAAAAACTGTAGAAAGCATGGGACGACTTGCGGCTGCGAGTACGGAATATACTATCTGCAAACAGGAGCCAGGCAATGGGAACAGGCAGAGGAGCCGCTCCTCCATCAAGCTGTCCCGATGGGAGGACATCTGTGCCAGCATGATTGGCATTGAGGGGATAGAAGGTGTCGAGGGCATGGAGTGTGGGGCCACACCATCGGCAGATGGAGGTGAGTGTCCTAAGAAAACACTGTAATGCAGAGTCTGATGAAAGCCAACCAATATGTCTGTCCAAAGAGGCCAGCCATGGCCCAACACACACACACTCCCAGCAAAGTAGTCGGACGCATCACAGACACATGCAGATGCCTGCAGTAAGGCAATGCCATACCTGACACATACCACACAAAATTTAAATGCCATAAGTCACACTGTATGCAGGCCCCAACAAATATGCATGTCACATACCATAGGTCTTGGCCAACATGAGTGACCCCGACGTATGCCTGCATAACCCACCCATGTATAAACAACGTGATCATCCAAACTCAAATGCCCATTACCCTCGATTGTGTGGATGATCAATTGTACAAATGTATGTATGATGCCTATCAAAACATCACTCATGCCATCCCTCTCTTCGACCCCCATAGGCTCTGACCATGACAGGGATGCCCAGGACTCAACCCCACCAAAAACCACACCTCGGAAGAGGGCCCAGGATGAGGCCAACCGGCCTTCCACCTCGAAGGGCCAACCCAAGGGCCGCCGTGCACCACCTGTGAAAACACCTCAGGTTGCCAAGGCACCGGTGCTGCCGAGGGCCGTTGAGGCGGAAGCGCCAACACCTATAGCACAGCTGGCGAGGTGGCAGCTACAGCACTCCAGGCTGAGAAGGAGGCAGAGGATGAGGTATGTGTGCCCGTGGAGGACGATTCCTCAGAACTGACACGCACGCCCAGTCGACAGGCATCCCCCCAAATTTCATCTCTAGATTCAGACCACGTCACCACCCCGGAGCAGTCTAGGCGGTAGTTAATTGAAGGGGCTTTTAGTCCCATAGTGGAGAGTAGTGAGACCGAGCATGACACCCAGGAACCATCCACCTCCACAGGAGGTGCACCCGCAGGGCCGCAGCGTTCAGAGCAGCTGACTGCCCTTGTGCGGCAGTTCGTGGAGGATAACGCCCAGCAAGGCAGGAGCGGCGGGAGAACATCGCCTGTCTAGGCAGGACAATCACAGACAACACCTCCTCCATGGGCAAGATATTTGCAGAGAACACTAGCCGCCTGTGCGAGGAGGTATCCGCCCTGCGGCAGGTACTCAGCCGCATAGCCGATGCCCTGGAGTCAGGCCGTCCTGCAACCCAATTTGAGCAGGCGGCCACACCATCCTCGTCGAGCTCTACCCAGACCAGCCCGCTCTGCAGGTCGTTGCGCACCCTGCGTTGGCCAGACATGCCACCACCAGGGCCAGGGAGTGCTAATTAATAGTCTGGGAAGCCTGATGTAGGCATTAGAGACTTGATGGGACATGTGTGGGTGAGTTGTGGGGGGAGGGGGAGAGGGGTGAGGGTGTGTGGGGGAGTTGTGAGCGGAGCGGGAGGGGGGAGTGTGTGTGGTGGAGTTGTGGGATGAGAGGGAGGGGGTGAGGGTGTGTGGGGGAGTTGTGGGGGGAGGTGGAGGGGGGACCGGGTGTGTGAGGGAGTTGTGGGGGGAGGGGGAGGTGGGTGAGGGTCGGTGGGAAAGTTGTGGGGGGAGGGGGTTGAGGGTGTGTGGGGGAGTTGTGGGGGGAGAGGGAGGTGAGGGTGTGTGGTGGAGTTGTGGGGGGAGGGGTGTGAGGGTGTGTGCGGGAGTTGTGGGGGGAGACGGAGGGGGTGAGGTTCGGTGGGAGAGTTGTGGGGCGAGGGGGGTGAGGGTGTGTGGGGAGTGTTAGGGGGAGGGGGGTGTTTGGGGGAGTTGTGTGGGGAGTCGGAGGGGGTGAGGGTGTGTGGTGGAGTTGTGGGGGGAGGGTGGGGGTGTGTGGGGGAGTTGTGGGGGGAGGGGGAGTGGGGTGAGGGTGGTGGAAGGTTATTGCACTATTGTTTGCATTGTTAAATTCAATGCACCCGTTGTGTCAAAAGCAAGACCTGAGTGGACATTCATCATTGCGCATGTTTCCTTTATTCATATACAGTGTATGGTGTGCATGTACCCCCACACCCAGTGCCCTCTGTCAAACTATCATGTCACCCTCTGCAGCCATGTGTGTCAGTAATATTGTGCAATCAATGACTGACGCACAGCACGTCCCTCTTGTGCATCGGCACCGCAATGATGTGCAGCCACTTCTTCTTCATCCCCTTCATCATCACCAGGTGGTTGCAGTTCCATGTCAGGGGGAAGGGGCACGTTGCATCGGATACACATGCCGCCAGATTATCGTTGGCCACATGCACATGTCCCTGGATGTATGCATGCCATTTTTAGCCCCTCAATGTGTCCTGTGCCATGGAATAATGGTGTGGGTTGCATCTTCAAGATGATAGACTTTGTGCTCTTCCGTGTTGTTGCTCATGCATTGTGTACGCATACAGCTGTGTCCGTGTCCATTTAGTGATGTGTAGCGTTCTGTAGGATTTTCTGATGGGGAGCGTTGGGAGTAGGCTCTACAATGTTAGGCATTCTGCGCTGATTTTTCCCATGGTGACATGCAGCATTCCTGTGGTTGATCCGGGATATCGGACACAACAATGTGTGATGATCTTGCTTGCGTCGCCTCCCATCTGCACCTAGTTGGAGTGGTATTGCTTGCGATTGTGGTAAACCACCTACATGGCATGGAGGCCACCTTTTGTTTCAAGAATCTCCTGGGAAGTCCATGGTAGGGATATGTATTCCGTTGTGTGCTTGAGGAGGGCATCCAGCACTTGCTTCAGGATGCGAATGAATAAGGGTGGTGATATGCCATGCATCTGCCCCACTGCGTGCTGGTAGGTGGCTGTGGAAAGGAAGTGGAGCACCAACACTACCTTCAGTAGAGGGGCAATGGCAGTGTGTATTTCAATGAGGCTGACAATCGTGTATCATGTCCACGATGGTGTTGATGATGTCCCGGTCCAGAGGGTACAGGGTGTGGTTGTTCTGCGGGGTTGGGTTGGAAGGACTGGCTCTGATGTTTGGGATTGGGGACTGCATGCGTGGTTATGCTGGCTGCACTGGTGGGGCATGCTGGCCTGTCTGACCCTCCTTCTCCTGCTGCGTCTCCTCTGTGGTGCCTGCTGTTGGTGTTGTTGCTGGTGTTGCAATGCAAGCATGTCCTCCAGCTGAAGTACTGATGCTACTATTGTATTGATCTTGGTGTGGAAAGGGGTGTAGTGTGTGGGTGTGCTCCTTTTGTTCAGGCCCAGACACCATTGCCTCTACCTGTGCTGATGGTGTGCACCTGTGGCAGTTGGGAACATTGTACATGGCATTTTACGGTTGGTCAGCGATGCCGGTATTTACGGCATGCCGGAATCCACTTTTAGCGCCCTCATGATGCCGGTATTTGCATGTCCGCTTCACTTGTGATGTCCTCCAGTTATGGCATGCCGCAATTGCCGGTATGATGGGCCACGTGCCCGCGCCCATGCCTCTATTAGAGGCACCGTTATTTATGGTGCCGCTAATAGCGGTTTGGCTGGTCAGAAATAGCCTGGAGTGGTAAGCGATGCCGGTAATCCTTTACGGCATTGTTTTTTCCCTTACCACCAACCTCGGAATGACCCCCTGTATCTTATAAATTCGGTATTTTATTGGCGGCGGAACAAATGGGATTAAGGAACTTTTTAAATGACAGAAGAGCAGCATGTTCTAAAGAGGAGGAAAAAGCAAAAATGTAATCTCTCCTGGGATGTTATCTGGTGTCGTTAGTATTTATATTTTGAATTTTGTATGATGGTTAAGGCTATCTTCAGAAACTTGTGCTCAGATATGCTGCAATGAAACAGGCAACTTTACAGCAAGGCGAGAGTCTGGTCAGTGTATGGAAACCAGCTGACCCGGTGGAGATGCGAGGCGCGCTAATTACCCTGATGGAAGAGGGAGGGTTGGTGGGGATAAGTGGCAGGAGGAGTGGTGGAGCTTTTCCAAATCTCACGCAGAAGCCAGTCGAAGATCAAAGTGGGGCTCTGCGCGCTGTCCTCTGCGCTGCTCTTTAGTTCTGTGGGCTAGGAGTCGGTTGACCTCTTTGTGAAGCATCTAGCCCGGCACAACCTACATGCAGCCTGGAAACCCAGAAATAAACACGCCTGAAGTGCGAGCTGAAATGCGCGCATCCAGGCTCAGGCTGTGTTTATTTCCAGGTCCATCCGCCCCTGACTCCAGACAATCACGGGCTGGCTGCAGCAAAAAACCAAAACAAATATAATTTTTTTCACACTTGACAGTTGAACTGGTCAGGTTATTGTCCATGCACAGTTCAGTGCGAAAAAAAATAAAATGTTTTGAAACTTCAAAAGTAATCAAATGGAGGCTTTGGAGAAGGATAAATGCAAACCTAGCTTCCATGGGTGCCCCCTTTCCGGAAGTGCAAGTTCAAACCACTTCACAACCAATGCCATGGCGCTTCAACTGGGAAAAGTGTGCATAAGCTTTAACAGAGCACGCACATCATCATACATCACCATGGCCTGGGCCAAAACCTCGCATGTGGGCACTGCCATTTTCATCGAGGCCACAACGTGAAGAGAATGCAGAGGTGCCTAAAGTGTATCCTTAGCGTTATGGCCAATGGGAAAACGTTTCAGAAAATCCCCAGCATCTGTTCGCTAATACAAAGGTTGTGATATGATATGATATGACATTTGTAACGCTCCTATACACAAGTGTTTCAAGGCGTGTCGAGGCAAGGGAGGAGAAACAAAGGGAGGACAAGACCACAATCTTACTAGGCCAAGTAACATTGAGATCGGGCAAGTGCAGGGGAAAGGGTAGGGGAAAAGTGCCAGGGGAAGGGGAGGAGGAGCAAGTGCAGGACACAGGATCAAAAAATAAGTAGTGCAGCCAGCAGGTGGCAGTGCAAGGGTTAAGTGCAGACAAAAAATGTCAGATAAGAGCAGGTGAAGGGGCTGTAGGGTTGCAGATGCAGACCCAAGTTCAAGGGGTGCCAGGAGGCAGTGCAGGTGTGCAACTGGATAGGCAGAGACCTGGGCCCGAAGTTCAGAGGGTAGCCAGGTGACCAGTGCAGTATCAGACAGAAGATCAGCAGGGAAGAGGAAGAGAGAAGGCAGAAGCAAAGAGGAACGTCTTGAGATGCTTCAAGAACCAGAGATGGTTCTGCTCAAGTTTCAGAGAGGCAGGGATGCTGTTCCAGAGAGAGGCGCTAGCCGAAGAGAGAGATCTGCCTCCAACTCGTTGCTTCAGAAGCACCTGACCCTAAAAGAGTTGGAAGTGGAGGAGCGAAGAGCTTGAGTAGGAAGATATTTCCGAAGAGAGAGTTGGAGGTATTGTCGTCCCAGGCCCCAGAAGGCCTTGTGGACAATGCAAAGGGTCATGAACTTGACCGTTGTGGCCACTGGGAGCCAATGGAAAGATTTCAGGGCTGGAGAGATACGATCCCTGGGCTTGAGGCCAAGGACAAGTCTTGCATTCCTGTTCTGGATGAGTTGTAGAGGATGGAGAGTAGTGGCAGACAGATTTAAAAAGAGGCTGCCTAGAGAGAACCAAAGCTCTGGAGACAGCAAGCTTCTGGGGGATGGAGTGGAAAGGAAGAATACCTCTGAGGAGGTGCAGTTGATAGTTTGACTTCTCAGAGAAGTCAGAGATGTAATGAGAGAAGAAGAATGTAGAGTCGAAGATGACCCTGAGTTTCTTAGCCTCACAGGTGGGAGCAGGAAGAGGGCCAAGGGAGGCCAGCCATAGAGTGGTAGGAAAGAAAGGTGCAGGTGAGGAGGATCTCTGTCTTACTGCCATTCAGGCATAGCTCATTAGCGGGACACCACTCCTGGATTGCAGACAGACAATCCCGGATGAGAGAAGGAGAAGAGGCATCCAAACGGAGCGTGAAAGTGAGCTGAGTGGTATCTGCATAGCACTGAATGTTGGAGCAGAGAGCAGCAATGCGGTAGGCTAGAGGTGCCAGGTATTGGTTGAACAACCAGGGAGAAAGGTTAGACCCCTGGGGTACAGCACTGGTATAGAGAGAGATAAAGGAGAGGATGGACCCAAGTTGGACCTCGGAGGGTCAGTACAAGAGGAAAGAGGTCAGCCAGGCCAGGGCCTGATCAGTGATACTCAGGTTATCACGGAGCCAGTTGAGCAGGATGGCATGGCTGACCATGTCAAAGGCAGAACAGAGATCAAGTAAGATGAGGACAGAGGGGAGATTAGCATCAAAGTTAGAGAGCAGGTCTTCACAGAGTTTCAAGATAGCAGTTTCCATGCTTCTGGCTGCTCTGAAGACAGACTGATGGTCATGGAGACCACCAACAGTTTCAATGTGAAGATTAAGCTGGGAGATGGCCAGCTTTTCCGGGTGTTTGCCCAGGAAAGTAGTGATGAAGATCGGGCGATAATTTGCCAGAAGAGAGGGGTCAGCTGAGGGTTTCTTGAGGAGAGGGTTTCACAAGAGAGTGCTTCAGGGGAGAAAGGACGGTTCCAGTGGTAAAAGAGTGGCTGCAGAAGTCGGGCAAGGCTGGGGCGAGGGTGTCAATGTGGTCCTTGATGATTGTGGAAGAACAGGGAAGAAGCAGTTTAGATGAGGCTTTCATAGATCTGACTTGCCTAGAAACCTCATCAGGGGTGAAGACAAGAAAGGCAGAGAAAGGAGGGGGGTGGCCGCAGACGGCCCAGAGGAAGAGGAGAGAGTGGAGTGAGAAGCAGGAGAGGGCGAGAGGGTGAACAGGATGTCCTGGGTTTCAGAGATGAAATGAGAAGCCGGAGCCATGCAAAGGGCCTGGGAGGGAACATGAGAGGTAGAGACTGCGGGAGGATTGGCCAGCTCCTTGCAGATTTTAAAGAGTTTGGCCAAGTTGTTAGATGCCCCAGAGACGCAGGCTTGGATGTGAGCTCTCTTCTTCGTGAGGACAGAGAGTCAATATTGCCTATGGAGCAGGTGGCAGTCCAAGTTGTCAGAGGATGTACAAGATGCCAGCCATTTCCTCTCAGCCACCCTACACTTGTGTTTAAGGGTGATGAGCTCTGAGTTGTACCAAGAGTTGCACTTGGATTTAGGCTTCATGCGGATCCTCATGACTGGGGCAAGTGCATCATGCATGTCAGAGATAGCAGAGTGGAGCACAGAAAGGGCTGTATCAGGTTGTGAGTCAGTCATAGGTGCAGGAGGGGTAGAGACAGATGCAGTGAAAGCCACAACAGACACACGCTTCATGGGTCAAATGACTGAGAAGGTGGGTGGTAGTGTGAGGGTTGGCTTGACCTGAGGGGTAGAGAGAAAGAGATTAGAGGAGAGGAGAAAGTGGTCACTCCAGGAGAGAGGAGTTGTGAGAGGATTGAGAGGGGGAGGTCTGAGGAGATCAGAACATCAAGAGTATGCCCTTCAGAGTGAGTCGGGCCATAGGGAAAAATGGAGAGAGAGAGAGTCACAAAGGTCACAAAAGAGTCCTGTGGCAGGACAGGAGGCATCCAGGTGGATGTTGAAGTCTCCAAGGAGGACAAGTTGAGTGGTTGAGGCCACAAGGGTGGAAGAGAAGTCCGCCCACTCAGAGAAGAAGGAGGTGATCTGAGCAGGTGGCCAGTAGATAGTAGCCACGGTGAGAGATTGGCCAATAGAGAGAGAAACCCTACATACCAGGCATTCGAAGGAGGAGTAGGCCTGCATAGTAACGATAGAGGCAGGAATCTGGGCGTGGAGAGGATCTTGTAGCTGTCAGGGAGGAAAGTGTCAAAGCTTGTGTCAGAGCTAGCCATGAACCATGTCTCAGTGAGACCAAGGATATCAAAATCGAGTTCTTCAAGGAGACGGCAGATGTCACAGGAGTGTTTGACAGCTGAGTGACAGTTAAGAGTGGCGAGATGGAGGAGATAGCCATCCTTGAAAGACTTCCGGGGAGGGGTACAAATCAGAGGTACTCCCTGCAGAAGTGTAGAAGGATCCCGAGGGTGGGCAGAGGAGGTAGGAGCAGAGGGCAAGGTAGGCAAGGAGGAGGAATGGGCACCAGAGAAGTGGCAGAGGGGGGCGGCAAGGAAGCCGCATAAGGGATAGAAGGGACAGCGGGAGAGAAAAGGAAATGTATAAGGTGCGGGAAGCGCCTGTCAAAGAGGAGGAGGTTGGCCTGAGGGCCTTGGACCAAGACTGTGCCATTCAGGTATACATGAATGATGACCTAAGAGGAATGGAAGGAAGGCAGGAGGGCATCCCACCGGGTGCCACCATTAATGAGAGAGGAAGAGAAAGGAGACAGCACAGAGACCATATGAAGAGTCCATAGGTCTGGTGAAGGAATGACAAAGAGGATGTCGGTGAGGGTCTGTCTGGAGGAAGCGCTGGTGTAGGTATCAGCGATAGGGAGGCCTGGGTTGGAGACCAGGATATCCCTTTTGAACTTCTTCCTACCAGACTTGGTGAGAAGGCTTAGATAGTCAGTAGAAAAGTAGTTGGAGAAGATAGGACAAACAGGGAGCATCATAGGTGATGCGGAGGAAGGGTAGGAGGAGAGATGATTGGGGTGAGGGTGGGGTATGAGAGAAGAACGGAAGGGGGAAGACACTGGGAGGAGTTACAGAGGGGGGTGTAAGCAGAGAAGCAATTGAATGAGACTGGAGCAAGTGGTAAGTAGAGAACTAAACTGAGCTAGATGGTGGGCTCAGGAGAGAGCACAAAAGAATGCAGGGCAGTGTGATGAACAAAAAAACAGGTTAGCAGGGCAACAAGAAACCAGAGCAGTCAAAGAAAGAGAAACCTAGAGGAAGGAAAAGTACAGAAGTACAAAAGACAATTCACAAGAGCAACAGAGCAGATGATGGAACAAGACCTAGATGAGGGAAAAAAACAAAGCAGACACAGAGCAGTAGAAAGCAAAAATACCAGAAAAAAGGATAGTTGACGAGGGAACCTAGAAGAAGGCAGAGAGCAATAGAGACAAGGAACAATACGAGCAAACGGAAACCATAGAGGGGGAGAGCACAGCAGATGAAGAGCAAAGCACCAGGGACAGAGATGCATCAGGGGAAGGGCGATGGAAGGGCCGGCAGGGGAGCAAGGATGCTCAAGGGGCGGGGGGCACGTAGGGACTATGGCGCGCTGGATAGGGAAGGCGTGAGGCAGGGGATTGCGAGGGACCGCATGAGCAAAGGACACACGGTGAGTGGAACCAGTGCAATCAAGGATCGCGAGGGACCACGTGGGCTAGGATGCGCAGGCACACGTGGGAAAGAATGGAGAAGACGCTGAACCCACGCGATCACGGGAATACAAGGGAAATAACGCAGGCAAAGGATGCATAACGCGGGCATGCAAAGGCACATGTGATGGAGAAATGCGAGAGGCCACACAAAGCGGGGGTGCGCCAAGGAAGAAGAGGGGTGGATGCACATGGGAAAGCGAGGTACCACGCAGGTCAAGGACACGCAGAGCAAACAGGCCGGGATGGAAGGGTCCGGAGGCACGCGCAATCGAGGAATGCCAGTGGCCACGCACGTAAGGAACATGCAGCGCATGCAAAGCCAAAGATGGAAGTTCTCATAGCGCACCAGAGGGTGGGTTGTGTGTTCATACACTCACTGTATGATGGTGATACATTATTGCCTCTTGCGCAGTCCTTAAACCTAGCACCGTTCATGTGAAGAGTTTGAATATGTGTCCCAGTGTCGCAAGGTACTTTTCAGAAATCCAGTGTTCCGGTATATTCTGATGATGGTGCTCACTTTAAAAATATATGATAAACCTCAAAAAGCCTTCAAAAATGGATGACATCAACCAACACATAGACCTTAACAACAGAGAAAGAATACCTAAAGGTCCTATGAAGAAAATTATGATAACCTTTGCCCATGACGAGCTGAACAAAGATGGTGTCACCACGCAACAGGGAGACAAAGAACAAGGTCTCCTAAAAGAAGGAAAACAATGGACCTGGATCTCAAGAGCATTAGATTCAGCTAATCAAAAGTAGCCACTCCAGAAACGGATAACTACAGAAGACCCGGAGGTGGCCCTCAATACAAATAACGGTCTCTTGAAATTCGGCTTGTGGAATACAAGAGGTTTTGATCATCTATTGAGACAGTCTGAAGTCCTTCTGGGCGACTATGACATATTATGCCTCCAGGAAACATGGCTCAGAGACCAACCATATATGGACGGATTTGAGGCATTTTTAGCACTGGCTGTAAAGGGACTTTTTGGTCGTCCCTCTTTGGGTCTTTTGACACTGGTAAGGTCGAGCAATGAGCTACAAGTGACAAAGGTGATTGAAACATCCTTATTTTTTCAAGTATTGGAAATAAAGTGGAAAGGGAGTCTTCCCCATTACGCTAGACCCTCTACAGTGGAAATTATAATTATCAACTCCTACTGGAATTCGTTGGCCCAAAATGACAAACAATTCCTTGACAAAGTGAATCTAATTTTGCAAAAAATCATTGGAGAATATGATCAGGCACATCTGTAAAATATGTGGGGATTTAAATCCATCGTTCCCATATGATACAGAGGCAGAAACAACAGGCAGCCTCAACACTGCGGCAGGAAAGAGAGGCAGAAAGTGGACCAAAATAATGAAGGTGTATGACATGCTGAACCTCCACTCCCTGAGAGCGGAGGAAGCCCTTGTGATACCAACATGGGAAAAAGGTGCATCTAGCGCAACCTTGGACCATATTTTTGTCAACAGTGATTTCCTCCCCCACATCACTAATTTTCAAGTTTTACTAACCAAAAACAGCGACCATAATTTGCTAGAATTCACGTGGACATCCCATAAAGAGACACGAACACGAATGCAGTCAGCAATTGAAGGGTCGGGGGAAGAATCAGATTAAAAGTAACGGACGTGGTAAACCTGATAGATTCATACAACAAGGCAAGATATCCCAATGCATACACTGCCCCAGACTTTATTCAACATCTAAATATATATAAACAAACAGACAAGAACTCTAGTAACAATTCGGCTAATCATATTCATACATATGATAAGGATCTGGTTGAAGAAAGGAGAAAACTAAGGAAAATCCTTCGATTGGCAAGAAAAACTAACTATCTTAAAGATCTACAGGCCACAGCTTTAGCTTTATCAAGCTGATGGCGAAGCACTCTTTCACCTCTTTAAAAACCCAAACATAGAGTCTCAACAACCCTCCCGTAACTTGGAGACAGAGTGGTCGTTTTCCACCGATTTAACATCAATTGAAATGAAAATTCGGAAACTGAAACTGAAAAACTCAAGAGCCGGATGCCTTAACGAATGCACATCTGAAACAAGCTTCGGAACAATGGGCAGTTTTCGTCAAAGCTGTTTTTGACATAATCGCACAACAAAATCAGTGCCACAGTCCTGGAAAAAAGCTCCCAATCTATAAGGCGGGCCCCAGAGATAACCCAAAGAACTATAGACCGATTGCTTTGCTAGATGTTATTGGCAAGCTTTACGGGTCTACGTTACTTGATGCTTTTCAATCTTGGGCAAAAGAAGCCAATGTCTCTGATCCTTTCCAAGCAGGCTTTGCAAAAAATCTGGGAACGCTGGTAAACATTCTCATAATTAACACCGTAAAGGAGAGAACCAAGGCTGGAGGGTCACCTATTTATGTGGCATTTGTCGACCTTGTCCAGGCTTTTGACCAGGTCAACAGGGAGCTTCTTTGGGAAAAGCTAGAAAGAAACAAATGCCCAGCCCCAATCTTGGAACAAATTCAAGCACTTCACATGGATACATCAATATCGGTAAGATTAAATCAATTTGGAATGATTCCAAACCGATCTCTACTGCAAGAGGAGTGAAGCAGGGCTGCCCCTTAGCCCCAACATTGTTTTGTGCATTCCTATGGAATTTTAAGGACTCAGAGCACCAGGTTAGATCATTTCCACCAAAATTGGGTGGTTCTTTTATCTCACGACTGTTATATGCAGACGATTTAATCGTCCTGGACCAAACCCCAATAGTTCTCCAAAGACAGTTGGACTCTCTGAGTGAGTATATACAAATAAATAATTTGGAAATCAACACCTCCAAAACACATACTGACATTTCAAAAATCGGCAAAATCAAAGGCCAATTTTTCATGCCACTTGGAGGGTGTAAGAATTCAAATGGTGGAAGAATTCAAAAACCTGGGGGTTACCTTAAGCAACAGTGCTACTGATAAAAACATGCAATCGAAACTATGGGAGAAGACGAAACGTTTAACAGTCCAGGCAAAAATGATCGAAAAAAAAATCTGCAAACTCTCACTGCAACCAATTTTGGTGTTTTACAGAACAAAAGCTGTGCCAGCGATCCTATATGGAACAGATGTCTTCTTGTCACTCCCGGGAAATCTTTGGCAGAAGCTTGAAAGCTATTTTTGGAGGACCGTGTTGAATTTGCCTCTATCAACTCCAATGGTCCTCATTCGAAGAGAACTCTGTATCTCATCATTGTCTTCAATTCACAATAGAAACTATTTGAGCCTCTTCAGAAAATTGATCATCTGCTCACACCCGAAATTGGTTGACATTATCCATAACGAGCTCCACGATTCAAACTCAAATCTACTGAAACCATGGGCCCAAAGAGCAAGAGATATCCTGCAAGACTTAGGATCAACAGAAAGCGACTTGATAAACAACCCCACAAAGGTACTTTTAAAACTTGAAATAGGGGACTGGATAAAAACGCAGGACTCAGCCCTAAAATATAAATCAGTCTCACATCTTCTTTTGACTAGTAGGAAACTGAATGATACAAGACCTTATTTGAGGGCATTTCCTAACCGAAATCACGTCAAACATTTATGAGAGCACGGCTAAACATCATCCCGACAAACGAAATTAGAGCTATCAGAGGGATCTCTACTTATAGTGAATGCCGGTTTTGTAACAAGAATGAAACAAAGGAAACCATCAGACACCTGCTTCTGGACTATTTAGGATTGGAAAAAGAAAGAACAATCCACATGTTACACCTATTCGAGGGTATATCTGAATATAACAAAGAGTTCTGGTGGAACCGTTTAATGGAGGGAGAGAGAAGACACGAGACCATCGCAGTGACCCAATTTTTGCAGAACATTGACCTAACAAAGACATAGACGTGATTGTCAGTATGTCTGTTAGTTCCTTTTCAACTTCATCCACTACGCTCTCTCTGTCTTCATTGGGATCCTTGGGACATACAAGTACAAACAAGCTCATGAAGGATGTAAGATTCTTTTTGTAAAAAAATGTGAAAACATTTTAAATAAAAAAAAAAAAAAGATGGTATTGTAAATACCTTCTATTTTTTAAATACCACCTAATTAGCAGTTTGGATCACGTGGCATAATTATGAACTAGGGTGTATAGAAAGGGTTGTGTGGGATAAATGACCCATATTAAGTCATGCAGCAGTTCCTATGTACTACATACTGCATTACCCCGTTTGATCACACTTTATAATTAGGAGGTATTTAAAAAATAAGATATATTTAAAATACCACATATTTTTACCATTTCCACCTTAATGAGAACCCAACAGCCCATTGTGTTATGCCCGGAAAATCCATGTTGTCATCTAATCATGATATGGTCCCGAAAACATATGCTATTGAAATAAATGTTTTAGTGACGTAAAAGTGGGTTGTTTTGTAGACGGATGCGTTGGTTACATATTTTATTTTGGAGCATTGATTGGCTGACGCATGTACGTTCTTATTGGCTGCTGCGGTTTGCTGGATTCTGCTTTGAGAACACATGGTTTATTTCTACTGATTGTCTGTGGTATTAAATATTCCAGTTTAGAGAATTTTTTCACGGACCAGTGATAACATCCAAGGAGCATCAGAGTGACGGACTGATACATGTATTGATCATGGCTTGCCAACGTTGCTAACATATTCACAGCCTTGAAAGCCTCGTCTTTACCCTGCAGCGTGCAGTCTCGCCTGGAACAGTAAGTTCTGTTCCTGGCGAGGGGGTGTCCCAGATGACAGCACAGAAAGAGTACACAGTTAAAATATTAATGCAAAATAAAACAGAAATCGCTCAATTATGACTGGATTAATGAAGTGCTGTGTTTTCGCCATTCCCTTTGCAGGAACGTACGCAGCGCAGGTGTGGCTCTGGTCAACATTAGTAAACACTGGCTCCAGGGGCTCACGAGTTGCTTTGATTAAATATAAATGACCTTCATTTTGCAGAGGACAGAATCCCAGTAACCTTTGCAGCCCACGGCCAATGGGAAAATCCTTCTGCCTCCAGAAAGAGTCAATATTAATATAATTGTAGTAGTGACAGTACCAAGGGATCTGGACAAAGGTTTCCATGGCAACAGGCCCAAGGCATCTTAGAAAAAAAGAGTCAGCCTTCGTATTCAGGCCTGCAGGGAAGAGGAAAACAATTCTGGCTTGCTGGTATGAACTTGTAATCTCGCTTATGTCCTCGCGCAATACAAACAGAAAAGCTCACAACACATATTTGTATTTTAAACAGATTGAAGTTAACACATTACATGTTAGTGATCAGTCATAAAACACGCATTGCATAGTCATTGATCGAAGCAAAGAACGTTCCGTGGGCGGGTCGCAAAACAGGCTGGACCCAGGATGCCACGAGCAGGGCTGGCTGCTGTATCCTGCAACACGCATGCTTTAGGCGCATCTGGCCAGGTTCTTAAAGGGGAAATGCATGCAGGAAGTCAGATGGGGTGTGAGGCAAGCAGGCTTGCCGACCTGCTCATTTCACAAATCTAAATGCTAAGAGGACGCCTGTCACTCGCAAGCACTGAACAGTGCTTAATTTGTGCGGGTGTTTGCCAGGGCCTAGATCTGGCTCTTATTTCTGAGCCCTGGCAGGTATTGTCTCAGACTCAGATTGATCATGAAGAAAGCCAGAGCATCCATCAACCCCAGTGTTAGCTGTAGTTTAAACACAAATGTGTCAACACTATGGGGAGCTGCTGCGGGTGGTGGGAGCCATGGTGGGGGCAGGGCCATCTTAAGCAATTTTGGGGCCCTGGGCATGGACATCTTTGGGCCCCCCCCCTCCACCAAACCAAAGGAATAAAGTCATCAAGAATATCTGCCCCGCCCCCCCACCTTCCCACCGCGATCACAACCCATAGGTTGATATGCTGCCTGACAGCTTAAAAATAAGCATGTTTGCTCACTTTAGGTCCCCTTGCCCTCTTCATTCATGTTCTAATCAGAATGATAAACAAGTACCATTTGAAGGCCAACATTATCAGTCTACGAAGAGGTTACTTCTGTTCTAGCACAGATACAGGGAACTTTTTATCAATAGCATCCAGGAAGGTATGCAGCCTGTAGTATTAATGCAGGACTATATGTAAAAGGTACATGTAACCCAGAATAGACAGAACTCACCTTTGCTGCCTCACAGAACGCAAACGTGCTCAAGCATGGATAGAGGAGACCATTTGGGAGGAAGATGAAAGTTACATATACCATAGCATGGATAGTGGATGCAGATTAGAAGCTAGCAGGAAGGTGTCTGTATCCAGACAGACTGAGATTATAAGTGCGACACGGTTTTCAAATAGCGTTGCCATTAGGGATCAAGTGCCTGTGGTGTGCAACATATCAATGCTCACTATTATAATTGATGGAACACTATAGCCACTGAAATCATGAGTGAGGCTGTTTTGAAGATCATACCCTGAGAAGGAAATCACTCTGAAGGGCTGACAATTTTGAGAGGTTTAGGGCCTGGAAATTTCGAGAGGCTAGGCAATACGAGATTCCATTAGATGCCCAGCATTACACACACTGGTTAAGGGGTGAATCTGGGATTTGTGCCAACTCTGCAATTTCTGCATTTGAACACTTTCATTACCAGTTCTTACCATGAACAAAAATAACCGCATTTTATAAAACTGACTTGGAAAAGTACACCGAACACAGTACCAAACATGACAATTTAAAAAAAAAACAAATAGTATAGATGGGTGTAACACAGAATGATTATATTTTGTATTTATTTATTTATATTGCGTATTTAACCCAGAGGTAGCAAGGTGCAGAGGCATCAAGAGGATTGCAAAGCTTGGTTACATACAGAGGAATGAGGTCCAGCTGTGGTTACAGTGCTGGACGCGTCAAAAAGAAACAATGCACGCCGAAGAGGCACAAGTTACAGCGATATACAATGTAAGCAATACTATATACAAGATGCCGGTTGTCTCATGAAAGGTATCTACGCCCAGCAGTTGACAACCAAAATGTACATATTTACAATCGTAGTGGTGTGGAGTTTCAGGGCAGCAAGAGAGCAAGCGGTCGTTATGTGTCGTGAGCCTTGAGCCAATGGATGGTCTTAGATCTGAATTGGCGGTAGGGGAGGTCCTCCATGCAAGGAGGTGGAAGGGAGTTCCAGAATTATGCTGCTTTTACAGGAAAGCTGTTCCCTCCAGACATTGTACGTTTAAACCTAGGCACCAGGAGGAGATTGGAGTTGGCCATTCTAGCGGGGCGAGAGGAAGTTGGTCTGGTGAATCTAGTGATAAGGAATTGCGGGGCTGCTTGGTGGAGGCATTTGTGAGTCAGGGAAACCGATTTGAGGAATATTTTGTCTTTAGTGGATAGCCAGTTGACTGATATTCTAGAATCAGAAATGTGGGCTTTCTTCGGGATACTGAGGGCCGCTCTTACGGCGTTATTTTTGAAGGATCTGTATTTTGTTGGTAATATATTTGTTGCAGCCTACATATAGTCTGTTGTAATAGTGCAGCTTGGACAGGATCAGCGCCCTAGCTAGGGTGATGCAGTTGGATGGAGAGAGAAAAGGTTTAGCTGCTCTGATGAGTTTGCATGTGTAGGATGTGGCGGAAGCCATAGCATTAACTTGTTTTTTGAAGGTGAGAGTGGAGTCTAGGTAGAACCCGAGGGTTTTGACCTCCTTGGCTAACGTAATCTTATTGTTGTAAATTACGACAGAGGAGTAGTTTTGGTCTAGTTTGCTAAGGTTATGTGAGGACCCTAGAATGAGGAGTTCTGTTTTGTCATCATTCAGGCATAGACTGTATGAGGCCATCCATGCCTGGATGATGAGGTACACTCTATTGACGAAGGCCAAATCCTTGTCATAATCCCCCGTCAACGGGATGAGGATCTGGGTATCATCGGCACAATTAGTGTAGGTGATACCCAGACCATCTAGATCATCAAAAAGGGGCTTTGTGAATATGTTGTACAATGTCGGGGAGACGCATGATCCCTGAGGCACGCCACAGGTGATGGGCGTTGGGTCGGCTGCTGCTAGTAGGGAGAAGACTCTCATTGTGCGGTTATTTAGAAAGGATTGGATCCAGTCAGTTGCCTCTTGAGAGAAGTGGGCTGCTTTTTGAAGGTGGTCGCATAAGATCTTGTGGTCGACCAGGTCGAAGGCAGCTGAGAGATCAAGAAGTAGCAGTAGTGCAGTCATTCCCTGATCTCTCAGCTCATCTATCTGTGCCTTAAGATCTATGAGTGCAGTTTCGGTACCATGTTGAGGCCTGAAGCCCGATTGTCTGACTCCTAAGAGATGGAAGTGCTTGAGGTAATGTTGGATTTGTTGGTATGCTATTTTGTCGAGGATTTTAAGAAGGAACGGTACTGTAGTGATGGGCCGGTAATTAGTGGGAGTAGAGGGGTCTAGATTCGGTTTTCTGAGCAGGGGGAGGACCCATGATTGTTTCAAATTGTTAGGTACGGTGCCTGATGTGAATGACACATTTATTAGTTTGGTAATAAATGGTGCGAGATCACGAGCCTCGTCCTTAATCAATTGTGCAAGGCATAGGTTCCCGTGGCAGTTCGATGGTTTGAGAGTGAGAATGACATTTTCTACCTCTTTGGTAGCTACTCTGTGGAAGTTAAAGTGGGGATTGTGCGCAGGGGGGTGCGTCTGAGTAGGGTGAGTCTTTTTAGGGATGAGGCTACTAGGTTTAGTAGAAGAGAGAAGGGAATCTTTTTTAATGTTTATCTTTGTCTTGAGGGAGGAGATTTTGTTGGCTAAGGCATTTTGTATACCCGTGCATCAGTTTTTATCCTTGAGGCACAAATCAGAAGCTTGCATAGGAGATTCAACCTCTTTTATTATAGTAAAGAGCTCTCGGTGTTAGATTTGGCTTGTAGGATTCGAGTGCTGTAGGATATTTGTTTGGCCAGGATAATTTCTTTTTTATATTGGGAGGCTAGTCTACTCAGGTTTTTCTTATTTTTTTCTGAGGAATGTGATCTCCACATTTTTTCACAGTGTTGCTTTTCCTGTCTGAGGTCTTTAAGATGGGGAAAGAACCAAGAGTTGATATGTTTTCTAGGTTTGCTCTTTTTCAGCTGCAATGGGGCTATGACATCAAGAGATGAGAGCATGACTTTATTATATATGTCTACCATCATAAAGGGAACTGTGTGGTCCGGGATGGCGTTCAAGGTCGGTACGATCAATGGGATCAGATTTTCAGGGGTAATGTTCTTTTTATTTCTAGTCTGGACAGCTGGAGCTATACTGTCAATTTGCTTCATTCTCTCCATCAAGAGAAGTATATAAGTACCAGCATACCATCAGTGTGATTTAACAGATCAATCTGGGTTTGTCTTTTGTTTTTTAAAGCTTTACATACTTCCAAAACGCTGGCTTGTAAAATTGTCATTTATAAACGTGCAGAAAAAACTGACTTTTACAAACATGCAAAGTGTTTTTTGTGTCAAATGAGCAGACTTTAAAATATGCTTGCCGAGTCCTGCACCATCTGGTCCACTCCCTTCTGTCTACCACCCTTACACTCAAATGGCCTACATAAGAAGAAAGATCAACTAATGGCCTTAAGGATGCCACCAGCATTCAAGAAGGCAAATTTCACAGAAGACAGTACAGTAATGTATGAGATATTAGAGGATTTGACCAGGATCACTGTATTGTCTGCTGGCAAATCAAAATACAAGCATGAATGCTTTGGTTCCAAATTTGGATACTTATTCATCTCTCGGTCTAACAGTTTATGCTCATCGTTGGAGGTGATTGCCTAGGTTTTACAACACCCCATCTGAACAAACCAATTTCTAGACCTTCACCATAAGGATAACATGTTCGTTTGTATTGCAACTCCTATCTGGTGCAGGTACATTGCTGAAAATAGCACCTGTTGTGCTGCAAGACCAAGTACATATGCAGGCAGGTTTATAAACTTCAGACATAGGAAAGGCTCAGCCAGCCTTACAGGAATGTGCTATTCTAATCTTGCATAGGAACACATATCTCCACAATGTGTGCTTAACACACGAGCTAACATCTCAACCATTGTGGCACTCAAGTTACCAATATTCATTTCAAATTTGGCTATTGCACATGATCAATATAATTGCCATAGGAAGGAAAGAATGCTACAGGAGTTGTGCCTCAAGGAACACACAAACTATACATACCACAGTGAACACAAAAAGCATTACATGACGAATTGATCGAGGCAGAATGTACTTGCCAAAACAGACAGGCAATAGGTTTAGAGCCTCAGCAACATGCCATAAAATATCATGATGTGTGCTATTTAAGTCTTGTGAACAAAGGGGTCTTACTTCTTTAGATCAGGCAGCCTTGTGTGGCCCCCTCCAAGGTGGGGGCCCTGGGCAAGTGCCCCTTTTGCCCTCCCATAAAAACATCTCTGGGTGGGGGTGTTCCTGCCGTGTCACAAGCATGCTAGAAAATATTTGGTCTTGGCACTTCTTTTCTCACAAAGGAAGCACTGACCAGCACTCATGAGGGTGGAGGTCTGTGGTCAGCATGATATGATATGATAGGTTATTTATAACGTGCTTAATACCCAGAGGTTTCTAAGCGCGGACCCAGGGATCCAACCTGTGGTGCTCCGTGTTGTCTTGCTTCCAAGGCGAGCACATTGCCCATAAGCTATCCTCTCGAGATATGGTGATTTCTTTTGTGGGCACTGCAATTCAGCCTGGGTTCTCCTTCAGTACCTGGCCTGTGAAATGGAAGGCCCGGTACAGAGGAAAAGCCACAGGTTGCACACATCCCATAACGCATCCCTTTCAGAATGAATGATGAATTATGAAATGTGATTTCAATTCTTTGGAATGTTCCAAAAATGCACATTCTGCATCAGCGCATGTGAGATGAAACCTTCTGTGCCAAAGGCTTTTGCACAGGCAACATCACTATAATGAATTTGCCACATGAAAAATGCGTGTTTGTTTGCCACTTGTTTGCATCCTTAGCACAGTGTGAATATGTATTTGTGAATTGCAGATTGTCATAGCCATTCAGGTTTAATACGATGCACATTATCACATTAAATACTGATTATGTTGAATCACAAGCAAAGGTGGAAAGAAGGACTTGCACCTGGTGGCAAAGGTTCATATCTACTAAGGGCGAGAGATGTTGCAATCCATTTCGACCGTTTAGTAACATTATGAAGCCAATTTATAAATACATTATGGGGCCGACTAATATAAAAAGAGCTTAGTCCGTGCTAACTACTTTGCGCTATACAAATCATTTTGTATACAAAAAGTTTAGAGCTGGGCGCTGTTTCATGGATTCCAAAGCACAAAGTAATCTGCAGTGCAAAGAATAACCCTTTAAAACCCTATCCTATTTCTTTTCTTCCCATCTACTGACCTCCTGGCCTTCTTGGATCCTTTCGTGCTGATATTGATCATCTTCTTCCCTATATTCTTCCTACCTTCACCCCTTTAATTCTGCTGGGTGATTTCCATTTTCACCTTGCGTTGACACACTCCACTCTCCCTCTTCTCTCAATTCTTGACTCTCATTTTATCCAGCCCCTCTCTACCGCTCCATCGCATATTTCCGGTTCCTGTCTTGATCTTAACTTTAATTCGTCCTTCTTGGCTTCCTCTGTGTCCTCTTGCCCAGTCTATCTATCTGATCGCTATCTTCTTTCTGTGACATTGTTTCCTCAATTTTGCTCACGTTCCTCTGTTTTCTCTCCTATGTCATCATTTTATTGATGTGATTTATGTAACTTTAACTCCTCACTCTTTACCTACACTTGTACCGTGGTCCTTCCTCCAGATTCCACTTTCTCGTCCCTAACACCTGACATGGCTGTTTCTTCCATCTCCTCATCTCTTTCTTCCTCTCTTGACTGTCTTTAGCCCTTATCGCATTTCCATCCAACTCGCAAACCTTCTCGACCATGGCTCTCCTCTCATCTCTGTTCCATGTGAGGATTCCTCCGTCGTCTTGAAAGACGCTGGCTCAATTCCAAATCTACAGCGGATCATTCCTCATACTTTTTTTATCATATTCTTTATGATGATTGTTTATTCTCTGCTAAACGTCTCTACGTTTCTGATCTCCTACACACTCAGTCTGCCCACCCTATGCGACTTTTTCAAATTCTTTCTTGGCTTCTGCTTCCTCATACCCTTCATTACTCTACGAACTCTACTTTGTCAGCCTCTGACTTTGCCCAATTCTTCTCCTCTAAGGTTGCTTCTCTTCACAGCGACATTGAAGCTTCCAATTAATCTGAAGTTGTGACTTCTTTTAGCCCTACAGACCAGGAGCAGTACAAACCTTGCCCAGGGTGGATGAAGACCCTCAGGCTGCAATGAAGGAGATCTCAATTGACAGTATTGATTAAAGCACCAAGAAACAAAGCTTCTGACGTCGCTAGAGACATCACACCATAGCCTTATTAGACAAGAAGCACACGTGCCATCCGCACATTGGAACATAACACGCAATCGAATACATGAAGAACACACGCATAACAGTTCTATAAGCTAGAGGACTGATATATATATATATATATATATATATATATATATATATATATATATATATACACACTGGGCATCATTACAACTCCGGCGGTAGCCGTGCTGCTAGAAACAGCAGGCTGCCACCAGAGTTGTCATTTTCTCCGGTGCCTGACTTCACGGAAACACTGGGGCATTACAGCCCGGCAGTCCGTGAAGTCAGGTGCCGGGAAAATGTAAATCCCCATTCCCTTTGAGTCCCACAGGACTCAAAGGGAATGGGTACAAAGGAAGCACTGGCACCGTTAATAATGGTGCTGGTGCTTCCAAAGAAGTCTGCAAGCGGGTGCGGTACCGCCCGCCAGGTCTGAATTGGCGGGAGGGACAGCACCTACTTGCAGACTTATACTGTGCCGGTCCGGTAACAACGGTGCTGGTAGGCTTACTGGCACCATTGTTACTGGACCGGCACACTTGTAATGAGGCCCACAGTCATTGCTTTACTGTTTTGTCATTAGCCTAACACAGCCACACAGAAACCGCAAGGAGCCAGAGATCCTGAATTAAGTTTGCAGATTCTTATATGCAATTAACACTATGGAACTGCAGGAGCACCTTTGGGACCTGACAGTCCATTGTGACCAACATATGGAGAATATAGAATAGCACAAACATGTAGAAGCCATGGTATGGCTTATGAAAATGACAGCAGGCCCAGACCTTCTGCAAGAGCTGAGGTGAATTCAGGCTGAACCAAAGAGCAAGCGTGTGAGACAGGACCTGCTGTCAAGGACACCTGATATGAGTGACATTCCATTCCTTGAACAACAGAAGCCCCAGCAGCAATAAATGTGAATACATCTTCATACTTCAGAGTAATTCGGGGATGCAGAGCTCAAAATTACGGTCTCCAAACACGTAACTCAGCTGACGCTGATGATGAACCGAAACCAGAAGTTGGGAAAGAGGAGCGATCTCACGCCACCAGGCAGTGGCTTGGAACAAAGATGTTACATCAAGAGATAAGTGTTGCACAATGTGAATGGACACTCTCATTGACTAGGGTGGTACACACAAGTTACAATGCAGACACATAGTCGTTCTTATATCTTGAGAAGGTACATCGAGAGCTGAAAATAATTTTTGATCCCAGGCCTTGGGATGTCTGCTCTAGCTAACCACAGTTCAGGATCCTAGGGGTGGGTAGCAATGAGCGTGAACCTGTAAGAGGATTCAATTCAACCCTATAGCTAAGTCAATGCCTAGTCTGGGATACTGAATGGAAACCCTTATTGATATATCTTTATGTCCAGTTCATGAGTTCTGGATGACTACCCCTATATAACACCCCTCTCTTAGAATCCCCCTGACCCCACTGAGCCAAGAAGTAGTTCTGTTTTGCAAGTTTAAAAGGTTTATTTGAAAAAAAAATTAACAGTATATATATGTATATCACACTTTTATAATGAATTAATAATTAATATCACACTTAAAACATGAGCAGTGATCAACAGTGAATAATGTCCTGCTAGTAAACTGATTTGGTTACCCAGGAGTAGTATAAGGATGAGGTAGCACACTTGTGAATAGGAACAGAAGAATAAGGTGGTAGAGAATGCTTTATATAAGTTCAGATGGATGCAATGTTGAATGAAAATGCAGTACAGAAAATACTCAATATGATTTCAACAAAACAATGTAATCACTTTTCTCTGGCAATCCACTCCCCCCCCTTATGCAATGTAAGGAAATGAAGAGTAGCACCCAGTTCTCAGACATGCAATCAAATGTAATTCAGTTCACCCCAGCAAGCTTAGACTACGGATAGAAGTTGAAACACAGGCCCAAAATGCTTTTATATGTGCTGGCAATGAAGTGAGGAATATGCTGAAAATGGTTTTAATTCCCTTTAGGAGGTTCAGGGTGAGTGAAAGATACTTGGGATGAGCTCAGGCTCCCTTTAACAATGCTCTAGGAGTAACTAGCAGGTTAAACGAATTTTTGGCAAAGGAAAGCAAGGAAGCTGCTGTTTTCACACGTGGCTGGATTTTTAACCAAATCGCGAATCGTGGCAAAATTCGCGAATGCGTGAATCACGATTATGGCAAAAGTATAAGGAGTAGGAAAGTTAAACCAAGTTTCTAGCCCAAACTGTTCCAAAGATATGAACGATTTTGTAAAGGTCGTTTTTCGAATTTAAAGTAACTCAAATTGACAGGTGACAGCTTTTAAAAATGACAGGTGACAGCTATGCGGCTGCAGAATTGACAAGTGACAGTTAGGAGGCAGTTCTACTTAGATTAAATAGATTGAATTATATCACTGGAAACTAAGAGATTTGGTTTCACACCGTCCTAGCTGTACTCACAATGTATTTGGAAGGTCTAGGTCTCACGGATTGGGTCAAGATGGCTTCGGTTCTGGTTTCGTCCCGGACGGTCTCTGCGCACAGCGTCTGGTCTCTGCTCTGCTGGTCTGGTCTGACACTGCTCCTGGCCCGGCTCCTGGATCTCTGGGTACAGCGTTTGTGCACAGCTCCTAGATCTTTCTGCACAGCTTTCTCTGGACACAGCGCTGATCTGCACGGCTCCTGGATGCTGCTACCGCTGTTAGGTTTGCTGGATGCTGAGGCCTGCTGAGAAGAGTTCTCAGTTTGTGTGTTTATGCCCTTGCTTTGAATTCTGAATCAAGTTCTTTGGAGTTTTAAAGTCTAAGTGTTGGATCTGGTATCTTCTGGATGTTGTGTGGTCCGGCAGAGCGCGTTGCAGCAACTGGATTTGAATCTCTACCTGTCCCAGCAGTCTCTTTTTTTGTGTTTTGAAAATGGGTGTGTGCCTGGGCCTAGCAAAGCCTACATCTCTCTAGTTGTCATTGGCCCAATTCTCCCCTCTCCCATGATTGGGGGAAGGAAATGTGAGTCAGAGTGATGCTGTAGGTTTTATGGGTCAGAGGATCCTCCCCTGGTCAGTTTGCCCACAAATCTATATTTGATTCAAATACATATTACACAGATACACAGTTGTTTAAAATTACATGCACCCATCACATATCACATGAGATATACTCTGTTCAAACTCTGCTCTTCCTGGGGGCTTGCATTCAGAAATGGAAACATTTTGCACTTTTTAACTGATTTTGCAATATCGGACATTTACCCAAATTTACACACATGTGTGCAAGGAGTGTGGACATTAATTGATGAAGTGTCAGATTTTTAACATGCAGACATTTGGAGTGAAACCCTATTTTCCGCTGGCAACCCCCCAGATCATACCACCAGGTCCTAAAACCTCTTAAAATGTGGGCAGAAAAATCACAAGAATTATGGTATCATTTAGATAATTTTGACAAGTCCGCACCATGAGTTATACATCTTTCTTAAAATCATATTCTGGCCAACAGGGGTGTGTCTTCCCAGGTCACATGGTGGAGAAACCAGTCTATCCACTTTCTTTAAGCTCAGCCTGTCCTCAGAGGGGCTGCCCCTCCCCGTTTCTGCCAAGAGGAAGCCACTTTTACGATGCCCCCAATATAACTTCTGCCTGAGTCAAGGAAGGGCTTTGTTCAAAAGGAAGCCATTTACGATCCCCCCAATAACCCATCTGCCTGGGCCCAGGACAGGCCTTTGTTCAACTCCCTGTAGCTGCTCCACCCCTAATCTAATCAGAGAGGTGACAACTCCTTTTGGCAAGGGGAAGAGTGGCTGAGCAGGTTTTAACTCCTGTAGGGTAGATGTCAGGCAGAATTCAGTTTCATTAAGCCAGGTTTCAGGTAAAATGTCACTTTTTGTCCCCCTGTTTAAGTCTATTACGATTTTTACATACACATTAAATAATTACTTCCTTCAAGTCATTTCAGAGTATAGTTTTACATTGTATCCACCTCTTAGCAAGTCTTTCCTTGGTCTGGTTTTGTTTCATTTGTTCAGTTTTACACAAAAGTCTGGTGGTTTTAAAACGCCGGCTTTCTGATAGTGGTGAGTACTGGTAATGCAACCATTTTTGGGATTTAAGATAATGAATTCCCCACAGTTCTAGGTTGCTTTTGGCAATCAGCATTGCCATTCCCAATGGTTTCAGGCTACTGTGTGGGTTGCCCAATGGTGATTTTAGGCAGTGCCCTCCCGTGCTCACAACATAGGCAAAAATGGGTGGTAGCCTATTCTTCATGCATTTCCCTGTGCATTTTCTGGGAAGTTCTGGCCATCATGATGTTTTCCATGCCAGTACTGCACAGTTTTCCTATTCGGGCGTGCATGTGGGCTTTTTGGCCATCTTGGATTTTCTAAGCCCACAGCACCAAATGTTGCAGCATGACTCAAACGTGGGTCAGGACACCCAACAAACCAATGGTAACAGTGTTTAGTAACAGTGATTTTGAGATGAGCAAGGCCAGACTCCTGACAAGAGAGAGCCAGTGAATTTACATGTATATGGTCCACTATAGATGGACTACCACTCAGTGCCCAATCCAGTAGATTGATACGTTTTCTGGAGAGGGGCCCACATTGTGACATCACTATGATGCAATGTTGATACAAAACTGGCCTGCGAGCCAGGGAACTTTGAGAATGGTCTTGGATTTCCGCTATCCTTGAACTGATCCCTGTTGGTTTTGGCTGTAATAAACCGCAGTTTGAACTTGCTGTCTGGCTGGACCTGCGTTCCTTTTGAGGGGAAGGTGGTGGGCCTTTCAAGAGATTGAGCCTGTGAACTCCTAGTAGCCCTACCCGGGAGAGGATGGTTGGCAGCACCAGCCCGGCACCAAGCCGACTCCTTCGCCGCAGAACCAGAAAGGCTGTGGGACCCTTGCATATTTCAAGAAAGACGGGAATACGTGTGCCCATTTAATAGTCATCGGGAGCCATCTTAAAATCATCCTGCCCGAGATCGGAGAGTTGTCCAAGGAAGACCAGGACGGGGAGGGGAGAGTATTGGTCCAGACTGACAGCAATGGTGGGTGTGAGGGAGGGTATTGAGTGTTGTGAAGTATTGTTGGATATTGTCAAGTGTTGTTTAGTAGTGTCATAGTAGTATCTAGCACTGTTGTAGTCAGTGGGGACTGGAACGGAGGTAGTAGTCCTTCTTCTGTGTTTAGGGCATATTCGGTCTTCGAGGTGAAAGGTCCCGATGAGCAGTATAGACTAATAGCCGAAAAGACTTGTATGACCGACGTTTTGTAACTAAGGTATTCCTGTGAGTTGGGCGTTTTAACTCTTGTCATAGATGATGGTATTCCCATGAGGGTTAGCTAAAGCTAGCCTAGATTGCAGAAGGTGAACTGACTAGTTAAATCTCCTGGAGAGAGGCATTTCACATGTTAGGCAATGCAACAGGTGCAGTTCGATCACAAGAGATTGTTGGTATACTCTGCCAGTAGAGCAGGAAGACAGCTGAGGGGGTTT
Organism: Ambystoma mexicanum; assembly: GCF_040938575.1. NCBI lineage: Eukaryota > Metazoa > Chordata > Amphibia > Caudata > Ambystomatidae > Ambystoma > Ambystoma mexicanum. Next base: position 192,929,867 of record NC_090939.1, read on the forward strand.
TGTGTGGGGTTGGGAGTAACGGGCTATTATTGTGTGCTCGCGAAATTCAGTATACCTATGTTGTGTTGGTAGCTTGGTGACCTCATCCTTAGGTTTTGCACATAGGACACAGAGAGCTTGGGCCAGTGAGGAGCTAGTGTTGATCATTTGGGATTGGCAGACGAGGTGAACCAGTGGCAGTGAACAGAAGGTGCATGCGCAGGATTGTGGGTGTGTGTCTGAGGAGGCAGCGGTTGTGAAGGACGGGCTATGCGCGGAGCCTGCGTGACAAGGTGCAGAGCCAGAGAGGCTGATAGAAATTGGAACATAGCATTGCATTGGGGTTTTCTATCCCTAACAAGTGGATTATAGAAACCCTCGACTTGAGGTCAGGTAAGAGGTATTGCAATGCATCAAGGTAACCAAGGGAGAGTTACTCCCCTTCAGCATTTGTGTAAGACACTTCCACCATATAGAGAACATCTGTAAATATAGTATACAATGGTCCAAAAGTTCAGAAGGTAAATTAACAAAATCATGGCCACCTTGTGGAAGTTTCTACAAGGACGTGCAGCAATCGCTATTGACACACATACTGTTACGCTCACCTGGTATCCACAGGGACACCACCCAGCCAGGTTACTCGCTGGTATGCTTCTCAGCTTTGCCCTGATGTGGTCTGCGGGGAAGGTTCTGCCTTGTGGTAGAATTAGGCGTGCTCTCCGTCCTGCCTTCTTTGCAGGGGCGCGTTGTCTTTCATGGGCCAGTGCTGTCCAGTTACTTCACTGACGCCGGCCTGTTTGATATTGTTCAGGTAGGCCTTATTGCTGTTCTTTAGTTTTGTTGCTATCCTGCATGCCTTTCTTTGTTTAAAATGTCTCTTTTTTCTCCCTTATGTATGCAGAGCTTCAGCGCGGCAAACTGGCTTGGTTGAGCCCCGCTGGTAAATGATGGCGCATTAAGAGCGCTATGATGCGGTAAGTAAGCGCTACGCACATCGCTGCAAAGTCTTGCCTTTGCTAACCTGTGTTTTCCTTCCTTGTAGGTCGCAGTGTTCTTCAGCGCTAGTGGAATGTCCGGAGTGTTGCCAGCCGAGAGGCGACCATCCAGGTAAGCCTTTTGAGCAGTTCGTAATTTGTAAATGTCTCTACTGCTTTCTTTAATGTTGCCTCTACATTCCTCTTTCAGGTCGTTCTGTCTGAGAGGCGTGCAGATTAGAGGAAGCTGTTCTCAGTAGCTGCGAGTGTTTAAAGATGAAGACTTCAGGTAAGATGCTGCTGCTAATGATGTTCCTTTTGTCTCCTTGCAGGTTCTGCTTCTCCGAGGTTTGAGGGAATAGCTGGACACAGTGAGCGTCACGTTGCAAGCTGCAAAGTAATGCAAAGCGTGTTGTCTTACTCGGGTGTGGTTTAAATAGCCCCAACAAAATAGTCCATGTAAAGTAGTCCCTAGGCTACCACACCCAAAACACTAGACCGCATAGCTTGGTTCTTCAAGCTATGTGGATGCCTCCATGTTGGCTGACAATACAATAAAGTAGTTCCCAAGCACATTGTTTTTCATGGTGTATGAGCCTGGTGCCATAGGCGCTAGGACTGGCCCCATGAGGGCTTTTGAAGAGGATGCCAGGCTCTAGAGGCCCGAGTCCCGACTCCACCTGGCCAATGGGTTTGCCAGAGGGGGTTTTGGGCGAGGGTCGTGACACATACATAAAGAGCCATAATGGCAATAAGGACGCAGGCAGAGTTGGATAAGGAAAGGAAGAAGTGCAAGGAGGACAGGGGACCTGTCCCAGATAGAACAAATTGACAAGGCAGGAGCACGACAGAGGAGAATGGAGCAGGTCTAGGGGGTTGGAAAGGAGGCAGCATGTACAATTTAGTAGACATTGATCTTTGCACCAAATCTAACGCAGACTCGACATTGAGAAGACAACAGTTTTGCTGATGATTTTTGCAGTAACATGCACACAGGATCCCCCAATAACGACAAACACAGTGGGGACAAGCGGGAGGAGTAAGACAGGTCACAGTACACAGGGACAGACAAGTGGATGTCATGGGGAGATAGGACCCACGGACAGGGACATGGAGGGGCTGATTCAGAGAAGCAGGCACAGCAGACAGACGACATGTGCACTACATACAACACATACGTCAATAGATTAAGGGATCTACCAGGACATAGTAGGGGGGAGACAGCAATAGCTTGATCAAGAGAGCGACTGTCTAGAACTTATAGCGATAACTGAATGGGCCCATGTTGGAACAAGCAGACATATGTACCAACATTGAGGACGAAAGAGGGCTCCAACAAATTAGATTGTATCAGTGGACACCGGAAGAGAGGGCGGCATATTCACAGATGCTGTTATTAGAGAGAGGGGGGTCAAGACCTAAGTACATGCCATGGAAACACGCAGACAAGGAGAATGTTAAATGCAAGGAAGTGGATTTACGAGATGGAGAATGTGACAGCTGGTCACAGATTAGCAGTGGGTGATGTAAAGGGACTATTGGTATCTTTACTAGGAGACGCTGCTGATGATGTCTGGAAGAGGGCAGGGTTCCCAGGGGTGACGACATAGAACACAAAGCATGACGGGGCACCATTCGCAAACTGCAGGGCAGCAGTAAGGCAAGAATTGTGAACATAATACCCAGACACGTCAGACAATGGGCAATTACATCACGCAAAATGAGGGAAGATGAAGACCCCGTTCAGTAGATTCAGGAGATTCAGGAGCTTTGGCGCCTCCAAACTCAAGAGCCTTGGGACACAACAATAGCAATATTTTATCAAATTTTGGTGCAAGGGCTACCAGAGCCCATATAGAAGAGTTTGAAGAAATTGGTGGGGGATGGAAGCGAAAGATTGGCCAGAAATTCAGCTCACAATAGTGCATCATTGTAGGCTGTGGCAGGAGAAAGTTAAATGAAAAGCAGAGGAAAGGAAGGCAGATGAGGCCAAATTAGTGCAGCGGAAGTTATCAAAGTATGCAATGGATGGGGCGGTCATAACCAGACCCACCCCGCAGACTCAACAACAGTATCCACAACCACAACAGTTTGTGTCAACCATGGGAGGAGGATATATGGGACGGGGCAGCCCACAGCAGGAATTCCAAGAAAGGGGAGGCTTACCGAGGGAGTGTGGCTTCGGGCCACAGATGCACCACAACCAAGGGGGATTTTCAGGAGGGTTTCAAGGGTATCGACAGCAGATGCAGCAGAACCCAGGGACTTTTCAGGGGGTTTCACAGGACAAGGGAGGGAGCCACCACAGTGCTGGACCTGCGGGCAGCTTGGACATATTTCAAGAGCATGCCACTTTAGAAGGGCACAACAGAATTGGGGAGAATCAGGCCAGCAACCATATCAAGGGCGACAAGGAGATCATTATATGCAGGATCAACAGCCACAAGGACAGATGCAAGGCACATATCAGCAGATGCCACAACCACAAACACAAACACAGCCATAGGGACAGACAAAAGCACCACAAAGGGTGGCACCAATACCCCAGTATTTACAATTACCACATAGAGTGAACACACAACAGCTAGTACAAACACAGAGTAATGACACACAAGAGCCCATGGGCACAATGGCGACCATAACAGTCTGACGACTGGGCGGAGTCACCATGGTGGTGAACAACCCCTTAACTGGAAATGGATTATCTATGTACCCCAATAGGACACCCCACAGACGAACTTGATGTGTCCAATCCTGTTATCACAAAGAACCCTGCGGTGGGACCTCACATAGGGGTGGTGATAGGTGACAAAACATTTTCCTTTTTTGTTGACACTGGGATGACTAGGTCATTTATTATGGAAGGAGCATTTAAGTTGTCAGGTGATGCCATGAACACTCAAGGATTCTCTTGGACTCGAGAAGTGGTTCCTTTTACTGATAATATCTCCTTATCTATAGGAGAGCACAACTTGTCACTATCTTTACTTTACTCTCAACAGACACCTGTAAACATATTGGCACAAGACATCATGAACAGACTAAACATGACCTTTTCATTCACAGACAAAGGCATAGCATGCTCAACACCAGGTATAAACAGATGGTCCAGGCATATTGTGGACTTACGTTACAGAGGGGGTGCCTGTGGACCCAGAGATGTATCAGTATGGGACAAACATTGCCATTGCATAGATGCCAGGCATCGGTGGGAAGGTATGGTGAGTACCAAAGGAATACTTATTCAGGCCAGAAACATCATTTGACGAGCCAGAGGGAACAATAGTGTCCATTGAGATAGAGGCAGTGTTGGCAAGAAAGGATTGGATTGCAGTGAATGCAGTAGATGATACAGGGAGGGCATGGAGAACAATAATTGCAGTTGCAGAAGGGTGCAGGCGGACAACAGTGACATGATGACGAGCTTTTCAGAGAAGAGAGACTGGAAGGGGAGATGGTATTTGAAATTAGTGTAACCTTTTGGTTACAGATTCATTACAGAGAGGTGCCACAGGGAATGGCTCTGGAAGTGCCACCCCCATTCTGGGAGGAGGACATGGCAAAGGTACCAGACAGTTTATGGACCACAAGTCCTTATGACGTGGGGTGCACAAAAAGCATAGGGGGAGTCAAGATCAAACTGAAACCAGGGGTAATTTTGCTAAGAGTAAAACAGTATTCCCTAACCTAGGAGGCAGATGAATACATTTATGAGACAATTGGCACCCTCATTGTGAGAGGCATTCTGGTACCATCAGAATCTCCATGTAACACAGCAGTGTACCCCGTGTGCAAAGCCAACAGGGGTCATGGCCTTTTATCCAGAGTTTAAGACCTCTTAACCACATTGTAGAAGCAGAGTACCCAGTAGCAGCCAATCCAGCAACCATTTTGTGTGGCATCCTAGTGGAAACCACATGTTTCACAGTTATTGATTTAAAGAATGCATTCTTTTCAGTGCCACTACACCCAAACTTGCAAGATTTAATCAGTTGTATGTACCGAAACCAGAAGTGGAAACATACTCTTTTGCCACAGGGGTACTGCGAGTCACCGTCCATCTTTAACTGAGTAATACAGATGGATCTAAGCAACATACAGACAGAGAGCACAGTCCTACAGTACGTAGATGACATTTTGATTTGCAGCTAGACAGAAGATCGGTGTAGAAAGGACTCAGTGCACATGTTGACAGTGTTAGCTGACAAAGGGTACAAGGTGGACAAGGCCAAATTACAGTATTGTCAGAAGGAGGTGCTATACATTGGACAGATGATATCTTAGGATGGCCGACACATTGCCCCAAAGAAAGCAGAAACAATACACAACACACCGCAGCCCAAGACAGTGAGGGAAATGCAGCAGTTCTTGGGGTTGCACAATTACTGCAGAGCATGGGTTTTCGACAACAGCACATACACAAGGCCACTATTGACTGCACTGAAAGAAGCTCATAGAGGGACAAAGACACTGACATGGACCACAGACATGACTGAGGCTTTTGAAGAATTGAAGAAAGCAATAAGTACAGCTCCAGTGTTAGGGATCCCATACTACAAAAGGAGTTTTTCCTGTTCACAAACACTGACAATGTAGTAATGAAAGCAGAACTGACATAGAAAACGAGCATGGGCCATACGCCAATCACATACTACAGTGTACAACTCGACCCTGTGATGAGAGGACATTATCCATGCGAACAATCATTGGCTGCAGCAGCCTTCGCAGTGGAAAAGTCATCAGCAGTGCCAATGGGGTGCACCATCGCTCTTTACGTGGAGCATGCCCTCTTTGCAATACTGAATGAGCCAAAGAGCACACTGACTACACAGAGAGCATCAGGCTATGAGGTGATACTATCAAATGTAGGTCTGATGATAGAAAGATTAAAAACTGTAAACCCAGCACTATTTGTGTCAGACGTTCTCAAGGCAGGAGAATATGCACACGACTGCAGAAAGAACATAGCCCTCTGACTAAGAAACTCAGACCACATCTCCACCACCAGGAGGGAAGCCCACTGGCTACCCATAAAAGCCAGAATCATATTTAAATCACTCTGTATCACCCACAAATGTCTCGCTAAGAATGCACCCACATATCTCAACAACACCGTCTCTCTGAATAAGACAGCAAGAGTACTTAGATCCAATAAACAGGCACACCTTTCTGTTCCATGCTATAAATGCTCTAGAGCTGGAGGAAGCACCTTTCCAGTAATGGATCCAAAAATTTGGACCATTCTCCCATTACTTACCAGAAATGAGTCCTCTCACCAATGTTTCAAGAAGTCCCTAAAATCTGGCTATTCAACAAATTCTAGGCCACTGCACCTGTCCCTTTATCTGACTGGCATGTACTGTGAACCCGTTGTTACCAGATGTAAAAGTTCTGTTTGTAACTGTATCCACTGCTGCTATTTGTAAATGATTTTGATTGTAACTGTATCAATTTATGCCAAGATGTTTGTAACATCGCCATGACACCCACGGGTTTGGGCGTATAATAAATGAAATAAATAAATAAATAGAGCTGTTCAGTGAGACATATAAGGTAGAGGAAGACGCACTTGAATGGGGAGACGTGCTGTACATTGACGGTTCATCGACAATTAATCAAACTGGGACTGCAGTGGTGAGACTCAAGGAGGATGGAACAAGTGAGGTGGTTATGAGTGCACGGCTACCATCACATTACTCAGCACAAGCAGCAGAACTTGCGGCTTTCATTTTAGCACTAGAACACAGTACAGAGAAGCATGTGACAATGATTTCTGATTCAGCCTATGTTACATCAACAGTACATTCAGTACTGGCACGATGTAGAGAGTTCAGGAGAGCAGATGGCACCCCAGTGCCTATTGACGACCAACTAATCCCTTCAACAGGCTTTATGGGCTGTTGTAAATCAGCTTCCCTCGTTGCCCCACATTTGAGTCCTGAAAGTACTGGGATGAGGAAGAGGCAACTAAGAGCAATAAACACTCAAACTCCATTTCACCACTTTGTTACTGGGACAAAGAAGGTGCCTGCAGAGATCTGTGCGACTCAGGCATGTCCCTATAACTATGGTCAGGCAAATGTAATTAGGAATCCACACCTGCAACCTGTCAGGTGGTTGCAGGTTTATAAATGGAGAACCAGAGAACAGCAGGGAAAGCAAAAGAGAGACCTGTGGGGGAGAAACCTACAGGAGACCTGTGACGTGAAATGGAGGCCATGGTGTGGCCTGCAAGGAATCCAGGATGCGGGCGGATGCCCCGAGGAGCTGTGGAGTCCAAGGCTGGTTAAGGCCCAAGGCCTATGGGGCTACCACAGATGTGGGTGCCTCAATATTGGAAATCATGTTGCCAATCCTGCCAGCAAACAGGAAAGAAGGGACGCAATCCACATCCGTGTTGGGGAAGTGGAGGCCCCGGCGTGTGCAGGCAAACCCACGGAGTGCAAACAGGGTTCACAGGAAGCAATCCGCCGACAGGAAAAGCAGACTGAAGGCATGAGGAGCCACCAGAGAGGACGTCAAAAGCCAGTGAGTGTGGGGGAGATCACTCAAAGCTGTTGATGTTTATTGAATACCGAATGGAATGAGAACATGAAACAAAGCTGCAATATACATGTTGAAAACCGAACTGAATGAAAACGTGAAACAAGAACAAGTTATACATGTTTAATGTGGGCAAAACCTGCAATGGATGAAAGACAAAAGGGGAAGTTCCCAATTAAACGCAACAGTCATAAAACAGCGCAAGTGTGAAAGAGTGTCACAGAAAGTAGGGCATGAACCAACCCACCGCAATATAGCGAATGAATACAGTGTTAAAATGACAAAGACAGGCACAGAGGTATGTAACACATAATGGCATGGTCAAGAGGCTGTCAAAGAGAAGTCAGGAAAGTGTGAACCTATTTATAAAGCCAAAAGGCCAACAAAGAGAAGTCAAGTAAAGGTGAATATGTACACAGGAGTCAAACAGAAGAACCTGCGTGGGCTAAAGAGCGTAGGGTTCCTGGTTGCGCGACCTGTGATGGGTGCAACGTGTGGTGTGACAACTGCGCATAGACCAGGGAACCCTGAAATGTGAAAGCCAAAGACATTATGAAATATATCCAGAAGAAGCATTACAAGTGAGCTGGTGATGCAAATCAGAAGGAGGGTCAAGTTGGCCTGGATTTGTGTTGATCATTGAAAGACTGAAACAAATATCTGTAGAAGAGGAGCCAAGTACCCCCATCAAATGCTTGGCTCCCATGACGTCTATATGTTAGGAACCAGAAATGATAACATGTGCAGTGGCGGTGCGGATACCTGTACCGCAAAGGATTCCTGAAGACAAGGTAACCATTGAGAAAATCCTATATGCATGCATGAATAAATGGTGCTCTTTTGGATGGGGTTCCGAAAGAAGTATTCCTATGAATGAGAAAAGAAGACTGGTGACGTCATGCAAAGCAGAGCTAACACATCTTCAAAAAACACACGTGATAAGAAGATATAGCTATCCTATAGAAACTGAAGACGTAGCACTGAATTAAAGGCAACATTTCAGGATCAAAAGGAAGATGCTCGTGTGAAGAAGCACCAAAGAAAATGCAAAGTCATTTTACACGTGTACAGAAACGCAAGTAGATGAAGAATTCATAAGGCTGTCTATGTAGTGAATAGATTGCGGCGATGCACCAATGTTTACACACAGGAATGTATAGAAGCTGGATATTCCACAACACACTTTAGCAAGGCTTGAAACCACAGGAGCAGATAGGATCTCAGTGTGGCGCAGTTGGAAATGAACTGATGGCAAGGGAGAAATTTGAGAACGGCTTGGCTGGCCCAGCACCAAGAAGTCGAGGTCACAGTGAGTTGGGCGCCTGTCAAAAGGCTACAATGAATGTGAGAAAAGAACAAACCTCTGTTTGAAGCAAAATGAAAAAACACTGAAGGCATCAAGAGTTCATCATTTAATAGAATTAAATGCAGCAAAAGGCTCGAAAGAGTGGTCTCCAGTCACATGGTCGAGATCAAAATAGCTTTGGGTCAAGCTACACCGCAACCAGAAGACAAGATGATGCCACATTCCCTTCAATTCTCAGGCACAGAAAGCTTCTGCAAGGCCAAGTTCAAAGCTTTAATTGACTGGCAGACTGTAGGAGTGATGATGGAAGTTGGGCTAATTGGTGGGGAGGCACGACTGCATGGAAACTGCTCTCCTGAACATCCATGAGGATCTGCTCTCCAACCTTGACTCTAACATTCCCTCTGTCCTCATCCTTCTCGATCTCTCCTCTGCCTTTGACACAGTCAACCATACCATCCTGCTCAACCATCTCTGTGATGACCTGAGTATCACCGATCAGGCTCTGGCCTGGCTGACCTCTTTCCTCTCTGATTGAACCTCCCAGGTCCAACTACGGTCCTTCCTATCATCTATCTTCCGCTCTACCTGTGGTGTTCCCCAGGGGTCTAACCTCTCACCCTGGCTTTTCAACCAATACCTGGCAACTCTTGCCCACTGTATTGCCATTTTCTACTCAAATTCCCAGTGTTACGCTGATAACACTCAACTCATTTTCAGGCTACCCTCTGTCACCTCCTCTCCCTCTCTCATCTCTGGTTGCCCAATAGCCATTCAAGATTGGTGCACTGCCAAAGATCTTTGTCTGAATGCCAGCAAGATGGAGATCCTCCTCATCGGCACACTATCACCATCCTTTCCCCTCACTCTCTGCCAGCCTCCCTTGACCCTCCTCCTATCCCCACCTGCGAGGCTAAAAACCTTGGGGTCATCTTTGATGCCACACTTTCCTTCTGCGCCCACATCTCTGATGTCTCTCAAAAGTCAAACTTCCTACTGCACCTCCTCAGAGGTACTCTGCCTTTCCTCTCCTTCCCCCAGAAGCTCACTGTCTCCCAAGCACTGGTTCCCTCTAGGTTGGACTATTGTAACAGCCTCTTTCTAAATCTACCTGCCTGTACTCTCCGCCCTCTGCAACTAATCCAGAACAGGACTGCAAGATTGTCCTTGGCCTCAAGCCCTGGGATCGTATCTCTCCAGCTCTGAAATGTCTCCATTGGCTCCTAGTGGATGCAAGGATTACATTTAAAAACCCCTGCATTGTCCACAAGGCTTTCTGAGGCCTTAGTCCAAAATACCTTCAGCTATCCCTTCGCAAATACCTCACCTCTCGAGCTCTTCACTCCTCTACCTCTAACTCCCTCAGGGTCAGTCGTTTTTCAAAGAAACGAGCTGGGGGCAGATCTCTGTCTTTGGCGGGGCCTCCCTCTGGAACAGCCTCCCTGCCACTCTAAAAATTGAGGAGAAACTTCTCTGAGTTCGGAATCACCTCAAGACCTTCCTCTTTGCTTCTGCCTTTGCCCTCCCTCTCACCTGCTCATCTGCTCTCTCTCAGCACTGGTCACCTGGCCACCCTCTGTCCTCTGGGCCCAGATACCTGCTCACCGTGCCACCCTCCCGCACTGCCTCCGGGCCACCCCTTGCACTGGGGTCTTTAACTGTACCCATACAGCCCCCCTCCCCTTTTTGTCTTCCTTCACTTATCAGACCTACCCTGTCTGTTGCCCTAAACCCAGCACTTGCCACTTGCTGGCTGCACTACCATTGTTTGTTGCCTTTATTATTTATTACTTTATTATTTATTATTATTTATCTGTTTCTCCTTTGCTCCGCACTCTCCATTTCTCCCCCCTTCCATGCACTTTTCCCATCTGCCTCTCCCATGCACTTGGGCATTCTCAATGTCACTGAACCTTGTAAGATCATTGTTTTGTTCTCCCCTGTTTCCCTTCCCTTGCCTTGTGGCGCTCTGAAACACTTGTGTATGAGTGCAATAGAAATAAAAAATCAATACAATTCAATTCAAGACCACGCCAAACCTTCATGGACCTGGGATGCAATCCTGCCTGCTGCTAGCGTGGGGGATATTCCAGAAAGGTACAAGCGTGCCAACCAATTGTAGAGGACCACGTATCAAGGTGCCCTATAGTTTGTGTAACCAATTAGTCATTGTGTATTTTAAGACAAAGATGACTCTCACTTGGGATGGGCTTAGTTGCCCACCTGACCTTAGATACCCAATCACAACCCGTGGCTTTATAGAACGCATACTTAGATGTTCCTCTAAGAGCCAACCACCGTTACTCATAGGTTTTTGCAGTTTTCCACATAGCATGACGTCAGTGATGGCGAATTTGTGCTGTAAAAGTTATGTTTTTTACTAAATGTATCGAGATCATGCTGTGCAACGTTGGATGATGTCCGTTGTACTCCCTGTTTTAGATAACTGATATTAAAAAACAACAAAGTTTTGCCAACTTCCTGAGTCATTTTGATTGTTGATGTTTGAGTAACTTTTGCATCCCCATCCACCTCTAAGTATTGCTACCTCATCTTAAAGGACTCTGGTATATGAGTTCACGTGGTAGCAGAGGAGTGATGGTTAAAGTCCAGCCCAGTAAGCTATTAAAGGTCTCGGATTATCTAACGTCCTACACCCTTTAGCTGGAGGACCATGATGCTCCTTGTGGATAGCGTCCAGTAGTAAAAACCTTTCAAGTCACTAGAGACAGGTGGGATGGGTTCCTCTTTCACGGAATTCCCCTCCCAGTTTGTACAGGCAGCTGAGTGGACCGAAGGCTACAGTGGTTGGTTTTAACGAGGAGATGATCCTGAGGGTCAGGAGCTGATAAACGAATGGTGAGTAGATTGAGAAATGTGGCAAAATAATATTGCATGGGGAAAGTGATAACGGGGTAAAGTAACAGAGAGTTGGTTGGGTATTAAGTTAATGACAACGAGCGTCAAAGTAAAGTATATGGACGAGGAGTGATCCATATGAGAGCCTGAGATCCTGCGTTCAGGAACGTCAGACGGATTTGTTTCAAAATCCAAGGGAATATAGTAGGCTACGAACAGATAAATATGTTAAGGGAAAAAATTCAAACTCACTTTCAAGAGTCACTTTAGGGGCAAGGCAGAGAGATATATGTGGGCCGGCCAGTTTGTCTATTTGTATTGTCTGTTATGTATTTTATGTGTGAAGGAAAAAAGTGAGATGTTAGAAAGCGACAAGTAATAGATTGTGTTAGAAGGCGAGAGCAACATTTATTTATTTAGTCATTGAGAGTATTGACTGAATAGGTAGATTGAAGTAAAAAGAAATAAAGAGGTTTGGAGCTTCGATGATTGGTGCATGTTCATATTGTATTGTTTTTCTGGAAGAATATTTTTTGTGTAAAAGAACGGTAAGTATCGACAGTCAGTTGAGACTTGTCACAATGGAGGATGTTACTCTGCTCATAAACCTGTGCAAACAGCTGCCAAAACACACACCCAAACTTAAACAGTACAGTGCAGAATGGGTTAAGAGCATGGCAGATAAAATGTTCATGTCAAGGCCACAAGGGGGATCGTTGTGAAAGGTAGTTTTGCAACACATGACCACATAATTGCATGCTGCGTACACAGGAAAGAAATTGGAAAAGAGTTTAGCTAATTTAGAGCTTTGGAAGATGTACCACGAGGAAAGGGAAGACCCGCCTCCTGAAGACTGGAAGCTTAACCAGTGTAAAGAGGGGGGTGTTGAGCCCTCTGCTCCCCCTACTGCGCCTGAAGTAAATGGCGATATTGAAAAAGATGAAGGAGTGTATCCGCTAGGAGAACTATAAGCAGCAGCAGGATATTACAATCCGACATATGAACCGCCTGCTTATAGCAGTGACAAGAGTCTAGAGAGAGCTCCAGAAAAAGATGTGATCTGTACGGGTCAAAGAGAAACGTGAACAACCAGGTGTGACCCTGTATATAGAAAGAGAAATTAAGAGATGGAAAGGAGAGAAAGATGAAACTGACGAGATAGCACTCATACAGAATGAGTGGATGGGCGGTCAGATATTGCTCAAACTTGATGGAAAGAACATTGAGGAAGTACGGCAAAGGGAAGATCAGGACAAGCAAGATAAAAAAGACAGGGGACGAGAGAAACAATTGAAAGAAGATGAATTTAAAAGAAAGAGTAGACAAAGGCGAGAACAGATGTATAAGAAAGAGCAGTTAAGGAAGGAAGAAAGGGCAGAGGAGCAAAGAACATATGACAATAGGCAGAGAGTGATCGAAGAATGAGACAGATTACAAAGGAAAAGAGAAGAATAGGAAGAACAGAAATTGAGAGAGAAAAGAATGCAAAGACGCAAGGATAAAGAAGTGCGTATGGCAAATGAGAGAAGAGAAGCGAAGAGACAGGAGGAAGAGAGGGTCAGAGAAGAAGCGAAGAGCCGAAGGGCATTTGATGAGGAAATGGAACAAAAAAGAAAACAGAGAGCATGCGACATTGATCGCATTGAAAAAGAGCTAATAGAACCGAATCCAGTAGTAGCCTGGGGGGGACATAGAGGAGTTCTTCCCACCACAAGAACCAATGCCAGGACTTTCTAGGGTAAACATAGAAGAAGATTTTGAGATAGGAAATGTATTTATTTATTTATTTATTTATTACATTTGTTATACGCCCAGACCCGGAGGTAACACGTCGTAGATACAGACAGAGGCAGAATACAATCTTAGTGATGATAAGAACATTAATACAGCAATACAGGTTTACATTATTACATTATGTACATTTATATACATTGCGGGAGTTGCGTTAGTCAGGGGTGCAAGGTATCTGGGATCCACTAGGCCTGGTTAAATAACCACGTCTTAAGTACTTTTTTGAATAGTGGGAAGGACTGTTCATTCTTAATGTTAATGGGTGAGGCATTCCAGTGCCTAGGAGCGAGTACTTTGAAACTGCTGCCTCCTGATTTTTCTCTTTTGTAACGTGGGATTTCGAGGTTTTCACTGTCATTCGATCTGAGTTGTCTGGCATGGGATTTCTTAGTGACTGTGTTGAGCAGGTATTTGGGAGCTTTGTTGGTGATACATTTATGGGCGATGCTGAGGGTTTTGAATAGTATTCTGGCTTTGATGGGAAGCCAGTGATTTTGTCTCCTGATACTAGAGATGTGCTCTGATTTTTTTATGCCAAGTGCAGCACGGAGGGCTTTATTCTGCATGAGTTGGAGTTTGGAGAGGTTGGTGTTGGATGTACCTAGGAAGAGGATGTTACAATAATCAAGTTTTGATAGTATGAGCACTCTTGCTAGTGTAATGCAATTTTCTGGTGTGAGGAATTTGCGACTGAGAGAAATCAGTTTGGCTGTGTAAGAAGTGGAGGATGCTAGGGTTTTTACTTGCTTAGTCATGGTGAGTGTCGCGTCAAGGTAGACCCCTAGTGTCTTTACTTGTTTGAGAACTGGGATAGTAGTGCCATCAATGATGAATGATGAGTATATAGGCTGAAGGGACGCGATTTTGGACGCTGTTCCTATTATGAGTAACACGGTTTTTTCATCATTGAGACACAACTATCATTGGCCATCCAGTTTTGGATTAGTGAGTAGATTTTATTGATAAGCAGGGAGTCTTGCTCATGGTTGCCTGTTAGTGGAATAAGGATCTGTGTGTCATCCGCGAAATTGGTATAGATGACTCCCATTGCACCCAATGCTGTGAAAAGCAGCTTGGTGTAAGCGTTGTATAAAGTCGGGAAAGGTAGGAACCTTGAGGGACGCCTATCAGGACTGGTATGGGAGCTTCTGATTCTTTTCCAATGGCAACTCTTGAAGTCCTATCAGCTAGGAAAGATTTGATCCACTCTTTGGCATTGTTGGATAAGTTGAAGTTGTTGTTTAAGGTGGTGTAGAGTTTGTCATGGTCGACCAGATTGAACGCTGCAGAGATGTCCAGGAGCATTAGCAGGCAGAGTTTGCCTGACTCTCTTGTGGCGTCCATTTGGATCTTCAGGTCAATTAGGGATGTTTCTGTGCCATGATTTGGGCGGAACCCTGACTGTCGGTCCCCTAGTAGTTGATGATGTTCTAAGTGCTTTTGGATTTGGGAGTATGCTATTTTGTCGATGATTTTAAGTAGGAATGGTATGGTGGTTATGGGTCGGTAGTTAGTGAGGATTGATGGGTCCAGGGTTGGTTTTTTGAGGAGGGGTGTGGCCCAGGCTTTTTTGATGCTAGCGGGTACTTTGTTTGTGCTGAAGGAAGCGTTAAAAAATTCAGTGATGACTGGTGATATGGTGTGGGCGCACAGTTTGACTAAATGTGAGGGGAATCGATCTTCTTTACAGTTGGAAGCTTTGAGTTTCATTATAGTGTCTAGTACGTCTTTGTTGGTGAGTGGGGTGAATTGAAAAGGGGTACAGGAGGAAGTAGTGGGTGGGTTGGATTCTATTTTGGGAAGCGTTTTTTTGGCAAGGAGTGTTTTTTTGCTGTCGAAATTTCTTTTGCAGTGTTACAATTTTGGAAGCTAGTACGTCTTGGATTGTGGTGCACCAGGTTTTACTGGAGTTGTAGGGTGCTGTCACTTGACATGGGTTCTCGAGTTCTTTGAGAATGGAGAACAGTTCTTTACAGCTAGAGTTGGCATTAGTTATGCGTGTGTTAAGGGCGTTGGCTTTATGAGCGATTATGGCTGACTTATATTTTTTATTGGCTGTTTTAAAGTCCTGTGCTGATTCACTAGTATTGGTTTTCCTATGTAGGTGCTCAAGTGATCTTTTGGTGCGTCTGAGGGATACTAGTTCTTCATTGAACCAGAAGCAAGATCGTTTGTCGGGTTTCCGGCTTTTGGTGGTGACAGGGGCAAGTGAGTTGATGGTGTGGGTGAGACTTTGTTGGTAACAGTCTGCTAAGTAGTCAGGGTTATTCGTATTGAGGGTCACATTGGCTAGGGCCAGGTGTAAGATGGGTGAGAGGTTGTCTCCCGTGAGTTTTTTAATATTTCTAGATTCAAAGGTTTCAGGTGCCCTGGGGCTGGTGGGGTCTGTGCTTTTATATTCCAGGGTAAAAGTGATGATAGAGTGGTCTGTCCATTCTACTGGGAGGATGGAGTTTATAGTAACTTAAGAGTTGAGGGCTAGGAGCCAGTCTAGCGTTCTGCCTTTGGAATGCGTGGGCTCGTTAATCAGCTGGGTAAAGTTAATTTCTGACCTGGCTGTGTGAAAGGCTGCAGCGTTGGTGTCAGTGGGGTTGTTGTAGCCTAGGTTGATGTCCCCTAGGATAATGAATTTCATATTGGGCTTGATCAGGGGCGTGAGCAGTAGGGGGATGTCTAGGCTGGGGTGGCTGGCTTTGTTAGGTGATCTATATATTACTAGGAAGTTGGTAGTGGTTTTAGGGTTGGGGGAGAATTTCACTAGTAAGAGTTTATAGCCCTGTAACTGCTCCAGAAGGCAAGCTCTGAATTGCAAATTGGTTATGGCTATAAGTGCAACTCCACCTCCTTGGAGGTTGTTGCTATCTGTTCTGAGGATACTGTATCCTGGGGGGGATGTCGATAGCTAGTAGGGGGCCTGCGGCAGAATGCAGCCAGGTTTCCGTGATTACTAGTATGTCAAGTTGTTGGTCCACGATGAGGTCATGGATTTCTATGGCATTTGCACAAAGAGAGCGAGCGTTGTTGAGTACACCTTTGATCATGGGGGTGGGCTCGATTAGAGGTGTGGTTGCTAGGTTGGGAGTCTGAGTCGTATTTTTGATTTCTACGAATGGTTTGGTTTATTTTTTGCAGGATATTTTGGATGGTCTGTATGGAGTTGCTGTAGCTATATTAGTGCCAGTGTCTTTTGTTACGGTAGATGGGGACTCTAGGTGGTTGGAACTGGTTCTAGCTCTGAGCCTATTAAGTCTGTTGAGACCCATGCAAGGTATGGTTTTGTGGTTGGTCTTGTTGTCAATGGAGGATGGTGTAGAGTTCTGCATAGGCATGGAGGGGGTATCAGGATTGGTGGTAATGGTGTTGGCGATATTCTTGTGTGCACTTATGGCGGGAAAAGGGGGAGGGATGGGAGGAATGGTGTGGGGCAGGGGATAGGGTGGTGACGCTGGCAGCCTAGTCTCGCAAGGCCATCATTGAATAATGTAAAGTGGCCTCCTGTGCAGGGCATGGAGTGTGCCATTATACAGAATGGGAACATTGTAATGGTTAGGAGAGTTAGCATTATTGGATGAGGATACATAGAACAATGCTGGTGGTTGGTGGAGTGGTGACAATATAGATCGGTTTTGCTTGACTTAAATTGTTCATGAGAGTTGGCTGGCTTGGTTTGGCTAATTTAGAAAGAGATTGGCAGCCACTGTCAGAATGCCAAATGTTGTGTTTGGGCAGGTTAGAGGCACGGTGTCAACTAATGGGTATCACTCTTTCTCTATGCAGTAAGGGTAAGAAGAGGCACTCTCTGATTAGTGGTGAATGGCAATTTGCAGCATACGCATTTAATACAAAATGGGTAGCACAATCATGGTTTGGGCTGGTGGCAACGGGGTGCTAGTAGCACTTAATGGCACAATGCAGCATGAGCAGTATGGAACACTATGGGCAGCACAATCACGGTTTAGGCAGGGTGCTAGTGCCATTCAAAGGCATTCAAAGGCACAACGTGGCATAAACATTATGGAACACAGTGGGCATCACAATCATGGTTAGGGCTGGTGGCAACAGGGTGCTAGTGGCATTCCAAGGCACAACGTGGCATAAACATTATGGAACACAGTGGGCATCACAATCATGGTTAGGGCTGGTGGGAACAGGGTGCTAGTGGCATTCAAAGGCATTCAAAGGCACAATGTGGCATAAACATTATGGGACACAGTGGGCATCACAATCATGGTTAGGGCTGGTGGCAACAGGGTGCTAGTGGCATTCAAAGGCATTCAAAGGCACAACGTGGCATTAACATTATGGGACACAGTGGGCATCACAGTCATGGTTAGGGCTGGTGGCAACAGGGTGCTAGTGGCATTCAAAGGCCACGATGTGCACCGATGTGCAAGCAATGCACCGATCTCCGATGGATCCCCCTGCATTACGGTAAGCCTGTGGGCTACCGACACCTTTTACATGCCTGCGCGGAAAATTGCAGGAAATCTGGTTTCCATCCACCTAATTTCCATTTACTGCATCCGCCCTATATTCCATGCACCCAACGAAGGAAATCGGGCTGTTTTATTGTCCTTTGCCCACTTTCTGCACGATTTGTGTCCACATAACCACGAGGACCTCCGTTCCAAAATGGCCGCTCCGCTGTGGTAAAGTGCCCCTCACCTGTGCCTGAAGCCTACCCCTGCAAGGCCACTCCTGATTGGTCCAGCCCGCCTACTTCACTGCCTGCCGATTCGCCGGCTGGCGAGGAGCCGGCCCGCCTACTAAGGCACGACTAACAAGGCTCCCCCTGCCCTGAGCCTGCCCAGAACTGCCAGACGCCCACGCCAGAAATCCTGCCGGCTTCGCACTTCTCCCCCCTCCCACCGAAGTTGGACTTATGGACCTTCACTGTCTCTCAGCAGCGCTACCTCATAGCTGACCGTACATTATCGGAGGTAAGCTCTATCTACTGACCGAACCCAACACTTTAAATCCTTTCATCTACTCCTCCCCCTTCATTTTTGTTCGTATTGAATTGCCCATTATTCACAAAGCTTTGAAGCCCCACAATGCCGTGCTTTAGCACCATATGAAAAGACACCTGTAATGTCACTTGCGGCACTACATGCCCGCCTCAACTCTACAGCATATCTAGGTCTGTCCGGTCACAGCACTGCATTTTGAAGCCGAAACATAATGCACCTGCTGACGGCACTGGCCTAAAAACTGCCCGCGCCTTTCAGGCCACACCTTGGTTGTGCATCTTACGACTATCCACTGCCACTGTGCATGCCGGTGTGCTTACACATGCCTGAAAGACTATTGACAGATTTAAATGCCATTAAGAACGTCTCTTGCTGGCCTTGCCCACGTCGAATGTGCCTGATGCACGCCCTCACAGCACTGCGCATTCAACCATGCCTATTGAACTATATGTTTCACAAATGCGCACACTACTGAGTTCATTAAACACTTCTCTTTCGTTGAGCCTCTCGAGGCGATTTGCACTACTTGCTTGATAATATACTGGTGAACTAATACGTAACTATTTCTGCTTGCTGCCATCCGTATTGCTTGAACCAACTGAACTACAATTGTCTGCTGTCTCTCTAAAGTGCTACCATTTATTATCTGGTCAATACTGCTCTGTAGCGCCAGATTTACATGATCTGACCTCGTATTTCACCATCTTGACAACGCTTTGGTAAACTAGCATAGAACTGTTTCCGATTGTTGATATGCGTATTGATTGAATTAATTGAACCTCTCTGCTGCTATTCTGAAGTGCTGCCATTAACTGCTTGCAACTTTCTGACCTCGCCTTTCACCTCACTGAGGAGAGTCTGTCTATACCTGCCAGCGCTGCCCCACCTACATGTTCTGAGCCCACATATAGGCTTTAATTAACGCGAATTGTCAAACCTAAGCGCCCTCTGATGCATGCATCTTAGTCGTTGATGCGAACTCTCATATCTAGGTGCCCTCTGATGTATGCATTTTTGTAGCTGCTGAGACTGTCAAGTCCAGGTATACTCTGCTGTATGCATTTTAGTCATTGCCAGGATTGTTACACATAGATCTGCTGATCTGTTCTGAGCAATTTGAAACTAGCCTATTTTGTGTTTACAGCACATACACTGATGTACACATGACTAATGCTGATAGGTAAAGCTTGCTCCCTCCAGCCCATCTCTGCTCCCACCATCTTTTGTCATTGTACTTACTGCTCCACTTCTAGGCCTAGCATGTACCCTAGCTATTAACGCACGGCATTTATCCGCAGAGTGCATTTTCAAATCTAGGTACTGTCCCATTGTAACCTAGTCCTAGTAAGCACCTGACTTGCATTGCGCAGCTGCGCGCCCAGACCATGATCACCTGGTTTACTCTCACCATGTTCCCTTTCTGCATCTTGCCGGACAATGTACACTGTACTGGCAACACCTTCATAACCGTCAACAACGGTTTAGCCAAGCTAGGCTGCCCTAGGCACTACCCGATCCCCTGCCCCACGCCCTTCTTACCCTCCCAGCCGCCTTTTCCACCTAACCACCACTCCCACCCTACTTCCTCCATAGACAACAGCTCCCTTGCCAATGTGACCTCTAACAAGACTCCCAATCATAGCACTCTTAGTGCTCTTTGTCGCACGGGGCTCCCCACACTGAAATCTCCAGAACCCCTACGCTCTACCAACCCCAACCTCACCATCCGCAACATCAGACTAGGCACCAGGCTGCCCCTTACAAACAGCATCCACCTGACCAAACTCAACACCAAAACTAAGAAGAAATCAAAGAACCCTAATGCGCCTGACCCACTCCCCATAAAAGGATCCTTACTCAATGCCAGATCCCTGGCCGCCCAGCCCACAGAAATTGCTGACACTATTCTAATATATGATCTTGACTTCCTTGCCCTAACGGAAACATGGCTACATGAGGCCTCAGGACCACACTTATCGTTAGCCATTCCAGCCAACTACTCCATCCTTAGAGCTGACAGACCTAATGGTAAGTGAGGAGGCGTAGCTATCATCTCCAGATCTACACTAGGCTGCAGACTAGTCTCCACCCTATCTCCTAAATCCTGTGAGTTACTCACAATCAAGTTACAAACCTCCCCCACTAGTACGATCACACTACACCTTATATATAGACCTGCAGGCCCTCCGGGAACCTTCGAGGAAGACATTACAGCGCTCATTACTGAAAACTCCAAGCCACTAGCACAAACTATTATCCTCGGCGACTTCAACCTAGGCTACAATGACCCCAAGGACGCACCAGCCGCATCCTTAGCAAACGCCCTAACTGAGCACGGATTCGCTCAATTTAGCACTTCACCAACTCACCAGAAAGGCAGAATTCTCGACTGGGTAGCAACTCTTAACTGCAACACTACCTGCAAGGACCCCCAACCTCTTACATGGACAGATCACTACCTTATCCCACTCGAAATTCATACCAACCAGGCCACGCGCAAGAAACACCCCCTGGCACCAGCCTGCCCAACCAGAAACAAGCGCAACATCACGGCCGAAGCTCTACTACCTCTGGTCCTCCCCACCCTCAACGCTCTACCGGACAATGCTGACCTTAACCTACTAGTCGACTCCTTCAACAACTCCATGGCTACCGCCATTGATACCATTGCCCCTTTGAAACTACGTAAAAGTAAACCAATGAACCACCTCAATTTGTGGTACACTCCAGAACTCAAACTACTCAGGAAAAAGAAAGCCAAACTAGAACTTTTATGGAAAACTTACCCATCTCCTGAAAACAAATCCAATCTTAAAAACATCTCCGCGCTATACAAAAGTGAGATAATTCGCACCAAAAAAGATACCTATAACGCCAGGATTGACCAGGAAGGTTCTTCCACCAAAGAATTATTTAAAATTCTAAAGGAGCTAGAAAACCCCAATCCCCCTCCAGACAACTGCTCAAAAGATAAACCCTGATGCACCAGCATCCAGAATGCCCTCAACAATAAAATCACAGGACTCCAGACCAAAATCGAGAACAAACGTCAACAACTCCCCAGCAACAAAACCGCCAACCCTAGCTTAAGCCCACCAACACCCAACAAAGCCAATTTAGGCTTCACCTTTAAGAAAGTGACCACCCTAGAAGTCGAAAAAAATCATCACTTCCCTAAAACCCTCTAATTGCAAAGGCGACAGCTGCCCTGCCCAAATAATAAAAGACGCTGCCAGAGACCTCTCCCCCTTTATCACTAAGTTAATTAACCTCTCATTTGCCAGCAATTCTGTCCCCAACAACCTAAAACAATCCTGGGTGCTCCCTCTCCTAAAAAAACAATCCCTGGACCCAGCCATACCAACAAATTATAGACCCATCACTACTGTCCCTTTTCTGTTAAAAATCTTGGACAGAGTCGCCTACATCCAGATTCAGGAGTACCTGGAATCCAACCAACTGCTAGGTATTCGTCAATCTGGCTTCAGACCTCAACACGGAACTGAAACTGCCCTGGTTGACCTCAAAAGCCAGATTGATGAAATCAAAGACCAAGGAAATGCAGCCATCCTACTTCTCTTAGACCTCTCAGCGGCCTTCGACTTAGTCGACCACGAAATCTTATGCAACCACCTCTCCATCGCAGCCCACTTCTCCTCCTCTGCCTCCGCATGGATACAATCCTTCCTGGCGAATAGAACCATGCGAGTCTTCTCCACTACAGCTGCTGCTGACCCCATCCCCATCACCTGCGGAGTCCCACAAGGCTCCTGTGTATCCCCCACCTTGTATAATATATTTACAAAGCCCCTATTCGACAAATTGGACCGTCTGGGTGTCACCTACACTAACTATGCAGATGACACCCAGATTCTCCTCACCATCTCAGGCAACTACAATGCGGACGTCACCCGGATCACAAAATCTTCTCAATCATTCAGGCATAGATGGCCACCCACGGCCTCTGCCTGAATGATGAGAAGACGGAGCTTCTGCTGGTCGGCTCTCCTAACAACCTGTCTAAACTCAGTCCCATCTACAAGAACATTATCATAGACGGTAACACCATCCCTATCGCCAAAAGCGTGAAAACCTTAGGTTTCCACCTTGATGCCAACTCCAACCTCTCCAAACAACTCAATTCAACCGCCTCAGCCACTGCCTATACGGGTAAGCTAATCAGGGCAAGCAGACCCTTCCTATCCCCCGACAGCTGCCTCACTCTGGCCAGAGCACTCATTCAATCCAAACTAGACTATTGCAACAGCCTGTACCTAGGAGCCAACCAATCTGTAACTAACAAACTCCATGTTCTCCAGAACAATGCTCTACGCGCAGCACTCAACATCCCAAGGCGCGAGCACATTTCCACAACCAGGAAAGCGTGCAAATGGCTCTCCATACAGCAAAGAATTGACCTCAAAACTATCTGCCTCACCTACAAGGCCTTCAACAACCTAGCCCCACCGTACCTCTCCAACAAATTCACTCTAAAATCCACATCCAGATCCACCAGATCATCCAACTCCCTATGCCTGCTAGTGCCCAGATATGCCTTAAAAAGAGCAGGAGGCGTGAGTTTCACTGTACTAGCCTCCCAACTCTGGAACACCTTACCACTCAAAATTAAAACCACTGAGTCCTTCCCGATCTTTGGGAAACTTGTTATTGGCTGGTTACTGAACAAAGAGTAGCATCCACCATCATCCCGAATATCTAACAGCCGCAACCTTACCTACACTATATGTAAATTGTTGTACTATGTAAATTTTTTGTAAATTGATGCACTTGTAAATGTAAATGCATATCTTTTGCCTGTAACCGTGTTCTTAAGCGCCCTTCTACCCACGGGTCCGGAGCGCTCTACAAATAAACTAAACAAACAAACAAACAAACAAACAACGTGGCATAAACATTATGGAACACAGTGGGCATCACAATCATGGTTAGGGCTGGAGGCAGCAGGGTGCTGGTGGCATTCAAAGGCATTCAAAGGCACAACGTGGCATAAACATTATGGAACACAGTGGGCATCACAATCATGGTTAGGGCTGGAGGCAGCAGGGTGCTAGTGGCATTCATTTGCTCGTGCTAGCAATGCAGAACAACAACAGTTTATGCTTAGTTATAAGGTAAGGAAGGTCTGTGGAGTGGCAGGACCAGACAGTGGAGGCAGCAATAAAAGTCTGCTTCCCTGGTGCCTGGGTCGGTATCTGCAGGCTTCTTTAGGCAGTGCAGAAGGAAGGGCAGGGTTGGTGGCACTCGGCTCGTCGGGCTCCTGACAGGCTCCGGACAAGAAGGTGCCTTGGAATGTGTGCCTTTGTCTGTGGGCCATCTTCAGCCTGCCAGCTTGCGATTGGCAGTCAAGTATGAACTTGCAGCCAGTCAGACTCAGATGCTGGCCCTGATGTGGTTCGTCATGTAGATGTGGGCTAAAAGATTACAGGCGGCCATTTTGGAGTGGTACGGTCCTCGTGGAGTGCAATGGTGGCCGTTAGATTTTGGGATAGTGGAGGCAAATCGTGCAGAAGCGATTTGCTCAAACAGCAACCAGGCAATTATGGCGAATTGTGGCAGGGCTCCGGCGGGTGAAATACAATATTTTATATCGTGTGCTGCGGGTTTCAAAATGCAGCGGATATAGGCCGATTGCCTACCTTCATGCTGGGTATGCCTCCTGGCAGGGTACTGCTCCTGCATTGGCACAAGGGAGCTCCAGCTCCTCCTGGGGAAAGGCAGCAAGTGCCTATAGGAGACAGGATCGCAAAAGCATATCACGAGATGAGAACAAAAGGTGAATTAAAAAGCAAAGGGAAAGATGATCAATTTGAGATTTCCCAGTCATGAGGCAAGGAGGCAAGGAGGGAAGTCAGTTTAGTCTAGAGCACCGTGATTTGTCTTTGGACAGGCTGACTTTAAACAGGGATTAGAAAGAGAACAGCCATACAAGTTGGGGACAGGATATGTCAGACGAAGACAGCGGAACCTTCTGTGGGGACGAGGGAGCTGGTGCATGTGGTTCCGAGGGATGTTTTCAGACTAACAAGGAAGTTAGGTGGTCAGATTTCGACCTCACTAAAAAAAGAACGCCAGAGCCCATGAAGTGCTCGAAGCAACCTAAAGGGCAATCTCATAGTGAGAGGGGGAAATTGCTGCCGTATGTGAGTAGATTAAGCTCACTGCTAGGGAGAAAGCGATCAGGAACCATTGTCCCAACTATGGATAGGCAGACGATGGGAGCTGATTGTGATTTTGGGATTTCACAATTCCCTTTGTTAGAAAAAGGAGGGGGCAGACCACAGTCTATACTGTGGCCCCAAATGGATAAGGACAATTTAAGATGTAAATTGCCCAGCTCAATGTCAGGTGCAGGAAAATGGATATATGAGCTAAAGAAGATGACCAGATGGAATACTCTAGCCATAGGGGACATTAAGGGTTTTCTAGCCACTATTCTTGGGGAAAGGGCTGATGACATATGGACGAGAGCAGGATACTCAGATGTCACTGCACAGAACACAGCGCATGAAGGCGCGCCATTTATTAATTGTAGACCAGCAGCCTGGAAAGCGCTTAGCGTACAATATCCTGATACATCAGATATGGGAGCATTTATAGCACGTAAAATGCAGGACGGTGAGGAGCCGCTTGTTTGCATTCAAAATTTTCAAGAGCAGTGGTCTTTGGAAATTCGAGAGCCGTGGGGAAAATCTATACTGGTATTCTACCATATTCTATGTCAGGGATTACAAGAACAGGTACTGTGACAGCTAAATAAGCTAGTAGGTATGGAAGCAAAGCCATGGCCAGAAATACAGCTGACAGTCATGCACCATTGCCCATTGTTGCATGAGAAAAATCGGAAGGAAGAGGACACTAGGAAGATCGATTAAGCTAACCTAGTACAAAATAAATTGTTGAAATATGTTATAGAAGGGGCAATGTTAACTAGCAGAGAAGGGCCAGGATCACAACAGACAGTAGGTATGCCGCAGGTAAATACCCAACGGTAGTTAGATCATGGAGCAAACAGGTTTGTGCCAAGAGGTAATCAAGGCATGCAGATAGCACAGGTAAGGAGACTCCCTCCTCTATGTTGGACATGTGGAATGACAGGACATATTGCGCGAACATGTGGGAGCCAAGGGTTTGTACAGAACAGGCGGTTCTCAAGAGGGGGGACAGCTTATCCTCCAGCATATAGCCCACAAAGTAGGGATGGGTTTACTCAAGATCAGACAGTGTATCAAGTACAAGCACCACAAACACAACAGGCTTTGCAATCACAGCAAGCACCTTTGAATCCGCTGCGAGTGGAGTCACAGCACGCACCCATGCAGATACAGCAGAGTGCAAATACAGGACAGTTATTGACTCCCAGAATAGGAGGTGTCACCATTGAGGGTGGGAAGCCTTTTACAGGTACAGGAACACGTTTGTACCCATAATAGGACAGCTCACAGGGTGACTTGATGTCTTTAGTACTGTCTGTAATGTTGAATCCTCAAGAGGAACCAAGGGTTGACATTATGATAGGAGGCAAATCCTTTTCTTTTTTAGTAGACACTGGGGCAACTCGCTCATGTATACGAGAGGGCACATTTTCATCGTCAGGAAATGCCATGAATGCTCAAGGGTTCTCTGGAGCTACAAGTAAAGTTCATTTTAGCAAGAAATTGCCAGTCTGCATAGGAGAATGTAATATATCTGTTCCATTATTGTATTCAAGACAAACTCCAGTTAATATACTGAGTCGAGATTTTATGACGAAGTTAAATATGATGATTTCTTTCACTGATGAAGGCATGGTGTGTTCAACACCAGGAATAGATTATTTAAATTGTAAGTTACTTCATCATGGTATTTACAGGGCAGATAGCTTTGCGAGGGAAGCTGCTGGAACCTGAGGTTTTCCACTGTGGAGTACGCATTTTGTTAACATGGCTACTTATTTTAGTGGGCATGGTTATGAGAATACCTGATTAATTTTTGTTCAGGCCACAGACACCCGTGGATGAAGAGGGGGACGGATATTTCCCCTGGAATTACATGCAGCCATAGGACAAGGGGAATTGGCTATGCTTGTTGGATTAGATTATGAAGGCAGGCCATGGAGAACAGTGATTGCCATTGGGGAAGGGTACAGATTGACTGATTTCACTGACAAGGGTATGTTTAGAGATGACCCGTCAGATGATGAAGTAGTGTTTGAAATGAGCATTACGTATTGGATCAGGACAGAAAGACGAGAAGTCCCACAGCGAATGGTGATGTTGTGGCAACGCCCCGCATGTTTTGATGAGGACATGGAGAAAATACCATTCTCCTTATGGATTACGGGCCATTATGACATAGTCCTGTTGAAGGGGTTGGAGAAGTCAAGATTAAACTGAAACCAGGAGAAATTTTACCTCGAGCAAGGCAGTATGCCATGTCTTGAGAGGCACATGAGGGGATTTTTAAGACTATATCAGCTATGATCGAGCAGGGCATCTTAGTGACATCAGAATCACCATGCAATACCGCAGTGTACCCTATCAAAAAAATCAAAGGGTGGGTCATGATGCTTAATTCAGGATATGAGGCTGATTAACCAGATTATAGAGGCAGAGTTTCCTCTAGCTCCAAATCCTGTGACGATTCTATGTAGTACTTCCCCAGAAGCACGATATTTCACGGTGATTGACTTGATAAATGCGTTTTTCTCAATCCCGTTGCATAAATAAAGATTCCTAAGATCTCACGTCATTCACGTTGCGTCAGACTAAGCTGAAAAGCACACATTTGCCTCAGGTGTACTGTGAGTTTCCATTGATCTTTAATAGGGTACTGCAGATGGACCTGAGCAAAATTGATTTGCCAAGTGCTGTGTTGCAGTACGTAGATGACATTTTAGTTTGCAGCACCACAGAGGAGGAGTGCAGACGAGACTTGATTCAGTTAATGATTAGCTAGCAGGCAAAGGATATAAAGTGGATAAAGAGAAATTACAGTACTGTCAGGAGGAAGTACTATACATAGGACAGTTACTCTTGTATGAAGGAAAGAGGATTATTCCTGAAAGAGCTGAGGCGATTATGAAAACGCCAAAAGCGCATATGATAAAGCATATGCAGCAGTTTCTGGGACTGGGTAATTATGTAAGAGCATTGGTATTTGATTACAGTTCCTACACCAGACCCTTGTTTCAGAACCTGAAAAAGGCTCTGGAGAATAGGGAAAAGATTGAATGGACTGAGGAGATGGAGGAGGGGTTGATGAGCTGAAGAAATCAATATGTACAGCTCCAGTTTTAGCGATTCCTAATTATTCTGAGGAGTCCTTTTTGTTTTCACAAATGAATGGAACAGTCATGAAGCAGTACTCACACAGACAACTGCATTGGGGTACAAAGCTTTAGCATATTACAGTGGGATTTTGGATCCAGTAATGAGGGGTAACTTACCTTGCGAACAATCGCGGGGAGCAGCTGCGTTCACCATCAAGAAATCTGTAACAATACTAATGGGGTGTTCTATGTAGGGTGGCCAACTGTCCTGGATTTTGCGGGATTGTCCCGTTATTAGGGACTCTGTCCCGCGGTTTGCAGAGTGGCTGTGCGGGATGCAGGTTGTCCCTACTTTCGTCAGGACAACCTGCCTCCAGCACAGCCACTCTGCAAACTGAAGTGGGCATTTACACAGCATGGCACTGCCGCCTGCTGCTTTGTTTCTCCTGGCAGCTCTGCAGCCCCAGATCCTTTTGAGCCTATGGGTCGAGCTGTAACGCTCTGACACCTGGCTTAATTCAAATGCTAATGCTTTGTTCCTGGGGTTAATGATCATGTTTGCAGTTAAAAAATGTGACCATCACCTCCCAAGGACAAACCATTTGCATTTCAATTAAGCCAGGAATTATGAGCCATTAAAAAAATATAAATTAAAAAGGGGCGGGCAAAAGGTGAATGGCGTTGTGATGTCATCACCGCCTTGTGGGCAAGTGTCCCGCGAAAAAATATCAAAGAGTTGCCCACCCTAGTTCTATGTTATTATTTGTTGAGAATGCTTTTTTTGCTGTTTTGGAGAAACCTAAGGGTACGTTGACATCCCAAAGAGCTTCTGCTTATGAGGTGGTGGTGTCGATTCCTGCAATCAAAATAGTTAGATGCAGGATAGTGAACCCTGCCACATTTGTAGCTGAACCCGTGGCAGAGGGTGAGCATGTGCATGACTGCGCTAGTTATGAAGAGTCATATGAAGATGTACCTCGTGTAAAGGAAAACACGTTACCTGGAAGAGAGACCCTCGTTATTGATGGTTCTCCGAGGATGTATCAAAGTAATGGGGAAAAACTGACTGTAGTGAGGTATAGAGAGAATGGAGAATTTGAAATTGTGGCAAGCATAAGGCTGCCATCTAATTTTTCAGCAGAGGCTGCAGAATTGATAGCGCTTATTATTGCGCTCCAAAAATACGAAGGAGAGGAAGTTACGGTGTATAGTGACTCTGCCTATGTGACGTCTACCGTGCATGCAGGATTGGCACGTTGGAAAAAGAGGAGCTACCTCAGAGCGGATGGCACTCCAGTGTAACACGCCGCGCTATTGGACCGAATAATAAAAGCACTACAGCTCCCAGCAGCCACAGCAATAGTTGAGTGCACAGCACACAATAAGAGAAATGATTTTATTTCACGTGGAAACCAAGCCGCGGACAAATAAGCCAAGAGAGTTGCAACTTCTTCAGACATTAAGGGCCTCATCACAAGTTGGGCTGTATTCCCGGCTGTAATACCGCCAACTGTAATATCCCTAGCACCGACCGCCACGGTGGTATTATCACTGGATCACGGGTTAGGCCTTAACGGTAAATCCCCATTCCTGATTCGGTCCATTGGATCCAATGGGGAATTTTCAGTGCTAATACTGGGGGCTAATACAGCCGGCTGTAATACTGCCGTAAACAGGGATTATCACCTCCAGAAAAAAGCTGGAGGTAAAACAGCTGATTTAGCACCCAACTCATGATGGGGCCCGCACTTAAATGTGGCGGTAGTACCGTTACCACCACATTTAAGGGCTACGGCCCAACTCGTGATGAAGCCCTTTGAGTTTTGACACTCCTTATGTAAGCAAGGGTGAAATCATGGCTGTAGTAATAAAGGAAGACTTTAATCAGTTGCCAAAGACTCAGTTAATGAAAATTCAAGGTGGAGCTCCATAGGAAGAAAAAGAACTGTGGACACTAAGGGGTTGTTCTTTATCCCCTACCAAAGCACTGTGGCGACAAGACAGCACTGGTAAACCAGTGATGCCTTTGTCTTATTAAAGGTAGTGTTAGAGCAGCTACACTACCCTGCACATGTCACTAGCAAAAGCCTTGCAGCGGATTGGTTCATACCGAACCTGTGAGAACACGTTGCTTTTTATGTAGTAAATTGCATCGTATGTCAAAGGTTTACTGCTGGGCACATGCTGCAAACAGTCAGAGGAGTAATTCCTTGACCGAATGGTCCATTTCAGCATTTACATATTGACTATGTTGATATGCTGCAGTTTTGTAATGGTTATAGGTATTTGATAGTGGTAGTGTGCCCCTTCTCAAGGTAGATCGAAGCTGGTCCACGCACATACCCTGATGCCACTTGCATTGCAAAGGTTTTAGTCCAAAAAGTATATCCTACATGGGGAGTATGTGAGGTGCTGAGATTAGATAATCGCCCCCATTTTGCGAATGAAGTATTCAAGCAAATTAGCTTGTTGCTCAGTATAGAACACAAGTTTTCCTCTGCTTATCACCCGCAAGTGATCGGGATATGTGAGAGATGCAACGGTCTGCTCAAAGAGAGAATAGCCAAATTGAAATTAACTCTGAAGAAGTGGTGGCTGCACTGCTTGCCATTTGCATTATATGCATTAAGAAATCAGCCTGGCTCAGATCACCACCTCACACCCCACAAGCTAGTCAGAGGGAGGTGAATGAGAATGCCTCTAACTCCTCCATCGAGGACATGGAGCGATGCCCAGATAACTGTAGAATTGTTAGGAACTGAGCTACATGAGTGCTTAACATGTATATCGGCTAGTATGTCTGTCATTTCAGATCAACTCAAGCGGATGGGGGTGTTGGTCTCAGAACACAGATGAATACCATACAGCAACCCGAGTTCAAGAACTATCTGTACCTAAACCTTTTCCAGGAGATCAAATACTAATTAGGAACTTCACAAGGAAGTGGCACAAGCCCTGATTTGGTGGCCCTTTCATTGTGGAGAACGTTACACAGTCAGCAAAGTCCAAGGAAGACGAGCGTGGTTACACCAAGGTGATGTGAAAGTCTACGCTGGAGAGGCCGATTAACCACCCACCAAACCATTCGGAAGCAAGTAAAGAAGAAGTAGTTCAGCACATGCAGACTAGATCGATGACGAGGAAGAAGGACACAGAGACTATCCAATAGATAGACAAAGAGTACATTGGACTGTGGCTCCTTCCTGGGCACTCTTATAGATACTTAGTAGGAGTGCAAAGCAGCAATTGTTCTTGAGCCGCAGGAATTCGCGGATACTGGACTATGGTTCTCCTGAAAACACTCTTTGTAATTGCTACAGCAATGTAGTGAGAATCACAGAAGTTTGCTGACATTGAGATTTGGAGTGTGAAAGAAAAAAAAACATGAAACTATGCGTGATCTAGATTTTCTGTTTAACGATTGGAAGAGGGAGAAGTTTCCAGGCTCATTTCAATCCGAGTTTCGCTTTGGTGGGCCATATCGTGCTCACTAATAGTGATGTACACAGACTTGCTGTCTTCGTTTTTATACTCAGAGCTTACCCTGCTCTTGTTGGGCTCATCACTGATGTGCACACATTTGTCCAAGATCCTAAGAATTGCCCAGCGATTAGATGTCTTCTGGCAGCATTTCTAGACCAGCTTAGACACTTGCCTGAACATCTTTTTGAGTGCACAAATGGTCCTATCAAATGACGATGTTCACAATTTACTTGCCCTGATCTTTTACTATTTGCTTGAAGCTGATCCTCATCTTGTTTGGTGTAAAAATAACACTTATGTGTTCATACGAAATTGTATTAATTGCCCTGCAATCAGTCAACTACTTGTGGAGCTTGTGGAGCATATTGAACAGCTGCCAGAGTATTTCATGAGATTGCCTGAATAAAAATGATTTTTCCTTCCTTAACAGTAATTACAGGCAATCATGTGGTCTATTAACCACCTTACAATTCCAGAAAGTGAGCAGAATCGACGTCGAGTGGAGACACCCCGATGGTGGAGGATAATGTACTGGTGCATAATATATGCCTGCTCAATGTTTATTGTTGTTTTTCTGGTTCCGCTAAGTCACAATGTGCATTTTCTTGGTCCAAAAAAAGGAAGAATTTCCTCAATTCTTCCTACTCCAGTAACCAATGCAGAGCTAGATATTGCAAAAAGGCCTAGACCCTATGTGATTGTTCCTACACCAGTTGTGTATGAGGACGCACCTGGTTCTGTGACAAGTGGCCCTAGGCTTCATATTGGAGGGAGATCCGCTTTGGAAATGTTTCATGATCATTGGCTGCACACTGGTTATACAATTAAGAGTTCTAAGAGAAGTGCAAGAGAGGATGATAATGAATTAAATGGTTATCTAGACAGTACGGCACACTTGGGGAATAATATGTGGAATCAGCATATGAAAGAGGTGGGCAAAAGGCCTTCTGAGGAAGAGTGCTATTTATGTGCACTCCTGTCTTATGCTATGGGAAAGTCTAAGGTATTCATAGTTATTGAAATAGATGTCCAAAGAGGTCATTGCCTATCTCACGTTGCACTCTGCCTGGCAAGAGATCAGTTCATGGGCCGGACATCATCCTTGGCATTGGCAAATGAATGGTCAAGCCCTGATGAAGATGATTATGTTCAAGATTTAAAGACAAGAGCAAGACTACATACAATGAATCATGTGATAAGTTATGAACAACCCAGAATGAGAGGAGCTGGAATCAGATGGGAGATAAATAAGTGACTCGATTGCCAAGGAAAGACTAAAGAAGAAATTCAAAGATGCAAAGAAAGAGACCAGATGCATCTGGGGAACTGTATTTTCTCCACATGGCTGGGAAGAGGGTGTAGTCATATGCAGACACTGGGTAGTAACTGGTCATCACAAACCAGTATGGCCCTCATTCCGAGGTTGGTGCTAGTCATGAAGCTATTAGCGGCTTGGTGGTATGGGGATTTACCGGTCCAGTCCGACCTTGGCGGGACCAGTAAGTCCACATTTGAAAAGCCATTCCCCATTCCCATTTGAGCCCCCATATGGCTCAATGGGAAGGGAGAAGGCGTCAATAACGGTACAGAAAATTGCGGTACTGTTATTGATCCCTTTGCGGGTTCCGTCCTTAACGCCTGGTAAAACTGGGCGTTAAGGGAGGGACCTGCAAAGGGACCTCGGAATAGGGCGCAAAGGGATTACCAGAACCAGTGTCATTACCGGTGCCCAGTATCCCTTTGCGCCCAGGTCGTAATGACCCCCATAGACCATGTGGAAATAGGATGCAAACCTTTATGGCCGAAACTTGCAAAGCTGCTGACATGGATTGAATACAAAGGATGTCCTTTGCAGATAGTACCTCTGGATAGTGCAAAGTTATGTTTCAGAAATAATTGTACGAGAAAAGTTGGAGAGAATCAAAAGTGTGGTCGAATCTTCGATGTGCCAGGAATTAACATTGGGACAGCAGTGATAATGGATCACTATTGGGCCTGTGGATCCACAGCTTATATGAAGCTGCCCAAAGACTGGAGAGGACTATGTTCTTTAGTGATTTTCCATGTTCCAGCATTGGTGTTACCAAAGAGTGACCTGGATATTGTTGGGTTTCCAAAAGCAGATGATCACCTGAGAAAGAAAAGACCTACTGAACTTTTAAATCGAATGAAGAGAGAAAACTATTTCAAGTCAATGGAGGCCTTCAATGCTATTCAGCTAGACTTCATCAGTTTTGACTGTTGTCTTTATGCCTGGAATCCAGACAATGGCAAATAAAAAATGGTTACAGAAAACCAGATGGGAGCTCCTGCAGACAATAAAAACTACTATAAAGGGATTCAATGCCATCAAATAAGAGCTGAGATCCATAAGAATGATGACTCTCCAGAACAGATATGAACAGATATGTCCTTGATATGATCACAAATCAGAGTATCATGTTGCACATTCATACCTTCTCATGATGACAAGAATGCCACCTTGACAGAGGCCATAACGATGCTGTCAGACCTGCACGTCAAGATGGTGGACAAAGTGGACAATGTTGCTGATGATAGTTGGTTTGGATCAATCTTCTCATGGTGTAACGCTCACCTGATTCCCGTAGAGGCGCCGGTCTTGACTGGGTGTATACCGTATCTTCAAAGGTGATGTGTACCACACGGCTGGCTCTTTGGGCTGGTCCTCTGTGCACTGTATGTCTGACTCGAAGGGTAAGATGTCTTAGTTAAGTGAATGCCGTGCTCTCCATCTGCCTCGGGGCAGGGTGCTGTAACCAGTTTCTTCACTGGATAAGGGGAGCAGGCCTCTTGACTTCAGAGGACTGCTGTCCGTCGTTTACTGCACGAACGGTAAGTTTCGAGTAATTCTAATGTCTTTAAAGTCTTTAGTAATGATGTTTCTTGTTTTGCAGGGTTCCGGCGATGGCGGATGACGGGCTGAAGTGAGTTGAAGATGGAGCCCGTGTGATGAATAGAAGCACCTGGAAGCACGTAAGTAAGCGCTTGTTGCCTGCTTCACGATGCGCTCTAACTGTCTTTTTATTTTGCAGGTACAAGTTCGGAGCGGCTGCAGGGTGCCGGAATACCCACTGGGTTAGATGTGGAAAGGAGTAATGGCACGTGAGTATTAAAGTTCTCCAATGTCTTTAAACGCACCTTGTTTTGTCTTTCAGATGCGGGATGCAGCGCCGAAGGCCTCCGGAGCGTGTGAAGAGTTGGTAAGCTTTTGTCTTTCAGATGCCGGAATGCAGTGTGAAGACCTCCGGAGCGCACGAAGAGTAGGTAAGCCTTTGTCTTTCAGATGCCGGAATGCAGCGCGAGGCGTTGGTGACAGCCGATGGACCAGGTAAGTGAAGAGCTGTCACTTAAAACCGTAATGCTAACCTGTTCTTTCTTGTCTTTATAGGTGTTGCTGAAGACTGGATTCAGGATGGTAAGCCTTTTTCCTTAGGCCCAGGATCAGATGCAGAAGACACGATGAGCGTTC
This sequence comes from Ambystoma mexicanum, assembly GCF_040938575.1. Lineage (NCBI taxonomy): Eukaryota > Metazoa > Chordata > Amphibia > Caudata > Ambystomatidae > Ambystoma > Ambystoma mexicanum. The sequence continues at coordinate 192,964,533 of NC_090939.1, forward strand.
TGCTGCAGAGGATGCAGAATAACGTAAAGCAAGATTCATCCATCGGGTGTGGTTTAAATAGCCTCCTGTAGTGCTTAGGTGTCTCCTTCCACAGCCACACCTAGGTAAGAAAAGAGTTCCTGCTTTCCAGAAGAGTTCCAGTGTTCTGAATCTAGGGAGTGGCTCCTGCCCCACCCAACAGGAAAAGTAGTTCCAAACAGAAGAGGATCAGAGGCTCAACTGGCAGGCAAGTAAGCAGCATGGTCTGCTGCAGGTAAATCCACCCAAGCATTATGAACCCGGCGCTTCCAGCGCTGGGACTGGGCATATTTATGAGCCTGGTGCCACTGGCGCCAGGACTGGGTCCAAAAGGTCCCAATTGGGACAGGTTGGCACTCGGAACCTGGGTTATGGATCTGCTTCCAAGGGAGTTGGGAAAACCCTGACCTTTTGGAAGCAGAGATCATGACACATGGGTTCCACAATGGATGGTGAACATTTTCATGTTCCTTGGAGCCCTGTTGGTGATGATCATGCTGGGATTGCGTGTGATCAGGATGATAATCATACACTGCAAAAAGACTACAAAGAAAGCAATAGGAATGAAGATTGTGATCAATGTTGAATCTGGTGTGAAGCCCAAGGAGCTAACAGATGAAGAAATCAGAGACTCCGTGAAGGCCAGCATCCATGCACCTGAGCTCCTGTATCCAAGACACCAAAATAAGTATGTGGGAAGATGGATCTACTGCAGTCCTAAAGGACACTGCAATTTGATGGCCTGGAGTATTGATGAGCATGTGAAATCAGCAGGAGGACTGAAAGGGGTCTTGAAGATATGGGTCCCAAAGAAGCATTTCTTCAGACAAGGATGTTTTGATGTGAAGGTTGATGAGATATTGGTCAATGAATAACCCAGAGGGGGGAGTGTAGAGGAGGAGCCAAATACCACCATCAAAAGCTCTGCCACCATGATGCTTATATGTTGGGAACCAGAAATGATAACACATGCAGTGCCAGTACGGATACCCGTACCGCAAAGAATTCTTGAGACAAGGTACCCATTGAGAAACCAAATATGCATGCATGAATAAATGGTTCTCTTTTGGATGGGGTTCCAGATAAGTATGCCTATGAATGAGAATAGAAGACTGGTGATGTCATGAGAAGCAGAACTAACGCACCTTGAAAAAACACACATGATAAGAAGATATAGATATCCTATAGAAACTGAAGATGAAGCACTGCAGTAAAGGCAACATTTCGGTATCGGAATGAAGATGCTTGTGTGAAGAAGCACCGAAGAAAATTCAAAGTCATTTTACACCTGTGCAAATGCAGAAACGCAAGTAGATGAAGAATTCCTAAGGCTGGCTATGTAGTGAATAGATTGCAGCGATGCACCAATGTATATACATCGGAATGTATAGAAGCTGGATAATCCACAACACACTTAGGCAAGCCTTGAAACCACAGGAGCAGAAAGGATTTCAGTATGTCACAGTTAGAAATAAACTGATGGTGAGGTAGAAATTTGAGAAAGGCTTGGCTGGCCCAGCACCAAGAAGTCAAGACCACAGTGAGTTGGGCTACAATGAACGTGAGAAAAGAAAAAACTTCTGTTTGAAGCAAAATGAAAAAACACTGAAGGTGTCAAGAGTTCATGATTTAATAGAATTAAATGCAGCAAAAGGCTCGAAAGAGTGGTCTCCAGTCTCATGGTCGAGATCAAAATAGCTTTGGGTCAAGCTACACCGAAACCAGAAGACAAGATGATGCCGCACTCCCTTTAATTCTCAGGCACAGAAAACTTCTACAAGGCCAAGTTCAAAGCCGTAATTGATTGGCAGACTGTAGGAGTGATGATGGAAGTTGAGCTAATTGGTGGGGAGACAAGACCACGCCAACCCTCCATACACCTGGGATGCTAGCCTGCATGCTGCTAGCGTGGGGAATATTCCTGAAGGGTACAAGCATTCCAACCAATTGTAGATGTATTAAGGAGCCCTATAGTTTGTGTAACCAATTAATCGATGTGTATTTTATGAAGATAAAGATGACTCTCACTTGGGATGGGCATAGTTGCCCACCTAACCTTAGATACCCAATCACAACCCTCGGTTATATAGAACGTATACTTAGATGTTCCTCTAAGAGCCAACTGCCGTTACTCATAGGTTTTTGGAGTTTGCCACGTAGTATGACATATGACATCAGTGATGACAAATCTTTGCTGTAAAAGTTATGTTTTTACGCAATGTATCGAGATCATGCTGTGCGACGTCGGAGGATTTCCGTTGTACTCCCTGTTTTAGATGATTGATAGTAAAACAGAAAAAACGTATGAGCCATTTCGATTATTGATGATTGAGTAACTTCTGCATCCCCAGCCACCTATAAATATTGCTACCTCGTCTTAAAGGACTCAGGTCTATGAGTTCATATCAGTTGTGATATTGAAGTCTTGGGGAAGGGAACCCTGAGACCTGAGAAACAACAAGTGCTGTCTTGAGGAAGGTTCCTCAAGACCCTTTTCTTTTGAACTGTATTGCTTGGAACTTTGGGAAGGGAACCCAGAGGATTGTGCAGAACTGTATTGCCTTGAACCTGAGAAAATTAATCTTAAGACTTTGTGGAACTTTCTTGAACTTGGGCAAGGGGAGCCAAAAAGGGGCTAATAGCTGGGAGAAGCTCCGACTTTCTGTTGAACACCATTTCTTTGATTATTGACATCCCTGCACATCCTTTAGCTTTAGTTGTGAGGTCATGGATAGGTTTTGGACACAGAAAGACTTTAAAGTTGAACTCTTTGAATCAGACTGTCCCTAGTTTCATTCAGGTAGGGAAATCCCACCTTAGCATAGGAGAAGTTAAGCCTTCAGCCATCCTGACAGTTGTTTTAATTAATTATCTTATTTTGAACTTTAAGTCTGTGGTCTGTGTCTGGCTTCATGATGACTTCACAGTAAGTAATTTACACTATCACGATTCAACCAACTGAACAATTTTCAAATTAAGTATTTTTGACTGCATATAACATGAGAAAACAGCTTCGTAGATTATGCATATTTTCATTAAAGGGTGTATTGGGGTAGTATTATTGAAATACTGGATGTTCAAATTGGGAAACATCCATTGAGGTAAATTTAACAACACATCCCAAACGAGGAATTGAGAAATGGCCTCTTTCAAACCCTTCAAAAGTGGAAGGCAGACACAATTTGTTAGATCCAAATCAGAACAATTGCACCCAATGCTGAGGGATTGGACACACACTGTTTTGCAACAATATTTGTATTTCATATATAATGTAGACTCAAAAATAACCGTCTAGATACGTCACTGTTTACAAATACCGACTTTGACCATAGAAAAAATAAAATGCAATGCTGCCTACTCGTTTCAAGCTCACTATCTAGAAAGGACAGTCACCATTTTCTGGAAATGATTTTTCATTTCATTTCATTTAAATTTGATTTCAGGAATCAACCCCATAATAGTTACACATCACTTAGTTAAATGCAACATAATTACACATAGAAAACAGATAAGCACATATGTCCAATAAATACAATTTTAAAAAGGGCCAAAACTAGTTGATACAGGACAATAACCAAAACAATTAAAAGGTTGTAGCTAGATTATCTAGAACTCCACCCCCTTCTAAATTTGCCAGGACCCTCATAGGCTCTCTTTGATTTAAAATGTTATGGTCTGCATTACAGGTTCAGCACTGTGGGTTAAAATGGTGGTAAAGTGCCATTCATTCTGTTACCACCAACTTACTTCCACTTTGGTGCACTGCTGCACTCAGTGTTTGGAAGTAAAGTGAAGGGTTCACCTCCAGCAAAAATGTTGGGGTGAATCATCCACTATATCTACAAAATTATCAGATGTACCAATAGCGGAATAACTGCTCATGGTAAATCTGATAAAAACCCTTTGGAGTTAAAATGTAGTATTTATACCACCATGTCCCTACTTGTAATCCTGCAGTAAATATGCAGGACTGAGTGATGCAAATGATAAATCAATAAGGACCTCACCATAAGTTCAGCAGAGCGCTAAAAATGTGGTGATACCGCGATTACCGCTGCATTACCGGTTCACATAACCATGAGATGGGTCGGCCAGCTCGTGATTTTCTGCCCATTTACAGCGCTATTACTACTGCGCTAATAGCCCCAAAATGCCCAATTGGGTCTGATGGACCCAAAGGGAATGGGGAATTACTGGCCCCCTCCACCCCGCAACTCAGTATCCGGCATTAATAGGGCCGGAGACCCAGGCGGTAAGTTACCGCCTGGGTCGTACCCTTACCACCATGGTGTAAACTACGTTTACACCATGGTGGATGGCGGATTTACCGCCCCATTCCAAGGTGAGTGGGGCGGTAAATCCCCATTTCCCATTTTACCCTTCCCCATTCCCATTTTTGCCCCATAGGGCATAATGGGAGTGGGGAAGGCGCTAATTACTCCACTGTAAATTACGGTGGCGTAATTAGCACCATGGTCCCTTAGCGCCATGGATTTTAACGCCTGCAAAAAACAGGCGTTAAACTCACCATGGCGCAAAGGGACCTCGGAATCAGGCCTTAAGGGTCGCCGCCTGATTCGTAATGAGGCCCATAGTTGTGGTAACGCAATTCACGTTAGGCGGTATACCGGCACATTTACCTCCGGGATACCGCCTAACTTCTGATGAGGCCGTAATTGTTATTTTGTCCAGCTAGTGGAGTAGTAGCACTTTTAGAAAGACATTTTATAACGTTTTTAGAAAGGTCTTGTTTTACAGATTTACCTGCATATCATCTTTATCTGATAATAAACTAATTGTGCCAAGAATATTCGTTGGCATACACTGTTCTGTGAACGTTGAACTTGTTAAACTTGTAAAAACTCTTGCTTGGAACTACATTTCCCAAGCTCTTTGTAGTCCCCTCAACCTTTAATTGGCGATGCCAAGAGCGTCAGTGCTGGCGTGTTGGAGCCAGTTTGTGCTGGATTTAAAGGCACTGCCTGCTCAATTCCATTTGATTGTTATTTTCCACAGCTAATGGAGTAGTAGCACTTTTAGAAAGACGTGTTTTAGAACATTCTTGTTTTACAGATTACATACGTACGATGGCAGGCAGGTAAGAACACAACATGGTACTTTTAACGTGTTTATTGGCTCTTCATGTAAGATGGTATCATTGGAGAGACACTGGCAGCACCCCACCTGGCAGGCAATAGACCTACTTCAACTGTCAACCGTCGGAGCACACGCACGTCATCCAGCATAACACACCAACATTCCAATATCCTGGAACCCCTCGTGCACCTCCCATGCACAGACATAACACTTCAGATACAACAAATCTCTTAGCCTTAACTTACTTGCATATCATCTTTATCTGCTGATGTAATTCTACATGACTTTCCCTCTCCCTTTTCCTCTCCGTCCTCCCCCCTATAGGTCGAGCAGTCATTCACTTAGTCATTGTGGTGTGTATCAATAGAAGGCCACAATCTTTTTAGAGTGTAGGGATTACCCTTGGGGCAAGCGTTCGTGAGGTTAGTACAAACTTGATCAGGTTGCTTCATTTACATTGCGTTCTTGGGTGTTGGTTAGTCCACGAAATAGGCTGCTGGAGAGGAGTTTATTCGTGAAGTCCATCCATAGGCCTTCACATTGCGATGATCTTCCATGTAATGATGAAGTTATCAGTTCCATTATACATATGTTGGTGGCAAGATTGATCGATTCATTTTTTGTGGGGCAGACGTGGATTTCCATTTCATAACGAGTATTGCTCGGGCGGCTAATAGCAATTGAGGGGCTAGGCCTCTCACTCTGTTCCAGTCGCCATCGTCCTTTTCAAGACCAAACAATATGAGGTGAGGATCTGCCATTCTGGAAATGCCATCTATATCTTTGATCCAACCCAGGACCCCATCCTAGAAAACCTTTATTCGGGCACAACCCCACCACATATGCCAATTATCAGCGTTTTCCCTGCATCCCCGCCAACATTTTGGGTTAGCTGTTTGAAACATTTTAGAGAGCTAAAGGGGGTCATACTGCCACCTGTGTAACAGTTTGGGCCTCATTCCGACTTGGGTGCAAAGGGATTACCAGCACCGGTAAGGACCCCGGTGCCAGTAATCCCTTTGCGCCCTATTCCGAGGTCCCTTAGTTTTGGTTTTACCAGGCGGGAGCCGCAAAGGGACCAGGGCGCAAATAACGGTACCACAAATTGCAGTACCGTTATTAGCTCCCTCCCCATTCTGATTTAGCCCTATGGGGGCTCAAATGGGGATTGCCTTTTTCATTGTGGATTTACCGGTCCCGCAAAGGTCGGACTACACCGTTAAGTCCCCATTGAACCAGGTCGGAGTCGGTACCGGTATGGGAGGTACTCATGGCGCAAATAGCGCCATGACTACCTCCGTACTCGGAATGAGGCCCTTTGATAGCATGTAACTTGTATTGATTTGAGATGGATGTTTGTGTGGCAGCTTCACAAATTATTCCCCACAAATCCGGGCTAATCTGTTCGCCTAGATCTCTTTCCCATCTGCCTCTCAGCGGTTCTGTAGTCCCTCCTGCCGCTTCTATCAATTCGTTATACATTGACGATATCAGGCCCTCATTTCCGTTCTTGAGTCTAATATCTTCTCAAAGGGGTTAAGGTCTCTCATCAGTTTGGTCTTCCATATTGATTTCATTAAAATGCCTTTTATTTGTATGTATTGAAAGGTAGACAGCGGGCCTATTCCCAAGGCCTCCATCAGTTCTGGAAGTGAGATAAAGGAGTCTTTTTTTTGTAGTTGCCCCACCCTCTCTAAACCAGCCTCGTACCATGTTTCGAACCTTTCTACATTTGGAATGTGGTCATTAATTCCGGGGGACCGTAAGTGGCTTATGGGGGATGGCCATGTAGTGATTTTATGCATATTTTTACCCTGTTTCCACATGTCCCATATGGTGCTCAAAATTGGATGGCCTTTGAGTTTATTATGAAGCCTTTTCTTGGGGGACCAGAGCCTTTTGGATATTGTAGCTGGCGAAAAATAGTGATTATCCATGTGGACCCACTGGGTGTTCTTGTGATTGCGCAGGTGAGGGATCAGTATGCGAAGCTGGGGCGCTTCATAATATTTTTGTAGGTCACCACACCCTTGTCTTTGGGGATTGTTAGGGTGTCATACGGAATTCTTGCTTTCTTCCCTTGCCAGAGCAATTTTACGATGGTTCTCTTGGTCTCGGCGAAGAAACTTTTTGGGATATTGACAGGTAGCATTTGAAAGGGATATAAGGGAGGCCAGGATATCGTCAGCTTATTCCATCTTGCTAAGTCAGCACGAAACCGTTGTAGAAGTGGGGGAAAGTTTGCTTCGTAAAGGTCATTCAAATTTCTGGTGATCTGTATACGCAAGTATTGTAATTTAGAGTGTTCAATCTTAAGACCTAATGTGGAAAACGTGGTATCATTCTCCTCTTTCTGCCCCTGTAAGATTTTGCTTTGTTTACTTTAAACCCTGAAAGCTGACCATATTCCTCTAAAATGAGAAGGGCTTGAGGAATGGATGTCATGGGATTGGTGATGTGCAGGAGTATGTCATCAGCGTAAAGAGCTACCTTGTACTCCGTTGTTCCTAAATGGATGCCTTCTAGTATGGGGTCTGCTCTCATTGCCTGTGCTAGGGGTTCTAAGGAGAGTGCGAAAAGGATTGCAGAGAGGGGGCATCCTTGACGGGATCCGTGTTCTAGATTGAACCATCTGGAGTATTCTCCTTTCACAAATATAGATGCTTTGGGGCCCATATATACCGCATGTATCACCCTTCTAAACCTTGGGCCTATACCTACTTTGCGTAGAACTGCCTTCAGAAATCCCCACTCTACCCTGTCAAAAGCTTTTTCTGCATCGATTGAAAGGTGGACTGGGTCATTGAGCATGTTCTGGGATGTGTGAATAAGGTGGAGTGTCTTGCGCATTGTGTCTGCTCCCTGTCTCCCCAGTATGAACCCGACCTGATCAGGGTGTATGAGTTGTGGCATTAATGTCTCTAACCTTGCGACCAAGAATCTTGTGTAGATTTTTGCATCCAGGTTGAGCAGAGAGATAGGGCGGTATGATCCACACTTTTTAGGGCCCCTCCCGTCCTTGGGAATGACTGTAATCAGTGCGCGGGTGAAGGAATCTGGGGCTTTTCCAGTTTCTATTATTATTTTATTAAAGAGTTCTGTTAAAAATTGCGTTGTGTACTGAAGGTTTTGTAGAATCTGGCTGTGTAGCCGTCTTCACCTGGGGATTTGCCTATGGTTAACCTCTTTATGGCCTCTTGGACTTCTTGTTCGGATATAGGGGATTCTATCTGTTCTGAGTCTAAGCATAGTATTCTGGGCATATTGATCAAGGACAAATAGGTCTCTGTTTCTGATTGGTCAGGGTTTGTTTCTGAGAAATATAGGTTCTTGTAGAAGTTAGCAAAGCATTCTGGGATGGTGGGGTGAATTTGTGGCATGGCAGGGTTTTCTTCTATAATTTCTAATACTTTTCGCTCGGCTCTTTGTTCTCAGAGCCTGGCGGCGAGTAATGCGTCTGCCTTGTCTTCTTTTTTTTGGTTGCTGCGCTGTGAAATTTGCACACTATCTGTTCATGTTCCAATAGTTTCAATTCCTCCCTTTTCCCTTTTGCCCTATTAATTTTAACATGGTCAATCCCTGTGTCCCTCTTAATGTCCTCTTTTAATTGGCGGATTTTGGTTCGGAGTCATTTATTTATTTTGGGGGATTCATTAATTTCGGTCTCCATTTCTGTCTTGAAGACTGCATCTTTCCAGAGACTCTCGTTATAGTGCCATATTCCTCCCCTAGTTGGTAAATTTTCACACTGAATTTCAGCCAGCACCATATTGTGGTCAGACCACCTGATCGGGGCTATCTCTGAATGTGTTGCGATATTGGTAAGTTCTCTGGATAGGTATATGCAATCAATTCGAATGTATGTGTTGTGAGGGATGCCTGTCCCTCCATACATCCCTCATGTCGTACATTTCCATCATCTTTGCCAACTCATTTTGGTCGTCCCTGTTCTGGTGTCTTGTGTCAGTGTTGCCTGGTTTTCTATCGTTGACTGGGTCTGCCCACTGATTGAAGTCGCTGCCCAGGATGATGTGACCTCTGGCTTCTAATAGTATTTTGGGAATCACTTTGCTAAGGAATCTATTTTTTCCTGTGTTTGGGGAGTAAAGTGTTGCAATTGTTACATTCACTTTGCCCATGTTTCCAGTTACTAATAGTGCTCAACCTTCTACATCAGACCATATCTTGGTCTCAACAAACTCTATGCCTTTTCTGGCAAGAATTCCTACAACTCACTTTCTGAGTGGACCAGATCCCCAGAACTCCATTCCAACACATTTCCCAAGGATTCGCTGTTCCTCCCCCTTCACATATTTTGTCTCCTGTAAAAGGAGAATATCAATCTCAGCCCTCCGGAATTCTCTAGCCACAAGTGATCGCTTCGTTGGTGAGTTGGGTCCTATTACATTAACTGTCCCTACCCTTAGGGAATCCCTCCTTCTTGTATCAGTGTTCGGCACCATTAATCATTTTTCCAAGAAGATGGCTCTAATTACATGACTGGTGTTGTATTTTCACTTTAGATTGTACACTGCATCGACTGATTCGAGTTACCATAAGTGTTGCTTTGACCCCCTCCCCTTTTTTACCCCTCTCGCCTCCTCCTACCCCCTCCAGTTCCCTGTTGATGGCGTTCGATCGAACCCGGTTGGTAGCACCGGATCTGCATCAAACCACCTGTGGGGGCCGTTACGTCACGCCCCTTGACCAATTGTGGTGTCTTAGTTTCAATTGAGCCCTTCTAGTGTCCCCCCATGATTTCCTTGTCATGATCTTAGGGATGTCCACAATTTAACAATTCTCCCAGTCACATCTTTCGTCATGAGTTAAGTTTTGTCTTACCAAGATTGTCAGTGTTCAGTTGTCCCCTTCCGGGGAGAGGTTACCTCTCCGGTATTTTCTTGATCCTTTCACCCACTTTCTCCTCTCTTGATTGCTTTTTTCTTCCTCAGGGCCGAGTAGATCAGAAATACATGTCTTTATTTCTTTTTCGGATCTCAGTCTGAACTTGATCCCCTCATATTCAAATGAGAGTGAAAAGGGGTAGCCCCACCTATATCGAATGTTCTTTTCTTTCAGTCTCTTTGTGAGGGGTCCGCACATTCACCTGAGGGCTAGTGTAAGAGAGGACAAGTCCTGGTATATTGAGATTTGAGCGCCTCCTAACGTGATAGTCTCACTCTTTCTGGCCTTCTCGAGTACCCTGGCCTTGAAACACTTGTGTATAGGCACGTTATAAATGCCATATCATATCAAATCATATCATATCTTGAAAGCGATGGATTTGGGCAAGAACCAAGCATGGTCCACCTGGGGGGCCACCAGCCCTGTGGATTTGTTCTGTTATGGGTTCGTCAATAGCATCGTCAGCGGCAGGAGTTTAATGATGTCGTGGAGTATTTTCTTCAGATCAGCTTCGGTTTCTCCTTCTCTTTGCGGGATCCCAAAAATGCGTAAATTGTTCTGTCTTTCTCTATTTTCCAAGTCGTCCAGCTTAAGTTTGAATGCCTCTTCTCATTGTTCTATTTCAGTCATCCTCTGGTCGAGTTGCGCTTCCAGAGTTTCTATAGATGCCTGGTTGTTCTCCACTTCTTCAAGTCTTTCCTTCATGTTGTCCAGCCTTTGCGTGATTTTGTCTATCTTGCCTCCTATGTTAGCGCCCATATTTTTGATTTCTCCCAACAGGGCTACAATGTCTCCTTTTGTAGCGGCGAGCTCATTTCCTGTGGTGTCACTGGCCGCCATATTGGGTTTGTAAGGTGTAATAGGAATGGGGTTTAGGCAAACAGGTCTAATTTGTGTTTCACGCTCATATAGCCTTTGGAGGGTGGCCTTGGTCATGCAGTATGGGCCCTGTGGTGGCAGGGTGGATTGTATGTAGGCTGGAGGTTTGAATAGAGTGGTACTTTGCTTCCTCGAGTCCTGGAGGGTCAGGCACTTCGTGCAAACCCTTTGTGTGGCACTACAATGCTCTCCTCATTGAGTACACCACCGTTCTTTCAACTGTCTCTTTCTTTTGGGTTGATTTATTAGGGACTCTTTCCGGAGTAGTACTTTAAAATTCTACCTGATTTCGGTGGTTTCACACTTGGACCCACTATATTGTGGCTTGGATCACCTCTCTCACCTTCCGGTGTGTTTGGAGACAACACGTGTCGCCACGGATTGTAGGATTGTTAAGGATTATCTTCAGAGTGATTCCAGGACATGGGTGCTGCAATAAGGTTCTGTTGGGGCTGCTCCAGGTGTGCTCTTATCCTGCACTGGGTGGTCTCAGTTTGTTATGCCTTCTGGATAAGTCTGAGGGTGGTTTCACCCAAGGCGGGCCCTCTTTTGGTCTTGGGCGGTGGGTCACACTGGTACAAAGCCGCCGCGTAATCTCCACACGTGCACAGTGTTAAGGGGGCCTGGAGCGTAATTCACCACTGTCACCAGCAGGCAAATCCTCACTTTCCTCTTGCGGATAGATTAGGGTCGGGATGGTCACTAGCCCTTGGGGTGTTATGCTAGGGCAGTGTGGTCGTGGGTCTCGCCTGTGCGTCAGCGTTGGAGGAGAGGAGTGCAGGGCGGTGTTCAGCCATGCATCGGAGGGCACTGGAGAGTCCCCGCAGCGAAGGGTCTGTTTATGTAGACTGCCGTGAGTTGCAGCCTCTTGTCTTCTGTCCCCCAGAAAGGCAGCGTATCTTACGCCAATACGCTGTGTGGGCCACAGGCTTCCGTGGGAGCGGGTGAGGGTGTTTAGGGTCGCTCTGCCTCAGGTGGGGGGGGTCTTAAAGGGCAATCGACTCACCGCATAGCCAATAGCGAGTGCAACGGGTCACATCCTCTGCAAGGATGCACTCGGCTGAAGTCAGGCTTCTATTGACCTCCCACTGCATACGAAGCAGATGGTGATCTCCAGGCGTTGGGTACTTTGCATGCAGAGATGCCTTCCTCCTCTGACTGTGAACATGTCGGGTATTCCTTTGGTTGCTGTGCTGTGAGGGTTGCTTCTGGGCCTTCGGTCCTGGTCGGCAGCCGATCTCTATCACAGCACGTGTGGCTGGTTGTTTCAGTTTCGCTTTGCAGGTCCGGGGGGCCCATACTTTCAGCAGCGTTTTCGGGTTGAATTCCGGTCCGATTTTCTCTGGGATTTCGGTCGGAGAGTGGGGGGACCTTCCCACATCAGCTACCCAATTGACTTCCGCAGGGGGGCGGGGCGTTATGTGGGGGCTCAATCCAATTAATGGGGCTGCGACGGCGGAGCTCACGCAGGGACCATGTTTGTCTCTGCACCCCCTGGTGGCAAGTCACAGGAAGCTATTTTTAAAGCTTGAGGCTAAACTTAATGAACAGATTAGTTCAGCCAAATCAAATTCTAGAGAATTATTTTCTATTCTACAAGAATTAAAAGGCATATCTGTTGACCCACCGATGGATATTGATAACAACTGGTGTAAATAAATTCATGACGGTTTCACACAGAAAATCTCATTACAGCAAGCATGTATCACAGATAGTTTACATGGATTGTTAGATCAATCACTCCTGATCCCACACCCTGGTACAAAGATGGTTTTAGACCCTCCCATATCATTTGTATTTAAGCAAGTATCGAAATCCAATGTTTTGAAAATTGTACAGGAAATGAAGCCAACCTCCTGCAAGGAGGATGAGTTTCCAGACTCTCTTTTTAAAGAATTTCTGCCCTCCATTGTATCCTGGGTAATAGGTTTTATAAATTGTCCTTTTTCTGAAGGTCTGGTACCTGATTGTCTAAAAGAGGCATGTAGTACACCTCTGTTGAAGAAGGAGAACTTGGATCCTGGTGACACGGCAAGTTATAGGCCAATAACAAATGTCCCATATTTGTTGAAGATTCTTGATAAAGTGACGTGTGTACAATATCAGGATTTCATTGAACAACAGGGAATTCTTGCTACAGGACAATCGAGTTTCTGTTTGCAACATGGCACTGAGACAGCACTCTTGGATTTGAAGTCTAATATTGCTGGAGTTATTGAGGGAGGCTTATCATTATTATTACTCCTTGATCTGTCAGCTGCGTTTGATTTGGTAAATCATAAGCTGATGACAGTTAGGCTGATTAAAGTGGGAAAGTGTTCAAATAAAGCTGCAAAGTGGTTTAAAACCTTTCTTGGCCAAGGATGGCACAAGTAGCAAAGGATGAATGTCAATCACAACAGACTCCTCTAAATTGTGGGGTTCTCCAGGGCTCGTGCCTGTCGCCTCTATTGTTTAATATCTACTCAAGACCTTTGTGTGACCTCCTGGATGGTCTGGGTGTGCAGTTTGCAAACTATGCGGACGGCACCCAGATCATCCTGGAATTTTCCTGGTCCTATTCAATGGACTTAGCTAGGGCAAGTGAGGTTTCTGGTGCGACCACGATCTGGATGACAAAAGACTCACTGGCTTTGAATGATAATACATTGAAATCCTGATCCTCAGTATTGGTGAAAAACTAAAAAATGGATCCCCAGTATGACAGTTTTCTGATTGAAGGTAATAATATCACTGTTTCAGAACATGTCAAAACGCTTGTAGTCTTTTTTGACCCCCAATTAACCTTTACAAAACACGTTGCATATCTAAACTCATCATGCACCTATAAGACGCATTTGCTATGGCAAATTCGCCCTTATATGTCAGAGAAAAATAGGGCCTTAATTGCAGCAGCAACAATAAACACCAAACTTGACTATTGTAATTGTCTCTTAGTGGGCACTTCTCAAGCAAACTTAAAGAAGCTGCAAGTGATCCAGAATAGAGCAGTTTGTGCAGTATGTGGATTTGACCGAAGGGCCCATGTCTCTACAGGCCGGCGGAAACTGCTCTGGTGGCCCATCTCACCGAGAATACAATTTAAGACCTCTAGTTTGGGCTATAAATGTCTGTCGAATGACTGCCCACCCTGTCTTTGCTCTAGGATTAAGGAGCTCCTTTAGGGTGTATATTGCGCTCAAAGAAGGATCATTTTTTGGCTCAACCTCGTTTCTCATTGAAGGGGATTGGAGGATCCAGTCTTGATTCATGGGCCCCCATTACATAGAATGCACTATCATGTGCACTTGGATCCATTCCTCCGATCTCACAATTCAAAAAAGGCTTGAAAACCCTTATTTTTGCCAAAGGAACTGATTAAATACACCAAAGCTGTTCCCATTGTAGTGTTACATGTGTTTTTGTTGTATGTCTTGTGAGCGCCCTGAGGCCTTTGGGTGTGTTGGCGCTATAGAAATATTCCATAGAATAGAATGGCCATAGAATTACAGCCAAACTCGTAATTAGGCTCTTTGTGTCTTAAAACATGCGATAGGCCATTTTCTTCTCTGATTTATATACAAGATACACAAATTAAAAAATGGGTTAGATTTTCAAATGCTCAAAAATTAAACTTAGATTGAACAGAGACCAGGGCTGCTCCTTTCCACAAAACTTCTTGTCAATTCAGGCATAGATCATTAAATCAAAAATAGATTTTCAATAATCTGTGTCTGAATATTGGAATATAATCTCGATAAACTCTGTCTCTTTATATATATAGTAAATGAAAAAACTGTGTTAAAGGGACGTTATGGTTAAGTTGCACTAATACAAACCTATGAAATTCAATGAGAAAAATGTTGTTAAATGGACGTTATGGTTACAAGTAAAACCGAAAAACCTCAGAAATTCACCAACCATAACTCACGCCACCACCGTGCACTGCTAGGCTAACACCCAGGACATCAAAGATGACATCACAAATGTCATTGATGACATTACTGATGACATCACATATCTGGGCCACTTGTTTTTGTTCACTGACATATCTAGGCCAGGTGGTTTTGTTCACTGACAGTCAGAATATTAAAATTCAAAAGGTGTTTCTTTTGATCTATCTAGATGTTAACCTTGTCATGTGTTCTTAAAGTACTTTCCTTAGGGTATTGTCTCAGCTAATGGTGCACATACATTGGGCAATAAGCAGGCCTCAGACACACAATTCATTCGTAAATATGAAGGTAAATCTTAATGCTATTAACATTTTCTGATGATGCTGGTTCTTTCTTCCATACTTTAGTTTCCCTGTAATGGGCCTCTGCTTTGAATGATTTGTGGGCCTTCATATTTATTGAACTAGCATACATCTGTAGTAAGTCTTGAATTGTTAGCTAGTTATTACATGTTTAACATTACTCAAAACTCTGATACAGTAGCATTCATTATTTTACTATACAAAATTAGAATATTATACATATTGTACTTCTATAGTGCATGCTGCAGCCATTGCATATGTTTATGTATGATTAGGTTCCTGTATTAACATCAACACTCCAATACAATGTTGTTTAGATGGGTACATTCTTTAATAAATTAAGTAGTCCATGATAGGTGTCCCAATCAACCCTGACATCTTGTTACCAACATTATAAACACAACCCCTTGTAGGGACTTTTCATCAAAATTGATTTCACATGTGATGTCATCAATGACATTTGTGGTGTCATCTTTGATGTCCTGGGTGTTAGTCTTAGCAGTGCACGGTGGTGACGTGTGTTATGGTTGCTTATCTTACCATAACTGGTGAATTTCTGAGGTTTTTCAGTTTTACTTGTAACCATAACGTCCCTTTAACAACATTTTTTCATTGCATTTCATAGGTTTTTATTAGGGCAACTTAACCAGAACGTCCCTTTAACAAAGGGTTTTCAGTGAATTTGTTAGGTTTTTATTAGTGCAATTAAATCATAACGTCCCTTTAACAAAGTTTGTCAGTGAATTTCATGGGTTTTAACCAGTGCATAATATTTTCGTACAACTTACTAATATCATACGTAGTCCAATAAAGCAACATGCTTGTCCAATTTACATTTCACCATAAAACTCTGCAATTTCCCACCTTCTACCATCATTTCTAACACTTATGTACACTTTTTGTAACTGCTTCCACTGTTGTTGCATCCGTCGATGTCCACGAATGTCTGACTTCATCGCGGACCTTCCGCACAGTGCCATGTGACCATGCGCTCTTGCACGGCATGATGACCTATCCTCGAACGTGTCCGCATTTCGCATTAAGGTCTGTGCTTTGAGGACAGTTCGGAACTTTATTTTCTATTGATCTAGGAACTTTCAACCTCAAAATGTACCCTTGGACAGCTCCTACACCTACTCTTACTCATTATCCATTAGCAATTTAGTACACAGTACATACTTGGAAGAATTTTGGAAGAATTTTAGAAATGGCATCAGCTATTGCCATTCCTCCTCCCCAAGAGCCACCACCACCACCACCAGCTGGAGGACCTACACAACAAAAAAAACACAGTACTTCCAAAGACAATGAAAAGGACCAAGCAGATTGTCCGACCGTCGGAAGCTAAACCTCTTCATATTTGGAAATCTACGTTCCATATTAGTACTGCACCACTGCTACTACTGTGGTTCTTGCACCTGTGGCCATTTGGCTAGCATCCGTGTAATATTGCAACCACATGGCTATTTGAAACCGCGAAGCTTGAAACTCTAAGATGGCCGTCTGAGATTGAATTTGACCTACTCCCTTCATTTTGAACTCACCTGCCTCTGATTGGGCAGGCTCCCTCTCTCCAGCTACTTAGCCAATCGTGAGGCACCGTCAGGCTTTAGCCGGCCTCAAACGAAGGCTCACAAAAAAGGCTTGTTACTGAGCCTGACGGAGCATGTCGAGCATTCCATGACTCTAAATTCTGTCATACTATCGTGGATATCCTCTACCTTCTACCCTTCCATCCACTATAAGGCTGTCTAAGGTAAGCAAATCCGAGTGCTCATTACTTGCAAATTATTATTTCCTAAACCGCTATGCACAGACTTAGACTTTTGTGACTATACCAATTTGTCCCCCCACCTAGCAGATTCCACTGTATCTGTACATTTGTGTGTTTAGTATCATTACTTGTCGCTATGTAATTGAGTACCATTGCACCTCTGCCATTGTTCAACGTTAAAGCTACCCTGCACATATTACCTGCTACCACATATGCAGACCCACTTCATCACATAGTGCTCAAATCATGGCCTATTGTCATACATGCCTCATAGCTCTCCTCTTTGGTGTATGCCTCCATACAGCCAGCCTGGGAATTTAAAAGTATTTGTTGTCGCTTCTGACTCATACCCTGTATTGCGTGCCTATACCGTTCAACTATCCTTGCATTCACTGTCGCCTCCAACGTGTGCTGCTTTACTTTGTATGCCCACTGCCACTATTGTTGTGCCATCATTAACTGAAATGTTTGTTGCTTTACTTTGTATGATCAATTAACAAGCTATTATTACTTGAAGTGCTGCCACATATTGTGTACCCATTGTTATCTCAACTAACACTTCTCCGGTATCAACCATGCCTCCTTGCAAGCGCCTGACATGTGCACGCCCGTTATCTGACTTGAGATGTTCTCTCGATACACATGCTGCCACAGTTAACTGCCCTTTTCTTGTACCTATTGTTCCATGTGATACGTGCCTGACCAGTGTAGAACCTTTAGGGCTCACTCACACTTATATGCAGTGGATCTTCCTAACGGTACCACAGATACTAAGGTAGCACTCAATCTCCTACTATTATTGCATGTAAGTGAGTAACCCTATTCATACGAGCATGCTCACTGACAACCTATGCCATACTGAAGACTCGCACTAACTGCGCCTTAGCTGCCTCACCCTATTAATCCACAAGCATGGCTACCTTTATAGCTCCACCATACACAATAGGCTGTAAGTGATCCGACCGCGGCTGAATTTGTCGTGGCCGGAACGTTCGCATGACAAAGGTGCGAACTACCAAAAGTTTGCACCCTTCTCATGTGAACACACATACATACTCACACCCACACATTACACATCCACAACACACTCATAACGCACCGTCTCCCCCACCCTCAACACACCCCCACCCACACCCCAACATAAAAAACCCCACTTACCTTCTTCATCATGCTGGGTCCCTACAGCGCCAGTTCCCTTTGACTTCCGTGATCAGGAACCAGCGCCGCAGGGTCCTTTTCTTTTCTTTTTTTTTACGGAAGGCTGTGGTGGTGTCCCAGGCAACCTCTGCCCACCAAACTATAAAGTATAGTGAGCGGGGCGATGCAGGGGACACCCCGCAGCCCCCGTTTCTTTAACGGAAGGCTTTGGGGGTGGCCCCCGCAACCCCTGCTCACTATAGTATAAAGTATAGTGAGCGGGGAGATGCGGGGGACACCACCGCACCCCCTGTTTTTTTTTTATCATGCTACCACCAAAGGATCAAACTTTTGATGTTCGAACCTTTGGTGGGAGCATTTTTAGAAGTAATGGTTCATGTGAACCATTAGATTCGGTCAAAACGACCAATACCACACAATAGCCTATCCACCCCATTTGCGACCTGGTGGAAAGAATCCTGAATTCACCGGAGTATCCTCCACACCTTGCTGCTATGCATACTGCACCTTATCTCCTCCATTGACACAACATACCCATACACGCATTTTTTGACTTTATCGCAGCAGGACATAGATACTCTGCATCTCAAATTGAATCCCCACTTTCCCATGCTCCCCAAAATTATAATTCTTGAGACAGCACAAATGACTATGAATCTACCCTGCTCTTTCACTGACAGAAACAAACGACTTGGTTCCCGTACCTCGGCAAAACATTTTGCACAGCATAAAACCCCTACACACAACGACAGGACTGTAATACACTCTGCACCTCACTAACCGTCATACCACAAACTCAGATGCCCAAAGCCATTCCATCACAACCAGAAGCCATTATTATTAAAAGAGCCCTTATTAATGCCCGATGTTTAATTGCTCACGCCCTAGACATCTCAGACCTCATTACTACAAATAAATTGGACTTTCTGGCTATCACAGAAACCTGACTTCACCCAGTTGCAGGCCCCGCTCTTCTATTAGCTGTCCCTGATGAGTATAACATCACCATATCCGACAGAACTACCAAGAGAAGAGGTGGGGTAGCTATCATTGCTAAAAACTCTCTAGCCATTAGAGAAAGTGACAGCACCGCATTCCCATTGGGAGAACTCCTCTCAGTGAAACTCCCACTTTCCTCTGAGCGAATACTCCTCATCCACATTCTGTATAGACCACCAAGCCAACTATCCTCCTTTGAGGAAGATATAAATGGCCAAAATACAAAACCTGGCTCGCAAATCCTGCTCTTAGGCGACCTGAATCTCGGCCTACACGATAACCTAGATTCCAATGCCCTAACCATCCAAAAAATTATTTCAGAACTAGGCTTCTCACTACGGATTTCTGACCCTACCAACTGCAAAGGCAGAATCCTGGACTGGATAGCAGACCTTAAATGCTACACAACAATTCTCTCTAATACGCCTTGCGCATGGTCAGACCATAATGTCATCTCCTTTGAAATCCACAATTCCAAACATCCAACACCTAAGGATTTCCATACCCCACCAGCCTTAACTAGAAACAACTGCCTTATCTCCCTAGAAAGCATACTACCTCTGCACCATCCCATCACCCATCACCAATCGTCCTCAAACCAACATACCACCACTATGGTAGATCTCTATAATCAGAACCTCCTAAAGGCACTAGACCAATTGGCCCCCCTCAAATTACGGAAAGCCAAACCCCTAGCATATTTGAACAAGTGGTTCACTTCGGAACTAAACACACCCTGCAAAGCAAAAAGAGACGCAGAGGCATCCTGGAAAAAAAGCCCTTCAACACAGAACAAGGATACATTCTTAACTGCCTCAGCCATCTACAAAACTGCCATTTAAGAAACAAGAAGTGAAAATTACAACAATAGAATATCTAATGCCAAATCTAGCACCAAGGAGCTTTTCACCATATTCAAAGAATTGAAATCTCCTATCACCCTTCCTGACTCCTGTAGGAAAGATACACAATGGTGTACCAACAGACAAAAAGCCTTACTCAATAAAATCTCCCTACTTCAAGCAAAAATAGAAGTAAAAAGAAATAGCCTATTGACCACCGCCAAAACTAGCAAACTAAACAAGAAACCTCCTAATCCAAGCCACCAACCCACTGCGTCATCCAATCAAAACAATGTATTTGTATTCACCCCCGTCACTAACACAGAGGTCGAGGCCATCATAAGAAGTCTCAAGCCTTCCAGGTGCCTAGGAGACATATGCCCAGCCTCTATCATAAAAGAAGGAGGCAAAGAATTTGCACCTGTTATCACCGCCTTCATTAACGCCTCTTTCTCCTCCTGCACGGTTCCCAAAAACCTCAAAGACGCTAAGGTCATGCCCCTTATCAAAAAACCTAATCTTGATCCTAATATCCCCACAAATTTCAGATCTATCACACAGTGCTCTTACTCCTAAAAATCTTAGACAAGGCTGCATATATCCAGATTCAACAGCATCTCGAGAATAATAGCCTCAGACAATCTGGCTTCAGACCAAAGCACGGGACAGACCTGCCCTCTCGGAACTGAAAATCCAAATGGATGAGGCAAGTGATAGCGGGAAGCCTGCTCTTCTCCTCCTACTTGATCTGTCGGCAGCTTTCGATTTAGTCGACCACAACATCCTAACCAACAATTCCACCACCACCACCTCCTTCTCCACTAAAGCAGCAGCCTGGGTCAACTCCTTCCTGACGGATAGATCCATGAGGGTCTTCTCCCCAATTGCTTCAGCTGACCCTTACCCTATAACATGTGGAGTTGTGCAAGGCTCCTGTGTTTCCCCTACCCTCTACAACATATTCACGAAGCTCCTGTTTGACCACCTTGATGACCTTGGCATATCATATACGAACTACGCAGATGATATGCAAATACTCATCACTCTCTCTGACAACTACCAATTAGATTCCATACTCCTAAATTAAATCTACAGCAAAATTCAAGCCTGGATGCCCAAACTTGGCCTATGTCTAAACAATGACAAAACTGAGCACTTCTCATTGGCTCCAAGCTAAGAATTAACAAGCTAGGTCCCAAATACCCATCGTTCAACATTGATGGCAACCTCATTAAAGTTCACAAGGAAGCAAAAACTTTAGGCTTTTACCTAGACTCTGTCTTAACCCTTCAAAGACAAACCAATGCCATCTCCTCCTCTACCGCTTACACTTCAAAACTAATAAACGCCTGCAGACCATTTTTGACCACTAATAGCTATATTAACCTTGATAGCGCGCTTATGCTATCCAAACTGGATTATTGTAATACTCTCTACTTGGGCACTAGCCAAAAGACCCTTCACAATCTTCAAGTTCTACAAAACAATGCACTCAGAACTGCCTTGGGTATCCTCCGATCCAATCTCATCTCACAAATCCGTTGCAACACCAATTGGCTTCCTATCCAAGATAGGATCAACTTCAGAATGTTCATGATCACACACAAATGCCTAAACAACTCAGCTCCCAAATATCTGACAGACAAATTCTTCGGGAAAGAGTCCACCAGACCAACTAGATCCATCTATGCCTACTGCCTCAACATTCCAAAATGTAAAATTAACAAAGCGGGAGGAACCAGCTTCCAGTGCTTGCGGCCAAAACTTGGAACAAGCTACTTCTTGCACTCAGGAATGACCCTATGTTCCTCTCATTCTGGAATAAAGTAAAAACTTGGCTGTTCTCGCAAGAAAACTAACTGTACTACACATGGTCAGACTCGGACAAGAAATAGGTCCGGTCACCCAAATAAAAGTGGCCCACCCCTCGCCTCATGACCCCTAGCCTCTGATGACATCACCGCATGTGATGTCTTTTAACCCCACCCCAAAGTGACATCCCGCGAAACGATGAAACATGACCTTTCACCCCTTGACAAAACAGGAAGTATCATCAAATGGCATTGTTCCTAAGTACACTATGAAAAATATGGTTATGATTTCACTAAAGTGATATACATTTCATACAAAAATGGATCACCATATGTATCATTAATATCTGTGTGTATAGATCCATGTTATCAAATTACTGTGAATCCAAGCAGACGTCCAAGGCCAAATGATAATGTTATTTTAAAGCACTTCCGCTTAAGCTCTTTTTTATAGAACAAATATGCATACAATATCACCCAATCTGTGTCTGTACTCATTTATCGACCTAAGAAGGATGAAAGGCTTTTTGAAAAAAAAATGATTTTGTTTTTCAATTTTTTTTTCAAAACCTGCCCAGGTGTGGCCAGAAACTGGCCCCCACTCACCAGGGACGATTTCGGCCCAGCCACAGGCCGAAAGGTTGAGGGGCCAATCCGACCCTGGTACTAACACTTACTATCATGACTACCTGACCCAGCTATCCTTCTTGACTTGCCATAGCTTAGTTCGGAAATGCCTAAGGGCTAACGCTGCCCATCTGTAACCAACTCTGGCTTAAATTCTGCTACAAACCTACATATACTATATATAGCCTCCATCATGTATAGATCCGTATAATACTATACTGTACTACAGTAAATTCTATTGCATTTATTATTGTATGTCGTATAAACATTGTAAGCATGTACCCAAGAAATGCGCCTAGATACCTTTGGGTTTGGTGCGCTATATAAGCAAATAAAACAAACAAACACACAGATGAGGTAGAGGAAGTGCCTACCTCTAGCACCCAAAGAGAATCATGGGTCTGTCAGTTCCTTATCACTATTGGGAATGTATCAAAGGCTAAAGATACCAAAGTGAAATGCACTGAGTGCAACGTTGTGCTCAGTAGCTGACTACCTGGTCCGTTCTCCTACGGGACCACCAACATGCACCGCCACACCAAATCCAACCACTGCAATGCTCACAGAAAGATTGTTCCTTTCTTAGCAAATATTATGGTGTCTTCCTCCACCTCATCTTCCTCAACCAATACTGCAACCACACAGCCTAGTTCTGTGGGACACACAATCCCACCAACTACCTTGTAAGCAATAACAGAGGCTGTTGATTCATATCTTTCGAAGACAACAGTCCTCTGTATATACTGCAACACACCACTCTACAGGGGAAAGCAATTTCGAAGTGCCATTGAAGCTGTATTCAAGTAGCATGAGAAACACTGCCCCCTACCTTAGAAGTAACACACGCGCAACATCTTCCCCTGTCCACCTGTCCCTCCATATTAGTGCTTGGTGCATCTTCCCTCATTTCCCTCCCCACCTTTCATTCTAACCTCTCTTGCAAAAAATAAAAATACATAAAAGAACAACAAAAGAAAAGTTCCTTTAAAATAGAACTAAAACAAAAATCTTGTAGACTCCATCTACTTTACTTTTCTCAGTAAGGTACATAGACTCAATAAGATTTTACAACATTTACATTAGCATTTTGTGTTATGCTAATAGTAATATTGTGGCGTTCATCACTGTTCCAGGTGGATAACAGCCCGGCAGCCCAAGTTATCAGCCCAAGCAAAGCGAGGGCAGATAACGAGGGCTCTGGACCGTCATCCCCCGTTCCAGCCCTGCAATGGGGGATGAAGGCCATTAGCGTCCTAGGTTCCCAAAGCGGGAGACCGGGGTGCTAAAAAAAGTATTTTACTTCCCACAGCCGGTTGTAGTAAGGAAAATCCATTTCCAAGATGGCCACCATGGAAAGGCAAGGTGGCGCTACTGTCAGGTGTCTTGACCCACTTTTGAATTAATATGCTACAACATTTGGTGCTGTGGGCTTAGAAAATCCAAGATGGCAGAAAAGCCCACATTTGCGCCAGAATCCAGGAAAACCGTGCAGTTTTGCGCACACCAAAATGGTCGCCTGACCTGCCACCCACCAGTGCGAGCGTGATGGGCCAGAAGCGCCATGAGTGAAACGTGGTGCCAAAGGAAAAACAGCAGTGTCTGTTAGCTCAAAAAGCGCTTTGAAATCACATTTGTTTCTCTGAAATACAAGCTCAAAATGCCTATTTCAAACATTGCAAGATATTCAAAAATCTCACTGAACACCAGCAGACATTTGGCAGAATGTAGTCTTGTGTGCATACACAATCTGGAAAGATGAAGAGCCTAAAACAATGTTTATAACAAAGCTGGCTGAGCTGTGGATGTCAGCAGCTTAAGTGAAATTGGATTTAAAACCACTAAAATCAAAATGTTTAAAATAAATGAGTGACCTACTTTTGAGTGTCACATAGGTTGCAACTGTTTAAATGTCATAGTTTTGAACTTAGAATCAGCGTTCTAGCTGCATGTATAAAAATTGGAAGTTTGATTTGAATGAAGAACACTGGAACAAAAGTGACATTTAGCTGAAGCCTGTCTTAAAGAGATTGAATTCTGCCCGGCAACTACCCCCGACAGGAGTTGAAACTTGCCCAGCAACTGCATTTACAGGCCTGGCTGCCTTCTGCTGAACCCACAAAAAGGAGATCACACCTCTTTGATTGAATTAGGGGAGAATTACCTGGGACTGCAGGAAACAGAACAATTAACTTTCCTTGGCTCAGGCAAATGCTAAATCAGGGGGTCGTAAATGGCTTCCTCTTGGAAGGAAATGGGAGGGCGCTGCCTCTGGGAGCCACCTGAGCTGGAGGCGGGGACAGACAGAAATTCACCCATGTGCTTTGGAACCTAAACCACATCCATCTGGGCCAGAGCATAATTTTAAAAAGATGGATAATTCATAGTACGGAAGTGTCAAAATTATGTAAATAATATCATTATTTCTGTGATTTTTCTATGCACATTTTAAGAGGTGTTAGGACTCAAGAGTCTGTATGTTAAAAATCTGACACTTCATTATCTGATGCCCATATTCCTTGCGCACATTTGTGTAAATTCTGGAAAAGTTTAGAGGTTGTGTTCTGGATGAAAAGGGCAGAATTCTGTCAGAAGTGGACACAACATCTTACAAAGACAGGGATCGGATGGTTTGGTGCTACAGAAAATATGTTAACTGGACATATAATATTAGAAAAATTGTACATAGATAAATACGCATTTGGATCAAAAATAGATTTGTGTGCAAAGTGACAAGGGGAGTGTTCTTTCTGTATGCCATAAAAATGACACTGGATGACTCACAACTCTGTTCTCCAGTGAGAGCACAGAAAATCAGCTAACCTATCAGGATCTTCAGAGGGTTGGGCATAGAAAGTCAGCCTTCCCACCCACTTTCAAAAGGACCACTGAAACCCAGGTAGGGACATTCACTTTCCACTTCAAACTGATTTCTCGCAAAGCACTTTGCAGACCACACAATATCCAGAAGACACCAGAACCAGAACTTAGAATTCAGACTCCAGAACTTGAAGCAGAGGGGCCAATCCACAAGCTGAATCCTTTTCAGCAGGC
The DNA here is from genome assembly GCF_040938575.1 of Ambystoma mexicanum. NCBI lineage: Eukaryota > Metazoa > Chordata > Amphibia > Caudata > Ambystomatidae > Ambystoma > Ambystoma mexicanum. Next base: position 192,989,931 of record NC_090939.1, read on the forward strand.
CTCAAAATCCTTTGCAAACTATTCAACAGCCAGGTAAACTGTTTGATTCTGGCTAGAACCCTGTGCCAGAACAATCTCCGGACCCAGAAAGCAGAGCTGTATCCAGAACCGCAGTTGCAGAAGACCCAGACCAGACCGCCGTGCAGTGCCAAGGGCCAGACCAGACCAGATAGCTGTGACTTCAGAACCACCCGCCAGGAGTCCAAACCTGACCAGACCTTGACGGCCTATTTCAAATTTATAGTGTGAGTACTCAGCCAGAACTGTGCAAAACCAATCTCTTAGTCTAAAATAATCTAATTCAAACCATTTCCACCTATTTAGAACTGCATCATAGAAATTGTGTGTGCATTCTGTGATTTCAAACCTGTGAAAGTGTCATTTGCCATTCTGAATCATTATTTCATTACCTCCACAAAATCATCCATATCTTTTGAACCATATGTGCTAGGAACAAGATTTAACTTTCATTTTAATCCTCAGCTTTCCAAAAGGCCATAAACCCACTTTCTGTAATCGCGCTCGATGCACTCGGAAAAAGTGCAGCGAATTGCAATTTGAATCAAATTTCTCCACCGGTCAAAATCGCTGTCTTTTGCTGGCAACTGCTGAAATCCGTTTTCAACCTGATAATCCCTCATGAATCACTGATAGTGTTGACCTGAACCAATCTTAAGTAGCTATCACCTACCCTGAATCTCCTATAGGGAATTAAAATCATTTTTAGCATATTTTCACTTCATTGTAAATCAGATTAAAAGTATTTTTGCAGGTTTTAAAAGCATACCGGTTGCTCTAAGCTTGCTAGGGGGGAACTGAATTGGTATTGCATTTGATTGCATTCCTGAAAATCGTGTGCTCTTCTTCCATCTCCTTATATTGCATAGGGGGGTGAATTGTCAAAAGAAAAAGTGATCATATTATCTCTTGTGGAAACCATCTCAGTTATTTCTGTGCTGCATTCTTTTCCATCATTGCATTTCCAGGAACCCATAAAAGCATTCTCAGCTACTTTATCCTCTCTATACCAAATCTTAAGTAATTAAAAAAGTGTGCTAGTATAATACTATCCATTGTTGATCACTGTCATATTCATAAGTGTGCTATCAAATATTAATTTATTTATAAAAGTGTGATATATATCTTGTTTAATTTTTCAATACATCTTTTAATTTGCAAAACAAACCTACTTCTTGGCTGAGTGAGGTCAGGGGGATTCAAAGAGAGGGGCGTTATACAAGGGTTTATCATCCAGATCTATGAACTTGTCATAAAAATATATAAATAAGGGCTTCCCTTGGGCATCCCAGACTAGGCATTGACTCAGTTGGAGTGCTGAATTCCCTCTTCCCTTTCCATGGCAGCCTGCAGAAGGCGAAGAGAGAACCCTATGACCAAATATTTTTAAAAAATAGCGTACTCCACAATTGGATCACAACATCGATCGACGAAAATCACCTAAGAAAAAACTTTCACCCCTTCTCGCAAAAGAGCAATGCCGATATGGGTCACTCCACTACTCAGCACCATGAAAAGAAAAAAAAGAAAAACTGGAGGATCAATAACGACTGCAGACAAAAATTAAAGTTTCAACAACATATATGCTCATACAAAAACAACATCATTAACAGCCAACAGACCATACAACACAGACCATACGAACAGACCCACCAACCCTTACTAGGAATGCCCGAACAAACTCTGAGGCTTCCTCGAAATATCAGCGGAGACTTTCATCAAACTGGTAAATCAAAGCAACAAAACAGGTTCACCTGCGGATCCCTTCCCCCCCGATATTTACAAATCAATCCTCTCACAAGGAACACCCATGGAATACCCATGGAATACCATAGGAATGTCTTTAACCTTTCAATCTCAACAGGGAAAGTGCCACAATCCTTCAAATCAGCATGCATCAGGCCGCTACCCAAAGATACAACAGGAAATGTAGAGGACCAATCCAATTACAGACCCATCTCCAACATCCTGTATCCAGCTAAATTGCTCGAAATGTCCATATACAGAACAACCCAAGAATTCATAGAAGAGCACCACATACTGGACTAGGCATAAGTAGGCTTGATACCAATGAGAGGATTGGAATCAGCAATCCTCTCAATATGGGATGACCTCGAAGTCCCTGTCTCTTGAGAAATGCCTTTGTGAAATGTACAGCTGGATGAACTCGAACTACTTCAAACTCAACCCAAGCCAAACAGAAATAATGATCATCACAAAAAACGTAGGGCACAACCATAACATCCCTTGGCCAAGGGAACTCGGCACAACCCCAGCTCCATCATCGATTGTAAAAAACCTGCAAGTCCTGATGGACAACAAACTTACTTTAGAGTGACAAGTAAATGCTCTAATCAAGAAATGCATCTTTCTACTGCAAGCAGTAAAAAGGATTCTACCATTCCTGTCATTCACCAACAAAACACTTACCGTCATCGCTCTTATCATGTCCAGAGTAGACTACGCCAATAGCCTATATCTGGGTATGCCTGAACAACTTCTAAAAAAACTACAGTGCATACAAAATGCGTCGGCCAGACTGCTCCTCAAATTACCCTGAAAAGAACACATCACACCACCGCTGAAAATACTACATTGGCTACCAATAAAACAGTGAATCAAGTTCAAATCAATGTGGATCAAGCACAGAGTAATCCCCAACCAAGGCACAGAGTTCCTGAGAGACAATAAGCCTAAATCACTGAACAAGCATGCACAGATCAAGCGGCGACATCCGTTTAGAACCAAAACCCTACAACAAAAGAAAATTCAGAGGATCTTCTTTCTCTTACCTCGCACCAAAAACATGGAACGAATTAGCAAAGAACATACATAATACAAGAAATCACCTACTATTCAGAAAGCTCCTCAAAACCTGGCTCTTCATCTCATAACTAGAAGAACTATGGTGCATATACACAGCTAAAACGATGACATGCAAAGAAACCGATCCCCGATCCCCCTAAGCTATCTCCCACAAACAGGATTTAAGGAAGATAATCAACGGCTGACCAACTGAGAGATAGATATGATAGGACGATATTATGGACTAAACACATCTAGATCGGGATGGAAGGACAAGGAAGCTATCTCAATAGCACATTGGCTACAAAACACACACAAGCAACAATAGGCCACTGACGGAAATAGATAGCAAAGGAGTAGGTTACTGGTAATTTACAGCAAAAGGAGGGGGCACTAGACAAACCCCGTCCCACTGCACCAAGCTCAAATACAACACAGCTGGTAATGCGCCATGCCATCACTCATAACATTAGATGGACAAGAAAGAAAAGTGGAAATTATGCATGCCAACAGGATAACGTGATACATAGAACAAGACCTCTCACAACTAGGCTATATAACCTACTAACCCCATGCTCTAATCTCTGAAAATCCACACAACCACCCTCTCGCTCAGCAAACCGCACACACTTCACTACACTGTAACAACAAAAAAACAACACATAAACCGCACCAACAGAACATAAGGTCTCACATCGGTCCGATATTCACACCAATGCTCAGCATACAGTGAACACCGAACTGAAGCCGCCAACAGCACACCACTTCTCTAACTTTCCTACTCCCTCTTCACCTGACTGACCAACCCTGCCTTCTAGTTTACAGATCTGCCTGAGCGCCCTTAGGACCAATTCCATTGGTGACGGTGTGCGATATAAATACCTTTAACATTAACATATTACCACAAGCACATTTTCTTCCCCTTTCAAACATATCCCACTTTTGAATAACTTTATTACATAGCCAGTCCCATGTGGCCATGGCCACTTTAACCCCATTTGTCGTCCATCATGCTCATGGCAAGTAGCCAGATTGTCCGCGTCATGACCTTATGCCATGACCCGGACAATCTGGCCACTGCCCATGGGCACAGGGTATACCTCAGTCACCAAAGGTATATCAATTCTTTGTACCTACATTATGACACTTGTCAAAAAATAAAACATAGGCACATTTTCAAAACCATGCTTTAAGGTCCTTGCTAATGCTCCTTACACAATTCTGCTGGAAATCTGCCCATGTTTTATTTTTTTTTAAAGGTGTCAAAATGTTTGTACATACAATAGTCATATAACTTAGCCCCCACTTGACAAAATCCATTCAGACTTTACACAAACGTTCAAGGTTGGCTCTATAATCTTTCTGAAAACCTTTGTCCACATTCGTCAAAAAGCAACAAAGTTATAAGCCATCTAAAAATGTTGAGGCCCCCTTCTAATTTAGTCCCCTCTTGATGAAATCCCACCAAACTTTACAACATCATGTATATCTAGATCTAAAATCTTTTTGCAAACCTTTGTGTAGATTCGTCAAATGGCACCACGTTTATAAGCCTTTACAATATTTTGGGACCCTCTTGACAAAACAGCTCCAATTCAGAATCAGGTCTAGCATAACATTCCAACTTTTCATTCAGTTTCATTGAGTGGCGCCAAAGTTATAAGCCCTCCAAAAACTGCTTTTCACCAACCCTGTCATGCAGAAATAGGCATAGATGTCCCCGAACATCTTAAGTGTTCGCAAACATCACAGGACATCCCCCAAGCATCCGGACTGTTTGCAGACTTCAGGGATGAAAAAAACAGTTTTTTGGCTTTAATGGCCATATCCCATCCCATCGTCACCACCCATCACCTCCCCAGAGATTGTTTGATAAGTTTGACTAGTGCAATGTTGTGTTTTCTAAAATGTTTTTACCATGGACACGCAGACAGCAGCGACTGTCCATGTATCCAACATGGCGGGTGTTTCCAAATATCTGGCACACTTCATTCTTTTCACCATCCAATCAGTGGGCGAGGCCAATGTCCGCGGACATCACGTCACCCTCTCGGCCAGTCGTATGTCCGTCCATGGATAGAACAGGGAAGTGAGTCTGTGGACGAACCCAGATATGACTATTTCTTTTTACCTACTTTGGCCCATTTAAAAAAAAAAACTACTGGACGGATTTACACCAAATTTACAAAAGCATACTTTCATGACCAAGCCACCGCAGATTTAGTGAAAAAATATGTCCATCGTTTGGGTTTGTAGGCGTGAGCAAAAATCTTTTTCCACTGTGTCTATGGGACCCCCCCTACAATTTTGACCCCCTTGATGAAACCTCATCAAATTTGACAGAAAAATGTAGACACGCCATATACTTTTCTGCAAAGTTTGGTAAGGATTCGTCCAGGGGGAGCAAAGTTATAAGCCGCCCAAAAAGTGCTCTTCCTATGAATTGAGCAACTTAACCATAACTACCGGGCCACTACTGCAGGCCCTTTAATATATCAATCAGGGTCTTATATAATGAGACATGCTGCTTGGGGATATATTTTTGCTATCACGCTATCACGCAAACAGAGAGAACAGTAACTTTAAGAATATGTTTTGTATTTTCTGGTATGGATAAAGGGGCAAGATACCAATACATGTTGCCTAAGCATACAAAAGGATGCTTCATATGGGTCATTTATTTATTTAAGTTATTTTTGCATTTACTTCAGCGCACAAAACTCTGAGGTATCTAGGCACTAGTTGCAACAAGTGCATGATAGATTAGTCAAGTGCAAGAAATCTCGTATGGTTACATTTGTGAGTTGGTATGGGTCTTGTTGTGGGGTCTACATCCGGCAGCATAGGAGTCAGATTGGAATGGTTACACAGACAGACAAAGCCTCAACTCTTGTTGCAGGGTCTACATTGAGCAGAATAGGAGTCAAAATGGAAAGGTTACACAGATACGCAAAGCCTCACCTCATGGTACAGGGGGCTACATCTGGCAGCAGAGGAGTCAAGGTGTACTACATTAGTCCAAGACGGAAGATCAAGTTGTAGGGCACAACTGAGTTCAAGTTACACAAGGTACGCTGCACACAGCATGGAGGAAGATGCAGTTGTCTGGCACGCCTTGATGTGACTTTCAACACTTATGAGAAAACGATCAGCTTTATCAGCAGAATTTACAGGCACCTATGAATGCTAATGGAACAGGTGTGAAGAGGCAAATTAAATCCGTTGATCAAACAAAGGCAGCAGAGAATAAAACCCCTGTATGGTGGCGAGGTAGGTACACGGGAGGTAGCCAGATGGGCCGTGGAGAACAGGTTTACAAATATTAACACGAATTTGAAATGTCCGGGAGGAGAGAGTTCATCTATGCATATTCATCCATCGGAGGAGCAGGACGTAAGACTGTTGAGAACTGTTCAGTCAATGCTGGCAGTATGTCAAAGGGGGTGGTGTCAGGCAAGTCAGGTTATTCAGATAGGAATTTCAAAAAAGGTAGCAGCCGCTCCTCTCCAGAAAGAACATGGCATGATAACCTGTTCAGTGGTTTTTCCCCACTTTGAGATGAGAGTTTGCAGCCATCGCATTTTGCTCACTTTACCTTTCACAGATGGGAAATATTCATTTGCATATCAGTCTTTGTCCCGCCAACATGGGCAGTCTTGCACCGAAATGCTATGGTAATTCCCTTCTGAACAAGAGTACCAAGAGCAACCCCATACACGTGTTTCAGCCTTGTTGGGCCTCATCAGTGAGATGGAGCTGTGACTCTCTGAGCACAGTGAGCAGATACTCCACGTCTAGTTTCCCCCAGGTAACTCAGGGTGACCAACCCCAATTTCTTCCAAATATTTCAAGAAAGGTAGCAGACGCTCCTCTCCAGCAAGAACATGGCATGACGACCTGTTCAGTAGTTTTTCCCCACTTTGAGATGAGAGTTTGCAGCCATTGCTTTTTGCTAACTTTACCTTTCACAGATGGGAAATATCCATTTGCATATCAGTCTTTGTCCCGCCCACATGGGCAGTCTACCACCGAAATGCTATGGCAATTCCCTTCTAAACAAGAGTACCAACAGAAACCCCATACACGTGTTTCAGCCTTGTTGGGCCTCATCAGTGAGGTGGAGGTGTACCTCTCTGAGCACAGTGAGCAGGGAGTCCACGTCTGGTCTCCCCCAGGTAACTCAGGGTGACCAACCCCAAGTTCCTTGCAAATATTTCAAGAAAGGTAGCAGACGCTCCTCTCCAGCAAGAACATGGCATGACGACCTGTTCAGTAGTTTTTCCCCACTTTGAGATGAGAGTTTGCAGCCATTGCTTTTTGCTAACTTTACCTTTCACAGATGGGAAATATCCATTTGCATATCAGTCTTTGTCCCGCCCACATGGGCAGTCTACCACCGAAATGCTATGGCAATTCCCTTCTAAACAAGAGTACCAACAGAAACCCCATACACGTGTTTCAGCCTTGTTGGGCCTCATCAGTGAGGTGGAGGTGTACCTCTCTGAGCACAGTGAGCAGGGAGTCCACGTCTGGTCTCCCCCAGGTAACTCAGGGTGACCAACCCCAAGTTCCTTGCAAAAATTTCAAAAAAGGTGGCAGGCGCTCCTCTCCAGAAAGAACATGGCATGATCAACTGTTCTGTGGTTTCTTACCACTTTGAGATGAGAGTTTTCAGCACACACTTTTTGCTCACTGTACGTTTCACAGATAGGAAATATCCATTTGCATATCAGTCTTTGTCCCGCCCACATGGGCAGTCCAGCACCGAAATGTTATGGCAATTCCCTTCTGAACAAGATTACCATTAGCAACCCCATATACTTGTTTCAGCCTTGTTGGGCCTCATCAGTGAGGTGGAGTTGTGCCTCTCTGAGCTCAGTGATCAGGGAGTCCATGTATGGTTTCCCCCAGGTAACTCAGGGTGACCAACCCCAAGTTCCTTGCAAATATTTAAAAAAATTAGCAGGCACTTCTCTCCGGAAAGAACATGGCATGATAACCTGTTCTGTGGTTTATTCCCACTTTGAGATGAGAGTTTGCAGCCATCGCTTTTTGCTCACTGTATGTTTCAAAGAAGGGAAATATCCATTTGCATATCAGTCTTTGTCCCACCGACATGGGCAGTCCAGCACGGAAATGCTGTGGCAATTCCCTTCTGAACAAGAGTACCAACAGCAACCCCATACACGTGTTTCAGCCTTGTTGGGCCTCATCGGTGAGGTGGAGCTGTGACTCTCTGAGCACAGTGAGCCGATTCTCCACGTCTGGGTTCCCCCAGGTAACTCAGGGTGACCAAACCCAAGTTCTTACAAATATTTCAAAAAAGGTAGCAGGCGCTCCTCTCCAGAAAGAACATGGCATGATAACCTGTTCTGTGTTTTTTTCCCACTTTGAGATGAGAGTTTGCAGCCATCGCTTTTTGCTCACTGAACCTTTCACAGATGGGATATAAGCATTTGCATATCAGTCTTTGTCCGGCCCACATGGGCAGTCCAGCACCGAAATGCTATGGCAATTCCATTCTGAATGAGAGTACCAACACCAAACCAATACATGTGTTTCAGCCTTGTTGGGCCTCAGGGTGACCAACCCCATGTTCCTTGCAAATATTTAGAAAAAGGTGTAGCAGGCGCTTCTCTACAGAAAGAACATGGCATGATAACCTGTTCTGTGGTTTTTGTTACGCTCACCTGGTATCCACAGGGACGCCACCCAGCTGGGTTACTCGCTGGTATGCTTCTCAGCTTTGCCCTGATGTGGTCTGCGAAGAAGGTTCTGCCTGATAATACAGGTGGACTGTGTTCAAGACTGACCGACTGGGGTAAGGATCCTCCCTCCACCCCTGTATGATTTCAGTCCCTCTGGTGCCCTCTCCTCACCTTGTGGTAGAATTAGGCGTGCTCTCGGTCCTGCCTTCTTTGCAGGGGCGCGTTGTCTTTCATGGGCGAGTGCGGTCCAGTTACTTCAATGACGTCGGCCCGTTTGATATTGTTCAGGTAGGTCTTATTTCTGTTTTGTAGCTATCCTGCATGCCTTTCTTTGTTTAAAATGTCTCTTTTTTCTCCTTTAGGTATGCAGAGCTTCAGCGCGGCGAACTGGCTTGGTTGTGCCCCGCTGGTAAATGATGGCGCATTAAGAGCGCTATGATGCAGTAAGTAAGCTCTATGCGCAGCGCTGCGAAGTCTTGCCGTTGCTAACCTGTGTTTTCCTTCCTTGTAGGTCGCAGTGTTCTTCAGCGCGAGTGGAACATCCGGAGTGGTGCCAGTCGAGAGGCAGCCTTCCAGGTAAGCCTTTTGAGCAGTTCGTAATCTGTAAATGTCTCTACTACGTTCTTTAATTTTGCCTCTTCCTCTTTCAGGTCGTTCTGTCCGGGAGGCGTGCAGATTCGAGGAAGCTGTTCTCAGTAGCTGTGAGTGTTTAAAGATGAAGACTGCAGGTAAGATGCTGCTGCTAATGATGCTCCTTTTGTTTCCTTGCAGGATCTGCTTCTCCGAGGTTCAAGGGAATAGCTGGACATGGTGAGCGTCACGTTGCAAGCTGCAAAGTAACGTGAAGCGTGTTGTTTTGCTTGGGTGTGGTTTAAATAGCCCCAACAAAATAGTCCAAGTAAAGTAGTCCCAGGCTACCACACGCAAAACACTAGACCGCATAGCTTGATTCTTAGGAACCAAGCAATGTGGATGCCTTCATGTTGGCTGACAATACAATAAAGTAGTTCCCAAGCACATTGTCTTTCATGGTGTATGAGCATGGCGCCATAGGCTCCAGGACTGGCCCCATGAGGGCTTTTGAAAAGGATGCCCGGCTCTAGAGGCCCGAGTTCTGACTCCACCTGGCCAATGGGTTTGCCAGAGGGGGTTTTGGGTGAGGGTCGTGACAGCACTCCCCACTAAGGCCCCTCCCATGGTGTTCCTTCTGTCTGGCCCAGGTTTGGTTGGGAAGTTCTGATGGAATTTCCTGATTAGACGTGGTGCGTGGATATTCTCACTGGACTCCCAGGATCTATCTTGTGGTCAAAATCCTTTCCAATCGAGGAGATAATATAGCTTGGTCCTAGAGTATTTAGAGTCCAAGATATCTTTGACTTCGAATTCTGGTTCTCTGTCAACAAGTATGGGCTTAGGTGGTGTCCCAATCCGTGTGCCGGGTTGCATTGGTTTCAGGAGGGACACATGGAATACCGGGTGGATGTGTAGATTAGGTGGTAAATCCAGTTTCAAGGCTGCTGGGTTGATAATTACCTTAATGGTAGAGGGTCCGAAGAATCTGGGATGAAAGGTCCGGGTTCCCTTGATGGGTACGAATTTAGCGGCTGACCAAACTTTGGTTAGCTGCCCCACTAACCTCCACACTCGAGCTCTTCGCTCCTCTGCCTCCAACTCACTCAGGGTCAGTCGTTTTTCTAAGAAACGAGCTGGGGATAGATCTCTGTCTTCGGCTGGGGCCTCCCTCTGGAACAGCCTCCCTGCCACTCTAAAACTTGAGGAGAACCATCTCTGGTTCCGGAAGCACCTCAAGACCTTCCTCTTTTCTTCTGCCTTCGCTCCCCCTCTCACCCGCTGATCTGTTCTCTCTTGGTACCATGCACCTGGCCACCCTCTGTCTTTTGGGCCCAGGTACCTGCTCATCTTGTCACCCTCCCGCACTGCCTCCGGGCCACCCCTTGCACTGGGGTCTGTATCTGTACCTATACAGCCCCCCCTTTTTCTTCCTGCACTTATCGGACCTACCCTGTCTGCTGCCTTAAACCTAGCACTTGCAAATTGCTGGCTGCATTACCACTGTTTGTTGCCTTTATTATTTATTTATTGTTATTTATCTGTTTCTCTCTGCTTCGCACTTTCCACCTCTCCCCCCTTCCATGCACTTTTCCCCTCCCCCCTCTCCCATGCACTTGCACGTTCTCTATGTCACTGGGCCTAGTAAGATCGCTGTTTTGTTCTCCCCTGTTCCCCTCCCTTGCCTTGTCGCGCTCTGAAACACTTGTGTATGAGCGCGATAGAAATAAAATATCAATCAATCCTACTTGATAATCAGGGGCCTTTTTCCGGTGTTGGTCGGCAAATCTCTTTTGTTTTTCTTTGGCATGAATAAGGTGTTCCTTTGCCCTTTTGAAGCCTGAGTAATGGTTGTGTGTAGAGTCTTTACCGCTGGCATTTCCAAGCTGGCTGGACGGTCTAGTTCAGAGGTACATGAATGTCTGCCATAAAGGGTATAGAAGGGCGTTTGTCCTGTGCTTGAATGCAAAGAATTGTTATATGCATATTCGGCTACCCAAAGCAGATCTTTCCAATTCCTTTGTTCGTGGTGCAGCATGCACCGTAAATATTGCTCGAGTGTCTGATTGGTTCTCTTGGTTTGGCCGTCCGTTTGGGGATGGTGACTGGCAGATAGCCGAACGACGATCTGCGCGATTGCACAACATTTTTTCCAGAAGTTTGAAACAAACTGGCTGCCTCGATCAGAGACCAGAACCGAAGGGAAGCCATGTAGCTTAACCACACCCTCCAGGAACACTTTTGCTAAAGTGGCTGCGTCTGGGAGGCCTTTGAGAGGAATAAAATGGGCCATCTTCGAGAATAAGTCCACAACTACAAGGATGGTGTTGAATCCTTGGCTTGGAGGTATATCAGTGATGAAGTCAAGGGAAAGAGTGTGCCATGGACCTGGAGGGATGTCCAATGGTTGTAGGAGACCAGATGGTTTTTGTTTCTGTGATTTATTTTGTGCGCAGACACCACAGGACTGAATATACTGAATGATGTCCTTATGGGTCCTTATGCCAGGTAGGCCACCAAAAGTTCTCTTTCACCTTAGCTACGGTTTTGGTGATCCCAGGATGACCTTCGATCAGTGAATCATGACAGTTTGAAATAATATGCTGTTGTAATTCCTTCTTGGGTACAAATAGGCGATCCCTAAAAAAGGGTAGACGGTCCTTGATGGTATATTGTTCTCCTTGAGTTTGCCGTGCGAGATCAGGATTCATTGTCCGATGGATTTCTTTTCGTAGTTCTACTTGTTTTAAGACTGTCGTGATACCCAAGAGTTTATCTTCAGGTATAATAGGTACTAGGTCTGGAGTTGTATATACCATTTCATCTATGCCCATGCGAGATAAGGCATCCGCCTTTCCGTTTCTGACTCCTGTTCGAAATGTGATTACATAATCATATTCGGTGAATAAAAGGGCCCAATGTAATTGGCGCGAGGACTGGGCCTTGGCTGTTTTGAGATATTGCAGTGTCATGGGTTTTGACCCATGTTGAATCAATATACTGGGTAGATGTGGGGATAAGCTTTCGCCGTCCCATTTTTCTATCCCAGAACAAACTAAATCAATAGACTGGGTGGATGTGGGGATGAGCTATCGCCGCCCACATTCACGGCAGAATAGGAGAACTTCGCAGTTGGCACAAGACCACTCCAAAGATACAACCTTCTTGTGGGGAATTCATTTTCTTAATCCCAAAAATGGTTGCATTACCAGTACTCACCACTATCAGAAAGCCAGCGTTTTAAAACCACCAGACATTTGTGTAAAACTGAACAAATGAAACAAAACCAGACCAAGGAAAGACTTGCTAAGAGGTGGATACAATGTAAAACTATATTCTGAAATGACTTGAAGGAAGTAATTATTTAATGAATATGTAAAAAATGTCAGTTTGATTTGAATGTAGAAAACTGAGAACAAAAAGTAACATTTAGCTGAAACCTGGCTTAATGAAACTGAATTCTGCCTGACAACTACCCCCGACAGGAGTTGATACTGGATCAACAGATGTGTTCCCAGGCCTGGCTGCATCCTGAGGTCACATGGCCCTGTTGATTAGATTAGGGGTGGAGCAGCTGGGGACTACAGGGAGTTGAACAAAGGCCTGTCCTGGACTCAGGCAAATGTTATATTGGGGGGCCGTAAAGTGGCTTCCTCTTAGGGGAAACTGGGATGGGCAGTGCCTCTTCTAGCAGCTGAGATTGGGGGAAGTGGATAAACCTGTGATGTGGGAAGCCACACCCCTTTTTGACCAGGGCATGATTTTAAAAAGATAGATAACTCAAAGTGCGGACTTGTCAGAATTATATAAGTAATATCATTATTTTTGTGATTTTTCTGTGAACATTTTGAGATGTGTTAGGACCCTGTGGTGTATTCCGGGGGGTTGCTAGCGGAAAATAGGGTCTCACTCCAAATGTCTGCATGTTAAAAATTTGACACTTCATCAATTAATGTCCATACTCCTTGCGCACATGTGTGTAAATTTGGGTAAATGTCCGATATTGCGAAACCAGTTAAAAAGCGCAAAATATTGTCATTTTTGAATGCAAGCCCCCAGGAAGATCAGAGGCGGACAAGCATGGACCATAAGGAATATATAATGTGCACATGTAATTTCAACAAATAGTATATCCGGGAAGGATGTATTTGAATCATATATAGATTTGTGGGCAAACTGACCAGGGAGGATCCTCTGACCCATAAAACCTACAGCATCACTCTGATTCACATTTCCTTCCCCCAATCAAGGGAGAGAGGAGGAATTGGCCAATGATAAGTGGGAGAGGGGCTGTCTTAGTGATGCTGCACACACACCCACTTTCAAAAGACATAAAAAGAGCCACTGGAAGCTAGAGAGGACATTCAATTCCATTTGCTGTGGAGCATGCTCACCGACGACTTCACATCCAGAGATCCAGACTTCAAATCCATCAATTTCCAGAACCTGTAGCAGTACCCAGAAAGCAGTGTTACATCCAGAATCCAGAGAGGTTAGACCAGCAGAGCAGAGCTGACCCAGATCACTGTGAAGTGCTGAGACCAGAACCGGAGTCCAGTCCAAAACCTGACCAGATCCGTGGCGAGGCCTATTTCAAATTTATATTGTGAGTACCTAGGACTTGCCACTCCTTATACTTTTGCCGTAATCGCGATTCACGCACTCGCGAATTTTACCGCGATTTGCGATTTGGTTAAAAATCCAGCCACGTGTAACCATCAGCAGTCATTTCTTTCCTTGCTAAAAATTCATTTGCCTCTTAATCACCATCTCTAAATCATTGCTAAAGTGAGCCTGAACTCATCCCAAGTATCTCTCACTCACCCTGAACCTCCTAAAGGGAATTAAAACCATTTTCGGCATATTTTTCACTTCCTTGCAACCACATTCAAAGCACTTGGGCCTGTGTTTTAAAACTCATACCGGTTTTCTCTAAGCTTGCTGGGGGGAACTGAATTTCGTATTGTATTTGATTGCATTCCTGAGAACTGTGTGCTCCTCTTTCCATCTACTTCCATGTCTTACATTGCATAGGGGAGGGGGGTGAATTGCCAGAGAAAAAGTGATTATATTATCTCTTGCTAAAATCATCTCAAGTATTTCTGTACTGCATTTTATTCCTCATTGCTTTTCCCTTGAAATCATAAAAGTATTTTTGCTACTTGATCCATCCTATACTAACTCCTCATTGATTATAAAGAAGTGTGCTAGTGTCATATTACCCATTGTTGATTAACATTATATTTATAAGGGCGATAACGATTATTAATTTATTATAAAAGCGTGGTATCTATATTTTGTCTTATTTCTCAAATAAACCTTTTAAACTTGCAAAACAGAACTACTTCTTGGCTCAGTGGGGTCAGGGGGATTCTAAGAGAGGGGTGTTATATAGGGGTAGTCATCCAGAACTCATGAACTGGACATAAAGATATATCAATAAGGGTTTCCATTCAGTATCCCAGACTAGGCATTGACTTAGCTGTAGTGTTGAATTGAATCTTCTTACAAATTGGGGGCTCGTAGCCAGGGATTCCGGATTAGATCTATCACTTGTGCAGATTAATACAGTGTGCTAACTGACAAGATACATACATCCGGTCGGATCACCACGCTGTGTTACGCTGTAAAGCACTCCTCAAAAGGACGCTCCAAGGTAAAGGTCTGTTTTGCAAAAATAAAATACAAACTTCTGTAAGTCAGGAAGGAACTCAAATTCCAGAATGACGACCTTGGTAGATATGAAAATAGCCAGAGAGCACTTCTTCCATAAGCTATTTGTGAGAGGTGAGTGGACTCATCAGGACCAGACGGTCTGGTTGCAGGCAATCGCACCCCAGATCACTGAAACAGGGTCAGATACATGGAGAGACCAGGGTCCCTTACATGTGGCCCTGAGTGAACTATATATGGCCCCTAAGGCCAAAGATGAGCACAACAAGATTGCCAGGGTAGCGGCATATTTATATTTACATATGGGAGCCATGCAGGATAAATGTGCTGAAGGCCAAGATCTGGCAAGTAGGCAACTGCTGGCATTACAGAAGGCCCAATCTGATCTAGACTCTTCTGAGCAGAGGCTGCACAGAAGCCAGGAGTCCGAAAATGAGAGTAGATAGTACATCATTAACATAAAGAAGGATATGGATATCCTGCAACAGGAAAAGACGGACCAGGATACCAGAATTCTGGCTTTGCAGAAGGAGCACAGAGGACAGTCTGGACTCCTTACTGCAGAGCCAGAAAAAGCTGGAGCAACAGATCAATTTCAACAGGGCATGCACAGAGCAGGTAGCCACCCTGCAAATCCAACTAGACAGAGAGAAAGAGGAAAGCAATACATTGATTTTGAAAGATCTGGATACCCAGGCCGAGTTTGATGAAGAACACCAGAAAGCTGGTGCCTTCCAAAGGCAAAGGGACTACCTGGTGGCACAGATGCAGACTCTTAGTCAGGAAAGGGATACCTTAGGCCAGGAAGTCTGCCACTTAAAAAGGAAAATGGAAGAAAATCACCTGGCCCTCCAGGGACTGGGTGACCTCCAAAAAGAACACCAGAACTTGTTAGAGCACACCAGGAGGGTGGAGGATGCTCTGGCAAGAAAGGAGCAGGCTAATAGGGACACAGCTCAGGAGGTAACCCTCCTGCAGCAGAGACCGGCCCAGTACTCCAGGACCAATCAGGAGGCACAGAGAGAAAATGAGGCTCTCTCTCAGCACAATGATAGGCTCCAGCAACAGGTAGCGATGCAGGAGAGACTGATAGAGTCTAGTAAGGCCTTAACTGAGGAACTGAAAGCGCAGGCTCTTGCATTGCAACAGGGAGCAGGGGCGGGTAGAGACCAGGTTCGCTGGGAGAGGGAGACTCCTGAGCATAACCTCAGGAGCCCTAGTACCAGAGGCCTTCATCTCTCCCAGTTCCTGGACTCTGCCAACACCATGTCCCCTGGCGCACATGAGCACCGGGCCACAGGGATGGCAGATTACTATCCAACCAGAAGTATGGGGCTCATAGGCCAGTACCTCCCAGGAATGGAGGGGCGGGCATCCGGGTATGGGCACCCAAGCACAGTGCAATTTACTGGGGAACCCCAGGAGAGTAGGCCCATTAAGGACATCCTGAAAACGTCTGCCCAGTTAGGTCAGTGGGGGGGTACCCATCAAATCCTGGCAGCAAGGAGGAATCTGAAGACTCCTCTGAACGGCGCAGGACACAGGAGACCAGGTCCCCACATTCTGCCAGCCATTCCCAGGCTCGCGGAATCCGGGAAAACCTGGAAGATCAGACAGGAACCTCTGGGAGCAGTGCCTCTGAGTCAGAGGATGAATGGACCAGGGTTACCCGCACCAAAAAGGCCAATAAGGCAAAAAGGGCCTTGCTTAAGGACCCATTGAAGCAAATAAGGGCAATAAGGAGTGTTATCACGCCTTATCATAAGAACGCCAAGTATTCTGTTTGGGAGCACTTAGAGCTGTTTGAGCAAATGATGGAGACTTTTCATTTGAAGGACAGCCAAAGCTGTATTCAATATGTAAAGTGGACCTTCTCACTAGAGTACTCCAGTTTCTTTGCGGGGCTGGAGGACCAAAATCATTCAAGGTGGTCCACATACAGGGCGGCCATCTTGAAACATTTTTCTGTGCACAGAAATCCCCAAGAGGCTCGCAAGGCAGCCTACAATTTGCAATGTGGGGAGGATCAGGCCCCACAAGAGTTTGTGCAAGAATTAAAGCGTGCTTTTGCGCAGACCACCAGAAGGGTGCGCACAGACAGCAAAGAGTTTGTCAATACATTTTTCCATGCTCTCCCTAAATATATAATGACCCAGCTCGTGAGAGATTTTCATGAGAAAAGATCTTTAGACTGGGTCATTGAAAAGGCTACCCGGATCTATGAGGTGCAGAAGCCTATCGAAAATAAAAATAACGCACAGAAAAAACCCCAAAACCAACAGCACCCCTGCTGCTGCCAAGGTGGCAGAGGTAAAGGTTGCCCCCATTTTAGATTTGGAGATGGGGGGCCTAAAAACCTGCCTGCACCAAATAATTCACAGCCCAGAAGGCCCTCGGGCCAGTCACAGACAGGGAGTCGAGGAGGTAGTCCCACAAATGGGGTCCCCCGCTCCCCTGACTATGTAAGTTCCCGCTATAAGGGAAACCGACCAATCCTGGGTTATGTGTGGACTCCTACAGCACAGGGGGGGGATCCGGCCAAGCACCTAACTCAGGGAACTTCCCTCCCAACTTCCCACAGGAGGGCAGAAATTCTCCAAATCCTGGGCAGAACTTTTTCCCCAGGTATCCACCCAATTTCCAGCCCCAAAATCATCCATCCTTCTTTCCCCAATTCCCTGAGCCCAGGCAACCTAATCCGGGAGAGGGGAGGCCAAGGGTGGAGGGGTACCAAAATCTTCCCAACCAGGGGTACTACCAGAGAAGGGATAGCTACCCCTCCCGGGATCAGCCCAGGGGAGAAAATAGAGCCCCGTATCAGCCTGAGCGGGTTTCACAACTTGAACGCCAGATCCAAAATATGGCACGGGATCTGGGTCACATACTGAGGGCTCAACAGAACCCTCAGATGAGCATGCCACCGCAGAATGCCCATAACTCTGGACCTGGTGCTCCAGAACAATGACGGGGGCAGCACCCCGATAACCCACCGGTTGCCAGGGAGGAGGCACAAGGGGAAGGGGTGTGTAAAGCCTTCGAGGAAGCCTCCTTCCCAACTTGTAAACAGCCCCTGGAAAACCAGGAACTGGAAACAAAATCTCCTACCCCTGAAAGTCTGCCACCCAAGGAGCAGAGAGGAGGTAGGAGAAACAAAGTACCCAAACAGACCCAGTTTGTGGAGGAGGTACAGATCTTCCAATTTGAGGGAGAGGGATCCTCAGAGGATCCTGGGGAAAGGATCTTCTCCTTTAGAGATGGGGGAACTCCTCCCAAGGAAAAATGGGTCCCAAGGGATTCCAATCCAGACTGTAGAGATGTGGAGACTGAGCTACCGCCGCCCATCATCTCATCCCAGAACCGACAATACCAAAATCCCAAGGGTCAAACCCATCCTGATGACTGCCTCCAAAAAGGGCGGGGCGGCCCAGAACCGGAAGCAGGGGAACCCACAATGGCTCTGATCTCCAGTTGCCAACTTTTTCTTTCAGATTCCCAAGGCTCTCCACAGAATTCTGCCCAAATCTCTTTGCTAGCAATGTCCAAAACCAGAAAGTTAGCCCACCAGTTGTCCAAAAATGTGCATTATCTGTGCCCCCTTGAGGAGAAGGAGGGAAGATACTATGCCCCGGTACAACTACAGGGGCAGGGTACAATTTTGGCACTGGTGGACACTGGATCCCAAGCTACCCTTCTGTCCAAAAGGGCCTTTGATGAACTAAATGCAGGAAGGAGGGAGAATTACCTTATTCCTCTCACCTCTCTTCCTGGACAACTGCAGAACTTTGACGGGAAGGAAATTCCTGTCGAGGGGACTGCAGATTTGGACATTAAAATTGGGCGACATAAGGTGAAACACCCGGTCATAGTAGTGACTCCACAGGGCACCCCTTGTTTACTAGGGAATGACCTCCTGAGAAGGTTGTCACCCCTAATAGATTACGTAAACAAGGTCCTCTGGACCCAGACTAGCCGACCAATAAAATTAAAACAGAGTGTCAACCAAGTTAGTTTAAACGGCACATGCCACATGGTTGAACAAAAATCTGACCAAGTAGAATTTCACTTCCAGAACAACCAAATTCCAGACGTGACAGTAATAGCAGTAGGACAACAGACTGGTGAAGGGGGGTCCTCTCTATTTCTGAAAATCATTCTTCCTTCCAGTTTAAGGTGGTATTCCACACTGGAAGGAAACACCCTGAAATTCTTTACTAATCCACAATCAGAAACTCCCACTCCTATAGTCCAGAAAGATGTGAAATCAGCTCAGAGCCTGGCTGATATTCAGCAAATTGGAGAGCAGTTGTTCATCCCTGTCCAGTTAAATGATGGGAAGGACTCTGTTCTCGCTCGAGTGTGTGTGAACAACGGTAAGAGCTTCATCAGCGAAGCTATGTTGCGCCAACTCCCAAAAGATCCAGCCATTCCCACATTCAAACTGATAGACAAATGGGAAATGGACCTGGAAGCACCTAATTCCAAACATCTCCTGCCAAGCAGGTGTATGCTCAAAATCTCCATTGGCAACAAGAGCATAGTCCATAATTGTTGGGTCGTGCGAGACGTCACTGCCGGCTTTTACTTAGGCAGTGACATTCTCAATCGCTTTGCCATTAGTTTGGACCTAATAAACTTCAAAGCTTGGTCCCGATTAGCGGATAATCCCATGGGCTTTCATGATCCAGAAAAAGCATTTAGGTCAGCTCAATTGCTACCTTATGCAGTTGAAATTCAGATCAAAGAGGAAGTCACCATCCCAGAAAGGACCCGACAATTCTCCCTGGAAGTAAAAATTAAAAGAGGACAACATTTGAAAAACCCTGATGCTTACATACATCTAAACGCTTCTCTCCAACAGCAAGGGTTGGGGGTAAACCCAACTCCATTAGTCAACATAGAACATGACACCATTCTAATAGAGGTGGATAACAGCGACTTAAAGAGTATTACTCTAGCCGCAGGCACCATTATTGGAATGGCGATTGATGACCGACATTTTTCCATCGATTTAGGAAATGAACTGTTAGGACCAATCCCCAAGGACTGTTTTGACAGTGACAGTGATGACAATACAACACCAGACAGTATTTTTACCCGGCATGGGGGGAACTTCCTGGTGTACACTTCCTGCCCCCATGGTAAGGAAGATATGACTTGTGACTTCAGGAGGGATGAGGTGATTTTCCAGGTCCATGAGGGCTGCCTTTCCCACCTGAAGCCTCCGGTCCAAATCAGCACTCTGACCAGGGACTTCTCCACCCAGCTGGAGGAGGCCGCGGAGATAGCCTAACCAGAAGTCTTTCCAGGCTTCAGGCAGATGGTGGAAGAGAGAGTCAACCTAGCTGATGCCTGTGTGACTCTGGAACAAAAGCAAAAGTTGAAACAAGTTTTCTTGGATTTCCAAGATCTCTTTGCGGTAGACTCATATGACTGTGGCCGCACCGACATCCACACAACAACAATTCCCACAGACCCTGGAATGACTCCAGTGTTTGTGAAGCAATATCGTTTGCCTCTCGCCTCCATGGAGTCCCTTACTGAAATAATTAAGAACCTTGAGTCCCGTGGAATAATACGTCCAGTACACAGCACCTTCAATAATCCGGTGCTGGGAATATTGAAGCCAAACGGCCAGTGGAGACTCTGCGCCGACCTTAGGGAGCTCAACAAACGGGTCCATACTTCCCGATGGCCTCTGCCCTACATTGACCAAGGGCTGGCCCAGATTCAAGGGTCACAAGTATTGTCTGCAATAGACCTGACCAATGGATACTGGACCATGCCTGTCAGTAGGGAGGACCAATACAAACTGGCTTTTACCTTTGGGGGCCAGCAGTACACCTGGACCCGGACTCCCTTCGGATACCTCAACTCCGGCAATGAATTCAACATTTTCCTACATAAGGCCATGCCCGACCTGGGTGCGAGGGGTAACCTGGCTTATATAGATGATGTCCTCATCAAAAGTTCATCTGTGGAGGAACCCATAGCGGAGATCCATTTTGTTCTGACACAGTTGAGGGCCGCCGGAGCAAAACTTTCCTTTCAGAAAGCACAGTGGTGTAGAACCCGTGTTAATTTCTTGGGGCATGAGATTACTCCTCAGGGTCTCTGTCCCCAAGAAAAGAAAGTGGATGCACTCCAGAAACTGAAAGACCCCACCACTCTGCGGGAACTAAGGAGCCTCCTTGGACTGACTAATTACAGCAGAAAGTTCATTGAAGGCTACGCAGAGATCACTAGACCCCTGATTCATCTCTTGAAGGGGGGGGTCAAGTGGGAATGGGGTCCAGAACAATCTGAGGCGGTAAGACAACTCAAAAGACGCCTCGCACAAGCGCCTTTCCTAGCTTACCCTGTCAGAAACAAGGAGTTCTTCCTGGAGACGGGGTTCTCTAATACGTGCTTGACGGCAATATTATACCAAAAGCATGACAAGGTCAATAAAGTTATCTCCTATGCGAGCAAAACTTTATCCTCTGTGGAGGAAAAATTCAACGATTGTGAGAAGGCACTCCTGGCAAAGGTGTGGGCATTGAAGAATTACCGCCCGTTTATCCAGGGGGAACACATCATAGTGGAGACTCCACACCAGCCTCTGCAATATCTCCAAAGTGAAAGAATCCGGGCCGGAAATGTGAGTAATTCCCAAATTACTTCCTGGATTCTGTCAATGCAAGGCTTTCCTGTGGAGGTCAGATATGGCCAAAACAAGAAGAGTCCCCTCGCGCAAGGTCTGGCTGACTTGCATGATTGTGCCGGAGAAAGCTGTCTCGAGGACGAAAGTCTAAAAATCAAGGACAACATGGAGGCATACCTTAATTCCCCACACAAAGTCTTTGAAGAAGACAAGTGTGAGGGAATGCCCACTGTCTATGTGGATGGATGCTCTTACCATGTTGACAACGACGGGGAGAAAGAACTGGTGGCTGGCGTAGGGAATGCATGGGTGAAGGAGTTCCCAGAACCCTCCACTGGATACAAAATTGGTCCCCGAAGTAGTCAGGTGGCAGAATTGATGGCTGTGCATCAGGCCATCCTCACTGCTGTCCAGCATCAACTCCACAAACTGGTCATAATCACAGATTCGGATTATGTACGGAACGGGTTCGTGGAGCACCTGGTCAACTAGAAAACCAGAGGCATGTTATGCGCTAATAACAAACCGCTGAAACATGGGAAGTTAATTCAAAACCTTGATGATCTGGTCACCTCGAATGGGATGACCATCTACTGGAAGAAGATCAAGGGTCGTTCCAAAGTAGAGGGACCAGACAAAACTGGAAATGACTTAGCTGATCAGCTGGCCAAAACCGGGGCCATCCAAGGGGATCTAATCGAAATAGAGTCCCTGTTGGGGGAAATCCAGGTCACCGCTATCACTAGGTCCCAGACAAGTGCTCACAATGATCTTTCAACTGCACAATGGAGTAAGGAGACCCCTGATGCTGATTTAATTACAGCTCAGAAGGGGGATCCAATTATTGGTAAGTTTTACCAACACCTTGAGGACCCTGAGAACTTTCCCCTGACGGATACCGATTACATTGGGAAAGAGGACCTAAGAGTGTTGCTGAAATGTCCAAAAATGTTCCGAATCCAAGACGGTTTGTTGGTAAGGAAATCCCAAGCTGGCCATGATCAGTGGGTGGTTCCTTCCTCATTCGAAGCCTGATGTTAAGTCACGCCCATGATGCAGCCACCGCCGGTCATAGGGGGTTTCACACAACACTGGAAATCTTAAGAGAGGTTGCATACTGGCCACACATAGGCCAGGACCTCATCCAATATTTGAAGGGTTGTCTTATGTGTGCACAATTTCAGCCAACATCCGTCACACACCGGGCACCTCTCCAAAAGAGGGGAATCACACTCTCATGGTCAGATTTGCAAATTGACTTTGTAGGCCCAGTGATTCGCTCTGCTAGGGGGAATAAGTACATGTTGACGGTGACATGCTTGTTTACCAAGTGGGTGGAATGTCTCCCAGCCCCAAACTGCAAGGCAGAAACAGCAGCTGCCCTGATGATTAACCACATCTTTTCCCGTTTTGGTCTACCTCAAAGGATTGAGTCAGACAGGGGTAGCCACTTCACCAGTGAAGTAATGACAAAGATGTGGGAGATACTGGGGGTTAAAAGGAAGCTACACATTGCTTACAGGCCAGCTTCTTCTGGAGCAGTGGAGAGATATAACCGAACCATTGTGAGCATCTTAAAAAAGTTTGTGGCAGATTCTGGGCCAAGTTGGGATATCCGATTACCTCTGGTCCTAATGGCCATCAGATCTACCCCTTCATCTGCAACCAAAATGTCACCATTTGAGTTGATGACTGGACGCAAAATCGTGCTTCCCCAGCATTTGCTCTACAGAACCCAAGAGCAAACGTTGATAAATGCCTCCACAACTCATGAGTATGTGGAGAATTTAAGGAAACACCTTCAGCATGCTTTTGCCTATGCTCAGCGGAATCTAGAAAGATCAGCCGAGAGCATGAAGACCCACCATGATTTAAAAACTACCCGAAAGGGATATAAGGTGGGTGATCGGGTCTATCTATACAATTTCCAAAGGAACCAGGCCAAACAGCGAAAATTCTTGCCTTCATGGAAGGGACCATTTGAAATTATAGACAAAATCTCCCCTGTAGCCGACAAAATCTGCATCCCCAAAGGCGGTTTGGCAGAGGGGGAAGACAAGTGGGTCCATATAAATCAGCTAAAGTGTTGCCATCCCAGGCACACTCTGCAACAACTGGAGGAGTCCTCTGCAATACCAGAGGGGGCCGCTCCAGAGTAAGTCAGTTCAAACTCTAAAATATTCCACATATCAAAAATATAGTAACGTAATGCAAATGTGCCCTGTTATATATTGTTTTTAAAATCAGACTGCAAAATGCATTTGGATTTATAAAATGTACATGTTCGCCACACCATTAATAGTGGTGGAAAAATGTCTAGGGATGTGTATTGCCGCTCTGCTTTATCATCCTAGGAGAGATGAAACCATGGAGACTGACCAAGGAGGACGACCGGGGACAGGGAGCAGAGACCCGAGGGGCCCGGGGTACCGCCCAATCCTCCCATCAGGACCGGTGAGGAGAACCGATCGATCCAACTGGGTAGAGGAAAAGATGCTGAACTGTGCCACCTACAGGATTGGAAGAAGATAATGGGGACATACCAGCGCAAGGGCTCAAAACCTCCTTTGCACCCGACTTCCCCTTGACTTGAATCAAAGTGCAGTCGGGCGGGGGGATTTGTCATGGGTTTTGACCCATGCTGAATCAATAGACTGGGTAGATGTGGGGATGAGCTGTCGCCGCCCATTATTCTATCCCAGAACAAACTAAATCAATAGACTGGGTGGATGTGGGGATGAGCTATCGCCGCCCACATTCACGCCAGAATAAGAGAATTGCGCAGTTGGCACAAGACCACTCCAAAGATACAACCTTCTTGTGGGGAATTCATTTTCTTAATCCCAAAAATGGTTGCATTACCAGTACTCACCACTATCAGAAAGCCGGCGTTTTAAAACCACCAGACTTTTGTGTAAAACTGAACAAATGAAACAAAACCAGACCAAGGAAAGACTTGCTAAGAGGTGGATACAATGTAAAACTCTATTCTGAAATGACTTGAAGGAAGTAATTATTTAATGTATATGTAAAAATTGTCAGTTTGATTTGAATGTAGAAAACTGGGAACAAAAAGTGACATTTAGCTGAAACCTGGCTTAATGAAACTGAATTCTGCCTGACAACTACCCCCGACAGGAGTTGATACTGGATCAACAGCTGTGTTCCCAGGCCTGGCTGCATCCTGAGGTCACATGGCCCTGTTGATTAGATTAGGGGTGGAGCAGCTAGGGACTACAGGGAGTTGAACAAAGGCCTGTCCTGGACTCAGGCAAATGTTATATTGGGGGGCCGTAAAGTGGCTTCCTCTTAGGGGAAACTGGGATGGGCAGTGCCTCTGCTAGCAGCGGAACTTGGGGGAAGTGGATAAACCAGTTATTTCACCCTGTGATGTGGGAAGCCACACCCCTTTTTGAACAGGGCATAATTTTAAAAAGATAGATAACTCAAAGTGCAGACTTGTCAGAATTAAATAAGTAATATCATTATTTTTGTGATTTTTCTGTGAACATTTTGAGATGCGTTTGGACCCTGTGGTGTATTCTGGGGGGTTGCTAGCGAAAAATAGGGTCTCACTCCAAATGTCTGCATGTTAAAAATCTGACACTTCATCAATTAATGTCCATACTCCTTGCGCACATGTGTGTAAATTTGGGTAAATGTCCGATATTGCAAAACCAGTTAAAAAGCGCTAAATGTTGTCATTTTTGAATGCAAACCCCCAGGAAGATCAGAGGCGGACAAGCATGGACCATAAGGAATATATAATGTGCACATGTAATTTCAACAAATTGTACATCTGGGAAGGATGTATTTGAATCAAATATAGATTTGTGGGCAAACTGACCAGGGGAGGATCCTCTGACCCATAAAACCTACAGCATCACTCTGACTCACATTTCCTTCCCCCAATCAAGGGCGAGAGGAGGAATTGTCCAATGATAACTGAGAGAGGGGCTGGCTTAGTGATGCTGCGCACACACCCACTTTCAAAAGACATAAAAAGAGCCACTGGAAGCTAGAGAGGACATTCACTTCCATTTGCTGCGGAGCATGCTGACCGACAACTTCACATCCAGAGATCCAGACTTCAAATCCATCAATCTCCAGAACCTGTAGCAGTACCCAGAAAGCAGTGTTACATCCAGAATCCAGAGAGGTTAGACCAGCAGAGCAGAGCTGACCCAGATCACTGTGAAGTGCCGAGACCAGAACCGGAGTCCAGTCCAGAACCTGACCAGATCCGTGGCGAGGCCTATTTCAAATTTATATTGTGAGTACCTAGCAGAACTGTGCAGAACCAATCTCTTAGTTAAAATAATCTAATCCAAACTATTTTAACCTAAGTAGAACAGCCTCCTAGAAATCGTGTCATCTGTCATTTGTAAAGCTGCACAACTGTCACTTGTCAATTCTGCAGCTGCAAGCTGTCACCTGTCATTTTGAGTTTACTTTAAATCCGAAAAACTACCTTTATTTAATCGCCCGTATCTCTGGAACCGTTCGTCTTAGGAACTTGGTTTAACTTTCCTCTGAAAGCTTAGGATCTCAGCTTTCCAACGACTTGCCACTCCTTATACTTTTGCCGTAATCGCGATTCACGCACTCGCGAATTTTACCGCGATTTGCGATTTGGTTAAAAATCCAGCCACGTGTAACCATCAGCAATCATTTCTTTCCTTGCTAAAAATTCATTTGCCTCTTAATCACCATCTCTAAATCATTGCTAAAGTGGGCCTGAACTCATCCCAAGTATCTCTCACTCACCCTGAACCTCCTAAAGGGAATTAAAACCATTTTCGGCATATTTTTCACTTCCTTGCTACCACATTCAAAGCACTTGGGCCTGTGTTTTAAAACTCATACCGGTTTTCTCTAAGCTTGCTGGGGGGAACTGAATTTCATATTGTATTTGATTGCATTCCTGAGAACTGTGTGCTCCTCTTTGCATCTACTTCCATGTCTTACATTGCATAGGGGAGGGGGGTGAATTGCCAGAGAAAAAGTGATTATATTATCTCTTGCTAAAATCATCTCAAGTATTTCTGTACTGCATTTTATTCCTCATTGCTTTTCCCTTGAAATCATAAAAGTATTTTTGCTACTTGATCCATCCTATACTAACTCCTCATTGATTATAAAGAAGTGTGCTAGTGTCAGATTACCCATTGTTGATTAACATTATATTTATAAGGGCGATATCGATTATTAATTTATTATAAACATTTATTATAAAAGCGTGGTATCTATATTTTGTCTTATTTCTCAAATAAACCTTTTAAACTTGCAAAACAGAACTACTTCTTGGCTCAGTGGGGTCAGGGGGATTCTAAGAGAGGGGTGTTATATAGGGGTAGTCATCCAGAACTCATGAACTGGACATAAAGATATATCAATAAGGGTTTCCATTCAGTATCCCAGACTAGGCATTGACTTAGCTGTAGTGTTGAATTGAATCTTCTTACAGCAGGTTTCGGTGGTCTGTGATGACTGTAATGGTGTGTCTGGCCCCCAGAAGGTAGAGCCTCCAGGCTTTAAAGGCGGATTTGATAGCCAGGAGTTCCTTGTCCGTGATGGCATAATTCATCTCTGGAGGTGAGAACTTTTTCGACCAGAAGGCCACAGGATGTAGCTGGCTGGTTTCCGGGTCTCTCTGTGAAGGACAGCCCCCATTGCGAGACTGAGCGCATCAGTTTCAACGACATAAGGGAGGTCTGGACGAGGTTGTTGGAGGATTGGAGCAGAGGTAAACCTTTGTTTAAGTTCCTGAAAGGCTTCTTCTGCTTCTTCGGTCCAAACAAACTTTTCATTGTTTTTTCGTAATAGTACTGTGATTGGGTGCACAACCTGAGAGAAGTCTGGGATGAACCGGCAGTAGAAATTTGCAAAGCCCAGCATGCTTTGTACCCCTTTCAGAGACATCGGTGAAAGCCATTTCAGAATGGCCTCTACCTTGTGCACGTCCATTCTGATGCCTCCTGGAGTAAGGATAAAACCAAGAATTTCTACTTCGGTGACATGAAAAAAGCATTTTTCAAGCTTTGCAAACAAGCGATGTTGACGGAGCTTGGTGAGGTCTGAACGAACGTGCCTGACATGATCTTGTTCCGAGGCTGAGTATATTAAGATGTCGTCTATGTACACTAAGGCACACACATCAATTAACTCCTTTAAGTCGTCATTCATGAAATACTGGAATGCCGCAGGAGTGTTGCATAACCCGAAGGGCATGACTTCATATTCAAACAAGCCGTACTTAGTACGAAAGGCGGTTTATCATTCATCTCCTTTTCTGACTCGGACCAGGTGGTACGCTCCTCGAAGGTCCAATTTGGTATAAATCTGGGCATCTTTAACTTGGTCTAGCATCTCAGGGATAAGTGGCAAGGGGTAGCGGTCTTCACAGTGATCTGGTTCAATGCGCGGTAGTCAATACAGGTTCTCAAGTCTCCTTCCCTTTTCGGTACGAAGAACAAAGGACTGGCTGTGGGGGACTTCGAAGGACGGATAAATCTGTTTGCAAGGTACTGGTCTAAATAGGATTTCAAATGAAGGTTTTCTGGTTCTGTGAGAGCGTAGATCCTACTGCAAGGGATTTGTGCACCAGGAATAAGGTCGATCTGACAGTCATAGGTCCTGTGCAGCGGCAATGTATTAGCTTGGTCCTTTCGGAAAAAATCCTGGAAATCATGGTATTCACTTGGCAAGGTATTAGTTGCTCCCAGGTTTGATACTGTCGCTCCGGGTGTCATGGGGATACAGACGTCGGGTTTCTCCTCCCGGTAATAGCAGGCAGGGGAGCAGTCACCGGGGAAGGATAATTTTCATGCCCGCCAGTCTATCAAAGGGTTGTGATCAACCAACCATGGCATCCCTAGTATTAGCCTGAACTGAGGTGCCTTGATGAGATCGAATGAAATAGACTCCCGATGTCCGTCCTGGCACAGCAAGGTTACCCTGGCTGTGCACTGGGTTACTGGTCCGGAAGCGATTTCTGTCCCATCCACGGTTGTTACCTTGTCCATAGTTTGCTTAGAACACAAAGGAAGTCCCATCTCTGCTGCCAGTTCTTGATCAATATAATTTCCAACTGCTCCGCTATCGATGTATGCTTTAACGGCATGCATTCTTGACGACTGTTGGTGGTTAATTAAGATCATTGGCATTGCAAAGTGCGAGGTCAGCAACTCTTTCTTCTCACTCGACAAACTGACCTCTACGTTTGTCGAGCTTGGTAGTTTCCTGATTCCTTAGCTTCATCCTTCTCTGTGGCCCCGACTGTTCTTCTTGGGGGTTTTACTGGACAGTCCTTCAGGAAATGTCCTGGTTTCCCACAATACAAACAAAGCTGTTGTTGTCTTCTTTTGGTCCCGCTCTTGTTTTGTTAATGAAGGCCATATCCCTCCAATCTGTATGGGTTCTACAACATTTTCAGGTACACGGGGTGTGTTTTCCCTTGGTCGAACATGCACGGTCCGAGGGTCCGTCTTAGACCGGTCTGCCTTTCGGTCCTGCAACCGGTGGTCTAGCTGCACGACCACATTTATGAATTCTGCACAGTCTCTGGGTGGATCAACCACCTGGGCTAAGACGTCCTTTAATTTGCCTCGTAAGCCTTGATGGAATAACATGGTTCTTTTGTTTTCTGGCCATCTAGCTTCGGCAACCAGTCTGTTGAAGGTAGCAATGTACGTTAACAAGTCCTGATTCCCCTGTCGGAGGGACAAGAGTTCATTGTCTACTGCTTGTTCCTGGGTATGGCGAGCACAAAGATTTTCCATTTCTCTCTGGAACCCCCCAAAGTCATGTAATAGAGGATTGTCATGGGTTACCAACGGCACCGACCAATCTGCTGCACTACCTCTCAGGTATGATAAGACAAAAGCTACCCGAGCTTGGTCGTTTGGAAATGCTCTGGGCCTACAAAGAAAATGAAGGTGGCACTGATTGATGAATGTTGCATACTTCCGTGGGTCGCCTGAGAACCTTTCTGGTGGTGCCAGGGCACTGTTCCAGGTAACGTGATCTGTACCGGAGTGGGTGGTATAGCGGGGTTTTTCATTGTTGGATTGCTTCCAGGTAGAGGCGTCTGTCCTGCCTGTGATTGCAAGTATTGCCTGCTAATCCCTTCAGTGCATTCTTTGGTCACTATTAGGTCTCTCCGGAGGGCATTAGTCTCTTGTCGGGCAGAATGAACCTCGGCACGAAGCTCTCCTAGTAATTGGGCCAATTGGTCCATTTCTGATGTCTCCATGGCGCCCAGGTGGATTTGTTTTGGTAGGCTTTGCGTTCTGTTACGCTCACCTGGTATCCACAGGGACGCCACCCGGCTGGGTTACTCGCTGGTATGCTTCTCAGCTTTGCCCTGATGTGGTCTGCGGGGAAGGATCTGACTGAAAATACAGGTGAACTGTGTTCAAGACTCACCAACTGGGGTAAGTATCCTCCCTCCACCCCCGTATGATTTCAGTCCCTCTGGCGCCTCTCCTCACCTTGTGGTAGAATTAGGCGTGCTCTCCGTCCTGCCTTCTTTGCAGGGGCGCGTTGTCTTTCATGGGTGAGTGCGGCCCAGTTACTTCACTGAAGCCGGCCCGTTTGATATTGTTCAGGTAGGTCTTATTGCTGTTCTTTAGCTTTGTTGCTATCCTGCATGCCTTTCTTTGTTTAAAATGTCTCTTTTTTTCTCCCTTAAGTATGCAGAGCTTCAGCGCGGCGAACTGGCTTGGTTGAGCCCCGCTGGTAAATGATGGTGCATTAAGAGCACTATGATGCGGTAAGTAAGCGCTATGCGCAGCGCTGCGAAATCTTGAATTTGCTAACCTGTGTTTTCCTTCCTTGTAGGTCGCGGTGTTCTTCAGCACGAGTGGTATGTGCCAGCCGAGAGGCGCCCAGCCAGGTAAGCCTTTTGAGCAGTTCATAATTTGGTAATGTCTCTACTGCTTTCTTTCTTTCTATGTTGCCTCTATCTTCCACTTGCAGGTCATTCTGGCCAGGAGGCGTGCAGATTCGAGGAAGCTGTTCTCAGTAGCTGCGAGTGTTTAAAGGTGAAGACTGCAGGTAAGATGCTGCTGCTAATGATGTTCCTTTTGTTTCCTTGCAGGATCTGCTTCTCCGAGGTTCGAGGGAATAGCTGGACACGATGAGCGTCACGTTGCAAGCTGCAAAGTAACGCGAAGCGTGTTGCCTTGCTCGGGTGTGGTTTAAATAGCCCCAACAAAATAGTCCAGGTAAAGTAGTCCCAGGCTACCACACCCAAAACACTAGACCGCATAGCTTGGTTCTTAGGAACCAAGCTATGTGGAGGCCTCCATGTTGGCTGACAATACAATAATGTAGTTCCCAAGAACATTGTTTTCATGGTGTATGAGCCTGGCGCCATAGGCGCCAGGACTGGCCCCATGAGACTTTTGAAGAGGATGCCAGGCTCTAGAGGCCCGAGTCCTGACTCCACCTGGCCAATGGGTTTGCCAGAGGGGGTTTTGGGCGAGGGTCGTGACAGTTTTTTCCACTTTGAGAGTTTGCAGCCATCGCTTTTTGCTCACTGTACCTTTCACAGATTGGTAATAACATTTGCATATCAGTCTTTGTCCCGCCCACATGGGCAGTCCAGCACCCCCGAAATGTTATGGCAATTCCCTTCTGAACAAGAGTACCAACAGCAACCCCATACACGTGTTTCAGCCTTTTTTGGGCCTCATCAGTGAGGTGGAGCTGTGTCTCTCTGATCACAGTGAGCAGGGAGTCCACCTCTGGTTTTGTCAAGGCCCCAACCCAGGCTAAAAACACTAGGATGAGATGAGGTCCAAGGCCCAACCGTAGCTGTAGAATTCTTCCTAATGTTATAACTCGCTGCTGTTCAAAAGAGAGACGGACAGGGAGATTGAGCATTCGGAAGAGCAGACCACCCTCGACTCTCCGGCTGTAAGGAGATAACGAACAGCTTCAGTATGAAGCAAAACAATGCTATAGATGTAGTATCCGTCAAGAAGAAAAGGGAGCCACCTAAGATGCCGAGGGATGTGTTGGTCAGTCGTTTGCATGGTTGGAAGTCTCCCGGATACCATACGAGATTCTACAACAAATACCAAATATCAGAATTATGTCACCAGAACAAAACCTAGTCAGTACAGAGACACATGCAGGATTCTTACCGCTTTCTATGGTATATGAAGTTCAGATCCTTGCAACAGTTCCAACAGTCTGTCAGATGGTAATGGATGATCAAGTTCCTCCAGGCAGACTATCCTGATGGCACGAGGATGCCTACAAGGTCCCAGAAGTCTTTAATCTATTCCTGACGGCACGAGGGCGCCGGAGACACCTTCCAGCAAGCGTCTTTAATCCATGTGCCTTTTGCACAAAGGAAGCAGTATAGTGTTCCAGTGTTGCCTGGGTCTAGCAGGTGAGCAGTGGTAACCAAGCGTGAGACAGGTAGCAGTCCGTTAGACAATCTGGGTTTGTTAATGGGCAGGCAGAGTAGGTACCAAGGATGAGGCGGCAGCCATTCCTTTAGACAATCCGGGTTCGTTAATGAGCAGGCAGGGTAGGAACCAAGGGTTAGGCAGCAGCAGTCCTTTTCACTTTCCTGGGCTGTTTAACAAGCAGGCACAAGAGTATCACGCGTGAGGCAAAGAAGCAGTCCGTTTCCTTTTCAGGATACACGGACAGCCAAGTAAATAGAGGAAAGGCAGGGCCTGGACAAGAAACAAGGAATTCCAAGGGGAAAACAAACTGGCACCAGGTAGCCCGGTAGGAGCGTAAGCAGAAGGTTTCAAAACAACAAAAAGGCAGGAAGCAAGGACGAGAAAACTAAGTAGCAGAAGTCTGAATCAGGATCAAGTCAGGCGAACTACGTGGACGTGGCGAGAGGTCCATAAACTTCAAACAGAAGCGGCGAACCGTGTTGGGGGCGGATCATAAAACACGGCGAACATGTTTATGCACACCGTGACCTGAGGTGGGGGGCTGCCTCCTGAGTGTGCAGCGAGACCTAGCAAGCGTTCCCCGTCTCCATGGCAACACGTAGCGAGCCAGGAACAGGGAACGATGCAGCAGACGGGATTGCACATAACGGACTTTGTGTACAGTTCTGTGATTGTGACAGGTAAACTTTCTTGAATGCGGACATGAGGGCACCCGATTCCTGACAGGTTTCCCCAGGTAACTCAGGGCGACCAACCCCAAGTTCCTTGCAAATATTTCTAAAAAGGTGTAGCAGGCACTCCTCTCCAGAAAAAACATGGCATGATAACCTGTTCTGTGGGTTTTACCCACTTTGAGTGTCTGCAGCCATCATTTTTTGCTTACTGTACCTTTCACAGATGGGAAATAACCATTTGCATATCAGCCTTTGTCCCGCCCACATGGGCAGTCCAGCACCGAAATGCTGTGGCAATTCCCTTCTGAACAAGAGTACCAAGATCAACCCCATACATGTGTTTCAGCCTTGTTGGGCCTCATCAGTGAGGCAGAGCTGTGCCTCTCTGAGCCCAGTGAGCAGGGAGTCCATTTCTGGGTTCCCCAGGGAACTCAGGGTGACTAACCACATGTTCCTTGCAAACAATTTTCAAAAAATGTAGCAGGCGCCCCTCTCCAGAAAAAACATGGCATGATAACCTGGTCTGTGGGTTTTACCCACTTTGAGAGTCTGCAGCCATCACTTTTTGCTCACTGTACTTTTCACAGATGGGAAATAACCATTTGAATATCAGTCTTTGTCCCGCCCACATGGGCAGTCCAGCACCAAAATGCTATGGCAATTCCCTTCTGAACAAGAGTACCAACAGCAACCCCATACATATGTTTCAGCCTTGTTGGGCCTCATCAGTGAGGTAGAGCTGTGCCTCTCTGAGCCCAGTGGACAGGAGGTCCACGTCTGGGTTCCCCTGGGAACTTAGGGTGACTACGTTCCTTGCAAAAAAAAATCTAAAAATGTAGCAGGCGCCCCTCTCCAGAAAAAACATGGCATGATAACCTGTTCTGTGGTTTCTACTCACTTTGAGAGTCTGCAGCCATCGCTTTTTGCTCAATGTACCTTTCACAAATGGGAACTATCCATCTGCAGATCAGTCTTTGTCCCACCTACATGAGCAGCAACCACATACACGTGTTTCAGCTTTGTTGGGCCTCATCAGTGAGGTGGAGCTGTGCCTCTCTGAGCACAGTGAGCAGGGAGTCCACGTCTTAGTTCCCCCAATGAGCAAAAAGTGATGGCTGCAGACTCTCCAAGTGGATAAAAACCACAGAACAGGTTATCATGCCATGTTGTTTCTGGAGAGGGGCGCCTGTTAACCTTTTTTGAAAAATGTTTGCAAGGAACTTGGGGTTGGTCACCCTGAGTTACCTGGAGGAACCCAAGCGTGGACTCTCTGCTCACTGTTCTCAGAGAGGCACAGCTCCACCTCACTGATGAGGCCCAACAAGGCTGAACACGTGTAAGGGGTTGCTGTTGGTACTCTTGTTCAGGAGGGAAGGAGGGAATTGCCATAGCATTTCAGTGCTGGACTGCCCATGTGGGCGGGACACAGACTGATATGCAAATGGATATTTCCCATCTGTGAAAGGTACAGTGAGCAAAAAGCAATGGCTGCGGACTTTCAAAGTGGGTAAAAGCCACAGAGCAGGTTATCATGCCATGTTCTTTCTGGAGATGGGCGCCTGCTACCTTTTTAGAAAAATATTCAGGTAGCAAAGTGGTGAGGATGAAGAATAGCGGCAGACTGAGCTTAGAGGGGCACGGGGAATGAGAACAGGAAAGGTGTTGATGCACACCAAGTAGAGAAATAGAGAATGGCGTACGGGGCTCGCAAGAGGCTTACCAGAAGACGAGCACCATGATACTTTATCTGCCCTCTACAGCAAAAGATATTTATATGGAAAACCAGACACTGATACACGTTCTTTTAAGTCAAAATATGTCTGAAGGACCCCTCTGAAATGTTCTGTTTTCTGATATCTTTACTGAATTCAAAATGACATTGTGCAGCGTGCATAAAGGTATTCAGTTTGAGTTTCAATTCAGTATGCTTGTGCAAATATCAATGCAATGACATATTAACATTGGAAACTCTCAAATCATAATCTTTTAATAACATCACATTGCAAAATGAATGCAACAAATACCCAGTGAGCTGGATTCATGTGTTTTGATGAATATCTTTGAGTTCCAGAACAACGTGGTTGGAAAATGTAAAATGACTTTTTTTTTATATAGAAAAGCTGGTGCAACCCTTATTAGGAGCAATACTTTATTAATTTTGTTCACAAAATAATAATGTCATTACTGCCCTCTACCTGATATGAAAGAGCAGCTTGTTACATATATGTATCTGTTTTTTTATGCCTAGGTATAAGGACTTGTTAGTCAAGCGTTAATCTGTAATGCCAGTTTGAAATACAACGATCAAAGATAGACCCTTGCTCCACCGATTGCCTGAGAAATTAAGTTATTAATATAATTCCAGTGTGGTAATTGCCCTCAGAAGTCAATTACATCACAGATAGGTATAACAATTGTGTTATACTTGGATACTACTGTTTCTGCTGTGTAAACATGGGCTTTAGTTCAAATAATGTTAGCTGGGCTCAGATGAATCTGGAGTGTTCAGAGGTATCCATTTTTGTAGACCTTCTTCTCCTTAGCCTGTTATCCTGCTGGGCTCATTGCCCTCTGAGTGATAATTCTCATCTGTGTATGACTTCAATGAGCTGGGTAATTGAGGGACTGGGCCTGCTTGTTGATTCTGATTAGTGACTCATCACTCAAATCCAACTCTACCTTGCTTCCTCTTTTTCTTTTCTTTCTTTTCTTGGGTCAGGACATAGAATAATAACCTTTCCCACCTATGGTGCCCTGTGGCTTGGAATTATTATATTCATCAGAAGTAGTTGGTTTTACACTTCAGATGGTCACTTGCACTTTTAGTATTATTTTCTACATCTTCCCACAAAGCCCACATTGGCTAGGGGCATAGGAATTCACATAATAGGCACATACAAATTCATATTTTTGACTCGCTTGTACATTGTGGAATCGTCACATGTTCACGTTTTGTTCCCACAATAAAAAACAAATTTTTGTGAAAACAGATTAAATTCATACTAAAATGTTTCCGTTTATCAATACGGGACCTTGAATATATCAGACACTCAACTAAATAATATCTTTATTGGTTTTCCATCCTGTTCGAAATGCAATGATGTTGACGTTTGTGAGATTCACAGGAGCCAAGATATCAATTTCGCGCCTTGAAACATTTGTGTATAGGCGCGTTATACATGCCACATCACATGTAGAACTCTGATCCGCGCCTAGATCAAAGTTGTATGTTCTTATCGCACATACTATGTTAAACTGTATTGGCATAATACCGCCTTATTATGAATATTGGCCTGAGCGCATTCGAAATGCTCCGATTTCTGATCAACTTCGCCGCGATTTTAAGAATCATCCGCCATTTTGATTTCAACTCTTGTTTTGTGTTCTAAAATGGTGGACTGTGTTTTCAACTTGCAGCTGAGCCAAACGACCTTCGAGTTTTGTTAATGTTTAGGCTGACCGAGAGCAGACTGTTTGTTCTATGCAAAGAAACCTTGTGCCTCATATGAACTGCAATCCAAGTGTTGTCTGTGCTCACAAGCCTCATCCTCATATAAACAATGAGACAATGTAGAACAAACTCAGATTGTGTGTTTTTGCTGAACTGCATTGTAGCAACTCTTGAAACAAGGCTTACTGTGGATCAGAGAACCATTGTCACCATTGTAACTTCATGGACATGCAAACTTGGTAAATCCGTTGTACAATATTGTAATATTTGTCATGTGAACTGGGCACGAACCCTAGCATGTAAATTATTAGTTTGGAGAGGGGCTGGACAATGTTTTGTAAATTGTATAAGAGTGTCTGTGTTAAGAAGTCCAGCACTCTCACCCCTCACTGTGTCTGCTGGAACACACTGCGAGGTGTTGGGAGCCAGAAAGCTATCTGTTTGCTTTTAATCTGTACAGAATAAATGATACTTGTAACTTTTCGACCCGTGATTGGCGTATTTCATTTTGTGGTACTAACCCTCGATATTTCTTTAGTCTTTCAACTGTGCATTCAGTGATTGTGTAATGTGTATCACTTTATAGCCCAGATGCCAACCCATTGGCTTCCCTGGGGCTTCGGGCAAAAAGAAACAGGAATGAAGAGCACCCAGCACGGCTCCCCAGCCAGCACAGGGAAACATAACAAGGACATGTCTTGATACAGGTTGTTCCCAAAATCGCTAGAGGAAAGAGAGAATTAAGGTCAGTATCTCGTAAGACTACCCTCCTGGTACTCCAAACTGGACAAGAAACTAAGCTTCCTTATTTATTTATTTATTTGATTATTTAGTCATTTATAAAGCACACCTAACCCTGAGGCATTTCGGCGCTGAAGATGGATGATGGATGAAGATGATGGGTGGAGGCCACATGACCCCACAAACATCCACCTGTCCCTTTGTACCCACATTTCCAGCTCCCTGAGACAACCTTCCAGATCTGGCAATAGGAGATTTTGGAAAACAGGCAGTCTTTTTTAGGAAGATCATGTGAGCAGATACAGAAAGAGGTCCAGGCAAGAGGCAGACAAGCTACAGGCATGTAGATCCCACTGGGTCCACCTAGATGACAAATAAACCCTGGGGGAAGTCCAGGAAGAAATGTCATGGGCCACTGGTGTCCTCTTCCCAACTACATGACTAGCATAGTATCTGATATCGGCAGCATACCATAAGGATGAGCACGAGGAGGTGGTGAACAGCTTTGCAAGAGCTAGGAGCAGACCAAGACCATGGGTCGGGTGTGAAAAGGCATGCAAGAACCCCAGCACCAAACCCTGTGCAACATCAAGCAACCTGAAAGTGGGGATGGATTAGAAGAGTAAAGCCAACGGAAACACGAAAACTTGTTGCCAGCAACATCCCTAGTGAACTTCCTGGTTTTTATCTTGCTACTTCCTACATTAATTCTTCCTGCATTAATGTATCACTGCACCAGACAGTCTGTTAGCATGGTATTCCCTAGCTTCTAACTAAATATCCATTTGGCCCAACATGTACAGGGTATATGAATACATATTTTCCTTGTTAATAGTTACATTGTATTTGTCATTTTTCCAATCCTGATAATGTACCTCATGTACCTGTTTTACATATGGAAGTATATCTTTATGCTCACCTAGCAGTGCATTCCTCTGTCATGTCACTGGAATGTTATTCAAGGTTAGAGGCTTAAATCGGTATGCAGTAATAAAATCGTGGCAAAAATGTCGCCTTTACAAAATATCTCGGCAAAAATGCTGTGGTTTGACCCGGTAAAGGTGTACGCCATTATACCATTTAAGGGGAGCAGAGGTTCTGGGGCTGTCCCCTGCTCCCCTTAAATGGTATAATGGGTCTGGAGGTTGCGGGGGTGTCCCCCGCATCCTTTACATGGATTGCGGAGGCAAATCCACGGCCTTTTTGCTGCAATTTTTTTGTGTGTAAACAGCCATTTTTGCCACGATTTTAACACATGAAACCCTTAAATCTTGTGTGATCATAGAGGCGCCAACAGGGAGCCTTTAGTCTGTTAGCAGTGATTCATCTGCGTATTGGCTAGCCGGACGAACAGAATGGCGTGGTATACACATTTTATATATTTCTACTTATAAACAAATCTATCAGTTGAATATCCAAATATCTCATTGTCTGCCAAAACTAATTTCAGGAGGTTCTGACAAACTGACAGTCTCTGGCTACCACAAAATCATCAACCTCTCAAATCAACTTTCACACATGTACTGTGTGCACCAGCTCACCTTACAGGGACCGCTCAAATCTCTGTTTCCTTTGTATTAAATGTATGCATCCTCTGTTTCATTTATCATAGTATTTGATTTATTTATTGTTTTATTTTATTGTTTAAAGAACGACCTAGCTCTAGAGCAGCAGAGCCGGAGTGTGGGTAGCCAGCATTTGGGCTGGCATCTTTTAACAGTAACGCAGTAATGTGAGTTGAGGTCTGTGCGTCGGTATGAACGTCCATTGGGATTAGTCCTTGGTCAGGTGTTGTTGGAAAAGCCATGTTTTGAGAGATTTGTGAAGTTGGAGAATTGTGGGGGAAGTCCGAGCCGACACAAGGAACGTGCTCCAGAGGGTGGGTGTGTGGCAAAAGAAGAATTGTCTGCAGGTCCTCCCTTAGCTGACAATTTGTTGGTCAATTTGCTGCAAGAGGAGGGTATGCCACCAGATATGTATAGCTTAGCCTCCAGGGGCCAGATTACTGAAACCTTGCCCCGGTGCAAGTGCAAAGTTTGCATGGTATTAGCACTAGGGCAAAGTTTGCCCTATTTTTAAAAACAATGGGACACATTAAAAAACCATTGCACCTTGACAAGTGCAGTTTGGCATATTAAAAGCACCAGGGTTAAAATTGCTGTAGTGCTAAAAAGATACATTTTTGATGCGTTTCTACATCAGGCGAAGTTTGCCCTAGTGCTAATACCATTCTGTATTAGCACTAGGGCAAACTGTGCCCTGGTGCAAAAATGTTGTGAACATGCATCTTTTTTTGCACTTGGGCAATTTTTGCCCTGGTGCTTTTAATATGCCAAACTACACTTGTCGAGGTGCAATGGTTTTTTCATGTGTCACACTGTTTTTAAAAATAGGGCAAACTTTGCCCTAGTGCTAATACCATGCAAACTTTGCACTTGCACCGGTGCACGATTTCTGTAATCTGGCCCCTGGTATGCTATTGCTAGGTTTCCTAAAAATTGTACAATGCTGCAAGGTGTGGAATGCTATGATTATCTTAGGATTCACCTTTAGGATAGATTGAACAGGCTCCCTCAGATGGGAAACAGCGATAATGCCTCTGCCAGAGGTGGAAGCGTGGTCGCAATCTTTGCTCAGAAATTGGGAGGTACAACATTGTCATATGCATTGGAGGTGGACAAAGCCCAGACCATCCCAGCTGCCACACATAAGAGCCAAAACCTGGGGCTATTCTAATACCTCTAGCCTCCAAGCTACAGAAAACAAGATATTAAAATGCCTTTTTGGGCCTCCCATGAAATGCCCCTTCAACTCGCTTATATTGGATACGGTTGTGGAATTCACCTGACCTACAACCTTTTAAAGAAGGTCTCTGTGATGTTTTTGAAACCCCAGGAGGCAAATCACTCCGGTGGGTTAAGTTTGTAAAACAGATGCTAGTTGCAATGGGCGTTCCATTATTATAGGACAATCCTACCATTTATGGCAACACATCTAAAACGATTTAATTTCCCATTCTAACAACTTGGTTTTAAAAGAACAACTAGACACATAAGGCCTAATCTACAAAGGGTTTTGTGTGGTGCCAAGTGACTTTGCATGGCAAATGTACACTTTGTACTGTGCTAAATGGGTATTGCTGATTCACAGATCGGACTCTGCGCTGGCCCACTTAG
Organism: Ambystoma mexicanum; assembly: GCF_040938575.1. Taxonomy (NCBI): domain Eukaryota; kingdom Metazoa; phylum Chordata; class Amphibia; order Caudata; family Ambystomatidae; genus Ambystoma; species Ambystoma mexicanum. The sequence goes on from NC_090939.1 coordinate 193,029,811, forward strand.
CGCTGTGCAGGAGCGCTTTGAAGCGACACTGTTTGCAATGCATGGGACGGGCCAGCGCATAGAACAATATAGAGGATGGAACATGCCAAATCCTCATTAAATTAGGGAAATGAGGAAGAACTTGGATGTGGGGAGGGAAGTAAGGTGCAAACAACCAAAACACCACATCAAGCGCTAAGTAAACCCTATTCACAGAAACCATTGCACTATCGCTGTAATTCCGAAGAAGAACAAACACACTACCACCCATTCATTACAAAGTGCAATGAACGACCATGCATTAAAAGAAAAATGCAACCCCAAAGAACATACAATTGCCACAATGCTGAATCCAGCATTGCTAGCACACATATTAATCCATGGAAGGAGGAGGAGGAGGTTCAGAATCTCCCACCCAATAACACATTTAATTTAGGATGCCAGATAAGGAGGTGCATGAAAGATACTGCTTCCCTGCTCATGTAATCATAGACCTTGTCAGGGAGTTGGAGAATGACCTGATATCACCCAACATGTGCTCACAGGCTGTGACGCCACTGGTCAAAATGCTATCAGCCTTTCATCTCCTGGCCACTGGATCATTCCAGCATGCCACAGCCATTGTTGGTGGCATATCACAGCTCACACAAAGTGCTTCCACCAGGTCATGCCCTGCATCCTAGCATGTGTGCACAGGCACATATACATGTCACGCACACTGCAGGCAAGGCAGAGAGTGTGCTAGGAATTCTACGTAGTTGCTCACTTTCCCCAGGTCCTGGAGCCATCGACTGCATGCATGTAGCGCTGCAAACCACCCGAGCGACTGAGTAAATAAATCACAACAAAAACATTAGCATTCCAATAATGTGCAGGTGATTTCTGATGCCAAGGGACACATCATGCATGTGAATGTCAATTACCCATTGCACGCATGATAGCTACATCTTCCACCATTCCCCCATATAACAGGCCCCCGGATCGGGAACCATTGGAAACACCTGGCCTGTGGGAGAGTATCGACTATAACACACAAACATGCAGTCACGTGACACACAGAAACACAAGAAATGACAATACAGGCAATTAATAATCATTTTGTCCTTTGCAGGGGACAGTGACTACCTGCTCCCACCATTCCTGTTGACACTGATCAGAAATCCAGCCACCCCAGGTAATGCGCGCTACAGTATAGTGCACATAGCTACTGGGGGCATAGTGGAACGCACATTCGGAGTGCTCCAGTCACGTTTCCGCTCCCTTGACCACTCAAGTGGCACATTGCTATCTGCTCCCCATGTAGTATGCAAAATCATCCTGGCATGTTGTGTCCTGGATACCATTGCCACAAGTTGTGGCATACCAGTAGAGCTGCAGGAGGGCCACTACTACTATCCACAGGCACCACCCATTCCCTTAGCATACCAAAGGCCACAGGGACATGACACATGCAACACAGACGTACAAACCTACCTCACATGAATTGCAACCACTGTGGAACACACACAGTAAAGCCACATCCCTGATGTCCTTCAATGATGCAATCAGGCCAATCCAGTTATCCCACGACAACACCCTGAGAATGCATGCCTGGGATTGGCAAATAGTGTGTGCCCCATAACATAAGAAGTACAATGCCACCCCATCGACATCCATCACATGAAGTGCACAAACTGCCAGCACAGTCTTTTCAAGTGGAAATAAAAGTTTCCATGGCACAGGCCCAAACTTCCAAATATAGCAAAGCCAGCCCTGGCACAATGTCTCCATACCATGTGCACCCCTGAGTCACATGCAAGTGCAAAACAATAGCTAATTGCCTTCTTGAGGATGGGTCCCTCTGCACCATTGATACTGGTCCATCTCACCCCCACTCACCACTGCCATCTACGTGCTCCTGCAATGGGGAAAATGTACTTCTGCTCACCCACCCTCTACTCATGTATGTCTCTGATACCCAAAGCATGTCCCTTGTGCAATCATGAAGATGCAATCCAAATCTATCAGAATGCAAATTAGACACTCACAGAATATACACACAGAAATTAATCATGTACGGTCACACAATCAACAGTTTGTGATCAGATCCGTGGGAACAGAGCAGCAACATCACACTTAACACATGAGAAAGACATATTAGCCTTCCACACCCGCACCTCACCAGCAATGCACCACATACTCCACACATCATCCATATGAATACTTGTCACACGGATCATCTGCCTATGTGGATTGTGAGAGTGTAGTGTGTTGCATGCCCATGCATCATGGACCGGGGTTGACTGGGAACCAAAAGAGTCACTGGAAAGAATCCTCAAAGTCACCCCATGTCACACTTTATTAACAAGGCCAACTCTTCACCCATGAGAAAATGTTGAAATACCACACAAAAGAGACACAGGATGCAGAGGGATACCAGGAAATGTGTTGCGCTAACTATAGGCCAGTCCACCCCTGAGCATGGAGTGGCTATTTGACATGATCAATGTCAGGAGATGGCATGCAAGGCTGACATAACAGGAGTGTAAATGTAATGTCACAACAAAAAGAAGCCATTGCATCACCCCTCACCAAAGACATGTGCACAGAAACATTCAAGGAGGCTCACTCCAAGCAGCAAGTCGTGGAGGTGCAACCAGTAACACAAAGCACATGCATGGCTGATCAAGGAGATTTGCACATACACAATCATGTAGCACAACTACCATCTTCAGTGACAGTGACCATCACCCAATCATCACAGTATGGAATTCAACATGCTCAACCATACGTGTACCACATCATGCCACTATTGGAATGTATATGTCACCAGCCATGAAAATGCACAACTTTACAAAACCTTACCTGATGGTATCGCTGTCGTGATGTGAATCCCTCACCACCTCCAACTAACACTAGGCTGCCACACTGGTGCTAGCAGGGTCAGTGTCCAGCAAATGAAATGACGACTTGGGTGGAAATAGGGTGATCAGGGTCCCCTCTCAGGGAGTGTGGGCAATTGATGAGGCAAGATGCCTGAAATGACATTGGACATTTGTTTGGACAGGACAGTCTGTTTTATAGACTGCACTTATACACATCAATGTTGAATGGAATATATGTGGGATGCTGTAGCAGTCTACTACACCACATCACTTGACTCCATGGGGCATGGCCACATGTCCTGTCCCCCAGGTCAACAATGTGCTCAATAGCATGTGCAGTTGAGTCACTGCCCTCTGGAGCACAATGGCCCTTACAGGAGGACAACAATACTGTCCACCTTGGATGGGTGATAAAAAATAATAAAAGGAAAAATTATCCATGATCCCCCCACAGGCTCTTGTACACCAGGGTGCATGAAGAAGGGGTGGTGGTGGCGGCAAGAGGATAGTGGTGTGTGGTGACATGGCCAATGGCATCACCTGTGTGGTTCAGTTGGAACCCCATCCGGTGGTGGATCCTGGGATGGTGCACTCTGACTATGCAAAAGCCTGGTCGTCATTGGCTTCAGCCACACATGGGAGGGATGCATGCATGAGGGCCCCAATTGCAACAAGGCCCTGATGATGGCTATTGCGAGTGGTCAAAAAGTCAGCATGCATGGTGACCCTTGATGTCTCCAACTGTATGTTCAGAGTTTCCGACAATACAGACATCTCTTGGCGGTGGAGGGCCCTTAAAGCCAACAGCTCCTCATTCAGAGATTGACTCAGGGAATCCAGGTCTTGAAGGTGGAATTCTCCTGAGGCCAACATCTCCTCAGGCAGAGTTTGCCTCAAGGAATCTGTGCCTTGATGGCGGCTTTCCCTTGAGGCCAATAGCTCTGAATGCAGAGTTTGCCTTGAGGTGGCCTTCACTTTCCTCAGGACTCATCACACAGGGATGGACCATTTGTAGTATCCTCCTTGTGAGTCGCCTGCCTCTGGTGTTGTGTGTCCTCTCTCCCCTCCTGCTGCAAGAGGCATAGTTCAACAGTGAGTGCGGCATTGGAGGAAATTACATTTTCCTGCAGGCTATTCATGTCCATCTCTTGCAGGTCCTCCCCCTGTAGGACACTTGCATGCAGCAAGTCTTCCTCCCATGCCACTTGTTCGGCAGGCACATATCCACCATGTGAGCGTGGACTACCAATCCTTGTTGCTGGAACATGGGCCCATCGCAGTGAGTGCACTGTCATAGGCTGGTGGTCTACAACCCTCCCACAGACATCAGCCTCTGCTGCTAACTCCGTGATGCTAGGAGGCATACCATTGAAGCAGGACTGTCCACTGCCAATCCCAGGTCTCCAAGTTCTCCTTCTCAGACTCAGCAGCCTCTAGGAACTCAAGGAGCTCCATGGCATCCAGACTACTCATTGGTGGCCCCTCTACCATGTCCCTCAATATTCCTTTCATATCTGATTCGGCAGCATCATCGGAAGACGAGTCGCCAGGCCTGCAACAGGACGGGATTCTCACCAGATGCAGCACCCCGGGCTGCACTGGTGGATGATTGTGCCTCCTCCTCCTCCTCATCTGCTGTGTCATCACTTCCATAAAGTCAGAAACCAGGATCCAGAGGTCCACCAATCCACTTGAACGTGCATATGCACATCACATGCATACCGACACAAAAGGGCCTGGCAAACATGCATCATACATTGTAACTGGGCATCCTGTAAGATGGAATGCACAGGTGGCTGACAATCAATGCTCTGAGCAGTCCTGTCGTGGCACATTGGGTCATGCATCAAGCCACAGATTGGAGGATTAGGCAGCATACATACATGTATGAGAGTGGAAGGTCTAACAGTAGATGGATGGGGTCCAATGCTAAATAGCTGGGACCCTCCTCTACTACATCTTTGACTACATGCAACATGTGGAAGTGTTAAGGATTTCAATCAGGCGACACACACCTTGGTCGCGGCCTGGTATGCAGTGCACGACTGAAATGCCTATCTTTTTATATTGATTCAATATTGAGATGGTACACCACTCATATCACACACCCTTTTCAAATACCCCGGGTCACAATAGACCATGAACTAGGCAGGTTGATCAAATACAATATTTATTTATTTTAAAATTCCAAAGAAATCATACAATTTTAATATGGGGCAGCAATCACCAATGGGGTGATAATTACAATGAGAATGTCAGCAAATGCACTGGATTTAACCTTCTAGTGGAACATACACAGAGCACAGCAAAATAGGAGCACTTTTTTGATTTAGTACAGATAGCACCCAAGTAAGAAATTCACCCTGCAGTGTTCCCTTAACCCCCAAATAATTGAATTCTGAAGGGACAAAAAGACACAGCAGGTAATCAGGAATAATAGGCAAGAATCATAATCCAAATCGGACCCCTCCCCCCAAATAAGAGAGAAAAACGGATTTTAACCCCTTGCAATGTTATAAAATGACACTCGGAAATGGACATATCAATAATGAATGTGTGTTAAAAACCTTGAAGCAAATATAAATCCCCACTAAAGCAACAATGCAAAGACACTAACAATCACAAAGAATGGATTACCAAACGCATACAGTTCAAAAATTAGTGGACAGTTTAAAACAGATTGCAGCAAAATGACACGTTGGAAACTGCAATTTTGCGATTCCCGCCTGAAATTACCCAAACGGTTTTTATTGAAAACGGGTGAAATACACTGATTTGGAGTGCGGTTGTTTGGTTGCGGATTAGCTATATATCACAGGTACAATATGGAAGTGAAAGTAAGTCTCTAGCTGGTAAATTGAAGAAGTTCTGCAAGATATAAAAAGGTGCGCTTTGAGCAAAATGGAGCTGTGAAAAAGGAAAGGAAATCAGTTGTGACAAGAACAGTTTTACTTTACACTAAAGTATTCAGGCTAGGCCACCAAAGCTGGACACAGTAAGCTCCAGGGTTGATTTGCGACTTCAACCCTATCACCCCAGCACCCAACCCTGGCGGAAACCAGTCTGATCACACGAAATAGGACTAATGGCTTAGGATTACGCAAGGCAAAATTACTAAAGACATAGTGCTAGCACTAGAAATCAAGGGCAGGGTTGCAAGAATGATTCTCACAGTTTGAACAAGTTATCATGATAAGGATAGGATGACTTAGAGAGTGGGATAAGGACAAAGACAAGAGAGGCTATGGGTTTATGCTGGGTGGTGAAATACTCACTGTCCACTTTTTAGTTTTGGATTTTGGACAGTCAGCGGTTCTGGTCACTACACGGCAGAGGACCTGGCAAACAGCTGGGCAGTTCTGGTCACCGGGTGGCACTGACTGGAATGGCAGTTCTGGTCACTGGATGCAGTTAGTGGTATCAGGATGCTTCCCAAAAACACCACAGTTTTCCCCTTTGGTTATTTGGGGATTTTAGTGGGTTTTCAGAATGGAGGCCTTGCTGGGAATGGGATTAACAATGCTTGGGTTTTCCAGTGGGCCCTGGAGTAGGGTCAGCAATGCTTTGGCCTTGTAGTTGGGATCTGGAATCTGGATGGATGGAGCAGGAACACATCGCAGGAACGTCAGGAAGAGTGTGTGTCTAGAGTCTTGTCAGGGACTCTTATTTATTATGCATAGTGACACCATCAAAGTATATGATTGGGGCAGGCTTAACTAAACATGCCTCTAACAACGGGATTGGACAAGGGTGATAGTCTCCGCCTCGCTCTGAGCTGGTTGGATTTTCAGGAAAATGATGTCAGATTTATGATGTGAGTTTTACAATGTCCAAAAACCTCCCACAGTTACTGTCATGATGCCTACCCCCGGAGCACCAGGCCAGGCCCAGCACCCCCGGGAGCAGGCATCATGCCCCCGGGTAATAGCCCAGCGGCCCCTTATAGGGGCTCTTTGGACACTGTCCTGGCGCCTTTGGCGCCAGGCTCATGTTGGACATCAGTCCTGGCGCCAGAGGCGCCAGGCTCATAAAGGAACGCTCACCGTGTCTGCTCCTGCATCTGGTCTCCAGCCACGCCCGCCTCGATCCTGGAAAACCTGTAAGGAAAGAAGAGAAGAGAAAGGTGAAAACCAAGAATTTTATCAAACTTCTTACCTGCATCTGGAACCTTCACGCCAGCGTTCCTGAGAAAAGACTTTCATTTAAAAAGCACCGCGTTGCTCGCTGCAGCGCAGCGCTTCACTCACCTGTCCTCGGGAGTTCTTCTGGCTCCACCGCGACTGTCTGCACCGGTCGCCACATCTCTGCGCCTAGGGGAGAGAAGAAGAGACAAAAGGTGAGCAGAAGGAACATATGAGGAAAGCCTAATTTTCCGCCATAACACTTACGGGTCTTCTGTTGGTGGATCATTCCTCATTTCGGGTCGGCGCCGCTTTGTTGGCAGGTACCGCACCCCGGCCCCTATGGGGAAAGGACAAAAGACATTACTGGAGGAATATAAAGACAGTAAGAGGGATCGCCCCCATCGCTAACTCACCTGAGTTTACCATCGGCAAGTCAATCCCTCAACGCATCGCCTGCATTCTGCACCTGAAATAAAGGACAGATCACAGGTTAGGAAGGCAACAGAAAAGGAGGCTCAACACTTGAACTTTTGTAATCTTCATACTTACGGCGTTCCGCTCGGAAAGGTCAAGTGGATTTTGCCAGCGCCATTCTGAGACCCAGTGAAGTAACTGGACAAACACGCGCCCCTGCACCAGAAGCAGGATGGAGAGTTCATCCTTTCAAACCATAAGGTGAGCTTCAACCGGGGATTTCGGAGGAAGTTAGAGAAGAACGAAGGGGGAAAGGGGGGAGCAAGCACACTATTCTGCAGACTGTTAATCCCCTTTCTCATCTGCAGAAGGATATTCCTACGGGCCAGCTGGTTTTAGGACGCAGAGGGAGGTTAATCCTAGAGACCAATTCACGATCCACATAATTTCCTATAGCCCCACTATCGATGTATGCCTTTATTGCATGCAACCGCTTAGGCTGTTCCGGATCTACGAGGACCATTGGCACAATGAAATGCGAGGTCGGAGAGTTAGTTTTCAAGCTTGGCAATCGGACCCCTACGCTTGTCGGGCGTGGTTGTTTCCCGAAACAGAGTCTTCATGGTTTTTATCAGCGGCTCCTACCACCTTCTTGGGCGGTTTTGCCGGGCAATCTCGTAGAAACTGTCCAGAGGACCCACAATAAAGACATAATTGCATCTGACATCTTCTTTCACGTTCTTTTTGAGTTAAAGGTCCTTTAACCCCTCTGATTTGCATAGGCGCAGAGACATCAGCACCCTTGGGGTTAGCGTGGGTCTTGACCAACACCAGGGTCTCAAACTTGACCAACTTTGCCATGGGAGCTGTCCTGTCTCAGAGAGACCCTGAAACCAACCAACTGCACCCCGTAGCATTTTGGTCCAGAAAGTTCTCGCTGCCGGAGGTAAATTATGCAATCACCGACAAGGAATTATTAGCCATTAAGTCCACCTTTAAGGCTTGGCGGCATTATCTTCTTGGCGCCAGGCATACCATCACCGTGATCACTGATCACCGAAACTTACAATATTTAAAAACTGCCAAGGCTCAATCGTCACGTCAGCTCCGATGGGTTTTGTTCTTTGCTGAGTTCGATTTTGTAATCACTTACCGCCCTGGCTGTAAGAATGGCAAAGCAGACGCGCTATCTCGAATAGGAATGTGCCGATGATTCCCGAACAAAGAATTTTGGGGATAACCTCTTTACAAACCCTTGAAGACATTCAAGCACGGGTAAAACAACTCCTGGACTCTACAGCCTTGCAGGATTGGATTCAAAGGGGGTCTTACTTTTCTGTCAACAATGACCTACCTTACTTCCAATGACGCTCATTTCTGCCAGAAAAGGAATTGCAAGACCTGGTTATTTCCCGTCATCATGATACCCCGATGGAAGGACATCCTGGCATTGCCAAAACTGAGGAAAAAATTAAACGACAATTCTGGTGGCCTTCCTGGCGAAAGGATATTAAATCTTTCGTGATGTCCTGTGGAGTTTGCGCCCAAAACAAAGGCCAAAAGACAAAACCCGCCGGTCTTCTTCAGCCTTTAGACATTCCTCCAGCACCTTGGCACACATTGTCACTAGATTTTATCACGGACCTGCCCCCTTGTAATGGATACAATACTATTCTGGTTGTGGTGGATTTATTTTCCAAGATGGCCCATTTTATTCCGTTGAAAGGATTACCTTCAGCTTCTGTCCTAGCCAAGGAATTCCTCGAAAATATCATCCGTTTGCATGGATTCCCGTCCATACTAGTCTCCGACCGGGCAAGCCAGTAAGAGGGATCGCCCCCATCGCTAACTCACCCAGGTTTACCATCGGCAAGTCAATCCCTCAACACATCGCCTTCATTCTGCACCTGAAATAAAGGACAGATCACAGGTTAGGAAGGCAACAGAAAAGGAGGCTCAACACTTGAACTTTTGTAATCTTCATACTTACGGCGTTCCGCTCGGAAAAGTCAAGTGGATTTTGCCAGCGCCATTCTGAAAACCAGTGAAGTAACTGGACAAACACGCGCCCCTGCACCAGAAGCAGGATGGAGAGTTCATCCTTTCAAACCATAAGGTGAGCTTCAACCGGGGATTTCGGAGGAAGTTAGAGAAGAACGAAGGGGGAAAAGGGGGAGCAAGCACACTATTCTGCAGACTGTTAATCCCCTTTCTCATCTGCAGAAGGATATTCCTACTGGCCAGACAAGCAAGATTTGAGGGTCCTGTTCAGTCAGTGTTCCGAGTTCTGCGCATCACGCTCGAAGAGGCCACAGCAACCCAGACCACACCAGCGCCTCCGTGGGAGTCAGATGAGCGTTACAGTTACTTTAACTAAAATCCAATTTTGCCACATACATTTATACAATTGCAATCTCTTAGAAAATTATATACACAGGTTACATATGTCGTGCAGCACATTGCAGTCCAATCCTCCAGTCTGTGAGACCTTGTTTCACCCTTCTACCAGTTTTTCGCGCTTTTCAATGGGATTTATATTACTCAAAATTCTATAACTTTATGCATGGGTGTGGATGATCATAAGGGATGTATGTACAAAAATTTGCATTTGCAACATGGATGCTTTTCTGGTAATCCGCAGTACTTTGCCATTCCTGTACCCAAAGTGTCAGTGAATTCTACCATGTCTTAAAAGAAAGCCGAAAAATTCACCTTTACACTGTGAAAATTCTACATTTTTACAATGTCTTGCTGCAGAGATAAAAGTTTTAAAAGTTTATTTATGAAATAGTCTTTGGAAAGAAATGGCAGTCCTTTGTCACTCGATCATTTTTTTCCTTCCTTCAACTGTTGCCAACTGTCATTTCCTTCAAAGCAAGGTGGGGGTTTCTCAGCTTGATTGAAGATTGTATTGCCCCTTCACACTTCAAACATCCTTGCCCTGGGAGATCCATTGAGAGTGCGCTCCCCTAGACTAGTTCTTTCCCACCCTGTAATTATCAGTGGGGTGTTAGTATCTGCTGAGAGTTTATGGTGTTGCTCCCTTCCTTAGGGGGAAGCTTTTAGCTCTGCCACCTGGAATAACTGGTTTTTGAGAGCTTGCAAATTCAGCCCATGAGGGTCATTCCGAGGTTGGAGGTAAGGGAAAAACGATGCCTGTAAAGGATTACCGGCATCGCTTACTGCAACGGGCTATTTTGACCAACCAGACCGCTATTTACGGCACTGTTAAGTACAATGCCATAAATAGCAGCCAGAGCGGGCGCGCAACACACACCAAGCCGACATTAGCGGCATGCCGTAAACCGGAGCTGATCCCAAGTAATGTGGACATGCAAATAACGGCCTCCTGAAAAAGACCTTACTGGCATGGAGTAAATACCGGCATCTCCGAGAAGGTGTTAAGAAGCCTGTGCAGTGTTTACAAGTGCCACAGGTGAACACAATCAGCACAGGTGGAGGCAATGGAGTCAGGGCCAGTACAAAAGGATCACACCACACCCCCTCCCACACCAAGATGATACCAATAGAGGTAGCATTACTGGAACTGGAGGCCCTGCTTGCAAGGCCTCAACAACAACAACATCAACAACAACAACAGGCCCCACCTCAGAGGAGACACAGGAGGAGAAGGAGGGTGAGACAAGACCAGCATGCCCCACCAGTGCAGCCACCGTTACCACACCAGCAGCCCCCAATCCCTCACATCAGAGCCACCCCCTTCAACCTAACACCTGAGCAGATCCACACCCTGTACCGGCTTGACCGTGACACCATCACCACTGTAGTGGACCTGATACACAACCACATAGTGAGCCTCATAGAAATACGCACTGCCATTCCCCCTCTACTGAAGGTATTGTATGTCCTGCACTGCCTTGCCACAGGCACCTACCAGCACACAGTGGGTCACATGCATGGCAAATCACAACCCTTATTTTCCCAGATACTGACCCAAGTGCTGGATGCCCTCCTCAAGCACACAAGGGACTACATATCCCTACCACGGACTCCCCAGGAGATATTCGATACAAAAGTTGCCTTCCATGCACTGGCAGGCATGCCAAATTGTGTAGGTGCACTCGACTGCACCCATGTGGAGTTGGTGGTCCCGCATGCCATGGAGGTGGCGGATCGCAACCACAAGCAACACCACTCCACCAACGTGCAGATGGTATGTAACACCAGCAAGATCATCACACATTGGTGTGCCCGATATCCAGGATCAACTCATGACTCTTTGGTACTGCGGGACTCCACGCTACCATGCTATATGGAGTGACATGCTGGACGACGTGTCTGGCTGCTTGGTGAGTTGCCTGACCAGGCCATGGCAGTGCATCGGGGTTGTGAGGTGGGTGGCTGTATACTCCACCTGGGTGGAAAGGGGCGGGGGCGATGCATACTCCACCCGGGTGGAAATGTTGAAGCCAGTGCACGATGTGCACCTCACCGAACACTGTGCCCTAAAGCAAGTGAAACGGCACATGACTACCAAATACCACAGTGATGAAGTAAGGTCGACACCTAACACTACCTGACAAACAAGTAACCAGGCCGCATTCAACAACACATGCACCACAAATCGGCGGCCCTCACACATTGTAAGGGCTTCCAGCACTATGCACTGCATATGCACTATGCCGCTGCCTCCAGCATGTCACCACACAGGACAGTCATCCCTGGGAGGGCATTGAGGTGAGCCCAACAGGGATACCACAGCGTGTCACTGGTTACGCACACCCATAGGAGTGCTGCAAGTCACCATGGTACTGATCAGTGCAGAATGACGAATATGCTACTGACTAGAGCCAACACTCCCTTCTACCAAATCTCACAAAACACAGCACATCAATGATTTTACCTCAAGACTGCTGCATGCATATACGATGCACGTGCAACAAGATGTGAGTGCACACCATAAACCATCTTGGAGATGCTACCCTCTCCATCATTCCATTGCACAGGACACATGCTGCCATGTAAGACTAGTTCAGTTGTCCACCATGAATGTACAAACACTTACCTTCATTCCCCTCTCATGCATGTGATGGTGGCTATCCCTTGAAGCCGTGGCTCATGACCCCTTTCTGAAACCCACAGAACAGGCACAAGGAGGACTACAATTGTTCCCATACCCGTACACGTATGTTGATTGAGCAGACCTTTGGCCTGTTGAAGGCACGATTTCGTTGCCTCTGCCGGTCGAGTGGGGCACTCATATACAGCCATGAGAAGTTGTCCAAGATCACCATGGCATGTGTAATGCTGCAAAATCAGTGCATCCGTCGGAATGTGCCCCTGCCCCCTGACATGGAACTGCTACCACCTGATGATGATGAAGGGGAGGAGGAGGAGGAGGAAGAAGGGGCAGAACAGCATCACGGTGCCGATGCACAGGGGGGACGTGCTGTGCAGCAAGCATTGATTGGACATTATTTCTGACACACAAGTCAACAGAGGGTGTGAGGATATGAGGACATCGAGCACTGGGTGTGGGGATACATGTACAATATGCACTGTGCAATATTAAATGACACATGCACAATGATGAATGTCCACTCTGTTTTTTTTTAGATGAACAACCGGTGTATTGAAATTGAAGTTTCAAACGTGAAAAACAAACCCTCCAGCACCCTCCCTCCTCCCCCTCCCACCACAACTCCCAAACACACCCTCATCCCCCCCCTCCCACCACAACAACCCCACACCAGTCCCATTAGGACCACATAGGCCACACGTGTATGGCAGCATTGTCACTGTGCGCTCCCAGAGCCAGGGGGAGGCATGTCCTGGCGGCGCATCATACGTTGGGAACGACGGAGCGGGCTGGTCTGGGTGGAGGAGCATAAAGAAGGTGTGTCCTCCTGCTGGAGCTGTCGTGCAGGAGGTGCAGCCTCCAGAGCATCTGCTATCCGGCCAAGGACCTCACAGAGCCGGTTTGTGCTGTCCGTAATGACCTTGCCCAGTGCCCTCAGTTCATTCCGCCACTCCTCCCTGGCCTGCCGATTGTCTTGCATGAAGTCATTGATCAGGCCTGTGAGCTTCTGAGCCTGCTGTGCATCAATGGCTGATGTTGTTGGCCCCCTGGGAATCGGGCTCACATGTGTTTCCGGCGCTTCACTAAGGGAACTGGCCACAGGACTGGCATGTCTCTGTGTTGCTCCTTTCCCCGTAAACCCAGGTGTGTCACTCTCACCAGAGTCACTATATGAGACCTGGGGGTGGGTTTGGGCATTAGGGGTGTGGACGATCTCATATGTGTCCTCCTCAGTTGCTCAGCATATGGATAATGGGCTGTCGGCAACATCGAGGGGGGCCGTTGCAGCAATCTCCCCAGCCACACTAGACTCCTCAGAGCGCGGCGTAGGGCATGTGTCTGCCGCCAGTGCAGGGTGGGGCAGGGGTGGGGGTTGTGCACCCTCCACGGGCCTTGCTGGAGCCGGTAGTGTGCCTCCAGGTAGACGGCGGGCCCTGACTTGGCCCCTGGAGGTGATGGGCCGGTTGCTTGCCTGGTCCTCGCTGTCATGCTCGCTGCCTGTGGGGGTGGAAGAGAGGGACGGCATGAGTGATGATTTGAGAGCCAGCATTTGGACATGGCTACAATATCACAATCAGATACTAGTGGGTTATCGGCATTTGGGTGAAGAACGGCACATTATCCTATGCTTGGGTGCTAAATGCATGCATATGTCTGTGTCACTCATGTTGGCCGGGTACTGTGCTGGCTCACTTGCACACTGTTTACATCAACTGCCCTGTGTGCCTCACGGAATGGCCCTCTTTGTGTGGTATGTGTCATATAGGTTACGGCCTCGCACCTGGCACTAGTCTGGGTCTCACTTGTTTCGGCATGATTTAAAGGGGAGAGGGGTGGCCGGACGACCATGCTGTGACACCTTGCCCAGCCCTTAGCAGTGACTTTCTAAACATTTGCATTGGCAGTATTGACTTTGGACACTCACCTCCATCAACGGATGACGTTGCCCCGCACTCCATATCTCCAACCCCTTCGATGGCTTCAGGGCCTATCATGGCCGCACATGTCTCCTCCCACGGCATTAATTTCATGGGCGAACCTGGGCCTGGCTTCTATTAGCTGAGATGATGCTCTGCACCCTCATCCACAGGTCGTCTCCCACCTTTTTCTGCAATCCTTAGAGGTGCGGGGGGTGTTGCCCACGGCGCTCACCTTCTGTGCTACCATAGCCCAGATCTCTTTTTTTTTATCACCGCCACCCTCCGCATGTCACTGCTGAAAACGGTGTTGGCATGCTGGTGGAGGGTATCCACCATCATTTGGAGTTCATCAGGGCTGAAGCGCTCCTTCCTGAGGCGGGCAGCTCCCTTTTTTGGTGCTTTGGGCATTCCTCCTTGATGATGGAATCTTTCCAGTGTGTCGAAAGTTTGCCAGGGATCCTGTCTGGTGAGGATGGCAATGGATTGTGTATTTAAAGATGACCGCCGTGCTCCTTCCAGTTCCTGTGCGATGACGCTGTTTCCGGTTCTGCAATTTACCGGTGACCATAAATAACGGTGACCGCTATTTACAGTCATTGCTAATGCTGCGTTACTCTAAGGCGGTAGTGTTCGCTACGGTGCGATTCGTGCCGGTAGAGGGTCTTTCAGCCGTTTTTGCGGCATGGCGCTAGGTTCATTACCGGCATGGCGCAAAGCTCATGCCTGCAAACTCGTAATAGGACGCTTTTAGAGGTCTATTGCTAGCACGGACACGCTATTTGCACCATGTCGGTAATGAACAGAACTTACCTCCAAACTCGGAATGAGGCCGCATGAGTTTTAAAGCCTTTATTTCCTGAGTTTGGGTCCTGAATTAAAACAATCCTGTGAAGGAAAATAGCCTCTGTGTATATTATCACCAACAACAAAACCCTTTACATTGCTAAATAAGGCAAGCTTTCATTCAACAATCTATTTTTCAAACGTGCCATTTTTTTTTCTTCAGTTTTCAGAGGCCCTTTTTTACATGTGTGCTGAAAAGCTAGCATTTCTTTCTTTAAATTCGGTTTGGCAGCTCCATCAGATTCCCACACTGTCTTTGCCGCCAAAGTCATTTTCTTGAAAGCAGGAGTTCGGACTGAAGCACAGATATATGAAACTGGCCTGGCTCAGAGAGTTAGATTCTCTTTGAACTGCTGAGCTTTGGATACTTTTGTAAAGAAATAAATGTGTGTTCCAGTGCAAGTAAGAGTGGAGTTCCTTGTTGATTTCTCGCAGAGTTGGTTTGACAGGGCCTGTCATTCAGGAATTATGCCTGGTTTTGCTGAGGCGCAATGAGATAGCCTAGGCATGGCAGGGCCTTTTTAAACACAGTGATTGCAGAATGAACAGATGTAATTAGCGTCAAAGCAGCATTTTTAAAGGGTGAAAAAGTTTCATTTAAAAGGGGAATTTTGGGTTTTCAGCAAAGCAGTGCTGCCTTTTCACTCTATTCCATGTATATGTTTTAGAACACGCTGGCACGCTCCTTCAGTGTGTCCCCTTGTTCCATCCTGCCTGAAGTGTGCTTGGCAGGACGGTGCAGCCATCTTTTGTTGCTGCAAAAATGCAGTTTTGAGGTCCTGGTGCGCACAGTAGCCTGCACAGTCATTTGCTGTTTTCTGCAGACAGGCATCTTGGTGATGTGGTGAAATACTGTTGAGTGGTTCAATATATCCAACATATCCCCCCCCGACTCTTCTGAGATTTCAAGAAGAGGGAGAATTGGCAAGTGGGGTTTCTTCATGGGACAAAGCAGGATCAGTCAGGTATGAGTCCTTCTTATATCAGAGGGTGGTGTGTCACGCTCCTCTCACTGTCTCTGGCTGGAACGTGGAACAACACCCCCAGCTTTCTCTTGGATCTTCCTTTATGGTGTTGAGCGACAACCCCGAATTTCCTTGGGTTTCTTCTTTCCAGGTCCCTGAGGAGGTCCTCCTTGGTAGTGAAGGTGCAACCCGTACAAATCTATGAAAAAGAACACAAATGGGTTACTACCATTTCCCACAAACTGCCCTCCAATCGGGTTGACTGCAGTGGGATATCCAGGCATTCATTGATAACAATTGATAATGAAGAAAAATACTCCCTGTTACATAATTATACCAAAACTATATCTGTTCCCTTCTGGTCCTTGTTTTTCTTATTCTCATGTTTCAGATGTCTCCTCTATTTGATTCTGTCTGGGCTCCTCAATTTGTTGCAAAGTGTGCCTACGGTGACAACTCTTTAGCTGATTACTGTGGACCCATTTCTCTTCTGTCAATTCACCTTTGGTGATGCGGATTCTGTAGGCTAGGCTTGGGATGGTGACCTCTTCTCCATTTTTGAATTTCAATTTCCCATGTTAGCACTGGGGCTGACTGGAAGGCTTTCTTTGGGAGTGCCAGGGCCCTGAGATTTGCTCTCCAGTTGGGACCGGGCTTGGCGATAACTGGGATCCAAATTAATCTCGAGTTGGTTGAGGATGTGACTGCCCATGTAAAAGGCAGAAAGAACACCTCGCACAACCCACCAATTGTGTTCTATGCTTTTGTCACCTCTAGAAATAGTTATCATAAAGTGCTAAGCAGAAGATGTTTGGAAAAGGGAATTTCCAGGCCCCATACCCACTGATCAACTGACTCCACAGCGGGCAGGGTCTGGTCTTTTGTGAGTTTCCTGAACAATACTTCGCTGATGAAGCTTTCTTCGCTATTCAAGTCAACTCGGGCGAGGACAGACTCCTTCCCATCATTAAACTGAATCTGGAAGAATAGCTGTTCGCCCTTCTTCTGAATGCCAGCTACACTTTCTGCCGGATTGGGTGTCTGGGCTCCTGAAATCGGGAAATGAATGGAGGGTTGTCCTGCAGGTTTGGGTTTTGTGAGTATCGGGGGAAGAAACTTAAACCAGCATTTGGGGAATTACTGCCTTCCTGGGGGAAGTTAGGAGGGAAGTTTCCCAGGGCAGTACTTACCTGATTGGACCCCCCCTTCGGTTGGGGGAGTCCATACATACCCCAGGATTGGTCAGGTTCCCTTGTATCGGGGCTGATATAATCAGGGGACTTAGGGGTCCCATTTGTGGGATTACCTGCCTGACTGCCACCTGTTTGTGATTGGCCTGAAGGCCTTCTGGGTCTTTGATTCTGCTGATTTTGTGCAGGTATATTTTTATGCTCCCCATCTCTAAGTCTAAAATGGGGGCAACCTTCACCTCCGCCACCTTAGCAGCGGCAGGGGTCTTGGCTGATTTGGATTTTTTGTTCAGATTTTTATTTTCTGCAGGTTTTTGGACCTCATAAATGTGGGTCACCTGCTCTATGACCCAGTCCAGAGATCTTTTGTCATGGAAATCCCTCACCAGCTGGGTCATAATATACTTTGGGAGTGCATGAAAGGAGGTAGTTATGAACTCCCTGCTATCTGTGCGCACCGTCCTAGTAGTTTGTGCGAAGGCGCATTTTAGCTCCTGCACAAATTCTCGTAGGGCCTGATCTTCCCCGCACTGCAGGTTGTAGGCCGCTTTGCGAGCCTCTTGGGGGTTTCTGTGGGCGGAAAAATATTTCAAGATGGCCACCCTGTAGGTGGACCATCTTGAATGGTTCTGGTCCTCCAGTCCAGCAAAGAAACTGGAGTACTCAGGGGAGAATGCCCATTTTACATACTCTATGTAGTTCTGGTTGTATTTCAAATGAAAAGTGTCCTTCATCTGCTCATAGAGTTCCAAGTGTTCCCAAACATAATATTTTGCATTTTTATGGTATGGGGTTATGACACTCCTAAGGGCCTTAATCTGCCAAATGGGGTCTTTTGCCATAACTCTCTTGAGTTTGTTTGCCTTCTTTGGCTTAGTCACCCGAGCCCACTCACTCTCAGACTCGGAGGCGCTACTACTTGAGGTCCCCTCATGATGATCTAGGCTCTCCCGGATTCTGCGAGCTTGAGAGGGGCTCCCAGAATGGTGGGGCCCAGTTTCTCCACTCATGTGGGGCACAGGAGAGTAGTCTTCTGACTCCTCCCTACTCCCAGGGTTGGCAGGGTATTCCCCCCACTGTCCTAATTGGGTAGAGGTCTTCAGGATGTGCTTTTTGGGCTTCATTTGATTGGGTTTTCCATCAAATTGGACCAACTGGACCCTTGGAAAGTAATATTTCTGTGGATCTAATTCCCTGACCCTCCCTGCATAGGAGACTTCCTTGTCAGAGACATCAGCCTTAATGTTTGGCTATCTATACAGGGATGCCCGCCCATCAATTTCTGGGGGCACTGATCTGTCAGTTCCATCATTCTAAGCCTATTGAATTCTGCCGGCCTCGTGGTTTCTGGCTCATGCGAACCGGTAGACATGAAGTTGGTAGTGTTCACAGTATGAAATGGGTTTGAGTCCCTTAGTGCAAAGGTCCTTATGATATGATCAGGGGTTGTCCTGTCCCTCTATACCTGTTCAGGGTCCCTCCAGTTAGGATTAAATCTAGCACTCTCTTTCACCAACCTTGCTAGTTTCTCCTTCTCAGCCCCCACTTCTTGATAGTAAGCAAAGATCTTAGCCTTTTGCTCAGCTATCAAGGCTTTACTGGCCTCTATGACCCACTCTTGCACTGCCACTTGTTTGTGGAGCCCATCATTCTTTTCACCGAGGGCCTCATTGTCTCTCTGCGCTTCCTGTATGGTTTGGGAATAGTGAGACAATTTCTGTTTCAGGAGACTCATCTCCTGAGTTTTTGCATCTTTGGTCTGGGTGTTCTCTTCCAGAGCACATTCTACCCGTCTGGCGTGCTTCAGTAGATTCCCATTCTCTGTTTTGAGTTCATTGAGTTTCTGGAGGGCTAACTCACTTCCCTGTAACTGTGTTTTTAATTTGCTTACTTCCTGGCATATGGTGTCTTCTCCTGATTTAGGGTGCCTCTCTGTTCAGACAGGTCATCCCTTTGTTGCTTGGCAGTATTTAATTTTTGGTGCACCTGATCAAATTCTGCTTGAGAGTGAGGTCTCTCATAATTAATTTATTATTTTCCTCTTTCAATTTTTCGACGTGGTCTTGCAACATGGTCATTTGTCCTGAGCAGGCCCTGTTATAGGTTAATTGTTGAGTCAGCTTCTGTTGAGTCTCTTCTAGAGAGTCAACCTTTCCTGGCACTCGAGTCTTAATGCGTCTAATTGGGCCTCTTGACCTGCATTATTTTGCTGTTGGAGCGCCAAATCTTCTTTTAATTTTATGATATAATTTCCAGATTCTACCTCCAACTCTTGGCTCTTCTGTAAGTTTTGTTCTGCTCAATCTAGATCAGTCTGGATTTTATTTAACAGTTCAACTTGTATCTGTGCAAGAGTCGTGTTTTCCTCATGCCTTTCCCGCATCAATCCCATGTGGAAATACATGTAAGCCGTGATTCTGGCAATTTTGATTTGCCCCTCTTTAATTTCTGGGGTCATATAAAATTCACTCAGAGCTTGGTGTAATAGGCCACCACCCTGCCACGTATTCAGGTTCATGGTGGTGACCTGTTGTGTTATTTCTTGTAGCCAGACTTTTTCATCCTGTTCTGGCCACTCACCTCTGACAAAAAGCTTGTGCAGAAGGTGCTCCCTAGCCATACTGATTTCTACTACAGTCGTTTTGGGCATGTTCTTTCTTTTTTAATTTATTTATTTATTTATGTAAGGGTAACCTGTAATCAATGGCTTTCTGTCAATCTTGGGGTTGCTTTAGCATTTAATTTTTAGACACAGGCCTGGTACTTAGAGTATTTGTTTTTGGGGGGTGCTTGTACAGTGTAACCCAGTATTCCAACCACATAAATTAGCACTACCTTGCAGATTAGTCTGCTGTGTTAGACTGCACTGGTGGTAACCCAACTCAATCCCGGACTCAAGCCCCAAAATTTGTTAAGGATTTAAATCAGGCGACACACACCTTGGTCGCAGTCTGGTGTCATGATGCCTACCCCCGGAGCACCAGGCCAGGCCCAGCACCCCCGGGAGCAGGCATCATGCCCCTGGGTAAAAGCCCAGCGGCCCCTTATAGGGGCTCTTTGGACTCTGTACTGGCGCCTTTGGCGCCAGGCTCATGTTCGACATGAGTCCTGGCGCCATAGGCGCCAGGCTCATAAAGGAAGGTGTTTTGTGCACTTACCTGATGCAGACCATGCTGCAAGATTCAGGCCTCCCTGAGACCTGAAAGGGACTATTTTTTCATTGGGACTATTTTGCCACTCGGATGTGGCCAGGGAAGGATACTTACCTGGAACTACTTTGGGGGCTATTTAAGCCACGCCCAGACAGTAGCTCACGCTTTGCGTTGTTCTGCATCCAAGCAGCTGAACGCTTACCGTGTCTGCTCCTGCATCTGGTCTCCAGCCACGCCCGCCTCGATCCTGGAACACCTGTAAGGAAAGAAGAGAAGAGAAAGGTGAAAACCAAGAATCTTATCAAACTTCTTACCTGCATCCAGAACCTTCACGCCAGCGTTCCCGAGAAAAGACTTTCATTTAAAAGCACCGCGTTGCTCGCTGCAGCGCCGCGCTTCACTCACCTGTCCTCGGGAGTTCTTCTGGCTCCACCGCGACTGTCTGCACCGGTCGCCACATCTCTGCGCCTAGGGGAGAGAAGAAGAGACAAAAGGTGAGCAGAAGGGACATATGAGGAAAGCCTAATTTTCCGCCATAACACTTACCGGTCTTCAGTTGGTGGACCATTCCTCATTTCGGGTCGGCGCTGCTTTGTTGGCAGGTACCGCACCCCGGCCCCTATCGGGAAAGGACAAAAGACATTACTGGATGAATATAAAGACATTAAGAGGGATCGCCCCCATCGCTAACTCACCTGAGTTTACCATCGGCAATTCAATCCCTTAACGCATCGCCTTCATTCTGCACCTGAAATAAAGGACAGATTACAGGTTAGGAAGGCAACAGAAAAGGAGGCTCAACACTTGAACTTTTGTAATCTTCATACTTACGGCGTTCCGCTCGGAAAAGTCAAGTGGATTTTGCCAGCGCCATTCTGAAAACCAGTGAAGTAACTGGACAAACACGCGCCCCTGCACCAGAAGCAGGATGGAGAGTTCATCCTTTCAAAGCATAAGGTGAGCTTCAACCGGGGATTTCGGAGGAAGTTAGAGAAGAACGAAGGGGGAAGGTGGGAGCAAGCACACTATTCTGCAGACTGCTAATCCCCTTTCTCATCTGCAGAAGGATATTCCTACAGGCCAGACAAGCAAGATTTGAGGGTCCTGTTCAGTCGGTGTTCCGAGTTCTGCGCATCACGCTCGAAGAGGCCACAGCAACCCAGACTAGACCAGCGCCTCCGTGGGAGTCAGGTGAGCGTTACATCTGGTATGCAGTGCACAACTGAAATGCCTATCTTTTTATATTGATTCAATATTGAGATGGTACTCCACTCATATCACACCCCCTTTTCAAATACCCCGGGTCACAATAGACCATGAACCAGGCTGGTTGGTAAAATACAATATTTATTTATTTATTTTAAAATTCCAAAGAAAACATACAATTTTAATATGGGGCAGCAATCACCAGTGGGGTGATAATTACAATGAGAATTTGAGCAAATGCACTGGACTTAACCTCCTAGTGGAACATATACACTGCACAGCAAAATAGGAGCACTTTTTGATTTAGTACAGATAGCACCCAAGTAAGAATTTCCCCCTGCAGTGTTCCCTCAACCCCCAGATAATTGAATTTTGAAAGGATAGAAAGACACAGCAGGTAATCAGGAATAATAGTCAAGAATCGGAATCCAAATCGGACCTTCCCTCCCCAAATAAGAGAGAAAAACAGATTTTGCAATGTTATAGAAATGACACTCGGAAATGGACATATCAATAATAAATGTGTGTTAAAAACCTTGAAGCAAATATAATTCCCCACTAAAGCAACAATGCAAAGACACTAACTAACAATCACAAAGAATGGATTACCAAAAGCATACAGTTTGAAAATGAGTGCACAGTTTAAAACCGATTGCAGCAAAATGACACGTTGGAAACTTTGCAATTTTGCGATTCCCGCCTGAAATTACCCAAATGGTTTTCAATAAAAGCCAGTGAAATACACTGATTTGGAGTGCGGTTTTGGTTGGGGAATAGCTATATATGACAGGTTCAATATGGAAGTGAAAGTAAGTCTCTACCTGGTAAATTGAAGAAGTTATGCAAGATATAAAAACGTGCGCTTTGAGCAAAATGGAGCTGTGAAAAAGGAAAGGAAATCAGTTGTGACAAGAACAGTTTTACTTTACACTAAAGTATTCAGGCTAGGCCACCCAAGATGGACACAGTAAGCTCCAGGGTTGATTTGCGACTTCAACCCTATCACCCAGCACCCAACCTTACTATTACTAAAGAGATAGTGCTAGCACTAGAAATCAAGGGCAGGGTTGCAAGAATGATTCAGACAGTTTGAACAAGTTATCAGGATAAGGATAGGATGACTTAGAGAGTGGGATAAGGACAAAGATACAAGAGGCTATGGGTTTCTGCTGAGTGGTGAAATACTCAGTACACTTTTTGGTTTGGGATTTTGGAGAGTCAACGGTTCTGGTCAACACGGCAGAGCACCTAGAAAACAGCTGGGCAGTTCTGGTCACTGGATGGCACTGGCTGGAATGGAAATTCTGGTCACTGGATACTAAAGGTCAGCTGGATGGCAGGTTTGCAGGATGCATGCAGTTAGTGGTATCATGATGCTTCCCAAAAACACCACAGCTTTCCCCTCTGGTTATTTGGGGATTTTAGTGGGTTTTCAGAATGGAGGCCTTGCTGGGAATGGGGTCAGCAATGCTTGGGTTTTGCAGTGGGCCCTGGAGTAGGGTCAGCAATGCTTTGGCCTTGTGGCTGGGATCTGGAATCTGGATGGATGGAGCAGGAACGCAGTGCAAGATCGTAAGGAAGAGTGTGTGTCTAGAGTCTTGTCAGGGACTCTTATTTATAATGCATATTGACATCATCAAAGTATATGATTGGGGCAGGCTTAACTAAACATGCCTCTAACAACGGGATTGGACAAGGGTGATAGTCTCTCCCTCGGACTCAGCTGGTTGGATTTCAGGAAAATGATGTCAGATTTATGATGCGAGTTTTACAATGTCCAAAAACCTCCCACAGTTACTTTAACCAAAATCCGATTTTGCCACAAACATACATTTATACAATTTCAATCTCTTAGCAAGTTATATACACAGGTTCCATATTTTATGCAGCACATTGCAGTCCAATCCTCCAGTCCGTGAGACCTTGTTTCACACTTCTACATTTTTACAAAGTCTTGCTGCAGAGATAAAAGTCTTTAAAGTTTATTTATGAAATAGTCTTTGGAAACAAATGGCAGTTTTTTGTCACTGGATCATGTTTTTCCCTTTCTTCACCTGCTACCAACTGTCATTTCCTTCAAAGCAAGGTGGGGGTTTTTCAGCTTAATTGAAGATTTTATTGTCCCTTCACACTTCAAACTTCCTTGCCCTTCGAGATCCATTGTCAGTGGGCTCCCCTAGACTAGATTCTTTCCCACCCTGTAGTTATCAGTGGGGTGTTAGTATCTGCTGAGAGTTTATGGTGTGGCTCCCTTCCTTAGGGGGAAGCTTTTAGCTCTGCCATCTGTAATAAGTGGTTTTTGAGAGCTTGCAAATTCAGCCCATCTGTTTTAAAGCCTTTATTTCCTGATTTTGGGTCCTGAATTAAAACAAACCTGTGAAAGAAAATAGCCTCTGTGTATATTATCACCAACAACAAACCCCTTTACATTGCTAAATAAGGCAAGCTTTCATTTAACAATCTTCTTTTTAAACGTGCCATTTTTTTCCTTCAGTTTGGAAAGGCCCATTTTTACATTTGTGGTGAAAATCTAGCATTTCTTTCTTTAAATTCGGTTTGGCAGCTCCATCAGATTCCCACACTGTCTTTGCAGCCAAAGTTATTTTCTTGAAAGCTTGAGTTCTGTCTGAAGCACAGATATATGAAACTGACCTGGCTCAAAGAGTTAGAGTCTCTTTGAACTACTGAGCTTTGGATACTTTTGTAAAGAAATAAACACATGTTCCTGTGCGAGTAAAAGTGGAGTTCTTTGTTGATTTATCTCAGAGTTGGTTTGACAGGGCCTGTCATTCAGGAATTATGCCTGTTTTTGCTGAGGCACAATGAGATATCCTGGGCATGGCAGGGCCTTTTTAATCACAGTGGTTTCAGAATGAACAGATGGAATTAGCGTCAAAGCAGCATTTTTAAAGGGTGAACAAGTTTCATTTTGAAGGCGAATTTTGGGTTTTCAACAAAGCAATGCTGCCTTTTCACTTTATTCCATTTATATGTTTCAGAGCACACTGGCACACTCCTTCAGTGTGTCCCCTTGTTCCATCCTGCCTGAAGTTTGCTTGGAAGGATGGTGCAGCCATCTTTTTGTTGCTGCAAAAAATGCAGTTTTGAGGTCTGGTGCGCACAGGAGCCATTGCAGTCATTTGCTGTTTCCTGCAGACAGGAAGCTTGGTGATGTGGTGAAATACTGTTGAGTGGGTCAGTATATCCCTCCGAAACATCACGTTCTCTCATGCTGATAACACATGCATGCCAGAAATTGTGTTGCTAAAATTCCATAAGCCCCTTAGCCATACTGGCCAAAGCCTGATTAGTGTTTACCCACTATCATGTGCACCTTGACCATGTGTGAGGTTAATGCAACATGGATGTGACCAGTGTGCACTTCCATGACCACTAAATAATTGATACTCCAAATGTGGAAGGAATATCACTCATCAAACATATTTTTGCCAAGCACTTCAACTTCAGACTGCTAAACACCCTCATGTGACTTCTCATTGATATAGTTGCTCATCCATGCCTACTGGCCGGCGGGGACCAGGGAATCGATTACTCTGAGATCAGCCACTGCCCATTTTTATTCATGTGAGTCACAATTAGTGTTCACAGTGCACAATCCACATGCATTTCACTGTGAGTGTGTCCAGTGACATGTGTCTTGCAGGCCATGGCCACTTATGGTGATGATTCGAAAAATACTGTATAGAGTGATGTGTGCTGTAATATCAATGTTAACCACAATATGATTCATGCATCCACATTCCATGATGCACAACAGAGAATGGAAGTGTACATGTATGCATTACTGTAGTACTCATGGATTGGTGAGAGTGACCATGACCTGCTCATGCATACATGACACTTACCTGATGTGGCTGCATTGGTGTCCACACCTCCCATACCAACCACTTGCTCACTGTTGATGAGGACACTAGCAACCGCTTCAAATTTAGTCAGCTCATCCACCTGTGGCTTTCCACATATAGTAGCCAGGGCAGAGGCCACATTGCTGCGGAATTTCTCCTTAGTCTGGCTCATGAGGTCACGCATCCTCTTGTGGACCTCTTCCGTTGTGTGCCTCTCAACACCACAGGCATTGATGCGATCTGTGACCTCCTGCCACATCCTCTACCTCTGGATCACAGGAAGGGTGCTGCCAGCTTAAGTTTACAGGTTGCCATGGTGTTCGCCAATGCAATCAGTAAGGATTGCAAGCTCCTCATCTGTGAAGGGCCCCTTCCTTGGTTGCCCCTTCTCATTCACCTGTGCCTCTTTATGGGGTGCTGCCTGTGCCTGATCTGCAGGCTGGGCCCTCTTATCCCTAGTGGGTCTTGGTGGTACTGGGGCACCTGCTGGCTCACCACCACAATTCGCAGATGGCCCCTTCTCTGCCCTTGTACCAGTTCTCGTCCTCTCCACAGAGCCATCTCACTCATGTTGCAATTTGTGTTCCTGACAATGTACAAGGAAATCTTGCCACCTCCAAATCTGCATGATACCCTCTAAATAACTCCATCACCCACCACACAAAGCACGAAATCCACATGATACACCCAATCTATCATCGCCTCAAAATCTGCATGCTACACATTAACTCTCGCTGCCTCCAAATCTCCATGCTACACCCTAACTCTCACCCCATCTGTGTACAGAAGGGAAGGCACATGCAGGTTAGAGGTGCTCATGAGCATGTTACTTACACAGTCACATGCGTATGCATGCTGTGTGTGGTTTGAAATTTACGTACATAGGGCCCTTTCTCTGATATTGTCACTGCTGCCTCGTGCATGAAGTATAGACACCTGTGCCAAGCTGTAGGGCCTGCCTTGTGCCATATGTTTCCTCCTCCAGCCTTATTTTGCCTCCATACCTCAACATCTCTTGCTGCCTGGTAGTGTGTCACTGGCTGCTGACCACTAGCACTGCCTTGGAGTGCATGCTATTCCCCCACAGCCTGTTCTTTTGTGCCTCTCCTGTCAGGCTCTGTGACCACCTCATTTGCCATATAAGGACTTCCACATCTCTATACCACCTCCACAGCTCCATAGTATGCATAGTCAGGGCAAAGCTTCAACCCACCAGTCTGAAGTGCACCATGTCTGCAACATCAACCAGCACCGCCAAGGTGAGGCTAAGGGCTGTCAACTTCTCAGCTGGAGAAGTTGGCATCCTGGGTGATCATGTCTTGGCAAAATATGATGCCCTCTTTGCAGCTTGGAATATGTGGCCATAAACAGATCTGGGTGGACATCATGGATGCCATCAACATGGAGAGAGTTGGAGTCCGTAAAGTGGACCATGCAAAGAAGCACTGGGAGGACCTTAGGATCCAGAGACAGGCTAAGCCTAAAGCTAAAGCGGCCCTTGAGGCAGGTGTCTCCATGGAGGTACACCATACAGGCTGCCATCGGGTGTCACCCCGTCACCTTTGGATCCTGGAAAGGGTCAACTCAGCGGTCTATGCCTAGGTCCTTGACCGCAGGCATGCATCGAGGTTGCTGGTGACTACTCACAGGGTGTACATTTACAAGGATTTGGTATGTCCTGCATGGGTATGCATGATTTGATCAAGTTAGTGCTTTCCACGGCATGTGTTGCACAATCCTTAAATGGCATGCAGCGTCATGCCGACGCTGGAGGTATGTATTGGCACACGTCTGTGATGTGGACAGGTGTAGGCATGAACTCAATCAGACTCTAGTGAAGAAGTATACCCATGTGCATGCACTGTGAGATGCTGACAGCAAGGCCTCTGACAGGAACAGTTCCCAGCTTGAGATGTTGGAGATATGTGAGGTAAATTCATGCACACTCCTCTATGGGTTGCCCTATTGTGTATGATGATTTCATCATCTCCACTCAGCAGCTGGAACTGACACATATGTATGGATGTGTGGTCATGGCAATTTCTTGCTTTGGACTGTCCGGATCTACATTAGGACCTGTCAGGCCACTGAATGAGGGTGGCAAATATGGTATGTCATCATGACATTTGTTCAGTTTGGGTGCACGAGCATTGCTGCTTGGTCCTCAGCAACAGGTGTATATAAGTGTTGCTTACTTTCATTTTGGACTGTCGGGGGTGCATGTTGGTAGATGTGGTTTTCTGGGCATGTTCCTATGGTGCTATGGACACATGTGGCCAGGTGCTGTTTCTTTGCCTTAAAGCATTGAAAACAGAATTCCAGATAACATGCACACAAGGACAATGAAGGTGCCTAACACCCATTTAACATGGCACTCTTCGTTTGAAGCAACGCTGGACCAGTTGATTTTGAAAGGTCCATGCGCATTCACTCCGGTTACCACGACAACCGGGACAACGGTCGCACCAGACCAGACGAGTGATTGTAACATCGCGGCTCCCCTCCACTGTCCACACTATGGTACAAAACCAAATCTATACAACAGTTTGCCTGTCGTATATCAATTAACGTGCCATAAACATGCTAAACAACCACCATATACTTCTAAGATACGAAAGCCACGGCTTACTTCAGAATCTAACGACCGTGAATTGGCTTGGATGCAGTTGTCACACAGATCTGGGGAGTAAATGAACGTGGTAAGAATGTAATTTCATGCACCACACTCAATGAAACCTAATATCCAGCAACTCTTAAACATGCTTTTTATAATTGTGCAACATAATCGTATCACCATGCATGACAAGCAGTGAAATCACAATGTCGTGCATGCAGTTGCTTTTAGCCCAAGTTGATGATTCCGCTTCACTTCACATTGAGGTGAGCCCTTTTTTATCTTTTGAACAACAGTGCATTGAAATTATTTTAATCAAGGGTCAATAAGTGGGACCCAGCGCTATACCATAGCGACTGGCCCCACATCTAGCCTGCTACCCACAATACTCACATGTAGCTCATTTGATTTACCTTCAGAGCTTATCAACCTGATTACAGGGGAGACAGAGAAAGACACAGATCTCAATATTAAAGCAATCCCAGAGACAGAAAACATCTCTTGGATACACAGGTCAGTGACCCTGCATTCCCTAAGGTCGTAATAGGCTGGTACAAATTCCTAAAAAAGCAAGCATGTAGTGGCGAGAGGATTTATATTTATTTAATTTACAGAATTCATGAATTGATATACAGGATGAAGGGCACGTGCCCCGAAATGCGTCCTATTTACAGTGAAAGACACACCTAGCGCTTTACATTCAATTGCAGTGTTCATCTTTCCTTTTTGAAACAAGGAGTGAATGTATTGGTTTTCTTCAATTTCACTTGTTCGAGAAATTGCAATGCACATCATTCTGTTAGAATGTAATTGTGATCATTGTTGTTGAATCCCAAATGTCTATGTATAATGTGAATTGTATGTAGAATTGTTACTTCTTTTATGAAATATATTTTTTATTTTTTATTGATCTTTTCACATGAAACATATGACTGTAGTCATAAACATTGAATCACAATTACTGTAAAGTGTGCCCGGATTTTAGTCTCACTTTCAATAGTGTGACTCATTTTTTCCTCATGTATAACTGATATTCTAGCCTAAGATCTGAATCGAGAGCACCTAAATATAGTGTTTAATTTATTTTTCTATTAATTCACCCAATTAGGGTTTTTAGAACCGACAGAGGACCTAATTAACAAAAAGAGTGCACCTCTACACTATTGTATTATTGTGTCAACCATCTTTGCTGCAGTTAGCCTGGCACTTTCTATATACATGTGTTCATGGTTGTTGTGTCATGTTGGAGGTTGTTTGAGGAAGGCATGGTGCAGGAATGTTATTTCACCAAAATTCCAGGGGTAGCAGAAGTGGCGTCACACAACCCTTGACCTATGATGACATTACAGGAAGTGATGTAATTTGACCCCACCCAAAGTGATATCACGGGAAGAGATGGAACACACCCTTTCACCCCTTGGGAAAACAGGAAGTGTCATCACATAGCATTGCTCCTAAGTACACTATGAAAAATATGTTAACGATATCACTATAATGTGATATACATTTCATAAAAGAATGGATCGCCATATGCATCGTTAAGATCAGTGTGTATAGGCCCATATTACCAAATTACTGTGAATACAAGCAGATCTCCATGGCCAAATGTTAATGATGTGTTATTATATAGCACTTAAGCTTAAGCACATTATATAGACAAAATATACATACAATATCAGCCAAGCTGTGTTGGTACTCATTTGTCCACCTCAGAAGGATGAAAGGCAGACTTGAGTTGTTTAAGAACAGACTAACTCAGCGACTCACACCCTGAAGTGTGCCTGAAATAAACCTTTAATGAGTCCTGCAATTGTTGTATAGAATTCCAGAAAGACACATTATTTGGCATTCCCATTCTTTCTTATTTACGGTCACTGCTGAAAGTGTTAGACTTGTGTAACCCCAGTTCTTTTATTTTTTAAGAGGCCTGAACAAGAAAGCCTGCCACTCCAAAAGCAAAGAGCCACATGGCACTGGACCAGGAGCTTGCATTAAAAAAAAAGACTTTTATTTTTCTTTTTTTTATGTGTAGCAAGGGATACCACAGGGGTAGCAAGGGAGACCTCAGGGTTTGCAGCTGCATC
Source organism: Ambystoma mexicanum (assembly GCF_040938575.1). Lineage (NCBI taxonomy): Eukaryota > Metazoa > Chordata > Amphibia > Caudata > Ambystomatidae > Ambystoma > Ambystoma mexicanum. Next base: position 193,060,072 of record NC_090939.1, read on the forward strand.
CCCTGATGACCCCGTAATGACGGCCCTGGCATGGTGGAATTTCTTTGATTGACTTGCCCATATGGCCACGTGAGCATGTGCCTCACAAGTAGGGGTGGGACCATCGCATGGGTGGGGGTAGCCAAAGATGATTGCCTGATGCTATTCCTTGTGCCGGGGGATTGCATGTTTTCTGTCGGTGTTTCAGCGGTGATTAAGTTCTGGATTGTGTGTATGATAGTGGCGATATGAGATGAGAGGTATATATCATGATGATGTTCTATGTCCCTCATCGAGGATGGGTAATCATTTGTTTAGGTGTGTGCCCAGATGTTCAGCAGAGCAGGGAGGTTTGTCGTATCTGTTGGCAGCTCATTCAGCTCTGCCCATTCACGGCTCAATGTTTCATGTTCTTGTACATTGTGTCCCTTCATGCAACCACAGCTGTTTAGGTATCCCTTTGGCCCTTGCTTATCCATATGGATGTGCTCACACTTCCTAAACAGGAATAGCATATTGGCATTGGGGATGACGAGAAGGAATGTGGTCCCACTCTGATTCACTGGGCTACAAAACTCACTTGTGGACAATGTTACCTGAACAGCAAGGGACCACAGTGTAGCTGCAGTGACAACATGGTTGGCTGTTGGTGAGCAGCCATGTGTGCTCTAAGGGGAAGTCATGGAAGAGGAGACTGTCCTGGGTTCACCAGCACTGCTACAAAGTGATCATGTTGGAGGAGGATATCTGCAAAGTGTGTTCATGGGAGGCACAGGCCAGAGGAGTTGCAGTAGGTTACTGATCCACAGTGAACTGGGCCACGGTTGTTCAGGATGCATAGATGGCAAGTGTTGATGCAGTTACGACAATAGTAAGTCTTACATCACCATCATACTGAACATGGCCAGCAACACTGTTAGTTTCCTTGAAGGGACAGTGAATGGGGGTGGGTATCCATTACTGTTGGGTATGTGACTGTACGCTTTTACCAAAAGATCAGGAGTGTGTGCCAAAGTACTGTTTTGTCTGTTCTGCAGGCAACAGGATTGGAACGCCTGTGGGAGTCTGATTGTTGTGTCCCTATTTGTAATGGTATGGGTGGGACATCCAGTGAGCTATTATCAGGCAAATGTGGTCCAATGACGTGGGAATGCATGGGGTCTACTTTGGTGGACTGGGTATTCATCATGGACTTCTGCAAGAAAGATGTTTAATTGGATATTCATTCAGACATTTCATCCAACTCCTGGTGTCAGTTTTGTGCACTGTAAGAGTAAGAGTTCCCATTGTGGCGATGTGTATTCGGGGTGCATTATTGTGATGTGGCACCTTCCTGGGGCAAGTACTGGGTGGGAGAGGATTTGGCATAGAGTGATGCAGATTTTGGGGTGCAGATTATTGGGTTGCTGGGTTGAGGGCAGACTTGTGGATGCTACCTTAATGACCTTAATGAAAGGGGCTTGGGTGCAGATTAGTGGGGGTACTGGGACAAGGGCAGGCTTGTTGTTTCTGCCTTAATATAAGGGCTGGGGCAGATTTGTGGGGGGGTCTGGTATGAGGGCAGATTTCTGCATGCTGCCTTCATGTATAGGGCTGGGGTGCAGATTTGTGTGGGGTACTGAGACAAGGGCAGACTTGTGGGTGCTGCCTTAATATAGGGGCTGAGGTGCAGATTAGTGGGGTACTCGGATGAGGGTGGACTTGTGGATACCGCCTTAATATTGGGTGCTGGGTTGCAGATTATTCGGGGTACTGGGACGAGGACTTGTTGGTCGCTGGAGAGGATAGGAAGTAATGGTGATTGCTGGTAAGTATTCCTTGATTACTTTTTTTGTACGGGTCCGGTGCAAAGGTTGTTCGACAGCGCTATGTTCTGTTTGCCATGGGGCCGTGTTTTGTGCATTCTGGACGCTACTTGTTTTTCTTTCCACTGCATGTTTCTGCACGCATTTCATTCCATTACTCAACTCCCAGCACTGCACATTCGGTCTGTGCATGGTTTTTACTCACGCTAAGTACTTAGCGCAGAGCCGCAGACATAGCACTTTATTTTGCAAATCAGGCCCATGTACACTTCAAAGCTTACCATGGAAATACTTGTTTATTAAGTCTTTAATTGGTCCAGAGAAAGATATTGATCATCCTTGAAACAAATAGAGAAGTACATTTTTTGCAACGCTCTGGCTATGCATATTACAGCTGGAAAAATATAGGAGTCAGCAGGGTACACGGATTTCCTATAAATGCTGTTATTGTAAGACAAGGATGTTAACCTTTTTCTTTTTACCTGCCACGGGTATGACCCACGGGCCGCAACCAGGGCCCAATGCATTTGGTATTATGTGCAAAAAGGATGCCAGCATCTTATTTAAAACCAGCCATTCTCTCTGCACTTTCAAAGCAATTCCTATGTTCTTAATTAAAGTGACGGCTTGAGAGGAGTTCAAAAATAATCGAGGTTGCCACTCCATCACTGTGATTGGCAATCGAAATTAACACATTTTATGAACTCTATTTTTTAGCAGTGATTCCTTTTAATTTTTCTTAACTTTTATATATAGAATTGTGTATGACCTTTGTTTTTTTCATATGATGTGTTTGTTTACAATGTGCACTTTGTACTTTTATGGCAAAAATTAAATAAAATATATGAAAGTAAAATGCAAGCTTAAATATGTCTGACTTAAAAAAAAAAACGATGAAAGTGTCAGTAAATATTCTAATAATACATTGCACACGCCCACCCGCCCTCCCCCCTGTCCAGACAGGAGAAGGAGAATTGTGTCTGCCCATTGTCAGGTGTTTGCTCATTTTGAATGTGACATGTGCTTTCAAATGTGCAAACATGCCCCCTGATATGCACAATTGGGCTCGGGATAAAAGGCATCTTCATGTACCCATAGATGATGTCCTGTGTCAATTCTGTACAACCTAGTTGGCACAAGAGATTAGAAGGTGCTAGCCAATACAAGGTTTCAGAATCAGGCCATTAACCTTAAGGGAAGGATAAAGGCGTTTTCTGTTCTTCATGACAACACAGTGAATCACAACCATGTTCTTTTAGTGAATTGCGATCTTTATTGTGCTGTAACTGGGATGGTCGCCCTTTTCTACAATATGGCTGCACTCCTTACTGGCATCCTAGTTAACAAGAGAATAACATGTGTTTGCAGTTTAATAGACATATATGCATCTCTCAAAATGTATGTGGTGGTTCAACCTAATCGCTATTTCTTTATATGTGTATAGACAAATGGGATGCATTGTAGGTTTTTAAAAAAATATTTTTAGTAGTTATAGTGTTAACTGATACTTCATGACATTTCATCAGCGTACACTTCTGTTTATCACTATTACTATTCTGTGTACGAATGTCACACCATCCATATCTGATCATGTAATTGTTTCCACCACCATCTCCGGTCCACCCTAGGACCTTTCCTCACCACTTGCTTCACCTATTACTAAAAGGAAATGTAACACTTCTGCCATTCCACCCTTTCTCTCCAAACTACAGTTTTCACCCTCCTCCTTCACACCCGATAACTCTTCCAGCAACACTGTCTTCAACAGCTTCCAATGCCTACTACATGACTTATTCTCCTATCAATACCCACTGCATATTTACACCCCTAAGTCTCAGCATCCTCATCCCAGGATCAGCACATTCATACGCACTCCCTACACAGACATGTGTCTGCTGCTACGCAAATGGATGCATACACACTCGCATGAGGACCTGTAACTCTTCCTCTCTGGCGTGAACTCTCTTTAGTCCACTCTTGATAGACATAAAAGGGAATTCTACCTTACCTTCTTTGACTCTCACTCCAATCGTCCTCGCCGGCTAGAGGTCACCCTAAACTCAGTCCTCACTCCTCCTTAGTCTATGACTATCAACTTCATTCTCACAGCTAATGACCTAGCTGAATACTTCACTGCAAACATGTCCAAAATGTAGCAACTCTCTCCTGACCTTCCTCACACTCCCTCCTCCTGCATGTTACACTCCCCCTACTCTACCATAATCCTCTGCCTCTATACCCCGGTTTAGTCACACTAATACTGACAAAGTGCTATCTCTACTGATGAAGGCTAACTTCTCTTCTGCAAAGCCAAGACGAGAGGTCACACGGATAGAAACAATTATTCAAAGCGAGGTGGGCGAAGTAGTGATAAGAGGCACAGTAAGGAAAACAATCAAATTCACATATTTTATTGATTATACAAAAATCGCAATGGAATGAAAGATTTTAGTACACATAATAACATTATAAAATGTGTGTAAATACATATTTTTATCAAAAAAGTTCTAAAAAAGATCTAAAAAAACTGCCTGATTGAGCACTGATGCGTTAGTACATTTGGCCACTGTATATCTAGAACAGTGGATAGCAGTCAGTGCAAAGGAATTATCAAAAAGTGCTAAGTGCCTAATACGAGTATCTCAGTTACAAAATATCATCATAAGGGTAGTTTCGACGACCAAGAAAAACCAATCTAATTACGAAAAAGAAAAAATAACAAAGAAAAAAGCTGATAGTCGTCTTCATCAGGGCACACTAATGACATAGCAATACATCTTTAGACAGCCCAAAACATTTATAGCATACAAAATGGCAATACACCAGATGGTCACTTAATAGCTGATATATTGTGTTTCAATTTTCATTGAAGATCTGGACCTCTAGTGGAATGTTAATATAAAAAACAAAAAACATATAGAGAAACGTATTGTTAAAAAGATCTTTGACTAAACCTGACCGTGACTCTACACAAACCCAACACCCATTAAAGTTCAATTTATAGGACTGCCAAATTCAAGTTAACCAAATTCACCTTGATGGGTCCATAGGGGGCGCAGAAAGTAATTACTTCATTTGCGCTGCCCAACAAAACAGTGATGATAACAGGTAGTTATTCATCTGTGGAGACAAAAAGCCTGAAAAAAAGAACTTAAACCATGATCCCAATTTCCTTACCTAATTATACTGAATGACTGACAGAAGACGTGAAAGGGCTGCATGTGTAAGACCCACACTAACCTTGTGAAAAACACAGGTGGGAAAGTATCCATTAGTCCAATCATCAAACGTGTGTCCGTCTGATGTACCAAATTTGTAGAGATGGAATACATATAAATAAATAAATCAAAGGAGTCGCTGTCCACATTGAAATGGAAACGTCAGGCCACAGACACTGCCTCTGAATGGAAAAGACAAAGGCAAGTACATGTCAAAAAGGCTGTAATGTATACACAGGCGAGCAAGAGAGACAGCAATTACACTGCTCAATGGCCTTCCCGTATCAAACAGTGGAATCCATAGAACGAATGGCGAACAAGTCGAAGAGAAAAGAAAAGAAGACAAAGCTTTTATCAATAATGTGGAAGCTGCACCTCAATGGATGTAATTATCAAAGAGGGCTAACCCCGGTAGGGTAATGTAGTATAGCCCCTCATAGTGGGTCGTGCGCCCGACTCATGAGTGTAGCGATTGGATTTCTAATAGCCCGCTCATAAATGGAGAAAGCCAAATCTAAACCAAAATGGTAATATGTACTGCGAGTTTGAATTCGCAATGAAAAAACGAAATAAATCAGACACTTGCAGCTGGAGCATCCAGCATATACATGGAGACCAGCAAAGGCTTAAATGCTTTGAAAAACTTACCGCATTACACAGAGAATGTACATGTTCAATCCATGGGAGGGGTGCCTAGTGAAGAAAGTTTTCATTAGCGTTTGCCCCATCAGACGTGTTTGCCTCTCAGCCAGTCAAGCCTATTTCCCCATTAGTGGCCTCTCATCCAGCTGAACTCTTCAACCTGTTCTATGACTACGTTTGCTTTCCATCTGTTTTCAAAAAGCTATGGTTATCCCTGTCTTAAAAAAGCAAGGGGCTGACCCAAGCCTATAGGCTAACTTTTTCACTGTGTCTCTCCTTCCACGCTACTCTAAAGTGTTTGATATGGTTGTGTTCAATCGTCTCACCAATTTCTTAGACATCCACAACCTTTGAGACCCCTCACAAGCAGGTTTCCGCTCCTTTAACTGCACGTAAATTGCTCTGATGAATGTATCCAACTTCATCGCCTCTGCTAAGCACTCAAACGTATTCCCTCTCCTAATTCTCCTTGGCATGTCTGCTGCCTTTGACACTGTTGATCACTCTGATCACCTTAGCACCCTCTTTCTTCTTAGCATATGCGATCAAGCCCTTGCCTGGATTGAATCCTACCATCGCACCTCACAATTTCTCTGTCTCCTGGAGCAACAACACCTCTCAACTCACTCCTCCAACTGTTGGTGTTCCACAAGGCTCTGTCTTGGGTCCTCTCCTCTTTACACTCTTCACCTCTGCTCTGCGTGCACTAATCTCCTCCTTTGGGTTCTCGTACCAACTCTTTGCAGACGACACCCAAATCTTCTTCCCTTTTCCTGAACTCTCCTCTGATCTCTCTATCAAATTTTCAAACTGTCTCTATTGGATAGTTTTGTACTCTCTTATGTTAATCTCTATCAAAACAGAGGTGCTCTTCTTCCCTGCCAAAAGCTCTCTCTCATCTCTTCCTCTGACTATCCAGTTCCCACTTGCCACTTTCCCCTACCCTTCTTCAGCTGGAAACCTCAGAGTAATCTATGACCCTTTCCACACCTTCTCTACTTTCATTTCCAAAACTGGAACAGCAGCTCGCCTCAACCTCCTAAATATTAGGAAAATCCGGTACCTCCTTCCTTTCAACACCACCATGCATCTCTTAACCACATTTATCTTCTCTAAACTGCACTATTGTGCCAGCATTCTCTTTGGTCTCCGCACCTATGCTTTCTGTTCTCTCGACAATATCATTGACTTCGCTAACAGGACTCTATTTGAACTCCCACACTTCACACCTACTCTTCCTCGTACCATCACCAGTCTGGATGTCTATTGGTACAAAACAGGGTCATATTTATATTTTTTCTCCTGGTTCACAAATCTACCCATGGTAAGGCACCACTGTATCTATCCAACTCTACAAGCCTTCTCATAATCTCTGCTCTGCTTCCTCGACTACCCTTATGGCTCCTCGCCCACCCTGTGCTTCCTCTCTCTTCCGTTACTTGTCTCTTTTTTCTCCATTTGCATGGAATTCTCTTCCCCCGGACATCTGAGAAACAGCCCGAGTGGATATGTTCAAAACCATACTAAAATCATACCTCCTCGGCTCCAAGTCATCCTCTTAACTTATGTCTCATCTGCCTGCTAGCTAACATTTTTCCGTCACCTCTAACCTGCCTCTGCCCATCCCATCCTCTACCTCCACCCTAGCACTTCACCCATCATGGTCACATCCCAAGCACAGCTGAACGTAACACCTACCTGCACTTAAAAATGTCCAATGTTCATTGTTCTTAATGTATGCATGTCTACGTATGTATTTTCCTCAGTGACTGTTCCATTTACTCGCCTCCACAACCTGGTCCAATGTCCTTCAAACTCAGCCCATTGTAAAAGTTCGCTTCTTCTTGCCAAATAGTATTTCCTATTTATTGTAGGTTCTTTTGTGATCAAAAGAGCATTGTTCCTCCTGCATATAAATACGTACATAAATAAATAAATATTATACAATCGTTTCTGTTGTATGCTTGCCTGTAACACAATGCTTCACATAAGGCATTGACTTGTTCAAACATCACACTGTGGCTGAATGGTAGCTACATGTACATGCGAGCTTGCATGCCCTTTTTACACATACACTTATGAACTGTTCCATTTATATATAAATGCTCATTGTTTGCTATTTAATTAAAATATTTAGAGTAAGTTTGTGTCCAACGCACCAAACACCAGCCTTTAGCGCAAGCACAATGTTTATGTTTGGCTGCTTTAATGCAGCTGACAATGGACCAAGGATCCCATGGACCTGGTTGCAGCAGCGCTTAGCAGAGATGTATGACAAAGCCAGGTTTTGAGAGACCTCCTGAATGCTAGGCCATAGGGCTTAGGCCAGATGGATATCTGGAGAGTTTGGAAAAGCTGAACTACTATGTGCTTCTTTCAGAGCATAGACGACTGGATGGAACGTGGTGGGTGATCTAACCTGGGAGAAAGGGTGGGCAAAAAACTAAGACTGCAGGACACACAATGCCGTAAATATGATACTGTGGTGGTATCAGGTAATAATATCGCCATATATATGGTCGCCGTAAATAATATCACCGGGAAAATGTTGTGGCAATATTATTTTGGTGACCATGCAATAATATCGCCACAAAAAACGACATTTTATTTCGGTGATATTTTTGCATAGCGAGATTTTTGTGGCGACATTATTACATGGAACCACTGTGGTGGACTGACAATCACTGCAAGTGATGCAACACAGTTAAAACACAACCACTTTCCCTAGAACCAGTCAAGCTGCTACATTTTGTACCAGTTGGTAGCATCTGATGAAATAAGCAGTGCAACCCACGTATAAATAATTCACATATACTAATATGCCAAAGATCCGGGTGGTGACTACTGTCACTTTCTCAGAGGTAAGTAGGGATTAGTAACCTTTGGAAAAGCAGCAGGTGGTGAAAGCAGGGAACTAACCACCACACTAATCAGAGGAGCGAGAATATATTCTGTTTATCCTGAAACCAAGTTCTACAGCCAGAGCAAGGAAAACATATATTCTCCAATCCAATTAACGCAAAATAATGAACCAGAGCAGTCTGCAGGGCACCCACGATGAACTCTGTGTTCTCCGAGTTCTACGCACGCCATGTTCTTCCTACCCAATCATCATGAGATCCAAGCATTCTCAAAAGCTATTAGCCATGAAGACCTTATCACCATCTAGACAGTGGAGAACCTGGGCAGCATCGCATTAAGAGGCCATTGGTGTGTATGAGGTTGGCCAAGGGTTGAACAAATAGATTAGGCACCATCTGCGACAGCAAGGAGCTCTGAGGAACTCTGCATTAACAGAAAAGAAGGACTGAAGTACATACATTCAAGATCAAAGCTTGGAAACAGTCCTTTAGGAATTATTTAAACCAAATGAGTGTGACTCCAAACATAACTCTCTCCAGAAGTCTGGGAAGCAGGGGTGCATAGTTAAACTTTCAAAAGCCGCCAATAGAGCCCAAAGGAACAGGGCGGCAGTAGAAGAGATGAGTCAAACATTGAATGGCTGTAGAGGAGCCTAGATAGATTTTTTCATAGGATGGCAATTTGAATTCTATTGGAACAATACCAGTAGCAAGAGAAGCAATCAAAGGGCATCATTCCAAGTATGGTGGAGCGGGAAATAATTGGCCGTAACAACATTTTTACTGCTCTGTCATATTATGGGTATGGTCCTGGAGTGGAGGATTTACCTCCAGCAAAATGCTGGAGGTAAATCCTCCAACTACCTGCCCAAAACATTGACAGAATTGGCAGAATTAGTGCTGCAGTAATTCTGCCAAAAACACCCCATGTAGTCCCGTGGGGATTTACACCGCCACTTGTAATCCGTCACTAATTCCGTCCAGCCAAGCCGCAGTAACAGTAAATCCATTGGGCAGTATTCTGGCGGATTTTCCACCGGAATATCACCCAACTCTTAATGAGGCCCACAGTCTTAGTGATTAGGAAAGCAGGGCAGGAATCTGATGCATGAGAGCTCTAACTGGGCATGTTAGGCATGTGTTCATAATACCAGAAGATTAACTGGTGTATTCCCAGGTAATAGTGAGAATACATTGAGACAGTGACCTCCAGTTTTGGGGATCAGTGGGAATGAAGCAGTGTGCTGTGGATCTAAGGAAGGTATGCCAATCATTGACGAACACATTATAACAGTCTTGTCTGAGAGGAAGGCAGCAGTACTGTGCCAAGGCTCCAGAGGTGTAGAAGTTGCATTGGTCAGAGCTGATGTAACTGCGAGCTATTTAGTAACAACACATATCTCCTTTTGAATATGCATGCGGTTGGACAACCAAGGCAAATAATAATCATATTCTGCTGTTATTTGAGATTTCAATACCTCTGAAAATAAGTTCTGTGAGCAATTATAGCCATTGTCTGTCTTGCTTCCGATTGTCTTTTTTCAAACTCACTTAGTTATGTAGTGAACCATTTAGCCTTCAAAGAATGATTGCCACTTTCTATGTGAGCCACAGTGATAAGGCTCTCTACAATATTGAAGGCGCAGTTTGAAAACTCCAAAAATGTCTTTCGTTTTCAAAACTTGTTCTCCCCTGTCCAGCCCGTTCTTGGCCAGAGGAGTTCTGTGCTTTTGTGTTTTTTCCACATTCCATCGTGTCCCATGGTGGGCTGGATGGATCTGTCCTGACCCTCCATGAAATAAAATGACAGCCCAGGTGTCTGTGTCTTTATATCTAGGTTTCCCTCAGGGCCTGATGTGGGCTATGGGCTACAGGAATATACAGAGGGTTTCAGGCAGGGTATACAGGTTAAGGAGGCAAAGGTCAACCCAGTCTTACAGAAAAAAGTGTGATCTTATAATCAGTCAACAGTGGTAAATTGCTCTACAGAACTTCGAGTTTTGATGGAAAAACTGGCAGATGTCATCTATTGGGCAGCTTCTGGTGGGCAAATAAATCATGTCATCCTGAAGGTGGGTATATCTGTGAATTAAGGCCCCACTTATGGCCTTACATTCGGGAGATAGACCCCCATCTGCTCATTATCTTGTATTATTAGCTGCCAGCAAGTACTGTGAACAAATAGAGGCATAAGGCACAGACTGTTCGTGAGAATATTAGACACCACTTTGCCTTTTTGTATAATTTGAGGTAATTCATTTCATAGAGTATGCTCCCTTTCTTATTCTTAGCCTGTGCCTATGTTTCCTTTCTACATAGACATTTCTTTAGTCCGCAATCAACTTTTGCCATAGCCAAAAGATTTGAAGCGCTTTCTTTTTAGTTACGACTGGCTACTTATCTTGTAAAATACATTGAGGCCCTTGCTTGTTGAGCCGTAAACTAACTTTAATGAGTAGAAGTCTTGCGTAAAACATTTAGGTGCCGATTCATGGAATTAATGTGTGCCGAAAATTCCTGCGCAGAGGTGCCAAAACGTGCGAATCGCAGTAAAAGTGCAAAAATCGCAGTAAAAGTGCGAAAATCGCAGGGAAACCAGCGCACATCGATTCATGGAAGTCTGTGCGCAAGAAAAACATTGGATGTGCGCTGAAAAAGTGCGCCGCGCACGCCGGCACACAGGTCATACAACAGCGTGCGCCACGGCCACTGCGAAATCGCACACAGTGCGGCGCACATCACAAAAGTAGGCAGAACACGGGGCGTAACACTTGGAATGGGGAACAACGCGTGAAAATATGGGCGTCACGGGGGAAGTACAGGAGGCAAGTGCGCGGAACACCCACACGCTCGCCTACAACCCGTATTCATGGAATCGAATAGGGCAAACCAGCGCACGGTGAAAGATGCGCACAGGGCCAAACAAGTACGCCACAAGAAAGCAGCCGGTAGCGTCCCTGCGCCTGAAATAAATGTGCGCTAACAAAAAACACCCATATACAGCCATGATGAATGGTCCATACAGTGGCCCTCTAGGACAAATGAGGTGCAAAGGGGTACCGACAAACACGGACACCCGCTGTGTGAAAAATAGCGCGTGCGTGTGTTTCTGGGTGCGTGGGAAGTTCCGCACGCGATTGGCCTGGGTACGTGTACTTCGGGGTGCGCGGGAAGTTCCACACGCGATTAGCCTGGGTACGTGTGTTTCGGGGTGCGCGGGAAGTTCCACACGCGATTGGCCTGGGTACATGTGTTTCGGGATGCGCGGGAAGTTCCACACGCAATTGGCCTGGGTACGTGTACTTCGGAGTGATTGGGAAGTCCCACACGCGATTTCAGCAGGGTACGTGTATTCCGAGGTGCGCGGGAAGATTCACACGCGATTTCAGCAGGGTACGTGTATTTCGGTGGTGCCGGGGAATGCTACACGTGATTTGGCAGTGTGGGTCCTCCCAGGTGTTCCCTCTACACCCTCCACAGCCCCTGCAGGCAGCCCACACCACAGGGGACTACCCTGCACCCCTGCTCATGTCCCACAGGCAACCCATCCACCATGGCCATGCCCCCCAGCCAACCCACATGTCACCTTGCACAACTGATCACCAACACATGTCTCCCAGCACCCCCACACCCCAGCACTGTGGGGCACACTCCACCAGGCCCCCACTCATGTCTCCCTGCACCCCCACCCCCCACCAGTCAGGGGCACCCTCCACCAGCCCCCCACTCATGTCTCCCAGCACCCCTACCCCCCACCAGTCAGGGGCACCCTCCACCAGGCCCCCACTCATGTCTCCCAGCACCCCCACCCCCCAGCATCCAGGGGCACCCTCCACCAGGCCCCCACTCATGTCTCCCAGCACCCCCACCCCCCACCATCCAGGGGCACCCTCCACCAGGCCCCCACTCATGTCCCCCTGCACTCCCACCCCCCAGCATCCAGGGGCACCCTCCACCAGGCCCCCACTCATGTCTCCCATCACCCCCACCCCTCAGCAGTGCAGGGCATCCTCCACCATGCCCCCACTCATGTCCCCCTGCACCCACACCCCCCAGCATCCAGGGGCACCCTCCACCAGGCCCCCATTCATGTCTCCCATCACCCCCACCCCCCAGCAGTGCAGGGCACCCTCCACCAGGCCCCCACTCATGTCCAACTCATGTCTCCCATCACCCCCACCCCCCAGCATCCAGGGGCACCCTCCACCAGGCCCCCACTCATGTCTCCCTGCACCCCCACCAGTCAGGGGCACCTCCACCAGGCCCCCACTCATGTCCCCCTGCACCTCCACCCCCCAGCAGTGCAGGGCACCCTCCACCAGGCCCCCACTCATGTCTCCCATCACCCCCACCCCCCAGCAGTGCAGGGCACCCTCCACCAGGCCCCCACTCATGTCCAACTCATGTCTCCCATCACCCCCACCCCCCAGCAGTGCAGGGCACCCTCCACCAGGCCCCCACTCATGTCTCCCATCACCCCCACCCCCCGGCAGTGCAGGGCACCCTCCACCAGGCCCCCACTCATGTCCAACTCATGTCTCCCATCACCCCCACCCACCAGCATCCAGGGGCACCCTCCACCAGGCCCCCACACATGTCTCCCAGCACCCCCACCCCCCAGCATCCAGGGGCACCCTCCACCAGGCCCCCACTCATGTCTCCCAGCACCCCCACCCCCCAGCATCCAGGGGCACCCTCCACCAGGCCCCCACTCATGTCCCCCTGCACCCCCACCCCCCAGCATCCAGGGGCACCTTCGCCCAGGCCCCCACTCATGTCTCCCATCACCCCCACCCCCCAGCAGTGCAGGGCACCCTCCACCAGGCCCCCACTCATGTCCCCCTGCAGCCCCACCCCCAGCATCCAGGAGCACCGTCCACCAAGCCCCAACTCATGTCTCCCATCACTCCCACCCCCCAGCATCCAGGGGCACCCTCCACCAGGCCCCCACTCATGTCTCCCTGCACCCCCACCCCCCACCAGTCAGGGGCACCCTCCACCAGGCCCCCACTCATGTCCCCTTGCACCCCCACCCCCCAGCAGTGCAGGGCACCCTCCACCAGGCCCCCACTCATGTCCAACTCATGTCTCCCATCACCCCCATCATCCCCCAGCAGTGCAGGGCACCCTCTACCAGGCCCCCACTCATGTCTCCCATCACCCCCACCCCCCAGCAGTGCAGGGCACCCTCCACCAGGCCCCCACTCATGTCCAACTCATGTCTCCCATCACCCCCACCCCCCAGCATCCAGGGGCACCCTCCACCAGGCCCCCACTCATGTCCCCCTGCACCCCCACCCCCCAGCATCCAGGGGCACCCTCCACCAGGCCCCCACTCATGTCTCCCATCACCCCCACCCCCCAGCAGTGTAGGGCACCCTCCACCAGGCCCCCACTCATGTCCCCCTGCAACCCCACCCCCCAGCATCCAGGGGCACCCTCCACCAGGCCCGCACTCATGTCTCCCATCACCCCCACCCCCCAGCAGTGCAGGGCACCCTCCACGAGGCCCCCACTCATGTCCAACTCATGTCTCCCATCACCCCCACTCCCCAGTATCCAGGGGCACCCTCCACCAGGCCCCCACTCATGTCCCCCTGCACCCACACCCCCCAGCAGTGCAGGGCACCCTCCACCAGGCCCCCACTCATGTCTCCCTGCACCCCCACCCACCAGCATCCAGTGGCACCCTCCACCAGGCCCCCACTCATGTCTCCCTGCACCCCCACCCCCGGCAGTGCAGGGCACCCTTCACCAGGCCCCCACTCATGTCCCCCTGCACCCCCACCCCCCAGCATCCAGGGGCACCCTCCACCAGGCCCCCACTCATGTCTCCCAGCACCCCCACCCCCCAGCATCCAGGGGCACCCTCCACCAGGACCCACTCATGGCCCCCTGCACCCCCACCCCCCAGCATCCATGGGCACCCTCCACTAGGCCCCCACTCATGTCTCCCATCACCCCCACCCCCCAGCAGTGCAGGGCACCCTCCACCAGGCCCCCACTCATGTCCCCCTGCACCCCCACCCCCCAGCATTCAGGGGCACCCTTCACCAGGCCCCCACTCATGTCTCCCATCACCCCCACCCCCCAGCAGTGCAGGGCACCCTCCACCAGGCCCCCACTCATGTCCAACTCATGTCTCCCATCACCCCCACCCCCCAGCATCCAGGGGCACCCTCCACCAGGCCCCCACTCATGTCTCCCTGCACCCCCACCCCCACCAGTCAGGGGCACCCTCCACCAGGCCCCCACTGATGTCCCCCTGCACCCCCACACCCCGGCAGTGCAGGGCACCCTCCACCAGGCCCCCACTTATGTCCCCCTGCACCCCCACCCCCCAGAATCCAGGGGCACCCTCCACCAGGCCCCCACTCATGTCTCCCATCACCCCCACCCCCCAGCAGTGCAGGGCACCCTCCACCAGGCCCCCACTCATGTCTCCCTGCACCCCCACCCCCGGCAGTGCAGGGCACCCTTCACCAGGCCCCCACTCATGTCCCCCTGCACCCCCACCCCCCAGCATCCAGGGGCACCCTCCACCAGGCCCCCACTCATGTCTCCCAGCACCCCCACCCCCCAGCATCCAGGGGCACCCTCCACCAGGACCCACTCATGGCCCCCTGCACCCCCACCCCCCAGCATCCATGGGCACCCTCCACTAGGCCCCCACTCATGTCTCCCATCACCCCCACCCCCCAGCAGTGCAGGGCACCCTCCACCAGGCCCCCACTCATGTCCCCCTGCACCCCCACCCCCCAGCATTCAGGGGCACCCTTCACCAGGCCCCCACTCATGTCTCCCATCACCCCCACCCCCCAGCAGTGCAGGGCACCCTCCACCAGGCCCCCACTCATGTCCAACTCATGTCTCCCATCACCCCCACCCCCCAGCATCCAGGGGCACCCTCCACCAGGCCCCCACTCATGTCTCCCTGCACCCCCACCCCCACCAGTCAGGGGCACCCTCCACCAGGCCCCCACTGATGTCCCCCTGCACCCCCACACCCCGGCAGTGCAGGGCACCCTCCACCAGGCCCCCACTTATGTCCCCCTGCACCCCCACCCCCCAGAATCCAGGGGCACCCTCCACCAGGCCCCCACTCATGTCTCCCATCACCCCCACCCCCCAGCAGTGCAGGGCACCCTCCACCAGGCCCCCACTCATGTCCAACTCATGTCTCCCATCACCCCTACCCCCCAGCATCCGGGGGCACCCTCCACCAGGCCCCCACTCATGTCTCCCTGCACCCCCACCCCCCACCAGTCAGGGGCACCCTCCACCAGGCCCCCACTCATGTCCCCCTGCACCTCCACCCCCCAGCAGTGCAGGGCACCCTCCACCAGGCCCCCACTCATGTCTCCCATCACCCCCACACCCCAGCAGTGCAGGGCACCCTCCACCAGGCCCCCACTCATGTCCAACTCATGTCTCCCATCACCCCCACCCGCCAGCAATGCAGGGCACCCTCCACCAGGCCCCCACTCATGTCCAACTCATGTCTCCCATCACCCCCACCCCCCAACAGTGCAGGGCACCCTCCACCAGGCCCCCACTCATGTCCAACTCATGTCTCCCATCTCCCCCACCCACCAGCATCCAGGGGCACCCTCCACCAGGCCCCCACTCATGTCTCCCTGCACCCCCACCCCCCAGCAGTGCAGGGCACCCTCCACCAGGCCCCCACTCATGTCCCCCTGCACCCCCACCCCCCAGCATCCAGGGGCACCCTCCACCAGGCCCCCACTCATGTCCCCCTGCACCCCCACCCCCCAGCATCCAGAGGCACCCTCCACCAGGCCCCCACTCATGTCTCCCATCACCCCCACCCCCCAGCAGTGCAGGGCACCCTCCACCAGGCCCCAACTCATGTCCCCCTGCACCCCCACCCCCAGCATCCAGGGGCACCCTCCACCAGGCCCCCACTCATGTCTCCCAGCACCCCCACCCCCCACCAGTCAGGGGCACCCTCCACCAGGCCCCCACTCATGTCCCCCTGCACCCCCACCCCCCAGCAGTGCAGGGCACCCTCCACTAGGCCCCCACTCATGTCTCCCATCACCCTCACCCCCCAGCAGTGCAGGGCAACCTCCACCAGGCCCCACTCATG
Organism: Ambystoma mexicanum; assembly: GCF_040938575.1. NCBI lineage: Eukaryota > Metazoa > Chordata > Amphibia > Caudata > Ambystomatidae > Ambystoma > Ambystoma mexicanum. Next base: position 193,076,687 of record NC_090939.1, read on the forward strand.
TCCAACACATGTCTCCCATCACCCCCATCCCCCAGCAGTGCAGGGCACCCTCCATCAGGCCCCCACTCATGTCTCCCATCACCCCCACCCCCCAGCAGTGCAGGGCACCCTCCACCAGGCCCCCACTCATGTCCAACTCATGTCTCCCATCACCCCCACCCACCAGCATCCAGGGGCACCCTCCACCAGGCCCCCACTCATGTCCCCCAGCACCCCCACCCCCCAGTAGTGCAGGGCACCCTTCACCAGGCCCCCACTCATGTCCCCCTGCACCCCCACCCCCCAGCATCCAGGGGCACCCTCCACCAGGCCCCCACTCATGTCTCCCAGCACCCCCACCCCCAGCATCCAGGGGCAACCTCCACCAGGCCCCTACTCATGTCCCCCTGCGCCCCCACCCCCCAGCATCCAGGGGCACCCTCCACCAGGCCCCCACTCATGTCTCCCATCACCCCCACCCCCCAGCAGTGCAGGGCACCCTCCACCAGGCCCCCACTCATGTCCCCCTGCACCCCCACCCCCCAGCATCCAGGGGCACCCTCCACCAGGCCCCCACTCATGTCTCCCATCACCCCCACCCCCCAGCAGTGCAGGGCACCCTCCACCAGGCCCCCACTCATGTCCAACTCATGTCTCCCATCACCCCCACCCCCCAGCATCCAGGGGCACCCTCCACCAGGCCCCCACTCATGTCTCCCTGCACCCCCACCCCCCACCAGTCAGGGGCACCCTCCACCAGGCCCCCACTCATGTCCCCCTGCACCCCCACCCCCCAGTAGTGCAGGGCACCCTCCACCAGGCCCCCACTCATGTCTCCCATCACCCCCACCCACCAGCATCCAGGGGCACACTCCACCAGGCCCCCACTCATGTCTCCCTGCACCCCCACCCCCCAGCAGTGCAGGGCACCCTTCACCAGGCCCCCACTCATGTCCCCTTGCACCCCCACCCCCCAGCATCCAGGGGCACCCTCCACCAGGCCCCCACTCATGTCTCCCAGCACCCCCACCCCCCAGCAGTGCAGGGCACCCTCCACCAGGCCCCACTCATGTCCAACTCATGTCTCCCATCACCCCCATCCCCCAGCAGTGCAGGGCACCCTCCACCAGGCCCCCACTCATGTCTCCCATCACCCCCACCCACCAGCATCCAGGGGCACCCTCCACCAGGCCCCCACTCATATCTCCCTGCACCCCCACCCCCCAGCAGTGCAGGGCACCCTTCACCAGGCCCCCACTCATGTCCTGCTGCACCCCCACCCCCAGCATCCAGGGGCACCCTCCACCAGGCCCCCACTCATGTCTCCCTGCACCCCCACCCCCCAGCATCCAGGGGCACCCTCCACCAGGCCCCCACTCGTGTCCCCCTGCGCCCCCACCCCCCAGCATCCAGGGGCACCCTCCACCAGGCCCCCACTCATGTCTCCCATCACCCCCACCCCCCAGCAGTGCAGGTCACCCTCCACCAGGCCCCCACTCATGTCCCCCTGCACCACCACCCCCCAGCATCCAGGGGCACCCTCCATCAGGCCCCCACTCATGTCTCCCATCACCCCCACCCCCCAGCAGTGCAGGGCACCCTCCACCAGGCCCCCACTCATATCCAACTCATGTCTCCCATCACCCCCACCCCCCAGCATCCAGGGGCACCCTCCACCAGGCCGCCACTCATGTCTCCCTGCACCCCCACCCCCCACCAGTCAGGGGCACCCTCCACCAGGCCCCCCCATGTCTCCCTGCACCCCCACCCCCCAGCAGTGCAGGGCACCCTCCACCAGGCCCCCACTCATGTCTCCCATCACCCCCACCCACCAGCATCCAGGGGCACCCTCCACCAGGCCCCCACTCATGTCTCCCTGCACCCCAACCCCCCAGCAGTGCAGGGCACCCTCCACCAGGCCCCCACTCATGTCTCCCATCACCCCCACCCCCCAGCAGTGCAGGGCACCCTCCACCAGGCCCCCACTCATGTCCCCCTGCACCACCACCCCCCAGCATCCAGGAGCACCCTCCACCAGGCTCCCACTCATGTCTCCCATCACCCCCACCCCCCAGCAGTGCAGGGCACCCTCCACCAGGCCCCCACTCATGCCCAACTCATGTCTCCCATCACCCCCACCCCCCAGCATCCAGGGGCACCCTCCACCAGGCCCCCACTCATGTCTCCCTGCACCCCCACCCCCCACCAGTCAGGGGCACCCTCCACCAGGCCCCCCCCATGTCCCCCTGCACCCCCACCCCCCAGCAGTGCAGGGCACCCTCCACCAGGCCCCCACTCATGTCTCCCATCACCCCCACCCCCCATCATCCAGGGGCACCCTCCGCCAGGCCCCCACTCATGTCTCCCAGCAGCCCCACCCCCCAGCATCCAGGGGCACCCTCCACCAGGCCCCCACTCATGTCCCCCTGCACCCCCACCCCCCAGCATCCAGGGGCACCCTCCACCAGGCCCCCACTCATGTCTCCCATCACCCCCACCCCCCAGCAGTGCAGGGCACCCTCCACCAGGCCCCCACTCATGTGACCCTGCACCCCCATCCCCCAGCATCCAGGGGCACCCTCCACCAGGCCCCCACTCATGTCTCCCATCACCCCCACCCCCCAGCAGTGCAGGGCACCCTCCACCAGGCCCCCACTCATGTCCAACTCATGTCTCCCATCACCCCCACCCCCCAGCATCCAGGGGCACCCTCCACCAGGCCCCCACTCATGTCTCCCTGCACCCCCACCCCCCACCAGTCAGGGGCACCCTCCACCAGGCCCCCACTCATGTCCCCCTGCACCCCCACACCCCAGCAGTGCAGGGCACCCTGCACCAGGCCCCCACTCATGTCTCCCATCACCCCCACCCCCCAGCAGTGCAGGGCACCCTCCACCAGGCCCCCACTCATGTCCAACTCATGTCTCCCATCACCCCCACCCCCCAGCAGTGCAGGGCACCCTCCACCAGGCCCCCACTCATGTCTCCCTGCACCCCCACCACCCAGCATCCAGAGGCACCCTCCGCCAGGCCCCCACTCATCTCTCCCATCACCCCCACCCCCAGCAGTCAGGGGCACCCTCCACCAGGCCCCCACTCATGTCCAACTCATGTCCCCCTGCACCCCCACCCCCCAGCCTTGCGATTCGCCTGGTACGTGTATTCCTGGGGTGCGCGGGTAGTCTCACATGCGATACCATCAGGGTACGTGTATTATGGGTCCGTGTGAACTTCCACACATGATACCAGCAGGCTACGTGTATTACGGGGTTCGTGGGAAGTTCCACACGCGATTGCCCTGGGTACGTGTATTTCGGGGTGCGTGTGAAGTTTCACACGTGATTTTGCAGGGTACGTGTATTTCGGTGTGCGCGTGAAGTTCCACACGCGACTGGGCCTGTGAGAGTGGGATACGTGTATTCCAGGGGTGGGCGGGAATATTTACTCGCGACTGGGCCTGGAAGAGCGTGTTACGTGTATTCCTGGGGTGGGGGGGAAGATTCACATGGTCGTCTCCAACGCGCCAAAAAATAAATGGTCCAATCCTGAAACACGTACGCCAGCATGAAGCAGGCATAGGTCGACCCGCGCAGCATAAAAGTGCGCGCAAGCAACAAACAAGCTCAGACGCCAGAATGAATATACCGTTCCTCGCAGCAGTGGCCGTGGGTTACGAAAGGAGGAGGAGGAGGATAGTGCGGGCCTGAATTTTCACTCCCAGAACCAGCCTTTATGGGATGCCTGATGACCAGGTGTATGGGAGGTACAGGTTTCCACAACACATAATACTGGACCTGGTCAGTGAGTGGGAGGATGACCTCACATCACCCACCCTGTGATCCCAAGCACTCAGCTCCCTGGAGAAGGTCCTTAATGTACTGCACTTCTTGGCCACTGGATCATTTCAGCGGACAAGTGCCATAGTGGGTGGTGTGTCACAGGCCACGCAGTCACGCTGCCTACACCAGGTCTTGAACATCATCACTGCACGCCCATCAGTCCGCAGGCACATATACCTGCCCAGGACACCTGCAGAAAGGCAGGCTGCTGCCCTGGATTTCTACGGTGTGGCACAATTCCCCAAAGTGCTAGGTGCCATTGACTGCACCCATATGGCAGTACGTCCCCCCAGGGCATCTGAGCACATGTATAGGAACCGCAAGCACTGGCATTCCATCAACGTGCAGGTAGTATGTAATGCCAAGGGAATCATCACCTCAGTATATGCCAACTATCCAGGGTCCACCCACGACAGCTTCATTTACCGAATGTCTACCCTAAGCCGGGACCTAGAAGCTGGGCGGCATGGCGATACATGGCTGCTTGGTGAGTATGAATGCCATTGCACATGCATGCATGTCATATATGATACCCATCACCTCCTCACCAGGGGACAGTGCCTACCCTCTGAGCACCCACATGATGACGCCAATTCGGAACCCCATCACGCCTCCCGAGGTAAGATACAACACAGCCCATATTGCAACCCGGGGCATAGTGGAGCGCACATTCGCTCCCTTGACCGTTCTGGCTGGCAGCTGTTATATGCGCCCCCAGTAGTGTGCAGGATCATAGTGGCAGCATGTGTCCTGCACAATGTTGCAACACGCTGGGGCCTGGCTGTGGACATGGTGGTGCCCCCACCTCCCCAACCACATGCACGCCCGCTGCGCATGGGAGGGGAAAGGGCACGGGGTGAGGCAGCCTGTACGCAGCTGGTGGCTAATTACTTGACATAGAAATCACACCCCTGTGGAGTGCACACAGCCCTGGCACATACCATCTGATAAGCAATGATGACTCGACCTGACAATTATGACGAACAAAGGGACAGTCAACTGTCAGAACCATAGCAGCCTGAGATTGTTCATGTGGAAGTGTCAGAATGTGTGCATCCCTACCTACACAAACACCACCAATGCAGTGTCATTGAAAGACACACTTCCATGCTGCAGAAATGAATACCCACTTGCAAAATACTACGTGAGAACAGTGCCATGTCACCCAACCCCTCCCCGGCACGGCCACACAACACACCATGGCCTGTCATGCAATGTGAGAGCAAACAATTTAATCCCCAAAACATGCCCCAAGTGTCACCAACTACTGTGTCCCTAATGGAAACTGGCCACACATGAAATGCTCACAGTAATGCAGGACCTACAACACACATTACCAAATACTTACCAAGAATACCAATCACCTACACAACCTCCAACCTACCTTAAACATGACATTACAGACTTAAAAAATTGGTTGCCTCACTACCTGATAATGGCAGCACTTCGAACACTTCCAAGTATACAGTGTTAGCGCCACGCAAGAGTGTAGGTGCACTGCTTACAACATGGACTCCAGTTCCAAGGTAGACCGCCTTGTGAAGACATGAGAAATGGACCTGCAAATTAGGAGGATGAGATGGATGCAGAGGCACATATCAATACACCATGCAGTGTACAATACAACAACAATATGCACTATGAATGTATACACAGTATTGACTACAGACTGCCCACACATCAAATGGGAGTCCAACGTCACCATGTACGTCAATGTCACTTGGGCACACCCTTTGCAAGCCCATGGAAACGGGAAGCAGGAGGGGTGTGTGTCACACAAACCCAAGCATCTGAACCAAATTCATGACAAGCCTGCATGTGCCCAGCCACAATACAGTGTATGCCCAGGGGAGCCACACAAGGCAACACACTGTCCAAAAAACAAAAATTAAAAAAATAAATAAATCAAAAATGGCCATTAATGGGCCCAGGGGGGTGGAGGAGGCCACCCAGGGGGTCCGAGGACAGGGTGCACACCAAAACCCACAAGTGTGGATCTTGCGAAAAAAAAAAAACACCTCCATGGGCTCATGGCCTGCACGGCTACCCTATTGTGAGAGAATCACTGCTGTCGCTCTCCTCACCCTCTGCAGCTGCATCAGGAGGTGGTGGCACTTTGGGAGGCAGCCCACGCAAAGCCCTAGTCTGGTCCTCCATGGCAGCAAGCATGCGGGTGTGGAAGGTCTCATTCTGGAGGATAATTGTGCGGAGGTACCCATGCAACAACTCACGGGATGCCCGGACCTCCGCCTTAGTTGCCTGCATCTCAGCTGAGAGCGTACGTGTGAGACGCTCCAGCTGCTGTTCTGTCCTTCTGTTTGTTGAAGCCTCAAGCTAAACAAGAGTCGTCCTGAGGTGAAGGAGTTCCACCCTCGGGGCTTCCCAGTGGCCCTGGGACTCTATGGAAATGGCTTCCCGCAGAGTCGCCAGTGCCGCCCGCCTGTCCCTGTCGGACGCCAACATGTCCTCCCTGTGTGACTGGCAGATGGAGTCTGTTGCCTGCTGTAGTTGCTCCATCAGCCTTTCGGGGGCGGACAATGGAAGTGGCCACCCTATCCATGGCCTGAGCCATCATCTCTGATGATGCTGCCTGTTGGGTTGCCATACCGTATATCTATTGCTCCCATGTGGTATTGCCAGGTGGCGTACGGCCACCACGTCGGCGGGCACCACACCTGTCTGGGGCAAGGCAAACTGCGCCTTGCTGTGCCGGCACTGCCTGAGGCTGCAGGACTGCATTCCCCCTCTGATCTGCTGGCCCAGGAACAGGATCAGATGTTGCGGAGTGTGGCCCTGCATCCGTAACCACCAAAGGCGTACCTGCCAACACTGACATCCCCATTGAGGGTTCTAACCCTGGTGCAGGTGGGTCAGACAGAACAGAATCCCTCCCAGGAACACTCACCTGTGACGGCACATAGGTCTCATCATCCGAATCGACACCTGAATACAGCTCGGGGGAGGTGCAGCCAGAGACACCCCTTGAGAGCACGACCTGCAGCAGTTGTGGTTTCTCACCCACCACCACACCACGTCTCTCACTGGTGGTCGGTCGGGCCTGAGACCCCTCCTGGGTCTGCACCATCTCCACAACCCCAGCAGTATCAAGTGCGTCATCCCCTGCAAAGACATAAAAGAAAACAAATGGAAACAGGCATTAGCACTCTGGCACACAATTAGGGCTGAGACGATACAGAAACAGTACTTGATTGACACATGTCCCACATGACTAAAACCCTCCCATGCATGCACCGTCACTGCGTGTGAAGGGGAGGCAGGTGGCACACATTGATGACACCAAGATGGAAGATGAACACATTTGTTGCATGCTGCCTAGCAGTGGCATCACACATTGGTCTGTGATTGGCAGGTCAAATACACATGCCATCAAACAGATGGCATGTACCCTAGCCATAAAGTGAAGAGGGAGAGGAGGGCACCAATTGTTCATTCAGTCTAGTTTGCTCATGAAATTGATTTTTTCATTGAAATGGTTCAAATGTTTAACCTGGAGCTGCCAGTCCAAAATGGTCCTATAGCACAGGGACATGTCTAAACAAATCATACCCAGGAAACAAAGCCAGTCCACTGTACCATAGCCATGTCAGACATGTGACAATAGGACTGAGAAATGCCTAGTAAAAGTGGTGGTATGCAAACAATCTGCCTGAATAAACAGAGGAAAATAAGCAACAATGTTGTGGCAAGATGACACTTCAAGGGCAACTGGCGTGGTGTTGGGCTAGATGTCTAATGTTGGCAGAAGGGATACTGCTATACCAAAATGCTGGTGCGCAGAATGTATTGGATGAGGCACATGGGTGACCCAAACCACTCAGGCACACACACCCTCACCTGGCACCCAAACAGAAGCCCTCACACACACACCATGCACATGGATGACACACACATGCATGTGCACTCAACGGACAATGCCTCGTAATCTGCCAGTTCTCCCACGCCTTGGATCTGTTCCTCCTTGAGGTAGGTCCCGGCAACATGCTCATGTGGAGTGAGTTCTATGTCCTCTGCTGGAGATCCACCTCCAGTCACTAGAGTAGCGGCATGACTTGAGGCCAGCTTATTCTTTGCCCTGCGCTTCAGGTCATTCCAGCGCTTGTAGCATTCATTAGCTGTGCGCCTCACGATTCCAAGGGCACTTATGATGTCCGCGATGTTCTGCCAGTGTGCCAGACGTTGTGCAGGTGTGGTCTTGGATCCTGCAACAATCACCATTTCGCGGTCATGTGCGGACACATACTCTACAAGTGCATTTAGTTCGGCCTCATTGAAGCTGGGCTTCCTTGACGGGCCGGACTGTGTAGCCGTGTCTGGGGCATCAGCTTCTACTGAACGAGCACTCTTCCTCACCCGCTTGGAAGGTGGTGGGGATCCTGAGTGTCCTATGCCGCTCTGGACACTAGGGACAGGAGCCCCGGTGGACTCTGTACTAGGAGTGTGGGATTGCACAGTCAGCATGGGAGTTGGTGCAGGCATTAGCTCAAGTGTGATGGTGTCAGGGGGAATGTCAGCAGGATGGACTTGGACCGACACTGTCCTGGCTGGGTGTGTGAGAGGTGGGGTGGATGGAGCCGCAGCTGCCCCTGTAGCCTCCCCAGCCTGCCTACGCGGGGCAGCAGATGACCTAGTGCCCCTGATCCACGTGGCCTGATGACACCAACCTGCACCGGCGCACGCGGCCTAGACATGCTGACCTGGAAGTCAGCCATGGAGTCACCCTGTGCCAGGTCTGGTTCCACAGTGGGCTGGTCCAACAAGGGCTGAGCATGGATGGTGTCAGCCACGTTACCCTCAACCAGGGGGGGGGCATGGGTGTCCCTGACTGCTCATCCACACATGGGGGGCTAGGGGCACCCTGCAAGTCACGGCCACGTCCCCTACCGGATCCACCACGGCCACCACTTGGGGCTCGGCCACCTTTGCCACCCTTACGGCTTGTTCGCCTCCCAGCCATGGCACTGATGTTATTGTGCGTATTGGAGTCGCTGGGAACTATTGTCCTGGGCAATTGGGGGTCAAAGGGGTTGGGTACCAGATGGTAATAGTACCCTAGTGCTCTAGCAAGGCTGTATGTCACCCCTGGGGAAAGATGACGGGTCACGCAATGCACAGGCACCCCAAAAAAGGGAAGTAAGGTGCACGCAACCCCTCCTAGACCACGTGTGTGGAAAAATAAACCTGCACTACGCTGTGGCACCCAGAAACACAAGAATGAACGTATGCGTGTCACACGCAGCCTAGAATGACCTCTGAAGGGGTATGCGACACACGGGGCAAGCACAGATGTTAAATACATGCGTGACTCATCGTCTGCCAAGAACAAAAGCGTGAAAAATATGCATGTGTGCGTGTTGGCAACACCCCCGCCAAAAGAAGAATTGTACGCTGTCTGAGGAGACAGGACAACAGTAGAAGGGAACGCTGTTTGAGGAAACAGGCCCAGGAAAAAGAGGAAAAGAGAAAAAGCTGTCAGAGGTAACAGGGAGTACGAACTTGAAATGCCGTGAAGTAAATCGCGTGTGAACCGACAAGAAGTACAGATTTCACCCACTCGCTCTCCATGAAAAGCAAGTACAATGAAATGGTGTTCTACACGCACCTTTTATACACACGTCACAGACGTGCATACGCGATGAGGCCATTTCCACCAATTACACGCTTTGACACTCGGACGTGTATCTTTTTTTTTACACGCGCCATTCTCTACGGCCATGCGCGTGATGTCATAGATGCGCATGGGGGCCTTTGGGCCAATGAAATCGCGTATGCATGCAGACGCGCTTACGCGCTACGGCCCTTTCCTCGACTTACACGCAGACATGCAGGATTTTCACGTGCCAAATCACTCCGTATCAAGCTGGCCACGCGTAAGCACACGGAAGACCACGCTCCTGCCCAGAAAGCCGATTTACTGCCCCGCAGAGCCCCGAGCACGCTCCCACCTGCCATCTGCTGCTGCCTGACTGCCTGCTGCCCACGTGCCCTGCCATTTGCTGCCTGCACATCAGCCAGGGGTGCTGTTGCTGTGACCACCCCTGCTGCAACCGAAGACTCCCGACTGGGATTCCATTGCTCCACAGCCCAGCCCCAGGACCCAGTTGCCCACCCACTCCTGCCTCTGGGGTTGTCATGTCGGGCACTGCAACTTCTGGCACCACTGACAACCCCCGGCCAGAGAGGCAGAGGGACACCAGCTTCACTGCCACCGAAGTTGGTGTCCTGGTGGAGCAAGTCCTGGGGCAGTATGATGCCCTCTTCGGAAGTGTGCGCGCCGACAAGGAAGGACGGACTCGGATCTGGACAGACATCGTGACTGCCATCAACGCGGAGGGGGTGGCAGTCCGCGACTTCCAACATGTCAAGAAGCGCTGGGAGGACTTCAGGTCCAGGACCCTCAACAAAGCCCGGCGCATCTTGAAGGCAGCGGATGCTAAGGGGCGCCGGGGCCAACTGTCGGAAGATCAGATGAGGGTCCTGGAACGCATATCCCCAGCTCTCCACGTCCAGGTCCTTGAGAGGCAGACCCGTCTGGAGTGGAGCGGTAAGTGTACATGCATCATGATTGTAAGCTGTGCGTGTGGTGATGTGCCAGTAGTGTGCAGGTTGCACATCTGTTTGTATGGGGCCGAGTATGGGTGGGGGTGTACAGGGCCGTGAGGCTAACACATGCGAGGGCAGTCATGTGTGAGACCTGGATGGTGCTTGTGTGTGTAGGCTTGCATGCCAAATGCAGTTGTGTGGGCACACATATTTGGATGAATGTATATGTAAGTAGGCATATTCGTGATGTCACGCATGTATGTTGTTTTCAGCTGCATGTATCAGCACTGTGTACATGTGCATGTGTGTGTATTTGACAAGGGTGCAACAGTGATGCAACATGGATGCATGTGACAGCGGGATGTGGATGCCTGATTGGCAGATGTGACATGGATGCCCATCTGAACACTGCGACAGTTGGCTGAGGTGTACACATGCATGCAAGTTTGGTGGTGTGCGTGCATGTGTAGTGCACTCCCTGTGTTGCATGTGATGTCTGGCTCACCTTTGCCTGCTCATGCTGTTGTATGTGTATGGATGGTGCTGGCAGTTGCGATATGGCTGTGGTATTGCTCATGTGTGCAAGTTGAAATGACATGTGTGTTGCTGATTGTGATGCCATATCTGAGGTTGCCAATGCCACTCATGTGCAACTGTCATGTGTGTATGTGTCCATTGTACAGTGCCCTGATGCCTGTGTTTTATTTCTCCCTGTCTGCAGCGTCAACTGATGAAGAGGGCGGAGAAGGTGCTGTGGAGCACAGCGGCGGGGATCGCACCGCCAGCCGGAGAAGCAAGGCCCGGCTCCCCTCCCAGGTTGTGATCTCGTCGGGGAGTGAGGAGTCCGGTGCCGCGTCCCAGGCCGCAGCTGCCGGGGGGTGGTCCAAGAGGCAGAGGTTGGAGTTAGACTCCTCGGCAGCAGAAGGGGCAGCTGGGACCCCACAGGGCCCAACGGGGGAAGATGGCACGGAGCCATCCAGGTTGGTGGGGGGTTTGGTGGAGGAGGAGGCCGTGCAAGCAACAGAGACGGGGTCTGGAGGTGGGGATTCCACTGGTGCTAGTGGTGCAGTGCAGGACCAGGGACAGGAGGCAGCACAGGTCGCCGCGGAGGTGCCTGTGTGCAATCCTGTCCCTGATCCTGTCACTGCATCTTCTTGCACCAGCAGGGATGCCTACGTCCAGACCCGTTTTCAGGCAGGGGATGAGCTCACGACAACTGGCCTTCCTCTGCCTGAGGACGTGGCTATCCGGGTCCGGGTTGAGCCTCTCCTGACTGGTGTGGCGTTGCGTCAATGGGCCATGCGTGGTGACCTGCAGTCTTTTCATGAGGAGACTGCACATCATCTCGAATGGTTCGTTGACCGCGTCGGCCTACTGGGACAGGCCACCCAGGCCGGATTCCTCCGTTTGATGGGGCTTGCTCCGACCCCCTCCTCAACTGAACCCCCTATGCGCCAGTCGTCCTCCGTGCCATCTTCCCACCCATTAGTCACCTGGGTGCCCTGTGGAGCTGCCTCTGACGGTGCGGCCAGGCTGGTGGAGGAGGCATCCCTGCCACAGTCGGGAGTCGGACGTCCAGCAGAGGTGGCCACATCGACTGCACCCCAGCCAGCGGAGGATGTGCAGGCAGCAGGAGGCAGTGCACGGGCAGAGGCACAGCAGCAGCAGCAACGTGGTGGGAGCCATGATGGCTCGGGGCCTTCGACATCGGAGGGGCAGGCATCGGCCGGAGGGCAGGAGGACCCAGGATGGGAAGTGTCTTCCATGTGGCAGCGTTTGGGCAACGCCATAGATGCGGAGCGGCAGCTGGCGGAAGAGGCACGGCTCACGATGGTCAGGGCGGAGAACTCCATGCGGAGGGCCCTGAGGCGGGCAGAGTGCCTCGAGGCAATCCACAGGGAGTTGGGGTGAACATGTCGACGGCCCTGCGGACCCTCAGGGCCATGGAGGAGGAACGCCTCCGGGACATTGAGCAGGAGTTCGATGATGCCCTGGCCCGGAACATCCCGAAGTGAGCCGTCGGACTAGCCCGCTGCCCTTGTAAACAGTTCTGTAGTTAGTGTTAGGTTTCCTTTGGTTTTGCATTTTTTTTGGACCTTTTGGACAATGGGCCACATTTTTGTATATAGTTTTTTTTTTTAGGTAGTGTTATTAGAAAGGTTTCATTTCTTCTGTTGGGATCATGGAGCCTGGATTGTTTATCTGTATATAGTTGACTGTTGGATTTTCATTTTTTTAATGATTTACCCATGGAGCAATGGTTTTCGATTTTGATTTTCCATTGAATTTACTTTTGTGGACTGTGACTTTGGACACCTTTCCTTTGGATTATGATTTGTGGTTATGCATTATTTCACGGACATGCCATTATTGTTTGTTCATTTTTTATTCAATTTATGTTGCTTTTAATACATATTTTTTCTTCAAACTTCAATGTGTAGTATCATCTCATTGGTTTCATGCATGTCATGATATGGGTTTTGACATTCACTGACACCCATTGGGTATATGTGAGGGACATGTGTTCATTTCCAAACTTGCAATTGGGGTTCTATTATGTTATTGTCATTTCTAAGTGGGTGGATGCAATACTCGGGTGGGTGTTTGGCATTTGGAGGCTGACCATAAGGGCCAGGGATCTAGATTGTGATGACATGTTGGCTGGTGGACATGAGTAGGGGCCTGGTGGAGGGTGCCCCTGGATGCTGGGGGGTGGGGGTGCTGGGAGACATGTGTGGGGGCCTGGTGGCGGGTGCCCTGCACTGCTGGGGGGTGGGGGTGGTGGGGGACATGAGTTGGACATGAGTGGGGGCCTGGTGGAGGGTGGCACTGACTGCTGGGGGGTGGGGGTGATGGGAGACATGAGTGGGGGCCTGGCGGAGGGTGCCCCTGGATGCTGGGGGGTGGGGGTGCAGGGGGACATGAGTGGGGGCCTGGTGGACGGTGCCCCTGGATGCTGGGGGGTGGGGGTGATGGGAGACATGAGTTGGACATGAGTGGGGGCCTGGTGGAGGGTGCCCCTGACTGCTGGGGGGTGGGGGTGATGGGAGACATGAATGGGGGCCTGGCAGAGGGTGCCCCTGGATGCTGGGGGGTGGGGGTGTAGGGGGACATGGGTTGGACATGAGTGGGGGCCTGGTGGAGGGTGCCCTGCACTGCTGGGGGGTGGGGGTGCTGGGAGACATGAGTTGGACATGAGTGGGGGCCTGGTGGAGGGTGCCCTGCACTGCTGGGGGGTGGGGGTGCTGGGAGACATGAGTGGGGCCTGGTGGCGGGTGCCCCTGGATGCTGGGGGGTGGGGGTGCTGGGAGACAGGAGTGGGTGCCTGGTGGAGGGTCCCCTGGATGCTGGGGGGTGGGGGTGCTGGGAGACATGAGTGGGGGCCTGGTGGAGGGTGTCCCTGGATGCTGGGGGGTGGGGGTGCTGGGAGACATGAGTGGGGGCCTGGTGGAGGGTCCCCTGGATGCTGGGGGGTGGGGGTGCTGCGAGACATGAGTTGGACATGAGTGGGGGCCTGGTGGAGGGTGCTCTGCACTGCTGGGGGGTGGGGGTGCTGGAAGACATGTGTGGGGGCCTGGTGGAGCGTGCCCTGCACTGCTGGGGGGTGGGGGTGCTGGGAGACATGAGTGGGGGCCTGGTGGAGGGTGCCCCTGACTGCTGGGGGGTGGGAGTGATGGGAGACATGAGTGGGGGCCTGGCGGAGGGTGCCCCTGGATGCTGGGGGTGCTGGGAGACATGAGTGGGGGCCTGGTGGAGGGTGCCCCTGGATGCTGGGGGATGGGGGTGCTGGGACACATGAGTGGGGGCCTGGTGGAGGGTCCCCTGGATGCTGGGGGGTGGGGGTGCTGGGAGAAATGGTTTGGACATGAGTGGGGGCCTGGTGGAGGGTGCCCTGCACTGCTGGGGGGTGGGGGTGCTGGGAGACATGAGTTGGACATGAGTGGGGGCCTGGTAGAGGGTGCCCCTGGCTGCTGGGGGGTGGGGGTGATGGGAGACATGAGTGGGGGCCTGGCGGAGGGTGCCCCTGGATGCTGGGAGGTAGGGGTGCTGGGAGACATGAGTGGGGGCCTGGTGGAGGGTGCCCCTGGATGCTGGGGGGTAGGGGTGCTGGGAGACATGAGTGGGGGCCTGGTGGAGGGTCCCCTGGATGCTGGGGGGTGGGGGTGCTGGGAGACATGAGTTGGTCATGAGTTGGGGCCTGGTAGAGGGTGCCCTGCACTGCTGGGGGTGGGGTGCTGGGAGACATGAGTGGGGGCCTGGTGGAGGGTGCCCCTGGATGCTGGGGGGTAGGGGTGCTGGGAGACATGAGTGGGGGCCTGGTGGAGGGTCCCCTGGATGCTGGGGGGTGGGGGTGCTGGGAGACATGAGTTGGACATGAGTGGGGGCCTGGTGGAGGGTGCCCTGCACTGCTGGGGGGTGGGGGTGCTGGGAGACATGAGTGGGGGCCTGGTGGAGGGTGCCCCTGGATGCTGGGGGGTGGGGGTGCTGGGAGACATGAGTGGGGGCCTGGTGGAGGGTCTCCTGGATGCTAGGGGTTGGGGGTGCTGGGAGACATGAGTGAGGGCCTGGTGGAGGGTGCCCCTGGATGCTGGGGGGTGGGGGTGCTGGGAGACATGTGTGGGGGCCTGGTGGAGGGTGCCATGCACTGCTGGGAGGTGGGGGTGCTGGGAGACATGAGTGTGGGCCTGGTGGAGGGTGCCCCTATATGCTGGGGGGTGGGGGTGCTGGGAGACATGTGTGGGGCCTCGTGGAGGGTGCCCTGCACTGCTGGGGGTGGGGGTGCTGGGAGACATGAGTTGGACATGAGTGGGGACCTGGTGGAGGGTGCCCCTGGATGCTGGGGGTGCAGGGGGACATGCGTTGTTGGGCAGTAGTTCAAGGTGACATGTGGGTTGGCTGGGGGGCATGGGCATGGTGGATGGGCTGCCTGCGGGACATGTGCAGGGTAGGCCCCTGTGGTGTGGGCCACCTGCAGGGGCCATGGAGGGTGTAGAGGGTACACCTGGGAGGACCCACACGTGTAATTCACGTGTGGTGCTCCCCGCGCACCCTGGAATTCCATGATGGAATCGCATGTGATACTTCCTGCGCACCCCTTAAATACACGTACCCTGCTGCATTTGCGTGTGATACTTCCCGCGCACCCCTGGAATACACGTACCCTGCTGCTTTTGCGTGTGATACTTCCCGCGCACCCCTGGAATACATGTACTCTGATGGAATTCCATGTGATACTTCCCGCGCACCCCTGAAATGCACGTACCCTGCTGTTTTTGCGTGTGATACTTCCCGCGCACCCCTGGAATACACGTGCGCTGATGGAATCGCATGTGTTACTTCCCACGCACGCCTGATGTACACGTACCCAGGACAATCGCGTGTGAAACTTCCCGAGAACCACTGAAATACACGTTCCCCACTTGGCGTTTGCTGTTTGGCAGCCCTGTGAACTGGTCCAGGGTCAGCGCAGCCCTTTGCGATGATTTGGGAATTTTGAAGGCTTTTCCTTGCGCGAGGGCGTTCTTGGGGGCGTAACTGGCGCTGCTGCAGGGTCGCTGCACCACTCTGCGCCACGGCTGGATTCGGAGGCTAAAGTCCATGAATTTGCTGTGCGATGAAAAGGATTTTTTCGCACGTGGCTGGCGCAGTGTATCGCACTGGGACACTGTGCGCCAGCCGCGTGCACCACTTTTGTGCGAATTTCTATGAATTACCCTGTTAGGCACTAGATATACTCTGTAAGAGGATTCAATTCAACACTACAGCTAAGTCAATGGGCCTCATTACGACCCAGGCGGTAAGGGGTTTACGGCAGCGTAAACAGCGCCGACCCTTACCGCCTGAGTACGAGGTCCCTTAGCGCCATGGAGCTTTTAACACCTGCTTTTGCAGGTGTTAAAATCCATGGCGCTAAGGGACCATGGAGTTAATTACGCCACCGTAATTTACGGTGGCGTAATTAACGCCTTCCCCACTCCCATTATGCCCTATGGGGCAAAAATGGGAATGGGGAAGGGTAAATGGGGATTGGGGACTTACCGCCCCGCCGACCTCGGAATGGGGCGGTAAGTCCGCCTACCACCATGGTGTAAACGTAGTTTACGCCATGGTGGTAAAGTCACGGCCCAGGCGGTAACTTACCGCCTGGGTCGTAATGAGGCCCAAAGTCTAGTCTGGGATACTGAATGGAAACCCTTATTGATATATCTTTATGTCCAGTTCATGAGTTCTGGATGACTACCCCTATATAACACCCCTCTCTTATAATCCCCCTGACCCCAATGAGCCAAAAAGTAGTTCTGTTTTGCAAGTTTAAAAGGTTTATTTGAGAAATAAAACAAAATATAGATACCACGCTTTTATAATAAATTAATAATCTATATCGCCCTTATAAATATAATGTTAATCAACAATGGGTAATCTGACACTAGCACACTTCTTTATAATAAATTAATATGTAATATCACACTTAAGAATATGAGCAGTAATCAACAATGAATAATGTTCTACGAGTAAACTGATTTGGTTACTCAGGAGTAGTGTAGAGGATGAGGTAGCACACTTGAGAATAGGAACAGAAGAATAAAGGGGTAGAGAATGCTTTATACGGTTCAAGGAAATGCAAGGTGGAATAAATGCAGTACAGAAACAACTTGATATGACTTCAACAAAACAAGCAATCACTTTTCTTTGACAATTCACCCCCCCTTTATGCAATGTAAGGAGATGAAGAGGAGAGCACACAGTTCTTAGAAATGCAATCAAATATAATTCAGTTCAATTCCCCCCCCCCAGCAACTTAGAGAAATCAGGTATGAGTTTTAAAACACAGGCCCAAGTGCTTTGAATGTGGTGGCAATGAAGTGAGAAATATGCTGAAAATGCTTTTGATTCCCTTTAGGAGGTTCAGGGTGAGTGATAGATACTTGGGATGAGCTCAGGCTCACTTTAGCAATGATTCAGGGATGGTGATTAAGAGGCAAACACATTTTTAGCAAGGAAAGAAATGACTGCTGATGGTTACACGTGGCTGGAATTTTAACCAAATCGCAAATCGCGGTAAAATTCGCGAGTGCGTGAATCGCGATTACGGCAAAAAGTATAAGGAGTGGCAAGTCGGTTTTGGGTTCGTTGGAAAGCCTACATTCTAAGATTTCAGATGAAAGTTAAACCAAGTTCCTAGGACGAACGGTTTCAGAGACATGAACGATTTTGTAAGGGTCGTTTTTCGGATTTAAAGTAACTCAAATTGACAAGTGACAGTGGTGCAGCTTTACAAAATGACAAGTGACAACTTCTAGGAGGCAGTTCTGGTTAGATTAAAATAGTTTGGATTAGATTATTTTAAACTAAGAGTTTATTTCTGTCACAATCTGACCTAAGTACTCACAATATATTTTGGAAGGACTGGACCTCGTCACGGATCTGATCAATCAGGCTAGCAGCACTTCACAGCGATCTGGTCTCTGGGTCTGCGGTTCTGCATGGTCTGGTCTGGCACTGGTCTGGTCTGTCCGGATACAGCGGTCTCTGCACGACTCCTGGATCTCTGCACTGGTCCTGGCAAAAGTTCTTGGCAAGGGATTCAAGCAGCTCGCCCGGCTGTGAGTAGCTTGCAATGATTTGAGGCCTGCTGCAGAGAACTCAGCTTGTGGTTTTAGGCCTCTGATTTAGGTTCTAAAGTATAAGTTCTAGGTTCTGGAGTATATAGCTGGAGTCAGTCTGGAACTGGTATGTTCTGGATGTTGTGTGGTCCGGCAAAACGCTCCGCAGCAACTGGATTTGAATGTCCTCTCTAGCTTCCAGTGGCTCTTATTATGTCTTTTGAAAGTGGGTGTGTGCGCAGCATCACTAAGCCAGCCCCTCTCTCAACTGATCATTGGTCAAGCTTTTCTCTCTTCCTTGAAAGGAAATGTGAGTCATGGTGATGCTGTTTTATGGCCTGCAGAAAGGACACTCCCCTGTCAAATTGCACACAAATCTATATTTGACCCAAATACATATTCCACAGATACACAGTTGTTTGTCATTGCATACACACATCATGCATTACTGATGGGAGGCACTGTTCCGACCCTGGCATTTCTAGGAGCTTGGGTAAAGAAATGGCAACTTTTTGCGCTTTTAGTAGCTTTCCCCATATCGGATTTTTCTCCAAATGTATACAATTGTGTGCAAGGCATGTGGGCATTTAGATAAGGAAGTGTCAGATTTTTAACATGCATACATTTAGAGTAACAGCCTCTTTTCCGCTCGTAAACCCCCAGATCATACCACCGGGTCCTAAAACCTCTTAAAATGTGGGCACAAAAATCACAAGAATTATGGTATCATTTAGATAATTTTGACAAGTCCAAACCATGAGTTATACATCTTTCTTAAAATCATATTCTGGCCAACAGGGGTGTGTCTTCCCAGGTCACATGGTGGAGAAACCAGTCTATCCACTTTCTTTAAGCTCAGCCTGTCCTCAGAGGGGGCTGCCCCTCCCCGTTTCTGCCAAGAGGAAGCCAATTTACGACCCCCCAATAAACCATCTGCCTGAGTCAAGGAAGGGCTTTGTTCAAAAGAAAGCCATTTATGACCCCCCCCCCAATAAACCATCTGCCTGGGCCCTTTGTTTAGTTTCCTGCAGTCCCCAGGTAATTCAATCAGAGAGTGTGTGACCTCCTTTTGGCAGGGGCAACAGAATGCAGCCAGGCCTGGGAACCTGCTGATCAAGTTTTAACTCCTGTGGGGGTAGATGTCAGGCAGAATTGGAATCTCTTTAAGCCAGTTTTTAGCTACATGTCATTTTGGGTTCCCAGTTTAAATCAAACTTACAATTTTTACACATGCAGCTAGAATGCTGATTCTAAGTTCAAAACTATGACATTTCAACAGTGACAAACTATGTGACACTCAAAAGTAGGTCACTCATGTATTCTAAACATTTCGATTTTAGTGTCTTTCAGTTCAGTTTAGCACTCAGCCAGTCTTGTTATCAACATTATTGTGGGCTCTTCATCTTCCCAGATTTTGTAGGCACACAAAACTTCATTCTGCCAGATGTCTGCTGGTGTTCAGTGAGATTTTTGGATGCGTTGCAATGTTTGAAAATAGGCATTTTGAGCTGGCATTCAGAGAAACCAAAGGTAATTTTAAAGCGTTTTTTTTTGCTAACAGGCGCTGCTGTTTTACCTTTGGCACCCATTCCACTCATGGCACCCTGGCCCATCATGCTCGCACTGGTGGGTGGAATGTTAGGCAACCATTTTGGTGTGCGCACAAACTGCGTGGTTCTCCTGGATTCTGGCGCACATGTGGGCTTTTTGGCCATCTTGGATTTTCTAAGCCCACAGCACCAATGTTGCAGCATGATAGCTCAAACGTGGGTCAGGACACCCAACAACTCCAAGGGTCATTTTCAACCATTTGTGTGGCAGACAGGAGGCCCGGATCGTAACTTATGATTCTGACATGCCCTTCATGTCCGCATTTGCACCAGCATGCATTTTCATGCTGGCATAAATATTGTGGATTCCGCCGCCTGCTATGTACACCAGCAGAAAGCAGGTGGATTCCATAGGAATCAAAAATCACCTGCCGTGTGCACATGGCAGGCAGCGTTTGCTCAGCATGGCAAAGTGCAAAATAGTGGCATAAAGGCGAGTGCGCCACCATTGTATAGTCGCCCTTTGTATCCTGCCGTGAAAATGAGGAAAATGACACGACTGGGACCTGTTTATTCAAAAGTCTAAATGTAGCAGCTTCCGCCACATAATTAGGGGAAACCTGACTATGAGCTTGCTTATGGTTTCTTTGAAATTCCACTAGAATGATCACAATGTAAGAATAATTGCATTAACTGCTACCATTAAATAATGCCATCCATAGTGGGTAGCCAGGGTGCTCCTCATTTCTACTGATTTAGCAACTGCCTATTATTTTGATTGGGGATTGTTTTTATTATTATTATTATTATTATTTTTTTATCCTTTGACTTTTCTCTGCTGTTTTTTCCTTTTATTGTTCTCAATATGAAGGATTAATTGACGCCTCTTTGTATATATATATATATAGGTGCAGAGCTATCTTGCATGTAAAATGAATGCCTTGAGGTGTTCTTTCTTTTAGGTGTTATGTGGGCTACCAACCTTATTTTAAAATTTTATGAAATGTGATCTATTTTAAGATTTGTTTTCTCTGTTTTTATTCTTAAACATATTTTTGACCATCTATGATTATTGTATATAAGCAGTATTTGTAAAGGTGTAAATTTATTTTTGCAACCACAAACAAATAAATTAATTAATTAAAAAAATAATAATAATTAAGCACCCCAGGGTTCCCCACAATCGCCCTTTTCCAATAGCTGTATGTTTTAATGTAGCCATAGCTGTGTTACCCCTTCCTGCACAGCTGTCATTCCACCCCCACTGAAAACAAACCTGTACAAGCTGTGGCTGCTCTAAAACTGCCAATGTGCACCAGAAGAAATAGTTGTATGTTTTTGGCCCTGCTCTTGGTGCAAAGAGTCTGTGTTTGGGTGTTTAGGCACCAGATTCCCTCACGGTATCTGAGGGTAGGTGGCCACCTTCTTTGTGCCACCCTGTCAGCGGTGACACTATGACGGCACATGTGTCTCCTGTATTAAGTGATCATTATAATATGATCAGAACATTGCACATGAGAGACACAGTTTCACTGTTCACTCCAGCCACAGACAAAATTACCTTTCTTTTTAGGACCCTTCCACATTCTCACCCAACCACCATCCCTGCTCCTTGAAAAAGGCCCTTTCTCCCCTGAGCGGCAACCGCACCCTGAGGTCAATCCATAATCAAGAACCGTGCATTCTGTGGCCCATCTCTGCTTGAGTCCTTTCCGTACTTTGAGGCCTATTTATGGACAGTGGTCCATTGCTGGTTCATCCATGGCCTTCATGTTTCATTCATGGCCCAAGGCCCATCCCGACACAAATGCCACCTATGCTTTATGGTCCATGCCCGCTCCAAGTCCCTTTCCGCACTGTCACCCATCACTGCTAGAAGGGCCATCCACAAACCATGGCCCATCTCAGCCCCAGAAACATTTCCAGTGTCTGGGCCATCTCATGGCATCCTTAGCCTATCTGTGCCTATCACTAGTGTCTGAACAAGGGAATTTAGTAAAATATTGCTTCATCTAAAGGTTGAAAAGTATTCCCGCCACGTTTTATTTGAGATAATCAAAATACAAAAGCTATACTTTTTAACTTTCTTTGTTTTGGTATATTAATGAATAGCATACCTGTTCTAGAATTTGCATTGTAAGGATAGTAAAAGTCACCACAGAGTTCTATGGGCCTCATTACGAGTTGGGTGGTATTCGGGTGGTAAATCGGCTGGAATACCGCCCAACGTAATTAAAGTTACTGTCAGATTACAAGTGGCGGTTTTGGAGTAAATCCCCATTTTTTCAGAGCCCATTGGACTCTATGGGGCTTTGTGTTGGGTTTACAGCGGAATACGCATTGTAAGGCAGTGCCGTAAATGCAGCGGTAATTCCATTAATGGCAATTTTCTTACGCACCGCCATACTTGTAATGAGCTGTCTTTATAAAGCACTTGGCCTGAAACCTCTTGCTTTTCATGGTACAGAATTCCTCATTGACTTTTGCTATCCTTGCACGGTGGGGGTACATTATTGTGTGGAGAATGCATAATAGTCTGTAATATCTGCATAAACCCGTACATATTGAAAGTCTCCATCTGTAATACAAAAATAACATCACCGCTGAATACAGTTTAGTTGTGACGTTAAAATGCCTGCCGCTGTCACAGCCAGCACGCTTCAGGCATTGAGTCGCTTTTTCTGGATGTTTTTGTTCGACTAATTTTCATTGTCAATTTGCCGCCATTGGGTGATAAAGATGGAGGCGTGGCTGGTAGTAAGGTAATTCAGTGCACTGCAGGAGTTTAATTCAGGCGACCATGAATTTAGCTGCATGTTACCACGTACTCAAACCAAAAGCCCAGGCTTTTAAATGCCTTTTAATAAAGCATGTACAGCACGCAGAGATTCTACATGTATTCCACATTGTAAGAACTGTAAGATCTCTTGCACCGGAGCAAGTAAGAAAGTCTCATGTGACAATGCATTACAAAAAATAAAGTACCACTTACTGTACAATAAAAGGGCATTGCAGGAGATCGTGTTCTTGCACAAACTTATGGAGGAGATCCGCATTCACTGTTGTTCTTCTGTTTGGTCATGGAACGCCTTTGTGCCTTGGAATATATTTGCAATGTACAGTAGGGAACTTTATCTTATATATTACAGGTGTTTACAGATGTCATTTCATTATTATAGTCATAAGCGGTCATTAGGAGTGTGCCAGTCTGGTAAAAATTGCCAGTAATACCAGCTCTGGCATTTGTACCGTGCCGGCACACTCCCGGCTCTGATCCACTGGCAGGCCTGACCTGCCGGAAGTTAAGGTCCCTGCCACCAAATAATTGCTGCAATCACCAACACAGGTACTACCAGTGCCGGTGATTGCAACATACCCATTCCATGTAGTCTATGGCACTCCTTAGAATGGGAACTTACTGCCTTTGGCGGCACCTGAAATATCCCATTAATACTGGTATATTAGGCACCGTTAACAGTAAGGCGGCTTTGTTGGCAGCCCGACAGAATCACCAGGGGTTAAAAGCAAACACGTAATGAGCCCCATAGTCTGTTATCATAATGTCCCCTTTATGGAAATAATTTGGAATACTATTCAAATAGTAGTCTTACATATATTAAATTGCGCGGTCAAGGCCATGGGCCTAAAACACAGTTTCTTTGTGCTGTCCTATGATTGAGCTCAATTTAAATCACCATCAGGCCTCACCCTAGATGTTTTTTTTTTTAGTGTTAGTGTCAGTAGGTGTGGTTAATACCATGATATGATATAATAAGTAATTTATAACGCACCTGTACACAAGTGTTTTATAGGCACGACAAGACAAGGATGTCAGGTTCTCTTGTTGGTCCTCAGCGCAGAAGCAGCACGAACACCTACCTCCGCCAGGCGGTCTTGGCGCCTGGTTTATTCGAAGCACAGGCCTCCGCGACCCCCTGAGGGAAAGAGGGTTAGGGTCCTTGGACTGGATAGGTTTCGGGAGAAGAGGATCACCGGATAGAGGGTTAGGAGATTGATTAGGGACAGGTAGGGGGAGTTAAGGGAAACATGCTCCAGGGGTCTTGTCCTGA
Organism: Ambystoma mexicanum; assembly: GCF_040938575.1. NCBI lineage: Eukaryota > Metazoa > Chordata > Amphibia > Caudata > Ambystomatidae > Ambystoma > Ambystoma mexicanum. Next base: position 193,100,290 of record NC_090939.1, read on the forward strand.
GAGCCTTGTTACAACTCTTACAATTACAAAATCACTCTTATTTTTTGGCTGAGGTTCTTGTACTCAGTTGAGCATCTGCACTGAGTTTACCCCTTGCCTATTAGTTATACTGTACAATGTTCACACCTGTAACCTCTGAGGGACTGCTCCCAGTTGTAGACAGCACCGAGTTGCCCCTTCACAGTTCGTACATATAAGTGTAATATTAGTATTCACACCCACTAAATCATAGCATGAATATAACTGCTGGATTGTGTTGCACCAAGTTAAAACTTAAATCACATAAAACAGAATGGTACACTTAGCTTGGTGTTCGTGTCCATATGGTTAATGGAAATGTTCGGAGGTCGGGGCTCGCAGCCTCGGGGCGCCAGAAGCGGCGTTAATTCCTGCAAAGAAGGAAATAATTAGTATGGCCTTTCTACCATGCACCTATCCAAGCACATGACTTTCACATTAGTACCAATGCACGAGAAGCGTGCTGCGCCACATGCGGTTAGTGTTTTATAGCACCGGGTATCATGCGAAAACTCCCTCGGATCTCCCAACGTGACATGCGGGGTAACCAGGGTCCCTCCCACACTGGTCCATGCACTGCGGGGTCCGATCGATGGATATCGTTACAGGTTTACTTATCTCTTGTCTCGAGGGGCCGCAACAGGAGTGCTGGCGAGGTCTGGCCCCGCGTAAGATGCTGTGTCCGGAGGTCGTCGGAGATGCGTCCGCCCGGAGGAAAGTACGAGCGCGAACAGATTCGGGATGTTCGCGCATGCGCAGAAGTTCTTGCGCGCATGCGCGTAAGTCTGGGCGTCGGCTCCAGCCTCGACAGGCCCCGTGTGCCTGTTTCTTGGAGCTGAGGTTTCTGGGCTGCCGGGGCTGTAGTTCTGGAGGCTGAGCATGCTGGGAAGTGTGGTTTCTTCCTGTCTTGACTTTCTCCTGACTTTCTTTTCCGTGTGCAGCACCAGTGACACCTGCAATGGGGACAAACATGACATCTGGTGCTCAAAGTGGCTCCCACCACCCCAATTACCTTTCCTTGCCCACGCTTTCTGACAGTACATCCCCTCCCTAAAGGGCCGGTTTTCGTGGGATAATTTGAGTGGAACTGGCGCAAGAGCCGAGAAGCATGTATATTGCTAGCAGGTTCCCAAGACCGGTCCTCCGGACCGAAACCCACCCAATCAACCAGGTAGTGAAGCAGACCCCCCCTCATGCGTGAATTCAATATAGCCCGAACCTCATACTCAGGAAACCCCTTTACTATAACAGGTGGTGGTCTCTTCATTCGAATGTGGGGAGCAGCTGGTTTTAAAAGAGCCACGTGAAAAACTGGATGGACTTTCATATGCTGTGGTAACTGCAGTTTCATCGCCACAGGATTTATAATTTGCAGAATACGAAATGGTCCTAAGAACCGTTGCTTTAACTTTTGTGACCCCGGTATTTGCAAGTGTCGAGTCGACAGCCACACTTTATCACCTGTTTGTAGTTTGGGCTGGGTCTGCGTTTCTTATCTGCATATCTTTTGCTGGAGTCTTTAGCAGTTAGTAAATTCTGATGTGCCTGCTTCCATGTTTGTGCTAACAGTTCCACCCTAGCTTGGACAGAGGGCAAGACATCGGGGACACGAGTGACTGTGGGCTGAATGTGTGGATTGTAGCCGTATGTTATGTAAAATGGGGGAATAACCAGTGGAGGCATGCTTTGAATTGTTATATGCGAGTTCTGCCAAGCAAAGAGTTTCAACCCAAGTTCCTTCTGTACTATGGGCAAAACGACGCAGGTATTGCTCAAGAGTCTGATTCAAGCGTTCCGTTTGCCCGTCTGTTTCGGCATGGTAGCTACTGGACATTTGTAAACTGATGCCTATTTTCTTACAGAATAAACGCCAGAACCTAGACGTAAACTGGGAGCCTCGGTCCAAAACTATGTGTTGTGGTACACCAGGCAGACGGACGATGTGTTGCAAAAAGAGATGCGCAAACTCACTAGCGGTCGGTATCCCTTTACTTGGGACGAAATGAGCTAATTTGGAAAAAGAGTCAATGACTACCAAGATTGTAGTGTATCCTTGATCTGGAGGTAACTCAACAACAAAATCCAATGAGATCGTATGCCAGGGTTGTGTTGGAGTGGATAAAGGCCTAAGTAGCCCCATTGGCTTTTGGTGGTCTGTCTTGTTACGGGAGCACACTTCACAGTTCTTAATGTATTCTTGGACTTCCTTGTGGAGATTTGGCCACCAGTAGTGTCGCTGGATCAAGTCTTGAGTTTTGTTCACTCCTTGATGCCCGGCCAATGGGGAATCATGGCACCATTCGAGTACCTTAGTGCGCAGGTTGCGGGTTGGTATGTACACCATGGTCCCTTGGTATGGTAAGCCATCCAGTATTCGGCGTTCCTTCCTTGGATCTTCCCAACGTAACAAGTCTTGCGACGTCGTGCTGTTCCTTATTTGTTCAAACAAAGTGTTAGTCACACTCCCTATGATTTTTTCTGGTGATACAATGGGAGTAGTTTCCGTGTTGACGAGGGCTGGTGGGTCTGGATATCTGGATAGTATATCGGCTTTCTTGTTCTCTTGCCCCGGCCGATATGTGATCACAAAATCAAAATCCGCAAAGTACATAGCCCATCGCAACTGGCGCGGGGTGAGTGCACGTGCTGACTTTAAAAACTGCAGATTTCGGTGATCAGTTAATACTGTTACCGTATGTCGTGCTCCTAGGAGGTAATGCCTCCACTCAGCAAAGGCGGCCCTGATGGCTAACAACTCGAGGTCTGCGATGGTGTAATTTTGTTCTGCTGGGTTTAGTTTTCTGGAATAGTATTCCACTGGGTGTAGCTGACCAGATCGATCTCGTTGGGAGAGGACAGCTCCCAATGCATAACTGGAAGCGTCTGTTTCCACCAGGAATAGTTGCGTTGGATCTGGGTGCAGGAGGACTGGTGCCGAGGTGAAGGCCTCTTTTAACTGCTCAAAACTTTTCTCGGCTTCCACACCCCACACGAAAGGTGTTCCTTTTCTGAGGAGCCGTGTTATGGCTAACACCTTTTGAGCAAATCCTTGAATAAACCTCCTATAGAAGTTTACAAATCCTAATACAGATTGCACTTCTTTGATATTCCTTGGGGCTGGCCAATCCAGGATAGCTTGAACCTTGCGTATGTCCATTTTGACTCCGTCTGGAGACAAGATAAATCCGAGAAACTCCACCGTGGTACAATGGAATGAACACTTCTCTATTTTTGCGTACAGGTGGTGTTCTCGCAGTCGCTGTAGAACAGATTTTACGTGCTGCACGTGTTCTTCCATGTTCTGGGAGTATATCAGAATATCGTCGATGCAGACGATAACGTAGATGTCCAAATAGCCACGAAGGACTTCATCTAGGAAATGTTGAAAGGCAGCGGGTGCGTTGCAGAGACCAAATGGCATGACTTGATACTCGTATAGTCCAAACTTCGTTCTGAAGGCAGTCTTCCATTCGTCTCCTTCACGCACCCGCACCAGATGATAGGCCCCTCTCATGTCCAGCTTGGTGTAGACGGTGGCTCCACGAACTTGGTCCAACAGCACGGGTATGAGGGGTAGAGGATAACGATTTTTCACGGTAATACGGTTTATAGCGCGGTAATCAATACACGTCCGGAGCTCTTCGGGTTTCTTTGGCACGAAAAACAATGGTGAGGAAACCGGTGACGTGGAATGGCGAATAAACCCGTTTTGCAGATGAGATTCTGTATAGTCTTTCAGGTGTTGATTTTCGGCTTCCGTTAGAGCATAAATGCTGCTGCACGGTAGTGTAGCCCCAGGCTCTAAATCAATTCTGTAATCGAAGGACCGATGAGGGGGTAGGGTCTCTGCCGCAGATTTACTGAAGACGTCTTGGTATTCCTGATATTCAGCAGGCAAGTCTTCCAAGCTTCCTGTTTGAGTGGCCCCCAGGACTCTAATTGTGCGTCCTTTTTCTTTGATGCAATGGCTGTTACAGAAGCCAGAAGAAAATTGTACCGTACCGCAAGTCCAGTTGATAGCTGGGTTATGAGTGGCAAGCCATGGAAGACCTAATATCAGCCCAAACTGAGGGGCGGCTATGACATCGAACCGTATACATTCTGTGTGCCCTTGAATGTCCAACACCATCTCCCCAGTATGCTGCGTCACTGGCCCAGATTTCAACGGTGACCCATCTACTGAACATACCACTTCATGATTCATTTTTGCACTCACGGGTAATCCTAACTTCTGTGCATATAACTTGTCCACAAAATTTCCCGTAGCTCCGGAGTCCACCATCAGGGTTACTGGATGAACCTTTTGAGACGTGCGTAGAACTCCAGTCACAGTGATGTGAGTTTCCAGTATGTGTGTGACGTTGGCTAGCATATGTCTAGAGGTGTTACAGGTGTTTTGGCTCGACAGATCCGTCCCTCTCACTGGCGAGCACCGGCGTTTTCCTGTGGCGGAACTCCTTTCGACTTGGCCTCACACTCTTTCACAAAGTGTCCTGACTTACCAAAGTACATACATAATTTTTCTCGTCAACGTTTCTCTCTTCCTTGGTGATGGGCCCTCAAACCATCCCTATCTGCATGGGTTCGGAGTCAGGAACCTTATCTCCTTTTCCCGTGGTCACTGCGGGCTTGTGGTAGTCGAATCTCAGTGGACCTGGCTTACTTTCCCACTTCTTTTTATCTTGCCTCCTCTCAGCCTGACGGTGATCCAAGCGTAAGGCTATATCGATCATTTGAGTACAGGTGTCTGGTTGTGGATCAACCTGAGCAATGAGATCTTTTAGCTCTTCTCGGAGCCCCTGATAGAAGAGTGCCAACCTCTTTTCATGCGGCCAATCAGCCTCAACCACCAGACGGTTGAAGGCTGTAACATAAGTGATCAAATCCTTATTACCCTGCCGAAGGGTAAGCAACTCTCTGTCCCTGATTAGCGAAGCTGCCTTCCGATTGAATATTTTTCCAAATTCTTCCTGAAAACCCCTCCAATCGTATAGAACCGCGTCATCTTTTTGCACTAGGGGGGTAGCCCAAGCTGCAGCGTCCCCCGTGAGGTAAGAAATAACAAAGGCTGTGCGTGATTGGTCGGAGCGGAATATTGTGGGTTTTGTGAGGAAGTGCAGTTGACACTGTGTCAGGAACACTGAGTATTTCTGTGGATCACCGCCGTACCTTTCTGGGTTGGCTAGGGGCATAGGGGGTTCGGTGGTTACCTGTACCTGAACCGGAGTGGGACTTCTGGGAGGCAGCGGGCTCCCTTGGGCTGTTAAAACCTGGACCCGAGTAGCCAACGTGGCATAGTCCTACCTAATAGCAGCTAACTCGGTCTTTAATTCATGCAGAACTTGGGCAATTTCCTCCATTGCGGCGTATTCGTGCTGCTTAGGCACTGTACAATACGTGGGTTCGCGCTACTGTCAGGTTCTCTTGTTGGTCCTCAGCGCAGAAGCAGCACGAACACCTACCTCCCCCAGGCGGTCTTGGCGCCTGGTTTATTCAAAGCACAGGCCTCCGCGACCCCCTGAGGGAAAGAGGGTTAGGGTCCTTGGACTGGATAGGTTTCGGGAGAAGAGGATCACCGGATAGAGGGTTAGGAGATTGGGTAGGGGGAGTTAAGGGAAACATGCTCCAGGGCTCTTGTCCTGAGAGCCTTGTTACAACTCTTACAATTACAATATCACTCTTATTTTTGGCTGAGGTTCTTGTACTCAGTTGAGCATCGGCACTGAGTTTACCCCTTGCCTATTAGTTATACTGTACAATGTTCACACCTGTAACCTCTGAGGGACTGCTCCCAGTTGTAGACAGCACTGAGTTGCCCCTTCACAGTTCGTACATATAAGTATAATATTAGTATTCACACCCACTAAATCATAGCATGAATATAACTGCTGGATTGTGTTGCACCAAGTTAAAACTTAAATCACATAAAACAGAATGGTACACTTAGCTTGGTGTTCGTGTCCATATGGTTAATGGCAATGTTCGGAGGTCGGGGCTCGCAGCCTCGGGGCGCCAGAAGCGGCGTTAATGCCTGCCAAGAAGGAAATGATTAGTATGGCCTTTCTACCATGCACCTATCCAAGCACATGACTTTCACATTAGTACCAATGCACGAGAAGCGTGCTGCGCCACATGCGGTTAGTGTTTTATAGCACCGGGTATCATGCGAGAACTCCCTCGGATCTCCCAACGTGACATGCAGGGTAACCGGGGTTCCTCCCACACTGGTCCATGCACTGCGGGGTCCGATCGATGGATATCGTTACAGGTTTACTTATCTCTTGTCTCGCGGGGCTGCAACAGGAGTGCTGGCGAGGTCTGGCCCCGCGTAAGATGCTGTGTCCGGAGGTCGTCAGAGATGCGTCCGCCCGGAGGAAAGTACGAGCGCGAACAGATTCGGGATGTTCGGGCATGCGCAGAAGTTCCTGCGCGCATGCATGTAAGTATGGGCGTCAGCTCCAGCCTCGACAGGCCACGTGTGCCTGTTTCTTGGAGCTGAGGTTTCTGGGCTGCCGGGGCTGTAGTTCTGGAGGCTGAGCATGCTGGGAAGTGTGGTTTCTTCCTGTCTTGACTTTCTCCTGACTTTCTTTTCCGTGTGCAGCACCAGTGACACCTGCAATGGGGACAAACATGACATCTGGTGCTCAAAGTGGCTCCCACCACCTCAATTACCTTTCCTTGCCCACGCTTTCTGACAAAGGAGGGGGGACAGAAGAAGTAAAAACAACAATTTTACTAGGCCTTGTGTCATTCAGATCGCACAAGTGTGGGGAAGGGGAGAAGTGCCAGTGGTGGGGGGGTGGGAGAAGTGCAGGTAACTCAATAAGGGCTGCCGGAGGATGGCTCATAAATGCATAGAGAAACATGTGACTGTAGGGTTGCATGTGCAGACCCTTAAGTGCTGGAGGAGCCAAGAGGCAGTACAAGGGCAACTGACATGCAGGAGCCTGGGCCTGAGTTCAGTGGTGGCCAGGTGACCAGTGTGCAGAGCAGCCTGGGACATCAGCAAGGGAGAGGAAGAGAGAAAGCGGAAGCGAAAAGGAAGGTCATGAGTTGTTTCCAGAACTAGAGGTGGTTCTGCTCAAGTTTGACAGAGGCAGGGAGGCTGTTCCAGAGGGAGTCCCCAGCCGAGGAAAGAGATCTACCCCCACTCTCTGCTTGGAGAAGCGTCTGACCCTCAGAGAGTTGGAGGTGGATAAGCAGAGGGCTCAAAAAGGAACACGTTTAGGAAGAGAAAACTGGAGGTAGTGCAGTCCCAGGCCCCAGAAAGCCTTATGAATGATGCAAAGGGCCAAGAACACAAGGAGCCAGTGGAGAGATTTCAGAGCTGGAGAGATACTATCCCTGGCTTGAGGCCAAGGTCAAGTCTAGCAGTCCTGTTCTGGATAAGTTGTAAATGTTTGAAAAGTAGAGACAGCCAGATTTAGATAGAGGCTGTTGCAATAGTCCAGCCTAGAGAGGACCAGGGCCCTGGAGACAGTGAGCTTAATGGGTGAAAGTGAGAAAAGGCGGGATACCTCTGAAGAGGTGCAGCAGATAGTGTGACTTCTTAGAGATGTCTGAGATGTGAGGAGAGAAGGAGAGGGTGGAGTCAGAGATGATACCTAGATTCATACCCTCACAGGAAGCAGCAGGAAGAGGGCCCAGGGTGAGCGGCCAGAGAGAGAGAGGAAAGGAGGAGCATGTGTCCCGATGAGGAGGATCTCAGTCTTACTGGCATTAAGGCAGAGATCATTGGTGGCACACCATTCCTTAAATGCGGCCAGATAGTCTGGTATGAGAGAAGGAGAAGAGGTGGCTGAGGGGAGCCTGAATGAGATCTGAGTGTCATCCGCAAAACACTGAAAGTTAGAGCAGAATGTAGCATGCAGTGAGCAAGAGGTGCCAGGTAGTGGTTGAAAAGCCAGGGAGAAAGGTTAGACCCCTGGGGAACACCACAAGCAGAGCGAGAGAGAGTGAGAGAGAGAGAGAGAGAGAGAGAGATAGAAGAGAGGGGAGCCCCAAGTTGGACCTTGGAGGGTCGGTCAGTATGAAAGGAGGTCAACTAGGCCAGGGCCTGACCAGTGATCCCCAGGTTGTAGCAGAGGTGTTTGATCAGGATGTCAAAAGCAGAGGATAGATTGTGTAGAATGAGGGCAGAAGGAAGGTTAGAGTCAAGATTAGAGAGCAAGTCTTCACGTGTGTTCAGAAGAGCAGTTTCTATGCTTCAGGCACTCTGAAGCCAGACTGGTGGTCCTGGAGACAACCAACAGATTCAGTATGAAGATTAAGCTGGGAGATGGCCAGCTTTTCCAGGAGTTTGCCCAGGAAAGTAGTGATGGAGATTGGGTGATAGTTAGCCGGAGAGGAAGGATTGGCCAAGGGTTTCTTTATAAAGGGGTGCTCAAGGGAATGCTTAAGGGAGGTGTCACACTCACCTGTGTCTCTGCAGGAGTGATGGACGAGCCTCCCTTGACCCCGAGTCTTCACTTCCCCTGTTTCACCCATAGGAATACCTGTCAAATACAAGGTGTACACTCAGACCTGAATTCACCCGATTCCCCTGGGCTCTTCCCTTCTCTTTACTGTGTACTGTGATTTCCCCCTATGGGCTTACCTCGATCTTTAGTAGGGTGTGCACTCCATCCTGCATTTGCATGGGCGCGTTTCACTCATGTGATTGGTGCCAATGTCTGTAGGCTGAGTTCAGATGCCAAACGCTGTTTTATGCCTTCACAGCAAGGCCGAGAGTTCAAGGCGCCAGTTTCTTCACTGGCTAGAAAGTCCTTCCCACAAGTGAGCATTGCGCAGAGAATGTTGAGTGTCCAAAATTGTCCGTAGTGTCTTTGTTTGCTGGTATTTTTGTGGGTGAGTAGCGCTGCGTGTAGAGCTAGCCGCTGGTAGGTTTGCGCAGCGCCTTTAATTCGAGCGCGCCTGGCAATGTCTCTCCCTTTCCCTTGCAGGAGAAATTATGTGGTATTAGCGCCTCGAGTCCAGGTTCAGCGCTACTGGAGACTTGGTGATTAGGTAAGTTTGCACGGAGGCTTTTGGTAAGTATGCACCGCGTAGAGAGAGAGAGCGCAGTGAAATAAGTGTCCAAGTTATTGGAGCGAGCGCAATGAATAATGTCTCTTCTTTCTTACAGGGGTTTGTGCGCTCATGCAACTAACCTGGATTCCAGCGTCGCGGGAAGAGTCAGTGAGTATGCGCAGTGTTACTGATGTGCGCGTGTTACCGCTGTTCTTCTTTGTTCTTACAGGTGCTGGTGTAGAAGTCCCCTCTTGACTGGAGATAGCTGCGATGTGGAGTAAGAACCAGGTAAGCTGAAGCTGAATGAACCAGAGCGGGTAAGCAGAAGTAGGATGACCCTGAGCAGGTAAGCAGAAGCAGGATGATCCGGAATAGGTAAGCAAAAACAGGATGAGTCGGAGCAGGTAAGCAGAAACAGGATGATCCGGAGCAGGTAAGCAGATGCTGGCTGATCCAGAGCACAGCATGTGTGTTGCTGATACAGCTCACAGTAAGCAACATGAAGCACTGAAAGAATCTTGGGTATGGCTTATATAGCCAGCCACACCCAAACACTAAGAAGCTCATGAGTTATCATGCACTTCCTGTTTGGCAACAGGAAGTGGTAACCAGGAAGTTTCTACAAACACTAGGAAGGAATGAAAGGAGGGATTTGTTATGGGATCTGTGTGTGCCTATGCCAGGCCTGTCAAGCCTCCACCCAGCTAACCCCAACTACCTGCCTGATACCCATGACAGGAGGGGGAACGTTCCAGTGGCAAAAGAATGATTGCAGAAATCAGCCAAGGCTGGAGCAAGGGTTTTGATATGGTCCTTGCTGGTTCCGGATGAGCAGACAAGAACCTGCTTTGACAAGACTTTCATAGATCGGATTTGTATAAAAACATTCTATGGGGTGAATAGGGGAAAGGAGGAGAAAGAAGGAGAAGAAATGGCTGAAGAGGGGCCAGAGGTGGTAGAGGAGGAGGAAGAGAAGGAAGAGAGAGTGGACAGGATGTCCTGAGTTTTAGTGGTAAAATGAGAAGCCAGGGTCATGCAGAGGGCCTTGGAGGGAATAGGCGAGGTAGAGACTGCAGCAGGATTGGGCAGCTCCTTACAGATTTCGAAATGTTTGGCGGAGTTGTGTGATGCCACAGATACATAGGCTTGGGTGTAGGCTCTCTTCTTAGAGAGGACAGATAGTCTGTACTGCCTTTGGAACAGGTGGCAGGCCAGTTTTTCAAGGGGTGCACCCTCCACTTCCTCTCAGCCACCCCACCACTTGCATTTAAGGGTGGCAAGGTCAGAATCATACTAGGAGTTGCACTTGGATGTGGGCTTCAAGCAGATCCTCGTGACAGGGGCAAGGATGTCAAGAGGGTTAGAGATGGAGGTAATATGGGGCTGTGTAAGAATGTGAGTCAGCCAAAGGTGTAGATGGAGGAGAGAAAGTAGTGGCAAAAGCCTCAACTGACATACAATTCATGGGCCGGCTGACTGAGAAGGTGGGTGGCAGTGCTGGGGTTGGCTTGGCCTAAGGGGTAGAGATAGAGAAAGGTGGGAGAAAAGATGAAAGTCGTCGATCGTAGAGAGAGGAGTGGTGAAAGGGTTAGAGAGGGGGAGGTCTGAGGAGCTCAGAACATACAGGCTGTACCCTGCAGAGTGAGTCAGGCCACAGGGAATAATAGAGAGACAGAGAAAGAGAGAGTCGCAGAGGTTCCAAAAGAGCCCAGAAGAGGGGCTAGTAGCATCCAGGTGGATGTTCAGGTCTCAGAGAAGGAGAAGTTGAGAGGTAGTGGCAAGGAGAGAGGAGGAGAGGTCAGCCCACTCAGATAAGAAGAGTAGCCTGTTGACACTGGCCACAGTGAGAGAGAGGCCAGGAGAGATAGAGAGCCTGCAGACCAGGCATGCAAAGGAGGAGTAGTCCTGTGTTGGAATGACAGAAGCAGTGAGCCACTCCGGGAAAATCAGGGCTACACCTCCGCTGGGACATTTGGTTCTGGGTTCGGAGAGGATCTTGTAGCCATCAGGAAGGAGAGTGTCAAACCTTGTGACAGAGCTGGCCATGAACCAACTCTCAGTGAGCCTCGAAACACTTGTGTATAGGCGCGTTATAAATGCCTTATAATATCATATCATATCAAATCAAGCTCTTCCAGGAGAAGGCAGATGTTGGAGGAATGTTTGACAGCGGAGTGAGAGTTGAGAGTAGTGATGTGGAACAGGTTGCCACCTTTGAAGGACTTCTGTGTAGGGGTACAGGCCAGAGGTACGCCCTGCGGAAGTGGTGGAGGTGCCTAAGAATGGACAGAGGAGGAAGCAAGACATGGCAGGTTAGTCAGAGAGGAAGAAGAGAGAGCCAGAGAGGTGGCAACGGAAGGAGGCAACAGGGTGGCCAAAGAAGCACCGGAGGGTGCCAGAGAGCTGGCGGAGGAAGGACGCGCCAGAGGAACCAGAGAGAGGTAAGTAGGGCTAGTAGGAGAAGAAAGGAAGTTGATAAGGCATGGGAAGCGTCTATCAAAAAGTAGGAGATTGGCATAAGGGCCCTGGACCAAGACGGCGCCCTTTAAGTAGACATTAATGATGGTCTTAGAGGAGTGGAAGGGGTCCAGGAGGGCCTCCCACTGGGTACCACCATTAATGGGAGATGAGGAAAAAGGAGAGAGAACAGAGACCATATGGGGGGTCCATAGGCCTGTAGTAGGAACGACAAAGAGGATGTCGGTGAGGGTCTGTCTGCAGGAATCAGATTTTGGTATGTACTAATTTTGGAGCATTATCAATAGAATTGCTCTCCTTTCCTCCTTGATAGCATTGAACCTATGCTTGGTATGGTTATCCATTTGGACCAGTTCTTACCGAGTCACTTGAAGCCATTTGGCATTCACAGCAGCCTGAACACCAGGAGCCAGAAGGGAGGTTAAAACACACTTCCGTCTTGCAGAACAGCTTGTAGTGCTTGGAATGTTCCTTAGTGCCTCTGAAGCTGTCAATGAAAAATAATTGGAGCGTGAATTCAAAGGTCACTGATTTAGAAGCTCGTTGTAGGGGAGATGGCACAGGCTTAACTTGGAGTGGGACATTAACAACAGCGAGGTAAGTGTCAGGCACTAGAAGTATTGATGAATGCAACGTGGAAAAACTACACACTCCTTTCCAAGCTCGAGGGAGCTGTTTATGTTTATTAGGTTTATATCCATGATCGTGTAAGTCCCAACAGCAAGGACTGCAATTCGTATGATTTTGCTTCTTTTCTGATTGGTGCCCACTGGCACAGTGTCATCACTCCTGAAACACAAGGGAACGTGTGTAAGCAAGTGGATCTTAACAGGTTTTTCTTTTTGCTTCTTACAGGTCAGTTTTGTAATGTACCCATTCCGAATCCAAGACAGTTTTCATGAATATGTGCCACTGCTGCTTTTGTGAGCCCCTGCAATCCTACTGTTCTGCAACTCATCACCCCTTCTACATGCATCAATAACATGCAATACAAGGAGATTTAAGTGGCCAATACTGGAGGCACCTGCAGCCACTAACGCTATTAGCACTGATCTGCAGGAATTATTACACTTTGTGTAAAAATAAATAGCACAAGTTCGAGTTTCAACACCGTTTCTCGGACTAACTGAAAATATCATGCTGAGGCGGAATAGGGGATGAGCTTGTGAAGTCAAATAGATATTCTTCATAAGATGCTAAAAATCAAAGTGAGGAGAATGATCAATACCAAGACCTTTATACCCATTGCATGCAAGCAAGGAGTGCAGTGCTGTTCAGAGGGCGCTGTATGACTTTGGAAAGATCCTACATACAATTCCATCATCTTATATTTAACATGCATCCAATAAATGACACCTCAAAACTGTGATTTTGTTTTAAATCTGGACTAACATTGTCAACAAAAAGGTTTTTTTGTTCACATAGACATTGAGTAACAAGGTAAGCATGTCGAAGGGTAAGCATGCAACAAGAAATCCACTGTTCAAACATGAGAGGAATCCACTCAAAGCAGACCACCATCAAAATGCTGGTAGATGCTTGCAGAGAGGTTTTGCCACAGACATTTCTAAAATTGAAAGAGAACATTAAAGGGGTGCCATTGGGAATGTCCTATAAAATAAGTGAAAACGAGGGCCAGATACAAGGGGAGAGAGACACAGCTGGCACGGGTAGGTGGAAAAGTACCTAGCTGGTAAAGGAGGTTCTTGGCAACAAGGGAATGGAGCTGGAGCAGAAGTACAGCAGGCTGAGAGAGTTGTGCTAGTGAGCTATCAGGATCCATGAAATTGTGAATTAATCCTATTCTCTATCCTAGAACATCGACCACCACCCCGCCAACTGCCTAGTCATTTCACTGTAGATTGTGCTAACTGGGCAATGACAGAGAAACACATTTACAAACAATAGCAAAGAGTGAGCATGGGTGTGACACTCAATTATAGATGTCTCAATTTTAGGATCAATACATTTTCTCAGCACTAAATCCATTTACATCTTACATAGCCGCCTGAAGACGCTGCATAAATGATATTTTCTTGGTATGGACTGGATCCGAAACATAACTGTCCAACTTTCATCAGTGGCTGAATAATTGTATACATCAGTCTGACAATGGTATATGATCGGTAATCAGTGAAGTTCCTAGATCTGGCTATATATAGGAGTCAAAATGATTTGAAGACTACCCTCTACAGAAAACCTACAGATAGGAATAGTCTTTTGCATTTTTCCAGCTTTCACCTCAGAAGCCTGAGAAAAGTAGAATTTCTGAGGGTGAGAAGAAACTGTACAGCGAAACAGGATTTTACATCATGCCAATCAACAGAAAAAGAGACTGCTGGATGTTATGTTATGTTACATTAACTGAACTTAGATGAGCGCATGTACACCCGAAGGCATCTTGGCACTGGCAGTGTGAGAGAACATCTAGAAAATGGACTACATTTTTTTGAATAAAGACGTTTTTAATAACCTTCGGAACGAGAGATGATCAACAGTGCCAAGTAACACAAGTGGAAGTTCATTCCAAACTTTCGTAGCTGCCACTGAGAAGGCCCGTCCTCAAGTTCGAGCAAGTCGGATGAGGGTGACAGCCACCAGAAGAGCAGAGTGGGAGCATAAGGATCGGGTGGGTGCATAGCACATGAATTTAGTTTCCAGGTATTCCGCTCCGAGACCATAGAAGCTCGGTGTACTATGCACATGGACTTAAAAGAGATCCGGTCCGTCACTGGCAGCCAGTGAAGTTTCCTAAGCAAAGGAGATATATGCGTTCCAAATGGAGGATGAAAAATAGCTCTGGCCACCGCATTTTGCAGTAGCTGGAGCTGCTTAATCAAGTAACAGGGCTGTGCCAGGTAGAGTGAGTTGCAGTAGTCCAACACACTAAGAATCAGAGCTGCAGCCACTGGAGCCTGGCAAATATCAGGAATAAAAGGAAGAACCTTTCAGAGAATGTGAAGCTTAAAGTGACCAGATTTACACACTGCTGCCACCTGCTCATCCATGGAGAGGGATGCAGCAAATTTAAACCCCAGATTTCTAACTGACATGACAGGGGTGGGAAGAGGTCAAAGAGAGGACAGCCAGAACTCAGTGGTCCAAAATAGATGGGGCGGTGTAGTACCCACAACTAAGACCTCAGTCTTACTGCCATTCAACTTTAACCCGTTTGTCCCCATTCAGGCCCCAAAGTCCCCAAGGCATCTTTTGAGGCAGCTAGCTGTCTCAGATTGGGTGTGTTCAAGGTGGACAAGAATTTGAGTGTCGTCCACGTATGAGTAATAATGAAACCTATACGACTGGATGAGATGCAAAAGGGGTCGAATATAGATGTTGAATAGGATCGGGGAAAGTGCTGAGCCCTGTGGCACCCCACAAAACAGTGGAACTGCATCAGAGCAAAAGGGGGGCAGGGTGACAGATTGGGATCTGTCGGACAAAAAGGCCTTAGACCAGTTTAGAACTTGGGCTGAGAGACCAGCCGCAGTTAGGCAGGAGATCAGGGTAGCATGGTCAACAGTATCAAAAGCAGCCGAGAGATCTAACAGGAATGCTCTGACACCACCCTGATCTACTAGACGCTGCAGGTCATCAACTACTGAATTCAGCACAGATTCGGTCCCTCTCACAGGTCGAAATCCAGATTGGAAAGGATCAAAATAACTGGAGGATTCCAGAAATTTGGATTAAAGGGGAGAGACTAGAGCTTCAAGGACCTTCATTAAGAATGGAAGAACCGAGATGGGGCGATAGTTGGGATCTAACATCAGCTTTTTCAGCAGAGTGATGACCAACGCATGCTTCAAAGAGGAGGGAATTACACAAGTGACGAAAGAGGCATTATCCGAATTTCAGAACCAATACCATCTTATGGCTAAAATCCACTTAACACTAACCGCACGACTGTGTAACTGAAATGCAACTCACAACACTGCCTGATAATCCCTTGGCGCTAACCTCACTTCTACTATGTACAATACCTGTAATAATCTGTAAATATCTGTATATCCTGCTTGTATAATAATGTATAGTAATGTATTGCTTTGTATGACTGCCTGTAACCTTGTGACTCACTGTAACTAAGCTTTGCATATTCTTGTATCTGCTGCGCCCTGATACCTTTGGGTCTGACGCACATTACAAATAATAAAACAAACAAACAAACAAACAAACATTAACTGCAGTAGTAATGTGACCAATCAACTCAGTGGATGTGTTTTGTAAAATAGCCAGAGGTATAGCATCAGCCGGGGATGCTGATTTGAGATGATGGATTGTTGCCAGCAGATCGGAGTTAGGGAAGAGGGGAATTGATGGGGGTTATCCCATGCGTGCCGTAAGTAACTCTCTTAAGTGAGTCAGTAACACGGACACAGAAACAGTTCTTACCACTGCCAAAACACCAAAGCCAGACAGGCTGGTATGTGTATCAACCTATAGTCCGATAAGCAATCAAGCAAAAAGAATCAAACACAAGAACTGACAATTGATAAAACAAAATGAACCCCTGTACAGAACCCCCATTTTTGCGTTCAAAATAAGTTCCAATCTCAATCAAAATTATGCCACACTGGTGGGGTTTTACTTTGTACCAACTACGAAAACGTTTCCATGCGCCTGGTTAAATATTGCAATTTAGAAAAATGTCGCAGTTGATGTGGGGCAACAAAGGGGCATTTGACCCCTACCCCTTGAGGAAAAAGTTGAAGAAAAAATGCTCCACACTAGAAGAACTGCACCACAACGTATATTTGTGGAAACTGAAATTATTGATAATAGTGCCCTTTTGGATAACACGTGTTTCGACACAACAGTGTCTTTTTCAAATCAGGGCTGGTGATAAAAAACTATATTCCAAATCAAAAGTCTTCAATTCAGTAGAACAGAAAGTCATGGGTTAAATCCCCCTCCGGCTTAAACACAATCTCCTTTCGTCTGGGTCGGTCAGCAAAGCATGGCTTTGCAATATTTAACTAGGCGCATGGAAACGTTTTCGCAGTTGGTACAAAGAAAAACCCCACCAGTGTGGCATAATCTGTTTCTGAAGTAACCAACTCTCTGTGCTGCCTAAATTCTGGTATGGCTCAATATATGTTGAATCGGGAAAAGGATGACACAAATCTGTTCTCCAAAAGAGGAGACACCACACACGGATTTCAATCCTCAGTACCTAGAAGAGAAGATCTGAGATACAAATTTGTTAAATTAAAAATAATCTCAGAAAAAGAAATTGATAAATTCTGGGAAATCATCTCCCTGAAGAACTATTTAGACCATGGATTCATACCTCGAGGCCTAAGGTTACTGATCTTCCATGATTTCTCAAAAGATGACGATAAAGATTTAGCGGAAGACTGGGGAAAGAAACTAGCTCTACCAAAATACTTAAAATCCTTATTGAGCATGCTACAAGGGAACAGAAACGAGCTAAGGAACAAATAGATATCATTACAAAAGAAATTGAAGAAACACAAGCATTAGAGACAACTAAAGAGAAAAATTTCAACACAATGCACGAAATACTCATGGAATACCAAGATGAGATTAAGATACGGAAAGTACGCAAATTCTATCGAGATGAACGAGATTACCGTGAAGATAAGGTTTACAACTTCCAAGAAAAATATAATAGACTGTCTAAACCATCTTCTAAGGAAAGTACACCTAATACCTCACCTGGTAGTTCTGATGTGGATTCCGAGACTGATAAAGAGGAATCAAGGGAAGGAGATCGAATACTGAAGGCTCTGTTTTTTTTAACCAGATAAGACGTTACAAAAAAGGAAATAGATTTGCCAATATTAAACAAGTCCATTTTCAGACAATTCCACCAACAAACCCCAAACCAATACCAACCGGAGGAGAGGAAGGAGGGGGGGTTCAAAACAGTGGAAACCCAGATGCTTTAGAGGATCACAGACGTCGAACAAGAGCCAGAGCTCGGCTAGCTACAGGAACGAACCCAGTAACGACCTCGTAATGAACATCTCATCCAAAGAACTAACAGCAGATGAAATGAAACTACTTAATAAAGGCCTTTCCTTTGCCCCTACGTACAGATATGATCAAATTCAAATACAGATTGACCTGTTCAAATTCACAAGGAAATTAAAACTAAAGACATTTTTTGCTACCCAAGTTCAACAATATCGACCTAGAAAAGAAAAACCGTTACCAACTCCATTCTCCATACAAGATATAGAGAATATCCATCTATTGCGAACCCTTCAAGTAGATGATTTGGAACTACATGAAACACTGCATGATCTGAAAATCCAACCCATTAGCTTCACTACCCAGGAAATGAAGGCTCGATCTAAATTTACTCCGCAATTTGGTCAAGACAACATGATTGACGCCTTCCATAAAGTAGTTCAAATGGAGATTAATAATCTCTTTGAGTGAAAGAACAAGTCAAACATGAGATTCAAGAACAAAAAGAAGAACCTGACCCAAGAAGAATTCAAAGCTTTGAGAAATTTGCAAATGGGCCAATCCATAGTCATTAAGGAAGCTGATAAAGGGGGAAAATAATTTTAATGGACCGTGCTGACTATATACAAATGGCTGTGAATCATCTAACAACCCCCCTTTGTTATGAAGAACTTTGAACAAACCCCACTATGGAAATTGAAAACCAAATAGCTGGGCAAATACGAAATTGGGAAAGGAAAGACCTCATCACTGACAGTGAACGAGCTTATCTAACTGTCTCACATCCTGTGGTCCCGACCATATACTTTTTACCCAAAGTACATAAAACATTCAATAAAATACCGGAGGCAAGACCAATCGTCAGCGATATTGGTTGGGTCACAGAGAAGATTAGTGAGTTCATTGACAATATCTTAAGCCCATGTGTACCTAAAACTAACGCTTTTTGTAAAAAGGCTTTGCTGACCGACCCAGACGAAAGGAGATTGAGTTTAAGCCGGAGGGGGATTTAACCCATGACTTTCTGTTCTACTGAATTGAAGACTTTTGATTTGGAATATAATTTTTATCACCAGCCCTGATTTGAAAAAGACACTGGTGTGTCAAAACAAGTGTTATCCAAAAAGGCACTATTATCAATAAATTTCAGTTTCCACAAATATACATTGTGGCGTAGTTCTTCGAGTGTGGAGCATTTTTTCTTCAATCAAAAGTTAGTCCATACCTATACAACACAGACAACAGAATCGATAGTTTGATCCCTCTGGGGATTGCCCCCGATAACTGACCACTATTAATGTAGCTCATGTATTGCATGCAGTGCTTAATTTGTAAAAAAATAAGTGCCAGTGCCCAAAAAATCTTGGCCCCCTTGGGCCAGTTCAGTGCTAGAGCTAGATCGGCCCACCACCAGCCCATCACACAGCTGCTGGTCCATGTCACATGTTTGGTGTTGCAGCAACTGCCGGCACAGGCTAGCAGTGGAATGGATGGGGAAGGGCACACATGTGTTGAGGAAGTATAATGCTTTTAATTGTTATGGTAGGTGTAGTGGTTCCCGCATTCAGGGACACCCAGAGGCAAAAGAGTACACACATTGCAGAAAAGCAGCATGGGGGCCTACTATGAAACGTGTGCATATCTTAGAAGACATTGCGGAAAAGCAGCATGGGGGGCAAGCAATCCAGATAAAGCAGCTGGGCAAATCACAGGGGCTGCTCACATGTGCAACTTCTTTTGGCCTCTATTGCATCCTCCTGCAAGAACCTGTGGAGGAATTACTCATGTCTTAAACCCAAAAATTCTTAAAGAGCAGTGCAAGTGCACCATAAACTGTCTTCTTTTCCAGATATGTGACGGTCATACCCACAGTCACAACCCTATATCATATCTCACTCCCCTTAACACCCTGCCCAACTGCCAGGTCTATTTCTTGGTCACACTTGCTGGCTGGCACAATCACAGCACCCCCATGAGTGTATCCCCCAGGCCATCTCCTCCTGCGCAATGGAAATGGACACGTGGATTCCCCTTCAAGAACGATTACGCAGTACAGGACAAACAAGTAATTTTTTGCCACCTGCAAACACTCTCTGGTTAGGTCAATCCACATTTCGTTCAAGCATTTGTTCAGTTTCCAAAACTGACAGCAACAACATTTCTGATTGGTTCCACAACAAGCCATCCCTGCCTCTTAATCTGAGGACCACTGATTTGTACTTTGCTCACTTTAGCATCTTGGGGGATCATCCGGCCGGGCCTCGGCATTGTAAGAACAAGATACATTGGTTCTTGAAGAAATAATGGCATAACACCCACACCAGCTCTCACTGCCAACCGCCGCGCTTCACCTCATCAATGACCAC
This sequence comes from Ambystoma mexicanum, assembly GCF_040938575.1. Lineage (NCBI taxonomy): Eukaryota > Metazoa > Chordata > Amphibia > Caudata > Ambystomatidae > Ambystoma > Ambystoma mexicanum. Next base: position 193,120,098 of record NC_090939.1, read on the forward strand.
AGGATCCATCCAACAAACGCACACACATTTGCCATGAGACTGGTGATTATACAATGTGGCATTGTAATGCGTTTTATGTAACTCGAAAGGCATGTCATGGAAATGCAATGTTCTCATCTAATGCATGAAGCAGTCGCGCATGTGCAAGATGAACAGGCGCTGCAGCTTAACTCTCAGAGGTATGATGCTTGTTATCCACTTTACAAGCAGCTCAATAAATGTGCTTTCACTGAAAGCTGGACTGTAGACCGCAACTTAGCGTTTGCCTTTGGGGTGTGGTGGTGGAATCAAGGGTTTAATTCTGGGGGAGCTACTTCGGGGGCAACTTCAAGCTGGCGTATTGTGCATTCCAGTGGCGCCAAGTACTTAGGAGCTCTGCGCCCACTCCCCTCAGGGCCATCTGCACAAAAGTCCCTGTACTTAAAATGGGATGTCCTGATATTTTGCCCGCTGTCAGTCGTCTAAGCACCACACGTCACCCTCTACTGTAATACTGAAACATGGATCACTACAAACGCGCGACAACGTTACTATCTCATAGGGCTGCCCAAGGTTTGCAAAATACATGGCAGACATTTTTATACTATTGTACTTTGCTTCAGATCATACGCATAAACAATACTAACGCACCAGGAAATGGGCAGCAAGTACCTTCTATATGAAATGGAAAACAGCTCCCTGCTGCATCCCATACTGACTATAAATACCCAATACATCGAATGCTATGGCCATACTTCATGTGCCCTTCTGGAATATGCTGTGTCTCATTAGCGAAGCAGTCTGTTGATAGAATCATTTGTTTCAGAAACGTATAAAGAAGCATTCTTCCGGATGTGTGGCCTGCTTTATACTGGCGAAGCTTGGCTGTGACTGCTGGCAGTAGCAAGACCGGGGGAGGCATCGGGCAGCACTGGATGTACCCACCTTTCTGGGGTATGCCTGTGTCCTCTAGCCCGTGCCAGTGCACCGTGCTAGATGCCTCCTTTGGAGTACGTGCATTTTTCTCTGTGCATTGTTTCCTATCATTCCCGCCCCCACCGGACTATTTCCATGCACTCCGCTGTGTGCCATACCCCCACCCATGGATATTGTCTGCCCCCTGCCCATTGCCCCCTCCCTGGATATGTCTGTGCAGGGGGGGGGGCTGCGCCTGGTGCTGACCTCCCTGGGATGCTTTGCAGTGTGTCTGCAAGGGCCGACGACAAAAGCCCTGCAAAATGGAGGAGGCACCCCCGATAACCCGGGCAGTGTCCTCCTGGTGGATCCCGCACCCTCCCCCTTCCCGTTGGCGAGGAGGGGGGAGGCGCCGGGATAAGGCGGCAAAACGGGCAGAAGCCCGCGAAAAGGAGAGCGCCAAAAGCCGGAAAAGCCTGCGAAACCAGTAAGCGCGGCAGCTACTGGAGAAAGCCCGCGAAAGGGCAAACACAAGAAAGGGGAGGGGTTTCCCCCTTTATAGGGAGCGGGGGCTCTCACAGAAGGCAGCATCCAGCTGCAACTGTGGACCCCCGCTCGTGGACTACAGAGGGTTTCGTTTTTCCCACCCACCAACCCTACGAACAGAAACAAAGCACCTGATCGTCAGCGTCGCAGGACGACTAGGCGGTGTGGCGGTGTTTGGCCAGACAAACACAGGAGGCAGACTCCGGAGGAGCCAGGAGAAAGCAGGAAGGGTCTTCGCCCTTCCTGGACCCAGCACCCCTTGGGAGCCTAAGCGGCAGGGGCGTCGGGGAAGAACAATTACGGCTCAGCTTCCCCCAAAGGAAACAGCACTCTCCCCGCCCTGGGGCACCTGCATGGGCAGGTGAGGCTCGGACAACAAGGTGCGGGGAGTTGGGCCTACTTACGGACTCTCAGGAAAGAAAGGGGGAAGCATGTTCTGGGAACACGGACCAGTCGCCGCATCTTGCGAACAATTTTTTCCACAAATGTGTGCAGTGTGGTTTTTGTTATTGTGGAATAAAATCTGCGGCCTTCTTATGCCAACAAACTAACCGGTCTCATTCAACACTTTTCTGGGGAAAAGGGAATGAGTTAAGGGTATGTATTATATTGGCTACGGTATGAATGGACAGATGCCGGGGTTATGGAGTGTGCCACGTTAGTCTCCGCCCCCCCCTCCCACCGTGTCTCTGGGGGGGTGGAGGGGAATTTAGCAGCTCACTGTAATCTGCGCAGGACTGGCTGGCATCTCTGTGGAGTGCGTGTGTTTGTGGGGCGGGCACACATGGGTCTGCATGGGTCTGGCTCACTGGCGAAACTTTGATTGCGCAGGACTTGGAGGTGAGGTGGGGGGGCGTGAACGCCTGTGCAGAGGGGCGTGGCTCAGTGCAGCACCTTCAACCGACTGCACCCATATGCGGTCGCCCTATGAATATCAGCACCTTTCTCTCAAAACAAGCGAGTTGCGATGTCGCAACGTACCTGTTACAACCAAGATCACTGGCTACCGCCTGTAATAGCTTATTACAGCACTGGCACGTGATGTCACCCCAGCACGTGGCGTTCCACAGAGAGAGCTGTTTATTCTCACAGGTGTGGAGAAGAGTTACACAAAGGTAAATTAGGTATCAGTGTAAGATGCGAGAAAAGGCAAGGGTAGAGCTAGAAAGTGGGGCAGAAATGGGAGGGCAGTAAAGGAATGAAAAATGAAGAAAACAGTATTATAAGACGTAAGGAGCGACGGGAAGGCATCAGATTCAAGCTGTGTACAGGAAATAGACCCACGAAAAGAAGGTAGAACAAAAGAATAACTACCAAATAGAGAAAGAAGGTTACAGAAAAAGAAAGTGTCACCATTCAGGCCTTCATGCCAGAGAGGCAGCCCTGCCTGATGCCAGCTTGCCTCCCGCCCGAGGCGAGTGCTGAACCTGTACGCTATCCACTTGGTGGAAGGGAAAGAACATTGGAAGAACATTGGAGTAGGCAGTGGAGAGAGGGACCCGGAACCCACATATTATATGGAATAAAAGACTTCCAACAGTGTGCTAAAAAAAAGTGCCATGTGTTACAATAGCGCTATAATGTACTTCTGGGGTCACTTATTCAAAGTATTGCTATTATTACTATTCTGAATAAGACCTGAAAAGCTCCCTCCACTCTGCCTCGGAAACTGAACGTTCTGGAACCTTTTTCTGCCGTTATTTGTGCAATAGGGCCGAGTAAATATACAGTTGGTTCAACCAGTTCACTACTTCCCTTGTTGCCATACTTTGTGCGTGTGTGCTTGAGCAGTGCTTAATGCCTAAAAACGGAAGCGCCAGGGCTTCAGCATTGTCACCACCCTTCCCTTATGTCTTGTGTGCCCGCTGTTGGTGCCACCCACTGCCAGGCCTTCAATGCAAAGTTGGAGGGGCAAAGTTGGGACACCGCTGCAGGTGCCTCGAAGCCAGACTAATTTCGGTACTCCTTTTCATCAGACTCGTGTTGATACAGTTATTTTAACTGCGCAGGGAACTGTGCAAAGCAGGTTCTGTTCCTGGCAATGAAGCCGAGATAAATGCTAAGGCTCAGTCCTGGCAAGCACCGGCACAAAGCAAGCCCTGAACCCGAGTGAAGGTCCTCGGGTGGGCAGAAGGGAGCAGTGGGCCACGAGATGCTTGTTGCAGGGGTTAGTTAAAATCTTATATCATGTAAAAATAATGAAAACACTTGAATTCCTAAGCAAATAGGACATACAGGTACTTAAGTTGTTAAACACAAATAACGTGTGCATTAGTGCTTGCGATTGACCCATTGCCCCTTGGCCTCGTTTTGGAACCCAAACATTGCACAATGTGTGCATCCTCCCTCACGTCATGCACTTACTTACCGTGGCGTTGATTGAAGCTGCGGCTGCCTTTGGACGTTCTGTCGTCTTTCAGCAGTTCTGCGGGGGTCAGGGACTCAGGGTGGTCAGTAGCCAAACAAAAAACTCCCCAAACAAACGGCCCCCAGGGGCTGAGGGCCCGGCAGCAAGGCAAGCAACTGGGCCACAGGCTAGCTCAGTCACGAGAGGACAAGTCCAACACGCTTTAACAACTTTGATGTGAAGGTGGTGCTGTGCCAACCCCCACATCACACGTGACCATGATTTGCTTGGCTGGAAAACAGCCGATGAATAGTGTAAATTCTGTGTTACCATACAGAATGTTTCAATACTGCATAGTTTCACTGCTTTGATGTAGACAGGCAGGCGGCAGGGGCTGGGCTGAGCCTGCAAGTAGACCAGCGCTCAGCACAAGATAAATTATCCAACAGAAATGAGTCAACAAAAAAAAAGTTTTGTTTGTTGACTCATTTCTGTTGGATAATGCTTAAAGTTAAAATAGATTACACACCACACGACTTGCGCACATGTGCCGATGCCCAAAAAAGACTGCTGGTGTTGGCCACCGCCAAACACCGGCACAAATTAAGCACTGATTGCATGCAAGTATATAGAAATGAGGCATGACTTTATATATGGACAAGTGAGTTAAGACCGCATACCAACTGCATACCAACTGCAACAGCAGAAACTTTATCTAGATTATCGAGTGCCCTTGTAAACTTGTATATGTTGGTCAGACCACCCGTCCAATTAAACAAAGGATCTCAGAACATCAGTCCTGCATTCGCAACCAAGTCCCAGACAGACCTCTGGTCGACTACTATAAATTAATGGGCCATAAAAACACTAATTTTAAATGGTGTGTTCTTCAGGACATTAAATCCAATGCCCAAGGGGGGGACCTTGGAAAAACATTACATTGATTAGGGCAACGATGGATCTATAGGTTAGACACAGTTAAGAATGGATGGAATATATGTGTGGAGTGGAATCAACATATCTTTGAATGATCATGTCAACCCTTAACCATTCTACACATGTACTGCCCAATGCTATTTCATATCTTTTTATATCTGTGGAAATACACAGTTCTGAGGGATATGTAATCAGGGGGTACAACACTGTGTTGGGCCCTTCCGTTTCTTATCAGACATCATGTGCTGCTTCATTCAGGTCAATACACCTGTGAAATGTCAGCAATTTGATTTTGTAGCTTGCTGTGATACCACCAAGGATAGTGGCGAGTTTGGTAGTTTTCAGCATATTTATTATCCTTTATCTCATGTTTGTAATGACAAACACGGCTGACTGAATCTCACACACACATACATTGGATGTCATGCCAAGTCCTTCTTTAGTTTCCACTATGCCAACATCCCTATATTTACACAGCATCTTGCAGAGTAAGCTGACGCTGCTATTGTCGAACAGCTTTACGATATGGGAATAATAGAAAAAGTTTGGTGAGTTAATTGCACGCTTTGTTTGTGTGTTGTGTATTATTTTCGCAAACGCTGTATGCACCATAAGCATTTTAGCACAAAGAACATGGATGCTCGGGAATATGTATAGCCATAACTGAGGTGTGTGTACTTTTGGATATCATAAACTCTTTCAATATCATTGCTATGAAAAATCAACAGGGAAAGTCTGTGGGTAAATACAATATGCCAGCCTTTCAGAATTGTGTACTGCAACTTGTTTTTCTCTTTGAGCTGAAACTTTGACCCCAAGAGCTTTGGGGCTGGGCCCACCAAGGAAACAGGTCTGGTTGCCAATTTATATGCTAAGATATACAAATAAGTATATTGAAACTATGGGATTTACAGATAACATGACCAACAGAAATGACCTTTACGGTCAGGTTTCACCTAAAATGTGCATTAGCTCTTAACAAAGACCCTTTGAAGCTCAGGAGGAAAGGATAGGATAAACATTGGCTGAAGCAGATGGCTGGTCACATTCTTATGTAGAAATGAAAACTTGGAGGAGAAATGAAACTACTTCTCATGGGATGCAATGCCATTGATTAAACATTGAACACATTTTCCTAAATAAAGTGAGCTTCGTGTGTCCCAGTGGGCTGAGCCTGGGTTAATTTTAAAGGGGATAAAAATACAGTTTTGGCCATGTAAAAACAACATTTTTGTGATGTACATAACATATGTTATGATCAAAATTATGATTTGGGCATTTTCATAAATCTGAGGCATTGTAAAAATTGATTAATAGACAGTGAAATGAATGTTGGAAGTATATGTAGTGTCAAAGTTGTGACTATTTTGGCGCAGCAGCAAACAGCAGAAAATGGTGGCTCAGCCCAGGAAGGGTGCGACGAAACAAAATTTGTATTGTCTGACTTGCCATAAAATACAGAACACAAAATATATATATTCATGTGGTTATCTGAAAGATTACGGTAGTTGCCACATTGTGAGATTTTTCAGAATACAAAATGTAAAACCCACATGTCACTTTGAGATGACAAATCTTTCTCCTCCCTCAGTCTATATCATACAAATCTCACAATTTCTGGTCCTATGAGCAGCCAATGGGCGTCTTGAAGGGAGGTGAAGGGAGAGTGCTAGCCAATCCTTACTGTTGGAATTATGACAATGTTGGAGTGTCGTCAGCTCTATAAAGGGCATGTTTGCATCAGAACAATGCTTTTTGACGTTATTCCTGCTGACACACTCTTGTCAGGAACAACTAGCAGAGAGGACTCAATCCTTGCATTAGAGACAGTGACAGGGAAATCTAGAAGCTAGCTGGGACCCCATCAGAGGAGCAGAAGAAGTCTGGGTGCAGGAGAAAATCTTTGACTGAAAGCCCTTGACCATATCTGCGCTGTCCTCAGAGTAGCCCTTCTGTTTTCCCTGACCAAGTCTCCCCTGTAAGTAGACCAATCCAAAAGCCATCAATTGTGTGGGGAGCTACCTCACCTATCCCTTTCTATTAGTGGGTAGGGGGGAGAAATTGGATAGGCCCTTGGCACATTGTATTAAATCCAATTCAAATTAATTCCACTATAGAAAATCACCCTATGCATTTAAATTGCATTGTGTTGGGAACAACCCACCTTAATCCTTTACATTAAATTGTGGGAGGAGGGGCTGTGTAGATCCTTAGCTCCTTGAATTGAAGTTAAATCAATTAATTCCCATATTGAAAACTACGAGATGAGTGTTGTTAGAGTTCAAAAATATCAAAGTTCATGCCCAGTGTGTTAGAGCCGGTATAAACCATAACGACCTGGGTGACTGTCCTTCTGAAACCCCTGACTTCTATTCCAAAGGGGGATGCATAATCCCAAAATAAGTAATCCTAAATGCTACCTTTCAAGTGAATGTAGAGGCTATAAAACAAAACCTCCCATTTATTCCCAGTGATTCCAAAGTCAGAATTTCAAAGTCTTAGATCTCATTTGCATGTGTGTTGCAAAACAGAATGTCCCAATTATTCTCTTGTTTCTCAAACCAGAATTACCAAGCATTGTTTGTCATTTGAATGTGTGTTTAAAAACAATTTCCCTTTGAGTTCCTTTTCCCAACTGTGCCTTCCAAATGAAAGCCTAAAAAATAAATTTCCCATTGAATCCCTTGCCTCCCAAACCAGAATCCCAAAGCAGTGCCTATCCTTTGAATGTGTGTTGCAAAACTATTTTTCCATTGTATTGTGAATGTATACTTTTCATTAAATTTAAATTAAATGTTTTTGTGACTGCATGTTTCAAAATGTTACCTCTATTGTTTTAATAACAGAAAGTACTGGGGAGTTGTGATATTGGGTGTTGCCACAGCATTGGTGGCTGATATTGGCTGCTAGTCTTCTTTGTCAAATATTAAATAAATAAATAAATAACTATTCTTACTATAAACCAGCCTGGTTCCTAGTCCGTTGGTGACACAGGATATTTGTTGTGGTGGGTGCAAGACGGGTTGGATGCCTCACCAAAGTGAATCTGAAATAAATAGCGCTTTCAGTGTGCGCCACTTTGCTTGGGGGGAAAGGAACTCCTTGAGTTGAGTGTGACCGCCCAATAAACTGCAGCATGGCACCCTGAAGCCATGTCCGGATCATTGCAAGCACCAATAAATTACATTTGAAGCTGTGATCTTAGATTATGGTGTGGGGGATTTACTAAATGCCCCCAAAATATATTTTTCACAAAAGGTTTGCTGATGCTCTAATTTAGCATCCCACAAGGTAATGCAGGGCTCACCTTAATGCACAAATGGCTAATCCTTCAAATATTGTCAACTTTGCCTGCCCGCAGTAGCACCATATATATGCTCACAGTGTTGTAGTACTGGGAGCACCCCTGCTGACATTTCAGTGCCTGGCATAAAGCACTAACTAAGCAATAAGCGCCGACCCACGGGGGCATTACCGAGTCTGGTAAAGCTCTGAGGCCCATAGTTACAGGCCAGAGCAGAGCGAGGGCCTTAACGAAGGCCCCAGGGCTTTACTGAACTCGGTAATGCCCCCGCAGCGAGGGGCATATTGCTATTAGTACCCCGGCACACAAGACTGGGGTACTAATAGCGTTGTTTTCTTTTCTAAAACGCTGGAGTATTTCGGATCAGAAAAAAAAAAGTTTAAAAAATGGTGGCCGGGGACGGGAAAATGGAGTCCGTTTTACCTTTCCATGCCCTCCATTAAAAGTGCATTGGAAAAGGTAAACAAATAAAATGGCCACCATGGAAAGGGAGATGGGACTACGTGTAGTTCCTTCTCCCTTTCCATGATGGCCTGTCGCAGATCGGAAGTGGACGCACTGGGGCCCGAAGTGTTCCCAGTGTGTCTGCTCCTTAAATGGACCAACATGAAGGTAAGGGGGGTTGGGAGGGCAGGGAAGGGATTGTTTGGATTGAGGGGTGTGGGGGGAGGAGAGAGGGGAAGGAAAAACACTTACCTCACTCTCCGGTGGGGGAGGATGGCAGCCTCCAGCTGTGTGGTGGCTTGGAGCGGGGATTACCCCGTTCAGAGCCTCTTCATTGGCTGAGGGGCTGCCACATACCCCTGCCGGGGACAAAGGAAAAGAACATCAGGAGAGGGTTTCCCGGTCGGGTACAGCCCCTGCAAGGGCCAATCAGATTGCATGTTACAATTGTGGGATATTATGACCCACTCAGATGTGCCTCACTACATCACATTACTGCATTGCTACAAGAAACAGCACAAAATGGCCGCGCTGACTCCTGTGCACGCCAAGATCTCTAAACTGCATTTTGTAACAACCAGAAAATGGCTGCACCGCCCTGCCAACACACATTTCAGGTGGGGTGGAACAGAGTACTCACTGCAGGTATGTTCCAGTGTGCTCTGCAGCATTTTACACGGAGAAAAGTGAAAGAGACAGCATCATTGTGCTGAAAACCCAAAATAACTCTTTAAAATGACACTTTCTCAACCTTAAAAAGTGCTGATTGGTGCTAAATCCATAATTTCTCATGAACCACTGTGATTAAAAGGGCCCTGCAATGCCCAGGATCATCCTTGAGTCTCAGAGGAACCGGGCCTCATTTGAATGACAGCTCCTGTCAAAAGTATTTTAGGAAAAGCAACCAGGGGCTTTGATTTTTCATTTTACACTGGGAACGCAGCTAAAACTTTGCAAGTGTATCTAAAGAATCAGCGGTAAGAGAAAGACTCTAAACAGATGCTTCATACATGTATCCATGCTGAAAATAACTCCAAGAAAGAACGAGAGCTGCACAAAGTGTATATTTGTTGCAGAAGAAAACCGAATTTAAAGAAATAAGTTAAATGTGCTTTTTCCTGAATGAAGAGAAAAATCGCCTATTTAAAAGTACATTGTTGTGTAAAGACCTGATTACTTAGAAATGTAAAAGGATGTGTGACTGATAGAAATACACCTACAAACTGTTTTAATTCCATAGGTGTAATAAACACTGTCCAGATGAGGACACAGCGCGGCGATCTGGCAGCGCAATACCGGTCTCCTTCCTGTAACATGGTGGATTTCAGTACTGCAGGCAGTGGACTAGTGTTGCAGGCAGTGACTGACCTACCCATTGCCACGTCCCCCGACGCACGCAACGCTTATCAGGAGACGGCGAAGGCAGTTCAACGTGTTGCTACTCTCCACCGAGTCCAGTTACGCTCCCCATCTGGAAAGGAATCCCATCTCCGCTCCAGGATACTTTCGCCAGCACGGTGTGGCGGAGACGTCTCCTTTGACAACAAACGCTCGCTGATCGGGCAAAAGCTTCAATTCGTCCACAAGGGATGCAGCTCTCTTAGCTATTTATTCCGACCCACGTTCAGAACAGATCTCTTTCCACCATCCTTCTCTGAGGGTAAGATTCCCCAAGAGTTTCTCTAGGAAGTTAGTTCAAGATCCCTCTTCTATTCATTTCTTACTCCTCTGCTTATTTTACAGCCTCTTGGTCAGTTCCTACTAGCACCCCGGGTCTGAGATCGGGGGCCTTGCTTTTCCTCTTTCGGAGCATATCTTTTGCTAGATCTGGGTAAGCCTCCTAGTTCCTCTTTCTTCTACTCCATTCTTGTTTATATGAATATGTTTGTGGGTTAAACTTAAATGTCCTCTTCTGTTGTTGCTCGTTTCCAATAGTCCTTACTGACTGCGTGAAGATCATTTATCACATTGAGAAGTAACATCCGTATCATGTGGATCATCCCTGGGGAGCTGGTATCAGGAAACTTCGAACCCTAGCAGCTCTTTCCGGCACAGGGTTTTTTCCCCTACGGGGGTTTTCCCTGGAGGGCTCACCCCTGGCTGAACCTTGTAGTTCCGGTCAGCGGAGGGACTTCTAGGTATTTCCCCATTCTCGTCCTATTCAGAGGAGAAGTCCTAAGGAAAAGATTCAGGTAGGTGTTTCCTATTTTTTGTTCAAGCCATGCTAAAATATTTGTGTGATAATTATTACAGTTAGCAACGCCCAAAAAAGAAATAGAGAGAAAGTATTTTGACACAGCTTGGACATATCCAAGTGACACCTAGAGTAGGATGGATCAGCAAATCCAGCGAAGTTCAGACCCTCAAGCAGGAAAATGCTACACTATTACAGAATCAACAGCAGGCAGCCCAACAGGCTGCCCAGCAACAAATTGCACAACAGCAGGCTATACAGCAGGCTGCAAGAGGGAGGATCCCTCAGTGTTCAGAGGTTCCCCCTGGGGCTCTACCAGGGGGACAGTTTGATGCGAACCCTCATCGGGTAAAGGAATTTCTCGATGCTTGCACCGTACAGTTTGCTTTCAAACATGCCTTTTTTCATAATGATAGGGACCGGGTTGGTTATATGATTTCTCAAATGTCGGGACCAGCCTTAGCTTGGGCCACCCCATTGGTTACTTCCAATAATCAAATTCTGGACTCCTACATGGCATTCAGTAACAGCATCCGAACCATGTTCGCTAGGCAGGAAATAAGGGTGGCCTCTCAAGAACACTTACTAGATCTCAAGCAAGGAAACCAAGACATACTAACCTACATCACCCGGTTTAAACAGATGGCTAGCGAGACAACATGGTCAGACGATGCCCAGGTTACAATATTCCGTAGAGGTCTGTCAGAGGAGCTGAAAGATGAGGTCTCCAGGGTACCTCGCCCATCATCCTTGGCAGAATTAGTGGCGCTGGTTATGCAGTTGGATTATAGAATTCGAGAACGGAACAATGAAAAACGAAAAGGCAGAGTCTTACGCCCTTTTCCTTCGCAGTCCTTATCGGCCACTAACAAACCCAGTACAGAAGAACCTTTGCAGTTGGGAACCACTACTCCGTGAGGTCCTTTATCCGCAGAGGAGCGTACCCGGAGGAGAACCAATAACTTGTGCATGTATTGCAGAGCACATACTCATGTGGTACAAGATTGTCCCGTCGCTCCCCCTAGAAAGTCGGGAAACGCCAGCGCCCGGCCGCAGGAGGAACCACGGTTCGGGAACCCTCTCTAGTTTCAGGTTCCTCACACAAATTGCAATATTCCCTTTGTCTCGATTCCTCTCTGACGTATATGTTGGTTCTAAAAGTAACTTTAAGATTCGGAGAACATTTCCTTCCCGAGATCTCAGCATTGGTGGACAGTGGAGCCGCTGGTAATTTCGTTGATGACCAATGGGCTAGACAAAAGAACATACCCCGCTCTGCAAAGCCCGAAGCAATTCCTGTCTAGAGTGTGGACGGGAGTCCTCTAACCTCTGGCCCAATTATGAGTCTGTCTATGTCAATATCTCCTCATCATGAAATCATAACTCTGGACATAATCCGTGCCGCCCACTATCCCATTATATTAGGGTTGCCTTGGTTAAGAAAGCACAACCCTTTTATTAATTGGACGGCAGGATCCCTTTTCTTAGGGTCGCAGTTCTGTGTGGGTCACTGTATTGGAGACCCGGGAAAGAAGATAGAAGCTCCAAAATTCTCAGTCCTAGAGAGTCCGAGGACTAAGATTGTCAGCTAGATATCGGGTTTACCGAAGGAATATCAGAATTACGCTGACTTTTTTTCTACCTCAGAATATACGAAACTACCACATCATCGTTGCGATGATTGCGCCATTGAGCTGGTGCCTGCACAGCCTCTCCCATTTGGTAGAATGTATATTCTCTCTAACACCGAGAAAGAAGTACTTCGAGAATATTTAAACACTCATTTAAAGAACGGGTTGATTACAGAGTCCACATCCCCAGCGGCGGCATCATTATTCTTTATTCCAAAAAACAATTCTTCAGAGCTCAGACCCTGTATTGACTACAGGGGCCTTAACAAGATCACCATTCTGGCCAAATATCCAATGCCCCTAATTCCGGATATATTAGAAGCCGTCCAAGGGGCCAAGATATACACCAAACTAGATCTAATAGGGGCATATCATTTAAAACCAATTAGACAAGGGGACGAATGGAAAACTGCATTCAGGACTCCATTTGGACACTATCAATACCAAGTGATGCCTTTTGGTCTTTCGAATGCCTCGGCAGTTTTCCAGAGGTTCATGGACCATCTCTTCTCCGACCTTCTCCTTCATTCAGTTATCGCCTATCTTGACAATATTTTGGTTTTCTCAGACAATCTTCCAGATCACAAATCCCAGGTCCAGGAAGTCCTTAGCAGATTATACCAGAACCATTTATACTGCAATATGGAGAAGTGCGTGTTCCATCAACCACAGGTGACTTATTTGGGATTCATATTGTCTGCTCAAGGTATTTCAATGGATCCGGAGAAGGTTTCTGCCGTCAAAAATTGGCCAGTACCCACAAGCTGTAAGGAGATCCAGAGATTTGTGGGATTTTCTAATTTCTACAGGCGATTTATTCCAAATTTCTCCTCCCTTACACAATCCTTGACTAATCTACTAAAGAAAGGAGTTCAGTTTGTCTGGACCAAGACCACTCAATCTTTTGAGGAATTAAAGAATCGGTATACCACCGCTCCTATACTGAGGACTCCCGATCAAAATCAGGGTTTTATCATTGAGACTGATGCCTCCCAACATGCTCTAGGAGCAGTCTTGCTACAACAAGATGACCAGGGCCAAGAACGACCTATTGCATACTTGTCTAAAACCTCGAACCCTAGCAGCTCTTCCTGGCACAGGGTTTTTTCCCCTCCAGGGGTTTTCCCTGGAGGGCTCACCCCTGGCTGGACCTTGTAGTTCCGGTCAGCGGAGGGACTTCTAGGTATTTCCCCATTCTCGTCCTATTCAGAGGAGAAGTCCTAAGGAAAAGATTCAGGTAGGTGTTTCCTATTTTTTGTTCAAGCCATGCTAAAATATTTGTGTGATAATTATTACAATAGGTTTAAAATCAAGTTTTAAAAGGAGAAAATCAAAGCTAAATCCCAGGCTGAGTAGGCAAAATATATATATATATACATAATATATATATATATAAAAAACTTGATCTGCCAGTACTAGCCCTGAGAAAGGGTGACACCTCATAAACTGCTGGCACAGTAAAGGCTAATTACTAGCTTGGAGGCTTTGAATACCCAGGACAAAGGGACTTGCCAAGTCTTCATCAGACATTCGCCTTTGCTCCAGGATGAGACAAGACTCTCAACTGTCAAGTGGGAGGGGCAGTAAACTTCAGTCAAGAGAGAAGCCCCTCATCCTGCTTCAAAGGAATTGACATTTGCTTGCAGTTGGGGAAAAGAAAAGAAAAACTTATAAGTGACAATAGACTTCCTGTTGGTTTTAATAAGTCTATTATGAAACTGAACTTTAAAGACATTTAACTTTGCAGCAAGAATGAGCAACAATATGAAAAGTTGTAGTTTATAATCAAATTTCATGCTCTTTCTGTGAAGACCTGGTAGAACTCATTACTGCATAAGGAACAGAAGTTGTAAAGAATGACAGATTGTGGGGAAAGTATTGATATTGCAAACATAACCTTTTGTACACACATCCCAGTGGTAGATGCACATATATGTACACAGTTGGGAAATTTTAGGCCAAATCTTTCATGGTTATTATTGCTGAAATGTAGCAGAAAAGCAAAAGAGGTCCCACAGACTTGGGGTTTCGCTTGAAACATGACCCACAACATATGTAGCCCGTGCATCTGATTTTCTCAGAGGTTATAACTGTATACATATGTATTTATGGAAAAGTTAGATTTTGGTTGCAGTGGCTAGGGGAGGTTTCTAGACATTGTAAAAGTAACACCATGAACATGACATCCTTTTCTGCGATCCAATAAGCGAAGAGCAAGGCAGAAACTATGCTCTTGCCCAATCCTAGCATTATGGGTGTGGGTAGTAAGCCTGTCCCTGCCATATACTTTAGTGATGTAATCTGGCATGATAAATAAGGGAACCTGACAACACACAAAAAGACACTGATTCCTGACTTTCTTCCTGATTTCCTCTGTGGTGTCCTGTTCCTGATATCTTCATCCTACTTAAATAAAAATAAATAATAATAAATTGGCATTTATATAGCGCTACGAACCCTCAGGTATCTGAGCGCTGCTTATTATTACCCACGGTGTGTGGTGCTCATTTATCGACCTCGGAAGGATGAAAGGCTGAGTTTGGCCCTGCCGGGATACGAACCTGCGGTAGCAGGCTCTGCACGGATGTCAAAGCGGGCGTCTACTCGCTGTGCTATCGGACCGGTTCCAGATTTCATTGCAAAGCCGAGACCTATGCATTGCTGAACTCCTTTTCAGCTAGGCTGCAAACTCTAAAAATCCCAAAAACCCAAGGGAAGCATCCTGATCCAACCTGGCTTGCTGCTACTAAATGCATGCCTGGTCCAAACTCGCCATCCCACTGATCTCCAGTCTCCAGTAACCAGAAAGCCCAGTCCAGTCCAATCGTTGACCAGAATGAATCCAAGTGATTTGCCCGTGGCTGAAAGTACCGCGGGCAAATCGTTCGCATGAGAAAGGTGCAAACTACCAAAAGTTTGCACCTTTCTCATGCGAACAACACACCCATAACACCCCCCCACCCACACCCTCAGCACACCCCCACCCTCAGCACACCTCCACCCACACCCTCAACATAAACAAACCCCACTTACCTTCATCTTCACGCTGGGTTCCTGCAGCACCAGTTCCCTTTCACTTCCGTGATCGGGAATCAGAGCTTCAGAGTCCTTTTCTTTTCTTTTCTTATTTTTTGTAACGGAAGGCTGCGGGGGTGTCCCCCGTCGCCCCCACTCACTATACCATGAAGTATAGTGAGCAGGGGATGCGGGGGTCACCCAAGTAGCCCCCATTTTTTTTCATTGCTACCACCAAAGGTTCGAACTTTTGGTGTTCGAACCTTTGATGGTAGCATTTTTAGAACTTTTGGTCAATGCGACCATTTGTTTTCGGTAATTTTGACCTAAACCACCAGAACAACCTAGATGATCCTGTCCAGCCAGAGTTGACCACCTGTCCTTGGTTAGACCTGATCCGTGTGATGACCAGAACCCTTGACAATCCAAAATCCTAAATTAAAGTGGACTGTAATTATTAATAGGAAGCATAGAAAATCATAGCATACCTTGCCTTGCCTTGTCCTATCGCAAACTCTAAATCATCCTATCCTTACCCTAATCAATTGTAACATTGTCAGAATCCTTATTGTAATCCTGTCTTGATTTATCTACCTAAGCGCCATTTCTTTAGTCATTTTTATTTTGTGTAAATCTTAAATTAACAATACTACTTCGAGTGTTCCGACTGGTTCTGCCGGTGTGGGCACTGGGGATTTGGTGTTGAAGTCATGAAACAACTCCAGAGCTTACTTTGTTCCTCCTTGGTATTCTAGCCGGAATGCTCTAGTCTAGAGTAAAACTATAGTAAATATGTTCTTGTCCAAACTGAGGTTCTTTTCTGTTTTCACTGCCCGATTTTGCTAAAAACGCCTGTCATTCAACCTTGTATATCTCCATCAGTTTGCTAGCTAGAGACTTCATTTCAACTCTGGATTATATCCAAGACCTACACCTATATCACAACCCAAAGACCACACAAATCAGTGTATTTCACCCGTTTTCCTTAAAAACCGTTTGGTTAGTTTTAGGCAGGAATACGCAATTTTGCAAAGTGTTACATGTGTGCTTTTTATTTTAAATTATTTTCAAACTTCAATTCAGATTCAAAGTGTTTACTTTTTCTCAAACTATAGCTCATGATTGTTAGCATCTTTCCAATGTTGCTCCCTTAAAGATGTGTACTGAATTAAGGATTTTTGCACACATTCATTGTTTTACCCAGCCATTTCCGAAATGTCATTTGAAAGTGTAAGATTTCAAATCCGTTTTTCTCTCTTGTTTTGGGAGGGAAGGTTGGATTTGAATTCTGTCTTCCATTCCATATTCCTGATCACCTGCTGCTTTCTTATATCTATTTAGAATTTTTTGTTTGTGGGTTGAGGAATATTGCAGAGGGAAATCCTAACTTAAATGCTATCTTTCCAAACCAGCCAAAAGTGTTCTTTTCTCTGGTGTTTTCCTTCTGTGTTGCTAAAGAGTGATTTAAGTGCATTACATACCTTTTTATCTGTTATTGTCATCACATTGGTGATTGCTGCTCCCTATTATTAAGTATATGTTTGATTTGAATTTTAAATAAATAAATAAATAAATATTACCTTTACCAACCAGCCTGATTCCTGGTCCGTTGTGACCTGGGGTATTTGAGAAGGGGTGTGATATGAGTAGTATATCACTCAGAATATTAAACCTATAGACATAATAAAATAAGCATTTGAGCTGTGTGCTGCAAATTAGGCTGAGGCCAGGGTGTATCACCTGACTGAAATAATTAACAGATTTGGGGGCTCGTGCTGTGTTTTGAGTTTGAGTTACCACATGTGACAGTCTAGCACAGCGGACTAACCTGCAGCGTGGAGACACCTTGCTTGGTTGGTGTACTGTGCTACACTGTACAAGCACCTCCCAAAACAAATACTCCAAGACCAGGCCGGTCTGTAAAAGTAAAAGTAAATCAACCCCAAAATAATTAATAAATAAATTGATATTTTCAAAATGGCGTTTCCTGTAGAAATTAAAATGGCTAGGGAGCAACTCCTGCACAAACATTTTGTCAGGGGTGAGTGGCCAGAACAGAATGAACATGTCTGTCTGCAGGAAATCACAGAATAGGTCTCTGCCATGGACCTGGATAGATGGCAGGACAAGGGCCCATTACACCAAGCTCTCAGTGAATTGTACATGGCTCCAAAAGTTAAAGAGGAGCAAAGCAAAATTGCCAGAATTGCGGCCTACCTATACCTTCACATAGGAGTGATGCGGGAACAGCATGCTGAAAACATAGTTCTTGCACAGAATCAAGTTGAATCACTAGAGAGAATCCAGAAAGATCCAGACTCTGCAGAACAAAGGCTACCGAAGAGCCAAGAATTAGAGGCAACATCTAGAGATCATGTCACACAATTAAAAGAAGATCTGTCTCTTCTACAGAGAGAGAATGCAGAGCAAGACACCCAATTACAGACACTTAAAGAGGAGTGTCAGGAAAGGGTTGAATCTCTGCAACAGAGTCAACAGAAACTGGCACAACAATTGAATTATAATAGAGCCTGCGAGGAACAGACAGTTACCCTACAAAACCAGATAGAAACCTTGAAAGAGGAAAATTATAAATTAATTATGAGAGACCTACACTCTCAAACAGAATTTGACGAGAAGCGCCAGAAATCCAATGCCATCAAAAAACAAAGGGATGACCTGGCTGAACAGAGGGGCATCCTAAATCAAGAGAGAGAGGCCAAGAAGTAAGCCAATTAAAAACCGAGTTAGAGGGAAGAAAGCTGACCCTCCACAAGCTCAATTAATTAAAGACAGAATATGGGAAGCTACTAGAGCACACCAGATGGGTAGAGGATGCTCAGACCAAAGATGCTAAAACTCAGGAGGTGAGTCTCCTGCAGCAGAAATTGGCCCAGTATTCCGAGAGCAGACAGGAAGCGCATAGAGAAAATGAGGCTCTATGCGAAAAGAATGATGTTCTCCACCAACAAGTGGCAATGCAAGAGCGAATCATTGAGAACAGTAAGGCCTTGATAGAGGAACAAAAGGCTCAGATTTTTGCTTATCACCAGGAAATAGGGGTTGAAAAAGAAAAGCTAGAGAGGGACAGAGCAACCCCTGATCAAAACATAAGGACCCCTGTACTCAGGGACTCAAACCCCTTCAATACCATGAACTCTGCCACCTTCATGTCCACTGGCTGATATGAACCAGGGGCCATGGGGATGGTAGAATTCAATAGAGTTGGTAAGATGGAACTGACAGATCAGCACCCCCCAGAAATTGATGGAAGAGCATCCCTGTACAGATCCCCAAATGTTAGGGCTAATATCTCTGACCAGGAAGACTCCTATGAGAAGAGAGTCAGGGAACTGGATCCACAAAAATACCGCCTTCCAAAAGATCCATTTGTGAAATTTGGTGAGGAACTCCTGGAAATAATGCCCCAAAAGAGTATCCTGAAGACCTCTACCTAGTTATGGCAGTGGTAGGGGGTACTCCTCCAATCCTGGGAGCAGGGGGGAGTCAGAAGACTCTTCTGAGCATCACAGGAATAGGGAAACTAGGCCCCAACATTCCGCAAGCCTTTCTCAAGCTTGCAGAATCAGTAAAGTGCCGAGAGGATCAAGAAGCCACCTCCAGTAGCAGTTCCTCTGAGTCTGAGGACGAGTGGACTCGGGTGACTAAAACCAAAAGGCAAACAAAATTAAGAGAGCTATGCAAAAAGATCCCCTTAAGCAGATAAAGGCCATTAGGAGTGATCTAACTCCATATCATAAAAATGCAAAGTATTCTGTCCGGGAACACCTAGAATTATATGAACAGATGATGGACACATTTCATCTGAAGGACAGCCCTAATTGCATACAGTATGTGAAATGGACATTCCCTCCTGAATACTCAAGTTTCTTTGCGGGACCGGAGGATCAGAACCACTCAAGATGGTCCACCTACAGGGGGGCCATCTTAAAACATTTCTCTTTACATAGAAACCCCCTGAGGCCCGCAAGGTGGAATACAATCTGCAGTGTGGGGAAGATCAGGACCCACAAGAATTTGTGCCTTTGCGCAGACCACCAGCAGGGTACGCACAGATAGTCTGGAGTTCATCACCACCTTCTTCCATGCACTCCCCAAATATATAATGACCCAGCTGGTGAGGGACTTTCATGAGAAGAGATCCCTGGACTGGGTCATAGAACAGGCGACCTGCATTTATGAGGTACAAAAACCTGTAGATAACAAGAACGCAAACCAAATCCCCAAACCAGGCAACACCCCTGCTGCTGCTAAGGTGGCGGAGGTGAAGGTTGCCCCCATTTTAGATCTGGAGATGGGGGGGCCTAAAACTATCCCTGTAAAAATCCATCCAGCCAAAGAACCAGAAGGCCCTCGGGCCAATCCCAGACAGGTGGTAGTCAGGGAGGTAATTCCACAAATGGGACCCCCAAACCCCCTGATTACATCAGTCCCCGATACAAGGGTAACAAACCCATACTGGGGTATGCTTGGACTCCCCCAGCCCAAGGGGCTGGGGGAGTCCAAGCAGATGGGCTGTTACCCACCTGGGTGGGATCCAACCAGGTGGGTAACATCCCAGGAAACTTCCCTCCTCACTTTCCCCAGGAGGGCAGTAATCCCCCAAACGCCAGGTTGAGTTTCTTTCCCCGGTACCCTCAAAACTTCAATTTACAGAACAACCCTCCTTTCTTTCCCCACTTTCCAGAGCCCAGACAGCCCAAAACGGGAGAGGGGTGGCCAAGGGTGGAGGGTTACCTCAATTTTCCAAACCCAGGGTACTATGGGAGAAGGGATAGCTACCCTTCCTGTGAATCACCTAGGATGGAACAGAGACCC
Source organism: Ambystoma mexicanum (assembly GCF_040938575.1). Lineage (NCBI taxonomy): Eukaryota > Metazoa > Chordata > Amphibia > Caudata > Ambystomatidae > Ambystoma > Ambystoma mexicanum. Next base: position 193,140,248 of record NC_090939.1, read on the forward strand.
CGGTACCAGCCGGAACAGGTGTCTCAACTGGAGAGCCAGGTCCAGAACTTGTCCCAGGATCTGGGGGGCCCGTTGGGGGCTCAACAGAACCCTCAGATGAACATAGTGGCTCAGAACTCCACAAACCAAGGGTCTCCTACTCCAGAACTATGACGGGGAGAGAACCCTGACAACTCATTGGTTCCAAAGGAGGAGGCACGGGGGACAGGGAGGTGTAAAGCCTTGGAGGAAGCATCCTTCCCCACCAGTAAAAAGCCCCTGGACACCCAGGAACTGGAACTAAAATTTCCTGCCCCGAAAGTCTGCAACCCAAGGAACAGAGGGTGGGTAGGAGAAATAAAGAACCCAAAAAGACCCATTTTGTGGAGGAGGCTAGTATCCTCCAATTTGAAGGAGAGAGATCCTTAGAGGACTCTGGGAAAAAGATCTTCTCCTTCAGGGACGGGGGAACTCTTCCCAAAGAAAAATGGGTACCAAGAGATCCTAATGAAGACTGGGTGAATATGGGGACTGAGTTAGAATCGCCCATCATTGAACCCCAGAACGATAATCAAGAAAACCACACTGCCCAAAACTATTCTGGTGAATGCTTTCAAAAAGGGGGAGGGGGTGGACCAGAATCAAAAAAGGATGTTTCCCCAGCTCCCCAAAGCCATTCTGGTGACTGTCTCCAAAAAAGGGGGGGCAGCCCAGAATCAGAAAAGGAGGATCCCGAGTCTCGTCGAATCCCTGAGTGCGAAAGTTTCTTTTCAGATTCCCAAACTACCCAACTCAGTTCTGGGGACTGCTTCCTAGAAGGGGGGACAGCCCTACACCAGCACAAGAGGATTCCAAACTATGCCACTCCATTCAGGGGAGCGCCTCCCAGAAGGCGGGGGAAGCCTAGAACCAGCACAAGAGAAACCCCACAAGAGAAACCCCAAACCTCACCAACCTATTCTGGTGACTACCTCCAAAAAGGGGGGGGGCACCCAGAGCCAGAAAAAGGGGAGCCCAAAACTCCCCAAATATCCAACTGCTATATTTCCCTTGCAGATCCTCAAGCTCCCACACAGAATCATGCCCAAACTACCCCTGTGTCGGAGTCTAGAATCAGGAAATTGACCAGCCAACTTGCCCAAAATGCACATTATCGTTGACCCCTTGCAGAGAAGGAGGGAAGATGTTATGCCCCGGTCAAAGTACAAGGGCAGTGTACAGTGTCGGCACTGGTGGACACTGGATCCCAAGCAACTCATCTGTCAAAGAGGGCCTTTGATCTGCTGAATTCAGGAAGGGGAGAGAGAGATACCAGATCCCTCTCACCCCTCTTCCTGGACAACTTCAGAACTTCGATGGGAATGAAATTCCTGTCGAGGGGACTGCGGATCTGGAAATTAAAATTGGGCGACACAAGGTGAAACACCTGGTCATAGTCGTGATGCCAGAGGGAACACCCTGTCTACTGGGGAATGACATCCTGCAAAGGTCCTACAAGGTCCTCTAGACCCAGACTAACCGGCCAATAAAATTAAAACATAGTGTCAACCCTGTTAGTTTAAATGGTACATGCCACATGGTTGAACAAGAACAGGATCATATTGAGTTCCATTTTCAAAACCACCAAATCCCTGATCTGACAGTAATTTCTGTAGGACAGCAAACTGGTGATGAGAATTCCTCTCTATTTCTGAAAATCAACCTTCCTTCCAGTTTCAAGTGACATTCCACACTGGAAGGAAATACCCTAAGATTCTACACTAATTCACAATCAGAAAATCCCATTTCTTAGTCCAAAATTATGAGAAACCAGCTCAAAGTTTAGATGACATTTAGAAAATTAGAGAACAGTTATTCATGCCTATTTAGTTAAATGAGGGGATGGAATCTGTTCTCTCCCGAGTGTGCGTGAACAACGGTAAGAGCTTCATCAGTGAAGCCATGTTCCGACAGCTCCGAAAAGATCCAGCCATTCCCACATTTAAATTGATTGATAAATGGGAAATGGACCTGGAAACCCTCGATTCCAAACATTTCCTGCCTAGCAGGTCTATGCTCAATATTTCTATAGGTAACAGAAGCATAGTACATAATTGTTGGGTCGTGCGAGATGTCCCTGCTGCATTCTATTTAGGCAGTGACATTCTCAATTGCTTTGGCATTAAGTTGGACCTGATAAACTACAAAACCTGTTCCCGATTAGGGGGTAATCCCATGGACTTTGATGATTCAGAAAAAGCATTTTGGTCAGCCCAATTGCTGCTGTATGCAGTTGAAGTTCAAACTGGAGAGGAAGTCTCCATCCCAGGACGGACACGTCTATTCCCACTTGAATTTCAAAATCAAAAGAGGACGGAAACAGCAGAATCATGATGCATATGTTCACCTCAACGCCCATCTGCAACAACAAGGGTTTGGATTTAAACCCAAAACTATTAGTCAATGTAGAACACAACACCATTCCAATGTTGATGGATAACAGTGACCTTAGGAGTATCACTCTGGGCGCAGGCACCATTATTGTGATGGCGGTTGATGACCAACATTTTTCCATAGATTTAGGTAATGAACTGATTGGACCAATCCCCAATGACTGTTTTGACAGTGATAGCGACAATGACATGACACCAGACATGATCTTCACCAGGCAAGGGGGAATTTCCTGATGTGCTCTTCCTGCCCTTATGGTAAGGAAGAGGTGACCTGTGACTTCAGGAGGGATGAGGTGATCTTCCAGGTCCACAAGGACTGCCTCTCCTGCATGGAACCCTCTTTCCAGTTCAATACTTTAACCAGGGACCTCTCCACCCAGCTGGAGGAGGCCGCTGAAATAGCTTTCCGGGCTTCTTTCCGGGCTTCAGGCAAATTGTTGAAGAGAGAGTCAACCTAGCTGATGCCTGTGAGACTCTGGAGCAAAAGAAAAAGTTGAAACAAGTTTTCTTAGATTTTCAAGATCTCTTTGCAGTGTACTCATATGACTGTGGTCACACCGAAGTCCATACAAAAAACATGGAGTCCCTCACAGAAATAATCAAAAACCTTGAGTTCCGTGGGATAATTCGTCTAGTCCACAGCATCTTTAATAATCCGGTGCTTAGGATTTTTAAAACCCAATGACCAGTGGAGACTCTGTGCTGACCTAAGGGAGCTAATCAAATGGGTCCATATGTCCCGATGGCCCCCCCCTACATTGACCAAGGGCTGGCCAGATCTGGGGTCAAAGGTATACACTGCCATTGACCTGACCAATGGGTACTGGACCGTAACTGTCAGTAGGGAGGACCTATACAAGCTGGCCTTTACCTTCGGGGGTAGCAATACACTTGGACCCAAACTCCCTTCGAATACATCAACTCCGGCAACAAATTTAACATATTCTTACACAAGATCATGCCCGACCTGGGTGAAAGGGGTAACCTGGCCTATGTAGATGATGTCTTGATCAAAAGCTCAACTGTGGAGGAACACATAGCCAGAAATCTGTTATGTTCTGACATAGTTGAGGGTTGCCAGAGCAAAATTATCCTTCCAAAAGGCACAGTGGTGCAGGACCCGTGTCTTTCTTGGGGCATGAGATAACTCCTACAGATCTCTGTCCCCAGGAAAAGAAAGTGGAAGCACTCCTGAAACTAAAAGACCCCATAACTTTGCATGAGCTAAGGAGCCTCCTTGGACTGACTAATTACAGTAGGAAGTTCATTGAGGATTACGCAGAGATCACAAGATCCCTGGTCCGTCTGTTGAAAGGGGGGTCAAGTGGGAGTGGGGTCCAGAACAAGCCGAGGCAGTAAAGCAACTCAAAAGAACTCTCCAACAAGCACCTTGTCTATCTTACCCTGTCAAAAACAAGGAGTTCTTCTCTTGGAGACAGGGTTCTCAAATACATGCTTGACTGCAGTATTATACCAAAAGCATAACAATGTCAATAAAGTCATCTACTATGCAAGTAAGACTTTATCCTCTGTGGAGGAAAAATTCAACATTTGTGGGAAGGCACTCCTGGCAACGGTGTGGGCATTGAAGAATTACCGCCCGTTCATCCAGGGGGAACACATCATAGTGGAGACTCCACACCAGCCTTTGCAATAACTCCAAAGTGATGGAATCCGGCCCGGAAATGTGAGTAATTCCAGAATTACTTCCTGGATTCTGTCAATGCAAGGCTTTCCTGTGGAGGTCAGATATGGCCAAAACAAGAAGAGTCCCCTCGCGCAAGGTCTGGCTGACTTGCATGATTGTGCCAGAGAAAACTGTCTCGAGGACGAAAGACTCAAAACCTAGGACACCATGGAGGCGTACCTGAATTCCCCGCACAAAGTCTATGAAGAAAGCAAGTTCAAGGGAATGCCCACTGTTTACGTGGATGGGTGCTCCTACCATGTCGACAACAACGGGGAAATGGAACTGGTGGCCAGCGTTGGAATGCCTGGGTGAATGATGCCCCGGAACCCTCCGCTGGGTACAAAATCAGTTCCCGTAGTAGTCAGGTGGCAGAGCTGATGGCAGTTAATCAAGCCATCCTCAGTGCTGTCCAACACCAACTCCACAAACTGGTCATAATCACTGATTCAGATTATGTCCGGAACGGGTTCGTGGAGAACCTGGTTAATTGGAAAACCAGAGGCATGCTATGTGCTAACAACAAACCACTCAAACATGGCAAGCTAATATAAAATATTGATGATTTGGTCACATCTAGTGGGATGACCATCTACTGGAAAAAGATCAAGGGTCATTCCAGAATAGAGGGACCAGACAAAACTGGAAATGACCTAGCTGATCAACTGGCCAAAACTGGAGCCATCCAAGGGGATCTCCTTGAGACCGAGTCCCTGTTTGGGGAAATCTAGGTCACTGCTATCACTAGGTCCCAAACAAATGCTCACAGTGAACTCTCAACTGCCCAGTGGAAAACGAGACCCCAGATGCTGATTTAATCATGGCTCAAAAAGGGGATCCAATCATTGTTAAGTTTTATCAACACATTGAGTACCCTGGAAACCTTCCCCTGACGGATACCGATTGCATTGGGAAAGAGGACCTCAGAGTGTTGATGAAATGTCCAAAAATGTTCCGAATCCAAGACAGTTTGTTGGTGAGGAGATCCATATCTGGCTGTGACCAGTGGATGGTCCCTACTTCATTCCGAAGCCTGATGCTAAGTCACGCCCCTGATGCGGCCACATTCATTCACCTGGGGTTTGATACTACATTAGAAATCTTGCGAGAGGTTGCATACTGGCCACACATGGGGTAGGACCTTGACCAATACTTGGAGGGGTGTCTTGTGTGTGCACATTTTCAGCCAACATCACTCACACACTGAGCTACCCTCCAAAAGAGGGGGATGACACTGTCTTGGTCAGATTTACAGGTAGATTTCATCGGGCCCGTGATTCGCTCCTCTAGGGGGAGGGAAGATGATATCACAACCTTCTTGGCATGTGTGCTAATGAATGCTAGATCTGCTAGAGCACATAGATATCATATTTACACCATACTGAAAGATACCACGCCGGACTGTATGTGCATTACACAGACTTAGTTCCGGAGAGCTCAGATTCTGATATTTGCCAACTAATGCCCACCGCTTATGCTGCATTGCGCGTTGATATGCTCCGTCCCAGTAGGGACGGAGAGCTAGTAATCATTTTTCGTAACTCTTACCAGTGTTTTTCTATCCCAGTGGCTCACTCCCTGCCCTGTGAACTACTGCTGACGAGAGCACATGTTAATGTAAACACGTCCATCCACTTCTTATTGGTATATAGACCGACTTCCGCCAACCATGTGGCTTGTGCAATTACTGTTGTTCAACTGTTGGCCAATTTGAGTCTGGCACACTCTACTTTGTTGGTGTTGGGCGATTTCAATTTGCATCCTAATGATCCCTTGGACCACTATGCTAACAATTTAGTGATATGTCTTTAGGATCTTTCTTTGAGTTTGTGTAACCATCTCCCTACCCATGAGAGTGGCAATACGCTTGACCTCATTTTTGCAGAGGCAGGAATGGTCTCTAGTTGTACCCCGGTTGCAGTGGTCTGGTCAGATCATTGCCTGATTCCTTTCCTGGTTCAGATTCCTCTCTGGCCTGTGAAGGTTTCTCACAGTGTTCAACTTCGTAGAAGGTGGCACAAAGTTGATCTGAGTGACATGACAGAACTACTCTCCTAGGGATGCAGGTTTTTTTTGGGAGAAGGGTGATGATCCTTTTTCCTCCCTCCTGAGCTCCCTTGACACGGTAGCTGACAAAGTAGCGCCTAGTCTTCTTCACTTTGGTAGATCAAAGCCTTCTGAGGCGTGGTATACTTCTGAAATGAGAATCCAGAAACAGCTGTGTAGACGCTTCGAGAGAAATTGGCATCTGAAATACGACACAGACTCCCATAGCCTTTATAAGTTAGCCGTGCTCGCTTATCACCAGATGAATCAGAAAAAGCTAAATATTATGCTACACGAATCACTGAAGCAACTTGTGCATCTCGAGAACTATTCGCAGTAGCTAAAGAGCTATTATTATGCTAGGCAGGTAACCCAGGTGATCCCTTGGGCGCCCAATCAAGATGTGACAAAGTCAGCACTTTTTTCTTTGAAAATATTCTGGATATTCGCAAGGGCATTAACGCTCGACAAATGATGGGATGGGAGCTATCTCGCAAATTGCCATAGTAGTGGCTCAGCCTCCTCTACTTTGTTCAACAATTTTAAACTCAATCCAATTAGTTTGTTTGTTTGTTTGTTTGTTTGTTTGTTGAAAGTGACAAAACTATCAGGAAAGCTCTGCTCAGCCTCAAATCGGCCTCACCCCTTGATGCGGTTCCACTTCACATTTTAAAAGCTCTTCCTCAAAGGGTCAGGTGTCTGTTAACTGACGCACTGCAGTATTTCTTTTCAATGGGCATTGTGCCGTCTGCCCTTAAACATGCAGTAGTCCTGCCACTTTAAAAAAAAAACATCTTGGACTCTTGAGTGCCTGCTAATTATAGGCCTTTTTCTATGCTCCCAGCAATGATGAAGCTGTTGGAGGCGATGATTGTCCTCAGATTTCTAAATTTCTGGAAGATAATGACTGCCTTCACCCCCTTTCAATCAGGTTATCATCCCATGGGAACGGAGGCCGTAATGATCTCATTGCTAGATGGTCGAGCGCTGCTCCAGGACCACAGAGAGACCAGAATACTTATTCTCCTGGATCTCTCTGTGGCCTTTGATACGGTTGATCATGAAATCCTATTGACTAGGCTGGAGCAGGCCGGTGTCCCTGGCTCGCTATTGGCATGGTTTAGGTCCTTCTTGGAAGGCCATTCTCAAACAGTGTCCTTTCAAGCAGGTCTCTCTTCTCCTGTGGAGTTGCCTTGTGGAGTCCCACAGGGGTCGGCCTTATCCCCTCTTCTGTTTTATTTGTATGTGCGTATTCTGGCTGACCTCATTACAGAATTTCTTACGCAGATGACACGCAGCTAATATTCCGGGTGGGCTCTTCTCAAGCTGCATCCCCCATGAGGCTGCGTGACTGCTTGGAGAAAGAGGGCAGGTGAATGGAAGCCAACTGGTTACAGTTAAACAGAAACGGAGGAACTGGGGGTTGGGCCCCCTGGAAGTGACAACCTCGGGAATCCACAATATTGGCCTGAATCACTCAGTCCTTGCCCAGCCCCCTGTGCCTCAGTAAAGAGTTTGGGAGTAAAACTCCTTCCAAATCGATCAAGGGAATCCCAGATTTCTGCCATTTGCAGTGCGGGCTTTGGAAGATTAAAAGCTTTGAGGAAAATTCTTCCCTTGCTTCCCTCAGAAAACCACATTACACTGGTGACGTCTATTACAATGGGCTCCTTAGATTATTGTAACAGCATTTAGCTGGGTCAACCAAAGTACCAGATCCGGTGACTGCAAGTCCTTCAGAATTCTGCAGAGCATCTTGTACTCAAGCCTCCTCGTTTGACTTCTTCTGTCACTTTTCTCCAGTGGTTGCATTGGTTGCCGGTGGCAGCACGGATCGACTTTATGATTCTGTGCACTGTCCCTCGAGCTGTGCACAATGTCGGTCCACACTACCTTAAGAAGAAATTGGAAAGGTATTATCCAGTAAGAAGTCCCTGGTCCAAATCTCTTGTACTTCTTAAGATTCCAAAATACAAACGTAAGCGTTTGGGTCGATGTTCCTTTTCAGTACTGGCCCCTAGTTTGTGTAACGCTCTGCAGTTACATTTGAGATCACTTGTTGAGCGTTCTTCACTCAGGAAAGCCCTGAAGACTCATCTATTCAGCTCCTTTTTTTCTGCTTAGGTTATCCTCTGGCTTTGCTTGCTGCTAGCTGCTTTTCCTCTCCCAGTGCCTAGATTCTCTTTCAGGCCATAGTTTGCGCTTTATACATTTTATAATCATTGTAAATGTGGGTCCCATCATCCCCACACTGGGCATTGGCATCTCTGGGCAACAAAGGCACTCTGGAGCAAAGCAGGACACTCAGACTGGTTTCAAAAAGACATCTGTTTTATTTTCTTCCAGGCAGGATACATCATACAGCTTCCATGACATCTCTGGGACTCTGCTACAATTCTGAGCATTTCCTGTCTTATATACACTCTAGGGAGGTGATTTGATGGCCTGATCGAAAGTACATCCCCTTTCCTGCCTGTGATTAGTGGCCTATAATGGCATGATCAATGTACAACCCCTCTTCCTGCTTGTGAATCGTTGGCCTATCTGCCACTCAGAACTAGTCTAAACAGGTTTTACTCACTCATCCTCCCCACCAGTGTCCTCTGTGTGAACTTTTATAAAAAAAATATCTCCACTGATGTCATTAAGACTCACAGAAATCCACCATTTTAGGAATCGCCTGACCATGCCTGACCTATCACAAAATGGTGGATTACCTAATTTGTTGTCATATTTTGATAACTGCTCCGATTCGAATCTAGATTTTTAGTAAAATATACTTAGCATATACTACTTAACAAACCGTCTATCACACAGGACATTCTGACCTCATAAAAATAGATCATCCTTTAAAGTGCTTCTGCAACATTTAGAGTCATTAATCAACCTAATGAGTTATGAACATTCGGTTTGAGATGGAGGGGGTCTATCCCCAATACAATCGGGGGGGGCTATAACCAACTTCTATACACTATAATAATAATAACTCTGTATGCTGTCAGTGGTACTGCACCTCTCCAGAAATAATTGCTTGTATTTTAACAGTATCCAGAAAGGAAAACCTACATATAGCCCATTGGGTCCCTGATCCTCGAGGAGCGTGTGCCACCATAGGTGGTAAGTTTGGCAGCATAGTAGGCAGGCGTTTGGGTGGTGGTTGCTTTGTATGTGATACCAGTGATTTTGAAGAGAATACTGGTGGTGATGGGTATCTAGTGTAGGTCACTTAAAATGAGGTAGATATGGTAACATTTCTTGAAACCTTTTATGAGCGGGTATTAGAGCGCATGGGATGTGTTTACAAGCCCCAGTAGTCTGCTTCACTGAAGTGGTATCCAAGATCTGCATTGGTGGGGTGGATTTGAAAACATGAGTGCTGCTTTTGCTACAGCATCCTAATTTTTCCGCTGTCTTTGTGGTAATACACATTAAAAAACTCATAAGCAGGTAGAAATAGTTACAAGTCAGGCAACCTCTTGCAGGACCAAGTCAGGTGCATTTTAGGCTCACAGTGGAGACACCTTAAACCTATATCTGGAGCTATCCTGTTCATCCAGAGGCAGGCTCTAAAATTAAATAATGAATTATGTGATTTTAACATAAGCTGTTAGGTTTTCTTACAGAAGTTTAATCTTAATGAGTCAGCTTCAACAAATGGAATTGTTGTATACGGTTATTTATATAGTGGGCGATCTGCCAGAGTCATTCGTTTCTGGCCTGAAATTGAGGCACTATTAGGTTCAAGGTACATTGCACTATAATGCAGCTTTATTGCTCCACACATCCTCTTCTTCCACCCAGTCCTTAGGAACTCTGACAGACTATGACGTTGATAAAAAGGAACATTGTGAAGGGGAAGGTTTGTAGATGATTCTTTGTATTCCCTCCTTGGGCCCTCTTCTTTTGCCTTCCTGGGATGCAAAAAACCTTGGTGTCATCTTCGACTCCACCCTCTCCTTCTCTCTGCACATCACAGACCTTGCCAGGAAGACCCACTACCAGCTGCACCTCCTCAGAGGTATTCTTCTTTTTCTCACTTTCCCCAAGAAGCTCACTATCTCTCAAGCCCTGGTTTTCTCTAGGCTGGACTACGGCAACAGCCTCAATCTTCCTTCCTCTTCTCTCCGCACTCTGCAACTAACCCAGAACAGGACTGCGAGACGTATGCTTGGCCTTAAGCCCAGGGACAGTATCTCTCCAGTCCTGAAATCTCTCCACTGGGTCCCGGTGGCTGCAAGGATCAAGTTCAAGACCCTCTGCATCATCCAAAAGGCTTTCTGGGGCCAGGCCCGCACTACATCCAACTGTCTGTTCCAAAATACCTTCCTTCTTGCGCCCTTTGCTCATCTACCTCTAACTCTCTGAGAGTCAGAAGATTCTCCAGGCAGAGAGTGGAGGGTAGATCTCTCTTCTCTGCAGGCGCCTCCCTCTGGAATGGCCTCCCTGCCCCTCTGAGACTTGAGGCAGACCACCTGAATTTCCCAAAGCAGCTCCAGACTTTCCTTTTCTCCTCTGCTTTCTCTCTTTCCCACCCCTGCTGACCAACTGTCTGCACCGCCAACTGGTTGTTTGGCTACCCTCAGACTCTCACTGGGTACCAGGCTCCTCGAGGATCAGTCTCCCCTGCAGTGCCTCAGGGCCTAACGCTCACTTAGGGGTTGTAACGGTAACGTCTACAGTCACCTGCCTCCTTGCACTTACACAGAACCGCGCTGCCCTGGCTGCACTTACTCAGAGCATTGCTGCCCTGATTGCACTTCCTTCTTCCCTCTCCCTGACACTTCCCCATCTTCATTCCACCTGCACTTAGCGTTGTCGCACTTGCACGATCTGAATGACATGAAGCATAGTAAGATCGTTTGTCTTGGCCTCCCTCTGCCTTCCCTCCCTTGTCTTGTCATGCCTAGAAGCACTTATGTAGAGGGGCATTATAAATGACTTATCATATATCAACTGGTGAAAAGAGTATTATGTTCCTTATAAAACTCTAATAAAACATATAAGCAAAAGGAAAATGCAAACAACTTGTCTGTGCTGCAGAAAAAAGAAAATTAAACACATATATCATTAATACTGTAGTTCACTTTATTTTTCCAGGACTGCCTGCTTAGCCTCAATTCTAGTGCATCACATGCAGTTGTGTTAAGGGACTATACACCCTAGCTACTTGCCTTGCACACCACATGGGACCAGTGAAGAATGTTATACGTTTCATACATGAGGCTACAAGGAATCCGTTTCCAGTGTCACTGCAGTGCGTTGTGCCTGACTTTACAACTCTGGGCTTGCGTTCTCAAGCACATCATTTTTTAAAAATATATATTTTATTGTGCATTAACCAACAAAAAAGCTGTACTTTTTACGCATTTAATACTCAGTATTTCTATTACGAAAAGAAAAAGAAAGGAGAAAAAAAACATTAGTCATTAAAAAACAGATTTACATAATATAATCAGTAAGAAAAAATGTAAAATAACTAAACCAAGCAAGAAAAAAGAGAAAGACCTAGCTAAGGATTAACCAACGCATCGAGCACCTTTCAGGTCACTTTGAGGTCCAGCTTCTTTTTTCCCATTAATTTTAATTCTTGAAGAAAGCTTACCACCTCAATCGTCAAAAGCTCTCAAGCTCATCCTTAAACGGATCAAACTGGTTAATACGTTTTAGGTGGGCATTGTCACAAACTCAAAGGGATCTCCGTTCCCCACCAAAAAGCATGGTTTCACGATATTCTGCAACAGTTCACAATAGAAGGTTGCCTGGTATGGCTTCAACGTACAGAAAGGAGCATCACGGCAGACTCATTCACGCATTCTATCTTCATAGGTGCACGCCCTCCTTCCATCTCGTTGAGAAGGCAGAGACTAACTGTTCAAAATGGAGGACTTACGTTGAGTTGCTTGTTATTAGCAACTGTGCCTCTTTCTCCTCCTGACAGTATCTCCTATGTGTCATCACCTGGAAATACTGTTTACTCACATAAGGATGGCATCTATCTAGAGTCAATATGATGACAGATTATTTATAACGCGCTTAATACCCACAGGTTTCTAAGCACGGACCCAGGATCGAACCCGTGTTGCTCCTTGTCATTTTGTTTCCAAGGCGAGCACGTTGCCCCATGTATCAGTGAGCTCATTTCTTCTTTCATTCTCTCTGTTTTTTCTAAATCTGTCACTCTATAAAAGTGGCAAGGCATGCATGGACAGCATTTCCTTGGGCACCAAATGTTTGTGGATTTGAGGACCGGAACTGAATGATATTCCTCTGATTTATTTCCAAAAAATGTCACTTCATGGACTCATTTTGCCAATATTGTGGGATATCCCCAATGCATGGCTGATACATGTAAGGGAGATAAACATGTCTGTTGTTCTGCCATGAGGCGTCTCCTTGTCAATCAACAGGGGTCGAAGAATACATGCATTCTCAGACCACAAAGCCCTTGGGTGCCCTGCTCGCAGACACTGAAGAGCGCCCGGGCATGTAATAGGCAGGTCATTGGTGTATTCAAGGTTAGAACACTCACCTCAGAAGAAGTGAGCAGCGACGTGTGCTAGGTCCAAGCCTTATCACTGAGTCATTACTTTTATTTTTTAAGACAATTAACAAAGGCAGAAATAAAAAATAAACGAATACAATTATATTACTTTATGCAGGCTGACCAGGCTATCTGATCATACTAAAACAACTAATTAAAGGGGAGCATGATGAGTAGCCTTTCATGTTAAAAAAAGGCTTAATTTGAAGTTATTCAAAATATTGTTCCCTTATTTCCGCTTAACATGCAGGACTAGTCTAAATTTCCTTTTATCTATTTTTTCACACAGATTTTACTGCACTCATTTTATGGTTCACTCATCTCCGTCATTCTGCTTGTTTATAAATTCTCTCCCTCAATGTGTGGCTAGCTGCTGCTCATCTGAGCACTCCCACACACTGTGCTGCATGTTTTTCCGTCAGGGGCAAGTGCTGATCAACAGCCTCAAAGGCTTCAGTAAAAGCAAGCAAGGCCTCTTAGCATTTGCTGGTGGCACGGGGTGTTTGGGAACCCCAAAATGAATGAGTCTCAGGTACATAAACATGAATCATTGCCAGATCCTTGATGGACCAGAGGTTAGAATAATTCCCTGGGAGCCCCCATTGTGGATGTGATTCTCCAATATATTTTTCTATATGCAAATACTACTGTAGGTATTTAAAGTATTTTTAATATAGCCTTCTAGAGCAAGGGAGGGATCATTATTTTGGGATAATAACCCGCTTTCATGTTATGGCCTGAGGCAAAGCCAGGTAGGCAAGGATCATTATCCCAAGCGATAATGACCTCTCTTGAGGTCTATAAGGCTATTAGGACTTTGCTGGAATAGCAAAATTGGGTCCAGAGTTATGTTGGTAAAATAAAGAAACATTATTTTAATAGTGAGTACAAGAAATTCACAAAAAGTTATGTTATTTTATTGGGCATTTGTATAGCGCCTTTTTATCACTGTATGATCACAAAGCGCTGCGGATTGACACCCTTGGGGTCCATAGTCCAGGTCAGTGGAGAGAGTAGGGTGGTAGATAGTGCTTGGGCACACTAAGTATGTGTGCAGCCAGTGTGGATTACGTGGTGTGTAGCTACATTCTAATGCTAGGTGTTGTGATGTGGTTGCGTCAGATCAGTACAATGTGTGCAGCAAGGCTGAATTGACCTCAGGATCTGCATTCTGGTGGTGGTGGAGCTTGTGTGTGAGGTTATGTGTGCAGCTAGGCAGATTGTTCATGGGGTATAGCTGCGTTCTAAAGACTGTTGAGATGTTCATGGATGTGTATAGGTATGTGTGCAACTAGGCTGAATTGATTGAGGGATATAGCCGCATTCTGTTGTTTGTTTGTGCAGAGAAGAGAGTGAGCATATTGGTATTTGTGAGTGTCTGTACAAATTGCAAGGAGATCCCTGTTCCCCATTACCTTCCAGTTTATGCTGGGGTGACCGTATCTATTTTAGAGGTTCAGAGCCTTCGTTCTCTGAGGCATTCTCGGTCGAGTGTGGAGTTTGTTCTGATTACCAGGCTTGAGTGTGTTGTTCCCTGTTTGCCAGTGCCATCAGTGTTTAGTTGTCCGATTTAAAACTTTACTGGACTAAGTTGATTGCAGTTCTATGGTCATCTCTGTCTCTCATTGGGTCTGCAATTGTTTATTGGATGACATCTTCTCATTGTGCTGTTACATCCAGTTATGTTCTATCGGACCCACGAGTACAGTCTAGATTAGATGACTGGTGCTGAGTAATTGTACATTGTAAATTGTAATTTGTTATTTATAACATGCTTACTACCAAGAGGTTTCTAAGCACAGACCCGGGGATCAAACCTGTGTTGCTCAGCATTGTCTTGCTTCCCGAGTGAGCCCAAAGGTCCATCATCTGCATCCATGGTCATCCCTGTGTCTTGATGAGTCTTCTATTACTTAATAGATGACGTATCTCCATTTCTGTTTTATCGGACTTACGTGTACATACCAAACATGATAACTGGTACTCAGTGAACCCGAAGGTCAAGCAAAAGACCAGGCTATGTTAACTGTAGTGTGTCTAACTGACATTGTCACATGCAGTGGAGCATGGATTGTTACTGGTCTGTTGAGTAGCTTGAGTATAGATGGCAGGCAATAGCACATCAATGTCACTTGTGGGAGTATACCTTGGCAGATTCCTTGCCTGATTTAGGAGCGTATTCCCTTGCAGGTCGAATGACGTCAGTCCAATTCTAATGCTGTAGTATAGCTGCTAGTGGGCCCATTTTCCGGGGACCCAGGTGTTTGTTTACACCAGGTGGAAGGGCAGTCCCAACGTAAATTATGGTTTGAATTGTGGAAATGTGCAGTATCATTGTCTCCTGCTACAGCTGAGTGTGCTAGTAAGGTCATATGTTAGGAGAGGGAAGTGCATATCCACAAGAGACTGAAGAGAACGCGCAAACAAAGCATCAGGGCATAGGTGATACTGGGTTCCGGGTAAAGGAGTTCAGGGCATCAATTCCCAGAGAGATCAGTGTAAGCATCACCTGATCCTAAACCACATTGCATACCTGGAAGTTGACAAGAGCAGGCCCAGTCGTATTGTTTGAACTTAAGTTCTACTAGGCTCTGAGTTTATAGTTCTGTGTAATAATTCCCAGATAAGTAAGATAAGCAGAGATAGACACCTGGACTGATAACGTAGTGCATACCCACAGGAAGATAGTGATCAAGATCAGTCATGGCGTGACAACATAAGTGCTACTAGGACTCGGCTTTGGAGTCTTAGGTATTAGATTCCAGATAGTGCCATACAATTATTTTATGGAAAGAGCTAGGTGTCTAGTGTTTTCTAGAAAGCCATGTAGACTTGGTTGTGTCAAATGTGGGGAGGCAATGAGTTCCAGAGTTGAGTAGGTGAACCCTGCAATCCTGGCTAAATTGGAGGTGGGGGGAGTGCTGTGCTTGACCTTAAGGTGCAGGTTTGGAGGTGAGGCAGAATCTTATCTTGTAGCTATTTGGGGCAGGCTTTAAGCACTGCTCGGTGAGTAATGCACAGGATTTTTAAAGTGGCCCTTCGTCCAATTTGGAGCAAGTGTAGGGTACGGAGATCAGGAGAGATGTGATCCCTTCATCCCAGTGCAAGTAGCAGTCTGGCAGCCAGGTTTTGGACTTTTTGGAGTTTGTTTAGTTGGTAGACCGGTGCACACAGGTAGAGGAAGTTTGCATAGTCAAGTCTGGACAAGAAGGTGGACATAATTACAGTCAGTCGATTGGGGTAGGTGAGGTAAGGGAAGATGCGCTTCAGAAGCCTAAGGTGGAAGTGACAGGATTTGCATACATTAATTATGTGATGAGAAGGGGTTAGGTCAGAGTCCATTGTGCAGCACAGGTTTATGACAGTGGTGGGGGTTGCCGAGGGAGGGTGGCCAGGGAGAAGGTTGAGGAAACACACCATGATCTCAATTTTCCGTGGGTTCGGAAGGAGATGGTTATATATCATCCAGAGGACCATATTTGTGAGGCATGCTGCTAGGTCAGGGAGGGAATTGGAGGACAATTTAGGAATTCTGAGGATGATTTGAGTGTCATCAGCGTAGTTATAGCAGGTGAGGTTGTGAGATTGGATGATCCCTAGCAGAGGGATCAGCTAAAGGCTGAAGAGAAGGTGTGAAAGGCAGCCATCTTGGGGCACCGCAGTGATCACTGGGCGTGCAGTGAAGATGAAAGGGGGAGAGACTTAATTTGCTGTCTATTAGTGAGGAATGGGACAATCCAGTTGAGTGCCAAATCACAGACTCCGAGAGAGTGTAATCTGTCAAGCTGACAGTAAATTAAATGTTTTCCTTTGAAATATTTCAATGACAAGGCTGTATGTGTTGGGTAAGCATTTTCTTTGTAAACTGAGTTGAGCTGAAAAATGTCTATCATGAGCGCACATTAGGTGTAATGTTAAAGTAAATAGTTTTCCTGTATGAATTTAAAAGCATTGTTTATTTTTCACATTGATGTGCTAAATTGAAGTGCTTTGTTCAAATGAATGTTGCTGGCAAATGGCATTGCTGTTCGTGAATGCAGAGGATTGTTTTGCTTTTGAAGTAAGAATGCTTGGAATGAAATTAATACCAGTAGTTATTGACTGCATTCGGAACATTCTGATTGGATGAGATGGGGTCAATAACAAACACCATGTGCTATTTGTATAAATGTCTTGAAAATGCACTGTTTTCACAATGTTCTGCCTGCAGAAAGTAATGTCATCCTCAATAAACACACAATACACCATAGTAGACAATAGAAAGTTAAAACGTGCGTGTACATTTAAGGACGGTCTGCTTGTCCTTGATAACATTTGCTGACTAGTTGAAGTTCATATAATATTCTAAATGAGGCACCCTTGGTCAACTAATGCTGTTTTATCTGACGTTTATTTTGGAGAAGCGTTTAGTACAAAACAGTATTTCATTGTGGTCAATTATATCCATATACTCACATGCAGCCAGTCGGGGCGACTAGCTGCTGCTAATATAGCCGCAAGAGAAGTCCCGGGTTATATTTGTCTGCCCAATGCGTTATGGTACTTGAAGTCATCGGTCACATCAAATTAAGGGCATCAGCCCCAACAATGCTTTTAATACTATTAATGAATCTGAAACAAAACTCCCATTATTACATACTGGCATTGCAAAAAACACAAAGGAAAGAAAATAACCTCAGAGACATGTACACATTCAGGCACTTAACAAGATGTGCGTGCTTACAACGGGTCCCTACACAGTAAGTCCATCAATCTCTTGGGTGTATTTCTCTTTTTACTCCCACTACCTGATTGCTAGTGTCCTGGCTGCTCTGGGCGTTATTTCTTTACAGTTTCCCTCTATTGCCTTTACCCATACAGACAGAGTTATTATCAGTATTCATCCTGTTACCATTGTAGCAATGACTTCCATCATCTGGGCATTAAAGCTTTCACGCCCTTTTCATTCATCAGGTACGAAGATTCCATGAACACAATGTTAGCACATTTTTATTATTGAAACGTGGCCTATTCTCCATTTAAATTGTCAATAGAGAAATACTTCCAATGTTCAGCTTATTTTAAGTTCATTTCAAAAACTGTTAATCAGGGACCTTCTCCTCAGTTTAAAAAGTTTGACTTGTTCGCCATATAAATTCCCATGAAAGTTCAAATGGTCTCGCCCGGGCCTGTATAGCACCTGTGATGCTATCAGGGTAAGAGTCCCAGATTTCTGACATCTACTGTCACCATGTTGGTCGTTTGGGCTTCAGCCAACTTTTAACTACTATTAGGCTACAGTTTGATATCATACAACTCTAGGCAGCATTACAACATGGTCGCATGGGACGGTGCCAGTATTGTATCACAAATCCAGATAATTGTATTAAAGGACCCAAAAACAACCCTTCTGTTGCCAGGCACCCACCCTCTGGAATTAAATCCGAGTATCAGCTTGGCATGTCCCACAATTATCCAATTTTACAAATCTCTCAAAACGTGGCATCTTTCAACAGCACCTGGCCATGGACTAATGCGAATGGAAGCACGGACTGCAGCTCGCAGTACTGCAATACTAGGTCAGCACATTAAACAATACATTTAAAAATAAAATAAATAAAAGAATGTCTCCCAAAATTAGAGATGACCTAGCAGCTGGCTCACCTATGCTCAACATCTGCATTTCTGCACTGATATCAAGGGCGTGGATGACTTGTTTTACTCATTTTAAAGGTTTTGCTGCCACAAGATATAGCACTGTCTTTGCGGGCTGCCAATGGAGTTTTGTAGCTGTAAGCATAGGGTGTGCTTTTTCCAATGATTGGCTGATCGCCCCTACTTCTTTTATTATCTCTTGATTTGTGAGCTAGAGTTCTGCTATTTTGGAAATATCAATTTCCAAATTCACAGAGAGTAATGTGTAGGCCTGGGATATTTGTAGGATTCTGAGCTGCACAATTTATAAAGCAAGATTTCAAGATGTTACACGTTCTAACACTTTTTTCCTGAGATGGTTTAAAATGTGCTAAATGAGTTTAGGAGAGTTGAATTTGTAGTTGTTGAAAGGGTACAAGATTTTTTGTATCCAAGACCCCATTATTCGGGGGTGCCAATATTTTGACTTGCTAGAAACGTGACCAGACAGTATTCGATTTCAACTTCATTTCTGCAGTTTTTTGTGTGGCTAGTTTTCCATATTCTTGTGAGCATTTTTAGGATATGGATTGGAAATGAGGCAATGACATGGAACAAGTATGAAACCCTGGTGGCACCGACTAGGCCCTTCTTCGCTCCGAGGACGATTAATCAAGTACTATCAGTGGGTAATGACACTGAATGCAGCGCGTAAAAGTGTCCAATTACATGAGGCGCTATATAAAGCACTAAATTATTTATTTATTTTCTTTTTTATATGTGGAAAGCGCCCAAGTCCAAAGGCATAAGAGCACTGTTGCAAACAATTGCACTCAGATTCGGAAGGAGTTTGAAGTTGGAGGTCATGTGAAAGATGGGTCATGTTTATTCAAAGAGCCCGGTTTTTAGAGCCTTTTGGAAGGGCCAGTAAGAGGTTTCTGCTCTTAGTTCAGGCGGTAGGGATTTCCTGTGTTTGGCTGTGACTGATGGGAAGCTGGTCCCTCCTCCTCTTGTCCTTTTGATGTTTGGAACAGATAGGTGGTTTGCATGGATTTTTCTTACTGGCTTTAGATATTGGGGAGCAGTACTATAGAGGCATTTGTGTGTGATGGATAGAGTTTTGAATATGATGCTCTCCCGAATCGGTAGCCAATGACGTTTTTTTCCTGGTGGCTGAGATGTGATCTCTTTTGGAAATGTTCAGAGCTGCCCACAGAGCATTATTTTGGATGATCCGTGGTTTATCCACATTGCGAGGAGGAAATTGCCGTAGTCTAATCTTGCTCCGATTATTGCTTAGGAGATGGTGAGACAATTTGCTGGAGAGAGGAAGTGTCTGGCAGTGTTTATGAGTTTTGTTGTGCAAGCAGCCGAAGAGGCAATAGCGTTCATTTGTTTGGTGAAGGAAAGCGTGGCATCCAGGTGTATCCCTAGTCTTTTTACTGAGGAGGATATTGGTATCTGGAGACCATATATTTTGAAGGAGGTGAATTCACCATTAGGTTTCCTGAGCAGAGCGGGCAAGCCCATAAGCAGAATCTCTGTCTTGCCATCATTCAGGCATAAGTGGTTGGCTTCCATCCAGGTTTGGATGGTTGCGTAGATTTTGTTAATGGTAAGTGTGTCGTCCATGTAGGATCCGGATAGGGGGAGGAGGATTTGGGTGACGTGTGGGTAGTTAGTGTACGAGATCCCCATAGAGTCTAGGAGGTCGAACAGGGGTTTGGTGAAGATATTGTATAATGAGGGGGAGACACAGGACCCTTGCGGGACCCCACAGGGTAGAGGGATAGAGGGTGCACTATCCATGTCTGAAAAGACTCTCATAGATCTGTTGGTCAGGAAGGAATCTAACCACGAAGT
This sequence comes from Ambystoma mexicanum, assembly GCF_040938575.1. NCBI lineage: Eukaryota > Metazoa > Chordata > Amphibia > Caudata > Ambystomatidae > Ambystoma > Ambystoma mexicanum. Next base: position 193,160,409 of record NC_090939.1, read on the forward strand.
GGCTTCCGGGAAGAGATTGGCAGCCGTGATGAGAAGGTGGCATAATTATAATTATATGATGCAAGTACAATGCCACCGTACTGAAAGGCCCAGTAAATTGAGCTAGTTGCCCTATGTGTGAATATCTGGTAAGGAGGGGAGCTCCTTACGGTAGGAAGACAGTAGATGTAATAGTTTTGATGTTATCATATCCTGGCAAAATCTATGAAATGAAGATAACTTGAGCATGCAATTTTAACAACAAATCGCAAATGTATATGACATGTGGTCTAAATATCTACATCAGCGAGAAAGAAAACATTTACAGTAGACACATGTCAAAACTGTTAGCTTTGTTATTAATTGTTGCTACAGTAATTGTTTTCTATCTTTTCACATACATTATTTTCACAGTAAATAAAACACACACACACATTATTCATCCAGCAAAGGAAGTAATCCCCTTAAATGCAATCACCTCATCCTTCAACCCTTCAATTTTTCCAAATCCTGAACCCTTTGTTAAAACATAAAGGACAGCAACAAATAATTTGTACAAACATTGCTTTTTTCCTCAAAAACTATGTTTGCGTACCATAGTTTGGCAAGATGACTCCGTGTTACCTGAGCAAGTGTTTCCAGACCTGGACTTTCGCTTAACAGATCAATGCATTCTAGGAGTTGTAGTCTTTGGTTCCAACTAGGTTAACATGCCAGAAAACCATGATTTTCAAAGGAAACCCAGGTAATGTACAGATGACATGGAGTCACTCATTTGATTACCCTAAAACACCCCATAAACAGGAAATGAGCCCAGTCACCTGCAAAAAATACCATAAATGAATGCCCATTCCTCCCCTTCTCAAATTATGCCTTCCTTTGGCCATGTACCTTGATGTAACAACCCCTTGCAGACTTTGGGCCAGATCACGACTTTGGTGGTAACCCTTAAATCCGGCGGTAGCACTACCGCCGAATTTAAGGGTCCGCCAAATCAGCTCTGAGCTGGGGTGAAATCCGCTGAAAATTCGGCTATTACCGCCGGCGGGAAATCCGCCAGCGGTAAGAGCGCGAAAATTCCCCATTGAACCCAATGGGGAATGGGGCATTCCCGAATGGGCTCAATGGGGAATGGGGATTAACATTACCGCCAAACTTGTATTAGCGCCGGGGAGTTCGGTGGTAGGGCTAATACCGCCGGCTGTAATACCGCCGGCGTTACTGCCAAAGTTGTGATCAGGCCCTATGTCTGGAAAAAAAAGCAACCCCATCATAATAACCCAACCCTTCATTCTAGCATGCCAGTGCTATGCAGAAATTAGCACAATGTTTACCCTGAATAGTTGCCAACGAGATGCTAATTTCAATGTGAGCCTTCTTAAAAAAAGCCTCAAGAAGGGTATTCAGCAATTTGCTGCATTATGGGAGGTAGAAGGCTTTTGATCTCTGCCTCTGTGTGTGTAGTGCTGAACATTGTTAAATGTGACGGCTCCTTGCTGTCCCAGGAGGGAAATTAAAAGGTTGCCTGCTGTTTCTCTTTGCCCCAACTGTGCCCCGGGCCATCAACTGGTTTGCCTTCCCCTAGAAATGGGCCTGTTTAGTAACCATGTCATCTTTTCCTTCCCTAAGACTACCACTGTCATAAATGTATACCATGTGAGCTGTTAACGTTGCATTGTTTGAGAATGTAGCTGAAGGTGTAACTTAATCATTCTTGAGCCCTATGTTTTCTGGGATTTAACACTATTGAAATCATGTGGTAACAGAAGCAAGCCATCCAGAGTCCCATTGGAATCAGATGATGATACAGAACAGTACAGACTATCTACACACTCCTTCAATTTGTTTTCATAGTAACGCTTAATTTTAGGAAATGACCTAACAAGCTGTCACTCCAGTGTACATTACTACTGAGTCCTCTATGACCTTTTTGAAGCAGAATGAACCAGTTGTAATGGACAATGTCTATTTCTACCACCTCTTGTGGAAGTTATATTTGATGCACACTAATAATTTGTTTTCTTGCATGGTGCGTGTGCCTTATTCCTCCCACCACTTAGAGTTGTAACAGCAGCTGTTATTACCCAATTTAATAGTAGTCAATTTACAGAAGGATGACAAGCTGAGTAGGCACCTACCGCCGGATTAGAACTTGCGGAATACAGGCTGGCCCCATGTCAGCGAGAGAACTTAATTCGTGATTTTGCCGCCTGGACTTGAACCTCGCTCCTCGTTCCATAGCGTTAGCTAATGCTCTCCAGATGATACTTGATATTCTAAAGCTACTTTAAGCTTCGTCTTATCAAACATTTTTTAAATCCCTTCATAGTGTAGTGTTCTTGGTGCACTGTGGCACAACCATACCATCCCATCGATTGGCTATTACAAAATCAAAATAAATATATATTATTTTACCATAGTTTCTATGCCTGCTTTGAGCTTTACTTTCATATGTACTAAAATCATTTGCTCAAAAGCTAATCTCGACTTTATCATGTTTCATATAGAATCACTGAAATAAAGAAGAGCAACTAAAAATATGCATCTGGATTAGTCGAAAAGTGGAGTTATCCGCCCTAACTTTCGGCATTATTAGTGATCATCCATTGGAAATAGGCTGTTAACATTAATTTCAGAACATGGCTGTTGTTTTGCAATTAACTTTGAAAGTCAAATTTGGGTGTGTTTTGCATTTAACTTTGAAAGACAAATCTGGGTGTTGTTTTTGCATTTAACTTTGAAAATCAAATTTGGGTGTGTTTTACATTTAACTTTGAAAGACAAATCTGGGTGTTGTTTTTGCATTTAACTTTGAAAGGCAATTTGGGTGTTGTTTTGCATTTAACTTTGAATGCCAAATTTGGGTGTTGTTTTGCATTTAACTTTGAAAGTCAAATTTGGGTGTGTTTTTGCATTTAACTTTGAATGCCAAATTTGGGTGTCGTTTTGCATTTAACTTTGAAAGTCAAATTTGGGTGTGTTTTTGCATTTAACTTTGGCCATTGATTGCAACCTGCTAACCCAGTGACTGTTCCATACCGCTGTACCTGCATACTCCTCCCACTGCCTCTTGTCACTTCTCACCCATGTCGCTTTCTGTTCCTCCTATCTATTGCAACTGCTTCTCTATCAACTATCCTTCCCTTCTCACTAAGTCTGTAAAGAAGAAGTTTAAAAAAGATATTTTGGCCTCCAACCCAGCTCTCCCTATTGCTGATACCTATTCCAGTGCCTCTTCCAGACAGACCCTCACCAATATCCTCTTTGTTGTTCCTTCTGCTCATCTATGGACCCCCCATATGATCTCTATGCTCTGTCCTATCTCCTCCTCTCCCATTAATAGTGGCTCTCGCTGGGAAGTCCTCACGGATTCCTTTGACTCCTCCAGAGTCATCATTAATGTCTACCTAAATGTCACTGTCATGGTCCAAGGTCGTCAGGCCAATCTCCTCCTCTTCGATAGGAGGTTCCCTCCCCTCATCAACTTCCTGTCATCTCCAGCTGTCCCTTCCTCACCTCGCTTGGCTACCTTGCCCTCTCATCCCTCCTCCTCTGCCCCACTTTGGGCTCCCTCCACACCTCCGCAGGGCATACCTCTGATTTGAACCCTCCCCGGGAAGGTCTTTAAGGCTGCAAACCTTCTTCATCTTGCCACTCTCAACTCTTGCTCTGCTGTCAAACACTCCTCTGACATCTGCCACATCCTTGAAGAATTGGACCTTGATGTCCTCGGTCTTACTGATACATGGTTCATGACCAGTTTGGTCACAAGCTTTGATACTCTCCTCCATGACGGCTACAAGATCCTGTCTGCACCCAGATCCACCCGGCCCGGACGGGGTGTATCCCTGATCATTCCTGAGTGGATTCCTGCCACTATCATTCCCACTCAAATTTACTCCTCTTTCGAATGCCTTGTCTGCAGGCTCTCTTTCTCTCCTAGCCACGTTCTTACTGTTGCTACTCTCTACCGGCCCCCTGGTCATATCACCTCTTTTCTCTCCGAGTGGGCTGACCTCTTCTCCTCCCTCCTAACCTCAACCACTCAACTCCTCCTCCTTGGTGATTGTTAGGCGATCCTCGGCACATCAGGCCTCCCCACATCAGAACACTGCTCACATTTCCCCAACTTCTCCACCCCAGCTTCGAGGCTCAAGGGATTCGGTGAACCCACAGAACCGACAACACCGTACCTCCTTTGGTGTACGGGCTCGATTACAACCTTTCCTGCATTGGCAACTGCCTTGGAGATTATATCGCAGAAGGGGCGGCGTTACGTCATCACGTCGGTCATGTGATACAGTGTGGCGTTCCTCACGTGATCTTGGCGGACGTCACATGACCCAGAGACGTCACATGACCCAGGTACACACAGTATAAAGAACTGAGAGGCAGGACGATCATTGCTTCTCAGCTGGCTTCGGACCCTGTTTGGCGTTACCACTTGCTCCTTGCTACCTCGACCACGGAACTCTATCTTGGACTCTCTTGGACATCCCTTTGTACCTTTGCTTGGAACTGTTTACCTGTTGCCGGATTTTTGGACTGCACATCGACTTGTCTTTGGATCTTCCCTGAGTATCTTGCTGTACTCCTACGCCCAAGTCAAGCCCTATCTTACAGGTGGCCTACCCGTATCCACGCTTACCTGCGGTTCTACCACTCTAGGGACCGCTATATCTTGTTGAGCCTCGAACCTCCCTACTAGGTTACCTGGGTCCCCCTTACACCAGATAGGTAAGACACTTTAGATTCTTTTGTTTACCTGCTGTATTGTGATTGCCGGGTGCTTAACCTCCTTCCTTCTTGACAGCAGCATCGGTGTTCCAGAGGCTCCGTGGATCTGGGAAGACATCTCTCACCTGTGGCCTCAAGGGTCGCACAGCGGGTTTCTATTTGTTCCCCTGTGCGTCACTTGGGGACGGAGGTCTCATCGGTCTACACGACACTCAAGTCAGAACAGACTGAGAAGCTGTATAGTCGTGTTAGACGATGCAGGGATCCACGGACGAACCCATTACTGCTTTAGTTCAGGCAATTACAATATTAAGGGCAGATATGGCCGCCGCGAACACGGTGATCCATCAAAGGTTGGACACCATACAGAGCGTTCAACAATCCCTTCCTGCAGACCCTGAGTTTGGAGATGGCAGCTCCTCCACTACACCCCCTCCCTTGGCTACTTCTACAGTCCCGACTCCAATAATCCTCCCAACTCCTTCCCCCCTGGCTGCTCCTGAACGCTACCAAGGCGATCCCAAGAAATTCAGAACCTTTGTTAACCAGTGCAAGTTACATTTCTTATGCAGGCCTTTGGCTTTTCCCACGTCCACTGCTAAAGCCGCCTTCGCCCTTTCCCATTTAGCTGGAACAGCTGCCGCTTGGGCTAATCCCCTGTTAGAGAACAATAGTCCAGTTCTTTATGACTTTGAGGTGTTGATCCTAGAAATGTCCCGAGTATTCGATACCCGACACAAGGCACAGTCTAGGGATCTGGAGTTGTTGGAATTGACTCAGGGCAAAAGGAATCTGATAGATTACATCACCCGGTTCAATCAGCTAGTTGCAGAAACGTCATGGCCAGAAAACAAGCGGGCGGTGGTCTTTTATAGGGGGTTAAGTAACACCATGAAAGACGCTCTAGCAGTGATCCCTTCTATGCCTACTCAGTATCAGGAATTGGTTGATCTCGTCCTGCAGGTAGATGCACGTCGATCGGAGCGTAGAGCTGAATTGGGGGCCTCTTCCTCTCCTACTCTTGTTAGTACTCCCGCTTCCAGTACTGAAGAACCTATGCAAGTGGGAGGACTACGCAGTCCTATTACAACATCTGAGAGGGAACGTAGAAGGGTAGATAATGCATGCTTCTATTGTGGCACCACTGGACATTTCGTGAAAGAGTGTCCTCGACGTCCCAAGAAGAGTCAGGTTTTTCGGGTGGCTCGACCTTAGAACCGGAGAACAGGTCGAGTGTCCCTTCATCTTCTCCGGGTATCCCTCTTGCTTTTGCTCGTGTTCAACCCATCTCCGTAAAGGCTACTCTATGTCCCTCTACTGGCCTTCTTCATGCAGTCAATATCATTATTGATTCCGGTGCCACTGGTAATTACATAGATATTGATTTGGCCCATACCCTCAATCTACCCTTAGTGGTAAAAACACGGCCGGAACATGTCCAAGCCGTAGACGGCTCCGCATTGGTTTCTGGTCCTGTTAGACAACAAACTGCACCCCTCTTGTTGAACATCCAAGACATACACACAGAAACCTTAAGTTTTGATCTGATCACCGCACCTCAATTCGGTATCATACTAGGGATTCCCTGGTTACGTGAACATAATCCACTGATCAATTGGCAAGCAGGCACTGTACTCTTTGAGTCCGAGATTTGTCAGAATTATTGTCTCCCGGTCCATCAAGTCCCTGACACGCCCTCTCGGTTCTTGGGAGCCTTAGCACAACTCACACTGACCGCTGACGATCCAGAAGTCATACAGTCCCATACTGTGGGGGGGTTGATGTCTGGGATTCCGCCAGAATATCGGGCTTTCGAATCAGTTTTCGATCGAGGCTCGTCTGAGGTACTTCCTCCACATAGAACATATGACTGCCCAATCGAATTACTTCCCGATTCCACTGTTCCTTCGGGCAGGATCTACTCTTTGTCTCCTTCGGAGGAACTGGTGTTAAAAGAATATGTACAGAACGCCCTGCGTTTAGGACACATCCGCCCCTCCACTTCACCAGCGGCCAGTCCTATCTTCTTTGTACCCAAGAAGGAGGGGGATTTACGTCCTTGTGTGGATTATCGGCGTCTTAACGCTATCACCAAGAAAGATAGATATCCCATCCCGTTAATTACTCCACTCTTAGATCATTTAACACATGCTTCCATTTTTACCAAACTTGATCTACGCGGCGCATACAATTTAGTACGCGTTCGCGAGGGAGACGAGTGGAAAACTGCTTTCTGTACTCGTTACGGCTTGTACAAATATCTTGTCATGCCCTTTGGCTTATGTAACGCCCCAGCCACGTTCCAACGATTCATGAATGACATTTTCAGGGATATTCTGGATGTGTACATGGTTGTGTATTTGGACGACATCCTGATCTTCTCTCGTGATCTTGATGACCATGTAAAACACGTCCGAGAAGTATTAACCCGTTTAAGAACACATTCCTTATTTGCCAAACCTGAGAAATGTCAGTTCCATAAGACCTCTGTTGAGTTTTTGGGTTTCCACATCACCCCTGGGGCGTTATCCATGAACGAGTCTAAGGTCAAAGCAGTCTTAGATTGGCCAGTACCTCAAACACTCAAGTCCTTGCAGGCCTTTTTAGGATTCGCCAACTTTTATAGGCGTTTCATATCCTCCTTTTCTACGATTGTAGCCCCACTCACGGCCCTGACTAGTCCTCGGGTACCATATCAGTGGCAGAGAGAACAGCAGGAGGCTTTTGATACATTGAAAACCGCCTTTACTACCGCACCGGTACTCCAACATCCCAATCCTGATCTTCCGTTCATAGTCGAGGCAGATGCCTCTTCCTTTGCCCTCGGGGCGGTACTCTCACAATCATGTCCTAATACAGGCAAATTACATCCAGTGGCATACCACTCCCGTAAGTTTTCCAGTAATGAGTCTCATTATACCGTTACGGAGAAAGAACTCTTGGCTGTCATGGACGCGTTCCGTGTTTGGCGTCATCATCTTCTGGGGGCTAAACATCCCGTCACAGTATACTCCGATCATCGGAATCTACAGGATTTGGCCTCTTTGAAATGCATAAATAGCAGACAGGTCCGATGGCATCTTTTCTTTTCCTCTTTTGACTTCCGTATTATGCACCGTCCTGGAACGGCACATGGGAAGGCGGATGCCTTGTCACGTTCTCCGGGGGGGGTCCAATTGCCTACATTCCCTGACACTGTTCTCGGAAAGAGTCATGTGATTTGTCTATGTACTCCCTCATTCTCACTGATGGACTCGGTTCGATCCTGGACTAGTAAACATTCTGACCAGTTGCGAGAATGGGACCCTGTGTATTCTGATGGACTACCGTTCGTACATGAACGCCTGTTCCTTTCCACACCCGACACACGTAATCTGGCCCTTGAGTGGTCCCATGACGCTCCCTTTAACGCTCACCCCGGACAAGAGCGCACTTTAGATCTTCTCAAGCGTTGGTGTTGGTGGCCTTCTATGAGGCGCGATGTAGAATGTTATGTTAGATCATGCGCAGTATGTGCTCAGGCTAAACATCAAAGGGGTCGACCGATTGGGTTGTTGCTTCCGCTTCCGGTACCTCCCAGGCCCTGGCATACGTTGACGATGGATTTCGTTACTGATCTCCCCAAGTCGAAGGGCTTTGACTCCATCTGGGTGGTGATGGACACGTTCACTAAAATGGCCCGTTTTGTTCCTTGCAAAGGTATCCCTTCGGCTCCTGTATTAGCGGAGTTGTTTTTTGAACATGTGTTTATGCTATTCGGCCTTCCTTCGGTCGTTATATCGGATCGAGGGTCACAGTTCACCTCTCGGTTTTGGAGATCCCTGACGAAGCTATTGGGCATTGATACCAGGTATTCTTCGGCCTATCATCCTGAGACCGATGGACAGACCGAAAGGACGAATCAATCTATGGAACAATACCTTCGTTGCCTTATATTGCAACATCAGACCTCTTGGTTGGCCGCTTTACGGCTTGCGGAGTTCGCATATAATAATGTGGCTCATTCAGCCACTGGTTATTCCCCTTTTTACGCCCTCTATGGTCAACACCCCAAGGTCTTGCCGGTCCCTGATGCTTCTGGTTCTGCGAACCCTGCGGCCACGACATGTCTTAGGGATCTTTCTGCCTTACACGCTAGTACAGTGGTTCATCTCACTGAAGCAAAGGCTGCTATGAAGGCCCGTGTGGATGGCAAACGTCGGGCTGCTCCCCCTCTGGTGGTGGGTTCCAGGGTCTGGTTGTCTTCACGTCATCTTCGCCTAGTGGGTTGTCGGAAGTTGCTACCTCGCTTTGTCGGTCCTTATGTGATATCCAAGGTTGTGAATCCGGTGGCTTTCCGTCTAGTGCTTCCCAGCTCTTGGCGCATCCATCCTGTGTTTCATGTCTCCCTCCTCAAGCCTTGTCCCGACTCTGTCCGTCTTCGTACCCATGTTGCGCCGGTGTCCTTGACCTCTCCTGATGTCTTCGAGGTGTCGGCCATTCTGGGCTCCAGATGGTTTAGGGGTGGGATCCAGTATTTGGTGGATTGGAAGGGTTACGGCCCGGAGGAACGTTCATGGGTTTCCGCCTCTGACCTGAAAACCCGCTCGCTTGGTAGCCCGTTTCCATATAGACCATCCATCCTGCCCACGGGGTCGTGGGCCGTTGGGGAGGGGCTATGTTAGGCGATCCTCAGCACATCAGGCCTCCCCACATCAGAACACTGCTCACATTTCCCCAACTTCTCCACCCCAGCTTCGAGGCTCAAGGGATTCGGTGAACCCACAGAACCGACAACACCGTACCTCCTTTGGTGTACGGGCTCGATTACAACCTTTCCTGCATTGGCAACTGCCTTGGAGATTATATCGCAGAAGGGGCGGCGTTACGTCATCACGTCGGTCATGTGATACAGTGTGGCGTTCCTCACGTGATCTTGGCGGACGTCACATGACCCAGAGACGTCACATGACCCAGGTACACACAGTATAAAGAACTGAGAGGCAGGACGATCATTGCTTCTCAGCTGGCTTCGGACCCTGTTTGGCGTTACCACTTGCTCCTTGCTACCTCGACCACGGAACTCTATCTTGGACTCTCTTGGACATCCCTTTGTACCTTTGCTTGGAACTGTTTACCTGTTGCCGGATTTTTGGACTGCACATCGACTTGTCTTTGGATCTTCCCTGAGTATCTTGCTGTACTCCTACGCCCAAGTCAAGCCCTATCTTACAGGTGGCCTACCCGTATCCACGCTTACCTGCGGTTCTACCACTCTAGGGACCGCTGTATCTTGTTGAGCCTCGAATCTCCCTACTAGGTTACCTGGGTCCCCCTTACACCAGATAGGTAAGACACTTTAGATTCTTTTGTTTACCTGCTGTATTGTGATTGCCTGGTGCTTAACCTCCTTCCTTCTTGACAGCAGCATCGGTGTTCCAGAGGCTCCGTGGATCTGGGAAGACATCTCTCACCTGTGGCCTCAAGGGTCGCACAGCGGGTTTCTATTTGTTCCCCTGTGCGTCACTTGGGGACGGAGGTCTCATCGGTCTACACGACACTCAAGTCAGAACAGTGATCTCAACATCCATCTCGATTCTTCCTGTTCCTCATTTGTGGTCTTTCATGACCTCTGTGATTTCCTCTTCCTCTCTATCCTCCCCTGTGGCCCAACTCACTCTGCAGGACACACACTTGATGTCTTGAACTCCTCTGGCCTCCCCCTCTCCATCCCTCTGACCACTCCTCTCTCCTGGAGTGACCACTGCCTCCTCTCCTCTCATCTCTCCCTCTCTTCCCCCCAAGCCAAGCCTTTGGCTTCCCCCCAACATTTCCACCTACCTTCTTGGACATCTGGCCCATGAAGCATGTGTCAGTTGAGGCTTTCGCTGCCACCTTCTCTCCCCCTCCTCCTCTTGCTGACTCACACCTGCACACAGCCCTGTTCCTTCTCTACTCTTCTATTTCTGATACTCTTGATAATCTTGCCCTGTCACGAGGATCCGTTTGAAGTCCAAAGCCAAGTGCAATTCCTGGTATGACTCTGACCTAGCTACACTTAAACATAAGTGTAGGGGGGCTGAGAGGAAATTGAGGGATTCTCTTTCATCCTCCAAAATGGCCTGTTGCCTGCTCCAAAGGCAATACTGACTCTCTGTCCTCACCAAGAAGAGAGTCCACATTCAAGCCCGTGTCTATGCGGCATCTAACAACTCAGCCAAACTCGTTAAACTCTGCAAGGAACTGGCCAGCCCTGCTGCAGTCTCTATCCCTCCTCTTGCCTCCCAGGCTCTTTGCAATGCCCTTGCCTCTCACTTTATCTAAAAAATCCAGGACATCCTGTCCACCCTTTCCTCCCCTTCCCCTCCTCTCCCCTCTCCATTTGCACTTGCTGATCCTCCTTCAACCACCCCACCCTCTTTCCTACTTTTTCCCCTGATGAGTTCACTAGACAAGTCCGATCTATGAAAGCTGTGTCAAAACAGGTTCATCAGTGTTCCTCTAAAACCATCAATGACCACATTGATACCCTCGCTCCGGCCCTTGCCAGTTTTTCCAACCTCTTGTTTGCCTCAGAATCTTTCTCCTCCCCTCTGAAGTGCTGTTTTGTGCATCCCCTTCTCAAGAACCCACAGCGGATCCTTCTTGTCCGGCTAACTATCGCCCAATTTCCATTACTCCCTTTCTGGGTAAACTACTGGAAAAACTATCCATCTCTCAGCTTAACCTTCATTCTGACTCCGTTGCTCTCTCCATGACCACCAGTCTGGCTTCAGAGCTGCCAGAAGCACGGAAACTGCTCTCCTGAACACCCGTGAAGATCTGCTCTCCAACCTTGACTCTAACATTCCTTCTATCCTCATCCTCCTTGATCTCTCTTCTACCTTTGACACGGTCAACCATATCACCCTGCTCAACCGTTTCTGTGATAACCTTGGTATCACCGATCAGTCTCTGGCCAGGCTGACCTCTTTCTTCTGTGACCCACCCTCCCAGGTCCAACTTGGGTCCTTCCTATCACCTATCTCCCTCTCTACCTGTGGTGTTCCCCAGGGGTCTAACCTCTCGCCATGGCCTTTCAACCATTACCTGGCAACTCTCGCCCACTGCATTGCCATTTTCTGCTCAAATTTCCAGTGCTACGCTGATGACACTCAACTCATTTTCAGACTGCCCTCGGCCACCTCCTCTCCTTCGCTCATCAACTGCCATTCAAGATTGTTGTGCCACCAATGATCTTTGTCTAAATGCCAACAAGACAGAGATCCTCCTCATCGGTACACCTTCACCATCCTTTCCCCTCACTCTCTGGTCAGCCTCCCTTAACCCTCCTCCTACCCCTACCTGCGAGGCTAAGAACCTCAGGGTCATCTTTGACTCTACACTTTCCTTCTCCGTCCACATCTCTGATGTCTCTAAAAAGTCAAAATGCCTATTGCACCTCCACAGAGGTATTCTGCCTTTCCTCTCCTTCCCCCAGAAGCTCATTGTTTCCCAAGGTCTGGTTATCTCCAGGTTGGACTATTGTAACAGCCTCTTTCTAAATCTTCCTGCCTCTACTCTCTGCCCTTTACAACTAATCCAGAATAGGACTGTGTGACTTGTCCTCGGCCTCAAGCCCTGGGATTGTATCTCTCCAGCTCTGAAATCCCTTTATGGGCTCCCAGTGGATGCAAAGATTAAATTCAAGACCCTCTGCATTGTCCACAAGGCTTTCTGGGGCTTGGGTCCAAAATACCTTCAACTATCCCTCTGTAAATATTTCCCCTCTTGAGCTCTTTACTCCTCTACCTCAGGGTCAGTCGTTCTTCAAAGAAACAAGCTGGGGGTAGATCTCTGTCTTCGGCTGGTGTCTCCCTTTGGAACAGCCTCCCTGACACTCTGAAACTTGCCGATAACCATCTCCGGTTCCGGAAGCACCTCAAGACCTTCCTCTTTGCTTCTGCCCTCACCCCCCTCCCCCCTGCCGATCTGTTTCTCTCTTTGCAGCACTGTGCACCTGGCTACCCTCTGTCCACCGAGCCAGGTACCTGCTCACCCTGCCACCCTCCTGCACTGCCTCTGGGCGACCCCCTGCACTGGGGTCTATATCTGTACCCATACAGTCCCCCACCCCCTTCTTTTCCTTTTGCACTTATCAGACTTATCCTGTCTGCTGCCTTAAACACAGCACTTGCCACTAGATGGCTGCACTACCAACTTGTATTGCCTTTATTACTTATTTATTTTATTTATTTATTATTATTTATCTGTTTCTCCTCTGCTCTGCAGTTTCCACTTCTCCCCCCTTCCATGCACTTTTCCCCTTTCCTATGCATTTGCGTGTTCTCAACATCACTGGGCCTAGTAAGATCATTGTTTTGTTCTCCCCTGTACCCCTCCCATGCTTTGTCACGCTCTGAAACACTTGTCTACAAGCGTGATATAAATAAAATATCATATCATAACATTCTGCCCACTCATTGATGAGGAATATTCACCTTTCAAATTAGTCTGACTATAAACGCTATCTAGATGAGATTTCTTTTTAAACATATATTCATTTGCATACCCACAATGCCTTGCTGATGTGGCTCTGAACTGGAGGTGAACTTCTAGAGATGGCTCCTAGGTGACATTGTGGAATGTGTGAGTTATTCTGCATATACATATGTTCACTGACGTTAAAACAGAATTAAGATGATATGTGTTATCACAACAAAACCAAAGCAATTCTATGGGTAGGAAAGTGACAACACGATTAACTTAGAGTCCTTCCGTAGATGGCCTCCATTATGTCCTTTTTTATCTCATTGTTGATCCATGCTTGGGGTTGAGCAAAGAGGGGGAATTCCAAGTTAAGACTGTTGCCACTTCCCTCACCTGCCACATTTGTTAGGTTTTTTTGCGATGAATCAGATCATCTTTACTTTGTCTCAAGTTTTTTTTTTTTCACTGAATTACAAACATCAGCGGTTTACTTATTGTCTCCTGTCGATTTCATGTGTCCTTATGACCAGCTAGGTGCAAGAAAGTTCAGCAGGCGAGTGCAGTGACAGCGACTTGCCGGCGCCAAAATTGCACCTAAGTTAAGCCTGTCTGTGCCAGTCCAGGCCTCGAACGGTACCTGAGAAATTACTTTCTCATTATTAAATTTCCCTAAAACTGTACCTGCTTCCGTATCACTTGAGGCCATGCTGATTATGGCTCCTTCGAATACAGTGGCCATTAGGCTTTTTAATGGCATTTAAAGTAGTTGTTCTTGGAAGATACCTGGATGGGACTTACCCTGGGTCCCATCCAGGTATCTTCCAAGAACAACTACTTTAAATGTTTGTTATGATATGATATGATATGATATGATATGATATGATATGATATTCCATTCATAACGCGCCTGTACACAAGTGTTTCTAGGTTCCACAAGACAAGGGAGGGAAGACAGAGGGAAGAAAAAGACAAGACAAACGATCTGACTAGGCCTTGTGTCATTCAGATTGTGCAAGTGCGACAACGAGAGGTGCAGGGGGAAGGGAGTAGGGGAAGTGCAAGGGAGAGGGTGGGGGAAATGCAGTCAGGGCCAGTAAGGCTCTGGGTAAATACTACCAGGGCAGCATGGCTCTGGATAAGTGCACGTCAGCAGGGGGGCTGTAGAGGTTACAGATTACAGCCCCTAATTATGCATTAGGCCAGGAGGCAGTGTAAGAAGGACTGGTCGTAGAGGAGCCCGGCACCCAGGGAGATTCTGAGGGTACCAAGCAACCAGTCGGCACATCAGACAGGAAGGTTAGCAGTGGAGCGAGAGAGAGAAGGCAGGGGAGAAAAAGAGGGTCTTGAGCTGCTTCTTGAACTTATGGCGGTCCAGCTCAAGTCTGAGAGGGGCAGGGAGGACATTCCAGAGGGAGGCACCTGCAGAGGAGAGAGATATACCCCCTCACTCTCTATCTCGAGAAGCATCTGACCCATAGAGAGATGGAGGTAGCTTAGCGAAGGGCATGAGAAGGAAGGTACTTCGGCAGATAGATTTAGATGTTTTCTAGATGCTCATTTTCAGGCTACCCTCGGCCTCCTCCTCTCCTTCCCTCATCTCTGACTGTCTGTCTGCTATCCAGGAATGGTGTGCCGCCAATGACCTCTGCCTTAATGCCAGTAAGACTGAGATTCTACTCATTGCACACCCACTCCCTCCTTCCCTGCAGCTCTCTGGCCGGCCTCTCTTGGCCCTCTTCCTGCTCCTACCTGCAAGGCTAAAAACCTCGGGGTCATCTTCGACTCTACACTCTCCTTCTCTCCTCACATATCTGACGTCTCTAAGAAGTCACACTGCCAGCTGCACCTCCTCAGAGGTATTCTTCCCTTCCTCTCCTTCCCCCAGAAGCTCACTGTCTCCCGAGCCCTGGTTCTCTCGAAGCTGGACTACTGTAACAGCCTCTATCTTAATCTGCCTGCCTCCACTCTCCGCCATCTGCAACTCATCCAGAACAGAACTGCGAGACTTGTCCTTGGCCTCAAGCCCAGGGACCGTATCTCTCCAGGACTGAAATCTCTACACTGGCTCCCAGTGGCTGCGAGGATTAAGTTCAAAACCCTCTGCATTATCCACAAGGCCTTCTGGGGCCTGGGGCCAAAATACCTTCAACTCCCTAAATATCTTCCTTCCCGAGCCCTTCGCTCATCTGTCTCCAACTCCCTCAGGGTCAGCCGCTTCTCAAAGCAACGAGCTGGGGGTAGATCTCTCTCCGCGGCAGGGGCCTCCCTCTGGAACAGCCTTCCTTCCTCCCTTAAACTTGAGGAGCACCATCTCCGGTTCGGAAGCACCTCAAAACCTTCCTCTTTGCCTCTGCCTTCTCTGTCCCTCTCCCCTGCTAAATTCTATACTGAAATTGCACTGAATCTGCAACTGGGCCACTCTCACCGACCTCGGTCCTGGGCCCAGCCACTCTCCACTTGCACTGCCTCCCTGGCATCGCATCCCCTGCACTGCGGGACTGTCTCTGTATCCCTACAGCCCCCCCTTCCCAGCACTTGCCTGCACTTATCTTGCACTTGCCACCAGCTGGACCTATTTATTTATTTATTTATATTCTACTTACTTGTACTGCACTTCCCCTTCCCCTTCCCCTTGCACTTTTCCCTTCCCCTACCCCTGCACCTGTGTGGTCTGAATGATACCTGGCCTAGTAGGATCGTTGTCTGTCTTCCCCTTGTTCCCCCCTCCTGCCTCGTCGCGCCTTGAAACACTTGTGTATAGGCGCGTTACAAATGCCATATCATATCATATCATATCATGTAGTGCAGGCCCTGCCCCCAGAAAGCCTTTTGGATGATGCAGAGGGTCTTAAACGTTATCCTTGCAGTCACCGGGAGCCAGTGGAGAGATTTCAGGACTGGAGAGATACAGTCCATAGGCTTAAGGCCAAGGATAAGTCTCCCAGCGCTGTTCTGGATTAGTTGCACGGGGCACAACAGAAAGGCAGGCAGATTGAGAAAGAGGCTGTTGCAGTAGTCCAGCCTGGAGAGAACCAGAGCTCTCGAGACAGTGAGCTTCTCCGGGAAAGTGAGAAAAGGTAGGATACCTCTGAGGAGGTGCAGCTGGAAGTGGGCCTTATTGGCAAGATCTGTGATGTGAGGAGAGAAGGAGGGAGTGGAGAAAAAGATGGCACCAAGGTTTTTTGCCTCGCAAGTAGGCGAGAATAGAGGCCCCAAGGATGGCGGCCAGAGTGAGAGAGGGAAAGCATGAGCAGGGGTCCCAATAAGAAGGATCTCCGTCTTACTGGCATTAAGGCAGAGATTGTTGGAGGAGCACCAAGCCTGAATCACAAATAAATAGTCAGGAATGAGCGAGGCAGGAGAGCGGCTGAGGGAAGCATGAGGGAGAGCTGAGTGTCATCTGCATAACACTGAAAGTTGGCAGAGAAGGAGGATATCAGGTGGGCCAAAGGGCCCAGATAGACATTGAAGAGCCTGGGTGCGAGGATAGAGCCCTGGGGGACACCACATGTAGAGAGAGTGGTGATACATTGTTGCTCAATACGAGGTCCTTAGTGGTGTACTCTGCAACTTGCTATGATCTTTTACAAGATTAGGGACCTGATTGTGTGTGTGACAGAAATCTGCCTATGCTCATCCTTAATGGTGCTTGATTGTTACAGCTTTGAAGGCTTGTATGTCATTCAAATGTCTGTGGAAATCGATATAATATTGTGACCCCAATCGCATCGTTTAAATGTATGTTGGCCTACGCCAAGCTGTCTAAAGAATATTGTGAGCATAGGTTCCGCGGCAAGGTCTTGACCTTAATATATTGTGTAAGCTGCCATCTTGAATCTAGCCGCCATTTTAGGTATTCTTGCAGTGTGGAAGTCACCCCGAATCACAAAATGGAGGCCGAATGACATTACGAGTAAGACTTCGGCCATGGTGACCTCCGCACACGTGAATGAATAATATGTCCGCAGGCTACTTGTTAGGGTCATGAACTAAGACCCTGTCCTCTGTTTAACCTAGGTGTAAATATGTAACTGTATCAGCGGAACCGATCTAATATATGGAGATTGCATGTTCGACCTGGCTACGAACCCTAGCCATGGTTCCAGAAATGGTTAACTTGTAAGAGGGCTGGCCAATGCAGTACTAAATGTATAAAAACCCAAGCATCCCGATGATCGGTCTCTCCCACTTTCAGTGCGAACCTAACGTTGAAGGTTCGTGTGTTAGTCAGAGGGCCGAATAGCTATTCGCATGTCAATTGACCTTGATAACTTGGTAACTTTGTAACTTTGAAATAAAGCGCTTTATATGGTCCTTTGTAACCTGTGTTGGTGTGTTTCCATTTGGGCTTCCCGGCCTCATGTCAATTTCTCTGCTTCCACAGTTGGCGCCCGAATAGGGACCCTCAAGATTGATGCCGGATCATTGAAGGTTGACGCAGACTATCGAATCGGGATCGGACGGTGTGATTCTGCGGGCCCGACCGATCGAGACGCGATACCTCGGCAGCGCTGCACGATCCGATCCTTGGGCGATAGTCGTGCGGTCTGACACGGCATCTTGACGAGGGTCCAAATCCGAGGCGGGCAGATTTGCCGAAACCACTGAACGCAGGTAAAATTTGTTAGCTGAAGTCCTTTGAAAACCGTACGGTCCTCCTTAGGTTTGGTCAGGTGTAGTCGTGACCCGGCTCTTAATTTAACCCTGACAATTTGAATTTGGCGTATTGTATCTGCAGACACAATTATTGGACCAGGTAACACCAATTCTTTGAGAAATGCCTGGGAAATTGTCTAGCTGTTTTAGGGCTCTATTCCGCAGCGATCGACAATCTTTGGAATTTAGCCGTCCGGCACCACAGGAGGGGTCGCCGGCGTGTACTATGTACTGTAAGTATGGCATTGGTAGTATTGTATTTAATGACATTTGGCACTGACAGACCAGAAATGCCTCCGAATTTCAGTGGCCAATCAATGGTAGTTTTGAGATCCCCCGTATTGAATACTTAGAGTCGATTTTGCTTAAGAAGAAGGCTAGGCCAGCAGCCTTTGATGTGTTACAAAATTGGAAAAAGGAAGCATTACAGCAGCTTAAAAGTAGGGATAAACATGCACGACGTCATAAAACGAATGCCGAAAAGGCATTGTTATATGACAAGGAAAAACGATTAGATGAAACCCAGAAAATGGACAGAGTTTTTTCGCTCGGAGTCCAGAAAATTTACCCTTCTAAAGATTTCCATGTTTCTGAGGAGTTTATTGAGAAAATATTAAACGAACGGAGGCCTGATTCTTCAGCGCCACCTCCGTATGCTCTTGTTGTGGGCGCTCTTCCCATTCCTGCTATTGCTCCTATCGTTATTCCTACTCCTCTTACACAGCCTACTACCCCTAGTTCCTTAGTTGTCGCTCCTCCGTCTATTTCGTCTGTTACTTTACCTCTTTCCCCTGCACCCATGTTAGGTTCACCTACACTTTCGATTTCGGGGAGTCCTGTGTTTATTAAATCAGATCCTGGTGCAGGGTCGAGGATAGTGACTCGTAGTACTGTTCCTGCGGGCAGGAAACAGGAACTATTTGCTTGGGCTAAACATTGCATGGAAAAAGGTGATCAAACTGAGGTATTTTCAACATTATCTAATTTGCACGATTTTCCTGAGAAAAACGTTTTTATTGAAGGACTGGGGATTCATTTAGGTGTAATGTGGGGTAGATTGCAGACTTCGGATCTCCCACAAGGGGTGAGAGATCTGAACGCTTTGGCACTCTTAAGGGATACCGAACAGAAAGTATATGGACATGTTGATAGATTGTTTGAGTTTAGACAGGATTTTGAAAGATTACAAAATGAGGATGATGAGGACGATAGGATATATATGCAGAAACGGTTCCTTTCGTGCCGAAGATCAGCACCCGAGGAAGTACGGATCTGTACTAGAGATGCGGTTCGATGGATCTCGGATTCATCAATACCGCCGGATGAGGTATACGATACATATAGTCAATATACGGTAGAAATGCAAAGGAAGGTAATTCAAGTGATGGTACAGCACTTGCAGGAAGAATGTATAAGAAAGAAGGTTGGTTGCCCCACAGAGTTATTAGGTATTTGTAAAAGAGCTTTTTCGCCTGACACTTCCACAGCTGCTTTAGCGCTTGATTTGGCCTTATTACTCAGTAAGCGGTCGGAGGTCCCTATATCTCAGTTGCCTATGAGAGAGGTCCCTCCGACCCTTGTCCCAAAAGTAGAAATCCCCGCCAACGCGGCGACTGGTGCTCCCGCGGTGGATATCCCAGCACACTACGTATCACAGTTTGTTCACGTCCCGTTCTCTCGACAGGAAAGTGAACACGATCAGACAATCAGTCCCTGATATTAGGAAGAACCCGACAGGGTTTTATAAAGAAATAGAATCCGTTTTGCAGTCTTCCGTGTTCACCTTAAGTGACATGGATTTATTGTTTCCAGTGCTTTTACCTGTTGATGTATGGAAGCAGGTACGGACGGTGGATGATGTGCCGGGGTTAGGGGATACATGGGTAAATCTAACTAGAATAGATGGGGAACGACCAGCTGGTGAGAAACCACCCCAGGTAATACTCACTTTACCTGATAGAATAGTTGCCAAATTGAAAACTATAATTCCAGAAAAAAGGATTATTTGGGACAAGCTTACGGCCTGTGTCCAAGGAAAAACTGAAGGTACCACTGAATTCTTTAATAGGTTTGAACAGGTGTTCTCCGACTTCAGTGGACAGGATTTGGGTACAGAGTCGGGGAAGAGGTTGTTTGTGGACAAATTTGTGCGTGGATTGTTGCCCGACATCCAGTCACAAATTATGTCCTCAGAGAGCGCTTGGCAGGCAAAATCTCAGTCAGAGGTTTTGCATATGGCTCAGTATTATGAGAATCGGGTTAATAACGAGAAAGAGAAAATCGAAAAAAGAAGGGGTGACCTAAAGACTAAGGTATTGTTGCAGCAAATTGTCAGGCACCCCAGAGGAGGTACGACACAAACTAGAGGTCAGTACATTCCAAGAGGAAATACTCCTCTAAATTCTATAAATATTAATCAGTGTGCTTATTGCCGCCAGGAAGGTCACTGGCGAGCACAGTGCCCTGCCCTCCGGCAGAGGTCAGGAGGCACATTCGGAGGTATGGGTAGGCGACCACGGGGCCGCCCTGGAGCAGGGGGTCCTGATAGAGGTCAGCATCTACGAGATCCACAGCTACCTTTTTCACAGGAAAATCAGACTTCGAGTATGGACTCAAGAAATATATTTGATCACCCTTCCGCCGTCTATCTTTCTGAGGAACTTCCCTTTGATGAAGTTCTGCCTTACTAGGATTGCCCGAAGCAGCGTTTGGAACCTTTACCTATTCCCATTATTCAGAAGGGCCCCTATGTTGAATTATTGGTGGGGAATAGGAAACATCAGTTCTTGATCGACACTGGAGCGCAGAAGTGCTCCATTGACCATTCTCGGGTTCCAAACATTCCCCTGTCAGGGCAAACGAATGTTTCTATAGGGTTCTCTGGTATACCAACTGTTTGTCCGGTCTCTGCACCGGTACCCATTTCTTTGGGCCCTTTTACAGACCAGTGCCCTTTTCTTCTTACTTCAAACTGTGGAGAAAATTTGCTGGGGTTAAATTTGTTGAAGAAATTGAACGCAGTGATTCATTGTTCCCCTGACGGAATAAGATTAACAGTTTTACCACAGCAACCTTTTAACTCCCAATACTTGACCCGACCTCTACCTCCCGAATTTGGCATTGTCCCAGAATATTTGTGGGCAATAGACGACAATGATGTCGGGATATTGCACATTGACCCTGTTAAGATAGTATTGAAACATGGGGTTAAACTGCCGCGCATTCCGCAATATAAAATTTCAGTTGAGGGCGAGCACGCTTTGAAATGCATTGTCTCCGATTTTGTACATCGTGGAGTGATCGAAGAGATTACAGGTAGCTTATGTAATAGTCCGATCTTACCGGTATATAAGAAAGGCGACAATGCAATTCCGTACCGGTTTATAATAGATCTTCGTGCTATTAACCGGGTAGTGGCCCCACAATTTCCAATCGTGCCGGATGTAACAACAATCTTAACAATGATCCCTGCTACGGCTACGCACTTCAGTGTCGTAGATTTGAAAAACGCCTTCTTTAGTATTCCGATACACAAGGAGAGCAGGTATTTGTTTGCGTTCACCTTGGGGGGACGCTCATTTACATTCACAAGGGCACCTCAAGGGTACACTGAAAGTCCTAGTATCTATAGTAGAGCCTTAAAAGAGCAGCTCGACACCCTTGAACTGCCACCTACTTGCACGCTGCTTCAATATGTAGACGATTTGCTCTTAGCTGCAGACTCTGAGAAAGCTTGTAAAGAAGGCACTATATTGTTGCTTGTTCATTTAGCTGAACATGGTCACAAAGCTTCACTTAAGAAATTTCAATATTGTTGCCAGGAGGTTGCCTATTTAGGCTACCTCCTGTCAAAGGAGGGGAGAAGATTGACACCTGAACGAATAAAACACATTTCTGGCATGTCTGTCCCAAAAACACAGAAGGAAGTCAGAGCCCTGATAGGGATGGCGTCCTACTGTAGACTGTGGATCCCGAATTTTGCCCTAGTGGTAAAACCGATGTTGGCTTTGACGAGGAAGGGCATTTCTTTGCCACTGCCATGGGAATCGGAACATCAACGATCATTTGAGCTTCTCAAAGCCGCGCTGTGTTCAGCACCGGTTCTGGGTACACCAAATTACGATAAGGCCTTTGTGTTGTTTGTGCATGAATGTAATGGATGTGCTTTGTCTGTGTTAACGCAGGAACATGGAGGGAAGAATAGGCCGTGCGGCTATTATTCCTCCGCCCTTGATCCTGTCGCATGCGCTTTGCCGCGATGTCTGCGCGCTGTTGCTGCTGCTGCTGCGTCTGTAAAACAGAGTGAGGGGATGGTCCTAGGCCACGATTTGATTCTGATGGTACCTCACTCTGTTGATATTCTATTGAATAAAACTCAAACACAACACCTTACTTCTGCCCGGTTGACCAGGTATGAATTAGTTCTATTTGCTCCTCATATCCAAATTAAAAGGTGTTGTGTTCTCAATCCGGCTGAACTTTTGCCTCTCCCGCAACCTTCTGCTTGCGGCGATGATGGATCACATGACTGCCTGTACGCCACCGAACAAGAAACAAAGGGCAGAATAGACCTCTCAGATACTCCTTTGGAGAATGTGGAAGGGGAGCTGTTTTGTGATGGCTCCTGCTTTAAACTTCCGAATGGCACATCTACAGCTGCTTATGCAGTTACTACTTTGAACAAGATCGTAGAAACTAAAAGGATTCCGCATAACTCTGCGCAGGCCGCAGAGATTATAGCGTTGACTCGTGCTTGTGAGCTCTCCCAAGGGCATAGAGTTAATATCTATACGGATAGTCAGTACGCCTTTGGGGTGGCTCACAACTTCGGAAAATTGTGGTCGGAAAGAGGGTTTCTGACCTCACATGGGACCAAGATTCAGCATGGTCCCTTAATAGTACAGTTACTTTCAGCACTCTCACTCCCTAAACAACTAGCGATTATGAAATGTGCAGCTCATCGTAAGGTCATAGATGATGTGGGCAAAGGAAATGCTTTTGCAGACTCGATAGCTAGACAAACAGCTACAGACCTTAGCACAGACATGTATACCTCAAGGGAAGTAAGAGATGGTTGTATAATAGATGAAGGCATTGGGTCTGTGCGAGATATTCAGACTGATGCCTCTGTTGATGAATCTAGGAAATGGGCTGAAGGCATGGGGAAATTGGATGACGAAGGGTGTTGGGTGGACGCATCTGACGGGAAATGGTTGCTTCCTGATTCTTATGTATTAGCAATGGTCACAATGGCACACGGTCCAACACATGTGTGTGCCCAGCAAATTGCGAAGATATTACAGCAGGTTTGGGTGAATGATAAAATTTTGGAAACTGCAAAAAAATACGTTAGTAATTGTATGATTTGCCTACAACACAATGTGGGTAAAGGGACAGTGACTCCAAGGGGTAGTTTCGGGCCCCCCTCTGTCCCCTTTGAAACCATTCACCTTGATTTCATTGAAATGGAACGTTGTAATAACTTGAAATATGTTCTTGTTATCATTTGTGCTTTTAGCAAGTGGGTCGAGGCTTTCCCTGCCAAAGATGCTACCGCCATGACCACCGCAAAGATCTTGGTGAAAGAATATTTTCCTCGATTTGGGCTCCCGAGGATAATCTGGTCGGATAACGGCCCACATTTCATCGCAGCTGTAATATTGCAAATATGTGTTGCCTTAGGGATTGAGAAACGTTTTCATTCAGCTAGGCACCCTCAAAGTGCGGGGTTGGTAGAAAGACACAACGGTATTTTGAAAAACAAACTTGCAAAAACATGTGCTGAGACTAAATTAAAATGGCCAGATGCTTTACCTATTGTATTGTTAGCTATGCGCACCACACCCCAGACTAGAACTGGGCTTTCTCCATTTGAGGTGGTAATGGGAAGGCCTGCTAATATTTGGGGCCTCCCTAAACCCAAAGCCCTGAGGGATGTGGAGAATGTATTGCTTGTAGATTATTGTAATCAATTGACTAAAAACCTGTATTTCATCTACCACCAGGTAAAGGCCGCCTTACCTGTACGGTTTACGGGCCCAGGACACGATATATTGCCCGGAAGCTGGATCCTGGTAAAGGCCTACGAAAGGTCTTCCTGTCTCGCGCCTCGCTGGCGGGGACCCTACCAGGTTTTATTGGTCACCAGGACGGCAGTGCGGGTGGCAGGAAAGAAGAACTGGATACATGCAACGCACATCAAGAAGATCCCTCACCCGACGCCACAAGTTACAGAAGAAACAGAACCCCTTGCTGATGCTACACCTTCTGATCTCGGAGTAGCAAGCAGCGTTGTGAGTGCGTCGGAGAAGTTCTCTGAGCCTGAGGAGCTCGGGGAGCCGTCCATTTTGTCTCCGCACTCCCTTGATCAATCACTTCCGGAAACTCTTGTTTCAAGTTCTGCGACTTCCGTCGCCACCGACGTGACGCTCCCCTCAGGGAGCGATGATACTTTGCTTTTGAATTCGGAAAACTTGGGTACCATCAGGTACAACCTTCGACCACGAAAATAAAATCGTTGCACGAGTATCGTGCATCTGGAAGAAAAAGGAGTGATTGGAATACTATTGTCTTTCCCTTTTTTGGAACACAGAAAAGGAGGGTTCTGTTGGCTAGGGTTGGGAAGGACTAAGAAGTCGCGCGGCCGAAGTGCCGCCAGCAACGAACATTGGGGCCGTCGATCGGGACAACCATGAGGCCTGCCGCCTTCACCGCTGCTCCTCGTATTGAACTATTAGATAAGGAGGTGACCAGTTCGAATAATGGACAATGTGCCTGGGCCCTGAAAACGTACTGTTGTGTTCTTGTTTTGATTACTGTTAGTTTTGCAACTGCTGCCGTGGGACTTTGGTACTTTGAAGAGATTTATCCTTTGAAGCCTCTGTTACCGACCGAAATTGTACCAACTGTTTTGACTCCTTCTGTACACCTTCACACTCTGTCCCCTAGGGACTCTCGGCATAGACAGAAATATCATAATAACACTCTGATGATAGTGATGAATGCTACGCATGCTATTTTTAATAAGAGTAATTGTTGGATTTGCACGCATTTGCCACAACATGGGAACAAGGGACTGGGATGGTATATACATCCCTTACCTCTAACGACTTCCTGCTATGCCTCTCTTAGAGCACTCTTCTTTGGCCGATGGAATGATAGCATCTCAGGGAACTTCGATGGCACTAATTTGAATGAATTTGAGAGACGTGAATTGACTCCCCTGGGATGCTCGCTTTTCGCAAATAGGAGTAGACCTAATATCGCTTCTATTAGGCCGTCTGATAAACTTTCCTTTCCTTTCCAAAATCTAGTTTCTTTCAAGATGGCTCCGATAGGCAATAAGGATGCCATGCCTCCTTCTTATTCTGTAAATCACAATCCTGATTCTGTTCCTTTCTGTGTACAAAGAAATGGCACTAGGCCAATGGGAGATTTTGAGCCTTGTATACATATTGTAAATTTGACTGGGGAAAATAGGCCTTTGTATGTAGGGGGACCCGTTTATTTTGTTTGTGGTAGTTTAGCTTTTCCCTGGTTGCCCAAGGATTGGCAGGGGACTTGTTATTTAGGGATATTGTTACCAGGTGTATTTATAGCCAGTACCTTAGAGGTATCCAAGGCTCGCCCGCGACGAGATAGTGATGGAGATACCCCCGGACAAGTGTTCGGGGATATAGCCAAATCAGTAGTCCCCTTTTGGGGACAAATAGCAAATTCAGAAAACATTAGGGGATTAGCGAGGGTATTGGAGAAAACGATCAACCGGACCACGGACATACTTTACAATATGACCTTAGAGCAAAAGGCGATAAGATTGGTAGCACTGCAAAATCGAATGGCATTAGATGTCATTTTAGCCGAACGAGGTGGAGTATGTAAATTAGTGGGGTCCGCTTGTTGCGTTTTCGTACCAGATTCTTCACCAACAATATTTAAAGCAATTCAGAACTTACACATTCTTAGTTCTGAAGTCCATATCCCAGTAGGAGACTGGAGCCTTAGTACCTGGTTTTGGGATTCTCTGCGATCTTGGGGGTGGAAGGTGCTTTCTGTCATTTTAGGTATTTTAGGGACTCTGTTATTTCTTTGCTGTTGTTTTCAATGCCTCCCAAGTATATGCAGAATGATGGGGGAATGTTGTGCCCAGGTAATGAGCGCAATAGGGCGTAAGATATACACTCCGAAGACAGCATCTAAAGAGTTCATGTTGCAAGAAGTTCTTACGAACGACCTTATGGCTATTGATATTTCAGACAATGATGCGGAACCTATGGATGATAATGCCTTCAAGTATTTTCAAAAGTATTAGAAAATTATGTTTTAGCACTTGGCATAGGCCAAAAGGAGGGTCTGTGGAAATCGATATAATATTGTGACCCCAATCGCATCGTTTAAATGTATGTTGGCCTACGCCAAGCTGTCTAAAGAATATTGTGAGCATAGATTCCGCGGCAAGGTCTTGACCTTAATATATTGTGTAAGCTGCCATCTTGAATCTAGCCGCCATTTTAGGTATTCTTGCAGTGTGGAAGTCACCCCGAATCACAAAATGGAGGCCGAATGACATTACGAGTAAGACTTCGGCCATGGTGACCTCCGCACACGTGAATGAATAATATGTCCGCAGGCTACTTGTTAGGGTCATGAACTAAGACCCTGTCCTCTGTTTAACCTAGGTGTAAATATGTAACTGTATCAGCGGAACCGATCTAATATATGGAGATTGCATGTTCGACCTGGCTACGAACCCTAGCCATGGTTCCAGAAATGGTTAACTTGTAAGAGGGCTGGCAAATGCAGTACTAAATGTATAAAAACCCAAGCATCCCGATGATCGGTCTCTCCCACTTTCAGTGCGAACCTAACGTTGAAGGTTCGTGTGTTAGTCAGAGGGCCGAATAGCTATTCGCATGTCAATTGACCTTGATAACTTGGTAACTTTGTAACTTTGAAATAAAGCGCTTTATATGGTCCTTTGTAACCTGTGTTGGTGTGTTTCCATTTGGGCTTCCCGGCCTCATGTCAATTTCTCTGTTTCCACATGTCGAGCTACTGGATGACAGTATTTCTCTTTTATTTAGGTTTTGCTCTTATCCTGAAAAGCTGGCAAATTGTTCTGGCAGTGCTGCCATTTGTTTTTAATTTAAGGGCTTGGTTGTACACATTGAAATAGTGTTTACATATAGTTATGCCTTCGCTGTGTACCCTTTCATGGTAACTTCAGCAGTACTTTTGCTTGCTAATATTTTGCTGCTAATGTCCCCAGACAAAAACCAATGGTGAAAGTGGGCTGCCCTGTCCAATGCCTCTTTGAATTTGAAATGCCACTGACATGCTGGAGTTGAGTGAGATCTTGATTTTTTCTTTCTGTAAGTGCTTGAGACTCTGTTATAAACCATCCTCACCATCCTCTGATGCATACATACTTTGCTCATTAGTTGTCACAGGAAGTTCCAGAAAACACAATCAAATGCCTTTTCTGCATTCGGGAACATGATCAATAGTGCAGAGTTGGTCACTTCTGCTGCATTTACTATTGCTGGCAGGCTATCAGTACTATGCTTGGTTGTGCCTCTGCCTGGACCAAATCCATGTTTAAAAGGAGTATCAATTGTCGTAAGAATTTTGATTGAAATGTTAGCTAGTACTTTTCAGAAAATGCTACTATATGAAATAATAGGAACATCCATCAGTATGATGCCACATCAGTAGTGGGCTTATTTTTCTTTGGTATAACAAATATCTTTGCTTCCAGCAAAGAGGGTGTTTTTTGGGTGAGTTTTCATACATGTGTTCAAATACATGTAAAATTAAAGGTGCTGATTGGGTCACAAACTATATGGAAGTATTCATGTGGGCCCAACTGCTTTAATGTTTGGAAGGGTATTTTTTGTGTTTGTAATCTCTATCAGTGTAGGTGGATTTGCCAGCAATTGTGTTGCTTCGGGTGTGAGCTTTCTAAGTACAATATCTTCTAGCTATTGGCCGAAAGTTGTCTTGGTTTGGAACCTCATCTATGCAAAGAGGACAACATCATTCTTTAAAAATGTGTTTCACCATATGTTCTTCCATAATTCCCCCAAGTTGTATCCATTTGTCTACTTTTTGTTAGCTATTTGTTTGTTTGAAGCATAAGCAATTTCCCCGAATTGTGCCCCTTTTCAAATACCTTACTCTTAATGCTAGGAGACACCAGCAGAATTTCAGTTTTGCATGCGGTTTTACAGTCAGTGGGCCAGTTGCTATAAGAGAGGGGCTGATTTTTAAGATCAGCGGAGCTCCCAGAATACTCTTTGCATTGCGAGCCCTACTCATTGCATTACGAGTGAAGAACGGGCCATACATTCAATGAGATTAAAAAACATTCTTTGCTAGTTTACAGTTTCTGCTGACCGGAAAACTGGAGGTAAACCTTCCATCTGTCCCAGTACAGAAGTGCAGTCTGCCTTTGATTTACTCCTGCCCTTTAGAGTCTGTCTTTAATGGTAATTTTTACCTTTTATTTTATTTTGTACTCATCCAATCTGTTTTCAAACTGTGGCAGACATGTCAATCAAGTATTGTCTTATGATTGTAGGCTAGTGTACTCAAAATGTTGAGCCATGAAATGTCCTGATTTTCTCACCCAAAAATGTTAACTGAAGCTCAGGGAAGGAAGCTAAGTTGCCTGACCTCCATCTTCAATGCAAGGTGTGAAAACATGCAGCAGCGGCCTTGCCAGTACTCCACACCCTTATCTACCACTACCAAAAACATAGTAACATGTTCAGAGATTCAAAAGTGTCGCATGATAAAGCGCTACAGTCATGGATTTGTTGATAATGTGTAACGTGACATGAAAAGGTTGATTTTGACAGACATGCATTTGATTTGCTGAATTAGTATATTTGGGGTGAAATGCTTCGTCAAATGTACTGCTAAATATTAGTACCTCATTTGATGACAACCTCCATATTTGTCTTTGGAAAAAAAATCCAAAACGAAATCGAATTTGTGTTGAAACATTTATACACCAGGACACCTGACAGAATAATATAGCATTTATGAGATTACAGATTGACTGCCCCATAGGAATATGAACGCATTCTGTAACCTCCTCCCCCAGTGTAAGACTGTTTATATGTATTCACGGGGGTCCACTTTTATATTGCATCATGTACAGGGCATGGGCTCTATTCATAATTATTCCTTCTGGCTAATAAATAAAATACCATTACATTCCACCTGGTATTCAATGCTGGTTTTGTTTGTTGTGTCATGTATTGCAATAAAGGGGCACTTGTCAGCCCCAATTTGGTAAGCACAGAAGCAACATGGTAAGTGGATGAAATTGTATTCCATAATCAGTGTAGCATTCAAAATGGTCCTTCATTGTTATTTAAGAGCTCATGCACATCTGATCTCCCCTCTCTTGTTGGTCTTTGCATGATGGCTTAATCGTGCGACATCTAATTCAGGGGTACTTTCCACCCACCCCAAACCAGGAACGCACAATTTTCCTTTATTTAATCAAGTTCTTTTTATGAACCTAGCTCCCCCAATTTAATAACATTGATTCCTTACAGCTCTCCTCCCATTTTGGTACAAAAAACACAAACGGTTGCACAAAGGGTATATTTATGTACCAAATAGAAATAATTGAATCATATTGCAGTTAAACCAATTGTTTATTTGTAAAAGGCCAATGATAAGAAATAATCAACACACTAGTCACTTCAGTTTTCAATGCTACAGTTATAGAAATAGAGACTTACTAACACAAACACCAGCATAGGGATCATTGCATTTAATCCACCCTGAGCATACAGGCACCATGGGTTGAACGCATGAGAATCCAGGTGCTATCTTTCATTTGTGAAAACAACAAATTAGTTAAAATATCCCTGCCTATCCGATTGTTGCTAAAACCCTTAATTCAAAACAGAGGGCGCTAGAGGGCCGACCAAGATGGCCGCTCCCCTGTGAGCTCCCGGCTGCCTCCTCATGAATCCTGTTTAATCGCGGCAATCCTGCGGCGAAACCACTAAATCTGCAAGAATAATATATCCTAGCACGGCATCTCATCCCTGTCGAAAATTCGGAGCGAATCTGACTTGCCTTCCGTGAGAAACTCGCTGCGTAGTGCGGCCTGCACTGCCGCGACCGGCGTGGGGCCTGGGAATCCCCCCCGCCCGCACAAAATCCTTCATAGACGGACGAGAGCCATCCGCGGGACCTGCCGCGACCACCTCCAGCAGAAAGCGGCGAGGGGGGAATCGCTCGGAGTTGGGGCACCCACAGCCAGCGCTGAGACGGTGGCGGAGCGAGAGGTGCGAGGAGACCCACAGAAGCACGCAAAACAGGCGAGTTGGCCTTGGCGTCCCCGCTATCTTGACTCACAGCGTCTCCCCCCGCGCCTTGATCTCAGCCCCTTGCACCAGATCCGGGTGCCTCGCCCACGCCTTGACCAGACGCTCCGACTCCATAGTCAAGCTCAAGATGGGGAAGCCAGACAAGTCCCAGAAACAGCTCAACTTTGATGCAGGCCCAGCGCCTAAACACCCAGGCCGGAACACCGCCCTGAATCCCCGAACAACCAGTCAGAGGCAGAATTGCAGCAACAAACAGACATCAGGGAAATCCTGATGGAATTAAAAGCTGGGATAGGCAGTCTGGACAGCAAGATAGACTCGCTCTCGTCCAAGGTAGATCTGTTATAACACCGGCTCGACAAACACAGCGACAGGCTCGACTCTGTCGAACAGAGAGTGTCAGATCTGGACGACGGCACAGCAGCACTCACCTCCCGGGTCTCCACGCTCAAGGGGAAAATGAAAACTGTACTCTCCAAAAACGAGGACCTGGAAGGCCGCTCAAGGCAAAATAATATCAGGATTATCGGAATCAGAGAAAGACAACTACCAGTCAGAATGGAAGAACACGTTGAAAAATTATGCACAGAGCTTTCTGGTCCCAGAGTCCAATCGCAAATGTTCGTAGTGGAAAGGACCCACAGAATATCTTCAACAAGACCGGCGCAGGGAGCCCCTGCCCGCCTCATCATTGCCAAGCTTCTAAGCTACAAGGACAGGGACTCCATCCTTAGAATGGCAAGGGAAAAGGGCAAACTACACTTCATCGACATCCAGTTTTTCCCGGACATTTCGCCGTCTGTCCAAGCCCAAAGGAGATCGTTCACCCAGGTGAAGCACAGACTACGCGCCAACCAGATCACATACTCAATGCTCTTCCCGGCAAGGCTCTGCATTCAAATAGAGGGTAATACCCACTTCTTCAACTCCCCAGAAGAAGCCTCACTATACCTCGACAGGCGGGGATGCAAGTCCGCAAACCAAACGCCCGGCGCCTCAAACAGAGAAAGAGCAGAGAGAGTTCCGCCGTGACAAACACCCACGCTACTGCCCCAAAGCAAGCAGGAACCAAGCCACCAGGACAACTTTCGCAAATGGGTGGCTGGGGACTGTGCCTAGGAAGGCCACCAGTGCCCCGTGCCCAGCACGCAGTATGTTCCAGTTGGGGGGATTCCGAACGGACGAGTTGGGGGTTGTCCATGTAAGGAAATTTGTTTGATTGTTGTTGTCGTTCGAAACGCGTTCAGAGCGCAACCGCCTAACTGCGGGCCTCACCCTGAGCCCCGCCGCCGCCCCTCTCGAGCCCTCCTGCCTAGCGCCGCTCCCATATGTCCGAACTCCGACTCCGGTCTAGCCACATTCCGGTGTTATATAGCTCGTCACTGTTACGTTCAAAGTAGCAACATGAAACATTAGAGGGGGCAACATCCCGGCTAAGACCCGCAAGATCCTGCAATTACTCAGACGCCACAAGGCCGAGGTAGCTATGATTCAGGAAACCCACCTCTTGGCGAAAAATGAGCACATGTGGGCCCGCAGCTGGGGTTGCCATCGCTACTTTTCTTCATACTCATCCTATGCCAGAGGAGTCGCTATTCTTCTCCACTCTTCGCTGGGGTTTCACCTGATCCAAACAGAGAGGGACAGCGAGGGAAGGGCGCTTATGGTTCGGGGCATGGTGGAGGGTGAGGAGGTGGTGTTCGTTAACTCCTACACCCCCAACACAGACGGCGCAAACAGCTTTGACTGGGTGCTATCCCGCCTCTCGCAAGTGCGAAAAGCGATCATAATCTGGGGTGGAGACTTGAACACCCACTTCGACCCACAGAAAGATAAATCAAAGTTAACAACAGCTCACCCGTCCAAAGCCAGCCTACAAGTGCAAGAGATCTGTAAAGCGTTTGACCTTTCAGACATTTGGAGGACCCAGAATTGGGAAGTCAGTGACTACACATACCACTCAAGTGTTCATAACACAAAATCTCGCATTGACTATCTGTTAGTCTCCGCTCACAGTAGCTGGCAATGGGGAGCATGCCAAATACACCCCAAAACCTTCTCAGACCACGCCACGGTAACACTCAAATGCTACCGGCCGACCACCAGGCCACGTCCTCCACAATGCCGCTTCAAACCCAGATCCCTCGCCGATCCGACATTCGTCAACAAGCTAAGCGAGGAAATCAACTCCTTCCTTGGCATTAACCAAGGCACCGTCAACTCTGCCGGAGTGCTATGGGAATCTTTCAAATGCTACGTAAGAGGCATCTGTCTAGCCAAGGAAAACGGAATCCTGAAACTCATTAGACGCGAACTAGAAACCTTCGAAACGCACCTGAAGGAATTGGAAAAGCAGCAAGTCGCACACAATTCAGACCAAATCCAGGCGAGGCTGAAAGAAGAACTTCTGAACATTAGAAAACTGGCTGAACGGGAGATAACATTTCTGTGGCACAACCACAGAATTAGACAATACGGCGAAGACCAGAAGCCTGGAGCCCTTCTTGCCTACCTCATAGCGGCAGACAGGAGGCCGACAAGGGTGGACAGTATCCGGACACTGCAGGGAAATATGCTGCACAAAGAAGAGGATATAGTCGAGGTGTTCAGGGCTTTCTTCCAGGACCTATACAACGCCGGGGCCCAACAGACTCTGTTGCGATCCACAACTACCTCAATGACACTGAACTTTACTGGGTGGAGGGAGAACTCTGTGAGCCACTGACTGCGCCCATAATGCTGGCAGAGATTCAAGAAGCCATCATAAATCTGCCATCTGCCAAAGCCCCGGGTCCAGACGGGCTAACTGGTGAGTTTTATAAATACTTCGCCCCTCTCATTACCCCTCTCCTGCTATAAGTCTATGAGGAACCGATCGAATCCGGCATTCTCCCACAGACACTAAGAGAACCGAACGTAATCCTGCTAGACAAAAAAGACAAGCCCCCCCGAAGATTGTAAGTCCTATCGCCCCATATCATTAATTAATCTGGGCATCAAAATCCTGGCCAAGATCCTCGCCAATAGGCTTCTCCCATTAATCCCCGCACTGGTACTCGCTGACCAAGTGGGATTTGTGCCTGGCCGAAACACCACATTCGGGATACGCAGAATGTTTGGGGTTCTAGCAGCACTCGACCCCGATCAGCAGGCAGTGGTGGTGCTGCTGGATGCCAAAAAGGCATTTGACTCTGCTTAGTGGCCCTTTATGTTTGCCGTGCTACAGCAACTCGGACTTGGGAAACAGTTTATCAGGCTAGTCTCACTCCTCTATACCCAACCCCTTTCAGCAATCTTGCTCGGGCCGACCCGCTCGGCTCAGATCAACCTCCAGCGTGGCACTAGGCAGGGATGCTCATTATCCACTATGATATTCGTCCTTGTGATGGAGCCCTTGGCAGCGGGCCTTAGGGAACGACATATCCAGAGAGGTCTTAAAATGGGTCCTCACCGGCTAATAATATCGCTCTATGCCGACAACATAGTCCTGTTCATGCAAAACCCCTGCGAAAACCTTAATCCAATAATGCGTGAAATAATCAAGTTTGGGTTGGTATCTGGCTTGAAAATTAACCAATCGAAATCAATCGTATTTCCCTTAAACACAAAAACCAAAATAGTCCAAGACGATTTTAACTTCCAGTGGGAGACAGCTCATGTCTGATATCTAGGAATTAAGGTGTCCCTAAATCACCAAGATGTACTGAATTAAGGTGTCCATAAGTCACCAAGATATACTGAAAGACAACTACGATAGTACACTGAAATTATTAAGGGACAAGGTAAACAGGTGGAAATCACTACCGCTCACCATCTGGGGGCGAGCCTCATTGGTAAAAATGGTGATCTTACCCAAACTCCTATGCCTTTTCGTTAACATCCCCATCCTGCTGTCCCAGCGCTTCCTGGGTAATCTGAGAAGCCTAGTTCGGGACCTTAAATGGGCTGGCAAACCTGCAAGGGTGGCTTACTCATCCCTAGTGCTTCCTGTTAATAAGGGTGGCCTGGCTCTACCCGATCTAGAACGGTACTACTGGGCGGCACAAGCTCAGTTTCCCAGTCATTGGTACGAACCACAATTCGTAAGACCGCATGTACAGGTTGAACGGGCACTAGCCTCACCCAACTTGCTAAGGGCAGTGATTATCAGCAATCAAGCAGTTCCACACACGACGCTGAATTTAGTGCAATCCACCTTCGCAATATGGCGGAAAATAGCTCAAAAGTACAAGATTCAGCTTGGATACTCTCCTCTTCTGCCCGCGAAATTCATTCCCCGGATCCCACTCACCGAGAAAGTGTATCTGAACTGGGTGGATAAGTGCAAAATAAAAACTCTAGGTGACTTCTTTCTACAAGACACCTTCATAACACCCCAGCAGGCGAGGGAAAAGGGGGGCACGTCCTCCCTTGACATCTTTTTGTACTTCAGAGTGCGATACACCTTGCAGGCCCTCACACCAACATTCCCGCAGCAACCTCCCACCTGGCAACTACTGCATGGGACCATTAAGGCACAAGGGGAGGGCAAACTAGTCTCATCCATCTACAAAACCCTGTTCACCGACACTCTCCCCTCAAACCCCAAAACAAAGACAAGATGGGAAACCATGCTTCAAACCCCCATTCCTGATGAACACTGGAGCTATATTTTACAACAGACACAAAAAGTGGCACTCAATTCCCGCTTCAAAGAAATCCACTTTAACTATCTGCATCAAACCTATTATACCCCTAACAAGAGAAACAGACACCACGCTGGGTCCAATGCATCTTGCGACCGTTGTGGGTCCCCGGACGCTGATTTCCTGCACCTAGCATGGAGTTGCCCGCCAGTGTCTAAATTCTGGTCAGATGTGCTTGACGAAACTAACGTAATTATCAGCGAGAGAGTGGGACACTCACCACTGTTGGTGCTTCTCGGCCTAACGAGACCCCTGTCTTCACACATCCGAAAACTGGCAAGCTTGTTATTGGTTTTGGCACGTAGAAGAGTGGCTATGGCATGGGGACGAGGCACACCCCCTACCCTAGCGAACTGGAAGAGGGACATCACATACTGCCAAGAAACGGAAACAGAATTCATAAAGACACTCCCTCTCCACGCAAGACCCCCAGATATATGGGGCCCGTACATCTCGTACCTCCTCTCTAGCGCAGCACCAGCCGGGACAACCGATCAGCCACCACAGACTTCTCTTGTGTAAATGTAAATGCGTTAACTGCCTGTTGTGTGATGGGACTGTCGGAGGGTGGGAGCGTGGTCGTGAGGGGGGCATTCGGCGGCTTGTTAACAGCCCACTGTTTGGGCTTGTTGATACTCATGTTTACTAAAATGCAAAAATACATTTTTTTTTAAAAAAAACTTAATTCAAAGCTAGCAAAAAGTACCCATATTCTGCATAATTCTGTAGATAGATATGATAACACGATCATCAATTGTTGAAAACCAATGATCTTGTAGGTCACTGTTCGCTTGATGTGCTTTGCACTCTGAAGTAAACTGCACTGAGAATGGGCGTGTCTGGCTGAAATACCCAGAGCAGACATGGAGGGGAGGCGAGAGTTGGCATGCTGCAGCATACTCGAACTTCTGTGTGCTCTCTTCGCCTATCACCTCACACTGGCATGGTGCAGTGCATTGCGGTGAACATATCTCATGCATGGTACATCATATGGCATTGAAACATTGTTTTCAAGGTCTGGGACATCTCTGTTTTGTACCTGGAATCGAGAAGCTTAAAATGAGCTTTGTCCAGTCCTTCTACGATCACATTGATGTTTTGCTGATTTTCAGGCAACTGTATCATGTGTGAAGGGTCTGACATGTGGTGAAATGGTTGGGTGTTCTAATGGACCTAACAGGTAACTATGCAAAATTTGGTGCATATTGATGGAACACTGTGGAATTGTACAAGGAAAAAACGAACAGATGTTTTTTTTTGTATATATATACATATACATTTATATATATGTTTATATCTATATGCATAAGGAGATAGAGATAACAAGATCACATCCCCTTACTTAATAAACATGTCAGAATTTCAACAGCATTTTAATCTCAATTGCATCAATATATTGGACCTTCAGGTATCTAAATTGCTTGTAAAAAAAATGGTATGCTCTTGCATGGAGGCTAGATTTGCCTCTGTAATGTTTTGATTTAATTATTATGTGAAAGCGTACCTCTCTCACTTTCAATGGGCACCTTAAACACACAAATGGGTAGCTCCTTCTCCCTTTGGTCTGGAACAACTTAGCTTTAAAAAGAATACACTGCTTGACGGTATACACAGGAATTAATTCAATTATATTCTTTTTCTAGGTATGCGCACAGTGAGATGTCCATTTAACTCCCCAATAATTCTATATGCTAGACGGAATTACACAGATAAAGTGTGAGGGAATCTCACTGTAGACACACTATGTGGCATAATCTATTAAATATATATTTTTTCCAAATAGCACAAACACTTCTGAAATTTTCCCTAACTTCTCAGGATGCACAATCGATTTATATAATTCCACCCAGCAGTACTAAAAACAGAACAGGGCACCCTCTTAAGGACAGGTTCAATTCTACCGCTCTATGAACAGGCGGGCATCAGTCAGAAAAATGGGATCAGCTTTCCTCCAGAGTCTGTCTGCTATTTCTTTCACTGAAGCATGACTGGGGCTTTGGCTTCTGGTAGGTTTCACTTTCAGGGCATGGGTAACAATCCAAAATGGGTGCAATTTATTCCTTCTTCCTGTTGTTATCAATTCTTCTTTCTCTCCATTAGTCAGCGAGTGAGTCTGTCAGTGTCTCCCCTGAGTGAGTGTGTGTTGAATATTATATTGGACAGTAACCCCACATTTTTTAGATGTGTATAATGTCCCTAATCTAATTGGTCAATGTATGTGATTGAACAGTTTTCCAAAAGTGACATCACTGTAGACATATCCTTCTGCAGTCATTGGGCATATGAATTAAGGGGGCATTCTGATGGGAGTGCATTGTAAACCCAGTTTCCCTCCCATTTAATGTGATGTCATCTCAGGGATTTCTTTCATTAAATATTGCCACATTTTCATACAATGAATTCCACACATACTGCCATTTTACATATTTGCTCACCAGATTCCTCTCTCTGGCAAGAATCAATTGATTCAATGTTTATCATTATAGGACCAATGGTCAGTTACTTAAAGATTTTGGCTTGTAACATATTGATATGTTTCTGTACTAATTATTTTTCCATCTCAAAAGGAAAGCCTCGCCCCTGCAGACACTATAAAATATGACACACAAGTGTGTGCCATTTCTTTGCGAGAGAATGCATATCTGCCTACTTTGCATATTGAAAATGACCTCACATGAATTTAATTTTTCTACCGCCTAGTAGAGCATGTGTAGTTGAACACTGCAAAAGGAAAATGCACTTACTATAAGTTTATGTTCAAGAATTATAGGCAGAATAGTGAATCCCATGTTGCATTTTATTAAACAAACAAGATATCACTTTGCATGTCACTTTTTGGCCTAGTATCTGTTGTCCATGCTGTTAATGCAGAGCAGTAATGTATTTATGATGGTGGTCAGGCCAAGGTAACATCCCTTCTACTTTCCAATACTTCAGGGTTTTATGACTTCTGCCCTGCCCCCTAATATTGTTCCCAGGTCTGTAATACTTTCAGATTAACCTTTGTTTTTACATATACTTTATTTTCTCTGCCTTCATGAGGGCCTGGGAGATCAGAATAGGCACCACAGATCTGCTGAACCCCGATTAGTTCATTGTCATACCCCCAACATCCACAGAAGCAACCCATAAAACGCAGGCTCAGGAAAGATTTCCAATTCGGTCTAACTTGCAGGCCTACCGTTTTCATTATTGGTCAACCCTGATTAATTGTTCCTTATCTGTGAGAAAGCATGGGACCTGTTTTTCACATCTAATTATGAGGGAGATGACATAAGCAGAATACAAATGTCTAGAGTTCCGTTCTGCCTTCCTTTAATGTGGTCCCAGTCACAATTTCAGCATTTAAACATATTTTCCAGTTCCCCTTGATTTTACATTTTCTCAAAAACACAGCTGTTCTCTTTCTCCTCAGGTTAAGCAGGTCCCCATTTTAACAAAAGTTGCAGGTTATTTTCTGGTACTTGAAATGGTCATCTCAAGCCTGACTCCTTGCTCTGGATCTTTTCTTCTGAATTACATTTCCCTACACAACCCCCCTTGCTCGTCTTGCGTCAGTTTAAGTGGAACTACAAGGGAGTGATCCAAATGTTTTTATTTATCTTTTTACATTTCAGGTTAATCTGAGATGTGCATTCTCTGGCACAGTCACCTTCCGATCACGGCATGTTAAAAGTCTTCTTTTCCAATAAGATCTTCTCCATGCTCCATTGTTTTTTCCCCTTGTTCCTTTTCCTGGTCCACAGGTCCTGGAAAGAGTTCTTCATTACACACAGGGACACCTACTATTTTTAAAGACATAATACCTCCAATCATGGACTTTTTACATTATGTATGAATGAATAATAATATTTTCATCCATACATTCTCTCGCACTCTATGCTGATTGCTTACCCATTAATTTCCCTGATTACTCCTTTTCCTTTTTCTGTCCCTTTGAGTTCATACTTCTTTATTTCATCAGGCCTAATTTCAGATGGCTCCTCAATCATTCTCAAAGCTGGTCTAGGTTGTCAGCTTTTCAAATGATTGATATGGACCAATTTCTCCTCATCCAGATATTCTTTTGGGATTCGATATTATAGGCGGCAGGAGAAATGTTATCTATAATCACAAAATCCACTTGCCGAAAATGTAAACACGTGTTCTACTTGGCATGGTTTCTTTGAAGATTATATAGATAAACCCACTCACCTACCTCGTACTTCCGTTTTGTTGTTTTGAGGTCATAATACGTCCTCATCCCTTCAGCAGGCTTCTCCAGATGGTGCTGGGAATATCAAAAGCATGTTGTAAAAGCTACTCCTGTGTAGTTGAGGCATTTATCAGCGTCTGCTCCCGAGTTCTGTTAAGCAGATATTGATGAAATATAATTTTTCGTCATCTTGGTGGCAGAAGAAGGGGTAGTTGGAATGGCCATCAGGACAAACAGCAATCGGATGTCCCAAATAGGTTAGGAATCAACCACAAACTTACCGATATACTCACAATTTTTTGGTTGTATCTCTCCACCCCCCTGCTTGATGTTAGGTGGTAGGCGATGTGGAGTTTTCTTTTCACTCCTAACATTTCCCACGTCTTTGCCATCACTTAGCTGGTAAAATGACTATCTCTATCGGACCCAACCCTTTGTAGAAGAACAAATCAAAAAAATATGTGGTTAATTATCAAAGTTGTTGCTATCTCTGCCTTAAAATCTGGGGCAGGAAGGTACTCAATCCCCTTTGTGAAGAAGCATGTCACTGTCAACATGTATTTGTTTCCTCTGGAAGAATGAATTACTGGTACAATGAAGTGTACTTGTAAATCAGACCATGGTAATGTCATTCCTCTTTTCTGTAAAGAAGATCTGTGTTGTGTGTGGAAGAACTCAGTTGAAACTGAGCCCCCACGGGACATCCGTTTAAATATGTGTTGAGATCCTGGCATGGCCACACATGGGTGTGGCCTGTAAGCAACGTTTCACAGTATTCAAGAGTCTTTTGAAATCCCCCATGACTGGCAGTGGCCATGTCATGGGCATACTTCAGCATTAGACTTTGGAATGAAGTAGGGACCATCCATTGGTCATTCCCAGATTGGGGTTTCCTCACAAACAGCCTGTCTTGAATCTTAAAAATATATTGAAATTTCATCAGAATACAAAGATCTTCCTTTATTTTATAGTCTGATTCTGTCAGAGGAAATCTGACTGGATCTTCTAAGTATTTATAGAATTTTCCTATAATGGGATCCTCTTTTTGAGCAGTGATCAAGTCTGCATAGGAGCCTCTCTATTCCACTGAGCAGTCGTAAGTTCACTGTCAGTGTGAGTTTGTGATCTGGTCACTGTCGTGACCTGAATTTCTCCCAGGAGGTACTCCATATCTATGAATTCCCTCTGCAAAAGCTCCTGTTTTGGCCAATTGATCAGCCAAGTCATTTCCAGTTTTATCAGGACCCTCTATCTATGACCTTTGATCTTCGTCAACAGATCATCATTTCCTTAGACATCACCAGATCATCAATAATCTGGGTCAATCTACCATGTTTTAAAGGTATACTATTTGCGAAAAGAATGCCTCTGTGTTTTTCTAATTTATCAGGTGTTTCACAAACCCATTTTGCCCATAATCAGAATCAGTGATAATAACCAGTTCTGTTAGTTGGTGGTTTACTGCAGTATGGACGGCTTGATAAATTGCCATCCGCTATGCCACCTGGCTACTTCCGCCCACTTAATTTGTAGCCAGAAGAGTGTTTGGGAAGATAATTTACCCAGGTGCTCCAAATGCCAGCAACCAATTCTTTCTCCCTTCTTTTGTAAAATGATAGGAACACCGATTCGCATAAACTGTTGTTATCCCTGACAATTGGTCTCTTCATATGCCTTGTGCAGGGACATCAGTTATGCCTCCATATTGATATTGATGATTAGACTTTAGTTCTTGAGACAGTGCTCTTCAGCACAATCATGTAAGTCTGCCAATCCTTGAACCAGAGGGCTCTTCTTATTTTGGTCGTACCTGACTTCCACAAGAAAGCCCTGGATTAACAGGAGTGCTTTTTCACAATCATTGAGTTTTTCTTCTATGGAGGATAATGTTTTGCTTGCATAGGAGATTGCATTGTTGACTTTGTCATGTTTTTGGCGTAACATCGCTGTTAAGCAGGTATCTGAGAAACCAGCCTCTTTAAAATAATAATAATTGTTATTTTGAAACACGCTTACTACCAGGAACCAGTTTCTAAGCACAAGCCCAGGATTCAAATCTGTGTTGCAATGCATTATCTTGCTTCCAAGATAAATACGTTGCCCCTGAGCTATGTTCCAATCCCTTAAAATCCCCTTATTCTTGAAGGGCTAAGCCAAACAAGGAGCTTGTGACAGGCTTCTTTTCAATTGCTTCACTACCTCAGATTGCGGTCCCTTACTTTATCCCATCCTTCAATAAGTGGACTAAAGGTTGAGTGATCTTTGCATAATCCTCAATTAAATTTTTTACTCTCATCAATCAGTCCCAGTAGGCTTTGCAACTCACGTTGAGTTGTGGGGTTCCTTAACTTTAGTAAGGCCTCAACCTTCTTTTTCTGGGGATTGCAACCCTCAGCTGTAATTTAAAGTCTTATAAAGTTTACTCTAGTTTTGCACAATTGTTATTTCTGGAAAGATAATTTTCCACCGACTTTCTGCAACTGGGTAAGACCATATCTTATTTCTGCCAGTTGTACTTCCATAGTTGAACTTTATATCAACAGATAGGCCATATTGGCCAAGTTTCCTCTTTCACTCAGACTAGAATTTCTTTGTGAAGGAACCTCTTCTACTCATTTTCTGAATGTATGTTTCCAATGGCATACAGGTCCAAGTATATTTTGCCCTCTGCAGGTAAAGGCAAGCTTTTACTGATCTTCCCTATTCACTGGCACTGTCCAATGACTGTTTGTTAACGCAAGGGCTGAATACACATTTGATCCTTGGATCTGTGCCAGTCCTTGATTAATATAGGGAAGAGGCCACCTTGACATGTTAACCCAGTTATTAAACTGCCTCAGGTCAGCACAAAGTCTCCATTGTCCAGTAGGTTTTAGGATCCCCTGTACCGGATTGTTAAGTACTGGGAATAGTATGAATAATGCCACAGAATTCCAGATTTCTGATGATATCTGTGGGCGATTCCATGGACGCGAGCAGCAACAGGTATTGTTTTACCAACAAAGGAGACATTTCAGGCTCCATTGGTCTCATCCTAGAAGGCATAGTTGTATGCCCACAATCATACGAGTCAACTGAAAAGACACTCTGGAAATCAAGAAATACCTGTCCCAGTTGTTGTCACTGTCCTTCAGTCTCATTGCCCAGACTGATATAATATGTTCCTGGACCATCTGCTGGAAACCCGGAAATACCTTTGTGATATTTCTGAAGTATTCTTCAGTTGGGTGGAAAGATCTCTTTTAATAGTGTTTACCTGGACAAGGGTTTCCATGGATTTGAGATAGTTATTATGAACTCTAAATACTAACTCATCTTCCAATGTGTCACAGGTAACGTCTTCTATCCCAAGAGCATGAAGAGTGCACCAAAAAAGGTCACCGGTTGAGTGTTGATCTTTTTGGTGGGATACTGTCTGTCTTATTGTTGGAATCTTCCAGAAGTTAGGCCTATCATTTCATTTTCTAAATCCATTTAATAATTTTGGCAATCACCCGATATTCCAAAAGAGGTGTCTGTGCCCAAAGTGATACTTTGAGGCTTGCTGTTATCCACCAATATTTGAATGGTGGCATGTTTTAGATCGCCTAGTGGTGTTGGTTGTAGGAGGGTATGACTCAAATGTAGGAATGCTTCCACATTGATCAGTGTTTGTCCTCT
This sequence comes from Ambystoma mexicanum, assembly GCF_040938575.1. Taxonomy (NCBI): domain Eukaryota; kingdom Metazoa; phylum Chordata; class Amphibia; order Caudata; family Ambystomatidae; genus Ambystoma; species Ambystoma mexicanum. The sequence continues at coordinate 193,203,122 of NC_090939.1, forward strand.
TTTTATTTTATTTGGTAGTGTAAATTGTCTAGCGTCTCCTGGGTTATTAACCTCCTCCTTTGCTTGGACTTTAACCGCATAATGCAACAACAAAGATGATGACCAAAATGCTTTCTCAACATTGTGAAAGCCTTTTGGGTTCCCCCCAAGTCTTGATCAAACTTTGTCATTAATAAAATCTTAATGAATTGCAAATCAATGGAGAATATCACTATCCAGATAAAATTCAGAAGTGACATCTCTTACGATCCAACAATTATGGTCAATAGTTTTATCGCCAATCGAAATGTTTAACCTGCACCTTCTAGGTAGTACATTTTTTGAGTTTTGGGTTTCCAGACAAACTTCCCATTTATTTATCAAATTAAAGCAGTGAGTGATCTGATCTTTTTGGAGTCACTGAATCAGTGCTTCACTTATGAAGCGTTTTCCATTATCTATGCAGACTCTGGCAAGCACAGAATATTTTCCTCCATTTATCGGAATGGGGAAGAATTTTCGTTCACCCTTTTTCATTTTATTGGTCAAATTATAACTATTTTTCAGGAGCACTTTGAAATTTGTTGAGGTCTTCCCGAATATAGAACTTCAAGGTATCTAATTCCAATGTGGAAAGCTACTTGTGGTTAGGAGGGAGCTTAATTTTTAGGTGTTGAGATGCGGTCCCCTCACTAATCGCTACTTCTAAAGAGAGGATGGTGATTTCAGGAATCTGATTATTTTGAAAATGAAATTTTATTTGATTAGGATGACGTTCTATTAAGTGGCAAGTACCAATCAGGCTGACATAATTGATACTTCTCTTTATCTTGATGGTATGGTTTGTTTGGGGCAAAGATCCTGACTGACACAATCAATCAGAAGGGGCAGCCTCTGAAGGAAATCCTTCACCAGTAAACAAGATGTTCCCTCTGGAGACACGATGATCACTGGATTTTTCAGAAAGTGTCACACAATTTTTATTTCCAGATCTGCAATCCCATTGACAGACATATCCTTTCCGTCAAAATGCTTTTGTTCTCCTAGAAGAGGTTTGAAAGGAATTGTTTTACTCTACCTCCTTCCTAGGTTGAGTTTATCAAATGTTTGTTTCAAAATTAAGTTTGCCTGTGACTCTGTCTACCAGAGTTTATAAATCACACTGACCTTATATCTAGATAGGAGCAGAGAATCTACCTTCTTTAGACTCTAGTTTACAATGAAAGTGTAAGTTATGAGACAACTCAGCATGCATTTTTTTTATGTCATTTATTTCTGGGACATAACCTTTGGTCACCCCCGTGTATGCACTTCTTTGCTTGAGGTAAAGTTCTAATGACTTACCTTGGAAACCATCTCAAAATAACACACATTTGGGCTACGACATGGAGTAGTTGTATCCCCCCTGTCCACAGACTTTTTGTTGCCTTCTCTCTTTTAGATGACAGTCTTCAGAATTGCCTTTCGCATCTTGGAGTTTCTTTGCACTTTTTTGTCTCTTTTTCTATTTTCTAGGATTCAGGGTCTTCTATTTGTACCCACCTTTCTTTAGGAGGTGTCCCTCCATTTCTTTGCTGGGTATTCTGTGTACTCCTCTGTCTCAATAGTGACTATTCTATTTTTAATTTCTTGAAATGTCGCTCTTTTTCTCTGTTCTTTTGGTTCTAGTTCCCAGTGGAAATAGTTGTGGCTATTATTCCCTTGTATTTCTTTTATTTAATTCAGGGGTTGCTGTATGGATTAGAAAGGACACTTCCTCTAAGGTTTGGCATTTCTTTTCATCCTTATCCCCTTTTTCTTTTTCCACTATGAAACGATTACTTGTATTGTTTGCCTGACTTGGACATTGGTGCACTTTGGGGAACACTAGCAGTCTGAGGGTTCTGTTGGTCCCTCAATATGTTTCCAATGTTCTTGATCAATTGCTTGACCTGTCTCTCAAGTTGAGAGATCCTTTCTTCTTGTTCGGAACCATAGGGAGGTCTTGGGTCAAACCTTTGTTGCTCTTTGGAAGAGTAGCTATCCCACTTAGCAATATAACTCGGGTATGGTAGAAAGTTACCACTCTAGCCTTCATTTCTGGGTATCAACTCCCCTTAATTCTGAGCTCTATTGTCCTGGAACATTTTTTGAGAATTTTGATTTGGAGGGGTTGTTTAATTTCTTTCCCACACGAAATTCTGAACAGGATTTCCTTGGGTTACAGCCCCTTGAATTGGATTCCTGCCTGTTGTGGGGGCATTGATTTGTAGCCCATGATGGGACTAGTGCCCATGTACCATGGACATATGTAGGTACAAGTGTCAGAAGGGTCTGTATTTTGGAACATTCGTTGATTTTCACTCAATTGGGACTGGACAGAGGGCCTCCCCTGTCAGTCATTCTGTTTGGTGGTAGGACTAGCATTCTTCAAACCCCCCTGTCTCCAGATCGAAAGAAGGGGCACTGTTCATCTCTGCCACTCTTGTGGTGGTAGGTGTTGAAGATGGTTTGGGAGTTATTTTTGTTTTCTGCAGGCTTTTGGACTTTGTAGATCGTAGTGGCTTGTGAAATCACCCATCCAAGACTTTGCAAATCATCAAAGTCCCTTATTAAATGGGCGGCCATGTATTTTGGCAGTGCATGGAAACATTTTGTGAGGAATTCCCTACTGTTAGTATTTACCTGGTGAGAAGCCTGAGCGAATGCATGCTTCAACTCTTGGGCAAATTCTTTCGGAGATTGGTCCTCGCCACACACCATATTGTATACAGCTTTACGGGCCTCATGTGGGTTTCTGTGCATGAAGAAATATTTAGAAATGGCTGCCTTATAACTAGACCATTTATGGTGATTTTGGTCCTGGACCTCTGCAAAGAAGACTCAGGGGAGAACCTCTGTTTAGCATACTAAGCATTGTTAAAATCACTCCTTATACCAAGTGAGGACATCATTTGCTCAAGCAACTCTCGATGTTCCCATACAGAATAATTCACATTTTTATGATAAGGGATCATAAAAAGTTTGATGGCTTCGATTTGTTTGATAGGGCTTTGATGGAATTCTTTTGGGATCTGTCCTTCTTGTGTCTCTGAACCTGAGTACACTCTCCCTCAGAGTCAGAACTACTGCTGGAACCCCATTCCAGATTATCATCTGGGCCCTCCCTACTGTTCTGATTTTGGGAATGCCTTCTAGATGCACGGGACACAGGGTCCCCCTTTTGTTCTTTTCTCTGGGAGTTCTCAGGCTTATTTTCCCAGGATCCCTTTTTAGAAGTTGGCTAATGTTGGGTTTCTTCCTCTAAGGGCTGAAAATTGGGGCTCGTTACAAGTTGGGCAAATCTACCCAGATACCACTAAACAGTATTACCATTACTACCACTTGGTCTGGCGGTATTACCGCCAGATTACAAGTGGCGGTAGGTGGTGTTAGTCCCCATTTATATGAGTCCTTTGGACTCATGTCCCAATTTGGGCAGAATTACCATGGTGGTAATTCCACCAGGGTAATTGTGCCCAAGATTTGCAGAAAGTTGGTGGAATTGCGTCCAGTTCATAGCTGGCGGTGAATCCTCCAACTTTCCTCCAAACCCATAGTTGGGTGGTGTGGTAATGTGGTGGTATAGAGTAATACTGCTGCATTCTACCCACACCACCCAACTTGTAATGAGGCCCAAAACGAGTTGTCTCTTCTCCTAGATATCCTAGAAGTATCTTCCCAGTCTCCCTGATGGGTAGAGACTTTTAAAATACCCTTCCTTTGCTGAAGATTTTGTCTTTCCATGTCAACTAAAATGGCTAAATGATTTCTCTGCAGGATCTGTTTCTGCATTTCCAGATCTCTCAATACATCATTATATTTTTAGTCCCATATGTATTCCACTCCTGTCCCCTCCTGGCATGCTGAATGGGGCACCTTGCCCCCTTCTCGCTGGCAAAGGCGAGGATTCATCTATATCAGATAAGGAATGCTCCCCTTCCTGATCAGAAATATTTGGGAGCGGAGATGTTAGACACCTGTCATACTGCCTATAGGAAGTTGTGTGTTGTTGGAATAAGACCTTTGGCAATAGGGAATGATCCCCTTTGTCCAATGTACTTGTCTCTGATGGTTAACTGCTGGGCACTGGTAGGGCCATTTTAAAATCCTTTACTTCTTGGTGTAATTTAATAATGTATTTCCATTTCGATGATACTTAGGGCTAACTGCTCTCTTAAATCACATATGCTGGCCTGATTAACTTCTAGCATTCACGCCAGTCTCTATTTGTTCCAATTTATCCTGGAGATGCAAATTTGCATCTGCCACATTGGCTACTTCTTGGGAAGTGACTGGACTCGGGTCTTCCTTTTCATGCACCTGTTCCGGTTTTTGTATCAGTTGTTGCTCTCATGAGTTAGAGCTTCACAATCTTGTGCAAGATGGTCTCTCATTCTTTATATAGCACTGAAATTATGATTAATTGATAATAAGTGTCCTGGAGATTCAAAAACTGTGTCACTTGATTCCGCAGCTCATATTGTGGCGTCTTAACGTTGGCTTGCATTTGTTCCATGACAATGTGCAGTTGTACTATAGAAGCCTGATTTTCATTCAGTGTTTCTTGAAGCATATAATGTCTTGTAGTTTGTCACTACACAATTGCTAGGCGGTCAGCAGCTCTTCAGAATTTTTCTGGGCCACGTCTTGACACTGTTTAATCGGGGCCCCCCTGTCTGCTAACCTGCCCTACACCAATTGAAGGTGAAAATACAAGTCTGCAGAGAGGGAGATCAGTTTAAAGTTCTCTTCTTGACAGTGGAAGTCATATATAGTTTCTGTAGGACTTAGTTTAATGGGCCACATTCATCTCAAATGTCTACGCACAATGAGGCAATACTGTCTAACGTCTCTGTCTTCCAAACATCAATATCTGCAGCTTTTCAATCCCCTTTTAAATATAACTTTGAAATGGCATGGGCTTTTGCCACACGTACCACTATTTTAGACATTTCACAGTTTAAATGTAAAAACCTGACTCAAACAATTTTCACTGAACAGAAATGCAAACTTTTTATAATCCTATTTTACCATTGTAGCTCTACAACACCGGATGTGACCCCTAACTATTCTCTATGTAGCACTCGCTACCTTGTGCACACCTTAGTATTTCCTTATGAAGCTTCTGCAACAGTAGCATAAAATTCACTGCAACACAAATCTTCCACACATATTTATGGGATCTGCACAATTTAAGTTAAAAAAGGTCTATGTTATAATGCCACTAGTTATCCCAAAATTCATATCTCGGTGGGAATACCAGTTTTGTAGGATATTTTAATTGGGCGACAACTAATTCAGGTTAACTTTCCATCCACCCCAAACCAGGCACACACAATTTTCCTTTATTCAATCATGATCTTTTTTATGAACCGGGGACAGCCAATTTAATAACATTGATTGCTTATAGCGTCCCTCCTCTTTTGGGACCAGAAACACACAGGGTTGCACAGAATGTATATTTATTAACCAAAAAGAAATTGTTTAATCAGATTACAGATAAACAAATTGTTTCTTCATGAAAGGCCAATGATAAGAAATAATCAACGCACTAGTCACTTCAGTTTTCAATGCTACAGTTATGGAAATATGGACTTAGTAAGACAAACGTCACCATAGGTATGCATGCATTTAATTCACCCTAAGCATGCAGGAACCAAGGAATGAATTTATGAGGTTCCAGGTTCGAATCGTTTATTTGTGAAAACAACAAATTAGTTAAAGATAATATCCCTGCCTATCCAAGTATTCAATAAAAATGCATCTTAAACTCAATTGCAAACAAACTAGTGGACCTTCATGTGTTTAAATGGCTTGTAAAAGATATATGATCTGCATATATGGAGGCTAGATTCCATTACATGATGTTTCTATTTAATTATCATGTAAAAGCGGGCCTCTCTCTTTTTCAATTGGCATCTTAAACAGCGAGAGAATGGGTAGCAAATAATCAACCTCTCCCTCTGGTCTGGAACAACTTAGCTTTAACAACAATATTCTATTTGATGGTACACTGTGGGATTTCGTCAGTTGTATTCACTTTCTAGGTATATACACAGTGAGGTGTCCATTTAACTCCCCAATCATTTTTCCGTGCTAGAGTTCATTATTCATTACACAAAGAGTGAGGTGATCTCACTGTAGAAACACCATGTGAACTAATTTATAAAATTGATATTTTTCCAGAAGCACATATACTTCTGAAATGTTCCCTAACTTCTTGGGATGCACAATCAATGTATATATTCCCACCCCTCTGTACAAACAAAGAACAAGGTCAGGATTTAATCTTATTCCTTTTCTATGATCTATCCCCTCATAATTACATTCACTTTAGATCATACTTGCATATGAATGTATTTTGTCTTCATCAAAGACAGGTGTGCACCTTCTTAAAGACTGGTTCAATTATCCCCCTCTAGGAACAGGTAGGCATCAGTCAGCAAAATTGGATCAGCTTTCCTCCACAGTCTGTCTGCTTTTTCTTCCACTACAAAAGGTCTGGTGCTTTAACTCTTAATAGGCCTCACATTTAGGGTGCTGGCGATACTCCTGAATGATCAAACAGGAGAGCAATCTATTCCTTCTCCTTCCTGTTGTTATCAATTCTTCTTTCTCTCCATTTGTCAGCAAGTGAGGCTATCAGTGTCTCCCCCTTAGTGTGTAGAACAGTAACCCCACATTTTTGAGGTGTGTATACTTTCCCCAATCTAATTGGCCAATGTATGTGATTGGACAGTGGTCCAAAAGTGACATCACAGTAGACATACCCCTCTGCAGTCCTTTTGCATATTTAATGAAAGAGGCAGTCGAAGGGGAGTAACTTCTAAATCCTGTTTCTCTCGCATTTAATGTGATGTCATCTCAGGGATTTCTTGCAGTAAATATTGCCACATTCTTATACAGTGAATTCCACACATAGTACCTCTTAATTGCTCACCAGATTCCTCCCTCTGGAACAAACCAATTGATTACATTTTTTTAAATCATTTTAGGACCTGTGGTAAATTACTTAAAGTGTTTGGCTTAAAACGTATTGATACCTTTCTGTACCAATTATTTTTCTCTCTCAAAGTGACAGGCTTGTCCCTGTGGGCATTATGACATAACACACACTTTTGTGTGGCATTTTTTTGTGAGGAAATAGAAATTCACCTAAATGACCTCACACAAATGTAATGTTTCTACTACCTAATTGAACTTTTGTAGCTGAACATTGCAAAAGAAAAATGACCTTAGTACGAGTATTTTAGAATTATGGCTGAAATAGTAAATCTCATGTTGCTTTTTTTAATAAACAAAGTATTACTTAGTATCTTTGTCTTTTTGGCCTTGTTTCTGCTGTCCATTCTGATAATGTATAGGAGCAAGGTATTTATGATGTGGCCGGGACATGGCGACATCCCTTATAGTTTGCAATTCTTATGTGTTTTACGACTTCTGTCCTGCCCCCTCGGACAGTTCCCAGGTCTGTAAGATTTTCAGATTAACCTTTGTTTTTACATATCTTTTCTTTTCACTGCCTGCATGAGGGCCCAGGAGATGAGATTAGGCACTACAGATCTGCTTAACCCCCATTAGTTAATTATCTTTCATTCCACATACAAAGATGCAAAGCATACAAACGCAGCCTCAAGACAGATTTCCATTTGAGCATTTCTCTGTTACTAAGTTGCAGGCCCATCATTATCATTCTGGATCAACCCCCATTAATTGTTCCATATCATTGAGAGAGCATGGTGCGAGTATTCACATCTCAATTTGAAGGAGATGGCATGAGCAGAAAAAAAATGTCAAGAGTGCAGTTCTATAACAACAAGGGGCCTCATTACGACCCTGGCGGAAGACCATGGTGCTATTAGCACCATGGTCCATGCTGGTAAGTTACCGACTCCGCCATGGAGAAAGGGGGAATTACCACCCCATTACAAGGTTGGCGGGGCGGTAATTCCCCCTTCCTCCATGGCACTTCCCCATTCCCATTTTTGCCCCATAGGGCTCAATGGGAATGGGGAAGGTGCTAAGGACGTAATTAGCACCAAGGTCCCTTTGCGGGTCCCTACTTTAACGGCTGGTCTACACCAGCCGTTAAGGTCGGGCCCCTCAAAGGGACCTCGTAATTAGGCGCTAATAGGTCAGCGGCGCCGCAGCCTTTTACGGTGCCGTTAACCCATTAGCGCCTGGGTCGTAATGAGGACCCAGGTGTTCCCGTGAAAAAGAAAAGCTTAATAGTCATTTTTAGGTCATTTATAGGCTCAAGTCATTTATGAGGTAAAAATCGTGATTGAATCACACAATTTATGGATAGATGAAACCTATTGGGCTGTTTTGATACACAGTACAAATCAATGAACAGAAAAGCCAACAAATAAGTGTCTTAAGCGTGAACAAGTTTTTAATTATTAAAATGTTAAGGAATAGATTCAAAAACAAACAAACAAAGAGACATTAAACAGTCAGTTAATAGACATACAAATTAACACAGTGCCTTAATATATGGATACACCTGTGTGGGCATACATATACCAATGAGGAGGTGGAGAATGAAAAAAACAAGCAGTGAAAAAACACAAATTGTATCCAAAGCAGTTTCGCTTGACAGCATATGCATTTAACAAATGTGCACACACATTTAGCAGTTGAAAACTATAAAGCAAAATGAAATTGTTGAGGAAACACAGAACAGTATCTATTCAACGAGTTTAACCCACTGTCCCTAGCTAATTGATACCACATTACTTCATACCATCATATTGTGCAAACCGACAGAGGGCCTCATTACGACTCAGGCGGTAAGGGGTTTACGGCGGCGTAAACAGCTTCGACCCTTACCGCCTGCAGGTGTTAAAATCCATGGCGCTAAGGGACCTTGATGTTAATTACGCCACCGTAATTTACGGTGGCGTAATTAACGCCTTCCCCACTCCCATTATGCCCTATGGGGCAAAAATGGGAATGGGGAAGGGTAAATGGGGATTGGGGACTTACCGCCCCGCCAACCTCGGAATGGGGCGGTAAGTCCGCCAACCACCATGGCGTAAACGTAGTTTACGTAGTTTACGCCATGGTGGTAAAGGTACGACCCAGGCGGTAACTTACCGCCTGGGTCGTAATGAGGCCCAGAAAAAATGTCATAGCTTAGAAGGACAAAAAATGTAATTAATAGAAAAAATCAACTTGGTAATAGGTTTCAGGGTGAGGCTGATACAAAGCGAAAAAGCCTACGCCATCCACATTAATAAATTGGTGTATACGTGGTGGGCCACAAAGTCAAGTAGAGGTAGTGGAGAATAATCCCCAGACTAGTACAGTGGTACATTGGGCGTTTCGGTGGTAGAACGAGCAACTACACCACCTTTGTCAGGACACAATACGTTTCTTTATTCAGCACCTAAGAAAAAAAGAAAGGAAGTAAAACTGTTGAAAACATGTGGTAATGAACCAGGGATACCAGTTCAAGACATCTTACTGGAAAAGGCTGAACAAGTGCCCTTACATTACAATAGGACCCATCTACGTGGAAAAATGATTATTTAAGGCATAGTGCTGAGTAACCAAACCCAGAGAGGATTTACCTATGGAATGTCTCTTGTATTTCAGATTCTTTTCGAAAGACACCTACACCAGTCCAAAAGGGTAAGTGCAGAATAAGGGTTGAACCTGCCCATAGTGCAGGACAAGCTTCAGAATGTTAAACAAAATCAAATAAAACATGCTACACCCAACAATGCGTTAAAGGTGTACGGGATAGATTAGAGGAGACAAGGAAGAGAAATGCTGAGTAGCGGCCAGTAGGTACATGCATGGGTGACCTACCTAAGAGCCAAGTGCTAACAGGAACTATTAGCATTTCTTTAGGCTACGGTGAAGAAAAAGCACAATTTGGCCCTGTGTGAGCGAGGTACGTGTAAATCGGGGGTGCGCAGGAACTTTCACATGCAATTGGCCCTGTGCGAGCAGGGTACGTGTATTTCGGGTGTGCGCGGGACGTTTCACACGCGATTGGCCCTGTGCGAGCGGGGTACGTGTATTACTGGGGTGCGTGGGGAGTCCCACACGCGATTGTCCCTGTGCGAGCAGGGTATGTGTATTACTGGGGTACGCAGGAAGTTTCACACGCGATTGGCCCTGTGCGAGCGGGGTATGTGTATTTCGAGGGTGCGTGGGAAGTTTCACACGCGATTGGCCCTGTGCGAGCAGGGTACATGTATTTCTGGGGTACGTGGGATGTTTCACACGCGATTGGCCCTGTGCGAGCAGGGTACGTGTATTTCGGGGTGCGCGGGAAGTTTCACACACCATTGGCCCTGTGCGAGCGGGTACGTGTATTACTGGGGTGCGCAGGGAGTCCCACATGCGATTGGCCCTGTGCAAGCAGGGTACGTGTATTTCGGGGGTGCACGGGAATATTCACACGCGATTAGCCCTGTGCGAGCGGGATACATGTATTACTGGGGTGTGCGGGAGTCCCACACGCGATTGTCACTGTGCGAGCGGGGTACATGTATTATTGGGGTGCGCAGGAAGTTTCACATGCGATTGGCCCTGTGTGAGCGGGGTAGGTGTATTTCGGGGGTGCGCGGGAAGTTTCACATGCGATTGCCCCTGTGCGAGCAGGGTACGTGTATTTCCGGGGTACGCGGGAAGTTTCACACGCGATTGGCCCTGTGCGAGCAGGGTATGTGTATTTCGGGGGTGCGCGGGAAGTTTCAGATGCGATAGGCCCAGTGCAAACGGGGTACATGGATTACTGGGGTGCGTGGGAAGTTTCACACGCGATTGGGCCTGTGCGAGCGGGGTATGTGGATTTCGGGGGTGCACAGGAAGATTCACACGCGATTTCGCTGTCAGAGCAGGGTACGTGTATTCAGTGGGGTGCGCAGGGAGTCCCACACCTGAATTGGCAGTGTGGGTCCTCCCAGGTGTGCCCTCTACCCCCTCCATGGCCCCTGCAGGGAACCCACACCACAGGGGACTACCCTGCACCCCTGGTCATGTCCCGCAGGCAGCCCATCCACCATGGGCATGCCCCCCAGCCAGCCCACATGTCACCTTCCACTAGTGATCACCAACTCATGTCCCCCAGCACCCCCACCCACCCAGCAGTGAGCCTCAGGCCCTGACTCATGTCCCCCAGTTCCCCCAACCACCCAGCAGTGTGCCTCAGGCCCTGACTCATGTCCCCTAGCACCCCCCACCCACCAAGCAGTGAGCCTCAGGCCCTGACTCATGTCCCCCAGCACTCCCACCCCCCAGCAGTGAGGGGCACCTGCCGGCAGGCCCCCACTCATGTCCCCCAGCTCCCCCACCCACCCAGCAGTGAGCCTCAGGCCCTGACTCATGTACCCCAGCACCCCCACCCAGAAGTGAGCCTCAGGCCCTGACTCATGTCCCCCAGCACCCCACCCACCCAGCAGTGAGCCTCAGGCCCTGACTCATGTACCCCAGCACCCCCACCCAGAAGTGAGCCTCAGGCCCTGACTCATGTCCCCCAGCACCCCCCCCCCAGCAGTGAAGGGCACCTGCCAGCAGGCCACGAATCATGTCCCCCAGCACCCCCACCCACCCAGCAGTGAGCCTCAGGCCCTGACTCATGTCCCCCAGCACCCCCACCCACCCAGAAGTGAGCCTCAGGCCCTGACTCATGTCCCCCAGCACCCCCACCCACCCAGAAGTGAGCCTCAGGCCCTGACTCATGTCCCCAGCACCCCCCGCAGTGAGGGGCACCTGCCAGCAGGCCCCGACTCATGTCCCCCAGCACCCCCACCCACCCAGCAGTGAGCCTCAGGCCCTGACTCATGTCCCCCAGAACCCCCAGCCCCCAGCAGTGAGCCTCAGGCCCCGACTCATGTCCCCCAGAACCCTCACCCCCCAGCAGTGAGCCTCAGGTCCCGACTCATGTCCCCCAGCACCCCCACCCCCCAGCAGTGAGGGGCACCTGCCAGCAGGCTCCGACTCATGTCCTCCAGCACCCCCACCCACCCAGCAGTGAGCCTCAGGCCCTGACTCATGTCCCCCAGTTCCCCCAACCACCCAGCAGTGTGCCTCAGGCCCTGACTCATGTCCCCTAGCACCCCCCACCCACCAAGCAGTGAGCCTCAGGCCCTGACTCATGTCCCCCAGCACTCCCACCCCCCAGCAGTGAGGGGCACCTGCCGGCAGGCCCCCACTCATGTCCCCCAGCTCCCCCACCCACCCAGCAGTGAGCCTCAGGCCCTGACTCATGTACCCCAGCACCCCCACCCAGAAGTGAGCCTCAGGCCCTGACTCATGTCCCCCAGCACCCCACCCACCCAGCAGTGAGCCTCAGGCCCTGACTCATGTACCCCAGCACCCCCACCCAGAAGTGAGCCTCAGGCCCTGACTCATGTCCCCCAGCACCCCCCCCCCAGCAGTGAAGGGCACCTGCCAGCAGGCCACGAATCATGTCCCCCAGCACCCCCACCCACCCAGCAGTGAGCCTCAGGCCCTGACTCATGTCCCCCAGCACCCCCACCCACCCAGAAGTGAGCCTCAGGCCCTGACTCATGTCCCCCAGCACCCCCACCCACCCAGAAGTGAGCCTCAGGCCCTGACTCATGTCCCCAGCACCCCCCGCAGTGAGGGGCACCTGCCAGCAGGCCCCGACTCATGTCCCCCAGCACCCCCACCCACCCAGCAGTGAGCCTCAGGCCCTGACTCATGTCCCCCAGAACCCCCAGCCCCCAGCAGTGAGCCTCAGGCCCCGACTCATGTCCCCCAGAACCCTCACCCCCCAGCAGTGAGCCTCAGGTCCCGACTCATGTCCCCCAGCACCCCCACCCCCCAGCAGTGAGGGGCACCTGCCAGCAGGCTCCGACTCATGTCCTCCAGCACCCCCACCCACCCAGCAGTGAGCCTCAGGCCCCGACTCATGTCCCCCAGCACCCCCACCCACCCAGCAGTGAGGGGCACCTGCCAGCAGGCCCCGACTCATGTCCCAACAAACAACATGTCCTAACAAAACAGACCCATGTCCCTAAAGCCAACCCTAATCCGCCTTTCCCCCAATCCAAGCATGCAACCATCCACAGAACCCACTCCCAAATTACCCATGCCATGATAGTCGAAATGAACCACCATGCCTATGCAGGGATGCACAACGTAGCCAGACAATGGCAACACGTGACTGAGGAAATGTTCAATGAGACATGCACAAAACCAATTACAGAGCACAACACCAATTCAGAAGTAATAAAAAATGTATTAAAAACATAAAGAACTGACTTGGAGGAATAGTAAAATGAAAATCAATGTACAATGAGCGATGTAGAAAAAAAATATTGTAAATCCAATGAAGTTAAAAAAAAGAAAAATCATATAGAATAAAAAAGTGGTCCATTGCCAATGTCCATAATTAAAACATAATCCAAAAAAATAAAAATAACCATTGATCCATGGGAATATAGAAAAAGAAAGTATGTACAAGTCTGCAACTATATACAATGTAAGTCCAAATGGTCCATGATTCACAAACAAAAGGAAACCTTCAAAAAAGTCCTATGAAGAAAAAACGATATACACACAAAGTGGAGCAATGTCCATTAACTCCAAATTAAAAGAAAAACATAGGAAACCTAACACTATCGAACTATATACAATGGCGGCGGGCAAGTCCTGCGGCTCACTCTGTGAAGTCCCGGGACAGGGCATCATCGAACTCCATGTCGATGTCCCGGAGGCGGGCCTCTGCCCTGGCCCCGAGGTCTCGCCGGGATGCACTCATGGCCTGTTCCAACTCCCTGCGAGTTGCCTCGAGGCACTCTGCCCGCCTCAATGCCTGACGCATGGAGAACTCCGCACAGACCATGGTGAGCCGCGCCTCTTCCGCCCGCCGCCGCTCTGCATCTATGCGCTGGCCCAACTGCAGCCACACAGAAGACACTCCCATTCCAGGGTTCTCCTGCCCTCTGGCCGATGCCTGCCCCTCTGATGTCCATGGCCCTGAGCCATCATTGCTCCCACCTAGAGCCTGCTGCTGTTGCTGCTGTCCATGTGCCTTGTCCGATGCCTGCACATCCTCCATCTGCTGGTCTCCAGTTGTTGGGGTGTCCACCCCTGCCGGACCGCTGACTACCGACTGTGGCAGGGATGGGATCTCCACCAAGCTGGCTGTGTTGGTCAGGCCAGGTCCACAGGGGGCCCTGGTGGAATCTGGGCCGGAAGACGGCAGGGAGAACGACTGGCGCATAGTCTCCACAGAGGAGGAGAGGTCCGCCAGAGTGCGCGACACATGTAGGAACCCACCGACCAGGGCCCCTCCCAACAGTGCCACGTTGTGACGCTGCTCTTCGTGATGGCGTGCGTGCTCCGCCCAGGAAGCACGCACATCATCACGAATGTCAAGTGTGCGCAACGCGACACCAACCAGGACGGAGCCCATACGGTCGTGGGACCCCTCGTCCGCAGGTAGTGGAGAGGCAGATGACGTGACACTCCCCCTACCTGCGGATGGGCCTGGGATGGGGCATCCCTGCTGGTGCATGGTGGTGCAGTCACAGGGTCAAGGACAGTGACATGCACAGGCCCCTCCGCGGTGACCTGTGCTGCCTCCTGACCCTGGCCCTGGACTGCACCACTTGTACCAGTGGTACTACCCCCACCACGCCCCATGTGCGTCTCAGTAGCAGGCTCCTCCACCTCTGTGGAGACCACCAACCTGGATGTCTCCACACCGTCTTCCGCCATTGCAACCCCCTTTGGGGGCTCACCCGGCCCTTCCACTACAGCCGTAGTGGCAGACACGGCACCAGCCCCCTCGCTCGGGCCTTGCGTCGCCGCCTGGTGGAGGCATCCCCGCCACTTGGCTCCACAGCGGCGTCTCCACCCTCTTCTTCACTTGACACTGCATAGAGGGAGACAGAGAACACACGCATCAGGGTACAGTACAATATTCCCCTAGACAGGAAGCAATAACACATGAGTGGCACTGTCAAATACCACTTCCATCCTGTCCCTGCACAACACATGGGTGAATGCACGCAACACACATGCAGAAACAGTCCCAGCGCCTGCAATCAACATCAGCATCCATGTACAAGGGCCTCTGTTAACCAAAATGTTGCCTTCAAACTCACATGCATCATGGCTCACACTGATCCCATGCACATACATCACCGGAGGGTCATGCATCATGGCTTGTACACCACAGACACAGTGGATAGACACAGTGGATACGACGGTGACGGCACTGCATGAGTGAATCTACACATCATCATGGACATGTTTCATGCATCCATGGCGTTTCAAAGTCACACACACACTTCTCAGACACACACACATGTGCACCATACATGTACATGACAGCAGCACCCATCCCTCACATCCCCTCCATGTCCAAGAACAGAGACTGGCATGCTATCATGTGTGCATTCCGCATACAGCTCGTCATGTTGCATTGGAAAACATGCACCATCCATATGGTTCACACATTACTGGTCTCATATGCATGACCATGATGTCCCTGCATACACACATCCATACATGGCCTATGTCACACATACAGGCAAGTATCAGACTACCAGCACACTGCAAAATGCTCTGTCTCAAACAGCAATGCTTGGCCACTTACTGCTCAACTCCAGATGGGTCTGCTTCTGAAGGATCGGGGCGTGGAGCGCTGGGGCTATGTGTTCCAGGACCCTCATCTGGATGTTGCTCATGCTGCCCCGGCCCCCCTTCGCGAGGCGCCGGGCTTTGTAGAGGGTCCTGGACCTCAAGTCCTCCCAGCGCTTCTTGACGTGCTTGATGTCGCGGGTTGCCACCCCCTCTGCGTTGGTTGCAACCACTGCGTCCTCCTAGATCCTCGACCGTCCTTCCTTGTTGGCGCATGATGTTCCGAAGAGGGCATCATAATGCCCCAGGACATGCTCCACCAGGACACCAACTTCCTTCTCACTGAAGCTTGTGGCCCTCTGCCTCTCTGACTGGGTCGCCAGTGGTCTCAGATGGTGTTTGCCCTGACATGGCGACCCCCGAGGCAGGCGTGGGTGGGCAACTGGGTCCTGGGGCTGGGCTGTGGAGCGATGGTATCCCAGTCGGGAGTCTTCGGTTCCAGCAGGGGGGGACACAGCAACTGGACACCTGCAGATGGCTGACGTGCAGGCACCAAATAGCAGGGCACGTGGGCAGCAGGCAGGCAGCCAGCAGCAGATGGCTGATGGGAGCATGCTCGGGGCTCTTGGGGGCAGGAAAATGGCCTTTTGGGCAGGTGCGTGGTCATCAGTGTGTTTTCGCATGGCCAGCTTGATACAGAGTGATTTGGCATGTGAAAAAATTGCACGTCAGCGTGTAATTCGAGGAAAGGCAGTGACCTTACGTGCGCAGGCGTTGCCCACAACACGGGTTCATAGTGAATTAGCACGTGAGAAAACTGCACATCACCGTGCTATTGGAGGAAAGGGCCTTAGCGCGTAAGCGCGTAAGTGACGTTTCACGTGTGGGCTGGCTTAAAAGGTACGAGTATCACGCTATTTCCTTGTACGTGCTTTTTGTGGAGAGCGAGCGGGTGTGTCTTGTACTTCTTGACGGTTCACACACGATTACTTCACAACGTTTCTAGTTCGTACTCCCCGTTTCCTCAGACTGCGTTCTATTCTTCTTTTGGAGGGGGTTTTGCCAATGCGCACATGCATGTCTTTTTCACGTTCTTTTTCAAGGCAGTCGGTGAGTTGCACACATATTTTCACACCTTGGTTGCCCCCGTGTGTCGCTTACCCCTCCAGAGGTCATTGTAGGCTGTGTGTAACACGCGTACGCTTATTTTTGTGTTTGTGGGTGCTACAGTGTAGTGCGGGTTTATTTTTCCACACACGTGATCTACCAGGGGTTACTTGCACGTGTGCTTTTGTTTTTGGGGTGCCTGTGTGTTGCGTGACCTGTCATCTTCCCCCAGGGGTCACATACAGCCTTGCTAGAGCACTAGGCTACGAATTCCATCTAGTACCCTACCCCTTTCACCCCAATTGCCCAGGACAATTGTTTACTGCAACTCCCATATGCACAACAACATCAGTGCCATGGTTGGGAAGCGACCAAGCAGTAAGGGAGGCAAAGGTGGTCGACCTCCAAAAGGTGGACGTGGTGGGCGCGGTAGGGGACGTGGCCAGGATTTGCAGGGAGCCCCTAGAGCCCTGTGTGTGGAGGACCAATCAGGGACACCGATGCCCCCCACCAATGGTTGTGGGAAACGTAGCTGACACCATGCCAGCTCAGCCCTTGTTGGACCGGCCCATTTTGGCACCTGAACCGGCACAGGATGACTCCCAGGCTGACTTCCAGGTCAGCAAGTCTAAGCCAGGTGTGGCGGTGAAAGTTGCTGTCACCAGGCCATGTGTATCTGGGGCAGCAATGTCATCTGCTGCCCCAAGTGGCCAGGATGGGGAGGCTGCAGGGACAGCTGCATCTCAATCCACCCCAGCTCCGAGTCACCCAGCCGGGACAGTGTCGGTCCAGGTCCATCAAACCGACGTTGGCCCTGCCAACATCACCCTGCAGCCAATGCCTGCACCAAGACCTATGGTCATTGCGCCTTTACAGGATTCTGTTACCCAGTCCACCTTCGCTTCTGCCCCTACTGACCAGAGCGGCATAAGCCACTCAGGATCCGCACCACCTTACAAGAAGAAGAAGAAGGGTGCTCTGGCACTACAGGCTGAGACCCCAGACACGGCTACACACTCCGGCACGTCAAGGAAGCCTAGCTTTAATGACGCCGAACTTGATGCACTTGTGGCCTATGTGTCGGCACATAGCCGTGAAATGGTGGTGACTGCAGGGTGCAAGACCACACATGGTCAATGTAGGGCACACTGGCAGACCATCGCGGACCACATTAGTGCCCTTGGATTTGTGAGGCGCACAGCTGATGATTGCTACAAGTGGTGGAAAGACCTGAAACGCAGAGCAAAGAACAAGCTGGCTTCCAATCATGCCTCTACTCTGGTGACTGGCGGTGGGTCTCCACCAGAGGACAACCAACTCACTGAACATGAGTCTGTTGCTGGAACCTTCGTCACAGAGGAACAGATCCAAGGCGTGGGAGACCTACCAGATTACAAAGTATTGTCCGGTGAGTGCCCATGCATGTGTGTGTAATCCATGTGTATATTGCATGGGTGACGTGTTCAGATTGAGTGCCAGGTGAGGGTGTGTAGTCCTGAATGGTATGGGTCACCCATGTGCTTCCTCCAAAACATTCAGCGGCCTTGGATTTGGGTATGACAGCATCCCTTCTGACCACAGTAGCCAATTAGCGCAACATTACTGCAGTTGCCCTTGAACTGTCATCTTGCAACAACATTGTTCTGAATTTTTCAGTGTTCATTCAGTCTGATTGTTTAAATTCTCCCATTTTGCAACGCATTTTTCAGCCCTAATGCCACATATGTGATGACATGCTCTGTCATTGATTACACCCACATTTTTCATCTCATCATGTCCATCTCACATGGATGGGTGACAGTACTCATTCACTGACATATGGCTGTACTTGTCAAATGTACCATGGCTATGCTACATGACATCTATGTCCTGGCATGTGTCATGTATGTGTATTCAACATGCCACTCACAGGCTAATGTGTGATGCCAGTGCTACCCAGCATGCAGCAAATGTGTTGCTTTTCCATCTTGGTGTCCTCAGTGTCTGCTTTTTGCCTTCCCTTCCAACTCATTGACAGTGCATGCATGCCAGGGTTATAGTCATGTGGGTCATGTGTAATTCATGTACTGGATCTCTGGCTTGTCAGGCCTATGTGTGTGCTATGGTGCTCATGCCTGTTTCCATTTGTTGTCTTTCATGTTTTTGCAGGTGATGACGCACTTGATGCTGTTGAGGTGGAGGAGATGGTGCAGACCCAGGAGGAATCTCAGCCACGACCGGGCACCAGTGGAGGACATGGTGTGGTGGTGGGTGAAAACCCAATCTTACTGCAGACCATACTGTCCAGGGGTGTCTCTGGTTGCACCTCCCCAGACCTCTATGATTCAGGTGCTGAATCGGATGATACTTATGTGCTGTCGCAGGTGAGTGTTTCTGGCAGGGATTCTGTTCTGTCCAACCCACCTGCACCAGGGGGAGAACCCTCTATGGGGATGTCAGTGTTGGTAAGTCTGCCTTTGGCAGTTACGGATGCAGGGTCACACTCCACAACATCTGATCCTGTTCTTGGGCCAGGAGATCAGAGGGGGAATGCAGTCCTAGAGCCTCAGGAAGTGCCAGCACAGCAAGGTGCAGATCGTCTTGCCCCAAACAGGTGTGGTGCCCACCGACGCGGTGGCTGTACGCCACCAGGCAATACTGTATGGGAAAACTCCATGTACAGTATAGCAGCACAACAGGGAGCATCGGTTGAAATGATGGCTCAGGCAATGGAGAGGGTGGCCACTTCCATTCTCCCCCCTGAAAGGCAGATGGAGCAACAACAGCAGGCAACAGACTCCATTTGCCAATCACACAGGGAAGACATGTTGGCGTCCAACAGGGACTGACGGGCGGCACTGGACACTCTGCATGAAGCCATATCTCTAGAGTCCCAGGGCCACAGGGAAGCCCTGAGGTTAGAACTCCATTTCCTCAGGGAGAGACTGGTTGAACTTGAGGCTTCCCGAAATTTTAGGGAGGAACAGCAGCTGGAGCAGCTTACATGTTCGCTCTCAGCTGAGCTGCAGGCAAACCATGAGGAGATCCGGGCATCACGCAAGGCCATGCATGCAGAAATGCAGGCAACCCGTCAGGTGCTGCCTGGGGATCTCCGCACTATCATCCTCCAGAATCAGACCTTCAACACCCGCATGCTTGCTGCCATGGAGGACCATACCAGGGCTTTGCGTGGCCTGCCTCCCATAGCACCACCACCTCCTAATGCAGCTTCAGAGGGTGAAGAGAGGAGAGCGACAGCAGTTCTCCCACATTGGCGTAGCCATGCAGGCCATGAGCCCATGGAGGTATTTATTTTTCTGCAATGTCCACGCAGGTGGGTGTTGGTGTGCACCCTGTCCTCGAACCTCCTGGGTGGCCTCCCCCCCCCCCCCCCCGGCTCTCACATGGCCATTTTTTTTTTTTTTTTTTTACAATGTGTTGCCTTGTGTGGCTCCCGTGGGCATCTCCTGTGTATTCCAGCTGGGCACATGCAGGCTTGTCCTGTGTTTGGGTTAGATGCTTGGGTTCCTGACACACACAACCCTCCTGCTTCCCCTTTCCATGGGCTTGCAAAGGGTGTGACCAAGTGACAGTGACTTACACAGTGACATTGGGCTCCCACGAGCTGTGTGGGCAGTCTGTAGTCAAAACTGTGTGTGCATCCATAGTGGGGATTGTTGTTGTATTGAACACTGCATGGTATATTGATATGTGCTTGTGCATCCATGTCTTCCTCCTTATTCACAGGTACCTTCTTCATGTCTTCACAAGGCCGTCTCCTTTGCAGATGCAGTTCATGTTGTATGCAGTACACTGACACATTTGCATGACAGCAACACTCTGCAGTTGGAAGGGGTCGATGTGCTGGCCTATTCAGGTTGTAAGACTTGCACTACTTTGATTTTGTACTGTCATATTTTGGCAATGTTTCATCCTGTGTTGCTGTATAGTGTTGCTGGTAAGTATTTGGTCATGTGTGCTGTTTGTTATTGATTACTGGGAGCATATTGTCTGTGGTCTGTTTCCATTTGGGACAGTGCACTTTGTGACACTTGAGTCATGTGTTGTGCATTCCTTTGTTTGCTTTCACATTGCATGACATGCCATGGTGTGTTGGGTAGCGTAGATGGGGAGGGGTTGGGTGACATTAATTGTCAGCTGGTATGTGCCAGGGCTGTGTGCACTCCACAGGGGTGTGATTTTAGGTGAAGTAATTAGCCACCATCTGCGTACGGGCTACCTCACCACGTGCCCTTTCCCCTCCCCTCCCATGCGCAGCGGCCGTGCATGTGGTTGGGGATGTGGGGGCACCACCATGTCCACCGGCAGGCCCCAGCGGGCTGCAACGTTGTGCAGGACACCTGCTGCCACTATGATCCTGCACACTACTGGGGGCGCGTATAGCAGCTGCCCACCAGAACGGTCAAGGGAGCGAAATCGGGACTTGAGCACTCCGAATGTGCGCTCCACTATGCCCCGGGTTGCAATATGGGCTGTGTTGTATCTTACCTCGGGTGGTGTGGTGGGGTTCCGAATTGGTGTCATCATGTGGGTGCTCAGAGGGTAGGCACTGTCCCCTGGGGAGGTGATGATGGTTATGATTAGTGAGGTTGTGACATTACTCAGTATCTGACATGCATGCATGTGCAGAGGAATTTATACTCACCAAGCAGCCATGTACCGCCATGCCGCCCAGCTTCTAGGTCCCGGTTTAGGGGTGACATTCTGAAAATGAAACTGTCATGGGTGGATCCTGGATAGTTGGCATATACTGAGGTGATGATTCCCTTGGCATCACATACTACCTGCACGTTGATGGAATGCCATTGCATGCGGTTTCTATAGATGTGCTCAGTTGCCCTGGGAGGACTTAGATTGCCACATGGGTGCAATCTAATGCACCTAGCACTTTGGGGAAGTGTGCCACCCCGTAAAAATCCTGGACGGCAGCCTGCCTTTCTGCAGGTGTTCTGGGCTGGTACATGTGCCTGCGGACTGAAGAGCGTGCAGTCATGATGGCCAACACCTGGTGTAGGCAGCGTGACTGCGTGGCCTGTAACACCCCCCCCATTATGGCACTTGTCTGCTGAAATTAACCAGTGGCCAAGAAGTGAAGTACATTGAGCAACTTTTCCAGGGGGCTCAGTGCTTGGGAGCACAGGGTGGGTGATGTGAGGTCATCCTCCCACTCAGTCACCAGATCGAGTATTATGTGAGGTGGAAACCTGTACCTCCCATACACCTGGTCATCAGGCATCCCAAAAAGGCTGGTCCTGGGTGTAAAAATTCTGGGCCTGACTATCCTCCTCCTCCTGCAGTGTCCCACGATCACTGCTGCAAGTAACGGTATATTCATCGTAGCGTCTGAGCTTGTTTGTTGTTTGAGTGCACTTTTATCCTGCGCAGGGCCGCGTACTGGTGCACGTGTTTTTCCGGATTAGAGTGTCTTTTTTGACGCACGCATTTCCCCTGTTCGATTCCATGAATATGTGTCGTAGGCGCGCGTGTGGGCGTTTCGCGCATTTAACTCCTGTACTTCCCCCATAACGCCCACATTTTCACACGTTGTTCCCCATTCCGCGTGTTACGTCCCGTGTTCCGCCCACTTTTGTTGTGTGTGCCGCGCTATGTGCGCGTAGCGCATGCCGTTTGATGACATGTGCGCCCGCGTGCACCACGCAGGATTTTAACGCACATCCCAGGATTTACACGCGCACAGACTTCCATGTATCGATGTGTGTGGCTTTCGCACGCTTGCGCTCTGATTTTTGCACTTGCGCTGCGATTCGCACGCTTTCACACGCTTCCGCAGAGATTTTCGGCGCACATTAATTCCATGAATCGGCCTGCCTGTATTCGGCAGAATACCGAATAGTTTTTCAACTATTCGGCCAAAGTCGAATATGAAGCCAAATAGTCCTTTATTTAATAAATCATGTTCCAAACTTGAAAAAACACACTTATTTTTAAAAACAACAAAGCACCATTTTAAATGTATTCTATTCATGCATTTCTCTCCATTGTAATCAAGGCAGCATCTTTTTTTAAAGTATAAAAGCCAGAAAAAAAGCAGATTTAACCAAAATGAAGGGACCAAATGTACAGAAGGTTGTTGCATATTCAAAACCAGTACCAGTCAAAGTAGGAGGCTTCACAAATGCAAAAGGACGAGGTTGCAATTAACAAAATTGAAATTGTAATTTGCAACTGCCTTTGTGAATCAGACACAATGCATTCTCTATCCAGTTGCCAAGTCGCTGCGGTGGAGTATCAAAACTTCTTTGAAGCTCACATAGAAATGTATAAAATGGTTCACGTCGCCTTATTCAGGACACAAGTCAAGAGCAAATCTGAAATGTGTGAACTCCATCTCACAACTCATCTCTCCTTTGTTTGGCCTATGAGGGGGTGGGGTGGACTCTCTCCGAGAGGCTGTTGGTGTTTGGTGAATGGGTAAGCACCCGTTCATTTATTATAAATGAATTTGCACATCAGGTCTAACTATTCATTGCATTAAAAAAAAATACAAAAAATATAACAATTCTGGATCATATATAGGGGGAAGTTTGTTTACACAAACATATGCACTTTATCATTCCTGATAAAATATCAGATAATGTTAACCTCAGGACTCACGTCCTTAAAAAAAGAAAAGGGGGGACTATGATGAACGCAATGGGAAGTGACATGACAGAACTGAATCTATCCTTAAGTGAACACGGAGTAGGGCGCAGAGTACAAGCAGTCTGCAGCCCCCACTCTCCTCGCAGTCTCTCCTCCATTGCTGTTACTGGAGGCGGATCTACATATTCCCCACGTATTTCCACGGAGCGGAATGCGGAATAGGGCGCAGAGTACAAGCAGTCTGCAGTCCCCGCTCTCCTCGCAGTCTCTCCTCCATTGCTGTTACTGGCGGCGGATCTACATAATCCCCATGTCTTTCCGCGGAGCGGAACGAGGAGTAGGGCGCAGAGTACAAGCTGTCTGAAGTTCGCAAGGCTGCAGGGGCTGCGTGGAGTGAGTATCATGGACTGCACCATCTCTCCCCCCTCTCCCCCACCTTCATCCTCGGACTTGGAATCGAAGCAGATCCTCGGCAGTAACAATGCGCCACAGACCGTAAGGCCAGACAAGCAAAGTTATTTCTCAGCTTTCTCAGCTTCATCGCCAAAAAGGTCTAAAAACACAACCACAAAGAACACTGCACTTACTAATGAGTCGGGCGGCTCCACCTTTGCGGCACAGTCGAGGCTGAAGTCCCCTTCCAGCATGCCAAACATCTCGCTTCCACTGCCCCCAGCTTCTCGGCTGCCGGCTCCACGGGGCGTGCCTTTGGCTGAAGACGTGGAACGCGCAGAGGGGGCGCCCGCCATGGACCAAGCTGAAGCCGATCGCATACTCTCCTGTCCTGGCCACTCTAAACCAACGCGGGATGCAGACTGGAGCTCGAGCCGGGCATCCGCCTCGGCGAGAGGGATTCCCTCCGAGGCCGTCGGAGGACGACCTGGGAGGGCCCTTTTCCTGGTCCCTTCTCCTGATCTGCCGAAGAGCCCTGGCATCGAAGGAGCAGAAGAGGCTATAGCAGGGAGCACAGCTCCGCACGACGGCCTGACAGACTTGAATACACAGAAACTAAAGGCTGTGGCACTGATACACGCTGAATCCCCCTCGAGCGTGGGCTTACCCTGCAGGACAGATTTTTCTACAACGCACCATAAACCACAAGGAATGTCCACCCAGCACCCACTGTAGCACCGCAGGACGGGTCTCCCGCCTCAGTTAACACAGAGCTGGCCGACCCCACCAACGGCGGACCAGATGTCCAAGACCAAAAAGTACACCTCGCCATTACTCTGCCCCTAAGAAAAATCATTTACAACAAAAATCAAACAGGTAAAAAAAGAGGGGCAAAGTCAAATGAACCAACACGACTAAGAGCAGAGCCTGGAATGAGAACCAAAAGAACTAATAAATCTCTGTCACCGGACACCAGACTTTCAAATCAGATTTCAGCGAAAAAAAACGACTTGATCAATCAAAATGGTTCAAAGAGACCTATCCAAAAATATCTTTTCAACCTATTCAAAAAACAACAATGCAAACGAAAATTTAATGCAGAAATGGAACTATCAGATGCAGAAATCCTGGAAGTTTTCGAAAAATCTCCCTTGGGTCCAAAACTGGACAACATGACTGGTAATGATGCACGAGCACAAACGAAATTGCCAACTCAATCATCTGCACCACCTGTAGAGAACAACCCAACAAGCGACCTACCCGGCACAGAATCATTACTGTTCTTGTTGACACAATCATCTACAGTTTCGGCAGAGCTTGCATCAGAAGGAAATCTGTCCTGTCTCCCCCAGCCCGGCACATTATGCAACCCAGGATCGGGGGTACTGCAACAAGAATCTCTGTACCCAGACATTCCGCCAGAAACTAACTTGGCAGCGAAGGTCAAGACTCCCGAGCAGTGTAAAAAGCACTTAGACCCGATACTTTTCGATCAACACTCAGGCAAAAGAGTCCCGGCAATGTGCAGTGTTACAGAAAACGATCAACTCAACATGAACATGACAAACCCTTCTGGGGCCACAGAGAAAAAGTCGTCTGACAGTTCAGCCCGGAACTCTTCCACAAAAAGACATGATAAAGATAGACTATGCCCCCAAATGAGCTCACACCGTGGGCCAACGTCTATCTAGATAGCCATCGTTTGGGCAGGCTGTCCTTACCAGTGAACTCACTTTGGCTCCTTTAACTCTAGTCGGGATGATCTACCGATGTCTCTGAGAGCCCGAAAATTTCCGTCTTGTTGTCCCTTTCCATCTGAAAATTTACCTGACACTCAATTTCAATCAAGGGAGTTAAGAGACGTAACAACAAGAAAAAGACCAGCATCAGAGACTTCGGAAGACTCGAGTAAAGGGTCGCCCAAGAAAAGGCCTGACCTAAGTACTGTAATGTCGGCTCTTACCATCGCCATAGCTCCGTTTTGCAAACTTTATGAAGCATTAAACGATTCTGCAAAAGATAACACCTCTATACTGGCAACAATCCAGTCCAAACTGACGTTTTTAGAAGGGTACATAACCGCCGTTGAAGCCAAAAAGGCGGCTAAGCAAGCAACCATTGAGGAAAAGCTATCGTGAATAGAAAAGCAACTAATTAAAGGTCCCCCTGCCATTCAGAAAAAACCACAGACGTCTGATAAGGCATCCCAATCAAAAGCCGTTGACAATCACGAAAAAGTGGCACCATTATTTCACAAACAGCAAAGCAGAGACCCACATGCTACTCCCACTGCTTCGATCGGAACAATCGAAGCAAACACAGGCACCAATCCTTTACGAATACTAAATCCGGCTTTTCAGCTACCAAGATCGAAATTGCCATCTTCCAGGAAACCCAAGGCACCAGGGCCAAACAAACAAGTCGATAAAGAGAGTCAAGCTGTGTTCAAAACCTATCAAAATAAACCTCAACAACTAGACGATCAAAGCGAAACCCAAGCATGCATCGACCTAAGCAACTCTCCTCGGACAACAGCTGAATTCCAGGCGTCGAATAGCCTCATGGATCTAACACAACACTTAGAAGAAGTTGATTCCTCTCTGATCGAGATGAAACAAAGCAGCCCAAAACTAGCCTCAAGTTCAAACCAGGAAAACCAGCAAGATCTGAATCCCACACCCAGTAGGATTAAGTCTCAAGGCCAAAGTGGCTCCAGCAACGAGAGAATATCAAGCACTGCGTCAGGCAAAGCTGAAGTGCAACAGCGCTGCAATCCAGAAGTCTCACAAAAAGAAATGCAGGACAGTTTGTCGATAAATAAACATACAATCCTCAAGGTGAGAAAAACAAACCCAAAGAACACGGCGATTCTTCCCGCAGTAATTCACACAGTGCTCCGCAAGGCATTAGAATTTTCAAGCTGGAACAAACCTCACATAAATCTGGATACATGATCCTGAATAGGAAAACAGTGCTACAAACATTGAGTAAAACCAAATCGCTAAGAGCACTAACCACAGATGACTTCCGGCTAATAGAACCCTACCACAGGGAACAAAGGGCAAAGGCATTTTTGCATTTAAAGCAAGGGCGCTGCAAACAGGATTGGAAGAGGCATATAAAGAACTTAGCAAAACCGGCCTCCGACTAACTGAATTGAAATGCACTCCCCAGGAACCTGTGAAAAGCAAGATGGAGGACATGCGACCGCAAAAACCAACCAGCGAAAGAACCAAACCTAGATCACATAGATACCACCAGGAGGAGCATGCATTATCCAGAAATCCAAATGCTTCGAGGAAATCCTATGTCGTCTCTACACGATACAGGTCACGACAAACCATAAACAATCAGAGAGCCAGATTAGAAATTACACCGACAAGACAGACCTCCGATTAAGAATCTCGCCGCAAAGGCACATCTCCAACTCGTGACTTAACACGTTACCCGAAAGGTCCATGGGAATGGCTAAAGTCTGCAGTAAACGGGAAGTCCAGCAGATAGCAACCAGGTTGGGCTAATACCACACTAGCCCAAGATACATCGGAGACCTGCACGATTGCCATGGCCTCATGGAACACCAGGGGACATGTCCATCTAACAAACAGCAACCACCAGACCTTAGTGGGCTTTGACATCATATGCCTCCAGGAAACCTGGTTGACAGAGAAACCATTCCTGGATGGTTACGAGATTGAACTTTCACCCGCCAAACAAGGTCTATTTGCACGTCCATCATCCGGCCTCCTGCTCGCAGTGAGAATCGGATCAGGCATCAAGATCCTGGAAAAGCTATCAGAGTGTTACGGAACGTTGGCAGTCCTTACATAATGGTCGTTTGAGGATCCAAAGTCCAAAAAAACTAACACCATTGACCTGGCGATACTAAATCTCTATTGGAATCCGCAACAAACTTCGATTACATCTTTCTGCAACGAAGTAACAGAAGCGACAGACAACAATAGAATTGACTCAAACACAGACCATGTTATCATCTGCGGAGACCTAAATGCAATTTGTGCACAAGAAAACATCACTCGGTCCAAAAACAAACCCAAACTGTCGTCAGAAGAGAGAGGAAAAGTTTGGATGCTCTCTATGAACTCAAGAAATTTCCACAATCTGGCCTGGCTAAAATCTTGGGAAAACATCTTACCTATGTGGGAACGGAAAAATTCAAGGGCCACACTAGACTATATATTTGCATCTGAAACTCTACTGCCTCTGATTAATTCATTCAAAGTCATACAGACAAAAGAAAGCGACCACAATTTGCTGGCAATAACATGGTCATCACTACATCACAAGAGCAAGCTTTCTCTTCCTACATTAGAAGCCAACACTCAGCGAACCAGACTTCGCTTAACAGCGACAATTATCAAGACTATTACTGATAACTACGGTAAAACAATGGCAGAAAATGCAAGGAGTATGAAAGACCAGACTACCTCCCCTTTCTACTACAGTTTATATCTGATCCCAAGAATAGAAAAGGCCCTACCCGAAAGCACTTGCATGTGTTCGACCAGGATCTAGTGGACAGAAGAAAGCGGATGAGGAAAGCCAAAAGACGTGCAGTAACTGAACAATCCGACTCGGCCAAGAAGGAATGCTTAGCGGAAGCCAACAACTACAAATTCTGGCTATTGGGTCGCAGGAGATCAATTTATCAAACCGATGCAGAAAAGATGCTCAGGATACTAAACACCAAGAAATGTAGTGACTTCTGGGCCCTTATTAAGTCGGCAACGACCGGACAGGAAAGCGAACTGGTAAACTCTGTCACGGAGGAAAAGTGGACAAACTTCTTCAAAAATATGTTTGCTCCTCCAAAGGGCCAGCTCGAAAGCCAACTAGGGAAGCCCAACGACAGATGGACCATCCTCTCAGACGAAGAAGACATTATCAACGTCATTAAACACCTGAAATCCTCGAGAGCCCCGGGTCCTGACGGCCTGAGCAACATCGACCTTAAGCAACACCCGGAAGCCTGAGCCAGTTTCATAAGCATCATATTCCAGCACTGTGAATGGCTAAGAACCATTCCAACATCTTGGACCCATTCGATAATTGTTCCGCTATTCAAACGCGGCAATAGGGAAATTAACAAATCCAAAACAAAAATCATGATTCTGGCGAAAAACCATTCCATTAAGAGCCGCAACTAAGGATGGTTCTTGGAGAATACCAAAATTGAAACTGTTGAATACTACAAATACCTGGGTATAATGATAGACAGTTCAGCACAAGAAACATGCATGCAATCCACTCTTTGGGGCAAAACCAGGAACTTAGCAGCACAGATGAGATCCATCGACAAGAGATACGGCAAATTCTCCCTGGAGCCTGTAATTCAATTCTACAGAGGCAAAGTTGTCCCGGCGCTAACTTACGGAATGGGTGCGACCATGTCAATGCCGACTTCAATCTGGCCTAAGTTCGAAGGCTTGCTATGGGGCTCAGTTCTGGGTTTACCAAGCTCGGCGGCTATTGAAAACATCAGGCGTGATTTGGGCCTTCAGTCTTTACAGGCATCGGTCGAGCAGAATTCTATGCAAATCTACAGAAAAATCATCCTTCCGGACACTCTTCCAATATACAAATTGATAGCCGCAGAAATTTCGACCGGCCGCATCAACATCTTAAAAAAATGGTTGCTAAAGCAAAAAACAAAATTGGAAGAAATAGCCTGCACCGAAGATGAACTGGTCGGAAATCCTCAAAGAATAAAAAGAAAAATGGACCTAACAGACTGAATTGGCACAGTCGACAAGGCCCAAGCAAACAAATTGACCACACACCTGCCTCCAACTTTTAACCAGCTGAAAGTTCCCTTACCATTTTGTTCAAAATTCCCGGACAAAAAACTAATGAGGACCTTTTTGAGAGCCCGTTTGAATTTAATGGCCACACGCAAAATCCTATGCATCAGACTCCAGTCAGCGTCCAAAGAATGCAGATTGTGTCGATCAGCAGAGGAACCTGAAAACCTGAAGCACCTGTTGCTGCACTGCAAGGCACTCAGTCACGAAATAAGTGCCTACCTCTGACCGCTTGGGATGCCAGTTTCAGTTTTAGACGAGGAGGTGCGGTGGAACAGATTAATGTCGGGAGAAAAGACAAATTGGACTATCGCGACAACAAAACTTTTGACAATCATTTTTAACAAAATGAAAACACATGAAACATAGAGATGTGAAAGCTGGAAAGAATAGAAATTACTCTGGTCAAGTCAACTATACGAAGACAGTCTTCAGAAATCTTCAGAAATTCATAGAAATCAAAGCATCCTTGTAAAAATCACAAGTTGATTATATACAATAAAAATAAATAAATAAATATGCACATTTCTTTCAGTTTGTCTTTTCCAACTGAAGAAAGTGCACATTGCATATAAACATTCACTGAAAGAAAATATTTTCCTGTAGTGTTGCTGGCTAAGTATAAAATGTGAGCACCTTTTATATCTAAGAATCTGTTACAAACCATGCCCTAAAAAGCAGATTACAATACAAGATATTTTACAGCTGTGTGACATCAATTTGTCTGGTCTTGTGGCTAAGTGTCTGGTCTAATTCTATTCTGCTTTGCAAACTGAAGTCTATATTTGCCTTTCTGAGTTCTTGTTGCATTGAATTCAAATGAGAATGACAAAGTATTCGGCAAGAACCGAATAGCAAGAAACTGTTCGGCCGGAGCCGAATAGCTTTTTTTCAGCTGGAATTCGGCTGAATACTTACTCGGAGCCGAAGTTCGGTACACCCCTAGTGATTGTAGATCGTAATGAGTAGGCACAGGACGGCTATTTAAGCAGTGCTCATTCTCTCCCATTTTAGGCTAAATGAAAATCTAAATCTAATGGCACGGCCTCGGCTATCTAGGAGTAAGTGATCTGTAACATGTCGAGTGTATTGTTCCGGTGACTTTTTCTCCGGCGAAACATATTTCCCTGTGATCTGCGAGGCAGTGTCAAAACACTCAGAAGCTGTGAGAGAGGCATCTCACCATAGCTGATTGCAGAACAAATAAAGGGGAGTATTGTTGAGGCTCAATTTATGGGATTCATTTTCTAAGAAATACTGGTTGCACACAAGGGTCCTCTAATGTTTGAACTTATGTGTTCGGGCCCCTGCACACACTTTTAAACATTCACAAAAGGGGAGAGTAAAACCAGATGAATTCCCCTTTACTCTTAGCGTTGCTCGTGGTGAAAAAAAGATTCCTACTGATTGTGCCTTTTATTTAGTAAGTGCTAATTCGAGGTGGATTCCAGAAGAATCCATTCGCTTTACACCTGCATGAAAATCTCATGTAGGCATGAAATGAAGTGCACTGACAACACTAGATTATTAACGCCATGCCTCCTCCCCTGCCTTGCCAGTGGCCGAAAATAGGACAGAGAAGGAAATTGGTGCATACAAGCATCATGGCCTGCTTTTATGCCTCCATTTCCCACACCACCCCATATACAATGAGCCAGATTGAGTCCATGTCAAGGAATCAGAACATGGGTAGTCGAAATGGTCATTGCTCGATATTATGCCAATTAACTCCAGTTTTCTAAGTGCCCCTCCTCAGCTACGACGTGTCATGATTAACTCAGCATAATATAAACAGGTCCAGGAATATCGTATGGTAAGGTATGAACAAACGTTTTTTTTTTTAAAGTACAAAATCAGTTTAAACAAAAAAGCCGAAGCGAACAAAATGAAATTTACGATAACCTTTTCCTTATCAAAGACATGACACATCCATGCAGCTTTGAATTATCTTTGTAAGGTTGTTAATGCAGTAAAACAATTTACCTGGAGCCTGGAATGCCCCTAAGCACACTCGACCTGTAGAGTCAGTGGAGTTAATATGATTGTTAGTAAGTGCAGCACACACTTCGGCTTCTGCACTTTGCTGTCCCCTTGAGTGCTCGCCGCTGTGTCAGATTTTAAATCCAGGTTGAATTTATGAATTTGGCTCTGTTTTACGAGCCTGGCAAATAAAGTAATAATGCGCGGCAACTACTCAGGCGCACGATGATGTATGTTCCGCTTTCATTAGCTAAAGCCTTCGGACGGGAAGAGCAGCGCGAGATATCGAACCACGTGACCGCCATTCCTGCGTCCAGGGGGATTTGCCGTTTATGCCAGTTCTGAGAGGAGGCATCCCCAAAGTAATTAGCTCTCGCAGTTGAACATTATGTTCTTGCTGGCGTGACAAGAAAACAGGCCTCCTGTATAGCTCTGTGACAGATTTTAAATCCATTCTTTTAGCAATACATCTCTATAAACACTTCAAATGCATGTCCTGTCTTTTAACTACTCCAAGTGCCTTGAAATACTGGCAGCTTAAACCGGATGTGCAGGGTGCTTGATATGTTCCAGGGCTGTCAGGTGCTCAGTCCCAGTACTTATTCTGAGCACTGACACTTCTGGCAGTGTTTGTCAGGCCTGTACAGCTTGCAATGCGGACTCTGTCCCAGCCCACCCCTTGTAAAGTGTCTGCTTCTTATGCAAAGTGAATAACACTGTTTCTGGCCACATTTGAAAATATTGCTGTCAGATTGTCCACATCGTTGTGTGGGCGAGCCTCCGTTCAGGCCCAAAGGACATGACGTCCCAGACGTGACGTCAGAGGAAGGGGGAGGGACTGGGTAAGGATTCGGCAGTTCCGCCGATGTAGTGAATAAAGTTAGTTGCAATCCATCCCGGCTCCCGCGTATCATTGCTGTGCACGTGAGGGCCCGCGAGGGGGAATACTTCAGGGCGAAGTGCAACTACAACACTGGCGACGAGCGGGTACGGCCCCCGCTGGCGCTGTGCCGAGGTCTGCGGTCGAGCAGTACAGCGCGTCGGCGCGCCTCGGGCACGGCAGGCGATTTCAGTGCTGCCCCGCCTCCCGGGTGACAATTGCATTATTGCATAAACTCCCATTCATAGGTGTTTTCATTCTGTAGTGTTTACCAGAAAAAAATACTTTACAAATGCAGGATTTGGGCCAGTTCTTTCAATAATGTAGAAGTGTGTTTGTTATGCACACTTGTATACCTGGTTTCCGCTTCCCTCAGTTGCATGACAATGTAACAAAAACACAGCACGCTCACAAAAGCTGTA
This sequence comes from Ambystoma mexicanum, assembly GCF_040938575.1. NCBI lineage: Eukaryota > Metazoa > Chordata > Amphibia > Caudata > Ambystomatidae > Ambystoma > Ambystoma mexicanum. The sequence goes on from NC_090939.1 coordinate 193,235,902, forward strand.
CAGCAGCATTCTGAAGAAGAGATAATAACATGTCTGGGCCTGATTCATGGAACGTTTTCCTATGGAATTGCGCCATTATCAAACACTTCCATGAATCAGGCCCAGAGTACTTTCTGAAATGGACACTTGTGTTTTCCCTAATTGCACAGACTTGTGTTACTTAAGAAATCGGCACTGAATTGACTCCAAACTCTAGTATTCTGTTTTGTTGAATTCACTAGGCCAAAGATCACTTTACAAATCTCCTCTTTATTTCACCTTTTCACGTGCTTAGTATCATTTATTAAGGTGTATTAAGATCCAAAACAAAAAAAAACAAAAAAACAAAAACCAATCTCCTCCGGGCCTTTCATACAGGCAGCCAAGACCAAAGGAAGGCCCGACGCTTGTTATTTTACAAATTAAGAAGTGGATGTGCGCAATGTATTCTGAAATGATCATTGGGATCTCATTACTGGCGGCAAGTCACAATCAATGCATTTGGTACCAAAAAATGATGCAATTTGCAGGGAACATCAACATTGATATTCACGCACCTAACCTATAGAAAAAGTGGCTGGTTAAGTGAACCCAAGGAACACTTCACAACACTCTTTGGGACTGTTTCGCCAAACGTTTTTAAGGCACATGAAGGCTTTGGGCTGGCACATCTCATTCACTCACTCACTCACTCACAAAGTAGTATCTTCATGTGATTTCCACAGAGGCACACATTTTGACAGTCTTTTCTTTTCCATTAGCAGCCATGCAAACCTGAGCAAGGAAGGAGACATTTCCAACCAAAGAAAGGTGCATCCAATATACCCACAGTGGATGTGTTTGTCCCTGCATGGGAAGCCACATATTCACCAATGACTGCTTCAAACAAGGGCGAGATGTGGGCCAGTTGGGATTTAGCACTGAGAAAATCACAATGTATTCTAGTAAATACATTATAAGTCTCTTTCCTAGGTTAGCATGCATTCTGCATACTCATTTATAATGTATGCCTCTGTAAATCACTCTGTTGCTTCTCGAAGCTAGGTCCACACTCAATAGATATAATAATAATAATAATAATAATAATAATAATAATAATACTTATAATTCTGGGATGCATTAACTAATAGGATTCCGGAATTAAGTGAGGTAAAACCACTTGTAGGTCCCGTGGTGACGTTTCTGCTGAGTGAGAGTGCTTCCTGGTATATGCACGCACAGTCCTTACTTATTCAGGCAGGGTGCACTCTTTGCCTTGTGCTCTGAGGGGGGTGCCTCTGCGCTGAATGAGAGAAAGTGGATTCTGGGACACATTGAAAGGCATTTATACTGAACTAGCAGGTGTATCCATGATTCACACGGTAATTCCTAGGGCTGAAGCGTTTAAGCTTTAAGTGCTGTGTCCTTACGTGTATGGCTGAAGCATGTAACCGTCGTACTGTTTAGGTGGCAGGCATTCATCAACTTCTGTGGGAAATTAAGTTCCTCTAATTATCATAGGAGATTTCCTACAATGTGACGGACAACGTCGTTGCGGACACTATTGAAGAGACATGCACCATTTCTTGTCACCCGCATTACTACAAAAGCACAGTTTTGTGTCACCCGCATGACTTCAAAAGTGAGTGGCGCTAATGTCAGCTAGAATGCTAATAGTGTGGAAAGTTTAAGGTCAGTGAACAGCTGAAGTTTTCACGAACTGCTGAAATTTAGGAACAATGAACGTAGAACTACAGCAAAACTATGGCATGAAGAGCCATATGGCAGGGGTAAGCATTGCACACCACTTAAAAAATAAATAGAAACATGTATATTTTATACTTTTTGCAATGTCTACACCATGGAACCTACCCAAATGCCAAATATCAGATTTTTAGCACGTTGGGACGTATGCTGAACATTTTGAACAGGCACACGCACACATCCATGCATTTCCCTTTCATATTACAGGGCCTGCGGTAGCGGCCCTGTACTTATGGTTAAGTTGCTTAACTCATAGAAAGAGCACTTTTTGGGCAACCGATAACTTCGCACCTCCTGGACGAATCCTCACCAAATAAAGTTTGGTGCGGTTTCGTTAAGGGGGTATAAAGCTATAGGGGGTTCCCCACATTTTTTAAATCCTCATAGACACAATGGAAAAACATTTTTGCTCACGCCGATAGCCTAAATCGCTGGATGGTTTTCACCAAATTTGTACAAGAAGCAGCGGCTTGGTCCCGAAAGCGTGCCTTTGTAACTTCGGTGTAAATCTGTCCAGTAGTTTTAAAAAAAAGCCAAAAAGTAGGTACAAATAATAGTGATATCTGGGGTCCGGTCCGCAGACTCATTTCCTGATTCGGAGTCCGCAGACACGCCTGGACCAATCAGGAAGCGGCTCTATGTCCACAGACACCAAAAATACACACTGATTGGATGTTCAAAAACATGAGGTGCGTCAGATTTTTTAAACGGTCGCTATGTTGGATCCATGAACATTGCTGCTGACCGCGGACGCTGTAGTGAGAAATAGGTGTGGGAAACATATTTAGGGTTAGTTTGTGTCCAAAACAGAGCCTGGAAAGGGTGGGGGAATGGAAATAAGTTGATAGGGTGCTGTTTTTATAGGTGAATAAAAGCGTTGCAGCTGCCACCGTGTCCATGGCCACAGCGGTAGTCCGCAGACCTGCACGTGCCATCCAGGTCTTTTGAGGATATCTGGTATGGAAAGAGGACATTGGGGGACTTTGTGGGTCTCGAGGAGGAGTTGAAGTGTACAGGAGTACAGGGTAGGAAGAGTTTTATTTTTTGTGTGTAGTAAAGATGGCTATGGCTATGAAGAAGCAGAGTGTGTGGATGGTGGGAGATTCTTGGATCCATTCATAAAAGGTTTATACTGAATCTCATACTTACACAGTTTTATAGCTAGAGGACGGCTACATATACAAACTGTCAAAGCTTTATTGTTTTTCTCACCAACCAAATGCATTAACGCAGAAACACAAGGCAGCAGGAGATCCTGAGCAAGCTTGCAGATGCTAATGGCAAATAACCCTATGGAACTACAGGAATATACATGGAGCCTGGTGTGACTAACTTATAGATTATTTAGTAGAATAGGAGCTTATAGAAATCATATTATAAGTCTAAGGAAAATTACATAAGGCCTCAAGCCGCAGAACATGAGATGAGAGGAGTTGACTCAGGCTGCACGAAGCGCAGATTGAGTCCAAAGCCAAGATCAGAGATAAACAGTTACGTTCTAAACCCTAAATGACAAGGGTGCCAGCTGCAGAGAAATTGAATAAATCCTCATAAATGCAGGCTCAAGAGCTCGATTTTGTGGTCTACAAACATGTGATGCAGCCAAGCTAGACAATGGGCCATCACCCGTGGTGGGAAAGAGAGCCCACCCCAGCAACCCAGATGAAGAGTGAAACAAGTATTACATGTAGATGCACTCTCATAGGCAAAGGTGGTACAATACCAGATACAATTCAGACACATAGACGTTTCACATCGCCTTGAAGAGGTACACAGGGAGCTGAGAACCTAGTCGGGTCCCAGGCCTGGGGAGACCAGTTCCAGCCAATCATGAGACAGAAAGTCAGGGGTGGATGGCAAGGGGCAAGAACCAATGGTAAACCCACTACTCATGTAACAATGCAATCGATAGTTTCTTGGGGACAGGGAAGGTCAGCCACCTGACATGCAAGGACCAGTAGAATAACCTCTATAGGGTATGTCTATATGGGTTTACCAATCTCAACATCCAATCCATAACAGGGATAGTTTTATTGGGAATGACCCAGGTGTTGATGACAAAACCGGGGAACACGCTTTGTGGAGCTGAGAATTACTGGACAATCTTGATTGTCTTGTATCATCCATGTTGGCATTTTTTGTAATAAACCACAGATCTAACTTGCTGTTGGCTGAGTCCTCTGTTTATTCTGGGGAAGATTGTTGGGCTCTTGTGAGTCAGACAGACCCCCAGATGTCCTCTTCCATACCTGGGAAATTACACCAACACGTGTATGTGCTTTTTTATATGCTTTAGGAATAGCATATTTTGACAATGATTATATCAAGTTGGATGTTGTAAATATTTTTGGAGGATATGGAGTGCATTTGACTGATGTCGGAAATCAGATTTTTCTTTTGAATATCTAAAATGCACTGAAACAATCTTTGTGAACTCTTGAAATATGACATGCAGTATTTTTTTAGTAGTTGTAGTAAATGAAAAATAAAAACAGAAAATAATTAGAAGTAGTTTTTGTGAAAGTTACAAAAAATGATTCAGTCAGTATAACATTTGGTAGTTCAGTATATAAAATCCCCAACATTTAAAAAAAATGTTTTCTTAAAGAGCTGCCATTTAAATTGATTTTAATTTCTCCACCACAAACCTGGAATTTTCCAGCTGTCTGCGGACTTTTGTACTGTCTTCGCACTACACAGATTGCAAAAGGCCTGCATTTTTTATTTTTAGTTCTAATTTTTAACTATGAAAGGTGGGTCCTAAAGGAACCTTTTTTTTGTCTTTCTGATTTTTATATTTTTTGGGGAATTTGTTTTTTTTGTAGAAGCGAGGAGGTAAGATGGGGAGGGAAGGGAGGCAAGGGGCACTAACCACAGTCAAAGAGGGGTCACCGACAGGGGAAGATGTTGGGCGTGCCTTAAATCTAGGGTTGGTGGCAGTGTTTTCTCGTGGTCCTTGAACATGGCCTCAAAAGAAGTCTGAAACTGCTCCCCCCCCTGCAGAGTGTTGTGTTGCAGTACAATCAGAATATGGTGACCCTTGAAAGATAAGGGTCAACAGTGTTCTGTATGGCCTGCGAGGCAGCCATTGGGATCCTCTGACCCACAGAGGTAGCCTGTGTGGTGGCAGGAGCGGTTATGGAAGATAGGATAGAAGAAGATAACCTACTTCTCCAGGAAAAAAAACAGTCTTTCTCAGAGTACCTGCATGTGGCATCTCATGGAGGTGGTCCCAATAGAGTACTCCCTAGGTTGTCTGAGTACAACCGCCCACTCAATGGGCTGCATTACAACTCAGGCGCTAAGTGGTTAACGGCGCTGTAAAAGGCTGCAGCGCTGCTATCCACTTAGCGCCTTACTACGAGGTCCCTTCGCGGGACCCGACCTGTACGGCTGGTCTGGACCAGCCGTTAAAGTAGGGACCCACAAAGGGACCATTGCCGCCTTCCCCATTCCCATTGAGCCCTATGGGGCAAAAATGGGAATGGGGAAGGGCCATGGTGAAATGGGGACATACCGCCCCGCCAACCTTGGAATGGGGCGGTATTTCCCCATTTCACCATGGCGGACTCGTTACAACACTGGCACCAGCCATGGTGCTAGTAGCACCATGGTTTAGTGCCGGTGTTGTAATGAGGGCCAATGCATTGAACCTTGGAAGCCTGAGCTTTGTGTACACTCATAACGATTTTAAAGAACCGCCACACCCATGACTCTGTCTGAGTGCTGGAGATATGAACTTCCTTTACCTTACCTTCCTGTTCCTCATCATTGCATCTGTTCCCCTGTTCATGCCCTCCATGCGGTGATGGTGGTGGCCCCTTGGAAGGTGGGATGGCCATGATGTTAACGTTAATGTTAAAGGATATTTGCACCGCGCACTATCACCGCCGGAGTGGTCCCCTGGTGCTCTGGCGGCTCTGAAAAAGGGAAAAGTGGGGGGTGAGTTAGTGGGACAAGCTGGCAAAGTGCAAGAGAGCGGTGATGTGCTGTTGGCAGCCTCAGCCTGTTGGGTCGTTGGCTGGGCTTGGGGTGTTTAACGGTCGGTAGTCGTCGTATGCTGTTTTGCAAGTCTATGGGCCTCATCACACTGATGGCGGTAAGGATTTACCGGTACCGGTATTTTACCGGTACCGGTAAATCCTTACCGCCTTACTACGAGGTCCCTTTGCTTGTTGGGGAATTCAACGCCTGCTTTTTGCAGGCGTTAAAAACCAACCCGCAAAGGGACCCAGGGAGCTAATTACGGTACCGCAATTTGCGGTACCGTAATTAGCGCCTTCCCCATTCCCATTATGCCCTATGGGGCAAAAATGGGAATGGAGAAGGGCAATGGTGGAAGGGGGAATTACTGCCCCGCCGACCTTGGAATGGGGCGGTAATTCCCCTTTCCACCAAGGCGGTGCCGGTATTTTACCGGCATGAACCATGGTGCTAATAGCGCCATGGTTCTCCGCCATCCGTGTAATGAGGCCCTATGTGTGGTTTGTTTTGTTGTTGCAGTGTAGTGAAGTTTGTGCAGATTGTTGTGTTATAGGCTTGTGGTTGTGTTTGGTTAGAGTTTGAGAGGTGTATGCGAAGGGGTGAAATTGTTAGTGGATTGGTTAATTGGCATTGCTGTCCTTGCAGTTATGTCTAGGTGTGATGCTTGCTATCATTAACTATTCCATCTGACTGTGGTACTTGCTAATCTTCAATATCCTATCTAGATGTGAGGCAAGCTAGTGATGATGATTCCATCCGAGTGTGGCATTTGGTAACATTCATAGTTTCATCTAAGTGTGGCGATTGCTAACATTCACAATTCTATCTAGATGCGACGCAGGCTAAAGCTAAGAATTCTGTGTAAGTGTGGCACAAGCTAACATTCACATTTCTATATAGATGCGACGCAGGCTAAAGCTAAGAATTCCATCTAAGTGTGGCACAGGCTAAACATTGTTACATCTGTCTAACTGTGTCGCATGCTAACATTCACATTTCTATCTAGATGCAATGCAAGCTAAAGCTAAGAATTCCATCTAAGTGTGGCACAAGCTAAGATTCACAATTCTATCTAGATGCGACGCAGGCTAAAGCTAAGAATTCCATCTAAGTGTGGCACAAGCTAACATTCACATTTCTATCTAGATGCGACGCAGGCTATAGCTAAGAATTCCATCTAAGTGTGGCACAAGCTAACATTCACATTTCTATCTAGATGCGACGCAGGCTAAAGCTAAGAATTCCATCTAAGTGTGGCACAAGCTAACATTCACATTTCTATCTAGATGCGACGCAGGCAATAACTAAGAATTCCATTGTACAGGAGGGGGAGTGACCTCTGACGGGCCCATAGGATCAGAGGTCACCCTCGAGTACCTTAAGACGAGATGGCTGCACCTTGAGGTGGATGGGGTGCAGGATTCTCTTACTCCAACACCAATCAATAAGGACAACTCAAATGGTTTGGCAAAGGGAAGTCCGTTTAATGACAAGTACAAAAAATGGGGAAACATGGAAATCAACAGTGATGCAATCGCCCGTCTCGCTTCAACTTCCAACGATCTTCATTCAAACAGCAATAGTTATAGTAAAAAATGTGTCATCATTGGCGTGTAACGCTTGAAGGTTTGTCATGCAATTCTATTGGTTGGAAAAGATAACTCAAGTTATATCTGTATATAGTAACAGAGTGTGAGGATTGGATAACTCTTATCGAGTGGGCGTCTATGCCCTTCCCTCTACACTACTCATGCAAAACATCCTTAAGAGTACAACGTCCCAATGGTTCTACTATCTATAGGACCTTAGATTATTTGGCCCACTGTGATTGGGCTGGCTATAACCCTAAGCATAAATTTCCACTTTAATTAGCAGCATGCAGAATGGTCACCCAGATGCGGTATGCCCCATGATTCATCCTGCCACCCTTCCATCAATCAGTACTTTAGAGCTATGTGTCAACTAGTTGGCTTAGGTTGGCCTCAAAACTGTAGCTTCTTGTCAGGAAAAGTTATGGTATCTCCTGCCTTTTGGGTGACATCAGACATTGGTACCTCTTCGCGCTTGGCTGGTTGCGTGTTAGTACACCGTGAATCTGCTTCTTTTTCCTTCTATTTGTGCATTTAATTCTCCTTTAGGCCTGCCACCTGCATGGGCCTCCTTATCTCGACCTTCACTGGGCAGGCTGCTCTGTTCCTAAGTTTTTTTTCTCCGAAGTTACTGTCCGCCTCCATCATTTGGTTTGACCTAGACTTCCTAGGCACGAGATGCCTCTTGCTGAGTTTCGATTCTGGCCTCCCGTCTTGACTTTGGCTGACACATGAATACTGGCCTGTTTTGACACTTAGTAAACCGGGTTAATTCTGCTATTGTATAAAGTGGACTTGCACTTATATAATGTGCTTCGTTGAAGTAGATATATAGTTGGCGCTTGCCGCTCTATTCTTCTACTAAGCATAGCAAGCCGCACCGTTTTCTTAGCTTCTTGCGTTCCGAGCCTATGTACAGGAGTTAGCTAGATGCATACTTTCATCCTGCATTATAGTTACGTTTCTTTGTATTTCAACATCGTCTCTTCTTCTATGTCCATTACGTTATTTTCATACATTTCGTCTTTGTGGGTCACCTTTTTGGTTGTCGTTTCTTTCATCAGTGAGTCCGTCCGGGCCCTTGTGTTGTCACCATTTGCCTCCAATTAAGGCCCTTTGGGTCTCTTCTGGGTTAGTTTGTAAGTAGTCTTCATTTTGTGTCAATTGCTGGTACGGTTGTCTCAATGGATACCTTGCTGCAAATGGTTGTCTGATTATTGGCACTTCAAAGGGTGTTGCTCTTCTGATGGGCACTGGGCAGAGCCCTAGTGCGGCTCTCTGCTGATTTATTTGTTCATCATACGTCACATATCTTGGTGTGTACGTTTCTGGTACTTCAAAATGGGTAGCTGGAGTGCAGGCCATATCTGGGACCTCCTCTACACTCCACCCTCTGGTCGGTTTATTGACCACTTCTGCTTCCTCCTTTGGATTCATCTTACTTGGTTCTTCTGTATCAATTTCTTTGTCTTCTGGGTTTGTACATGATGGTGTGAAGGAGTGTGTCTTTGGAGTCCATATTTTTATAACTCCTTTCAAAATTCCTGCTGTTCTTACATGTTCGTCTTTGTTTCAGGTCATTAGCTGGCACTGTGCATTTGGGCTGCAATAGATCCATTTTCCTTCATATTTTCTTCGTTTTCTGGGATACATAAACTTTGTTCCTTCTGGCGCATATTCGCTGGCCTTCACAAAGTCTCTTATTTCATCATCAGTCAGGTCTCTGGGCTTCCTTCTTGGTTTGATCATGATCTTCATCCCTATGACTTTCTTCACAGTTTTCTGGCATTGCGAGATTATTGTTTTGATAACACAAAATCCTAGTAGTATCATCAATAGCAGGGCTCCCAGGAACTTGAATATGTCTGCCATCCATTGTGGGACCCATGAAAATAGTGATCCAAACCAGCTGTCGTCATCAACCTCGTCAGTTTCGTCGATCATCTGGCTCAGTAGGTTTGTCATCATACCTATGGCTTCTGTTAAAGTTCCATTTTCTTCGTCATGAGAAGGTATAAATGTGCAACATGATTCTCCAATTTTTGCACTAACGCCTCCATCCATCGCTGTGATCATGTCAAGTACATATCTGTTCTGGAGAGTCATCAGTCGAATGGCTCTCAACTCTTCCTTGATTGCATTGAGTCCTTTTATAGTCGTGTTGATGGTCTTTAATAACTCCCATCTAGTTATTTGCAACCATTTCGTATTTGCTCGAACCTGGAATCTTGGCATGAGGATTGTTATGAACACAGATGAAGTGAAGCTGAACAGCCGGTGCTGTGTTCATATGGGATTGCATGAAATGCTTCTTCCGACTTGGCAGAGAAGTAATTCTCTCGCTTCACTCGGGATATCAGTTCCATAGATCTCCTTTTCCTCAGGTGAGCATCTGCTTTCAGGAAACTGTCGAGATTCAGATCACCCTTTGGAATCACCAACACTGGAACATGGACATTCACTATGGTGCATATACCTGCCCAATTCTTTGGCAGCCTGATATGTGCTTTGGATCCACATGCCCAGTAATGATCCATAATTACTGCAGTTCTGTGAGTCATTCCTGGAGCTTCAAAAATTCATCCACAGTTCTTATTCTCTCCCATCTTCCTCGTGCCATTGTTCCTGAAGCACAATTTTGGGCTTTCCAGTGGCACTATCTGCAGGGGTCCTCCTCTGTCTTTGACCCATGTCAATAATCTTGTGAGTTTTGGCCATTGAAGTTTGCACACCTCTGTGAGTCTTCAATTGCTTCCTTGCATGCTCCAAGACCCATCCATGCTCGGCAGATCACCACTCCTTCTTCCCATCCGTCAGGTGAAAATACTGTTCCCCAAATCTGCATTTGGCCTCTGTTCTTCCAAATTTGAGCCTCTTCTGGAGTTTTTCCTTAGACGTTCAGTTTCTGGTTTATTTCCCATCTAATTCCTGCTCCTTTAACTTCAGGCTTCTCATACCTGATCACGTGATTCTTAGTATGAGCTCTATTTCTCGTCTTAATGTCCTGAACATAATCATCTTCGTCGGGGTAATCTGCTTCAGTTGCCCATATCAATGAGTCATCCCTGCCCATGAACTGGCCTCTGGTGTTGCACATTGCTATGTGTGACAGACAATGGGCTGTTGGGACATCAATTTCGACAGCTATGAAGATCTTGGATTTCCCCATGCTGTACGGTAGAAGTGCACAAACAAATCATTCTCCTTCTGAAGGTCGTCTTCCAACTTCTTTCATGTGCTGGTACCAAATGTTGTTCCCTAGATGTGCTGTGCTTTCCAGGTAATCGTTCAGTTCATTGTTAGCTTAATGTAGGCTTCTCTTGATTCTTAGTGTCTTTCTGTAGTTTGCTATAACTACAGCCTTAAAAGCGTCTGTATGGCTTCTTCTTGCTGGAGGACTCGGGCATTCTGGTCCAAGGTGAAGGTCTCTTTATCTGTATTGATGGTGTGGATGGAGGTTTTGCTGTTCTCTCCTTTTCTTCTTGCGTCCTTCTTCTGCCCTCTATAAGTGCCTTTATCAACCACCAGCATGTTGCTGGCCCAGTGTATGGCTGTATCGTAGGCTGGTACTTGTCCCTCGTGTTGGGACTTGTGTGCTTGTCAATACAGTCTCTGTGGTTTTATTTTCAGTTCCTCATGCTGTTTCCTCACTCTAGCTATGTACGGGAATAAAAGATTTATTAACATTTGGGTCTTTGCAGTGAGTTTTTCAGCAGCCTCTTCTGTTTTCTTAAGGGCTTCTGACATGACTGCTTTTGTTGGCCTTTCTCTTGATTCTTCTCCGTTTCTGTCATTATTTTCTGGGACTGGTTGTTCGGTAGGCAGTCTCATCTTCTCTGCTGTTTCCATTTGAGGTTCTGTGGTCATTGACATTAGGCCTGGTTTGTGTGCATTCAGTGTGTGTGCGCATATGGGTGTCAGTGCTATGTTTTCGTTCCTCCCGTGCTGATCCTGTCTCCAGCTTTTCTTTTCATTTGTTACCTCAAGTGTGTGTATACTATTATCACTCACGTTCATTTCAAGTTCATTTACTTTACCATCAGATATTCTCAGGACTGGAATAACTATGTAAGGTCTGGGTGATTTTGTGGGTTTCATGCGTGCTTCATCAGGTGGGTGCACTGAAATTGGAATGCTTCGTGCATCAATAAAAAATGCAGTTGTGATCGTCAATGACAGTAAAATTATTATAAACACAATGCATAGGTACATTATAATGCAATATGTAAGGCAGCAGCATTTTCTTCCAGAGAAGTGAGAGTGCCCCTCTGCTTATGGGAGGACCAGGTTACTGTTCTGGGCCCCCATCTTGATCATCTACCGAATGTAAGTGTTACTGTTCTCTCACTCTACATTCGAACAGTTTGTGTCATAAAGTGTCACGTGCTTCACAAGTGTCCCCTCTCTTGTGGAATGTTATTGTCTCTCGATGCAGGATACAGTTCCTTTGTTATTATGGGAAAATAGATTAGAATACTACTCTCGATAAGTCACTTTTACTGTGCATGTTCAAAGTAGGTGAGTTCCCAGTCCATACCGGAATCTGCTTCAGTCCTGAGGACATGCTGGACACTGATCAATGCGAAGAAATGGGGAAAATATCAACAAATACAACAAACAAAGGTCTTGATTCTGCTTCCTCGATCTGTCCCTCGGAAGAAGGTTTATTCAGAATCTCCTCAGATACTCTCTCTGAAAGTTAGAAAGCTCCACTTGTAACATCAGGCGATGGAGGAGCATTCCCATCTGTGCGATATTAGCTGGATCTCTGATGAAGTTGAGGACGTCAACCTCGATAGGTCTCCCCACCATCTCTGGAAAGTCAGTGACTAGAAAAAAAGGACATTATGTGCCAGTCTGCTGTCTTTGGGTGACCGGGACATTTGCCCTGCCTTGGTGGGTTCGGGATTATAGGCTCTTCTCTTGATGGGAACAATGCTTGCACTGTCTGGCTCCGTGGAGTGCGACTAAATAACTGATTTTGTTCAGCAATTGGCTCAAATGTTCAGTGTTTGCTGGATCTCGAATAAAGGTCAGAGTGTCAGTTGTTCTCCCGACAATAGATGGCCAATTTTCGATTATGCGATTATGCAAAAAAAAAGTGTATTGATGAGTTCATCTAGAATCGCCTGCAGTGGAAGCATTTGTGTCCTTGTTACTGTACTCTGGTAGTACAAAGGCTTCCGCGATGACAGCAAGCAGGTGCCAGATTACTTTCTTGTTGGCAGGATCTTGTAGAAAGTCTGTGACACTGGTGACCCTTCCCACCAGTGACGGATATGATGCCAATACTAAGTGGAAATAGGTGAGCACGTCCTTTGTGATGCCTCTTCTGGGGGACACCATAAGTGCTGCCAAACAATGTTTCGAAATAGCATGAATCAGGATACTGTATTTTGCTTTCAAAATATAAAAAGTCCTTGGTCAAAGTTTGTTTTAGTCTTTTCCTCAACAAGGCTTAAGTGTGATTTGGTTCAAAAGTTTGTATCAACAACGTGCTGTGGCTTACTTGCGCACTTTTCTTCTTTACCCTGCAAATAGGATGCACAGAGTGTCCATTTTTATGTCCTTATCCCCTTTTTGCTTAGGGGCAATGTCCAGTTTAAGCCATAATTTGCAAAAGGGTTCTTTGTCTTGCTTTACTGCTCATGTGTCCTTGTTCCTCATCATGGATCTTGTCTGCACGTGCTGTGGTTCTTTCCCATTGTCTATAGTCTCTTCACGGTGGGGTGCAGGCAGGGGGCTTCCTTCGATATAGGGCTTAATGTCATGGAGGAAAATCCATGCTCTTCTGCCCTGTAGCTTTACAGCTGACGGAGTGCAGTCCTCCACGATGAAAGGACCATTGAATCTTGGCTCGTCCCCCCACTTGTGGAAGGTTATTGTCTCTCGATGCAGGATACAGTTCTATGCAGGATACCTCGTATGGTTCTTCACCAGCACAGTATCTCCAGGGAAGATGAGTGGAACATGTAGACCTTGAGCTGGGTCTGTTGCAGCGTCCCCCTCTGTGTTTTGTGCTGTGCTGCACCCTTTTCGTTGCTGCTGCAGCTGGTCTGAAATTACAATAGGGCTCAATGTCATGCAGTTCAGGTACTTTTGCATTTTAGATCCCAGGACCTCTCGGGTCAGCTGGGCATCACATCTAGCCCTCTGTCTCGAGGGGTAAGGGGAGTCTACATCCTCCTCCCTGTGACTATCGTGTGCGGCGTAAGATGATGGTCAGAGCCTGGTTGGTTCCGAAGAGCATACAATGCCAATGGAAGGCAGTGCAACCATCCCCTCTTTAGAGTAAGCTTCAACTTGGGTATCCTTTCCTTTAACAAGCCATTGAGCCTCTCACAAATTCCATTACCTTCTGGATGATACGCCGACGAGAACATGTGCTTTATACCAAGCAACAAGCTAATCTGTTGAAAGACTGCATTTACAAAATGAGCCCCATTATCTGATCTGATTACTTCACACACCCCCCACCTAGGGAACACTTCCCTCACTAGGAATTTGGCCACACAAGTAGAGTTTGGGTGTGTACATGGACCTGCTTCTATCCATCTAGAAAATGAACACACCACAACTCACTCACCACATTTCTTCTTCATAAACGGCATCCACACTGAAAACGTTGCGGCACCTAAAAGACACAGAAAAATAACTCAGTTCAATACAAATACGAAAGGGTTGCATCGCTCTCAGTCACCTTCAGCGCTGCTTATCTCAGCAGAATGTCACCATCCCCAGACGCCAGCCATCATCTAAGGAAGGAAAGGAACGAAGTTAGAGAACTGTTCAAAAAGACTCATTATACTTACCTGTCGGACTCTTGCCAGTGAAGTAACCAGGCAGCAACGAGCCTGCATCAATCAACGCGCCCCTGCGCTGAAAGCAGGATGGAGAGCACACTTTCCAAGAAAACAAGGTGAGCTGTGGATCAAAGGGAAGGGTTGGACCCCGGGAAAGAAGGGGTTCAAGCACACAAAGACAATAGGGAGATAGCCTCTACCAATCCTATGTTTCAGGCCCAGTCTCCAGTCGAGTAGACTCCAGGGAAGGTTCGAGGTCATAAGATGTCAGAACAGGCTGAGTGACGTCCCCGTGGATACCAGGTGAGCGTTACAGTTATCCCTGCTGTGGGGTCTAAGCCTTGAGCGCTGGGTCCATTGTAATTTGAAACTTGCCTTTCTGGGCACAGTGATCTTGGTTCCTATGATCTCCATAGTTGGTGGATTTATGGGCTACCAACGTCGATTTCTCCATTTTGTGCTCATTCGCTCTTTTCCATGTATTTTAGTTGCAGACTTTGGTGTAGGCAAATCGATGAACATTGCAGTCTTTGACTTCATCCTCTTGGGTTCTATGCCCTCGGCAATCCATTTTAAGACCTTTTGTGGCTAATATACTCGCCCTGTTACTCAAGGTGTTTTTAATGTTATTCCTTTTTTGCTTTAATGTTTGGAATGAACGAAGCAAGGCTATTGTGATTCTTGAGCTCCTTATGGGAACGAAGGGGGAGGGTGGTTTGTCTGCTTCTGCTTACGGGACTGACGGCATCTGTCTACTTTTTTTCCCTTTTGTTGCCGGAGTGCGTTCTAACTCCACAATTTTCCTTTTAGCTTTGCCCCTCCTGGTCCCAGCCTTCAGAGCTTGCACTGGCTCCCCTTCTTTAGCTGAGCTCTATGTTTTTGTACTCTCCACATATTCGTCATTCTGGCTGGGGATTGCCAATTTTGCTGGGTTCTCCTCGACGCAGCTATCTTTGCTTTCCGTAATAGTATATGTCGAGAGATTTGTTCAGTCTTCTATCTCGTCTGCCATGTTAGTGATATCTGGGGGGGGTACAGGTTGTTAGGGTGAATAAGATCCCGGACTCCTGGAAGAAGATTGTCAACAGTATGTTCAAAGGAGCCATTATCTGGGCTTCTGTTTTGCTTCAGATGGCCACCTGTAGTGGGAGCCATGATGTTTCTGATCAGTGGTCTGGTCCCGCCTACTCTTTTCATCTGTCCAGTTTTGATAATTAATTTCTGTTTTTTGTGGACTTGTTTTGCTTTGTCAAAGTACCTTTTAGAAGTAATCTTTTCGTTTGTGGTGAGAGGCGCTTATTTGCCTCTACTCCTAGTTTGGAAAAGATGTCATATTTCTTCTGGAGGGCAGTTGAACCTGTGGCCTTGTTTTCCACCATATGTGCCACTGCATTGTTTTTAGAGGCAGGCAGGGGTTGGACAGGTATAGGGGAGTCCTTGTCTGGGGTGTCTCCCTTCGCAGTAACATTGTCAAGAGCCGATGGCAGTATAGACTTTTGCCCTTGCTCTTTTTGGGCCTTATGGAGAATTATACTTTCTGTGTTCAATAGATCTCTCACTGCCGTTTTAGGGTCCATAAAAGGGCCTGTGACTGCATATGCCTCTATTGCAGCCTCTCGCTGTTTATCCCAATTGGCCAGTCTCTTGATTTTGTCCTAAATAATTGGATCTATGATGCTATGTAAGATCTCTGTGATATGTTCGGTATTTTTGTCCAAATTGGACTATATGGCAGTGACAAAACCTTCTAGGAATACCATCTTAGAGTTGATCATCGCAAGCAGCGTTGATTGATCCCTAATTTGGTCATTTAGGGCCTCATGCAATTTCATGTATGGCGAGAGTGTTAAAGTGAGGGTCGCTATTAGGTTGGTGTCCACTTGTGCCTTGCTGGAAGCCTGGTCCTCCATTTGTGCTGCCACGATAATCATTAAAAGATCCTCATCTGTTAAAGGTATTTCCAACCGTTAGTTTGGGGAAGAGACCATGAGACTTCAGGAGTTTTTCTTTATCTTTATGCCAAGTGTGCCCACTGGGAGATCACCTTGTGGGCCATTATCCGCTGCATAATTGCCCCTATAAAGATTTCTCGATACCCTCTCGCTTTGTGTGGTTATCTTTCCCTCATTCGGGGCTGAATTAGTAAGAGTGTCTGGGCCCCCTCCATTTGTCCTGGGGTTTGACTCTAATCTATATGGCATCTCTTCTAATGATCTCTGAGAAAGATTATCATCTGTCCTTCGATAAAAGAACCTTTGATTGGAAACCAGGGTCACTGGAGTGAGGCTTGGGGTTTCCAGAAAGATTTTAAAGAAGGTTGGTTCAACTTTTTTAAAGTTGAATCCTGGAGGGGTTTGCAGAATCTTTTTATGGTGTCGGAAGGTTTGGTAGGGATAGGTGTGTCAGCCCCCTCTGGGGTGATGAATTGTCCCCTGGGAGGTCCCTCTCCTCCACAGCTTTCTCCACAACGTTCCCAGGACCTTCATTAAGCATAGAGCTGGCCGGCACCAGTGCCGATGCCCCTTTAGTACGTGCAGTTCCACTTAAATCCTTTAGTGGAATAATGTTGCGGGAGGGATTGCAGGCCATGTCCATTTGAAGTGTATTGTCAGATGAGGTTTTTTGTGCAACCTATTTCGACCATTATGTTTATGTGAAGTGTCGCCTTCACTGTTGAGTCCATGCACCGCTCTGGTCTCGGTGCTCCCAGTGGCTTGGGCCCCAAGCTTATGACATTGTCGTTTAAATCCCCCTCTGGTGAACCGTGTGATGTGAGGACTATCTCCTTCCCCTCCAGAAATGTCATTTCCCCAAGGCTTAAGTCCGAGTTTGGCATGCTTGTATGCCGAGGCTTCTCGGGGGAGTTAAATCTCATCGGCGAGGTGGGAGTCGCAGATTCAATTTAGGCTCACTAGGCCGTGCCACGGACTTGACTGTTTGTCACTGAGTTACTTGATGATATTCAATTCTAAGTGTTCTGAGTGTTATATGCCTCCTTCAGTCCCCCTAAATCGGGGGTGGAACCTCGTGCAGCTGCTGGAATCAAAGGAGCTATCTCCCACAGTCTTCCAGCAGTGAGCCTTCCACCCAGCAATATAATGTGGTGCAACCACTTACTTTGTGTAGAGATGATCAGGTGCTCTAGTGTTTCACCGACTTGGGACGGGACACTGGAAGCCTCCTCGTGCCGACGCCTTCCAAAGTTTACAAAGCCCTAGGCAAGCACCCGTGAGTCTTCCTTGTGCAGAAGAGCTACTTTCAATAGGGCTTCTCTCGTTGCATTCGCTCAAATTATGAGAGCTGATCCTTGATTTTGCTGGTTTAGCTGCTTTAACTGCTGTAACTGCTCCCACTTAGCCGGCCACTTTGCTTCCTCTTTCACTATGTTTATTGATGTAGCTGGCAGAGTGGTCTCAGAAAATGGGCATGCCTTATATGTAGAAGTCAGTAATGGTTAAGATCAGAGCATACATATCCTGGCAGGATGTGATGCCAATGGATTTCTCGGCCCGAGGAATGGACCATGTACATCTACTAAAGCAATGAGGCTTGGCAATACTGCCGACAGACTTAAAAGCGAGAATGTAAGTCTTAGGGTTTCCTCGGTCGTCTGTTCAGGGGATGCCTTTGATCCTCTTGGAGCCATCTCTTAATGTGTTGAATTCCGCCCGAGAACCAGGAAGGGACAAGAAGCTTCTGGAAGCTTCTATGTTCAACAACAGCTTTTTGTTTCAGACTGATCAAGAGTTTGGTTCAAGATTGAGAAGCAGTTTGTTTCTAAGCTGGCTCCTTGCCTTCAGCATTAGATTCAATGTTGGATAATTATACAGCCTGTGTTTTATCAAACACATCTTGGGCTGTGTGCTGAAGAAACATCTTCAGCAGGGAACTATGGATGTTATTTCATACATTACTAAGATAAGACAGTCAAACATACTGCCAACTCCTCTGACCTCTGACCTTCTATGCCATAGTGAAGGATGGTTTACGGATTTATTTGTGGGTGCACATTTGAAAAGAGGAAATGGAGAGTGTACACTTTTAAATGATCTTTGCCTACTATAGGGACTGCTGTAAGAGAGTTTTATTCCTCCATAAGGTGCATACATTATTAGGTGCAGACAGGCAATGCAGGCACATTAAATGCACATCCCAATTTTTAGAGGAAGACAGAAGATGTTGTAAGAACCTGGTGTGTGGTTCTATAGTGGCAATAAATCACATCTGGTTAAGGATTGTTAAATTCATAATTTTAGGCATACATGAAGTCAGACCAATTTACTCTTAAGAGGGCACGAGTGGTGAGGTTTGTCTTCCTCAACTTGCAAATCAGGAATGCTGTGCCAGTTTGGCTGGCATAGAGTCTACCATAATGTTGAAATTAGTACTGTGCTGTGCGGATAGCTACACGAAGCCTCTCTATTGATGTATCCAGAGGTATGGCTATGCATTTATATCAGATCTGGGATAATCACTGTTAGGATTCCAGTAGCAGATCAGGTTGATAGGGTTCTAGTTCTGGATGGAACAATTAAACTTCTGGGCCATGAACACTCAAACAAGATCATTGGGGTTTTGGCCCAGAGATTACAGAGAGGTCCTTTCATGACACAAGGAGAATGCATGTTATTAACTTACTTTCCTTTCAGAGTCCCCAGATGGGTGTCACTATGTGATTTGTCTAAAAAAGATAGCTGAAGTATGTCCTTGTTTGCATTACAGGAGTGGAAATAACCTATCCTCTGCCTTTCATCAGTGATATTGTGCAGTTTTATTTACTAAGTTAGATGTGCGAGGAACATCCAGACCACGTGCTGTAGTGACTATGAAAGAATGCGTCTCGGCTAAGCTAGAAAAGAAGGACTTTGCGAAGGATAGCATTGAAGATCTTACGTTTAAACTTGATTCAATTAGTGTTTCCTAAGGGAGCCTGGTTCAAAACTGTTGGTGTGTCATGTACAAGAGCTAAGTGGCCTCCATATGTATTATTTATGTAGGGATGAAGCTCTTCTCAACCAACAAACAATAAAACAATTCCCTTCTCCTGTTTGAAAATAAATTGGCGAAAAGTAACGAAACTTGGGTGTGAGCTGTGCAAGCATCCAAACATGGGTAAAGCTGACATAAAACAAAAAAGATGCCAGGAATGCATACAGCACAAGCCCGCCCGGTGGACAGGGAGAACACTGGATGAATGTTGTGGTCATTCTCACAGAGGTAAGAAGAATCAATGATACAATGACATGCAAAGATGACAACACCGTGGTCACATTGGGCCTGATGAAACAGCATTTCATAGATAACATGTACAGTTTCGAGAAAACACAAAGGAAAATTGGGGATGCTGAAGACTGGATGGCATCAAAGGAGGAAGGGGCATGTATCCTCAACTCTGGCCTACATTTGAGCCTTGGCAAGGATTGAGGATCAAGATGGTTTAGTGAGGTGGAACAGCATCTGCATCGTGGAAGTGCTAGAATCAATCCAGACTGGACACATTATAACCTTTGTAGAGAAGATGGTGAAAGAATGTCTGCCCAATGTCATACTGTTGGACGTATTCATGCTAGCCACAATGCAAGACACAAATGACACCCTCAACAAGTGCCTCACAGTCATATACAGTTGGATGACAACCAACCATCTCAAATTATATCTGGCCAAAATGGAAACAATGATCTCACCTCCAGGGAACTCCAAAACCAACTCACAAGTGAACTGACCACATGCCATGAGATCCCACCCAGAGATATCAAATGTGGTAAAGAACCTGACAATACTAATGGACAACAGACTCTCAATGGAACCACAAGTCAACACTTACAAATAAATGCTTCTACCTCGTGAGATGAATCAGAGGGATGCTGCCCTATCTATCATTCCCACACAGAACCCTCATAATCATTTCCCTAGTTTTATCAAGAATCAACTATGCAAGCAGCCTCTACCTTGGAATTCCAGAACAGCTCACCAAAAAACTCCAGTGCATCGAAAACACTGATGCAAGGATACAGATGAGTGCACAGAAAAGACCAAGTCATGCCAGCGCTAAGACGCTTACCCTGGCTCCCAGTTAACAAACAAATCAAATTCAAAGCCCTCTGCATTACCCACAAATAACTACACTAAAAGGAGCCGAATTTCTCTAAGCCAGGATCAGCCACTACCAACCAGGAAGAGACCTAAGATCAAGCAACAATCTCTAAATTGAGACAAAACAATACGAAAAAAGGGAATTTGGAGGATTGGCATCCTCACGCCTAATTACTAATCTATGGAACACAATACTGTAAGTGACTTCAATCCAGCATTCCAGCTAAGTCAATGTCTAGCATGGGATGCCCAATGGAAACCCTTATTTATATATTTTTATGTCAAAAGTTCTTTAAATCTGGATGATGAACCCTTATATAACACCCCTCTCTTTGAATCTCCCCGACCTCACTGAGTCAAGAAGTAGGTTTGTTTTGCAAATTAAAAGGTTTATTTGAAAAATTGAACAATGTGTATATATATATATATATATAAACACTTTTATGAATAGGAATAATATCTGAATAGCACACTTATGAATATGAACAGTGATCAGCAATGGTAATATTACAATATCAACAATCTCTTTAATCACTTAGGAGTAGGAATAGGAAGGATAAGGTAGCAGAGAATACTTTGTATGAGTTCAAGGAAATGCAAGATAGGAAAGAATGCAACACAGAAATAAAACTTGATATGATTTCCACAAAAGACAATATGATCACTCTTTCCCCTGTGACTACTCACTCCCCCCAGTATGCAATATGAAGAGATGGAAATGAGGGCACACAGGTTTCAGGAATACAATCAATAATGCAGTTCAATCCCATTTCCCCCCAGCAAGCTTAGAGAGAACAGGTATGATTTTAAAACAGGTCAATATGCTTATGTATGTGATTGCAATGAATGTGAAAAATGCTAAAAATGATTTTAATTCATTAAAGGAGATTCAAGATTAGTGAGAGTTACTTTGGATTGGTTCAGGTCAACACTAGCAATGATTTATGAATGATTATCAGATTGAAAATGAATTTCAGCAGTTGAAAACAAGAAACAGCTATTTTGAGTGGTGAAATTGAGCCAAATTGCAATTTGCGGCAACTTTTCCGTGTGCGTGAAACGCGATTACGGAAAAACTATAAGGAATTTCGTTGGAAAGCTTAGGATCTTAGCTTAAAATGACAGTTACATTTTGATTCTAAGGCGTGTGGTTCAAAAGTTACAGAGGTTTTTGTGAAGGTCGATTTTTCAGAAACAGAATCAAGATTTCAAAATGACAGATTGCGCTTTAAAGATTCGGAATCAATATGGACTTATACTAAGGGGCTATGAAGAAGCAAAACACTCAACGGGCAGCCACCAGAACAGCGGCGCCTCCGCTCTAACTTCTGTCCGTCAAAACACTTGTCCCTCTTCAGAAAAATATCAGCGCAAAGATTATCATTGCTACAGTTATCACAGACTATACAATGGAAAGAAGTCAAGATGGACACAAGATTCTATAATGCAGTTCTGGATAGGTTGCCATGGATCGAATAGGATTACTTTAAACTAAGAGATTGTTTATGTACAGTTCTAGACTGGATGCTCACTCCTATGGCTTTGGAATGGAGTGGGCCCCGTCAAAGATCTGGTCAAGGGTTTGGCTGGGATTCTCTCGCCACCGGACAGGTCTCAGCACTGGGTTCTGCTCTCAGCAAGGCACTGCGGTCTGAGCGGCCTCTTGGACTGGATCTGACGGGTTCTGGATACAGCTCTCCTCTCTGGGTCTGGATCTGGGTTCTAGCACAGGGTTCTTAGCTAGAGCTAGAACAGTAAAACAGCTCAGCCAGTCTGTTGGATTTTGAGATGCCCCTTGGAAGTTTAGGGTTTAGGATCAGGTTGCAAAAGGTTCTGAAGGCCAGCTGAAAAAGGTTCAGCTTGTGGGTTAGGCCTCTCTGCTTCAAGATTCTAGAGTTTGGTTCTAGAGCTTGGTTCTGGAGTCTGGTTTCTGGATCTATGCCTGGATCTTCCTGCAGGGTGCTTTGCCAAGAAATCATTTGAGAAGTGGAAAGTGTGTGTGCTGTCTGTCCTCAGCAGTCCCTATTTATGTATTTCCAAAGTGGGTGGGGAGGCTGATTCTCCATGCCCAACCCTCTAAGGTTCTTGTAGGTCAGAGGATTCCCTGTCCCCTAATTGGAGAAAGGAGCAGCGTGTCATCCTGTGTCATCATGTGTCATGTTTATGGCTGAGGGGAAAGACCGTCCCCTTTTCTCTGTACAGTATATCTTATTTTTCATAAAACACATATTTAGAATATACACAACTTGTTAATACTACATAAATTACATGACAGATTGCCTAAGGTACATTTCTGTTCAACTCTCATCTTCCTAAGAGTTTTGGTTCAGAAATTACAACTTTTTCACGCTTTTGGTGGGTTTCTCAATATTAATTCTGCACCAATTTTTATATATGCATGCATACCCCATTTGGGCACATTTCTGTCATTTTTTACATTCCTAGCATAAACACAGTAGCTACAATATGAATACATTCCGGGGTTTAATCTCAGAACTAATGTTGTTCTCTGATGTTGTTCGGTTCCAGTCGCCAGTCTGGGGGTGGACTATAAATCATTCCAAATCAAGGAAACCACCATTCTAGTGGCCTCTCAAGTAAAAACTCTGGGCATGATGGTCAACTCAGCGGTCAACTCAGATGCCCAGACCAGTTACCTCCAGAAAAATACAGCCTGCTATCTTAGGTTAATTAAATGAATTAAGCCGTTCCTTAATGAATGCAACCTGGCTACCATAGCCAGAGCCATTATTTTATCTCGGCTTGACTACAGCAATGCCCTTCTGATAGGGGCCTCATCCAAGGACCTATCTAGATGCCAAGTGATTCAGAACAATGCAGTCAGGCTTGTCAGAAACCTGAAAAAGAGAGAGCATGTTACATCTGAAAGGGTGTCCCTACATTGGTTAAATGTGGAGGAACGGATTAAGTTCAAAGCTCTCTCACTGGTACACAAGTGTCTGTATGGCAAAGCACTGGATTATCTGAAGAACAAGTTAGTCCCTTTCTCACCCCTGAGAAGACTACGTTCTGAAGGCAAGTGTCTTCTAGTTGTAGCTAAGTTTAAGTTGAAATCTGGGCTGGGCAGATAATTTCTGGTGTTGGCACCACAATTGTGGAATAATCTACCAGAAGCTCTAAGGTCGGAAGCCAGTCACCTTGCTTTTAGGAAACGGCTGAAGACCCACCTCTTTAGATACATTCCTGGTGCTTAGATCATTAGGGCTAATAACAGGTTTGGGATAGGATTTTCCTATGAGGTAGCTGTGTGTGTTGTTTTGTTCAAAGCGTCCTGATGCCCTCGGGCTACCGGCGCTATATAAGCCCAAATACATACCAAAAAAAATACAGAACATCGCACGGATTCCAGCTTAGTCTTAAACTGTGAATGAATTTTTCATTTTAACAATCTCAAAGTTTCACATTTTTGTCAGTTCAGTGCAATTTGTTATAAGCATTTTTCAAAAACATATATTTACTCCAATGTTAAATCCACATTTCAGTCTGGTCCGCCTCCAGAGCTGGGCTGACTCAGAGGGTCACATGTCCTTCTTCCTGGCAGCAGTTTGTTGTCAGTCACACCTGAATTAGCATTTCTATTCAGCCCAAGGACTCCTTTGTCTTTACTCAGAGCAACAGGCCAGGGTGCCTCTCCTAGTTCCTTTTAACAACAGCCTGTCAATCTCTTAGCCAAGGGCAGGGGGAAGTTTCCTTTGTTCAGGGAATGGTGTGGAATTTGTTTGAAGCACAGTGTGGGAAACCTTAACTCCTAAACCCAATATCTAAAAATTGTCTTATCTTATAATATAACTCACATTTTGAACACATACATCAAAGAATTTCTTACTTCAAGCCTTTCCAGAATATAGTTTTGAATTGTCTCCACCTCTTAGGCTTCTGATAGCAAGTCTTTCTTCGGCATAGTTTGGGTTCAATGTACAACTTTACACAAAATGGTTTTAAATCGCCGGTTTCTGATGGAGGTGAGTAACGGTATTACACCCATTTTTGACAGATTTCTTCCAGCAAGCAATCCTTAAAAGTGGACTTTGTTCAGATAACATATACTTCTGTGGACCTTATAATTATGTAGATTCTTGAAGGAGAATGATGTTGACCACCCAACAAGGAGGTTGGATCTTTTTGGGTGGTTTGTGAGCCATGATTTTTGCAAATTTGACACCAAATAAAAACAGATTTTTGAAAACAGCTCTGTGTCATGGTGCATGCTCCGAAACCCCTGGAACTGTTGGGCCCACCCCAGTACCTGTCACCCAGAAGGACTTGTCAGGCCCCAAGGAAGTGCCCCAGAGCCTCATGTATTCAGTCCTGGTGCCGTTGGCGCCAGGCTCATGAAATGGGCTTGAACTAATGGAACTACTTAATCTGCCTAGAGAGGCTGAGCCTTCTGTATATCTAGGGTGTGGCAGAGGGACTACTTTTCCTGAGAGACAGGGTGTGGTAAAGGGACTACTTTACCTGGAACTACTTGCAAGGCTATTTAAGCCACACCCTGCAGGCAGAACATGCTTCGCGTTATTCTGCACTCCTGCAGCATAACGCTCACCTTGTCTGCTCTGTCCTTGAATTTCTACAGCCACGCCCGTCAGAGATTTCCATCATTCGGTGCCTGGAAGAAGAAAAGGAGAAGAACAGGTGTTACTACAGTGACAAAGGCCTTACCTGCAATTCTGTCCATCGGTCTCGTCTCCAGCTGGTCTTTCGACCGCCGCCCCTGTTGGGAAAGGACTTCTGCGCATGCTTCCAATACTCAACCGGGATTCTGCATTCCTCCGGATTACTTCGGAGCGGTTCTTCCATTCTTCATCTTGGGGCCGCACCGCACCTGCAAAAAGGAACAGAAAACAGCAGGTTAGTCGCGCACAATACAAAAACAAAGAATTGTTCAGCCATCCAGCGCCACACCTCCGCGCTAATACTCACCTGGAGGCAACCAGTTCAGCATCCGAGGAGAGTCAATTCTTCTTCTAACTTTCCATATGAAACCGTGTCTGCAAGAAAGACAAAACACGTTTAAACCTTGGTACAATAAGACTTTGAGCATCTATACCAAACTGTCATTGGGATAGAGACTTACCTGATTAATCCAAGCATTCCCGAAACACACCAACAGACACTCCGGAACAGTAAAGTAACTGTGCCCAGAGAAAGACTGAGTCTACTGCGCCCCTGCTGAAGGTCAAGCAGGACGGAGAGCCAACCTCACCAAACTCAAAGGTGAGCAGGAGAGGAGTCAGGTATCAGGAGGTTGCAGGAAGTGGGACAAATCCAACCCACTCATTAGCTAACATCTTGTTTCAACATTGCAGGCTAACGCCTCCTGGGGAGATAACAGGAGAGAGGACACCATCATACCATCAAAACTACGCCAGTACAGATATCCGTAATACGACTACGTGCTACGCCCCCGTGGAGACCAGGTAAGCGTGACAGAACGCCAAGCCTTCTACAAATTCTCTACCTGGGTGTCATGGAAACCTCAGAGACAGACCAACTAGCACATCTTTTGGGGGAACTCAGGGCCGAGGTACATTCGGCCTGGCAGGAGACCAATGCTTTAAGGAGGGAATTGATCGTGGCTAAAGATCGTACTGATGAGCTCACTAAACAATTGCTTCAATCCCAGGCGGGGAAAACACCGTTACCTGGATTGGGGTCAACGGTTCCGACCACACCCAGCAATCCAGTTCAAGTGGTCCTTCCAGGAGCAGTACCTTTGGCACATCCAGAATGCTTTGTAGGAATCCAAAAAGGTATGCGGTTTTCATGAACCAGTGCTGACTACATTTCCTATGTAGGCCAGGGGCCTTTCCAAACGACCAATCAAGGGTAGCCTTTGTATTGTCTTATCTCAGTGGCAGTGCTGCGGACTAGTCGGTACCTCTAGTCAATCGGGACAATCCCATCTTGCGATCTTGCAAGACTTCCAGAGGTTCCAAATGGAGAAGGTGTTTGCCCGCCACTCTCAGGGTCAGGCATTGGATAATGAACTCTTGTCCCTGCGCCAAGGCAATCAAGATCTGTTGACGTACATTGCAACCTTTAATAGACTGATAGTAGAAACTGATTAGCCAGATGACAAAAGAACAACTCTGTTTTGCCGGGGCTTAAGAGGGGAGTTGAAGGATGTTTTAGCTCAAGTGGTCAACCCTCCTAGTGATTGTGTGGAATATATAGATCTGGTGGTTCAGCTTGATCATAGACTACAGAATCATAAGGCAGATCGAGCTAGAATGGAACCTCGGGTTTTTGTATGCCCAAAGGAGAATGCATCCAAGACTTCCGACTTGGCCGAACCCATGCAGATTGGAGGAGTGCGAGGGCCGTTAACCAAGGCTGAAAGAGATAGAAGAAGACAACAACAGTTGTGTTTGTATTGCGGTTCGGCCGGTCACTTCCTTCGAGACTGCCCAGTAAAACCACCCAAGAAGGCAGTCGGGGTTGCCGGCAAAGTGGAAACGGAGCCGGAGTCGGAAAACTTCGCCTGACAAGCATAGATGTCTGTTTGTCGAGCGAAAAAAAGGACTCTCAGACCTCGCACCTCGTCTTGCCAATGATCCTCATAAATCACCAACAGCCGTCTCAAATGCATGTAGTCAGAGCATACATCGATAGCGGAGCCATTGGAAATTATATGGATCACGATTTGGCTACAAGGATGAATCTTCCTCTGTGCGAAAAGGCAACTACAGATTTAGTCACCACTGTCGATGGAACTGAGATCGCTTCTGGTCCAGTGACACACTCGACAACAGAAATTACACTTTTGTGCCAAGACGGACATCGGGAAGACAGCGTGTTCGATCTAATCAAGGCTCCACAATTTCAAATAATTCTGGGAATGCCATGCTAGAATGAACAAATCCTTGCATCGACTGGCTGTGCATGACCTTCTCAGTCGAATGTGCTCGTACCTGTTACCCTACAAAGGAACCTTTGGTTAAGGAAGTCGCAACTATCATGAATCTGGCTAATCCGCTACCTCCAGAATACCAAGACTATCAGGATGTTTTCCAGAAGGACCAAGCGAATACTCTTCCTCCCCATAGATCGTACGATTGTCAGATCAACCTTATCCCTGGCGCACAGATTCCATGTGGCAGAATCTACGCACTTACGGAACCTGAAAATCTGCATTTAAAAAAGTATCTGAACCAATATCTGGCTAACGGCTTTATTCGCCCATTCAAGTCTCCAGCTGCCTCGTCCTTGTTCTTCGTGCCTAAAAAAGAAGGAGACCTTAGGACTTGCATCGATTAACGTGCATTAAACCAAGTCACCGTTAAAAACCATTACCCCTTGCCACTAATTCCTGAACTTTTGGAACAAGTTAAAGATGCCCGAATTTATACCAAGCTAGATCTGATACGAATAAAAAAGAGGATGAATGGAAGACCACCTTCCGCACCAAATACGGATTATTCGAATACCAAGTGATTCCCTTTGGCCTTTGCTACGCCCCAGCGGTGTTCCAGTATTTCATGAATGACGTCCTGCGTGAATTGATTGATGTGTGTGTTGTGGTATACATAGACAGCATTCTGGTATATTCATCGTCTGGACAGGAACATGTGAAACACATCCGTGCCGTTTTGAACAAACTTCGACAACACAGATTGTTTGCAAAACTGAAAAAAATGCTTCTTCCATGTTATGGAGGTCGAATTCCTTGGGTTTGTCCTAACCCCACATGGTGTACGCATGGATTAATGGAAGGTTGACGCCATTCTCAACTGGCCTTCCCCAACTTCGATTTAAGGAGTTCAGAGTATGCTCGGATTTGCAAACTTCTATCGCCGCTTCATTCCGGGCTTCTCGCAGCTAGTACACCCCATTACCTCTGTACTGCGAAAGAACAAACGTTTTCAATGGTCACAGGAAGCCGAGAAAGCCTTTCAGGACTTAAAGCAAAAATTCATCTCAGCCCCGATCCTGAAACACCCACGTCCAGACGTACTGTACGTGGTCGAGACCGACGCTTCCTGTTCAGCAATGGGAGCGGTCCTTTCGCAAAAAGATCCTGAAACGGGTCAACTCCATCCGGTGGCCTTCTGCTCACGGAAATTCACGGCACCAGAATTTAATTATGCCATTACGGACAAGGAACTTCTGGCCATCAAGGAGGCCTTCGAGGCTAAGTGGCATTACCTTCTGGGAGCAAGAATTACTATTACAGTAATCACTGATCATCGCAATCTACAGTACTTGAAGGTGGCAAAGGCCCAATCATCCCACCAACTCCAATGGGCATATTTTTTTGCTGAATTTGACATTTGACTTTGTGATTACTTACCGACCTGGTTGTCAAAATGTCAAGGCAGACGCTCTATCTCGCATTGGGGTAGAAGAGGAATCCACCAACCCAGACCCAGTGCCCATCATTCCCAGAGAAATGATCTTAGGAGTGACAACGTCTCTAACCTTAGATGACATCCACAAAGAAATCACACATCTCATGGATACAGACACTCTGAGAGACTGGTCTACCAAAAGTGTTCATCATTCTGTCTCAAACCACTTACCATATTTTCAGGGACGTCTCTACCTACCCAGCAAAGAACTTCAGGAGAGGGTCATCTCGAATTACCACGAATCACTGGTTGAAGGTCATCCTGGGATAGCTAAGACCGAAGCCAAGTTCAAGCGATACTATTGGTGGCCAACATGGCCTAAAGACATCAAGCAATTTGTATTATCCTGTGGAATTTGTGCACAAAACAAGACTTGCAAGAAAAGATTACCAGGTCAACTGCTGCCATTACTGGACATTCCGCCTACGCCTTGGCATACGTTGTCTCTTGATTTTATAACTGACCTTCCTCCTTGTAATGGGTTCAACACAATTTTATTGGCGCCGTTAAACCCATTCCGCACAAGTTATAATGAGGCCCTTACAGTGAATTACAAATCTGTTCAATATTAATTGTTTGGGTAATCACATTCTGCACAAGTTTTCTAAAATAATAACCATGTGTCTATAGATAAGAGGAAACTTTGATTCTACGTCATTCTTTCTCCACTTTTTCCGTCTTCTACTTGGAACTACTTGTTCCATACTACTCGGATCAATACATGAGGTCTTGTCACTAATCTGCAAAGACATTCGTCATGGTCACTTTGTACTCGATTGATTACTTTTCGAGTCGTGAACGAAAAAAGTGCCATGAACCCAAAACAACCAATATTGTATCGACACTTTACCAGGATGGTCCTTTCCTGCAAGTGGGTTTTGCTGGCTGGTCGCCCTTTCTACAACCATTTACTGCATGGAAACCTATTTCAGCAAATGTGGTTGCCATGTCTATTGCATTCGGATGAATACATTTAGGTCTGGGATTTACCAGGACTTGTCTTCTTCACCAAATGTGCCCCAAATGGAACATAGGGGCTCAAACTATTCTTGCTCTTCGCGCAGTGCATCAGCTGTGTGACAGTGAATGGTGGTCCTTGGAGGTTTATGGTCTTTGAACGGCGCCCAGAAGCAGGAAGGAAGATTCCAAAGAGTGAGCCACCTACTAACACCAAAGCAGCTAAGCTAAGCATATATTTGAGTATCGATTTCACTATCTCTGTACTAAATGCCAGGAAGACGGGATTGGTATAATGGTAGTACAAACAAATAACATTGAAATTGCAGTGTTACATCCAGTGAAGCTTAGGGTTACGCTTCAGGACCAGACCCACGTCTTCAGTGACCTCAAGGCATCACTGCAATTTATAGAATGGATGGCACTACTGACAAAGTATCCTCAGAAAAGCAAGCCGCAACAGACAGAGGTAGCCAGTTCCAGAGATCCGACGAAGAAGGTAAAAAGGGAAGAACGAAGATGTGACTGTGTGGTTGGGAACTCGGCTAACCAGAGGAGAACTAAGGAGTGTGAGATAGGGACAGGGTGCAGAGTGGAATAAACCAAAGGGAGGAATAGGGTTTCTTGAAATGGTGGGATGATGTTCTTTGATTACACATGTCAATAGGAACCAAAGCAGGAATGCAGTTTGGGGATGATTTATTTTATTTTATTTATTGCGTATCTATAATGCACCTATACATCAAATGATGTTTCAAGGTGCAACAAGATAAAGGTGGGGAGGGGGAGGGAGACAGGGTTGAAGAATAACAAAAACGGTCCTACTAGGTCTTGTGGCATTCGGATTGTGCAAGAGTAACAGGAAGTGCAGGGGTGTGGGGATGTGCGGGGGGGAGTGCCGGTCAGAGTGGAATACACTATTGCTAAGGAGGGAAAGGAAGTGCAGGTCAGGGTGGAGAGTGCGCAAATGCTGGGGTAGGTCAGGAGGAGGGGGTGATGAGGGGGTGATGAGGCTAGGCGAGTGCATTGGGAGGCCAGGTGGACAAGTCCCAGTGGAATGCAGGGAGTGCAGGGAAGAAAGGTCCACGTGCTAAGTGTGAGGACGGGGCAGGATGGGCTCAATAGGGGTGCCGGCCGCACCAGGCTAGTACAGGGGAGGGAGCATGGTAACATGATGTATAGGTTTTGATTTGTTTATTTATTATGTATACAGTAAGAACCTTCATGGGGACACGATGACTGCATGTTAGTGGGGTTATTACAGGGACCATAATTTGGAGAGGAAGAATAATCATTCATCATCATCATCACTTTTATTCAGAAATCATACTTTTCTTTGCACAAGAGCAATTAAATTACACAATGACACATAAATAGATAAGTATAATCATCAGAGGATACCCAGTAAAAACGTCCGAGTTAGTATAACAATACTGATGCAGGTTCATAAAATGTGCATTCATCACAGTAAATTCATATGTGTGCATCTAATGAACCATGCACTGCCCATAACACTGGGAACTGCTCAACCAGCGTCAGGGCAGAAGTATATTAAAGAAATCGAGGTGTCTATCCTATTTAAAAACGTACAATTTTCCAAAATGGGTACAAGTACGTGCCTCTCTCCCTTGGCGCATAAACGACAGAACAAAATAAAGTGCTTTATCGCGTCAGCACAAAACATGCATTAGTCCATACACGCAAGTGTCCTTTGGAAATGAAAGAGGCAAGTGGTGAAGGACTACATCTGGATTTCAGGAAAAGCAATCTATTCTTCAGGCCGGGCAACCAAATTAAATCATTTTCCTAGCCTCAGTCTCTTTTTAAGAACACACAGTTTTTAGTTAGTATACCACTTCTCTTCTCTTTTAGGAGGCGGTCTATTGCCCAAGCGTTAACATCTCCGTTAAGAGAGAGCAGGGGTTCTGATGGGTATCTGCCTTTCTGTCCCAAAACTCAAGCAAATCTAGCTCTAACAACATACTTTGTATGAATTTCAGCCATTTCCATCTTGGTATTTATACAAGCTCCTGCAGCACTTCCTTCAGAAAATCAGATAGACAAAGCCAGAATAGGATTGATTGATTGATATTTTATTTCTATCACGCTCGTACACAAGTGTTTCAGAGCGCGGCAAGGGAGGGGAACAGGGGAGAACAAAACAGCGATCTTACTAGGCCCAGTGACATTGAGAACGCGCAGTGCATGGGGGAGGGGAGAGGGGAAAAGTGCATGGAAGGGGGGAGAGGTGGAAAGTGCAAAGCAGAGGAGAAACAGATAAATAACAATAAATAAATAATAAAGGCAACAAACAGTGGTAATGCAGCCAGCAATTTGCAAGTGCTAGGTTTAAGGCGGCAGACAGGGTAGGTCCTATAAGTGCAGGAAGAAAAAGGGGGGCTGTATGGTTACAGATACAGACCCCAGTGCAAGGGGTGGCCCGGAGGCAGTGCGGAAGGGTGACAGGATGAGCAGGTACCTGGGCTCAAAAGACAGAGGGTGGCCAGGTGCAGGGTGCCAAGAGAGAACAGATCAGCAGGGGAGAGGGGGAGCGAAGGCAGAAGAAAAGAGGAAGGTCTTGAGGTGCTTCCGGAATCAGAGATGGTTCTCCTCAAGTTTTAGAGTGGCAGGGAGGCTGTTCCAGAGGGAGGCCCCAGCCGAAGACAGAGATCTACCCCCAGCTTGTTTCTTAGAAAAACGACTGACCCTGAGTGAGTTGGAGGTAGAGGCCTCATTACATGGCTGCCTCCAAACCGGGCACCATTACCGGGTTCCTGCAAGGAGGACTTACCGGGTCATTCCGACATAGGAGGACCCGATAATTCCTTGCAGGAACCCATCCCCATTCCCATTTGAGCCCCCATAGGGCTCAATGAGAATGGGTAGGGAGGTAATAACGGGCACATTACAACTGGTCTGTTATTGCCTCCCTCTTCCCCTGGCGGGACCCGGTAAGGAGGCCTGGTTTTACCAGGCGTCCTTACAGAGTCTCGCAAAGGGAACCTCGTAATCGGCGCTCCCCTAATGAAGGGTGCCGGTCCCGTACCAGCACCCTTCATTACGGGAGCTCCACCCTTGTAATGAGGCCCAAGGTCTGTAAATTACCCGGCAGTGGCCAAGATCACGCAGTTACTGTTGGAGCACTATTGTTTTTCAACGCACTTTTTTCCGCTAGTTTACAGTGCTGTTATTGTAATGTGACCACCAGTGGTCGAAGTGTATGAAAAGAATTTGTGGAACTATGATTTCTGCTGGCCTACCCCTGCTCCCCAAACCCCATCGCCACACCCCCACCCATGCCTAATACCAACCCCCAAACAAAAGTGCCTACTGTTTAAGTGAACGTTCAGTGCAGTGCGCTGAAGTGCAAGTTTCAACTGCTTCCTACACTTTTATTTACAAACAAAACCGTTCCAGAACAGCTTCTTTTTAAAATAAAAGTATAGGACGGTAAAACTTAATTTAAAAAAGCAGAGCACCGCTCCCGACCACTTCAACCACTGGTGACCACATAGTTCAGACCCATTCAAAATAGCATTGAAGACCTGAGCCTTCTCTAATTTGTCAGTTGGTAGAAACACTTTACCGCCTTATCTGGATGCAAAACATAATGTAGCGCCAGCTCTTAGTGCCAGTCTGCATTACTGCGGGCGACTTGGGGCCTCATTCCGAGATTGGAGGTAATCATGGCGCTATTTGCGCCATGACTGCCTCCAATAACGGATCCGGCACCGGTATGGTTGAATGGGGACTTACCGGTGTAGTCCGACCTTTGCTGGACCGGTAAGTCTGCATTGAAAAAGCCATTCCCCATTCCCATTTGAGCCCCCATAGGGCTCAATGGGAATGGGGAAGGCGCTAATAACGGTACTGCAAATTGTGGTACTGTTACTGGCTCTGAATTCCCTTAATGGGTCCCGTCCAGGCGATAAAGGAGGGACCCGCTAAGGGAACTCGTAGTAGGGCGGTAAGGGATTACCGCCACCGGTCTCCTTTCCGGTGCCCGGTATCCCTTACCGCCCAACTCGGAATGAGGCCCTTAGAATCATTTGCTGTCCCTCTGCAGCCCAATTAATCAAAGTAATCTGATTGCCTTATTGTTTCTGTGTTGTACCTGTAGCATGCATTCAGTGATTTAGAAGGGTGGCAAGCCATTGGCTGTTTTTTATATATTCACTGTGAGACTTCAGGCTCTACAAAATTTGGACAGCATGTCCAATTGTTTATACTCCATGCACAGTCAATCTGCTGATCCTTAATTGTTGCAGTTATTTGATTGATTGGTATGGGATTCAAACCTCTGTTGGACTGCTGGTCTTGCTTCTAAGACCAGCGCTGTTGCCCCTGTGCTATCCTCCTAACCTCCTTCTCATCAGTGAGGGATATATTAGTTCTGTAGATCTTTCCTTCTTATATTGGATCTCAGTTGCACCAATGTGGCCGGCTTGATGTGTGCTGTTGGCCTTACTGCTTTTTCTCTGCCTTTTTTGGTAGTCTGCATTCAGGATTGTACCAACTGATTAGCTCTATGCAATGATTTTTTCAATTTGCCATGCGATGTAACAAATGAGCTAAGTGGGCCTCATTACGAGGTTGGCAGTAAGGCAAAAACGATGCCGGTATGCTAATACCGGCATCGTTTTACTGCTCCGTTGTATTCCGACCCGCAAACCCGGTATTAGCGGCACCCTAAATAACAGTGCCGCTAATAGCGGCATAGGCGTGTACACGCGCCCCTTCAGGGAGCAAATACTGGCATGCCGGTAATAGGGGGAAATTCCAACCCACGCAGACATGTAAATACCGGCATTGCGAAGCCGGTAATCACGAGCTGCACGATGCCGGCCATACAGGCATCGCGGACCACCCGCAAACAGCAATCAGGATACAAGGCAACTGCCACAGGTGCACACAATTCCCACAGGTGCAGTCAATGGAGGCAGGGCCAGTATAAAATGAGCACACACACACACCACAACCCTTCCAACACCAAAATGCTACCACTAGCTGTTGCAATCATGGCACTGGAGGACATGCCCATACTGCTACAACTACAGCAACAACAGCAACAACAGCAACAACAACAACAACAACTACAGCAGCAACAACAGGCAGCACAGAGGCGACGCAGGATGAGAAGGAGGGTGAGACAGGCCCAGCAATTACCACCAGCGCAGCCACCAGTGCCTCGTAGGCAGCCACCAATCCCTCGTACCAGACCCAGCCCATTTAACCTAACCCCTGAGCAGATCCACACCCTGTACCGGTTGGACTGTGACACCATCACCACCATAGTGGACATGATACAGAACGACATTGCCAGCCTCATAGAAATACGCACTGCCATCCCCCCGCTACTAAAGGTGGTGTCTGTGCTACACTTCCTGGCCACAAGCACCTACCAACACACAGTGGGGCAGCTGCATGGCATTTCGCAACCACTATTTTCACGCATGCTGAACCAAGACTGGATGCCCTCCTGAAGCACACAACCACCCACATATCCCTACCACGGACTGCCCAGGAGATAGCCGAAACCAAAGTAGGCTTCCATGCACTGGCAGGCATGCCCAATTGTGTTGGTGCCCTCGACTGCACCCATGTGGAATTGGTAGTCCCCCATGCCATAGAGGTGGTGTACCGCAATCGCAAGCTATACCACTCCATCAATGTGCAAATGGTATGTGACTCCAGCAAGATCATCACCCATTGCTGCGCCCGATTTCCTTTATCCACACATGATGCCATGGTACTGCGCAACTCCACGCTACCCCGTCACATGGAGCGACATGCTGGACCACGTGCCTGGCTGCTTGGTGAGTTGCACAACTGTCCCATGGCTGTGCTGCGGGGTACTGATGTGTGCGGATGCAGAAGGGGGGGAATAGTGCACCTGGGTGGGAAAGGGGGAGAGGGAATAGTGCACCTGGGTGGCAATAGCCAGTGAGTGGAGAATGCATGCACAGCTAAACACTCCTCACTTGAACCAGCCAAACGGAACATGACACATCACTGGGCCACACATCATAAATAATGCATATGGATGACAACAAGTGAGAAGCATAACCAGGCCACCATGGTGATGGCAAGCAATGCATGACTGAACAGAATGGCAACTGTGGCAATGTGGCTAGTGTGACCATGCATTGTGAAGGCGAAACATTGTCGCACTACCACATCACATCTGCCTCAGCATGCATGATTACACCCTGCATCATCTATTTAACCCCATCCAGTGTACCACACCTCATTACAGTATACATTGCATCTAGGTGACTATTTTGTATACGTACAGGGACATGTGCATGCCCACACCAAATAGCTGCCACCATGACTGTGCTCCCTGAAGGTGGCAGTTCAGAGTGACACACACCTATTTGTATCTGCTTGCAGGTGATGGAGGATATCCCTTGAGGCTGTGGCTACTTACCCCTATGCGGAACCCGCAGAACAGCCATGAAGAGCAGTACAATCGTGTGCACACTCATACCCATGTTGTGATTGAGTAGACCTTTGGCCTGTTGAAGGCGCGATTCCACTGCCTAAGCAGGTCTGGTGGGGCACTCCTATATAGGCCTGAGAAGGTGGCAAAGATCACCATGGCCTGTGTCATGCTGCACAACATGTGCGTCCGGAGGAATGTACCACTGCCACCTGACATTGACATGCATGGGCCGGGTGAGGATGAAGGGGATGGAGACGGAGGCGAAGGAGCCCCCCTGCCAGTACGTGATGCACGGGATGGCCATGCTGTATGCCAAGCACTAATCCACGAATACTTCTGAAACGCAGGGACCATGAAAGTAATGTGCCAGTGACACACTGGCTGCATGTGGACATGCACACTTGTTCAGTTAGAAGTTTGCCACTGTGCAACATCACACATTAAATGTACATGCACAAAATGAAGTATGTCCAGCCATTGATTTATTTTCTTGCAAACAACTGGTGTATATTTCAGACACGTAATAATGTAAACATTCCCCTCACAACCCCCAGTGAACTCCCTCACCCACCCTACAAACCCCAGAAATACTCCAGTGAACTCCCTCACCCACCCTACAAACCCCAAAAATGCCCAAGTGAACTCCCTCATCCACCCTACAAACCCCAAATGTCCCCAAATGTACACCAAACACTGGTCCCTTGGCCAACGCCCATTTATCCAACGGCATTGTCTGCCCACTCTACTTCTTCGCTATTTTGGGATCCGGGAGTGCCATGTCCAAGCGCCTCTGCATCATCCACACGGGGCTTGATTGGGCTGAGGTCAAAGGGGTTGTGGCAGTGGAGGTGTCAGTGGCCGGTCCCACGCCTGCCCCTCAGGTGTGGGCGCTGCATTTGAGGCAGGTTTGACATCAGGGCTTGCGTAAGTGCCCCCAGACACTCCCTCATGGAAGTTGTGGATGCCTCAACAGCTGCAGTGTTTGCAGCAATGGCTGTAGCGATGGCCCTCATGGAGTCATTACCATCGGCAATTTGTTGCCGCATTAGTTCAAGCATCGACTCCTGTCATGCCTCGACCCTCGACAGGTGAGCCTCAAAGGAGTTGTTGGCAGCAGGAGTGCTGGTGGCCGGGGTGGTGGCAGCCAGAGTGGTGGTAGCCAGTGTGGTGGTAGCCAGCATGGTTGCAGCCAGGGTGGTGGTAGCCAGTGTGGTGGTAGCCAGTGTGGTGGTAGCCAGCGTGGTGGTAGCCAGGGTGGTGGTAGCCAGGGTGGTGGTAGGCAAGGTGGTGGATGGCACTTGCGTGGGGCCCACATCCAGGGAACGGTCCTCCTCAAAGAGGCATATGTCAGACTCTCCAAGGTCCGAGTCATGGAGGCATGGATCGTCGCTGCTCTCGGCCTCTGTAGGGGGAGGGAGGCTGGTAATGGGGGTTCGGGTGGGTGTGGTGGACACGACTGTGTCACCCTCATTCTTCACATCAGCATCTGCAACGTCTGCGGTGGTTGGCGGAGCGGGAACGGAAACACCTCCCACAGTTGTGGGTGGCTGCTGCTGGACTCTGGCTGCAGGTGTTTCCTGCTGGGTTTCTGCCCGGTGTGGCACACTGCCTGTTGGTCTGGGCAGGTTCTTGGGATGGGGGGTGGCGGTGGCCCTGGTCCCTTGCCGTGAAGTAGATGCACTTGCACCCCTGTCCTGCCTGCCATCTTCCTCATCGGTGCCTCGGGGATAGAAGAGATGCAGGTCATCAGTGATGGTGTCACATGGCAGCGATAATCTATTGCGCTGTGATATGTTCATACATTCATGCATCCAATTATTACAGGGGTGTGGCATTTGGTGTTCTGAGGGGGCATGTGGGCAATAATTGCATGGCTGGTGGCATGGCATTGGTATGGTGTCTGTGTGGTGAGTTACATGGGCACGGTCGAGTCATGTTGCACATGTGTTGGGATTGGGATTGGCACTCAGCATGCATTTGTGTGCGGCAGGGTGTGGCACACATTCTTGACTGGATATGTTGATGCGGGCCTGGGACATGCATTGCCTTGCCTAGTCTCACTTCCACGTCACTTGTGCCACATCATGGTTTACCCTACAGGGATGTGATGGGTCACTCACCTTCTTCTGGGGATGATGCAGCTCCCACCTCCTGCTCTCCGAATCCCTCTATGGACTTGGGATATATGAAGGTACTGGCTGTCTCTTTCCATGGCATCAGCTTCACTGGTGAGTGTGTCCACCCGGCTGTCGCCATGGCGGCCCTCCTGTTGTCTGCCAGGATGTTCCTCACCCTGTGGCGGAGGTCATCCCACCGCTTGCGACAGTCGTGCACAGTCCTTGGGGTGGTTCACACTGCCGATACCCTCTGGGCGACCTCCTGCCAGACTTCCTTCTTTTTGATCTGGGCCGCATGCTTCATGTCAGTACACCTGATGATGTCCGCATGCTGGGCCAGGGTGTCAGCGATCATATTAAGCTCAGCGTCTGAAAAACGCTGTTTGCGCTTGCTGGGGGTCATCTTCCTGGTTGCCTTGGACATCCTGGTTATTTTCTGCCACAGCACAACACAAATGGACTGGTGGTTGTGGAGGATGGCAATGGATTGTGTTTTTAAAGATGGCCACCGCCCCATTACCCGCGTGACGTAATTTCCGGGTCCGTTTTTTGCGAACATGGTATTACCATGGTGGTATTACCGTGCCGGTATTTAGGGGTTGGTATGAGGCGGTAGAGCTATGGGCGGGTCCCGCGATGCCGGTATAGGGGAGTTACAGGCCCTTAAGCAGCATGGCGGTATTGCCATTACCGGCATGGGGGAACACTCGTGCTCGCACACTCGTAATCACCCGCTATTAGCGGGTTTATACGAGCACAAACCCGCTCATTCCGGCATGCCGGGTAATTAACCTGCTTTTACGGTGGCTACTCGTAATGAGGCCCAGTGACTCTTAGGGCCTCATTACGAGTTTGAAGGTAGCCATGCCCTTAACAAGGGCATGGCTGCTTCCAAAATCGTGCCTGGGTCCGGGTACCTTGAATGGGGAAATACCGGGCATTTTCCGAGTATGGAGGGCCCGGTATTTCCTCCTTCAGGGAACCTGGACCCTGTCCATTCGCCATTCCCATTGAGCCCTCATAGGGCCTACAACGGCCCATTACGAACGGGCACGTTGTTAGCTCCCTGGTCCCCTCGCGGGACTCGCTCTGGACGTCTGGGACACCTAGACGTCCAGAGTGGGTCCCGCGAGGGGACCTCGTAATAGTGCAGAGTGGGTTTAATGGCGCTGGCACCATTACCAGTGCCGTTAAACCCATTCCGCACAAGTTATAATGAGGCCCTTACAGTGAATTACAAATCTGTTCAATATTAATTGTTTGGTAATCACATTCTGCACAAGTTTTCTAAAATAATAACCATGTGTCTATATATAAGAGGAAAATTTGATTCTACGTCATTCTTTCTCCACTTTTTCCTTCTTCTACTTGGAACTACTTGTTCCATACTACTCGGATCAATACATTGTGAAAACAGAAATAAAATATCGAGGCTGAGTACCCCAAAAGGAAATACACCGAACACGGGTTACAAAGGAACATACAAAGTACTTTATTTTATACTGAATCCAGTTACAAAAACAGAGCAAAATCAGATAGCTATCGGCCCTCAGTACAACACAACGAACTCCAGCGTGGCTCATTGTGTTCAGTGAGAGACGTTGTACATTAGAATGCATTCGCTTTTTACACATTTGGGGGGCGTGATGTCCAGCCCCACTTCGGGTTAATATTCCTTTTAATACATCACCGATCTAGGGTTCGTGCCAAGTCTCAAACAACCGCATATAACTGGTTTGCCTTTAATACATGTATCAACAAGCCTATGCAATAACTGTGTATTCTAAGGTTTTCCATGCAGACCTTCTTAAACATTAATACAATGTAGTTAAACAGATGTTCTTCGTTCAGTATTTCAATAGGTTGTCTCAACATGTGCTCGTGGATTAGTTTCATTGCACGAGTAATCCTTCTACACATAGGTCAACGAAGGACAAGGTCTCAGTTCACAACCTCAACAAGTGGCCTGCAGGCAAATTTCACATTAGCTATGTACAGAGGTCAAGACGGCCATGTTGTATTCTGGAATGACATCGTCCACCATTTTAGCTCACAGGGTGATTTTTACACAATGAATCCTAAAAAGGCGGTTTGACCTAAGATGGCGGCTTACATAGATTTAAGGTCAGGACCTTGCAACACAGATTTCTTTCGCAAGCGACTTTCGAGCAGCTTGGTGTAGGCCAATATTAATATATCTATTACAATAGGAGGCACGATATACTTTCTCTTTCGACAACATGAGGTCTTGTCACTAATCTGCAAAGACATTTGTCATGGTCACTTTGTACTCGATTGATTACTTTCAAGTCCTGAACGAAAAGCGCCATGAACCCAAAACAACCAATATTGTATCGACATTTCACCAGGATGGTCCTTTCCTGCAAGTGGGTTTTGCTGGCTGGTCGCCCTTTCTACAACCATTTACTGCATGGAAACCTATTTCAGCAAATGTGGTTGCCAGGTCTATTGCATTCGGATGAATACATTTAGGTCTGGGATTTACCAGGCCTTGTCTTCTTTAACAAATGTGCCCCAAATGGAATACAGAGGCTCAAACTATTCTTGCTCTTCGCGCAGTGCATCAGCTGTGTGACAGTGAATGGTGGTCCTTGGAGGTTTATGGTTTTTGAACAGCGCCCGGAAGCAGGAAGGAAGACTCCAAAGAGTGAGCCAGCTACTAACACCAAAGCAGCGAAGTGAAGTTCGCCTTGCGGTCTTTTAGTGGGGCTATGCAGGTAACTACGTCTAACGATATATTGAGTGGCACTCGTACGTAAGTCTATGTACTTTTAATTGTGTAAATACTATCAAAATGATACAGAAATGAAAAGCAGCCACCGACCTACCTCCTATGCCCAAACCAAAGAATGTGGCAGCCCTAGGAGCAGCCATCAGCAAAGCAAACACTTTCGTTTGTGAAATGGAGGTCCTTCTAGAGGATTGAAGGTGGGAGGGAAATCTTCTTCCAAAGATGAGCATGATTATTGCAGATCAAGTCAAAGGCTGCTGCCTAGTGGCAGACCAAGAACCGGTGGCGAGAGTACGGACTGGGTACAGACTGCTCCCATTTGCCTCCCAAGACCGGACGTGGGTAGGAAAGCAAAAAAAGAACCTGATGACAATCATAAGGGACTAGGATTCAAGACAGACCAGAAGAGCTAAGTAGCACTTATAGGCAGCACCCAACTAAGACATTTACAGGATACTATGAGAATTGGCCTTATACCATCCAGGGATTCTACTGTCCCCTGCGCGCCAGTGGCAATGCATACTTGTCCTAATTGCTCCGACTATGAGGATCTCCTAAACAAAATTACTTGGCTGCCCAAGGAGTTGGCGGCCTTGCACAAATGCATCTAACATTCTGTTGTGGTTCTATCACTGTTATGTAGCAGAAAGTAAATTGCTGCACAAACATATCCTATCCGACAAGCAAATATACATAGGGAGAGAAGGAGAGATGCTGTATCTTATTGTTGGGGCTATGTGCCACAAAAGAAAAACACAGTGGCCAAGGTACATCAACGATCACTCACCCAATTAACAGGCTTGATACTACTAGAATGGGTGCTCCTCCAACCCACCTATCCACAAGCATGATCCTAGGGAACACAGACATATGAATAATTCATTGGGCGACTGGAGTTTACTGATAACAGCACCACATGTATTCCTTGTGAGAAATGTGTCCAAGCTAGAGAGCAGAAACAGGGACCTCTGGGATAGGTCAAAAAATAATGTAGTCCATCGGCTGCGCCATGTCAAGGGCTGCTGTTCAGTTATTAGCCACAAATAATGTAAACTGAACTGAATGCTGCCAACAGCACATCACAACTCTCTTGCTCTCTCTGCCACTCAGTCCTACTAACTTGCCCTACCCTCTTGCTTTTCAAATCCGCCAGCGTGCCACTCTGGTGGTGACGGTGCGTGGTATAAATATCCTTTAACATAACATAACATGTGCACAGAAATTAATTCTGCATAAATAAATGCTGGAACATTGATTGAATGTACTAGTATTGATTGATTCATCCTGCTCAGCATCACCATTACATTATTCTCTTAAATAATTGTCATTATTGATTCATTCCTGGAGGTTTGACCTCTTCACTTTGTGTATTCCAAGTTGCCCTAGTCCCTACCAGAGTTGGGGTTTGCCCTTATACGTTAATAGCCTTGCAAAGCACTCACAAGCAGTGCCTTCAAAGGAATTAGGAGGGATCTGTGTGGTACGAGAACACTGGTCAGCAGTAAGAGGCACGGGCAATGCACAAAGCAACACCTATTCTGCCCACAAGGGGAACCCACAGAGGGGAGAACAGGCAGCGTTGTAGCAGGAGTGGGGGTGAAAGAGGGAACACACACATCACTGAAGTTAAATACACTTGGGAAGTCACAAAACTGGAGTTTTCCTGCGAATCGCAGTGCAATGACCTCAGGGAAAATCAGACTAGTAGATTTGAGAACCTTAACGACCAATCACCATGACGATAAACCAGTACTAAAAGTCACTTGTGCTTTCACCTCAGGCAAACCAATTATACTCTAAACAAAACTATCACTAATACAATAATGCTCCAACCAACAGCAGGAAGATAATATGTTTTCAGGAAAGCAGCATGAATTACACGAAAAACACAGTGGAGGATTACTACAATCTGTGATAACCTTTGTACGGGCTTTTAAGCAATTATTGCAGCATCCGACCAAACATAACCATTTTTCTGGAAGAAAATGGAAGGATGCTGGAGACTGGTAATTATCTTAAAAACAGCCCTGTGAAGAGTTCCAGGGGGTTCAGGGCGTGCTGAAAGCTTTCTGATGGACTGGAATCTTACTCAACTAGAAATATGTAATGCCCAGGGGTCTACATGTAAGCCCAGTGGTTTGCCCACCAGCGCAAACTAAAAATAGAGGAGTAGAAAAGCAAGCCATGCAATTGGACCTAGAATTGGAATCTTAAAAATGGAAAGTTTCATGCCAGAAATGTTTTATTTATTTATAAACTCATTCATGGAATGATAAACATGGAATTGCATGTATGCATTTGGGACTTCAAGGCAGAGAGACGCTTGACTGGAGGTCAAACTGTACAATGGAAACCGCAGACAATGTGTCCCTGTTACAAAGCAAAATGTGTTCTATTCAACAAATTTAAAAAGCTGGACCGATTGAAGTAAACCCAAGGTAAGTTCTGCCCGCCCTCACCAACTGTGAGAGGAAGCACTGGAAAATACTGCCCACCGGCCATTACATGTCTACATAACAGCAACAGATGGTGAGGGGACAGCTGCAGATTAGCATGGGACAATTTGACTAGCCTCTGCATGGAAGAACAAAACATTTAGAAAAGCAGCGTGGGGCTCACAAGACAAATAAAGTCAGCAAGGAGCTAGCTGATACCCCAAGTGACCACTTACGATGAAAAGCTTTTAAAGTTTTAGGTGATCAAAACTTGCACTTTGCTGGATAGGCAAGGCCGCAAGGACTGGACGGCCTGGCACCAGCAAAGGCAGTCTGTAAAATACGCATGTATTGTACTGAGTTAAAGTAGTATTTGCCTTATGCTAAGACACCCAACATAGGGCAATGGCTTGGGGCCCCCGTGAGGCTCAAGGCCCATTTGAACTGAAAATATTGAAATACCCTAGCACCATGCCTTGTTGGAGCTCAGATTCTCAGCTCAGCAAAAGCATATCATACTTATTAAAACACACATTATTTGTCAGTCACAACAAAGCAAGTTGAAACGTAATTGTATTTTCTTCTAATAACTGCCAAATATCGGTCGAATCTAACCTATTAAATATAAATCTTCAATCTGAAAAATGCATGCATGCCAACATTAGCGAATTCCATGTGGAATAGGCAGTCAAGTCCTGGTTTTAACTTTGCATTTTGGGACTTGCAGTCCTGGATTTCCTCGTTATAAAAGCAGGACTACGAGCCCAATAATACAAGTTAAAACCAGGACTGGACTAGCATCTCGCAAATGGAATGGATAGTGTTGGCGTGTATGATCTTTGCACTCAGACTCAAAACTCGGCAAACAAAAGAGCATCATGCGCAGGCAGACACTCAGTGAGTGGGTCAAGCTTCAAGCCTGCGCGTCTGGGGACCGGAAGTGTCAACAGAGCGATGGAGCGCCCATTGGGGGGAGGGGATAGGAACCTTTTTTGGGTCTCTCTCCGCAACGTCGTTATTCTAAGTGTGATATTAGAGCCCTGGAATCTGGTTCACATCTCCAATCGTAGGCTTGTCTCCACTGCCCCATACCTCTCGACCCCAACACTATTGGGCAGTGGATTAGAAATGCTCCTGGGAGTTGGCATATTAGGGTGCCCTCCCCAACAACACTTCACTCAGCAGCACCGGATCTATGCTAGGCGATGTGTCATGCACAGGGGGCAATAACAAGTAGGTTCCGGTAGTTTTGTGCGGAGTCCATTGGTTCAAAGAACCCCATATAACTCGTCAGCACGCGACTGCTCTGCTGGGCTATGGTCACTGAGGATCTGTTTTCACCATGCC
Source organism: Ambystoma mexicanum (assembly GCF_040938575.1). Lineage (NCBI taxonomy): Eukaryota > Metazoa > Chordata > Amphibia > Caudata > Ambystomatidae > Ambystoma > Ambystoma mexicanum. The sequence continues at coordinate 193,280,518 of NC_090939.1, forward strand.
AAACAACAGTAAGAGCCACAATGCAAACTAAGGAAATCTGGCACATGTAGGGTATACCCTGAAAGGCAATGACGTCATCAGAGTTAGGTTCATATTACATAACAAGCACCACCCTTCCACCACAAAGTGTTCCCGTCAGCACCACCAATCTTTCAACCCCTTTACTAGCTGCTGCATCCAACCCACTTACTAGTTGCTGCATACAACCCACTTACTAGTTGCGGCATCCAACCCACTTACTGGTTGCTGCATCCAACCCACTTACTAATTGCTGCATCCAACCCACTTACTAGCTGCTGCATACAACCCACTTACTAGATGTGGCATCCAACCCACTTACTAGTTGCTGCATCCAACCCACTTACTAGTTGCTGCATCCAACCCACTTACTAGTTGCTGCATCCAACCCACTTACTAGCTGCTACATCCAACTCACTTACTAGTTGCTGCATCCAACCCACTTACTAGCTGCTGCATCCAACCCACTTACTAGATGCTGCATCCAACCCACTTACTAGATGCTGCATCCAATCCACTTACTAGTTGCTTCATCCAACCCACTTACTAGCTGCTGCATGCAACCCACTTACTAGATGCGGCATCCAACCCACTTACTAGTTGCTGCATCCAACCCACTTACTAGCTGCTACATCCAACTCACTTACTAGTTGCTGCATCCAACCCACTTACTAGCTGCTGCATCCAACCCACTTACTAGATGCTACATCCAATCCACTTACTAGTTGCTTCATCCAACCCACTTACTAGCTGCTGCATACAACCCACTTACTAGATGCGGCATCCAACCCACTTACTAGTTGCTGCATCCAACCCACTTACTAGTTGCTTCATTCAACCCACTTACTAGTTGCTTCATTCAACCCACTTACTAGTTGCTGCATCCAACCCACTTACTAGTTGCTTCATTCAACTCACTTACTAGTTGCTTCATCCAAACCACTTACTAGCTGCTGCATACAACCCACTTACTAGTTGCGGCATCCAACCCACTTACTGGTTGCTGCATCCAACCCACTTACTAGCTGCTGCATACAACCCATTTACTAGATGCGGCATCCAACCCACTTACTAGTTGCTGCATCCAACCCACTTACTAGATGCGGCATCCAACCCACTTACTAGTTGCTGCATCCAACCCACTTACTAGTTGCTGCATCCAACCCACTTACTAGTTGCTGCATCCAACCCACTTACTAGTTGCTTCATCCAACTCACTTACTAGTTGCTTCAGGCACCAAACACCTAGGGACGTGTACATCATAGTCATCTCTCCTCTTGCCTAACACTCTGCCAAATGAGCCGCAGTGTCTATTGCGTCTCCAATTGGCAGCAAACCTGGTACCACGAGTGTTCCACGCTGTCCAAATATGAGGATCTCGTTTTATTTCTGCCCACCTATGCTACTAGCTCTCCTTTCTTGACCGTTCAATGTACTCCCCGTTATGGCTTCTTTCCTCTTCCTGTTCATCAAAATCACTCCCTTTTCCAATATTTCTAAATAATGTGTGCATTTACATTTGCTTCCACTCAACATCATACCCTCAATTGAATCCGAAACCAACTGATGCACCCCCCCTGCACTTCTCCTCCAGCCTGCCCCTATCTAGTAACACCCTCAGTGGTCCACAGGGAGGTGATCAAGAACGCCCCCGATAATACAAGTTGGCACCACCGCTCACACCACTCCCCTGTGAATCTTAGGTCACCTGCGTCTTGCAAACATGGCATATTGACTGTTGCATCCGCCTGTCGGATTCTGACTGCCACCACTTCTTGCACGCTTGCATAGCAGAGTCCCGGCAGCACGTGGCACTGCTCGCTAAGTTTGCTCACTGCTTCATTTGCTGGTCGCCTGTCCTCGGGTCTGCTCCACAGTTCTAAGCTTCCACATTTCTTACTGTCTCTGGCTACAGCCCTCAACATGTTACAGTTTGTTAATCTCATTTTATATCGTCTCAGCACACACCCTGCTGAATTATGCCAAAGCTCTTCAAGGTCTTTAGCCTGGCAATCTAGTGTCTGTCCAGTGCTAACCCCAGATCGGACTGTTCACGCACAGATACATAAAGAATAGGTGTATGTGATGACTCGCTGTATGCCCACCCATGCCCTCTTCTCCTATTCTCCAGTGCCCAGCATGTCATCTTTGCATTATTCTTCCTAACAGGATAAGAACGCACTTATCGTGGCAATCTTTGTTCTAAGCTGTGAAATGATGGACTCCATTTCAGCATTTCCCTTTGAGTGGTCTCAAATAAACATTAAACAACACCATACGCAGACTACAATTCAAATAGCAACATAATGAAGCACATTAGATCCGGTGACTTGGTTTTTATAGTCAGAACGTTTAGACTCAGGTCAAATCGAGCCCCCATACACTTTCCCCAACTGGATGCCCTGATGAATTCTTTATAGCAGGTACATCCAAAGTGTGATAGCCTTGCTTCTCGCCACAAGTTTAGCCAGGAAAACGATTATGATAGTATCTGCAAATGGTATCGGGCAATATTTTCAAGTGGGGGGGGCATGCAGTTCAGGCTGTGGAGGTGGGTAGAGCTTCCTGCAAGATAGACTGAGGAGTTAGTCGACATCTATTGCCCTCTCCCACTCTGCCGCAGTGGTAGGATGAGGGCTATTTCTAGAAAATATGATTTCATGTAGAAGACATAGGCAGAGCATGAGCACAGCCAGCAAAATGTTTTGGAATCCTGTGTTGGAAATGTTCTAAAATCGATGGCGAGAAGATTTGCCACCAGGGTATGGTCCCACAAAATCACTTTGATGTCATAGGCTGACGATGGTACTCATCAAGTCTTTTTACATTTAAGACGTCACCGCTAATAACTGAACAGCAGCCCTTGACATGGTGCAGCCGATGGACTACTTTATTTTTTAACTATCCCAGAGGTCCTTCTTTCTGCTCTCTACCTTGGACACATTTCTCACAAGGAATACATGTGGTGCTGTTATCAGTGAACTCCAATCGCCCAATGAATTATTCATATGTCTGTGTTCCCTAGGATCATGCTTGTGGATAGGTGGGTTGGAGGAGCACCCATTCTAGTAGTATCAAGCCTGTTAATTGGGTGAGTGATCGTTGATGTACCTTGGCCACTGTGTTTTTCTTTTGTGGCACATAGCCCCAACAATAAGATACAGCATCTCTCCTTCTCTCCCTATGTATATTTGCTTGTCGGATAGGATATGTTTGTGCAGCAATTTACTTTCTGCTACATAACAGTGATAGAACCAGAAAAGAATGTTAGATGCATTTGTGCAAGGCTGCTACCTACTTGGGCAGCCAAGTCATTTTGTTTAGGAGATCCTCATAGCCGGAGCAATTAGGACAAGTATGCATTGCCACTGGCGCACAGGGGACAGTAGAAACCAGTAGTTGCAACTACACTTATAGTTGCGTTTCATTTAATGTAATAGGATTGATTGATTCATTCAGCTCAGCATCAGCAAGAAATTATTCTCTTAAATAATTGTCATTATTGATTAATTCCTGGAGGTTTGACCTCTTCGGTTTTTGTATTCCAGGTTAGCCTAGTCCCTACCAGAGTTGGGGTTTGCCTTCATGCGTTCATAGCCTTGAAAGCACTCACAAGCAGTGCCTTCAAAGGAATTAGGTGTGTTTTTCGGTTGGGAGCCTTCATGTGCTGTTGTGCGAGGCTATGTGTGGTTTATTTTGTTGTTGTAGTGTAGTGAAGTGCATGCAAATTGTTGTGCTTTAGAGGAATGGTTGTAAGTAGTTCAGAGTTTAAGAGGTGTACGCAGTGGAGTGAGTTTTTTATTAGTTGCGTTGGTTAGTGGCATCATTATCTAGATGGGGCGCATGATGACATCCACAATTCCATATTGAAGTGACACATGCTAGTATCCACAATTATATCTAGATGTGACTCATGCTAATCTTCACAGTTCTGTCAAGATGTGACGGCAGCTAGTATTCACAATTCGGCCTACATGTGCCGCAGGCTAATATTCACAATTCTGTCTGGATGTGATACAAGCTAATATTCACAATTTTGTCTCGATGTGACGCAAGCTAATCTTCACAGTTCTGTCTAGATGTGATGGAAGCTAATATCCACAATTCTGTCTAGATGTGACGCAGGCTAATGTTCAAAGTTCTGTCTAGATTTGACGCAAGGCAATCTTTACAGTTATTTATAGATGTGATGCAAGCCAACATTCACAACTCCGCCTGGATGTGACGCAAGCTAATATTCACTATTCTGTCTGGATGTGACACAAGCCAATATTCGCAATATTCACAATGCTGTTGCTGGGAACACCGCTGCGTGGGGCGAGGCTACCCCCCGCATCGGGGGATTTCCAGGGTAAAGCCCTTCTGGCTGACTGACTGACCAAAGCCAAATGATGGAAAACCCTGAGAGCCCCAGATGAGGTAGACTTTTATTACAATATATGGGGTATATCTATGAATGAAAAGCTATTATTTATTTTTTTTAATTTGTTTATTGACATTTTGTTATATCTGCAATCACTGCACCTCCTTCGGGTGCTAATTTTACATACTTATGCAGCAACATGGCAAACAATAATTTCAAACAACAATTAACAGTAACTGTCTCCGGTGTCAATCCAAGTCTAGTTTCACAGGTGACCGATAAGGCGGGTACTCATGTCGTGGGAAGGGGGGGACAGGAACCAGTCCAGGGGTCATTGTATCTCACAATGGACCTATAGGAGCTGGCGAATGGAAAGCTATTATACGCAACTAAGGGTGACATAGCTACATTCGCTATGACCTGGGGGCCTCTGTTAGAGCATGTCAGGAAATACAACAAGGATTATACATGATCTAACAGGCTGATGTAGTTGCGAATGTTGGACATTTGTTGACCAGAAGTTGGGAATCCTTCAAGAGATATGATGGGGGCGGGTCGGGAATGGGTGGCCTGTTGTGGGAATGGGCGGTGTTGCAGGACAATGAAGGACTACATGAGCTTTGTACATGTGGGTGAATCTGTGTGGAATGATATGAGGGTGCCTCATTGGGGGAGGTGAGAAGGTGGGTTAGGGGAAGGTTTGAGGGGTGAATGGGAGGGAGGGCGAGGAGGGAACAGGGGTGTATGGTGAAGTTCCAGTTATGCTTGTTCATCGAAGATGGAGAGATATGGGGTTGTAAATGTTGAGTGAACGATGTTGAACCGTTGACAGTGTTTTGTTGAATATAAAATGCCAATAAAAAAGAGCTCATACAAAAAATAGAACAATGCAAGATCTTTGGACAAACTGGACACACAATGCACAAACTGCAGATTAGTCTTTAAGACTAATCCTGGAAATCAAGGGATTTGGTAAGCCTCCGTAGCTCCCAACAAAGGCACAAAATGGAAGATGGAATCATAGTTTTCAGTGCACAGAATAAATCATGACGTGGCCTTCTTACTGTTATGTATTAGGTGAAGGGGGGAAATGGTACCAACCTCATAGACCTTTAGCAATCTACAGGACCAAATAAAAACGAAAGTAGATTGTTTATCTGACAAACGACTTTAAGGAGCTAATGCTATTGCCACCTTCTCTAACGATGACGATATTCTCGCTCTCCATCGGGCTCTCGACCCCTTTCTCGATCCCGGTGGTGACGTCGTTCTCTGCTTCTTTCACAGAAATAGTCTTCATGACGATCTCGACTTCTGGATTTGTGCTATCTCTCTCTCGATCTGCTATGATCCCTTTCTCCTGACCATTCATGCCTCCGAAATGAAAGAAATTATAAAAACATACACACATCACAAACATGTCAAGTGCACAGCTTCCCACAACATAGGAAATACAAACATAGGAACAGAGACTGGCACTTCAAAATGAAATTTGCTCTATGAAATACATGACATATAAATGGGAGGTCATTTCATAAATATTGCTGTTGATATTGGCAGACAGTTCCAGAACTATGTGGGTTGCAAGCCTTCCTTTATGCACGTTGGCATTATTGTGAGAGGTCTTCTATCATGAACCAATAGGGAGAGCATCAAAGAAAATGAGAATCCTTTCATAAGGGATGGAGAGCAAAAGAATGGTGTTGAAGTAAGGAGTCATTGGTTTATGACTTACTTTTACACTCCAGGGTATTGTCAATTCATTTGATGCATGATTCAGTGCACAATTCGAGGGACACGAGGTGGACAACATCCGCCCACTTTTTTGAATGCCTCACTCTCCCTGTGTGAATAAGGAATTTGTTTAAAAAAGAATTTGCTACTGCAGCCAGGAGTTGAATCCAAGTCGTGCGCCAGGCAGGAAAGACACTTAGCCACCAGACCACACAAATTGCTTATCAAAAACTGTGAGGAACTGCCTTCTGGAAAGGGGGCAGAGCCCTGGCTTTTAAAATTTGTATTAACAAATAGAATGATGAGGGTAATTCTGTCTCAAAAAGGGTCAACCTGCCAACCAGATTTCCCCTTTTCCGTCGACTCCATGCCAAAAGCATAGTGCACCCATGCCCTGCCGCATCAGTAGCCTGATCCCCTGCATCTGCTCTACGTCTGGCACAGAGCGAGTTTGAAGGTCACGAGATACCCACTTGACACCCATAGAGACAGTCAAGATCCTGCGGCAGAGAGGCAGCATTTAAGATATGCCACTCTGTACCCAAAACTATGATCGTCATAAGTTGCTAAATGCTGGTGGCAGGGTAAACTCTAAATAAAAGTTATGGTTACGCTTAGGCATAGTATATGGTACTACTTATGATCACAATTACCACATTCTAATCAATATCACGCATGTATCAGCTACTGTGAGTCAGCTTTTTGGGGCTTGTATGCTGCCTTTTCCTATTTACATTTGCACCTGCAGTGCATATGATGTGAATTTGGTGACAGAGAGTAATTTACGTTCCAGTGAAAATGTAACAGCTCTCTGCCACCAAATGCATTTTATTTATTTTATTGAGCCTTTGTTAGGCACTTATACAACTGAATAGTGTTTCAAAGCACCACAAGGCTAAATGGAAGGGGATCAAGGGGAAATAACAATGGCAAAACAGTAAAATACATTTATGGTCCTGTAGAGGGGTACCAGACCCTCTCCCCCTCAAACTGCGTGTAGAAAACATGATAGGTTTATCAATGGTTCCAGTATTGCAAAAACCTGAATTATAGTGCTTTTTGAAGATAAAGAGTGCACGTGAAGCGACACACATTTTTGGGGTCAGAATGACTCAGGAAGTAAAGGGTGCCTCAGGTATTACACGCACATCATGAATAACATAATAACATAAAAATGTAAGGCCTGCGCCGCCACACTCAACACTTGCACCTAACAACTACAGAACACAGAACTACCACACACAAACACCCTAGTTCCTTGTCAGACTTCCTGACACACAACACAACATCACTACTAATTCCTCACATCCACATACCACTGCACAGACAAGCCTGACTAACACTCTCACCCCACAACTCACATGCAACAGCTAGAGCCCTAAGACACCCCCCTTCAGCCCCACCCCCATCACTCCACCTACCACCCCTGCTCTGGATTGGCACCTCCACACTCATTAGCCAGCTCACCCCGCCTTACACAATCCAACACGAATTCCTATATACCCACGCACTCAGCCCTGTACTCACTCACCCAAACAAGGTCCATACCCAAACATCTACTCTCCATCCATGCTACCACACACCAACCTCATCACAGTACACACTTACCTACCCTCTCTCAACCATCTAATTCCACCACAGTTGTCTCCCTAGGAAATACCAAATTCCAACACCTCAGCTCATGCACCATGGCCCCACGATTCGAAATCCTCCACCAGGCCCCATTGGCTCAGATCTTGAACAGCAATTTATTTTTGATTCCTCCAACCCCTTTTCAACGTCAATTATAACCTGGTTACGATACATCGATGACATCTACATGATCTGGAGAGGTACAGCCGACGATCTCACACTGTTCTATGGTTGGCTTAACACTTGTAATCCTAATATACGGTTCACCATACACACAGACTTGCATCCTATACCCTTCCTTGATCTCCAAATACAAAAAACAACGACAGGAACTATAGAAACTGTCTTATATAGGAAACCCACAGACAAGAGCACTTTGCTCAACTACCAGAGTTTCCATCCATTGAGCCTGAAAGAAGGTCTGTCCTATGGACAATTCTTGAGAATTCGTAGAAATTGCACTCAAGTCGAGACTTTCAAGCAGTATGGTAAATCCTTGAAAACAAGGCTAAAAGACAGAGGATATCCTAAGAATACAGTTCAGCGTGCATACAAGAGAGCTTTGCACAGTAATAGAACTACATGTTTGGAACCCACACATCGAAATACGGATGATAAAATAACATGTGTTAGTACTTCTAGTCCAATTAGTAGTCATCTAAGAAAGATCATTAAAAAACATTGGTATATGATTAAAACAGAGGACTTTAATCCACCGGTTCCTTGTTTCGCTTTTAAAAGACAACGAAACATTAAGGATACTCTTGTTCACACTTACCCAAACAATCCCTGGGGCGCTACTACTCAAACTCAACTTTGGGGTTTACCACCAGTTGTGGGCCACCATCGCTGTGGCAAATGTTCTGTCTGTGCCCAAACAGGTATGATGAAAAGTATTCAATTGCGTAATACAACTGTACAGCTCACGACATTCACCAATTGTCTGATCAAATGGGCTATATATGCCATAAAATGCCCGTGTGACCTTGTGTATATAGGTAAAACTAAACGACAGGTACAGCAAAGAATTTGTGAGCATAAATCTTGTATTCGCAATAAAATTGAAAACAAACCCCTAGTGGCACATTACATCCAGAAACAACATAAAGATATCGATTTATTATGGTGTGTCATCCAGGTTATAAAACCATCCCCAAGAGGAGGAATATGGACTTGATCCTCACCCAATGATACAGTTAAACATGGCCTAAATATCACTGTGGAATGGAATGCATTGATATGATGTACCTCTCCTCAAAAGTCACTATAGATGGCCCCTTTTTCTTAACTTTTTCTTAATTTTTTCTTAACATTTAGGGCGCCTTGGAAATACCAAGCATAGTCGCCATCCTGCCAATGTGTAAAATAAGGTGGCTGGCTCAATATGCGTTCAGGCGCAATAAACATCGACCCATTGATTATTGCCGACCCTCAGATTTGGTTGAAAGGGGTTAGTTGAAAGGCCTTTCAACTGCCCACAGATGCTAGATGATCTCAACTTTAACAGGATAAGAAAGAAACACTAACGCGAATTAGGGAGCACTACATGTGCTTATATATTTTTTTAAAAGAACTGGTTTAATGAATATGAGATATAGCACTAAGCAAGAGAAACAGCCAACACCTTTCCGAGCCCCTGAAATCATGGAACCAATATAGTCCCATGTATAAAGCAGGAGGACAATCATCCATTTTAAGAACTGCAAAAATACTAGGCGCCGTAAGCCTAACGGCCTTTAACGACTGCTTAAAATAATGTAGTGTTTACTTGCAGAAGCCCAATAAAGAGTGGAACGGATTCAGGTTTCATTTTTATATAAATGCGCATTTTTTACATAAATGCGCTTTTGATCCAGCTAAATAATCGCACCCCATCCGACAGTCTCACTGTTGAACTACATATGCGGTTTGCAGCCATCATAACTTTTGGTTATGGCCTTGCCTATTTCTGGAAACACTACAGGTTCCAGCATTCCTGTAAGCACATTTTTCCGACGTTTGCATTGAATCACGCGTATAATCCTCACGTGATTTGTTGTGGGCCTTTAAATAGCATTAGGCTCATCAGCTCGAGTTGTTGCAGGTCGAGAGAAGAGACGGTGCTCTACTAAGACGTACATTTGTTACTGACAAAGGTAAGCTCTCTATCAGCTTTGCGTGCATTTAATGCCGCCAGATAACACACAGGCGTATCTTTTTAGAAATCTCTGCTTTGAAGCAAGATGCAGCACGTGTGCTTATTAAGTAAGGAAAACAATCGGTTTAACACGTCCCACGATCGGAACGCTGCCAGTTGACACACAGGCTTAATGTCTCAGAATAAGTGTTTTAAAGTAAGATGCAGGAGAAAGACAAACATTCTGTTGAACACGTGTTTTAACCAGAATATTATGCACGTTCTCACACAATGGATAGTTTACGTACTCACAAACTGAGCCGATGATGGGCTAAGATTAAATCGTGTGTTGATAGTGACTGTGACTCACTAAAATTAGAGATATGACTAATAGCTCCCAAAGGTGGGATAACACATTGTTGCACGTTTGAAGTGCACGAATTCAACATTTGTTGAATGTATTTAAAAACCAGCTTTTCTAGAGCGATACACTACTTCTGATTATTTAACAGAAAGTAGAAATAGAATCTGTAATAACTTTTTCATTAAATGACTGATGAACATACTTGGTTTTCTTACACTCAGGCAGAACATCAACCACCGGAACCTGTGTCCATGTTTTTTCAAATAACCAAGTTCATATGCCATTGAATGGACCAGTGTACAATCCGACACAAATTGAGACGGGTCGAAACAAGATATTTAAAGACATGAACGCCTTTTTGTAAGTTGTGGGCTGCTAACTATATGCACTCCATTTTCTATCGAAGCATAAACAGCAGACTGATTGATTCATTTTTTGTTTTCTATATATAGGAAAGGGAACACGGGATGTTAAATTGTTGCAACACCCAGTGTCCAATCAAGCTCAATAGTCCAAATCACAGTTTACGGACCGCAGATGGGTTCAGTGTGTATGTCTAGAATAATAGATAGTAGCCATTGCCTTGAACTAGTTCTGTTGGGAAGCATCTTTTCTTTCTCGCTTGTTTTCACTAATACATGTATAATTATATATTTGTAGATGTGCCGTTTTATGAAATGGGGAACAAGATTGACCTTCTAGAAGTAACCGTTGTCCTGAAGATGGCCCAATACTAATCTGTGTAATCACTGTTGACATGAGTGGTATACTATTACGGGCCGAAACATATGTCGACTGATAAGGGAAAATCCAATTTCTTTTTCCTATGTCGTATATGCATATTCATAATTACTGTTATGCTCAAACTTTTTTCAACTTTAGCACTGCCCTGTTAGAATAGAAATAGGATGACTGAATGGTACGATTGAGGATCACTATTGACAGATGTTTGTAATGTTTTAATATGTTTTTATAAGAATAAAAAGAGATCGATTTTTTTGTAAAAGTTGTATTGTTCGAACAACTTCTTCCCATTAAGGCAGATACCTTGCGAATAAAATATTAAGGTGCACTTTTTCCCTTACCTGTGTCCTGTACAGGACTAAAAGAGAGGGGTAGTCAATCTGTACTTCCTATATTTCTCTCAGATCACACACTACATCACCCACCACCAACACAGCTGCACCACATCCATGCTGCCTAACTCTAAATCAGCCCAAAAAAAAACTCCACTCCCACTAAGCCCCTGGCTTGTGCCCTTATTAATGCCCGCTCAATTTGCACCAATGCCGCAGATATCCACAACCTTATACTACTCCATGTCCTTGACCTGCTCACAGTCACTGAGACTTGGCTACACGAAGCAGCTGGACCATACCTATCTATCCCTATCACCCCAACTACTCCATACTCCGCACTGACAGACCCACCAACCACGGCAGTGGAGTCGCCATCATCTCCAAAACCTCCCTGCCTATTAAATACCTTCCCCTTCCCCTTCACCGGATACAAAATCTTCCTTACTAAGATTAACCCTAGCCCTCAAACCACTACAAACATCCTACTCATCTAATGCCAGCCCAACACCTCTGGCACACCAGACTCCAACATACCTCTTCTCATTGCACCCTTCTTGAAACCCAATACTAAATTCCTGCTCCCAGTTGACTTCAATCTTGGATTCACTGACCCAATCGATCACATGGCCTTTGCACTCACATGAACACTCCAAGAGGTGAACTTCACACAAGTCATCAAGCACCAGACCACATCAAAGGCCGCACACGGGACTGGATCTTATCCGTAAACAGCCGTACAAAAATCTTAGACATCAACCCTGTGCCCTGGACAGACCACTCCCTAACCCTATTCACCTTAGACCTCAACACAACCACTGAAAACTCCACCACCGCCCACGAACCAATCACCGCTAGATATTATGAAAAAAACATACCAAGGAACTCCTAGAACCCACCATCCTCACCTCACTTGAAACATGCCCTGATAACAACCCAGAGGCCATTCTGTCAGCTTATAACACTGCCTTGAGCCATAACTTAAATCTCCACGCCCCTCTCAAAACAACCACTCAGAAAAAAGACCACCACCACAACTGGTTTACTGTAGAACTAGCTAATCTATGCAAAGCCAAGCGTGCTAAAGAACACATCTGGCAGAAAAACCCCTCCCTGAGCATCAAAGATGCCTTCAGCATCTGCGCCACCTCCTACAAACTAGCCATCATCAAAACCAAAATCAGCATCTACAAAGCTGCATCTCAGAAGCCCATTCCAACACCAAAGAGCTATTGAAAATCCTAAAAGAACTAGAAACCCCAGTCCCACCCATCTCAACCTTTCCCAAAGACAAAGCCTGGTGCACACAGGTACAATCTACCCTAGCCACCAACTTCCAGAACATTAGAGATAAAACCATCCTCAAGAAAGCACAGATCTCTCAAGCCAAACTCTTCAACCCTACATCCTCCCCTCCCATACCCACCATTCCCCCTTCCAATTCACCTCCATTACTACAGCAGAAACTATCACCATCATCCAACACCTCAAAGCTTCCAACTGCACTAGTAACCTCTGCCCCACACAGATCATCAAACTCTGTGCTGCTCCCTTGGCCCCCTCCATTACTAAATGTATCAATGCCTCCTTCAGCACATCCTCCATACATAGCTCCATCAAATAATCCTGGGTCAAACCACTACCGAAAAAACCCTCCCTTGTTCCCTCTCTCCCCACCAACTACCGCCCCATCACTACAGTCCCTTTCCTCTTGAAAATCTTTGACCGCACTACCTACCTACAATCCTACCTCGAAACCCATTCCCTACACTGTCTACGCCAATCTGGCTTCAGACCAAGACATAGCACGGAACCCATCCTCCTTGATCTCATGGGTCAATAGGTCAAATCCTTCCTGAGCGACCGTACCTTTGGGGTCTTTGCCGGCACGGAAGCAGCAGACCCCATCCCAGTACCCTATGATGTCCCACAGGGATCCTGTACCCCCCACGTTCTACAACATGTACACCAAGAACTTGTTTGATCACCTTGACAACCTCAATATCCCTTGGACAAATGTTGCTGATGACACTCAGATCCTACTCAAACTCTCTGGCACCTATGAACTCGACTGTGCAAACATTAATCACATGTACAACATCATACAGGCCTGGATGTCTAACCACCACCTCTGCCTCAATGAGGATAAAACCAAGCTACTCATTGTCGGCTTCCCCACCACCTCAAACATCTTGATTCTGCCTGCTCCTCCTTCTTCATCGACGGAAACAGTATCCCTCTCTCCTAATGTGAAAACACTAGGAGTCTCCCTAAATGCCGAACTCAACCTGAACAAACAGCTGAAAGCAATGACCTCCTCCGCCACATACTCCACTAAACTTCTCAATCTCTTTAGAAAATTCCTCACCCATAGCAACTGCCTCAATCTTGCTAGAGCAACCGTCGGCAGCAAACCTGACTACTGCAATGCCATCCTAGCAGGGACCTCCATCAAGAATCTCAACAAACTACAACTCACACAGAATAATGCCCTCAGAGCAGTTTGGGGCCTCAAAAGCTCAGAGTATATTTCCTAAATGAGACGCGAAGCCCACTGGCTTTCCATCAAAGCACATATTGATTTAAAATTACTCTCCACTACTCACCGCTGCCTCTACAACACAGCCCCCCCATCTCACACACTGCTTATCCAAGAAACCTAACCTGGGAACCATATGGTCAACTTCCGCCATCTCACTTACTCTACCCAGATTCACCAGAAAAAGATCAGGGGGCTCCTGATTCACTGTCATCGCTCCCACATTATGGAACATGCTCCCTCCTGCAATCAGGAACAAACCTTCCTACCCAGAATTGGGCAAACACATCAAAACTGCACTTGTCAACAAATATGCATGATTACCTCTATAAATAATCTTGAACCAAAACACTGGACCGTGCTGTAACTACCTATGCTTTACTGTATGTAATCTAGCGCCGTGATACCTCTAGGTCCTAGGTCCTAGGCGCACATAACAAATGAAAGAAATAAAAATAAATAAACAAATAAATATGTAAAAATATAATCTGAAAACTGGATAGAAAATGAGTTATGGTGAAAAGTAAATAAAGATTTACCGTTTGGTAGTGAGGCTGAACAGGCTGAGATAGATTCTAAAATGGATGCCAAATACAAAATGGTGTCGTGAGGCCAGGTGTGCAAAGCCCTTACTCATGCAGATATTTTTTGGCAGCAGTTCACTGTAGATAAGCACGTCTTGGGTGGTATATTTAGAAATTGTGGCAAGGAAAGCAGACAATGATTGATAGTAAATCAGATAAAGGAATGGGAAAGCTACCAATTACACAGAACAGCTGCTTACTTAGCAATAATTAGAATGAGCTCATGAAGTTTTTCACATAATGAGCTGCCAAACAAATTTGGCAGGACCTCGTGAAGTAGATAAGGGCTGTTTCTTGGCAGGCGTTAAAGGAAGTATAATTATGTTTGGATGAGTCTAGAATAAGCTTATCAGTGTATGTGTCAGTCAGCTGGTTCTTGCCAAGATTAACTAATGTGGGCTTTGTGAGAGATTGATAAGCCATCCAATCTGAGGAAAGGAGGGATTACATTAAAGCAATATGTCATTGGAAAAATCATATAAAAGCAAGCTGATTGTAGCAGCTCTGTGTGCCTTCCAGTATGTATTTCTGAACCTGTAATAAAAATGGCTGTGAACCTGGACCCGGGCATCCGTTCCTTTGTTCTTGTCCCAGTGCCAGAGACTACAGATGTCAAAAGCTGATGAAGTGCAGAGGGTTTCCCTTTACACATGGTGACCGTACGAAGGGACCCTAAAGATCTTTCAGGGACAAGAACCCAGACTTATGTTGACAGAGATGCGGAGATGCCTGGGAGAAGTGACAGGGTAAGTGAATCTGCAGTATGCCCTCATTGTGTCAGGGGAAGTCTCCCTATGGCTGTCAGCATAGCATGTTGCACTTTGACATCTGTGGATGATGGTATGTATTGTAAGGGGACAGGGATAAAGGAAAAATTACATTTTATGTATATATTATTGGGGAAAGTAACGGGGTTGATTTTAAAGTGCAAACAAAAAGCATTTAAGAGATAATACGCCCAAAAAAACCTAGGTAGCACAGAGGATAGATCCCTGTTAGATAAAGACTTACATCTTGTCATCAGCGTATTTTTTGTGGCAGAGATAAAGCCAAGAGCGCTGAGGATTAATGTGAAGAGTTGACTAGTTTGCCTGTCTGTCTGTATGTCTGCTATCACATTATTTATCTAGGGGAGGTGATTTGCACCAACCCAGAAATAGACAGAAAGCAGTGAGAAAGGCAGAAGTCTGAGCAAACCATTGATGGACGTAATCATATTCGCTGTCTGAAATGTTATGGAGAAAAAAAACTGGGAAAATAATATAAATGAAAGTAAAAAATGTGAACATTTTTGCAAGCGAGTGAGTTGAGGCAGCTAGAGGGGTAATTTTTATATACCCACATAAATGACAGTGTTAGGAAGCCAAAATGTCTTGCACAGAAGAAATCCGCCAAGGGCATCATAGAAATTAAGACAAAAAGAAAAAGTGCACATGAGACATTTTTTGCTGATTACAAACTGCATAGTTAAAACAAGGAAATGTCATTAAAATGAGTTTTTAAGGCAAAATCCGACCCCAGATTAATTTCCTCCAGCAAAAAGTGAAGGTAATGTAATATATTACATGCTTTGAAAGTGAAATAACACAGAGAGTTAGGCAATTTTGTATGTGATGTGTGCAGTTGACAGAAAGCCAGTGCTAAAGAAACAAGTGAAATATGTTCAACTCTGCGCTGCTGCGAGCAGCCAGAATTTCTTTTCAAAGCTAGAGATAAAAGTGGCGGAGCCAAACAGAGTGATTAGTGGTTGCAGGAATAAACATAGCTGTTTTACAGTTAGAAAAATGGATAGTCATGAGTGTTAATGCAGTTGAAACAGCTTGCGCAGAAGAAGCAGCAATGTGCTGTTGACAACATTTTTATGAAACGCTAAATCAAAGGTGTGGGCGAATTAGGAAAACATTTGTATGTGTATTCATATTGAAAACAGGAAAAAATAAAACACAAAAATGAATGAAAATTTATGGAAATGTGATCAAAATTAGCAGGGCTGAAGCTAATATATGTTTACCTATGCAAGGAAAATGTTTAGTGATTAATTTGTACAGTTTTGAAATCATTTGTTTTTTTGGTAAATAGCTCAAACTGAGCCTGGGCTGGCCCTGACTCTTATGGAAATATAGAGTTGAACCCGGATTCCTTAAATTAATTTGTTCTTTTTTGTTTTCTTTTAGGATACATATATATCCACATAATACATAATATATATAATGTATGTGCTTTGTAGTAGGGACGCTTAATTGGGGATTGATATGATTGACACCAGCTGAGTCATGGAGATTTTATAACATGCACATTTCAGGCATATACACCAGGACCAGAGCAGATTGGATAGGTTTTAAGAGGGGGTGCAGTGTTTCCCCCACCATAAAAGCATAACCAAACAATATAGAGACATTTGAAGAAGAAAAAAGATGAATGTGTCTAGAACCACATACATTGTGAAAAGGTGTCACAGAGAATACACATGTAATTATGAGTGCAAATTACAGTAAAAAGTATAGTAATTCAGTGTTGAATGACATTAAACTAAGCACAGTGAGAACTTATAGGGAATAGCAAGAATACATGAAACAAAACTAACTTTGTGAGGAAGAATATTGGAAAAGCATGCATTGATGCAAGAATTTGTATTTAGAATAAGGAAGCAGTGGTTAATGAGGGGAATCACTCAAAAAGCACACTAGGACTAAGGTCATACAATATGGACAAGGGGTATGATAGATTTCAACAATTGTATTGAGAAAACATTAGGTCAAACAAAGTATTTTTATGGAAGCACACACCCTGAGTGGCATGACTTCTAGGAATAAGGAGTCCACTATTTAGGGGTTTTACAGGGTTTGTTAAATGAAGATGTATTTATGGATAAGGACAAGCAGGCTGAAGCACTGATAAAAAAGAATGAGGGAGGCTTGGCACAATTATTGAAGCACGAAATGGATTATTATTATATGTGATGAATTGATTTATTGGGGAAAGAATTGGAGAAGATTAAGGTTAGAATCTCTGTCATGATATGCTTACAAGAAGAGGAGGAGTGACACAAGCACACAAACATGCATACACACATGCATGCACACACACACACACACATGCATATGCACACACATATACACACATATACACATGCACACACACACACACACACATACACTTGCAAAAACACATATATGTACACTGATGATCTTGTGGAAGTACAGGCAATCAATTAATTACAGGCTCAGTGCTCATAAAAACACACACAGGTAGTCAGAAGAAGGAATTCAATACTGGAATAAGAACAAACACACATATATACAGGATGCTTTCACTTTATATTAGGAACACCAGTTATGAATATTATGCTTTGCTAAAAATATGATGTAAAAAAGTTAATTTCCTTTTTTAAGGAGGATAAGGATTTGCTTGCTTATATTCGGGAGCACTGAACTTTTGAAGAGTGCAAGCTGAGGTGAAAAACGGGCAGTATTTTATCGTATTTTATGTCAGGGTTTGACTGGGCAGGTACAGAGCAGCTTAGGAAGCAAGTAGGAATGGAAGCAAAACAGTAATCTGAGATGCAGTAGACTATAATACATTACTGTTGGCTGTTACATGTGAAGGATAAAAAGAAAAACGATTTTAGGAAAATTGAGGAAACCAAGTTAGTTCAGATGAAAATGCCAAAATATGCCATAGAAGGGGGGGTATTGACAAATGGAGAAGGACTGGGAATACAGCAAGCAGAGGGTATATCACAGGCGAATAATCAGCGCCAGATGGGCCAAGGAGAGAATGGATTTGTGCCACAAGGCAGAGGAATGGGAAATAGAGGAAGAGGTGGTTTGCAGAATAACCAAGGTGGTTTTTCAGAAAATGCAGAATGATAATCAGAATCCGGAAGGACCATGTAACCAAGGGGGGCTAGTTAGAAGGCTCCTCCTTTGTATTGGATATGTGGGATGACAGGGCACATTGTGCGCACATGCGGGAGCCAAGGGTATTTACAAAATGGACAATTCTCAAGTGGGGGGACAGCTTATCCGCCAGCATATAGCTCACAAAATAGGGAAGGTTTTGCCCAGGATCAGACATTGTATCAGACACACGTGCTGAGAGTGAACCATGTAGAGCAGCTACAGAAAGTGCAAATGAATTCACTGTAGGGGCATTTCTAATGAGCCCCCATGTAGATTTAGCGATATGTAAATACAGAACAGGTATTGACACCCAGAATAGGAGGTGCCACTGTGGTAAAAGGACATCTTTTGGCAGGAACAGGGGTATGCATGCACCCACAATATGGCAGCTCACAGGACGACTTGATGTGTTCAGAATTTTCAGTGATATTAGACCCCCAAGTGGAGCAAAGGGTTAATGTGACGGTAGTAGGCAAAACCTTTGCTTTATTAGAAGACACTGGGAATGCATGTCCATGTATATGGGAGGAAAAATATCCAATGGTGGAAATTGCCATAAATGATTAGGGGTTCTCTGGAGCCACAGGTTGAGTTCTTTCTGTTGATGAATTATCAGTCTATGTGGGATAGTGGGACATGACTGATCCTTTGTTATATTTGTGACAGACACCAGGTATTATTTTGGGAAGGGATTTAATGATAAAACTTAACATGATGATTTTATTTATTGACTAAGGAATAGTGTGTTCCGTCCTTGTAATACACTATTTAAACGTAGCAAATGTATACAGGCCTTCAAAGAGCAAATGGCTCTGCGTGTTGTTTCAGTGGAACCAGAGGTTTTTCTTATCATGGGGTGAGCATTTTATTAACATGGCTATCTGGCTTAGTGGGGAGGACTGCAAGGATACCTGACATGTCTTTTCTCAGACAATAGATATATGGACAGAAGGGGGGACAGATAATCCCTCTAGAGTTGAAAAGCAGCCAAAGTACAAAGAAAATAGAAATGCTCGAAGGAATGGACAATGAGTGTGCACCATGGAGGACAGTGATAGCTCTCAAGAAAGTGTCTAGGTTGATTAACATCACTGATGTTGACATATTTAGAAAGGACTCAATAGATTATGAAGTGGTGTTTTTTAAGGAGCATCACACATTGAAAAAGAAAAGGGAAATCTTATAGCATGTGGCAATGATGCAGCAGCACTCAATATATTTTCAGTAAGACTTGGAGAGAGTGACAAGTTTCCTGTGAACCATAGGCTTTTATTACATGGGTTTATTGAAACCAATAGCGGAACAAAATAAAGGTGCACACATGTGAGGGATTATAATATGAAAAATATGAGGGCTTGTGTTGTAATTAGGCTAATTAACGTAAGATAATCGTAAATAGATAGGGATAAAAGCACTGAAGTAAGAAGTTCAAAACTAATAGATTGGCAACGATTTTGGGGGATAAATAAATAAATAAATAAATAAATAAATAATGAGTGAATGCATATTAAAACAGCAAAAAGCACAAGTGGATAAGATATCCAGATTTTACAACAATAAGCACAATTGATGGTGCTGGATATAATTGAGTAGTGTAGTGTA
The DNA here is from genome assembly GCF_040938575.1 of Ambystoma mexicanum. Lineage (NCBI taxonomy): Eukaryota > Metazoa > Chordata > Amphibia > Caudata > Ambystomatidae > Ambystoma > Ambystoma mexicanum. The sequence continues at coordinate 193,300,449 of NC_090939.1, forward strand.
CTTTGATAAAAATACAATGGCCCTCATTACGACCCTGGCGGAAAGCGACTGACCGGAGCGCCACAGCGTAAATAGCGTTTCCGCCATTGCACGAAGGAGCAAAGTGCGGCCCATTCCGACCCATCGGGCACGAGCACCACGGCATGGCAGAAGTGCAAAGTCCGCGATGGCGGAAATGACCCCAAAACGGCCCACACCGCCGCCGTACGGCGCCCCAGGTGCAATACCGCCACCCCTCTTAGCGGTCACCGCAGTGTGCGCCTACCGGAAAGTACGGTGGCCGGAAATATACGGAAACGGAAGTTAAAACATGGGCCCGGAACGGGAAACATCCCGGCGTACACCTATAAATACACTAAAACCACACAACCACTAAAATCACTACCCTGAAACACACCCCAACCCGTCAACCACCCTAGCGAAACCAAGAATAATGGGAAAAGCAGCGAAGAAAGCGTGCGACCGCAAGCGGCAGGTCCACTTCTCCCGTGAGGAACTCACCGTGCTAACAGAGACCCTCCAGGAGAATGTTGCCGTCGTCTTCTGCACGCAAATGACCAGGACGGCACTTGCAAACAAGAAGGCCATATGGGCTCTGGTGGCACAGCGGGTAAGTGCGGTGGGGACCGCACCCCGCACCCCACAGCAATGCCGCAAGCGATGGGACGACCTGCGGATACGCGTCCGCAGCATACTCTCTGCCAACCGCAACATTGCCACAGCCACCGGGGGAGGTCCTGAATCACCCATCAAGTTGACCCCCTGGGAAGAAATCTGTGCCTCCACCATCGGAATGGAGAGCATAGAGGGAGTCGGAGGGATGGAGAAAGGAGTGCAGACATCCGAAGATTCAGGTAGGTGGGCCAGATAAAACAATGCCAAATCCACACAGTCCATCCATGTGAAGTACCATGCGTCCACATAGTGCAACAGAAACACATGTCCAGGAGAACGTCCACACACATCGGCCTGATAGCGCACGTTAAAACCCACAATAAATACATAAATAATTAAAAACCCCTAATACACGCACTACACGTGCAGCAGGCACACCCTAACTGCAGGCTGCCAAACAACTGCACCCTCACTCCACACACAAATCAAAGCACCTCCAAGGGCCCGGCCCAAATCACCCTCAGGTACCACCCCAATGCTTGTGACACAATGCAATTCCAAATCCCACAGACCCACCAATAACCCTCGCCCTCCTCTACTCCACCACAGGGTCCGATCCAAACGACGAGCTACAGGACACCCCTACCAGCACACCTGCAAAGAGGGCCAAGACCAACGGCCAGAGACCCTCCACCTCAGCTGCATGCATCAAGACACGGCAGCAGCACAAATCAGGTTGCAGCACAGAGGAGGGAACATCAACAGGCACCCCAGCAGCCAGCATGCCCACAACACCACCACCACAGGTCCCCCCAATGGATGCCACAGAAGGCACTGCCTCCGGTGGCAGCAGCACCATAGGTGACACCCCATTGATGGCAGCATGCTCCGACACAGAAAACGGGGATGCCGAAGTCAGATCCATCCATGACCTGTCCCAATCCCCCTGTCTGTCCCATCCCGTACAACATGAGGATACCACGCAGGGGCACCCACAAGACGACGACTGGCCATCCCCCACAAGCCCTGTGGCAATGCAACATGAGGACAACAGCCCCTCTGTGACACCCCCGCAAATGGCCTTGGCCCAGCAGAGGCAACAGTCCCTCGACCAGTTGATCGAACAACAGCAGCAACTGGCCACGCTCCTCAAGGACCATGCTGATGAATGTGGGGGCACTAAGGCAGACATAGAAACATCAACTGAGACACTTAGGGCACAAATCGAGAGTAGCACCGAGAGCCTGAGAGTCCAAATGGAGAGAAGCACCGAGAGCCTCAGGGGGGAACTGCATGCGACGGCCAAGGACGTATGTGCCGAACTTGCCGCAGTGCGCCGTGTGCTCACTGAGCTCTCGCAAACCCTTAGGGACATGCATGGACGTGAGCAGGCAGACACATCATCCGTTGCAAGCTCCGTCCAGGGCAGCCCCCAACGTAGATCTGGAAGGAACCTGCGCTCCACAGGCAGGGGTGCCCCTGATACCCGCAGAGGGGGCTTGCAATAGCGACAGCCCACTGACAATGAGCATCTTTGGACACTGGTGTTCGGGGGGGAGGTAGGGGGGTGGAGGGGGTGTGTTGGGCTCACTTGGGTGGCGGGTCGATAGGGTGTTCAACATGACATCACATATGCCATAAAAAGTGCACGATCAACCAATGAGATGTGTGGACATTGATCTTTGTGTACTAGGCCATCATAGGCGTACAGTCCATATTGCGCATGTCCCAGACACACGCAGTGCCACGAGTCCCGTGTCCATGTATCAGCCACCAGGCGTGAGTGCTAGAAGCATACATCAATGAGATGCTGACGAATGTCACGGGCCTCCGGTGCCTCGCAGACTCCATGAGGTGCTGCCACATCCCCACCCTCATCATGACCATCATCAGGTGCTTGCAGTTCTGCGTCAGGGGGCATGGGCACATTTCTACGTACGCACATGTTGTGGAGCATGACACATGCCATCACCATCTTTGCAACCTTCTCATGGCGGTACAGGAGTGCCCCGCCAGACCTGCTGAGGCAGCGGAAACGGCCCTTCAGTAGGCCGAATGCCTGTTCTATGACTACACGGGTACGTGAGTGGGCATGGTTGTAGTCCTCCTCATGCTGGTCCCGTGGGTTCCGGACTGGTGTGAGGAGCCATCTCTTCAGTGGATATCCAGCATCACCTGTATGTGGACGAGAAACGTATGATGTGGAATGCCATTGATACGTACGCACACCCCCCCCCCCCCTTCCTGCCAGGTCATTGCCAATTCACATACCCCACATCATCATGCATGTAATGAGACTCACCGAGTAGCCAGGATCTGTTCCCTGCGTGTCGCTCCATGTAGCGTGGTATTGTAGAGTTCCTCAAGACCATAGAATCATGGGTTGATCCAGGGAATCGGGCACAACAATGTGTAATGATCCTGTTGGAGTCACACACCATTTGTACATTCAGGGAATGAAATTGTTTTCGGTTGCGGTACTGGGCCTCCATGGCATGTGGGACGACCAATTCCACATGGGTGCAGTCGATGGCACCAATGCAACCCGGTATGCCGGCAAGTGCATGGAATCCCACTTTCGTGTTTGTAATTTCCTGCTCCGAGCGTGGTAGGGAGATGTAGTCGTCTGCGTGCTGCAGGAGGGCATCGAGCACTTGCAATAGTGTCCGTGAGAACAGTGGCTGAGAAATGCCATGCAACTGTCCGACTGTGTGCTGGTAGGTGCCTGTGGCCAGGAAGTGGAGTACAGACACCACCTTCAGTAGGGGTGGGATGGCGGTTGGGCTATCTATGATGCTGACAAGGTCAGCCTGTGTCATGTCCACAATGGCGGCTATGGTGTCCCGGTCCAAACGGTAGAGGGTGTGGATCTGCTCATCAGTGAGGTTGAACGGATGTGTTCGGAGGCGTGGGATTGCGGGCTGCCTGCGTGGTGGTAGTGGCTGTGCTGGTGGGCCTTGCTGGCCCTGCCTTGCCCTCCTCCTCCTCCTGCGTCTCCTCCGTGCGGCCGGTTGTAGTTGGTGTTCGTCTTCCTCTTGGAGTTGGAGCACTTGCAGTGCTATCAGGTCCCCCAGGGCCAACATCGCGAGTCCTGCCGGTAGCATTTCGGTGTGGTTGTGGGAGGAGACTGGCTGTGCAATTCATGTGTTTTCAGGCTGTATGGCCTCCACCTGTGGTGATTCATTCCACCTGTGCAAACTGCCCTCCCCTTTGGCCGGCACGTCACGCGCACAACGCTGCAAATCGGGGAATGGTATCTTGCTATTGCTATCATGTATTTGTACCCGATGGGCGTGTTGGATTGGTTGTTATGTTCATTCGGCTATGGTCCCATTGTTTCCCATTCTATCTGTGCAGTCGCGAACAGACTTGTGAAGGGTCAGTGGAACGTAGTACTCGAGTTACGGTGGGCCCTCAAGCATCACTGTACCGAGTTGCAACGACGGGCGGGGCGTCCCATTCGTGGGTGAAGGCAGTTGCCATTTTCACACACAGCCGCACTCGATGGAATAATTAGTGATTTCAAACGGCCACAGATGCCTTTTCGACGTGATGTTGCAAATGAGGAATTCGAAGGGCGGCGCTTTCGGTTATCAGCTGGCGGCGAGGAGATGCCCACAGGTCTGACTGCAAATATAACGTTCTATTGTTCAATGTCCTTGAGACAGGGCCCATGGCGAGGGAGCAATGATTGATATGAATAGTTTGGGATGCGCATTAGCTACGTGGGCGATGAGGCCGGCCGTTCCCAAATACATGTTACTTCACAACACTGGAATTACGGGCTGGGGCACTGTGGATTTTGCAGGCTGCATAACACACAGACTCAATGGATGTTTCTAATGTCATGTGAGTAATTATTCAGGCGTTTTGATCCCGGGATGAGGGAATGATGAATGGATGCATGGGCAGGTGATTTGATACAGAGTTTGCCATGTACAGGGCTTCTTGGGATCTATCCGCCTCCCCTACGCTATGTGATGCAGGCCTGCCATAGTGGGACCATCGTCTATCTGGCCTTGTTGAGCCCTCCCTGTCTCGAGGCGCCCTCAGACACTTGTGTCCATGCACGTTGACATTCCCATCTGATGGATTCTGTTTTGACAGACGCATGCACAGGTACACTCGTTTGTGATGGTGTTTGCACCTCGATATAGATGGTTATGAGTCGCAAGTGGTTTTGGGGTGGTGATGATCCTTTTGAGTGGGCTAGCATGCATATGGCTGTGGATTTCGTGTGATCATTGAAGTGAGTTGTTCGAATGTAGTTCTGATGGCCATTCTGTTCTTTTTCTTTTCTTTTGGTTGACAGGTATCTCCTCCCCTTTTGCCACTGCCATCTGTATGCCATGCCTGCAGATGGATTTTACTCCCGACACCTGCTGCTTCGTGTTAATCGGTGGAGCAGCATTACGATCTTATGGGACGATCGCCAATGGCCCACATGCCCTTACGCAGTACTGGTGTCTCGGAGCAACATTTCGGCCTTTCAGCTGGACTAGTGCCTCCCCATTGGGACAGCCCTGCGGTTCTGTGCGCTTCCATGTTGCCTTTTCGTACGTGAATGTGGCTCTGTGTACCATGGGGGTACAGGGCGACACACAAGTAGTGGCTGGTCATTTCTTGCGGATGCAGCCCACAATGGTGATTAGTGTTCTGGAGTTCATGGCCTGATGGCTGTATGGGCTTGGTGTCTTTGATGTGCATAAATTGCTATTCTGATTTGGCCCGTGTAGCGTTTTTCTTTGCAAGTGATGTGGCATATGCCTATTTGGGGGGCGATGTATTGTGAGGAGATCTGCATTGGGTTCCAGCTTCGGGGTTTAGTTGCGTGGTACTGTACTGGGCGCGTTTGCCTACTGAGCCCGTGAGGTCAGGGATGGGGGCTGCCTATATGACAGTTTGAATGTTGTCATGCTCAGGGGCGGGGGATTGGGTTTTGTGTAACAGATGCCGGTCAGCCAGGTGGACTGGTGGAATGATGTGATTTTCGGAATGTTGCTGGGCACAGGTGCCTGTGTTTGCGTGCGTTTCTTGGTGGGGGACTGCGGTCATGTCCATTGGGATGGCTTCTGTATTCGTGCCATCTGTGCCCTGCAGCTCCCATTGGCCCCTCTTGTGTTTCTTTTGTTCGTTGGCATGCATGGGTGCTTTGTGCATTTCAATGGTTGCATTGTGACTTCATTGCACCTACCGGGAGTTGTACTTTGTGGGCAGGGAGCGGTGTACAGGCACTCAGTGGGGCCGTTTACGGTTGATTCGCGATGCCGTACTTCTCGCCATGGCGGAATGGTACATTCCGCCATGCCTGATGGCGTTAGGTACATGTCCGCTAGGGTCGGAATTGGCGTACCGTTGCACCATGGTGGTGTTTGCGGTTTGGCATGGCGCGCGCGCGCGTGCTTGGTGCAGTTAGCGTTGGCGTTCACTACGCTGTCGCTAATGGCTTCGTACTTTGCGGTGACGGGTCATAGTCGCACCGAGCGCTATTCGATGGCGGTATTGCATTTCCGCCATCGTTTTTCGATTTCCGCCAGGGTCGTAATGAGGGCCAATATGATTAATGAAGGGCCAAAGGGGTATGGATGGCCAAGAGGGATCTGTTAATATAAGAGAAAACCTTTAATAGAACTATACCAAAGAACATATGAGAGTAAGTTAAAAAAGACATTGGGCCTCATTACGACTTTGGCGGTAGCCATGCCCTTATTAAGGGCATGGCCGCCACCAAAACCGGGTCCGGGTTCCCTGAATGGAGAATTACCAGGCCATTCCGAGTTTGGAAGGCCCGGTAGTTCCTCCTACAGGGAACCCGGGCCTGGACCTTCCCCATTCCCATTTGAGCCTGCATAGGGCTCAATGGGAATGGGTACGGGAGCTAACAACGGGCCGATTACGACCGGCCCATTGTTAGCTCCCTGGTTCCCTCGCGGGACCCGTTATGGACGTCTGGTAAAACCAGACGTCCACATCGGGTCCTGCAAGGGAACCTCGTAATCTTGCGGAATGGATTTAACGGGTCCGCCACCATTAGCGGCGCCCATTAACCCATTCCGCACAGGTTATAATGAGGCCCATTGTTTGTATGTATATGATGATGTTGATTTATGTTTTACAGGTGCAAATTATTGTCATTTTTGAGCATGTGAGGAATGTCTAAATGGCCTTAGCAGCGTATAGCTATATACTGGGAAGAAACATTATATTATGATGATGGTAAGCATTAAGTGGACAAGTTGAGAAGGAAAATGTGAGTACCAGTTCACACAGCAAGTGTGTGAACAAACTATTGATCATTATTAGGAGTAAGAGGACCCAGGTGTGCACAGATGAAAGGCAGTAGGGGATACTGTCCTGTAAAGGGATAGCCTTTTCCCAAGAAAGGTGCAAATAAGCGTCTACATAGAATAGCATAAGATATACAAGTATGGCCACAACCAACAATGAGAATAAAGAAAACTTCGTAGAGAAGGTGGAGTAACCTTTTTGTAATTCTGGTAACAGAGAAATGCCGAAGGGGTGCATTTGGCAAATACATAATGGTTTGACGATAGGCAAAATGATGAATGCCTATTTGTTACACTCGCATGCACTTAGTAGAATCAATGCTGGGTTCCCAATAACATGGGTAGGCAAGGTTAGTGTAGGTAGGACGATAAAAAATGTCAATTATGTCTCAACAGAATTAGCACAGCAAAGAACGAAGAGACCGCGGTGCCACACCATCAGCAAGAGGACTTGAAAAGTACAGAGAACATTTTCAGCATAGCAGGAAAGATTAAAACACAGGACACGTATGGAAAGGTCAATGGAGTTTAAATGTGCAACAACGTATCTTTGGGGACAGAAAAGTAGGGCTACATTTTAGTGGGCTGAAAGTGTCAAGAGATGACCTCAGTAAACATTGTTGATCAAAAAGAAGGAGCAAAGGTCCACCTTGAGGAAATAACTGATCGCTTTGCCAACGTGATAAAATAACTTGTATCTCTATTTTGGTTTTCTACAGGAAGCAGGAACCAATAGCAGGAACCCATACCAGCGTCTTCCTCTTCACCTACAGATGCCTCTAGAAGAAAGAACAGGAAAGATTGAAGAAAATACATCCTTTTTCCCAAAAAATGTTTTTTGAATTTTTTTATGTTGTCTGTTTCTGTCATTTATTATTTTATCATAAAGAAGGAGACTGCATGACTCTTTGGTTTGAGAATGTCAACCACAGAGAAAATCATTTGTTTAGTGCACTATGCAGTTGTTGGGAAAAAAGAAAGCCCATGAAAATTAGGGCAATGCCAGAAAAAGCAACAGATCATAGCCAAGTCCTGGCATCAGCCACTATGTATTAAGTATAAAGTGACACCAATATGTGTGAAAAGAGAGAAAGAAGTAGCCATCCTAATATATATGAAAAAGAGAAAATGCAGTAGAAATAGTTTAGGAGGAAGGAGCGTTTAAAGGAAACACATAGGTACTTTAAGAGTTGGGTTTCAGGAGGCAGTACTGACGATAAAGATACACTTATTTTTCAAGAAATACATTCACTTTTATATTATGGATGGACGAAGTTGAATGACAGAAACCGATCCTGCGAGCAGAGAGAAAAGGTCGATGGACCCAGCCAGATGCCCAGTTGCAGCCACTTTGTTTGTGAAAATGTGTCCCTACGAGACTCCTCCATCCTTGTGTTCCCCAGAAACAATCAAATGCCCCCCTTTTTCTGACTTCGAATCAGAAGATTGAGAGCTTGAGCACTCTGTAATAAAAAAACAATGAAAATCAAAAAGGACTGGCCTACAAATCAAGGGGCCTGTGAATTCGCTTCAAAGCAGCTCAAAGGACAAATACAAATAAATGGACTAAAAATGGAGAAGGTGCTTGAACGCGGAATAAGCCAAAATGAGATGAATCGGGTGGAAGATGGGTCAACGGAAGACAAAGTGTAAAATCAAAATGTGCATGGGGAGAGAGCGGGAAACAAGGAAATGCCGTGGGGTGGGAGGAAGGACAAAGTGTACAGTAAAAGTTGCATGTGAACAAAATAAGAGGAAATGGGCTGGTGGTTTCCCTCGAGGAATGATTTCTCTCGATTCTCATGGTGGCAAAAAGGAAATCACCTGTTGTGTATGTTATGTTTACTTTTAATTGGGTAATGGGGACAGAATCTAGATAGGAACAAATGAAATTATCCTTTGAGGATACGGATATATAAAAGTCAAGAGGGCAAAATGTTGCAATAGTTTTTTAGCAAAAGGAGATACATATATGTTTTTGATTAAAAGAGTACAAAATGATTGAAGTCATTGTTGATTCCGTAGGAATGTTTTTTTTTAATGAAACCTCCCATGTTGAGATAAAGCACCACATAGAGGGGGGTGACTAGGACATGAATGCATAGGTACACTGAATATAGGGGAGGGTGAACACTGGGCGTAGTGGTCGTGTATTGAACAGTGGTTGAATATCGAGCAAAGGAGGGTGTGTAGAGGGTTACCAGACCCTCTCCCCCATCAAACTGAGTGCAGCTAACATGATAGGTTCATCAATGGTTCCAGTATTGCAAAAATCAGAATTATGGTGCTTTTTGCAAAGTGCATGTGAGGCAACACATATTTTGAGGTCAGAATGACTCAGGAAGTAAAGGGTGCTTCAGGTATTACACGCACATCATGAATATGTAAAAATATAATCTGAAAACTGGAAAGAAACTGAGTTATGCTGAAAATTAAATAACAATTTACTATTTGGTAGCAGGGCTGAAGAGGCTGAGATAGATTTTAAAATGGATGCCAACATACCAGTTGAATGACAGCAACCGATCCTGCGAGTAGAGAGAAAAGGTCGAGGGACCCAGCCAGTGCCCAGTTGCAGCCACTTTGTTTGTGAAAATGTGTCCCTACGAGACTCCTCCATCCTTGTGTTCCCCAGAAACAATCAAATGCCCCCCTTTTTCTGACTTCGAATCAGAAGATTGAGAGCTTGAGCACTCTGTGATAAAAAAACAAAGAAAATCAAAAAGGACTGGCCTACAAATCAAGGGGCCTGTGAACTCGCTGCAAAGCAGCTCAAAGGACAAATACAAATAAATGGACTAAAAATGGAGAAGGTCCTTGGACGCGGAATAAGCCACGCGGAATAAGCCAAAATGAGATGAATCGGGTGGAAGATGGGTCAACGGAAGACAAAGGGTAAAATCAAAATGTGCATGGGGAGAGAGCCGGAAACAAGGAAATGTCGTGGGGTGGGAGGAAGGAAAAAGTGTACAGTAAAAGTTGCATGTGAACAAAATAAGAGAAAATTGGCTGGTGGTTTCCCTCAAGGAATGATTTCTCTCAATTCTCTGGTGGAAAAAAGGAAATCACCTTTTGTGTATGTTATGTTTACTTTTAATTGGGTATTGGGGGCGGGATCTAGATAGGAACAAATGCAATTATCCTTTGAGGATACGAATATATAAAAGTCAAGAGGGCAAAATGTTGCAATAGTTTTTTAGCAAAAGGAGATACATATATGTTTTTGATTAAAAGAGTACAAAATGATTGAAGTCATTGTTGATTCCGTAGGAATGTTTTTTTTTAATGAAACCTCCCATGTTGAGATAAAGCACCACATAGAGGGGGGTGACTAGGACATGAATGCATAGGTACACTGAATATAGGCGAGGGTGGACACTGGGCGTAGTGGTCGTGTATTGAACAGCGGTTGAATATTGACCAAAGGAGGGTGTGTAGAGGGGTACCAGACCCTCTCCCCATCAAACTGAGTGCAGCTAACATGATAGGTTGATCAATGGTTCCAGTATTGCAAAAATCAGAATTATAATGCTTTTTGAAGAGTGCATGTGAGGCAACACATATTTTGGGGTCAGAATGACTCAGGAAGTAAAGGGTGCCTCAGGTATTACACGCACATCATGAATATGTAAAAATATAATCTGAAAACTGGATAGAAAATGAGTTATGCTGAAAAGTAAATAACAATTTACCATTTGGTAGCAGGGCTGAACAGGCTGAGATAGATTTTGAAATGGATGCCAACCACAAAATGACATTGTGAGGCCAGGTGTACAAAGCCCTTACTCATGCAGATAGCAGATATTCTTTGGCAGCAGCTCACTGTAGATAAGCACGTCTGGGATGGCACAGTTAGAAATGATGGCAAGGAAAGCGGATAATGTATCATAGCAAATCAGATAAGGGCATGGGAAAGCTACCAATTAGACAGAACAGCTGCTTGAGCTGCCAAGTAGATTTGGCAGACTTCGAGAAGTAGATAAGGGATGTTTCTTGGCAGGTGTTAAAGGAGGTGTAATTATATTTGGCTGAGTCTAGAATTAACTTATCAGTCTATGAGTCGGTCAGCCGGTGCTTGCCAAGATGAGCTAATGTGGGCTTTGTGAGTGATAGATAAGCCATCCAATAAGAGGAAAGGAGGGCTTATATTAAAGCATTATGTCATTGGAAAAAGCATATAAAAGCAAGCTGATTCTAGCAGCTCTGTGTGCCTTCCAGTATGTCTTTCTGAACCTGTATTAAATATGGCTGTGAACTTGTACCCAGACGTCCATTCCTTTGTTCTTGTCCCAGTGCCAGAGTCTACAGATGTCAAAAGCTGATGAAGTGTAGATGGTCTCCCTTTACAGTCCTACTAGGCCTTTTGGCATTTGGGCATGCAAGTGCAGTGAGGCGAAGTGCACAAGAAAGGGAGGGGGACAGAGGGGAGGGCAAGTGCTGGTGGAGGGCCCGGAGGGAAGTGCTAAGGGGAGTCAAGGAGTCGAACCTCAGGCTAATTGCTAATGCAGGTGACTCCCAAGGTGGGATGCAGAGCCGCCAAGCAGGGGCCCACAAGGGCAGTGCACTGAGGGTGAAGGTGCTGGGATTGACTGGGAAGAAGGGCCCGGAATCCCTTTTGATTCATGAGGATCAGACCCCCAGTCACAGTGGCAGTGGGGTTATTAGCAGGGAACGGATGAGGGAAAGAAGTAGAGAAGAACAGAGGTTTTAGCAGTTTCTGAAATTTAAGAAGGTCCGGCTCAAGTCTGACAAGGGCAGCAAGGCTGTTCCAAAGGGAGGCACCAGCCGAGGTGAAAGACTTGCCCCCCACTCTCTTCTTGGAGAGGTGTTTGACAGTCAAAGAGTTGGAGTTAGAGGAGCATAGAGCTCTAGCAGAGGAGTATTTAGGGAGGGAAAGATGAAGATTGCATGTTCCCATGCCCCAGAAGGCCTTGTGGATGATGCAGAAGGACTTGAATTTTATCCTTGCAGTACTTGGCAGCCAGTGGAAAGACTTTAGGGCTGGAAAGCTACGGTCCCTGGGCTTGAGGCCAAGGATGCATCTTGAAACCCTATTCTGGATTAGCTGGAGGGGGCTGAGGGAGGAAAGAGGGAGATTGAGAAAGAGGCTGTTTCAATAGTCCAGCCTAGAGAGGACCATAGCTCTGGAGACATTGAGCTTCTCGGAAGGTGAGTAAAGGAAGAATGCCTCTGAAGAGGTGGAGCTGGAAGTGGGACTTCTTTGTAAGATCCATAATGTGAGGGCTGAAGGAGAGAGCAGAATAGAAGATGATCCCAAAGTTTCTGGCCTCACAGGATGGTGGGGACAGAGGGCCCAGAGAGGGTGGTCAGATGGTAGGAGGTAAAGAGGGCGCAGGTGTCCCAATAAGAAGGATCTCCATCTTAATGGCATTAAGGAAAAGATCATAAGCTGCACAACATGCCTCATGTGTGATCAGGCCATCAAGGATGAGATCGGAGGTTGAGGCGGTAGTGGAGGGGAGTTTGAAGGAAAGCTGTGTTTCATTGGCATAACACTGGAAATGAGAGAAGGAGGAGATCAGGTGAGCAAGAGGGGAGAGATAGATATTGAAGTGTGATGGCGATAGGATGGAGCCCTGGTGCATGCCACAGGTAGAGAGTGCGGTGGTGGATGGAAGAGAAAGGACCCAGCTGCAGCTGCGAAGGGCGGTTAGTGAGGAAAGAGGTCAGCCAATCCAGTGCCTGATCAGTGATGCCAAGGGTGTCACCGAGTCATTTTTTGAGGGTAGAATGGTTTACCATGTCCAAGGCAGAGGAGAGATCAAGGAGAATAAGAACAGCAGGAGAGTTGGAGTCAAGATCTGGGAGCCTGGTTACACTGGTGTTCAGGAGAGCAGTTTCCATGCCTCTGAATGCCCTGAATCCAGATTGATGGTCATGGTCAGTGTGGAGGGTAGGTTGGGGAAGGACCAGCTTCTCCAGGAGTTTACCCAGGAAGGAAGTACTGGAAAAAGGGCGATAGTTAGCCAGGCAGGAGGGGTCAGAAGATGGCTTTTTTAAGAGATGATTCAAAAGGCAGTGCTTGAGGGATATAGGGAAAGAGCCAGTAGCGAAGGAGTGGTTACAGAAGTCAGCAAGAGCCAGGGAGACAGAGGAGATTTTGTCCTTAATGGTTCGAGAAGAGCAGGGGATCACCTCTTTGGAGGGGACCTTCATTGAGCCGACCACTTTAGACACCTCATCCGGTGATAAGGGCAGGAGGGAGGAGTGTGAGGGGGTGAAAGGAGGGTAGCCAAGGGAGATAGGCACAGGGGAGGGGATGGGGGTGGAAGAGAGTGAGGCCAAGATGTCCTGGGTTTTTGATGTGAAATGAGAGGCCAAAGCAGTGCAGAGAGCCTGTGAATGAAGGAGAGAGGTGGAAACTGCAACTGGATTGGTGAGTTCCTTGCAGATTTTGAAAATTTTGGCCGTGTTGTTAGTGGCTCCAGAGATGTGGGCTTGGATGTGGGCCCACTTCTTGGAGTGGATAGAGAAGGCAGCAGGCCAGTTGGCAGAGGGTAAACCCAAACTCTGCCACTTACATTCAGCAACTCTGCACTTCAGTTTCAGAGATGCTAGATCAGAGTCATACCAATTGTTGTTCTTGGAGGCAGGTTTTAGGCAGATCCTCATGACAGGGGCAAGGTTGTCAAGTGTGTTATAGATGGAGAGGTGTAGGTTAGCAAGGATAGTATCAGAGGGAGAGTCAGAAGTGGGAGGGCGGCTAAAGGTGGAAGCAAAAGCAGCAACAGACAATCGCTTCATTGGTCAGATGACGGCAAAGGAGGCTGGCAGTGCTTGGGGTGGCACAGATTGAGGGCCAATGGACCCCAGACGGAAGGAAAGGAGAGAGTGGTCGGACCAGACGAGGGCGGTGGTGACAGGATTGTAGATAGGGATGTCACCAGAAATGAGGGCATCCAGAGTGTGACCGGCAGAGTGGGTCGGACCGGAATGGAGCATAGAGAGAGTGAGAGAGTCACAAAGGACACAGAACTGAATCAAAGGAGTCAAGGTGGAAGTTGAAATATCCATGTAGGAGGAGGTTGAGAGGAAGGAGGCGAGGTCGGCCCATTCAGAGTGCAAAGATGCTTGTGTGAGCAGTTTTGACTGGCATTTGATAATTTGATATTAACAGTACTATTTACAATAGAGGGAGAAAGTAGTTGGAAAGGCAACCTGCATCATAACAAGAAACAATGTGTGTTTCTTTATCAAGCCTCATTCCCCACATTAGCATCTTCTTCAAAATTACTGTTTAAATGAAATTCCACGCCCCTCGCTCACCTTTCTTCACCTACCCATTCATACCTGAATATGTTTTGAGTGCAGAGGCCTGCAGTTTTCAGCCCATCATGCCCGTCAATGGTATTTGCTGCCGCAACACTGCAATCTGTTTTCAGGGGAGTGTAATCAACTCCCTCAGTGTAACCCTACTCCCACAAGCTTGTGGCACTTCAAACAGAAACCAGTAAGCATTTGCATGGCAGAACTTGGGCTGATATGAAGATGGCCACTACAGCACTTAAAGCTAAGGGAGAGAAGTTCAGCTTTACTGCCGGTTCAATTCTAAACAAAGGATTGGCTAAGACCTGACCTGATTTCTAAGTGGAGACCCGCAGGTTCTACAACAGGACGGGGATCATGCCCCACTGTAAATGCGGCTTCACTGAGAGGACTCTCTGAGGTGACAACCAGGGAAAGGAAGAGAGGCCAGTTTCCTGTCCTGGTCTTCCTGTATTCTGTCCTGTTTCTTTCCCTCACAACTCTCTCATACTATGCTGTCCTTCCTGCCCCCTCCCATGACTCTACCCACCATCTGGTCCTGCCTAGGTTACCAAGCTCTCTGAAACCTTCCTGTTCTTATTATTATTATCCCTTATTATAAAGGCATGGGCCTTCTTCCAGCTCTTTTCACTACCTGATGTCATGCTCCCTAACTTCACACCACTTCCACTATTTCTCTCTCTATCACATGCTACTGATGTTACAGTCAGACGCCTATGAAGTTCTTCGTCCTCTGTCCCTCGACAACTCCTCAATAAATTCTCTGTCTCTCCTCTTATACTCGCTTGCTTCCCCACCTCAAGTAACCTTTGGGCTCCTCTTCCTGAAACCAGTCCCTTTCCTTGTCACCCTCAGAATCACCTGGTGACATAGTTTCCTATTCCTGATAACAGTTCTCTCCCCAAAATCACTACTCCTCCTTGCCACTTTCACAATCACTTTGTGGCTTAGTCCCCTCTTCCCCATCACAATCACAACCACCACTTTTGAGGTAGTCATCTCCTCCTTGTCCCTGACATCTCAATGTCATAGTCTGGCCTACACTGCTCTCTTGCTCTAACCACCAGCTCTTTCTGTGACAACTTTCACCTTTTTGTTTTTAGCATTACCTCCGCCTTCTTACTGATGTCACCACCTCCTGTCAGAACCTCCCCAATTGTTTGAAATTGAGACTACCACCTCCTACTATTACAACCTCCTCCCACTTACTGATGTCACCACCTCCTCTTGTACACTCGTCCTACTTCTAAATAAGGTCACCTGCTGCTACTGGTCCCAACTCTACCTTCGTTCCTGGTACCACAACCTCCTTCTATTGTCACCTCTGCATCCTTACTGATACCACCATTTCACTTTTATCTCACCTCCATTTCTTGACTGGTAAAACCACCTCCTGCCATTATCACTCCCTTCTTCACCTCCGTATTAACAACCGCAATATCCCTTCAGCTGTAATCGCCTCCTCCTACCCTTTTGTACCCACCACTTTCTTCATTTAAACTGTAACTACGTTCTCCTTCAACTTAAATCCACATCCTACTCTCCACTACTGTCATTTCTCCACAGTTCTACATTGCTCCAATCTCTTCTCTCCCCAATCTTTTTCAAATGCAATCAGCAACCCACACTTACATACTATGTTGTTTGGCTTATTAGGGAAGAATCCCCCTCCACTCTCCACCTGGGCGGGACTCTGGGTGAGTCCCTACACCTGCACCTATGGTAGGGTGGCCCTGTGTTTGGATAAGCGTTCTGGGCTGACATTGAGTGCAAGGGGGATGCCGAAACCTTTATCAAGCCTGGAGGCTATCTTGGATATAATATCCATCTGTTCAGGGGACGGGGGGATATGAGATCTGCCTGTGCAGGGAATAAGCTGGTTTGCTACTGGTTCTGTACCCTTCACTTGTGTACATTTTGTAAAAGTTGTGTTTTTACCGTAAGTTAGGAAGGATAACCCAGGCATGAAGCACTTGGTCACTGTGCTTTACATAGGATCCGCTTTACCTCCCAGATGAGGCTCAATAGGGCTGAAACATGCGTCTGGGGGTGCGGATGGTACTCTTTTTCAGAGAAATGTCTAGAATTTTGGTGCTGGACTGCCAGTGTGGGTGGGCCCAGACTTATATGCAAATAGATATTTCTTCTCTCTGAAGGGCACAGTAAGCTACAACGTAGTTGTAGACTGCCCTGGGTGGGATAAATCCCATTGAACTTATTATTTGAACCACGTGTGTTCTTAGTAGATGGCCTTCCACACTTTTGTAAAATCTATCAACTCATTTTCACCTTGCATATTGGGGAAAGATTTCCAAGAGACTAAGGCATTAGTCCTCAAGTACCGAGTGCTTTGCAGGAGGTGAACACATGACTCCATACCAACTGCTTGCCACAAATCTGCATTAGTATACAGGTTACTATGAAAAGAACACCAGACATCTTGATCTTACAAACACAGAGTGACCCATCATGCACAGCATGGTACCTGGAACCTGGTGTAGAGAAAGTTGAGAACAGATCAGAGTAGTCATTTTATAATACCGTTACTGATCCTGGGATTGGCCCTGGCCTGGTTTTCAGTTGATCTAATAATTAGTATGTTTGGTTTAAAAACATCTCTTGTCATCAAAGGGATGAAAACATGGACGCTCTGATACATATTTACTATCTCCAGATGTCAAGAGAGAGCACATAATACCTGAGAGGCGTCTAGTAATGGTGCACAGGGCTCATCTTGTGTCAGCCGATCTTTCCAATGCCATTGACAAATACGGTGTAATGCCCATACATCAGCTGCAACTATTGGCTTTGTCAGTGCTTGTTTTATTCTTTGTCAATGCGTTGGATTGACTATGGTATTGCTGTCATGGGTGAGATGCTGATTGGCAGAGGATGGATTGTCTTGAATATCAGGTGAATTGCTAAAACACATGACTACTGCTTCAGACTTTAAAATAACATTACTTGTAGAAAGGAGACACACACCTGTTTCTTAGATAAGCAACATGCATGGTAACATGAGGAAGCACCATACAGGGAGATGTCTAGCAGACCCTGAGGTAATTGGGTTGGAAGCCTACCAGATCTACTTGATTTGCATTGGATTAAGGGGCATTCACGAATGAAAATACATCTTATGTTGGGAAATGTCAATATTTTCTAAATGTATTCTACTTGCTAAAAAGATCCACACCAATTAACACTACTGATACAAACATTACTTGCGATACATGACTTGGTAGACCCTGAGGTATAGATTTAGGCTGGAAGATAAGGTGGCTAAAACATCCTTCTGCCACAGTTCTGGGATTCACCCCATCTATGGACAGAGATACCATTATTTCTGCTATCTCAAGCATCTCTCACAATCTGCCTCCTCCTGTCAATCACTGATTTGATGGTGGATGGAGAGGGGTGGCAGGTAATGGTAGCAGTGCTACCATTAACGCACCCGTTTGGAGCTGCCGTTAGGCTCCGGCCCTCCACAACCCAGCCCTCCACAATAACCTGTGTCTAACTCTGCATGAATGGTTTCCTGTGTCAAGAGAAAGGTTTGCCATTGTGTCAGTACCAAGCTGGTGGGCTGCCATTTTTTGGCAAAACGAGATGGGTATCATAATCAACACATTACAGAAATTCCACCTGGAAGAAACAATTATATGCAGCAGTTTCCGCATCTAGCCTTCCAGTTGTGGCCCTTCTTTAATGTAGGCTCTCGTCCTCTGTAGCTGGTTACTGTCAGGTGAACAGGTAGCAAGTTGTCAACACTGCTTCCACCAGGTCTTTGCGTTTAAGTCTGAGAGTGTAGTTCTTCTCCCACCTAAATGTGTATTACGTACAATAGGAGCATTAAAATATGGTCAATTGCTTGATATCATTTGACTGAAGAAATTAGCACAGGCATATCTTTTAAGTATTGAACTCTATACTGATTTTCAGCCCCATTGCCCCATTACTCTAATGCAAACAGTAACAATCACTGATTCAGTAAAAATCGATCCCCACACATTTGAAAATGGAGCATGTTAAATCATTAGGAATGGCCAATGCCAGATTCATTGTGGTATTTTTCATCAAAATTAAATGAAAGATATCGGCTAAGTGTTCATGTGAGGAATTGCCATCTGGCAAGGGTGCAAAGCCCTGGCTTTTTTTATTTGTATTAGGTGCATAAAATGATGCGGGTAATTTGATCTCCAAATGGGTGATCTGCTAACCAGATTCTTTGCTCGCCAACTCAATGCCAAACACATGGTATGCTTATGCGCTGCTTCATCAGTAGTCTGATCTGCAGTGCCTGCTCTACTCGTGGTTTAGTGCAGGTTTAAAGGTTACAAGGTGCCCACTGGACAGCCTCAGACACAGCCACTTCTCTGCAGCACTGGGGCTGCATTTAAAATTTGCCCCCCTGTGCTAAAACTATGATGATTAAGTAACTCATGCTGGTGGCAGAGTAAACTCTAAATTAAAGCTATGCATGAGTTTAGGCATAGTGCAGGCACTACTTATGATAATGGCCGCCACATACCAATTGATATTGCATATGTGTTAGCTCCTGTGATTCAACCCTGCTGTGGAAGGTCATGTGTATTCTGGTCCACCAGGTGTAAAATGGCAGGACAGGAACCTGGAGGGCCGGGCCTAATCTTTGATCTCTTTGTGAGGGCAGGTAACACCCTCTACCGAGACAGCCACACAGTAGGCAGCTGTCCTGGGCCCGGGCATCAAAGGAGCACACACATTGAAAATGAGTAGCCTCAAACCAGGGTGCTGCAATATCTAAAGGCCTTTGTTCTTAGTGAGAGGGGAGGGGGGGTTGCATTATAATAGGCAGGAGTGCTCTGGTCGAAGAAAGGATACTTCCACAATTTTGTATCTCTCTGTCTATCTCTTTCCTGTCCACTCCATTTGCTCTGGAGCAGAGCACTTTGGGTGTAACATCAGAAGGGCAACATCCACTCTGTTCAAGAGCAGGGTTTGGGCCACCTACACAAGCTAGCTTTAGTCTAATCACCTCGGGACGTGTGCCTTTAAAAGGAAGGATATTTCACCCTTCAACAGATTCAATTAGATCTCTCAGATCCTTTAAGGCTGCATATTCACTGTGAAGACCTCACTGGACTTCCTTTGGGAAAGCTGTACTTTCCAAAGCCCTCAGCCTCAGGTAAAGGAAGAAGGAGCCCTCCAATGAAGAAGGAAGATCTGTCCTCTACCAGGGCACATTGGGAGTGACCTATGCTGTGGACCAGGACCCTCCACTCTGCACTGGAATCTCCTAGAGCTGGGAGAGCAGACCATGAATGGAATCATCCTGTCCTCGAGTCCACCTGAGTGGGCCTCACAGCAACTGGAGAGCCAGACCAGCCAAAGTTCCTTGTTCTACTTCACCAAACCTGTTGCTCCGTGTACACTGCACCTTGAATAAGAGGGATGGCACCAGTGCTGACTGTTGCAACCCTCTACCTTCAAAGTATTGCTTTCACATTGAAACAGCTTGACGCTGCATCATGTCTTCTATAAACTTGTCACCTGCAAGGACCAAAGTGACTGATCGATGCCGGGACATGAACGGAATCACTAGTGAGTCACAGGCCGACTCTAACTGAGGGGTAAAACAACAGCTTGCCCAACTATCCATTGGACCGCTGCCTCATCAACCTGCTCATCGACGTACCCAAGATCACCACTTCAATGACCGTTGCAGTCAACTCGAACAGCTGGAGCAACGCTCATCAACCCATCCTAGCTTCTATAGCCCGACTTGTCCTGGCCAACTGTGAAGCATTCCTGGGACCACCACTACCAGCATTTTTGAGAGCTGCCCTTCTACCGCACAGATCAACCGCATTCGCCCCTACTCTACTAACCTGCGTGCTGCTTGAGCCTACATGATCCAACGTGCCCGAACTGAGGTTGATCCGCTCGTATCAATGTTCGACCCCAGGTCTGACTCCCTCAGCCCACCAAGGACTGAATACAGGGACTGTTGATGCAAAACTGCCCCCTCGGTTAACTTGCACTCTAGAGGCTGCTTAGGTCATGATCGCTCCTGTTTTCAACTACAATATGCTTTGTGTGGCAAGTAATCTGCCTATCACCCGGGAACCATGCTCAGGGTATGATATGATATGATAGGTTATTTATAACATGCTTAATACCCAGAGGTTTCTAAGCGCAGACCTGGTGATTGAACCTGTGTTTCTCTGTGTCGTCTTGCTTCCAAGGCGGGCAGGTTGCCCCTGAGCTATCCTCCCAAGACTACTTTCTTCAGTCTACTTTCCTTAGTCTTTCACAACTTCTCTGTTCTTCCTTCAGGGTGGGTTTCTGTACAGTATTTCTATTTGTTCTGTTGCAGATGGTGTTTAATGAAAGTATATATATATAACATGGCCTGCAGTAGCAGCCATGTAGTTATGGTTAAATTGCTAATCCCATAGGAAGAGCACTTATTGGGTGGTTTATAACTTCGCTCCCCCAGGACGAATCCTCACCAAACTTTACAAAAAAAGTATATTGCCCACTCTGTTCGTGAACAGTCCTGAGAAGTTCGGGGACACTTCAGATGTTTAGGGCCAGTTTTTCGATGGCTTATAACTTTGGCGCTACTTAATGAAAATGCATGAAAATTTGCAATTATATTCCTGACCTGATCCCTTGTGAGTTTTCAAAGTTTGGTGGGATTCTGTTAAGAGGGGGGCAAAACTAGAGGGAGGGGGGTACCAAAATTATGTAAAGGTTTATAAATGAGGTGCCATTTGACGAATCTACACTTAAATTGGCAAACTGATAATACATATAGATATAAATGTTTTTGTGAAGTTTGGTGTGATTTTGTCAAAAGGGGGCAAAATTAGAGGGGGGGTCCCAAAATAATGTAAAGGCTTATAAATGAGGAGTAATTTGTCGAATCTACACTTGATTTGGCAAACTGATAATAGATCTAGATATAAATGTTTTTTCGAAGTTGGGTGTGATTTCGTCAAGAGGGAGCAGAATTAGAGGGGGGTCCCAAAATATTGTAAAGGCTTATAAATGTGGTGCCATTTGACAAATCTATACAAAGGTTTGCAAAAAGATTATAGATCTAGATATAAATGTTTTCGTAAAGTCTGAATGGATGTTTGTCAAGTGGGGGCTAGGTTATATGACGATTGTATCTGCATACATTTTACACTTTTGAATAAATGATACAGGGTACATTTCCAGCAAACTTGTGTAAGGGACATTGGCAAGGACCTGAAAGCATGGTTTTGCAAATGTGCCTGTGTTTTATTTTTTGACAAGAGTCATAATGTAGGTACAAAAAATAATGACATATCTTTGGTGACTGAGGGGTAGCCTGTGGCCATGGACAGGGGCCAGATTGTCCAGGTCATGGAATAAGGTCATGATCCGGACAATCTGACCACTGCCATGACCACGAGGGACAACATAAGGGGTTAGAGTGGCCATGTCCACCTGGGATGGCTTTGTAGTGAAGGTATTCGAAATTGGGATAGATTTGAAAGGGAAGAAAAATGTGCTTGTGGTAATAAGGCCATAGGGTTCTCTTTTCGCCTTCTACAGGCTTCCATGGAAAGCGAAGAGGGGACCTGTATGGAACCTTGCCTTCCCTTTCCATGGTGACCATCTTGGAAACAGGCTTCCATGGAATGCGTAGAGGGGTCCTGTATAAAAGCCCGCCTTCCCTTTCGATGGTGGCCATCTTGGAAAAGGATTTTCCTTCCTACACCGGGATGCCGCGGGTGTCTCTGTGTAGGGAGAAACATCCTTTTTTTCAGCACCCCGGGTTTCCGCTTTGGGAAGCTAGGGTGCTAATGGCCTTCATCCCCCATTACATGGGCTGGAATGGGGGGATAATAGTCCAGAGACCTCATTATCCACCATTGCTTCACTTGGGCTGATAACTTGGGCTGCCGGGCCGGTATCCACCGTTCCAGCCCTGGAATGGAGGATGAACGCCACAATATTCCATTAGCATAACACAAACTGCAAATGGAAATGTTGGAAAATCTTATTGAGTCTATGGGCCTCATTACACGGTAGGCGGTAGGGGATTGCCGGCACCGGTAAGGGCACCGGTGCCGGTAATCCCCTAGCGCCCTACTACCAGGTCCCTCAGCGTGTCCCGTCCTTAACGTGTGGTCAGACCTCACGTTAAGGAAGGGACCCGCTGAGGGACTTCAGAGCAAATAACGGTACCGCTAATAGCGGTACCGTTATTAACTCTTTCCCCATTCCCATTGAGCCCTATGGGGCAAAAATGGGAATGGGGAAGGGTAAATGGGGATTGGGGACTTACCGCCCCGCCAAGGTCGGAATGGGGCGGTAAGTCCACCAACCACCATGGCGTAAACATAGTTTACGCCATGGTGGTAAAGTCACGGCCCAGGCGGTAACTTACCACCTGGGTCGTAATGAGGCCCTATGTAGGAGAATGTATGAATCAATTAAGTGACAGTAACTTTTATCACCAACTGGAAGGAAATCCAACGCAAAAACTAGAAAGATTGATCCATCAAAAGGTGACAAAAGCGGAAGAAAGGAGATGGATAACAAAAAAAGAGGCGGCCTTCCTAATAGTTGATAAACCAAGGATTCCACAATTCTACATACTTCCAAAAATACACAAGTCCCTTACTAGACCACCAGGGAGACCAATAGTGTCGGGATGCGATTCAATTTTGGAGCCACTATCCAAATTCGCAGACCCTTTTATGCAACCGATGGTCAGGGAAATGGCTTGTTTTGAAAAAGATACTACGCAGATTATAAAAGAAATTGAAGGCAGACCATTTGATAACACTACTGAAATTTTGATCAGCCTAGATGTAATAGCCCTCTACACGAATATACCACAGAGAGCATCACTCGAAGTGTTGGAAGAAAGACTACTTACAGAAACGATAAACACCAACACTCTGGTGTCTTTCATTATGTGGTGTGCCGAAATGGCACTGACTGAAAACTATTTCCATTTTAATGGTACTTTCTACAAACAAATACAGGGCACAGCCATGGGTGCTACTTTGGCCCTGAGCATTGCAAATCTCTACATGGAGGCCTTTGAAAAGCACTGCATCTATACTGATACCAATCCATTTAAAAAGAACATACTGTTATGGAAAAGGTATATAGATGACGTAATGATCATTTGGAGAGCAGAAGAAAATATTGCAACATTGTTCTTTGATTGGATCAATCAACAAAATCAACATCTAAAATTCACGAAGAACTCAAGTAAGGTAGAGAATAATTATCTCGATGTTACCATCAAAGTGGACCCACAGAAGGGAGAACTCTATGTAAAACCTTATTAAAAAACCACTGACCGCAATGCCCTGTTACACTATACAAGTTTTCCCCCGATCCACACACCTGATAATTTACCCTTTGGCCAATTTCTACAGCTAAAAAAGAACAGTACCAACAATGCAGATTATAAAGAAGGAGCCCAGAAAATGAGAACCAATCTACATAAAAGAGGTTATCCAACAAAGCTGACAAAAAAGGCCATGAAGAGAGCTGATAATAATAACAGAGAGGCAATTCTTGAACAAAATCCTAGAGAGAAAAACAAAGATAACCTAGTGTTTGTTAACACTTACAGTAATCTTTCAAACAGAAGTAAAAAAAATGTCCATTGCAATTGGGGTATTCTAGAGAAAGGGAAAGTACCATTACAGAGACCTTTGATGGCATTTCGAAGGAGTAGGTCAATAAAAGACCAGATCATGCGAAATGATATTACCAAAACGATTAAACCACAAGCGACCCTAACAGAAACATGGGGGATGCGGGCACCAGAGGGGCACTACCCGTGTCTATCCTGTGTTTGTTGTCAACAAACTAAAAAAACAACAGAAATAGACCTAGGTCTTAAACGTCCATGGAAACAAAAAGTTCTCACGAACTGCAAATCTTGTTTTGTAGTCTACGTAATCTGGTGTCCCTGTAAAAAGGTATATATAGGGAAGACGGAAAGAAAAATTAAAATCTGTATCACAGAACACAAAAGTTGGACATTTTATAGAGATGTTCCATAAAGTGGAGGATCTGAGATGGTCGATTGTTTATTTGGTGAGGCCAACGAATGATATAAATCTTGACAGAAGAAAGCTAGCTCAGAAAGAATTAATAATTTATTTTTCTAACCAAAAGCACAGAATTGGGTCTGAACAAGAAAACAGAATGATAACCATCCTTCTACTTACTGAGACTCAGGACTAGTGAAGTAGTGCTTGAGGTTTGAATGAGACAAAGGGCAGACAAAGTATCAGCACGTACTAAGAAGCATAGATGACATCTATAAGAATGGCTTAAGAAACTAATTGTAATATAATAAGGATTCGTTTGTCCAACATGACAACGTAGGGCATGACTGCATCCCATTACTAAATGGGGTCCTAAAATTTGAAAAGAGGAGGAGGACAGTTAAGACTAGACATACCAGCACAATTGGTGACATATGCGTAGGAACCCCAGTTTGGGACCCAAGTGATTGGTGTCTCACGAATACTATGTAGGCAAGATAACCCATACTTAGGTTTGATAAATGGGTTTCATAGCCCGGTTTATATAGTTTGGCAACCATTACCTCGTAAAAATGGCGAAAATTAGTAATTCAAAATAGTTCTGAAATGGACGTGCTAATTTGTTAATATCTAAGAGTCACAAGGAAATGGACCATCAAATCCTACACTAGAGTCCAACATTATGTACCATCCCCCTATTTTGACAAACGAAACATGAACCAACACAACTCACGGAGCGGGAGACCTGTGAGGAGACTCCAGTAGACTCAGGTGTTTTTTCACGTGAGTGGTGCGCGTGGTCGGGCCGCGCTGGTGTGGCTGTGTGATGGGGCCCTCGAGTGGAGCCAATGGGGGCCGAAGGCAGGAAATGACAAACGAGGCATAAATAAAAAGGCAAGTAACCTTGGTTACGCCTCCAAATCATGTGACAAGATGGTCACATGCTTGGTCAGATACAATAAAAAGTGATGATGGACAACACAAAAGAAAGCAGGTGGATAACGAAAACAGAAGGAGACGTTACCGGCAGAGAAGATGGTGGACGTTCCGAAGAGGAGCTGGGAAAGCCAAAATTTGAATCCTGGAAAGAGCAGGAACAGAATAGGAATCAGAGGTAAGAAAGGCTCAATCATTAGAGCAACTAATAAATTCACCAAAATGCTTGCTCAAAAGACTTAAGGGTTGTGCCCGCTGTGTTTTTCTGTTTCAGAAAAATATACGCGGATGGCCTTCTCCATAGATACTGATAGAGGACCCGACCCAGTCAGCAAAAAGATGCATTGCGGGATCTGCCAATAATGACCAAGATCAGGGATCGGATACACAAGATTACTAGGTCAGTATGTAAAGCATTGAAATATTTTGAACTGTAGTAACAGAAGAAAACAAGATGAAAATAAGCAAAACAACTTGTGGCAAATAATTAATGTTTCCCAATTAGGGGCATACCTGAGTGTTCTATTACACTACATAAGGTGGTGAGCATCCCCTTGGAGACATCAGCGTAATCTGGAGGAGTGGACATAGAAATAGAGGGGCCACACCAAGACGAAAGGAAATAAAAAGCGAGCACTAATAAGGTAATGCATTAAGATCAATCCTAGATATCCAACAATGCATGATACAATCATAGTGAGTGACACAGTAGTGCGATTTATTTAATGAAGGGTGATATAAAATCAATCAAGACTGAACTAATCATGTGAAACCTGTACTGAGCAAGATAGAGAGATGATGTCAAAACAGATGAAAAGAAGGAGCTAGTTGAAATAATGACTCCCTTCTGCTGTAATTTGGAATGCAGCAGGTTGTATATAATAAAAATGTCAACCGGGAATGGGGAACAACGTGCGAAAAAGAAGGCGTAACTGGGGAAGTACTGCAGGGAACTACACGGAACGCCCACACGCACGCGAACAACCGTATTTATGGATTCGAATACGGGAAACCCGCGCACGGCAAAAGACACGCATAGGCATCAACACGTCCGCCACACGAAGGCAGGTGGAAACGTCCAAACGAGCATAGTATAAAAGTGCGCGCAAACAACAAACACGTATATACAGCTACGATGAATTCCCCATTTGTGGCAGCACTGATCGTGGGACACCGCAGGAGGAGGAGGAGAATAGCCAGGTCCCACATTTTTTCCCCCCGGACAAGCCTTTTTGGGATGCCTGATGACCAGGTCTACGGCAGGTATAGGTTTCCACCTCATATCATCCTAGACCTGGTCAGGGAGTGGGAAGATGACCTTACATCCCCCACCCTCTGCTCCCAAGCATTGAGCCCCTTGGAGAAGGTGCTCAATGCCATGCATTTTTTGGCCACTGGGTCATTTCAGAGGACTACTGCCATAGTGGGGGGGTGGGTCTCACAGGCCACGCAGTCACGCTGCCTACACCAGGTCTTGGCAATCATGACAGCGTGCCCCTCAGTCCGCAGGCACATATACATGCCCAGAACACCCGCAGAAAGGCAGGCCGTTGTCCAGGACTTTTACAGGGTGGCACACTTCCCCAAAGTGCTCGGTGCCATAGATTGCACCCATGTGGCCCTACGTCCACCTAGGGCCACTGAGCACATTTACCGAAACCGCAAGCACTTGCATTCCATCAACGTACAGGTGGTATGCGATGCAAAGGGAATCATCACCTCTGTCTATGCAAACTACCCTGGCTCCACCCATGACAGTTTCATATACAGAATGTCCACCCTGAGCCGGGCCCTGGAAGCTGGGCAGCATGGTGACACATGGCTACTAGGTGAGTACAAATGCCCGTGCACATGCATGCATGTCACACACACACAAATACACAAACCCCAATAATCACAACCATTATCACCTCTCCAGGGGACAGTGCCTACCCTCTGAGCAACCACATGATGACGCCAATCCAGAACCCCACCACACCACCCCAGGTAAGATACAACGCAGCCCATATTACAACCAGGGCCATAGTGGAGGGCACATTCGGAGTGCTCAAGTCACGCTTCCGCTCCCTTGACCACTCTGGCGGCAGCTACTCTATGCACCCCCAGTATTGTGCAGTATCGTTGTGGCAGCATGTGGCCTGCACAATGTTGCAACACGGCAGGGCGTACTGGTGGACATGGTGGTGCCCCCCACATCCCCAACCACAGGCACAGGCGCTGCCCATGGGAGGGGATAGGGCACGTGGCGAGGCAGCCCGGACCCAGCTTGTGGCCACATTTTTCACCTAAACTCCCACCCCTGCGGAGTGCACACAGGCCTGGCACATACCAGGTGACAATCGATGATGACAAAGAGACAGTCAACTGTCACAACCTTACCACCCTGAGAATGTTGCCATGGAAGTGCCACATTGTGTGCATCCCTATCTACTTAAACATAAGCAATCCTGTGTGACCAAAAGGCACACATGCAAAGTGTGAATCACACAGACCTGCAAAACAGGCCATGACTATTACTGGTATGTCACCCAAACCCTCCCAAACCACAACATGACATGGCAAGCAATAGCAAAACACCAACACAGTACCAATAAGGTACACATTGACATGTGAAAAATGTAAAGTGGCATCAGACAATGATGCCTGACATGGAATCAGATGAAATGACTGACCAACAACCTCCCACCCAAAATAAGTTATACTCAAATGCATTTCAACAGTTGTAGTTGTAACATAACAATGAATGCCTGTTTACATGCACATTGTGCATTGCAAAATCAACACTGCAGATTCCGTGTGCTGTGTCCATCTCCTGCAACACACTGCTCAGCACAGAGCATAGTGACCAGCCATTGTGTGACGCACACCCTGAGCATCACATCAAAACGACAAACTACATCAAAAAGCAAATGACGCATGTACAGGATCCACAAATAGTCATAGATCATGTGCTGCAGGGACACAGTGGGCCCCAGAAGGCAAACTGAGTGTACATGTGGACATGTAAGGGTGGTTGTACATGTTGTGGATCATAGTGCGAGTGTGTGTGTCAGTAGGGACATGCACTCAATACATGCATGTGCAATCAAGTGACCATCAGTGTCCTCTACACATCCCATGTGAACATTGACCATGTGTACACCCCAGAATTTCAAACCACAACTATCCCCTCACATCTGAAAGGTAAACATAACACATGAACAGGCATTGATCAGCAGAATACATCAAGTACATAGGATACCACAATGTCAGGGTGCCCATCACACTGTAGGGCAAAGCAACTGTCAACAACAAAATACCCCCCCCTCCCTCACAAATCACCATGACCCACTGAACAACTGCGCCTGGGTTATGTAGCCTTCATCCTTGAAGTTCACCTAGCCACAGGATCACCCTTCCCCTTTCTCACCAACTTCCACCTTGTGTGTAAAAAGTGTCCAGCACCCTCAGAGGCCACCTTGACTTGCAAAAACACCAAATCAAAGAGAATCCAAAGCAGGTCAACACAGAAGCCAAGCAAAAAGCCTGCAGGCAGCAAACCAAACCAGAGGAGCCTCCAGTAGATGACTTGAAGTAGCAGTACATCACAAAGCCCAACAACTACCACAATGATGTAACAACCAAGGTAGCACAGTAAAACAATGTCACAACAGGATGTGTACCATGTGTGGTACATAACATAGAATGATGCACCACAAACTGATGTGTACTGTCACAGCTCACGTGTACAGGCGCAGGAGTGGCACGAACCAACCACCCCCACCGTGGTCTGGGTGCCTGCAAGATCAAACTCACATAGGCCTCTGAGACCCTGGTGGGGAAGGAGGGTCAGGGATATGCAGTCGGGACAGGCATTGGTATACTGGATAACCAGAATGAGGGGCAGGAGAGGGGAGTAGAATTGACACGGGAAAGTAGGGAATGCACACAACTGTACTACTCAAATTAACACATACACAATTAGACCAAACTTGTTCATCATGCACATAGTACCAAATTTCTCAAATGGAGGTCAAAGAGAAACTTATCTCTGGGGTGAGTGCTGGCCTCCTACCTGTGTACTCTCCGGTCTGGTAATTTATTTTATGTATTTATTTATTTATTTATGTATTTATTTATTAATAATAGGAGCAGTTCAATGCTGCAAAGAGAGCCACAGTTACTAATCTGTGCGTGCCCATAACACACAAATACACCGCCATATATGCCCCAAAGTAAGAAACGACTCTACAAACAAACAATCTGGTGTGGTGCTTCGTACCCATACGTAACATTCCCCTTGAGATGGTTCATACACAGTCAATGCAGTAAGTCAGGCGCCGGTGGGTGCGTGGCAAATGGAAGACCAATGTGTCATGATTCAGACAACATGCAATGTTCCCTGGGTAAGCAGCCAGACGCATATAGCAAGGTACGATTTCAGAACAAGTCATGTTCCACCATAACCGAAATAAAGTAGGTAGTGCATGTGTCAAATTCTACATGGAAATGAAATGCACTGCACACGAGTCTGTCCCTCGCTGTCTATCCCTGTGAGCTGCTTCTTTCCATGTCTTGGAACGCTAGATGGCTAATACAACTGCCTCAATGAGCCATGGTCGACTGGAGGGTATGTACCACTGCCCCTGCAGGTGCCCCAGACAACTTTCCCATCAACTAGCCATTAGTCTACCAACGCATCTCAGCTGTATTGTGCGCTTCAACACCAACATTTGTCCAAGCTCACCGTCAGTGCTGCTACTAAGCATGCATGTGCAACTGGCCTGGTGGAAGGTTGGCTGTGGTGTGGCCCCCCTGTGCTGCTCACCTTTCCTGGAGTCCCTTGAAACACGTCAGCTTTTTTGGATGTATGAGCGCAATCCCTGTGCCTCTGCTTGTGCACACATGCGCATGTCGGCACCACAAACGTGTCCAGCTTCCAGACGTCCAATGGACCATGTCTGCTGGCAAACGTGGTCTGGAGCATCATCCCCCTGCAGAAAGGGCATGAAACCCATGATTAATGCTTTAAAATCACTGGTGTGTGTCTCTTCAGGCATTTCATGACTGGACCATGTCATAGACATACATCCGAAATCACACCATCAGTGCGTCTTTCACAGGCAAAGTGTGGTACACACTATCTACAGCATGAATTGCAACAAGCACATGTACAGTAAAGATAAGAAATATGCTACACAATCTATAGCAAATAATGTACACATGAATCACGAAACCCCCCATCTATCAAAAGAAGAACATTGGTCAATAACACCCCTATTATCTCCGCTAGGGGTGTTAACACAAGTACGACAGCAGCAGACATGCCACAGATATGACAGTCCAAAGGCCTTGTGTAATAGGCTGTTACACCGAACCATCCTTGCGAGCCCAACGATAAGGGAGGCAGGACCCCAAGCTGCAAACACATACACAAGACAAGCTTGAAGGGCCCAGCTGGAACAGACAGTAGATGCTTTCAAAAGCCACAAAGCACCACACCGTCACATGAAAGCACAATAGACAAAGGGCCTCATTACACGGAGATGGCGGTAAGGGTTTACCGGTACCAGTATTTTACCGGTACCGGTAAATCCTTACCGCCTTACTACGAGGTCCCTTTATGGGATGGGGAATTTAACGCCTGCTTTTTGCAGGCGTTAAAAAACCAACCCGCAAAGGGACCAGGGAACTAATTACGGTACCGCAATTTGCGGTACCGTAATTAGCGCCTTCCCCATTCCCATAGAGCCCTATGGGCAAAAATGGGAATGGGGAAGGGCAATGGTGGAAGGGGGAATTACTGCCCCGCCAACCTTGGAATAGGGCGGTAATTCCGCTTTCCACCAAGGCGGTGCCTGTATTTTACCGGCATGAACCATGGCGCTGATAGCGCCATGGTTCACCGCCATCCGTGTAATGAGGCCCAAGCAATTTTAAACTATATTAACTAATTACACTAACTATGAAAAACCTACATGACCTAATTTAACTAACTATCAAATTGAAACTTAACTAACTAAACTAAAAGAAAAATCAAAAATGGCCACATACGACACGGGGGGGAGGCACCCAGGAAGGGGGAGGTACAGGGTGCTGCTCAACACCCACATGCGATGATGTTGAGGAAAAAAAAACCCTCCACGGGCTAAACGCCTGCACAGCCCGACTTATGTGGGAAATACATTGTCGTCCGAGTCTGTCTCTTCCTGGAAAGGAGGATGTGACACAGGAGCCTGACCACGCCTAGCCACAGCTTTCCCACTCATCGGCAGCAAGTCTACCGGACGGGTGAGCCTGGTTCTGTGTGGCAATGACACGTAGGTCTGCATGCAGAACCTCCCGTGATACACGTGCTTCTGCTTGCAAGGTAGCACATGTAACACGGAGTTCCTCCTGCAAGGCCTGGCTGGACAACTGATGCACCTCCCGGCAAGCATGTAGCTCAGCCGAGATTGTACACTCAAGCTGCGCAAAGCTCTCCTCTGACCGCTCCCTCTGGGACATCAGAAGGAAACCCAGAGTGGATCTGAAGGAAGCATACTCCTGCCTCAGGGCCTCCATGTGTGCTTCTGCGTGAGCAGCAATTGCTTGACGCAGAGACAATGTTTCAGCCTGGCGTGCCCTGTCTGAGGCTGCCATGCCCAGCCTAAGCGAGCGGGCCATGGACCGTGTCGCCTGCTACTGGAGAAACACCTGTCTAGCAGGGGGGAGCACGGATTGAGCCACACGCTCCATGCTCACAGCGATGTTCTCCATTGCTGCCCCCTGGCATTCAGAATTGGCAGTCATGTCTTGCTACCACTCACTATACTACGGTTGCGGGTGGCGACTGCGTTGCTGGGCTTGACCCCTGCGGGACCCAAGGACTGGGTGTCCTCGTTGTGTTGGCACCGCCTGCGGCTGCACGACTACATGCCCCTGACAACGTGATGTCCCAGGCACATCAGTGACTGGTGTGGAGTGTGACCCTGTGTCCCGATCTATCACAGGCGGAGGTTCCAACACTGTCTGACCCCTGAGTTCAGGTGTCGCGGACAGAGGAGTGCCTACATCAGAATCACTCACCCCTGACATATGAACCTGAAGCACATAAAACTCGACATTGACGTCAGAGTTGTCATCAGGGCTGGACTCATTGCCAGCCAGAGACAAGATGGACTGTAGCACATGTGGGTTTTCATGGCCTACCACCCGACGACCCCCACTTGTGCTGGGTTGCTGTAATGATAACAACCCTGTGCCTGGCATGACAACACCATCCTCTGGCTCCATTGCGTCATCATCTGAAAAGTAGAGAGAAAAAAGGTCACTACACATGTTAGAAGCACACAACACACACACACACAGACATCACACAGACACCAAACACATCAAGCAGTCACACACAAAAGAGAACCTGCCATACATGCTGGGTCAACTTGACATTGCTTCTGTGATTAGGAATATAGAATGGTGTCATATTGCTCAGAAGTGGGTCGATGCACTGCAGCAAATTTGTACTCAATATCTACATGTACAAGTACTTCATGATGTGTATCTGAAAATGTGAAGGCAGTGCAAGGTCATCTTCAAGCATCACGTGCAATGTGCATTCAATGGGTAGCATGCCTACAAGCAAACCACCCCTCCCCCCAAGTGCAAATGCAGGGATGCCTTGCAAGGTTTCAAAAGGATGACCATAGACCTTTGTATTGACAGACAGTGTTGACTAGCATCAACTGCATCATGTGAGTCAAGTGACAACACAGCAAATGATGATGGGACAGTAAGCAGGACACACGATGCAACCTCCGGAGTACACCCACGTGTGAAGAAGACACTACACCAGTTGGACAGAGTCATTGGCCATTAAACAGGCTGAGGCCTGTGACGCACACAGACTGTCACACCCTAAACATGTGTGCGACGCAGGACTGAGCCAGAGTGGCCATGGGAAGGCTGATGAAATGCCATGCAATGTAGGTCACCCTGGACTCGTACTACAATGATCATCCAGTCAAGGACACATAGGGGCATGCGTGGAATACACATGGAGCATGAATGGGCACTCATGTCCCTGCGGGGCATCTGACCTCTGCACAGTCCAAGTCAGACACCCTGCATCAAGTACAAAGGATGTACCACACAACATATATCTGGCAGATTGGCCGGTGGAAGTTAGCATGTAGACAGGGCGCATGAACAGGCAAGTGCTCAATGGCAAAATTGAAGCAGACCAGTGCAAAGGTGGAATTGGGGTGCAGAAGGGGGGTGGAGTGGCAAGGGCGCATGCCTACATGGAGTACACGCATGCATGCAGAGGGCACATGCACATTAGTCATGCTATGACATAGTCCCTGGGCTGAGAGGAAGGTCACCCAAGGCTACATGCAGAAGGGCCAGTGAGCTGGAACATGGACCGGAGGGGCATCCTGGTGACCAGCATGTTAGAAGGGTGCAATAGTGGTGATGCGGACAGTCCCTGTCCGCTCCACATGTCAACCATCCAGCAGAGCAGCCATGCATCAGTGAAGCATTGCATTACTTGCACATCAGAATCATGTACACGTGACATGTAGTGGCAGTCATGCACAACACATCACACAAGTAAAACACACATGTCCTCAACAAACACGCAGCAACACTCACTGGACTGGGCATCAAAGTCTGGCATCTGTCCCACTCCTTCGACTGATTCAGGTGTTATGAACTCCACAATGAGTGATTCATGCGGAGTGAGGTCTTCCTCCTCAGGTGCAGGCTCACTGCCCGTCACCAGAGTTAAGTTGTAATTTGAGGCACGATTAGCCTTAGTGCTGCGTTTGAGGTCATTCAAATGCTTTTTGCACTCTTGCGGCGTGCGCACTTCATGGCCGAATGCACTCACATGTTCCGCAACTTGCTTCCAGTGGGTATCACGGTGGGCAGCCGTTGTCTGACAATTAGGCCCCACTAGCATGTCACGGCTGTGGTCCCGCACGTAGTCCACAAGGTAGTCCAGTTCCTGGTTGCAGAAAGGCTTCTTCCTCAACATGCAGGAGGTCGTGGCTGTGTGTGGGGTCCCAGCCTGTGCTGCAGGTGCAACCTTCCTCCTCTTGGATTGTGGTGCAGACCCTGGCTGGCAAATGCTGCCCTGATCAGTATGGCCAGTGGCACTGGTGGATTGAGCCAAGGGAGTGGCAGGTGGAGGGACGACCAAAGGCCTGACTTGCGTCAGTGGCAGCTGGGTGCTCTCTAATGGACCCTGCGCAGCAAAATCCGCTGTGGCAGGGTCATTGACCGTGACTGTCCTGGTTGGCAGACTCACAACCGGTGTGTTGTTGGCTGCATCTGCCCCTGCACTTGCCAACACCCGGCTGTTCGGGGCAGCAGATGACATTACTGCCCCAGGGACACGTGTCTCGGTCAGGGCAGCCCTGCGTGCACCTACGGTTTCCCTCCTGCCCTGTTGGAAATCTCCCAAGGACTCTTCAAGTGCCAACGCAGCCTGCGCTGGCGGACCCTGAGTCTGGGTGGTGGTGTCCACAGCTGCACCTGCAGTCGATGAAACGGACTGTCGGGTCACACGGGCGCCAGTGCCAGATGCTGAAGCTGCATCTCCCGGAACCACAGGGGGTGGTGGCATGACTACACCGACACATGGCACAACATCGTGCTCAAGTGGCGCACCCCTGCCTCTTCCCCCTCTGTGGCCACCCTGGACACCCTGGAGTCCCCCTACTCCCTGTTCACCCCGGCCATGTCCCTGACCACGCCCGCCATGAGGAGGACGCCCAGCTGAGGCAACCTTCACCTTTGGTGGCCTCCCAACCATGGCACAGATGGAGTAGTGCCGGCACAGATGGAGGAGTGCCAAAGGGAGGTGTACACCACAATTGTCCTGGGTAATTGGGGTGAAGGGGGTGGGATGCAAGGTGTTAACAGCCCCCTGCACCTGCAAGGCTGTATGTGACCCCGGTGAAGTAGTGACGGGTCATGCAATGCTCAGGCACCCCAAAACTGCAGTAAAACCGTGCACGCAACCCTGCAGCCTACGTATGTGGAATTAACCTCCCTCATTACGCGGTGGCACCCACTAACAAGAAAAATGCATACGCATGGCACACACAGGCTACTATGACCTCGAAAACGGGTGCGATAAACAGGGGCACCCACAGTGGGAAAAATAGCGTGCGCGACTCACCGTCAGACTAGCGTGATGATAAAAAACACACATAGCCGATACCCCCGCCAAAAGAAGAGATACGTCCTTGATCCGCTGTGAAGTTGTGATGGCGCGCGAAACAACACGAAGTAACAACACACGTCAGTCTCCACGAAAGGCACGTACAGCGAACTGCTGGCCCCGCTCACCTTTAACCCGTGCTGAGGGAAACACCCGCGCATGTCACGTCACTTATGCGTGTAGGCCCTTTCCTCGGATTACACGCATTCACACGCGGACGTGCAGGTTTTTCACGTACTGACCGACTATGCCCACGTCATGAGGGAAACACCCGCGCGTGTAATGTCACAGATGCGCTTACGCGCTAAGTACCTTTCCTCGAATTACATGCTGACGTGCATTTTTTTCACATGCTAAATCACTCCATATCAAGCTGGTCACGCAACAACACACGGAAGACCACGCTCCTGCCCAGAAGGCCATATTCCTGCCCCCCCTGAGCATGCTCCCACCTGCCATCTGCTGCTGCCTGCCTGCTGCCCACGTGCCCTGCTATTTGGTGCCTGCATGTCAGCCAGGGGTGCAGTTGCTGTGACCATCCCTGCTGGAACTGAAGACTCCCGACTGGGATACCATCGCTCCACAGACCAGCCCCAGGACCCAGTGGCCCACCCACACCTGCCCCTGGGGTTGCCATGTCTACACCATCTGGCACCACTGGCAACCCCCAGCCAGAGAGGCAGAGGGCCACCAGCTTCAGTGCCAGTGAAGTTGGTGTCCTGGTGGAGCATGTCCTGGGGCAGTATGATGCCCTCTTTGGAAGTTTGCGTGCTGACAATGAAGGGCGGAAGAGGTTCTGGATGGACACGTGACTGCCATCAACGTGGAGGGGTTGGCAGTCAGCAACATTCAACACGTCCGGAAGCACTGGGAGGACTTCAGTTCCAGGACCCTCGACAAGGCCCGGCGCCTCTTGAAGGCAGCGGATGCCAAGGGGTCCCGGGGCCACCTGTCCGACCACCAAATAAGGGTCCTGGAACGCATACACCCTGCGCTCCACGTCCAGGTCCTTGAGAGGCAGACCCATCTGGAGTCGAGCGGTAAGTGTACATGCCTACTGATTGGACGCTGTGCGTGTTGTGGTGTGACAGGTGTCATGAGCACTGCTCCCGAGAAGCCAAGTCAAGCCCAGCATCCCCGGAAGCAGGCTCACGACCCTCGTCCCCGGCTCCAGCAAACCCCCATAAGGCTCATAAGGAACCTCAGTCCCGGCGCCAGGGGCGCCGGGCTCATAATTCTTGCAAAGGTGCTTGGGTGGACCTACCTGTAGCAGACCATGCTGCATACTCACCTTTGCAAATGCTGGCAGGATGAAGTCCCCAGCCTTCTGCTGTGAGAAACTATTCCCTGAACTGGGACTACTTTCTTACCTGGGTGGGGCTGGACCCACTCCTTAGCTCTGGAACACAGGAACTCTTTTACCTGGGCGAGGCTGAGGAAGAAGACACCCAATCACTCCAACACTATTTAAACCACACCCGATTGGGAAAACGTGCTTCGCGTTATTCTGCATCTGCAGCAGGACGCTCACCGAGTCAGCTCCAGCATTCCAGTGACATCTCCAGCTTCAGCTCAGCAACCTGTGGAAGAAAGACACGAGCACTATACTTACCACCCAGGAATCCAGACACCGGCAGAACCTGCAAGCAAAAGAAACATAAGGTTAGCAAGTTGCAACACGTTCGCAGCCGCGCTCGCTTACCTGATCCATCTGTGCTTTCACGGATTCTTCGCGGCCTTCTCTTCAGCAGCCTATTGGCACCTGTAAAGACAAAGAACATTGTTAAGTAGGAATCGGGTGAAGGCGGCCGCATTTACTTTTCTTACCTGCTTTTGTGCACGTATTACGATCTCTTCAACCGCAGCAGCCCGGCACCTGAAAACAAGAAAAGACATTATTTAAGTGCCGTTAAAGACTGCAAGAAAGCCTAACACTTACGTGTTTCCCCACGTGCATCCGCGACTGGGAAAACGCCCGCAAGGTCCCGACACCTGCAAATAAGAAAAGAACATTGTTAAAGGTGCTATAATAAGGTCACAGATCATTATACTCACGTACTTCGCACGTGCAACGGCAACGGACGAACAACGCCCGCAACATCTCAAGACCTGAAAACAGAAAACAAGGGACATTATTGAGGTGCCATTGAAATTCCCATACCTACGTACAACCGCACGTGTCATGCTCTCAGTGACCACGCCCTCAGCATCCAGGCACCTGAAAAAGACAATGCAAAGACTTCATTAAAGGTGCCCATCTCTTCAAGACTATAAACTCTTTATACCTACTGGTATCCGCTCGTGCAGTAACGGCGGCATCACCTTTTGGCATCTCAGCACCTGTGCCACTTCTAAGGCCACAAAAGACTTTGAGGACCTCCAGTGACGTAACTGGAACCAATGCACCCCTGCATAAGTCGCAGGATGGAGAGCCCAGCATTTATACGCCTAAGGTGAGAGCTCACCAGGACATTGGACTTTCGGAGAGTTGGCGATTAGTGAGGAGGAAGTCCAGCCAAACTGTCATTAACCCTTTTTTCTTCCGCCTGCAGAAACCTTACCCTGCAAGCCAGATGGTCAATAAGAGGAAGCCCAGTCCAGAGAGTCATCCTAGCTCTACGCTTCTCAATTGAAGAGACTATAACAGTTCAGCTGGGACCAGCGCCTCTGTGGGAATCAGGTGAGCATTACAGAACGCAAAGCCCTCCAATAACCTCCTACCCAGGCGCTATGGAAACTTCCGACACTGATCCACTGGCCCAGTTACTAGGGGAATTAAGAGCTGAAGTACATGCTGCCCGCCAGGAAACGAATGCCCTGAGGAGGGAATTGATTATGTCCAAAGAACGAACTGATGACCTCGCCAGACAGTTATTACAAACACAAGCGGGGCAAACCCCTCTACCTAATTCAGGAGGGACCTATACCCCGGCGGCTTCAGCCAATCCTGTTCAAATCAATCTGCCCGGAAATGTGCCTTTGGCTCCGCCCGAACGCTTCTCTGGTGACCCTAAGAGGTTTGCAGTGTTCATAAAACAGTGCCGATTGCACTTTCTTTGTAGACCAGCTGCTTTTCCGACTGATCAGACTAAAGTAGCCGTTGTGCTTTCGTATTTTAGCGGCAGCGCCGCTGATTGGTCGATCCCCCTGGTTACACAGGATGACCCGATTCTTCGCAATTTCCAGGCCTTCCAGGCCAATATGGAAAGACTTTTCGCAAGACATTCCCAGGGGCAGGCCCTGGACAACGAACTCCTTTCCCTACGGCAGGGCAATCAGGATCTTCTGGCTTATATTGCGTCATTTAACAGACTAATCGTAGAAACCAGATGGCCCGAGGACAAGAGGATCACGCTTTTCCACAGGGGTTTGCGTGGCGAACTCAAAGACGTCCTAGCCCAGGTCGTGAATCCCCCTCAAGATTGTTCAGAGTACATTGATTTAGTGGTCCAATTGGATCACAGACTACAAAACAGAAAGCCAGACCGCTCCAGGTTCGAAACTCGAGTATTCTCTAAGCCACTAACTCACACCAAAGGAGTTGAAGCCATAGAACCTATGCAAATAGGGGTCGTAAAGGGTCCCCTAACCCAGAAAGAATGTGACAGGAGACGACAATTGCAGCTATGTCTCTATTGTGGAAATCCAGGACATTTCCTCCAAGATTGCCCGATGAAACCTTCGAAGAAGACAGTGGGAGCTTCTGATAAGAATTCCGAAAAGCCTGAGCCGGGAAACGACCTTGCCCGACAAGTGTAGAGGTCCGCTTGCCGAGCGTAAAAACCAGTTCTTTGACCTTGCACTTCATAATGTCAATGGTCCTCATAAATCCAGAACGACCGGATCGTTTGCATGCCATTAAAGAATACATTGATAGCGGAGCGATTGGAAATTATGTAGACCGCAAGATGGCTTCCAGGATGAACCTACCCCTTTGTCCTAAGGTAATTAAAGACGTCATTACCACAGTGGATTGTACGGAAATAGCCTCCGGACCGGTAACACATGCCACCACAGAAGTGACGTTATTAGGCCAAGATGGACATCGGGAGGTAATCGTGTTCGATGTGATCAAGGCCCCTCAGTTCCAAATAATTCTGGGGATCCCTTGGTTGGAGAAACACAATCCTCAAATTGATTGGCGAGCAAAGACGATACAGTTCCCAGAGTGTGCACCTACTTGTTATCCTCGACCCAGTATTGGCCTAGCGGTTGCAACATCCGAAGGACCGCAATTGCCTCCAGAGTATCAAGAATTCCAAGATGTCTTTCAGAAGGAACAGGCTAATACCCTGCCTCCCCACAGATCTTACGACTGTCAAATAGACCTGATACCCGGAGCCACTCCCCCTGGTAGTAGAATTTACGCCCTTACCGAGCCTGAAAATCTTCATTTGCGACAGTATCTGGACCAGTACCTGGCCAATGGATTTATCCGTCCATCAAAGTCTCCTGCATCCTCGGCTCTGTTCTTCGTACCTAAAAAATAAGGTGACCTTAGAACCTGTATTGATTATCGTGCCCTGAACCAGATAACGGTAAAGAACAGATACCCCCTACCTCTGATTCCGGAACTCCTGGACCAAGTTAAGAACGCCTGCATTTATACAAAGCTATATCTCCGGGGAGCCTACCACTTGGTACGGATTAAAGAAGGCGACGAATGGAAGACGGCATTTCGCACCAAGTATGGACTATTTGAATACCAAGTGATGCCCTTCGGACTATGCAATGCACTAGCCGCTTTTCAGTATTTTATGAATGATGTCCTCAGAGAACTCATAGATGTTTGTGTAGTCGTCTACATAGATGACATCCTTGTGTACTCATCTTCAGAAGCAGATCATCGGAAACATGTTAGACCCGTCCTTGAAAAACTCTGCCAGCATAAGCTTTTTGCTAAACTCGAAAAATGTGTTTTTCACGTCACGGAGGTCGAATTTCTAGGCTTTATTCTGACACCCAAAGGAGTCCACATGGACTCGAGAAAGGTGGACGCTATCATCAAGTGGCCATCACCTACTTCCGTGAAAGGTGTCCAAAGCATGTTAGGTTTCGCCAACTTTTACCGCAGGTTTATTCCAGAGTTTTCACGAGTGGTGCAACCCATCACCGCCCTCTTAAGAAAAAACAAACGTTTTGAGTGGTCAACAGAAGCAGAACAGGCCTTTCAAGAGCTAAAAGCCAAGTTCACCTCAGCACCCATACTGAAACACCCACGCCCAGACCTCCCTTACATCGTGGAGACCGACGCCTCCAGCTTAGCAATGGGGGCGGTTCTATCACAGAGAGATCCGGAAACTAACCAATTGCACCCCGTGGCATTCTGGCCTCGCAAGTTCTCGGAGCCTGAAATTAACTACACTATCACAGATAAAGAGCTTTTAGCAATTAAGTCCGCTTTCAAGGCCTGGCGGCACTATCTCCTTGAAGCCAAACACACTGTCACGGTAATCACCGATCATCGAAACCTACAATACCTGAAAACCGCCAAAGCTCAGTCCTCCAGACAGCTTCGCTGGGCACTTTTCTTTGCCGAATTTGACTTTGTAATTACTTATCGCCCCGGCAACAAAAATGGCAAAGCGGATGCCCTTTCACGGATTGGAATGGGAGATAATATTGTCAATCCTGAACCTGTGCCAATAATTCCAGAACAGAGAATCCTGGGCCTGATTTCTTCACAATTCATAGAAGATATCGAAGCAAAAGTTAAACAACTTGTGACCCCTTCGGACTTACAAAAGTGGCAACTGAAGGGAAAGGACTTCATCATAAAAAAAGACCTGCCTTATTTTCAGGGACGACTATTCCTACCACATGCCGATTTACAAAAACAGGTAATCTCTTGCTACCATGATTCCTTGATGGAGGGCCACCCAGGCATTGCCAAAACCTCGGAAAAAGTCAAGATACACTTCTGGTGGCCGTCATGGAGAAAAGACATAAAGGAGTTTGTGATGTCCTGTGGTGTGTGTGCCCAAAACAAAGTTCAGAAGGAAAGACCAGCGGGTCTCCTGCATCCGCTAGACATCCCGCCACATCCCTGGCATACCCTCTCCATGGACTTCATCACCGATTTACCCTCCTGTTCCGGATACAACACTATTCTAGTAATTGTAGATTTGTTTTCTAAAATGGCCCACTTCGTTCCACTAAAGGGCTTACCTTCAGCTTCAGTTCTAGCACGGGTATTCCTTGAAAATATTGTAAGATTGCACGGCTTCCCTTCGGTTTTGATCTCAGATAGGAGGAGCCAGTTTATCTCTCACTTTTGGCGAAGTTGCTGTCGTTTAGCTCAAATCGATGTGAGACTTTCAACCAGCCATCATCCCAGACCGACGGACAAACTGAGAGGACTAACCAAACTCTGGAACAATATTTACGTTGTATGCTACAGCAGTCGGAAAGTAATTGGAAAGATATCCTTTGGATAGCCGAATATGCTTACAACAAATCGATCCATTCAGCAACCGGAAAAAGTCCCTTTTAGATTTTATATGGGATTCATCCTCGAACCTCCAATCTCGACCCGCCCCAAGATCTTGGAACGCCTGCCGTGGATCAACTTCACAATGCTATCACTCAAGCTTTCAAAGAAGCGACAATCCACCTACAACAGGCTAAAGAACGGTACAAAAGGGGAGCAGACCAACACCGAAGAGACGCCCCTCAATACCAGGTTGGAGATCAAGTTTGGTTATCCACCAAACATTTATCACTTAAAGGACCTCACACCTTCAACCCAAAATATCTGGGACCATATCCAATTACAGCCATAATAAACCCAGTGGCTGTCAAATTGGGTTTGCCATCCCACATGAAAATACATCCGGTGTTTCACGTATCTCTACTAAAACCTATGCAAAATGGAACCAGACTGAATAAACCTCCAGAGCCTATTCAAGTAAATGGAGAACCTGAATTTGAGGTTAAAAACATCCTGGACGCCAAGATCATCAAATCAAAATTATACTATCTGATCGACTGGAAGGGTTACGGACCTCAAGAACGATCATGGGAACCCTCTGACCACGTCCATGCTCCTCGTCTAGTCAGAAAATTCCACCAAACTTTTCCCAATACGCCAAAACCTCCGGGGAAGACAAGTTTGGGAGGGGCCTTGAGGGGGGGTGCGGTCATGAGCACTGCTCCCGAGAAGCCAAGTCAAGCCGAGCATCCCCGGAAGCAGGCTCACGACCCTCGTCCCCGGCTCCAGCAAACCCCTATTGGGGCCCTTTGGACCATGTCCTGGCGCCTCTGGCGCCATGCTCATAAGGAACCTCAGTCCCGGCGCCAGGGGCGCCGGGCTCATAATTCTTGCAAAGGTGCTTGGGTGGACCTACCTGTAGCAGACCATGCTGCATACTCACCTTTGCAAATGCTGGCAGGATGAAGTCCCCAGCCTTCTGCTGGGAGAAACTATTCCCTGAACTGGGACTACTTTCTTACCTGGGTGGGGCTGGACCCACTCCTTAGCTCTGGAACACAGGAACTCTTTTACCTGGGCGAGGCTGAGGAAGAAGATACCCAATCACTCCAACACTATTTAAACCACACCCGATTGGGAAAACGTGCTTCGCGTTATTCTGCATCTGCAGCAGGACGCTCACCGAGTCAGCTCCAGCATTCCAGTGACATCTCCAGCTTCAGCTCAGCAACCTGTGGAAGAAAGACACGAGCACTATACTTACCACCCAGGAATCCAGACACCGGCAGAACCTGCAAGCAAAAGAAACATAAGGTTAGCAAGTTGCAACACGTTCGCAGCCTCGCTCGCTTACCTGATCCATCTGTGCTTTCACGGATTCTTCGCGGCCTTCTCTTCAGCAGCCTATTGGCACCTGTAAAGACAAAGAACATTGTTAAGTAGGAATC
The DNA here is from genome assembly GCF_040938575.1 of Ambystoma mexicanum. Taxonomy (NCBI): domain Eukaryota; kingdom Metazoa; phylum Chordata; class Amphibia; order Caudata; family Ambystomatidae; genus Ambystoma; species Ambystoma mexicanum. Next base: position 193,343,672 of record NC_090939.1, read on the forward strand.
GGGTGAAGGCGGCCGCATTTACTTTTCTTACCTGCTTTTGTGCACGTATTACGATCTCTTCAACCGCAGCAGCCCGGCACCTGAAAACAAGAAAAGACATTATTTAAGTGCCATTAAAGACTGCAAGAAAGCCTAACACTTACGTGTTTCCCCACGTGCATCCGCGACTGGGAAAACGCCCGCAAGGTCCCGACACCTGCAAATAAGAAAAGAACATTGCTAAAGGTGCTATAATAAGGTCACAGATCATTATACTCACGTACTTTGCACGTGCAACGGCAACGGACGAACAACGCCCGCAACATTTCAAGACCTGAAAACAGAAAACAAGGGACATTATTGAGGTGCCATTGAAATTCCCATACCTATGTACAACCGCACGTGTCGCGCTCTCAGTGACCACGCCCTCAGCATCCAGGCACCTGAAAAAGACAATGCAAAGACTTCATTAAAGGTGCCCATCTCTTCAAGACTATAAACTCTTTATACCTACTGGCATCCGCTCGTGCAGTAACGGCGGCATCACCTTTTGGCATCTCAGCACCTGTGCCACTTCTAATTCCACAAAAGACTTTGAGGACCTCCAGCAACGTAACTGGAACCCACGCACCCCTGCATAAGTCGCAGGATGGAGAGTCCAGCATTTATGCGCCTAAGGTGAGAGCTCACCAGGACATTGGACTTTCGGAGAGTTGGCGATTAGTGAGGAGGAAGTCAAGCCAAACGGTCATTAACCCTTTTTTCCTCCGCCTGCAGAAACCTTACCCTGCAAGCCAGACAGTCAATAAGAGGAAGCCCAGTCCGGAGAGTCATCCGAGCTCTAAGATTCTCAATTGAAGAGACTATAACAGTTCAGCCGGGACCAGCGCCTCCGTGGGAATCAGGTGAGCGTTACACCAGGAGTGTGCAGGTTCAACATATGTCTTTGTAGGGCCATGTATGGATGCGTATGTACAGGGACATGAACCAGCCACATGTGATTCCTCTCATGTGTGAGACACATCGATGGTGTATGTGTTGGCAAGCATGCTAGCCAAATGCATGTGTGGGTGCGCACATGTGAAAATTATGTGTATGTACTGTGGCATGTTTGTGGTGTCACACATGGATGGGGGTTCCTGCTGCATGTGTCTGCACTGTGTACATGTGCATGTGTGTGTATGTGACAAGTGTGTGATTGTGATGCAACATAGATGCATGTGACACTGACATGTAGGAGGCTGATTGCCAGATGTGACATGGATGGTGACATTATCACTGCAGTGGTGGTGATGTACAGATGCATGTCAGTCTGGTGGCGTGTGTGCATGTGTTGTGCACTCCCTGTGTTTCATGTGACGTCAGGCTCACCTTTGGCTGCTCCTGCTGTTGTTTGTGTATGGACGGTGCTGCCTGGTGCAATATTCCTGTTGATTTGCTCATGTGTGTAAGTTGAAATGACATGTGTGTTGGGGAGTGTGATGCCATGTCTGTAGTTTTACACTTCCACTCATGTGCAACTGTCATGTGTGTATCAGTCCATTGTACAGTGCCCTGATGCCTGTGCTCTATCTCTCCCTGTCTGCAGCGTCAACTGATGAAGAAGGCGGAGAGGGTGCTGTGGAGCAAAGCGGCAGGGATCGCTCCACCAGCCGGAGATGCAAGGCCCAGCTCCCCTCCCAGGTTGTCATCTCGTCAGGGAGTGAGGAGTCTGGTGCCGCATCCCAGGCCGCAGCTGCCGAGCGTATGTCCAAGAGGCGGAGGTCGGAGGTGGACTCCTCGGCAGCAGAAGGGGCAGCTGAGACCCCACAGGGTTTGACGGAGGAAAATGGCATGGAGTCATCCAGGTTGGTGGGGGGTTTGGTGGAGGAGGAGGCCGTGGAAGGGACACACATGGGGTCTGGAGGTGGGGATTTCACTGGTGCTAGTGGTGCAGTGCAGATGCAGGGACAGGAGGCAGCACAGGCTGCCACGGAAGTGCCTGTGTGTAATCCTGTCCCCGATCCTGTGACTGCATCATCCTGCACCAGCAGGGATGCCTACGTCCAGACCCGTTTTCAGGGAGGGGATGAGCACACAACAACTGGCCTTCCTCTCCCTGCGGACGTGGCAATCCGGGACCGGGTTGAGGCTGTCCTTCTGGGATGGCGTTGCGTCAACAGGGCATGCGAGGTGACCTTCAGTGTTTTCGTGATGACACTGCACGTCATCTCGGATGCCTCGTTGACCGCGTTGACCTACTGGGAGGGGTCACCAGGGCTGGATTCCTCCATATGCTGGACCTTATTCCAACCCCCTCCTCACCTGAACCCCCTATGCGCCAGTTGTCCTCCATGCCATCTTCCCACCCATGTATCACCTGGGTGCCCTGTGGAGCTGCCTCTGACCCTACGGCCAGGCTGGTGGAGGACACATCCCTGCCACAGTCGGGAGTCGGACGTCCCCAGGGGTGGCCACCTCAACAAGTGCACCCCAGCCGGAGGAGGATGTCCAGGCAGCAAGAGCCACTGCACAGGGACAGGCACAGCAGCAGCAGCAAGAAGGTGGGAGCCATGATGGCTAGGGGCCTTCAACATCCGAGGGGCAGGCATTGGCCAGAGGGCAGGAGGACACAGGATTGGAAGTGTCTTCCGCGTGGCAGCGGTTGGGCTAGGCCATAGATGCGGAGCGGCGGCGGGCGGAAGAGTCATGGCTCACAATGGTCAGAGCGGAGAACTCCATGCGGAGGGCACTGAGGCGGACCGAGAGCCTCGAGGCAATTTGCAGGGAGTTGGAGGTCAACATGGCATCGTCCCTGCGATCCCTCGGGGCCATGGAAGAGGACCGCGTCCAGGACATTGAGCAGGAGTTCGATGATGCCCTAGCTCGGGAAATCGGAAAGTAAGCCGTCGGACTAGCCCGCCGCCATTGTATATAGTTTTTAGTGTTAGGTTTCATTTTCGTTTTCCTATATTTTGGGGTGTTTGGACTTTGCCCCACACATTTGTATATAGTTTTTTTATTAGGTAGTTTTTTTCATAGGTTTCTGTTCTTTCGTTGGGCTTATGGACCATTGACAATTGATTGTACATAGTTGGACATTGGATTTATTGGAACGTTTTCTTTGGATTTCACCATGGATTAATGGATTTTACTTTTTACGTTTCCTTTGGATTTGCTTTGGTGGAGGGAGAGTTTGGACTATTTTTCTTTTGGATTTCTTTAGATTGGTTATACTTTTCATGTACTCATCTTTTGGACATGCTTTTCATTTCATGTTTGCAATTTCTTTATGCTTTCATTTCATTGCTTTATTTTTCTCCATAATACATTTTGATATTTTACTTCCATGTGTGTAATTCACTCATTGAGTTCATGCATGTGAAAATGTGGGTTTACACAATCAATGCCGACCAGTGTGTGTGTGTGACAGACATGTGTTGATGTATATAGTTGACTTTTGGTTTGTGTCTTGAGATAGGCATGTCAGTGTGGGGTGGATTGGGAAATCATTGCGTCTCAAGACCATGGTGGCGTGCTGTGGTATTTTGGTGGAAATATGGGCCATGATTGTGCATCTTTATGTCATGTAGGGGGGGACATGAGTCGGGGCCTGCTGGCAGGTGCCCGTCAATGCTGGGTGGGTGGGGTGCTGGGGGACATGAGTCAGGGCCTGCGGCTCACTGCCGGGTGAGTCGGGGTGCTGGGGGACATGAATCGGGGCCTGGTAAGTCCCCTGTGGTGTGGGCTGCCTGCAGGGGCCATGGAGGGGGTAGAGGGCACACCTGGGAGGACCCACACTGCCAATTCACATGTGGGAGTCCCCGTGCACCCCACTATATACACGTACCCCGCTCTGACAGCGAAATCGCGTGTGAAACTGCCCGCGAACCCCAGTAATACACGTACCCCGCTCTCACAGGTCCAATCGCGTGTGGAACTTCCTGCGCACCCCCGATATTCACGTACCCCGCTTGCACAAGGCCAATCACATGTGAAACTCCCTGTGAACCCCAGTAATACACGTACCCCGCTCGCACAGGGCCAATCGCGTGTGAAACTCCCCGCGAACCCCAGTAATACACGTACCCCGCTCGCACAGGGCCAATCGCATGTGAAACTCCCCGCGAACCCCCGAAATACATGTACCCTGCTCGCACAGGGCCAATCGCGTGTGAAACTCCCCGCGAACCCCAGTAATACACGTACCCCACTCGCACAGGGCCAATCAAGTGTGAAACTCCCCGCAAACCCCAGTAATACACGTACCCTGCTTGCACAGGGTCAATCGTGTGTGAAACTCCCCGTGAACCCCAGTAATACATTTACCTCGCTCGCACAGGGCCAATCGCGTGTAAAACTCCCTGCGAACCCCAGTAATACACGTACCCCGCTCGCACAGGGCCAATCGCGTGTGAAACTCCCCGCGAACCCCTGAAATACACGTACCTTGCTCGCACAGGGCCAATCGCGTCTGAAACTCCCCATGAACCCCTAAAATACACATACCCCACTCGCACAAGGCCAATCGCGTGTGATTCTCCCCGCGCAGCGGGGTACGTGTATTCGGAGTGGTGCGCAGGGAGTTTTGCAGGTGTTTTCGTGGTTGGGGGGGCTGTATGCTGGTCCACTGGCCTGTGCGCCATGTACGGGATTTGTGCGCCGTACATGGCACACGGGGAGGGGTTGGGGGCATAACTGGCACTGCTGCAGGGTCGTTGCGCCACTCTGAGGCCACGGCTGTTAATGGATGTTAAAATCCATGAATACGCTGTGCGCAGAAATGGATTTTGGCGCACACAGCTGGCGCAGACTGTCGCACGTGCACACTGTGCGCCAGCCGCGTGCACCACTTGTGCACTGAATTCTATGAATTACCCCTTAAATGTGCACAGCTAAATTGAAAATTATTGTGAAAATGTCTGTTGTTTACAAAGTGTTTGATAAATTATTCAAAAATTCTTTTAAATTGTAGATGTGAAAAGATGAAAAAGTTTTTATTGAAGATATGCTATAAAAAATAAATAACTATTTTTGATATAAATTGGTGTAGTGTATGAGAATTTAATGATTACTAATCATATATAAAAAGGAATAACCACAAATGGATTTGGGGAAGCAAGTGACCCTGTGGACATAGTCTATTGTTAAACAAGTGTTTTGGTAGAGGGCTGTTCAAAGTGGTCATTGAAAACATCACCTCTGGTCTCTCTAAGTTAGTTGTGAGATTGTGAAGGGAAACATGAAATGATCAAAAAACACAGTCACATGTAAAAAGTAGAAATGTACTTTTATTTCACAATGCACAGCGTTAAATCATCGCCCTTTTCTCAGTTGCAAAGAAATTGAAGTTTGTGTCTCCGCTGCACAATGAAAATGTAAATTTTGACGGTCACGTTGATGTTTTCCCACACAGTTTTTATCACACACACAGTGTGCAGTAGCGACACAGTAGTCGGTTTCGTCTCACAATCATTGGCAAGACGCTGTGATGTAGTCCATCAGAATGTATAATGTTAGTGGCAATGGTGACGTTGTTGTTTAACCACACATAAATTGTGCATTGTTGACACAGTAGGCGTATTTCTGTCACAGTGATTTACAAGGCGATGTGAATGGCTGCAAACTATGACACCAGAAAGGAGGGTATGTTGCTTCTTAGTGCTACAACTGCATACGGACATAGAGGTCCGATACGGTCATCCCATTCAATGATGACGCACATAAAACCGGTGACGAATAGATGTACTTGACGGTTAAAAAAAACGTCACTCAGACGCTGCAAGCCATGACATTTGCAATACGGACGGAAATAGCTGAGGGGAAAATGACGAAAAAGATCAATACAAAGCCTGTGTGGAAATGTGTACTACATAACATCTCTATAAACAAATATTGTTATATGGGGAAATGTAATGACTCCCTACAAACGGCGACAATGTGCAATGAACATAGTAGGTAAAAAAATATCAGTGCCACATACATTTTGTAGGTAATAGTGGAAATTGTAGTGACATCGTACAGACGACAGTAATGTGCAATCTGAAATTTCAACGGCACACAAACTTCCAAATGCATTACTAGTAATAATTTATTTATTTTTTTCCGACTAAATAAATAATGGCAATTTGGTGTACAGGCCTGAAAAATAAGCCTACATGATGTGCACCGCCTCCATTTTAGTTGTTTGCATTAAGACGTCCTCAGGAAGCGATATTTCATGTGCTACACAAATCTTTTTGAAGCATAATTTATCGAAGGGAATGTTTCACAAACTGTGACTCCCTACATTCTTTCTGTTTCTGTTCCGTGTATGTCAAGGTCGAAAAACAATTCACCCTTATGAGGTTTGCTACATGTGCAACCATACTGAGCGCCTACTGACAAAATGAAATGAAATGAACTGACCTTCACGCCGAACGCAAATACATTCTCTTTTTGCAACAACATATCAGCTGACGCGCTGTGTTGACGAAACCGTGCAGGTGGCTGCCTCAGATTCCAAAACATAGGTCACCAGTCTAACCGCAGTACTTTTAGTGGTGGCTTCTTACATAGACGCAGTAAGCACTTGTCGTACATGGCATAGCAAGTTTCACTGTATGATACGATTGTGGTAACAAGAATAAAGCACTGTTTCACTTTCTACTACCACATATAAGTAATGCTTACCTTTCGACACAGTGTTTCATAAAGGTATGTTTGCGGGAATTTCAGCGTTCAACACAAAAACTAAATGATCATGGCGGCCGTACGAAAGAATGCTACGCACTTGACGCTGCAGCAGAACCAATCGGTGAAAGCGCGACATCTTGACGTTCAGCATGCCATAGATTAGCCAATAGAAATTTTCTCCACTGAGCGAACAAGGAAGTGGGACTGCGGAGTGGACATAGAATCACTAATTCTTAGAGTGATACTTTTTGATTGTTTTAAAGGAAAGTACAGTAGGATTTCTCACAAAATGTACAAAAGCACGCTTTGGGAAACAAGCCTCTGCCGCAAAATGTATGACAATCTGTCCAGTGGTTTGCCCTGTAGCCGTGCGCAAAGTTTTTGCCCCATTCAGTCTACGGGAAAAAAAGAAGTTTTGGGACCCCCCTATAACTTTGCCCCCCCTGGACGAATCCTTACCAAACTTTGGAAATAAATTCAGAGTGGCCCATATTCTTGCAAACTTTGGTGAGGATTCGTCCAGGGGGAGCCGAGTTATAAGCTACCCAAAAAGTGCTCTTCCTATGGAAACAGCAATTTAACCATAACTACATGGCCACTACCGTGGCCATGTAATTAATATATAAATATATATATATATACAACCTTGAAACCTTGATTGGTCATTCCCTTTCATTTGGACTGTGATACTGTGTTGTTTGGGTCCCTAAGGGTTCACCTTCACACCCCTCTTAAGAGCATCGCCTTCCCTCGGCCTACATTACCACACAAGGCGAAGGAGGTGTATCTCTTAACTGTCCCTGTTTTACCTTTATGATTGCGTTGGGTTTTGGTTTGTAGAAGTGTGAGGGCTGAATGGGCTATGTTACCCCATCTCACCCTTGAACTCCTGCAGAGCAGAATCCAATTTGTCACACTATGATCACAGCCTTTCAAAAAAGAACCAAGTGCATATATTTCTATTATGTTGCAACAACAATTTAAATGCAAACCCTTGCATCTGCTCCAATGGAGACATGTTATGGTTCTGAATCAAATAACAGATGGTAAGATTTGAATCTACAGTGCACCTTCCAATCATTTGGTTTATTTGAGAGTCATGAGGGTAAGCCCCGGCTATTTAGCCTTGTTTGGCAGACTACCAGCTCCAACCTCCCCCGACCTCAGGCAACCCCACCACCAGTTATTTATACATGGATGAGAAAAGCAAAGTTAAAGTAGCAACACACAGTGCCATCCATAGCAGCGTTTCAGTTTGAGAAGCAAAACAAACACTGCAACCAAGATAGTCAGGCTAAAATCAATACCAATAGTAAAATATTCTATTTAATAGTTGCCATGGTACCCAGGCTGTGTCCACTGAGGACTCTGGGCTCACCAGGGTCATGCAGAGGGCAGCGCCAGCCACCATCAATTAGGTAGGATCGAAGCAGCCTTCCATCCATTACTCGCTGCAGAGACTGCTGATGGATGACAGCAGAGGCGCACACTGCTTGACTCGCACACAGATGCATATCTAGAACACATCAAAAGGGAAAGAAGCACAAACGTTGCCCTGCAACTAAAGCCTATTCATTTAAAGTCTATATAAATATAAACATACATTTGCCATGTCATTAAAAACAAGCATATGCAAAGAAAACAATTTTGTTTTTTGTATGGCCAGCTACTTTAGCCTCGTATGCCATTTTCCAAATGTCTAGGGAACACAGAGAAGTCCAACAAGGGAGCTGGACCCTGGCTCTGTTGCCAAAACTGACCATCAAAAACACAGGTTCTCACTCTTAAGCCAAAATTGACAATACATGCCTTTGAGGTTATCCCATTGTCAATGGACTGCTGTCAAATACTGAGGAGCTCGTGCTGTTAAGGAATGACATAACATGCCCAAGTACCTGTGTGGATGTAAAGGACCGCCACCATATGCACAAAAGATTTCCTATGTGTCAATGATTGCTTTCAACAGGTACTTGCCCCAGTGCCTAGCATTGCCAATGCCATTCCCTAGCAATTGCCAAGGGCTGCATCAGGTACACATACATGTGACTGGTGGAAATGCCGCCTCCACCTTTAAACTCCAAATTCTCTTGCGCTGGGGTGTTGCTAGGTCTGGAAAAGATCTGGGGCTACACTAATGTCGGGACTGTCTGGATTCGGGGCAGCTAGCCTTTTGGTGGTAGCCCCTGAGCTTCTATCCGGGGCTACAACCAAAACATCCGCGGCTATAGCCCCCTCAGCCCCCCCCACTAGCAACGCCTCTGCTCTTGCGCACGGGAGGATAGCAAAGCAACCCTGAATTCCTCTATCCTGTCTTTTCCAGGAGGAGGAGGCAACAATGATACTCTACATGGGATGTTGACTACTATCCTTGGCAGTAGAGCAGCAACTGAAAAATTGATGGCAGTACTTGGCACTGGGTCAAGCTGTGCTGCACTTGCTCAGTCCCCATTCACCTCCCTGACCTTTGTGGCTGCAATTGACAATACAAGCAGAGGGGTGTTATCTTTCAGAGACCCATCATCTATGGCAGAGACCCACCTACCAAACATAATCAATTTCCACAGGTTTCCTTTGAGAAGTCTAAAAAAAGCAGGAACATCTTTTGAGACCTTTGCCAGCTTAAATGGAGAGCCACAGAATTGATGTACAGTGCATCATAAAATGACCACAATACCTAGGTGGGCCTTTATTGGTTGTGACCATCAAGGTACAAATTGTGCTGATGACTAATGCCTCACAGAGAGACATCAGCCAATATTTTAATTGTCTTCTTAGACGCCTTTAAATTCTATATCATCATATCTTGAAGATGTCACAGCTCATGCAACAATTCCTCTGAAACAGGGACCAACACATTGGATTCAGTTCTTGTTCCATGGGAAACAGTTCAAAGAAGTAGGTTAGAAACAAAGGTGTACAGTCTCACCGTTATCACCATCCAGATCAATAGCAATAAACGCAAGTGCAGAATGGCTGAGCGGAAGTGGCGGGCATCAGGCACATCCTCTGACAGACTGCCCTGCCGCCTGCCCCAAGGCAATACAGACTCTCCATCCTCTCGAAGGAGAGGGCCCATATGAAGCCTGCATCTCAGGGGACACGAACAACACTAGCAAACTGTTTAAAATCTGCAAGGAACTCGCCAATTCTACTGCATTCTCCATTTCTCCCTTGCCATCCATGACCCTCTGTACTTCACTGGCCTCCAACTTCTTAACCAAAATTCAGGAACTTCTGTGCTCACCCTCATCTACTCCTCTCCCTCTTCCCAGCTCTCAGGCATCCATCCCTTAGCGCCCCTCTCCCCTTCGCTACTACTCTTCTCTTTCTCGCCCTTAGGAGTGGATGAGGTTTCCAGACAAGTCCTCTCTATGAAACTCTCCTCCAAACAGGTGCTCACCTGTTCCTCCAGAACTATTAAGGACGACATTGCCTCCCTTGCGCCATCCCTGGCCGATTTCTGTAATCATTCCTTTGCCACTGGCTCCTTCCTGCTACCCCTCAAGCACTCCATTGTACATCCTCTCCTATAAAGCCTTCTGCCGACCCCTATTGCGCAGCTAACTACCGCCCTATCTCCATTACGTCCTACCTGGGCAAACTCCTGGAGAAGCTGGTCATCTCCCAACTGATCCAACACACTGAATCTGTTGGTTGACTCCACGACCACCAGTCTGGCTTCAGAGCAGCCACAGGAACAGAAACTGCTCTACTAAACCCCTGTGAAGACTTGCTCTCAAATCTTGATTCCAACTCAACATACTTCTTGATATTTCCTCTGCCTTCGACACTTTCAATCATGCCACCATGACAAATCAACTCCGTGGCACCCTTGCATCATGGGCATGGCTCTGGACTGGGTGACCCCCTTCCTCTGACTGACCTTCCCAGGTTCAACTGAGCCCTTTTCTCTCACCTATCACACTCTGCACCTACGGGGTCCCTCAAGGCTCTATCCTCTCACAGTGGCTCTTCAACATTTACCTTGCCCCTTTGGCCCACCTGATTTCCTCCTTCTCTCCTCACTCCTAGTGTTATGCAGATGACACACAACTCTCCTTCAGGCTTCTCTCTACTCCACCTCTCCATGACTGTCTGACTGCTATTCAGTCATGGTATGCTGTCAATGATCTCTGCCTTATTGCCAGTTTGACTGAGATCCTTCTCATTGGGACCCCAACTCCGACCTTCCCTCCCTCCCTCTGGCTACCCTCTATGGGTCCCCTCCTCTCACCCTCATGTGAGGCAAAATATCTTGGTCTCATCTTTGATTCCTCTCTCTCCTTCTTTCCTTACATCGCAGACCTAGCCAAGAAGGCCCACTATCAGCCTTACCCCAGAAACCCACAGTCTCCAGAGCTCTGGTCTTCTCTAGACTTCACTACAAAAACAGCCTCTTCCTCAATCTTCATTTATCCTCCTTTTGCCCCCTTCAACCAATCCAGAATAGGACTGCAAGACTTACTCTTGGCCTCAAGCCCAGGGACTGTATCTCTTCAGCCCTAATACCTCTCCGCTGGCTGTCGGTTGCTGCTAGGATCGAATTCAAGACCCTTTGCATCATTCACAAGGCTGTCTGGGACCTGGGACCCTGCTACATCCAACTATCTCCCCCTAAATACCTCCCTGCTAGAGCCCTTTGGTCTGCTAGCTCCAACCTTCTGCAGATTAGACACTTTTCTAAGCATAGAGTGGGGTTAGATCTCTCTCCTCCAGAGAAGCCTCCACCGGGAATGGTCTCCTTTCCCCTCTCAGGCTTGAACAGGATCTCTTTAAGTTCTGGAAGCTCCACAATACCCTCCTTTTCTCCTCTTCGTTCCCTCTATCCCTCCCCTGCTAACACTTTCCTTCTATCCGCAGTGACTGGCTTCCTAGTTCCTTCTGACTTCGACAAGGATCCAACCCCCCCTTCCAATTTACCCCCTTCCTTGTACTCAATCCCTGGCACTTGCCTTCCTGGCCTCCCCTTAGCACTTGCACCTTCTCCTCTTCACCCTGCATTTCCCTTCCCACCCTAGCACTTCACATATTGCGCAGACCAGCACTCGCCCCCACCTCCCCTCCCTAACATCTCTTGTTCTGCACTTGCTCGATCCGAATGCCACAAGGCCTAGTAGGACCATTATTGCATCTGTCTCCCTTGCCCCCCACCCCCTATTTTCTGTCTTGTGGCACCTTGAAACACCATTTGTTGTATCAACGCCTTAAACATATCAAATGAATAAATACATACATAAAATATTGCAGTACTGACCCAATCAATAATCACAAAATGATGTACCAATGCACACTATAGAATCTGTTTGGAATAATGCAAAGTGCATCCAAGGCCGCGCGTAATTTTCAAATGATGTTCTCCAACTCAACACTTGCCCTACCTAACATTTGAACAAATATACATTTTGCATGTCCAAGTTAGTACAGATGACAGCTCACCAAAGAGATCTAAAGCATTACCCATCAATGGTACAGGATAACATTCAAGAACCATAATGCCTTTCAGCCCTTTACCACAATTCAAGCACCAGCAATAACGAAAAGCATGCAAGAGATTTCCAAAAATGACTGATTCAATTGGAATTCTCTTCTTCAAGTGCATTGATATTATCAACTGGCACTACCCCATTACAGTGGGCTACAACTCAACAGCAACATAGCAATCTGTGAGTGACTATTCTGGAAGGCATACACCACTTCATGACATTGACAAGGTATATTTCACATATTTGTTCCACCTTTACATTTCAAACCTACACAGATAACTCTTCCAATTCTTGATTCTACTATTCATTGTCCTAGAAATTCTGCCTGCCCAAAATAAATTAGCATAGGTATGCCAGTTTATGTAAGGATTAGGGATTTTCAGCCAAAGCATTTCAAAAATCAAAGTGGCACTATGTTATTCAATCAAATTAAAACCAATAATCAGCCTATGAATTCTCAGATGGACTCAAATCAATTCAGTCTGGGTGGGCACTGGGCGAGAGGCCAAAACAGTTCCATCAACTTCATAAGTAATTGTTCTGAAACCATGTTAGATACACACATATTATCCTACACTCTTCAAGGGTTAGAGCTCAAACGTCCTTCCATAAAATTACAATAATTCTTTCAAAATCATCAGTGAACAAAGTCAATTGACTAAAATGAACCTTAATGATCTGGTCTTCCAAAGAAGTGAAACATATCTGAAAGACCTCTCCACCTTCAGAGAAGCTGCTGAAACGTATCTAGAATGACAAACACTATCTCAAGCATGCCTGTTCTCCCTTCCCACTGCAAAATCATAACCAAAACCACCCTTATCAACCCTTCTCCTCCTGTTCCAATTCCAGCAAACTGTGCCAATCGTCATGAGCTTTTGAGCCACTGAGCTACCAGCCTGCTCTGGGAATTGCCCATGGTTACTCTTACTCCAGAAGTAGGCGTAGGTGAAACAGATGCCCCAGCACCTTGCCACTTAGCCCTCTCCTTTTCCTCGAAATGAATCCACCTAGAACCACATTGCTCTCTAGTATGGCCAATGCTTTCAAATGTCTATCCAAACTAATATCTAGAGAAGCACTCATAACAATAAACAGTTTTGTATGTAGATTTTGTCCACAGTTCCATTAAGTCAGATTGTGGCACAGGAAAAGGCTTAAAGAATATTGCCCTAGAATATTGTCACCTCTTACAAAATTCTACAGGTACCCTATCCTCCCATTCTGACTTAAATAGCATCAGTCGGAATGCTACCAATCGCCTTAAAGCAAACTCTGTTGCTAGGATGATCTTTGGAGACTATACTGATGTAAAACTCCATGTTTAATGACATAGATACTGCTTCTTGTAAACCTATTGCCATTTCTAACTATGAATCAGCTTTATTGAACATAACCTTACATATTAAAATGAATTGGAAAACTATTACCACTAAGTTGTTCACCAACAAAGAAACCTTAGACGTAGGTATGATAGAGCTCTGCAAGATGCTAAAAGACAACAAGATCTTGTCTTAAAAATGTAACTCATTTAAAAGACGGGGGAAATGTATTACTATTCTAGTTAAGAATAGAAAATCTAAATATCACAAATTGTTAAGACCACATTTTAGGGAAAAAGTCAGAGATCTTTTGGCTTACTTTGGCCAACTGTGCAATTGTGGGAGATCAGAGATCTGAAGTATTCTAAATACCTCAATGCAAATTCTCTCATAAGACAACAACAAGATTGGACCAATTACATTGCCAACACTATTGGGCAACTCCCAGATGGAGATTGTTTTGTGAGTAATACATTCTATACTTGAACTTCTTAATCCACTGTCCCTCAAATTGAAAACATTGTAAAAAGGTATAAAAACCTCCAGAGCACCCGGACCAGACTGTTCTAGCTACACATTACTAAAGATGAACTCTCTTATTTGGGCAGAAGCACTACATGTACTATGTAATCTCATCAGCTACACCAACCAACTTCTGACCTCCCCGACTGAGGTTATCATCGTAGCAGTCCATAAAAAGGGAAGCCAGATTAATCCAGGCGATTATAGAATACTGGCAATGCTAGACGCCCCAAGCTAAAATCTTCACCAGAAATCTACTCAAGGTACTCACCACCTGTAAAGACAGCAACAATATTATTCATTTTAATCAAAACAGATTTAGAAAACACTCTAGCACCCTGCACAACATCCTAGCCCTAGTCACAGTATTTCAAACAGCCTGGTACATACAAACTGACCAATGTTTGCTGCCTTGGCTTCATCGATTTCTGTGCTGCTTTTGACACAATCCTTAGAGGTGTTCTAAGCGAATACTTTCTGCCTTTAATATTCCTGCAGGACGATAAACCATGATTATACATTTTCATTCCAACACCAGAGTTAAAGTCTGATTAGTTCAAGCTGGACGTGTTACGCATTGGATCCTCACATACAAAGGGGTAAAGCAGGGCTTCATTCTAGCTCCAACTCTTTTTAACGTATATCTGGCTGACCTACAAACAGTTTTAGTATCTGATAACTTTTATCCTCCTAATGTTTTCACTGCTTCTATCCACTGGCTGGGATATGCAGATGATTGACAGGGTAATTCATAGAATTCAGCGCACAAGGGGCGCACGCGGCTGGCACACAGTGTGCGCGTGCGACAGTTTGCGCCAGCCGCGTGCGCCCAAATGCATTTCCGCACACAGCGTATTCATGGATTTTAACATCCATTAACAGCCGTGGCGCAGAGTGGCGCAGCGACCCTACAGCAGCGCCAGTTACGCGCCCAACCCCTCCCCATGCGCCATGTACAGCGCACAAATCCCGTACATGGTGAGCAGGGTACGTGTATTTCGGGGATGCCCGTGAAGTTTCACACGCGATTGGCCCTGTGCGATCGGGATACGTGTATTTCAAGGGTGCGCGGGGAGTTTCACACACGATTGGCACTGTGCGAGTGGGGTACGTGTATTTTGGTGGTGCACGGGGAGTTTCACACGCGATTGGCCCTGTGCGAGTGGGGTACGTGTATTTTGCGGGTGCGCGTGAAGTTTCACACACGATTGGCCCTGTGCGAGCAGGGTACGTGTATTTCGGGGGTGCCCATGAAGTTTCACACGCGATTAGCCCTGTGCGAGCGGGGTGCGTGTATTTCGGGGGTTCGCTGGGAGTTTCACACGCGAATGGCCCTGTGCGAGCGGGGTATGTGTATTTCAGGGGTGCAAAGGAAGTTCTACACACGATTGGCCCTGTTCGAGCGGGATACGTGTATTACTGGGGTTCGCGGGCAGTTTCACACGCAATTTCACTGTCAGAGCGGGGTACGTGTATCCAGTGGGGTGCGCGGTGAGTCCCACATGTGAATTGGCAGTGTGGGACCTCCCAGGTGTGCCCTCTACCCCCTCCACCCCCCAGCAGTGAGGGGCACCTGCCAGTATGAAAGGGGCCCCTAGGGGTCCCTTACGTCTATGGAAACAAGGCGAATCACCACACACGATAGATACGCCAGACACGAGGTTGTATTCCCAAAACTAGGGTTTATTGCAAAGCAAAAGTCTCAGTTGGCCAACTCGGTCTCATGCCACGCGACGTGCAGGGCTGGACTGGGAACCAAAAGTGGCCCTGGAACTCTTTTTCAAAGTGGCCCCATATTTCGCTGAAGGAGCGAGCACAGCGCGTGATCCCAACCCTTCCATGAGGGGATTACGAGTATCCCCCAAGAATGGATTGAATGCAATTAGTCCAAATTAGTGCATTTAAACCAAGTTTACATCATATATGGATTTAAAAAATTGCATAAATAAGTTCATGATCTCGCAAAGTAGATCTTCAATGATAGATGGACATGTGAATCCTGTGGGTTCTGGGTGCCATGAATGTGTTTAGCTCTGGATCTCTGATTGAGGTGAGCTTTGGAGGCTGTGGATAGGGGTGAGTTATGGATGATGTGAATACTGTGGGTTCTGGGTTCCGTTAATGCGTTTAGCTATGGAGCTGTGAAGACTGAGCTCTGGAGGCTGTGAATGAGGCGAGCTCAGGATGGTGGGAATAAGATGAGCGAAGGGCAAGGTGAGGCAGTGAATGAGGCAATCTCTGGGACTCTGAATACATAGAGCACAGGATGACGAGAATAAGGTAAGCACTGGGAATAAGCTGAGCTCTGTACATGGGAATACGTGAAGCTATTCTGCTATGAGTAAAGTGCGCTCTGGGGCTCAGGGTGAGGGACGTTCTGGGACAGTGAAAACAGTGTGCGTTGAAGTGAATAAAGTAATCACTTTGGCTGTGAATTAGAAATGGTGGAACTTCAAAAAGGGTCAGCTCTGAGGTCTGTGAATAAAGTAGGCCTTAGTGCTGTGAATAAGGTGAGCTCTGTGGATGGGAATAAGGTGAGCTTTTGGGGGCCTGTGAATATGGGGAGGTCTGGACTCTGTGAATGAGGAAAGGTCTGGGACTCTGAAAACAGTGAACTCTGGTTGTCATGATTCAGGTAAACTATGGGGCTGTACATAAAATAAGCTCTGGCGGCAGTGAATGAGCTGAGCAGTAGACCATATGTGAATAAGGTGAGCTATGGAGGCTGTGAATAAGATGAGTTCTGGAGGCTGTGAATAAGGTGAACTCAGAGTGCTGTGAATAAGGTGAGCTCTGGAGGTTGTGAATACAGTGGGCTCTGAGTGCTGTTAATAAGGTGAGCTCTGGAGGCTGTGAATGAGGAGAGCAGTGGACCACCTGTGAATAAGGTGAGCACTAGAGGCTCTGAAGGAGCAGAGCAGTGGGCCACCTGTGAATAAGGTGAGCTCTAGAGGCTGTGAATAAGGTGAGCTCAGAGTGCTGTGAATAAGGTGAGCTCTGGAGGTTGTGAATACAGTGGGCTCTGAGTGCTGTTAATAAGGTGAGCTCTGGAGGCTGTGAATGAGGTGAGCAGTGGACCACCTGTGAATAAGGTGAGCACTAGAGGCTGTGAAGGAGCAGAGCAGTGGGCCGCCTGTGAATAAGGTGAGCTCTGGGAGCTGTGGATAAGGTGAGCTCTGAGTGCTGTGAATGAGGTGAGCAGTGGACCACCTGTGAATAAGGTGAGCACTAGAGGCTGTGAAGGAGCAGAGCAGTGGGCCACCTGTGAATAAGGTGAGCTCTGGGAGCTGTGGATAAGGTGAGCTATGGAGGCTGTGAATAAGGTGAGCTCTGAGTGCTGTGGATAAGGTGAGCTCTGAGTGCTGTGAATAAGGTGAGCTCTGGAGGCTGTGAATAAGGTGAGCTCAGAGTGCTGTGAATAAGGTGAGCTCAGAGTGCTATGAATAAGGTGAGCTCAGAGTGCTATGAATGAGCTGAGCAGTGGACCACTTGTGAATAAGGTGAGCTCCGGAGGCTGTGACTA
Organism: Ambystoma mexicanum; assembly: GCF_040938575.1. NCBI lineage: Eukaryota > Metazoa > Chordata > Amphibia > Caudata > Ambystomatidae > Ambystoma > Ambystoma mexicanum. The sequence goes on from NC_090939.1 coordinate 193,361,155, forward strand.
AGATGAGCTCTGGAGGCTGTGAAAAAGGTAAGCTCATAGTGCTATGAATGAGCTGACCAGTGGACCACCTGTGAATAAGGTGAGCTCCGGAGGCTGTGAATAAGATGAGCTCTGGAGGCTGTGAATAAGGTGAGCTCTGGAGGTTGTGAATACAGTGAGCTCTGAGTGCTGTGAATAAGGAGAACTCTGGAGGCTGTGAATGAGGTGAGCAGTGGACCACCTGTGAATAAGATGAGCACTAGAGGCAGTAGATAAGGTGAGCTCTGGAGGTTGTGAATAAGGTCAGCTTTGGAGGCTGTGAATAAGGTGAGCTCTGGGGCTGTGAATGAGGAATGTCCTGGGATTGTGAATACAGTGGGCTGTAACTAAGTGAGCTCTTGAGATGAGCTCCCGGGGGCCTGTGAATAAGGTGTGTGTGAACTAGAAGCTGTGAGTAAGGGGAGCTGGGAATCTGTGCTCTTAATGATGTGAATACAGTGAACTCGAGGAGCTGTGAACGGAGTGACCCCAGGAGGCAGTGAAAGGGTTAGCTCTGGTGGGAAGTGGGGGGGTGACTACAACTCTGGGGGCAGTAAACGGATTATCTGCAAAGCTATGAACAAATGTGTGCTAGGGGGCTGTGAACAGTGCACCTAGCCAGCAGTTGAACTCTCGGACTGTGAATGGGGTCCGTGGTGAGCTATGCCTGCGGCCTGCCCTGCACCAGAGGAAAATGATGTCTTTACCAAAGTACGCAGAACGTGCGTTGGGTATGGAAACGTGTGTGTACTGGAGATTGTGGTGCAAGATCATTAAACAGACTAATGCAAGTTTTCTCCTCGGATGTTGGTAGCAAGCAAGCGCCTCTCCCGTCCCCCCTGGACAACTCGCTCCGTCAGTGTGAAAATACGCCTTAGGTAGTTTACTTGTGAAGACAGACCAGAGCCTCCATAGTAAGAGCTTTCAGTAAATTGTGTGAGGCAGGCCGGAATCGGATTGGTTTTTAGACCCGTTGGCTTGAGAGCCTAAAAAATAGTTTCATGCATGTCGTATCATGCATGCCCAGACCTGCCATTCACAAAGTCTATGCACTGGAATCTTTGGCCGCGATTTGTAAGGCTCTCTCGGCGATATGGAATGCGGTACTTGGTGGAGGAGTAGCCCTGCTGTCTAAAGTACTGTTTTTAATGGCAAGACTACCTCTGTGTGATAATGTGCTAACAGCTGAACTCAGTGGCCCTGACAATGGGAGTGCAAACTCGCCTCTCTCGTGCGTGTTAATTTGGTGGGGGCTAGTACTGCTGTCTAACGCTAGGAAGCATTTGCAAAAAAATATTGGGGGTGGGAGGGTTATGAACTCAACAGTTTGCAGCATATCTCGTAGTGGCTAGGAGTGCACACATCGCCATCTGAACTGAGGTAGAAGCAATGGGATAGTGCTGTGATATCTGCGCCTAGCTCGGGTGGTGAGCAGTACAGCTGGCAGTAGCGATCCAACACTGGCAATACCTGTGGCTACACACATTACAGCTGCAGAGACCTAGGCCCTGCGGTATCTGTATTCAGAGCTCAGGGGACTCGGCACTATGCCCGGTGACCTACAAGTCACAGAACTGCATTGGGACAGGCTGATCTCGGATCTCCATCTATCGAGGTGGGTAAAAGGACATTAAAGCCTCCGGTAACAACGATTATTTAAGTGCCAAATAACGCCCCTACTCCTAACTTGAGGGTCAGCGGGGTGATCTTCTCCTTGTTGACCCCCTCGGGTAGGCAGTCCAGGAGCACGTCCTTGACGGTCTGGAACTCGGCCTGTCCGCGGAGGTCCTTGTAGCCCAGGCCACTGTGCTGGTGCAGGAGTGGCTGGCTGCAGAGCTGCATATGGATGCAGCGCTCCTCCAGCTGCTGTCTTAATGCCCGCAAGAACTGCCTCGGATGCAGCTCCAGAGTGGTCAAGTTTGCGGCCGTGGTCTCGGCCACTGCACCTGCTCCCTACTGGCACCTGACGTTGTGCTACTGGAAAGCTCTGTATTGGTTCCTGAGTGGACTAGAGATATGTATTTCAAAAAACATTTCTGATTTGTGTCAGGCGTTCCCATGCCTTGTATAATGCTCTGCAGAAGAATGAAGCATGCCAAAAGAAAAATGGTCTTGTTTCAAAATTCCTCTTGATTATTATTATAGCTTTGAGGAACTGAGTGAAAACGCATAAGAACATATCCCTATTAAATTAGTTAATAATGCCTCTCGTTATAGTGCATAGAAGCTACAGCAATCCAATATGTTAGGAATGCCCATTACAGAGTCCTTGTCACCTTCCTGTATTATTGACTGGAGGATGCGGGCATCCTTCAGTAAGTAATTAAGGGGACGAGGACTGTTTCTTCATAGCCAACCCTTTACACGCCACTCCTGTAATTCCTAGAATGGGAGGGGATTGGTTAAAGGGCTGTTGCCGGTTTTGTCTCAGAAGCGAAGGAATCAGGGGAAGCGGCTTTGTGCAGGTGGGCAGAGGCTGGCCTTATGATGGGTAATTACGCCCAGCACCAGAGGGCTTCGACTGCTGCCATCACACCGGGGTCATTATGTAGGTGGAGCTTTCCAAACAAAGCGCTGCTGTGGAGGAAAGAGGCGCATTCATTATACAACGCTAGCGCAGGTGACCGAGTTACCTTTCTTTGTTGATGTAATTAATTGCTGATGAAATGTGTACTCTACAGTCTGAGACAAAGTCCTTTTCGCTGAGCGCAGGCGGAGTTCTGCACTCCTGCGACCGCCGTTTATTCTTCTTTGGACGGAAGAAGGCGCCTAGGCGGCAGTTCCTGCAGAGCGCAGCTCTCCAGGCACACACAGCGCAATCGACACCATCAGATTAAAGAAGACGTGCAGACCTGCACAAGGGCACGTGCTGTTTCGGTCGCTAGACCCTCATGCGAATGTGCACAGCCCAGCATTAACGTGCCGTCGGTGGTGGCTGCCGGCACGCAGCCAATTCATTGAAAACACCCAGGCGGATTCACGCGACGCACACACTTGTATCCTTCCACGCAAAAGAGGCCCTATGCCCAGAGGCCTACCGGGGGATGTCCCGGTGTCCCGGTGGGCCAGTCCAGCCCTGGCGACGTGTATCTCTAGACCTCGAGGGATGCAAGAGAGTGAATTACGTACATCAGTTACATATATACAAAATGCATAAAACAATCAGCTATGACATGTTTAACACCCCCCTTTATTGGATTTCATTGAACTTGGTGTGATGATGGACACTTTCGACAACTATGACACCTTCAAATATCTATTCTAGTAACAATTTGCAATTTGTGAGTGCGGAGGCATCTTTCAGTTGTTGAACAGAACACAGCGCTTCTGTTCCTGGAAGCGAGCAACGTACATGGGGAGAGTTGCATTCCAGACCTTGCTGTCTATGAGGTGCTATTCGTGTTCTGGGAGCCGACACGCTCTAACGGGGCTCAGCAAAGGGGGGCCGTAAGAAGAGCATAATTCAAGCCTTTAGCTGCTTTATTCTAACATATTCTACCATATAACGAGACTGGCTGGCAGCTGCGAAATTATTAAATGCCCTGCAGCTCTGTTTCAAGGCTACATTCGGGAGGGAGCCGGGCATTCTTCCTGGCGCTGCCTACGTTGTGTATCAACAAACTCTTGTTATCCTCACGGCCCTGCGGCCTTGTCCTTTTACGTGCAGACAACAATGTTTTACAGTCGAGCAGTGTAAGCAGAAAATGTACTGTGAAGCAATAAGCAATGGTTAGAAAACAAAATGACGATTCTTGTTACATCAAAATGGCCGTTCATTGGCAAACTCGGAAACCTATATTCTGTCGTATCATGCACGAGACGGTTGGCCCACGGCCATCAAAATACGTTTGCGGTCACAAAGTAGAGGTATCCATTTTTCTAGACTGACAAACCCTCCTTTGGCTGTATGCCAAACATCTCATTTATTTATTGAAACCTCCTCTAATGATGATAAGTCTGAAGTACTTATGTCTGAATTTTGCATGCTATCGTAAACATCATCATTTTCATCAATATCTATAGCCATCAATTCTTTTACTGTTTTCATCTCATTTGTGTCTTGGTCAGCCCGACCATGAGTTTGTTTTCTTTCTGTCATCATATGCATACATCCCTTAGTACATCCCTCAGTTACCTCAGTGCAAACTATTTTTAGGCAGTGTATGCAACAACAGCACGTTATGAATATTCCAAACATCACTACTAATATCGAAATCAACTTCCATCCCCAAGAACGTAGTATTCCCCAAAACCAAGACCCTATTCCCCAGCCTCTTTCTCCAGTAGGGAGTTCGGAATTTAGGACATGCATTTTCTTTATTGCTTCAAAGATTGAAGCGGAATAGTCATCTACATATACATAACACGCTGATCCCACTATTTTGCAAATTACCCCACGATCAACCAGGATCACATCGAGAACCATTCTATTTTGCAGCGTCATTAACCTGATTCCTCTTTCTTCCAACATCCTGTTAAATAGTATATCTGTCGTTGTGTTTATGGTATTTTTTAGTATTCCGGACAGCTGCCTTATATTATAGGAGTTTTCTATCTGCCCCAAGAATGGAATGAATGATTTTGCTACGTCAATTGCTATCAAAACACCTTCACTATTCCCTTTGCCTCTAGATCTGGATAGTCTGGCCATGTCTGCTGTTTCTAAGAGGAACACTCCTGGGAACAGTAGACCTAGGTAACATGTACCTCCCCAGTTTCTGGGCAACCACGGATATGCTTTCTCTCCGCATATAAAATAAACTGGATCTCCCACATATACTGGTTCTATTTCCCATTTCAATACCACTGTATTCATGCACCCACTAAATGTTCCGACTGAAAAGGAGCCTTTCTTTTTTAGACAAAAAGGGACAGTTCTTGGGTTATAATTCACTGTGTAAGAAGGGGGAACTGCATCTTTGTCCCCGTCTGTTCTTACACGAAACGTCATCACAGATGTTTTAACTGGTGGGGACAATCTATCTTGTCTATTTTGTCGGGTTATCTTTCGCATACTTTTCCTCATAGGCTCTGGGGCCAGTACTTGTGCTTTATGGAATATGGAACAACCCACAGGCTTCATTATTATTTCCTCAAATCATTCATGTTGGTCCTGTCTAATTGACCCGTACTACTCTCATTCCATTTCCTATAGAACATTGCACTTAAGGATGCACTACATGCAGAACTTAATGGTAATGGCTGTACATACCAACCTATCCCCTTCCCAGCATGCTGCGGTAAATGGGCACATACCCAGCAATTTGTTTTCTTCAGAATTGCATGTGTCATGTTCATAATTAATAACAACGTGTTGTTACCAAACCCTTCCCTGTGTCTTTCTTCCATTGGGGACAGGGTATAAGTAATCACCTGAACCGGGCTTTCAGTAGTGGATATATTAACTATTGGTAAAAACATTTCTAACGGGTGTATCGATTCCACATACCATAATATTAGGGCTGTCGTTATTGGTTCTACCACGCTCATAAAGCACATAATTATTGTCAGTGCCAGCATACAATTCTTTTTACCATGCGTTTTTCTTAAGCTTACAGTCTTTATAATTGACTCATTCTCAGCAGTGGTGCAGGAGGAGGCTGGAACCGGTCCCGACATGTTTCTCATCGTCCTTCTTCTTCCTTATTACAGTTCGTCATGGATATCTCTCTTCGTTGCACTTGCTCTGATGTCAATAAGTTCAACGGAATTTTCACAGTTCAGTTCTGCCAGTCCTTTATAGACTGGATTTGCTTATTTATTTTTAGGCAAGATCACTTGTCCTTTCTCATACTGCTCAGAGGACCTTTGATCAGTTATCTTATTGCCTTAGTACCATGTGCGCTCAGCTTGTCCACTCTGGTTCAGGACACATGTACTTTTTATGATCGCATCGAGGAGCCGCGAGTCTTGAATTGTCCGACTTGCACAATTCTCACGCTTCTCTCCTCTACACCTCAAGTTCCTTCTCCGTCCATGAGCAGAACCAGAGGTTGATATAAATGCCAAAGAACTGTGGATCACTTTGTCTTTCGAGGCCGCAAATTGTATCGCCTCACTCCTGGTATCGTGTGATACGTGAACAGTGCCAGAGCACTTCCAGATCCAGGCTCAAAGTCAGCCTGTGGCGCTACTGCAGGTGCTGGTGTGTGCCGTGCCAGTGATGCAGATTCGGTCTTTGGCGTGCTGGCAAGTGCTGGTGGGCACCAAAGGGGTACACATTTCGTTTCTGCTGGTATTTGCAAGGCAGATTTCGTGTCGGCCAACAGTGATGTCGATTCTGATGGGCAACGTTGGGGCACTCTTGGCCCTTTCCCCTTTTTGGCAATCGTCTCAGGCTTTGTTTCGAGTTTCACTTCTCGTTTGGGCAGATTTGGTGGCTGCTTACTAGCAACAGTTTCTTCAGTTTCTGGGACCGCTGTCTCTTTCCGGTCGTCTGGGTCAGGCAAGTCTTTCAGTGACGTTGGAACTTTTTCGGCATGGGTGGCATGGATCCACGATTTCCGTCCATCCACCCGTATCGCCGTCTGCGTTGCCAAGAGTACTTGATAGGGCCGCGCCACCTGGGTGCTAACGATGACTTTCTTTCAAAAATTTTTAGCAGCACCCAGTCTCCTGGCTCCAGCGCGTGCCCCGGAACGGTGTATCTCACTGGTAATGCCTCCTGCACCTGCTGGTGAATCAAACACAATTTCTGCATTAAAAGGCCACAATAAGTACTAAGCACAGGATGTTTTACCTCTCTAAGTCGTTTTGGCTGAGGTGCGCACCAAACATTTGCCGGCCTCCCCATTACGATTTCGTACAGGGAGAGCCCAGTTTTAGCCTGTACAGACGTACGCATGCATAACAGCGCTATTGATAATGCATCCACCCAACTCAACTTGCTTCCCGCACATATTTTACTGATCTTTGACTTGAGAATCCCATTGTGCCTCTCCACAAGACCGGCCAAACTCGGATGCCTTGAACTATGGAATCTCTTATCGATCTAAAGACCCGCACATATCTGTAACACCACTGTACCCACAAAATGCGGGCCATTATCTGACCATAAGACACGGGGCAAGCCAAAAACGGGAAAAATATTCTTTAAGCATTACTTTTGCCGTGCTCATTGCTGTGCAGTCCTTTAAGGGATATGCCTCCACCCACTTACTGAATGCACAGATCACCACTAAGACATATTTCAAATTTTGGCATCCCTCCATCTCTATGAAATCAAAATGGATCACCTCAAAAGGCATAGAGGGCGGGCCAAAACTGCCTATTGGAGTCACTGTTCCCTTTCCTACATTGGCCCTCATTACGACCCTGGCGGAAATCGAAAAACGATGGCGGAAATGCAATACCGCCATCGAATAGCGCTCGGTGCGACTATGACCCGTCACCGCAAAGTACGAAGCCATTAGCGACAGCGTAGTGAACGCCAACGCTAACTGCACCAAGCACGCGCGCGCCATGCCAAACCGCAAACACCACCATGGTGCAACGGTACGCCAATTCCGACCCTAGCGGACATGTACCTAACGCCATCAGGCATGGCGGGAGAAGTACGGCATCGCGAATCAACCGTAAACGGCCCCACTGAGTGCCTGTACACCGCTCCCTGCCCACAAAGTACAACTCCCGGTAGGTGCAATGAAGTCACAATGCAACCATTGAAATGTACAAAGCACCCATGCATGCCAACGAACAAAAGAAACACAAGAGGGGCCAATGGGAGCTGCAGGGCACAGATGGCACGAATACAGAAGCCATCCCAATGGACATGACCACAGTCCCCCACCAAGAAACGCACGCAAACACAGGCACCTGTGCCCAGCAACATTCCGAAAATCACATCATTCCACCAGTCCACCTGGCTGACCGGCATCTGTTACACAAAACCCAATCCCCCGCCCCTGAGCATGACAACATTCAAACTGTCATATAGGCAGCCCCCATCCCTGACCTCACGGGCTCAGTAGGCAAACGCGCCCAGTACAGTACCACGCAACTAAACCCCGAAGCTGGAACCCAATGCAGATCTCCTCACAATACATCGCCCCCCAAATAGGCATATGCCACATCACTTGCAAAGAAAAACGCTACACGGGCCAAATCAGAATAGCAATTTATGCACATCAAAGACACCAAGCCCATACAGCCATCAGGCCATGAACTCCAAAACACTAATCACCATTGTGGGCTGCATCCGCAAGAAATGACCAGCCACTACTTGTGTGTCGCCCTGTACCCCCATGGTACACAGAGCCACATTCACGTACGAAAAGGCAACATGGAAGCGCACAGAACCGCAGGGCTGTCCCAATGGGGAGGCACTAGTCCAGCTGAAAGGCCGAAATGTTGCTCCGAGACACCAGTACTGCGTAAGGGCATGTGGGCCATTGGCGATCGTCCCATAAGATCGTAATGCTGCTCCACCTATTAACACGAAGCAGCAGGTGTCGGGAGTAAAATCCATCTGCAGGCGTGTGTAGTGATACACGAAATTGCAACCTTGCCAATCAGGGCTTTAGATGACAGCATTAGCCGCTGAAAGCCAATAGTGTATTCAAAGTATGTGCTAAAAATGCTGACAGTAGTCTGTTGTAGCACTTCCATTATGCAGTAGTGAGCTACAAGGAATATGACAGGCAGGGAGGGCCCCCAGCTATGTAGCTAATAGGTTTTTGGAGTGTTTGGAACATCATGGCACCTATATAGCGCTTAGATAGCCAGTCTTAAGCGCTATAAACACTAAGCTATGAGTGCATGCCTTTTAGAGCTTGCAGATGGGGTTAATACATCCCTGCTTCCCTTAGAATATTCAGCCTCACTAACGTTAGCCCTGGCTCCAAGCTAATCTTCCTTTTCTCTGGGAAGGTACTGATAAGACATTCCTCAGCCAGCGCAGATGGGAACAAGGGAGGGGGTAGGAGCGAGCAGGGAGCATCTCAGAGAGAGCTGGGTTTTTTCCATGAGCCAGTTGCACAGGGAAAGTTCTGGAACTGTGCGTCATGGTGACTGACAGCAAGAGGGTATAAAATATCCATGCACACATGGATCAGGGGGAGATCGCCTGTGGACTTGATTCGTGCAGAAACAGGTGCCCGGCATTGGCTCATACGGTGTCCTTCAGCATTGTCCTCTGAGCGGGGCTTGTTTACAGCTAGCTTATGAGGGCCCAAGGTCTCCCCAGTGCTGATTAAAGGGACGTAAGACTGTGTTTCTCTATGTTTCTCTATATTTCTCTATGTTTCTCTATGTTTATCTAAGTTCTATGTTTCACTATATTTTGCATTGCTCTAAGTGTTATGCTTTGTAATATTCTGTAACTTGAATCCCAAATGTATATGAAATTCACTGCTTAGAATAAATATGCTAAAGCTTTGAGGGTGTCATTTGTCACTAGCATGAGATCACTGCTCAGCACAATAGAACCTGTATTTTGGGCTGAATTGGGTATTTTTGCTCTCAAAGGGCTGGCCCCGAGGAAGATTTTGCCCAATATCAAGACATTTGGTGGCAGCTTTGTGGGATTGTGAAGAGCAGTGCCATGCTGACATGACAAATGGTGTGAGAGAACACAGTGTAGAGTGGGGAGCAGGCTGTCGCATTTCCTTGATGGTCTCACTGCAGCTCTGAGACTTCAAAAGGCAGCAATGTTGTGTCGGCTTGCCGTGGCCGATAGCTTGTGTGGTTAAGACTCCCTTCAGTAAATCAGTCGTGACTGACTTATTGCATGGGATTGGTGCCAGGGAGTACAAGGCAATAAACGAGCGGGAAATGGCTTTGTTTAAAGCACTCCGATGAATGGTTAAGAAAGATGTATGCTCAATTAGAAAAAGAATTTTATCATGTGGTTTCCCAGTTTAAAGTTGTAATTTGGAATGCATAATGAGACGGAGTTCTCATCTCTATTCTGTCATGAGGGCAGGAAAAATAATTGCAAGAATTTGACATGCAAATTGTGAATAGTGATTTAACCATTGACTCAGCCCCAGTGTGCTAGCGAGTGGGGGCTGTATTGTTCGGAGGCGAAGGTTCGTCTTTTTTGATATATGCTTTTGAAGGGTTGGCATTCCTGAATAATGAGGAAGGGGAATGAGCCATGCTTAGGAGAATGAGTAACATCTGTGCTGAGAGCCTAAAGAGTTTTTTCTTTCTTTTGGCAACTGTAAAATTCCATGTGCTAATGGTGGCAAATTCTGTTTAAAGGAAACACACTAAAATGGTTATATTGCATTTTAGGCTGTGCCATGCTTATATTGGGTGAGAGACTCACTTAAAAGGAAAGTGAGTGAATGTTATTTGGATTTTCGATTTTTGTGTACTGATTTGAAATTGCAGAATCAGTTTGCAATGGTTGGGGGGAAAAACAATTTATATTTTTCTAAATTGCCCCTGGAGTATTTTTTGATCCCATGCTATGCCATGGATTTGTGCTGTTGCCTTATAAAAGTGATGTATGCTTTGGAAATAGTGACCTGTTGACTGTGATACATGGGGAAAAATGTTGTTGACACATTAAACAGCCCACAAGCAATAGAGTGTGGGTTGTTCTTGCAGAAAAAAAAAAAAACGTGCAGGGAGCTGCACTAAATATGGCATTTTTATTTTTTTAAATGCACTGAACTGAGTGGTTATAGTTTGGCAATGGTACAACAGAATGAAACATCTGTGTGTGATAAGATAGCACAAAGATTTAATGGGTTGCGAGTTCTCTTGAAAGATCGCACATGACAAGAAAAGTGCCGCTTTTGAAAACAAGAGTCTTGCTGTGTGTGCAGAGCTTGTGCCTTGAAGCTGTCTTGGGCGAGGTGCGTGAAGGCAAACAAAAGCAGAAACAGTACAAGAAAGAGTTAATCTGGATGAATTGTCTGAAACGAGTGAAGCCGCCACAGTATAAGAGTTATAGGCAAAAGAGATAAGCTGCGTGCTAATGGCGCTGCCAGGTGCACACGAAAGATAAACATGCCTGCATTCCTGAGGAAGGGGGAGCAAAAACAGAGAGCTGTTCAAAAAGTAAAGAATTTGCCCAGTAAACTGTGGTACGGAGCAAAGGCTTCATGCAGGATGGCAGACGGGCACATCACATCTGAACATTTACCTATGCATCTGTGAATGGGCCAAGAAAAGACAGCTGCCCATTCCAACAGACATTACTGTGCAAACCGCATTCCCATGTGATGTGATGTGAAGTGAAGTAAAGCGCTATTGCTGTGCAAGCTGCATTCCAATGCTCCATGTGATGTGAACTGAAGTAAAGCGCTGTGCACTGGAGAAGAAACCTCTAGGCGCTTTGAGAAGAGAAAATACACATCTGGCAAACTGCAAGCTACATTGCCAGGGGATGGAGTAACTGACAAAGACATTATGGCATTCCAGATGGAAGCAAAACTGACAAAAGTGCTTAGCCGTTTTGCAAGAGACAACATGCAGAGCGGGGCTTTGAAGTACAACATGAACACTGCACATTAGCCATGATCCAGAAGCCACACGGCTTAGTGCAAGAATGAATGATTTGTTGAAGCAACAAAAGAAACTGGCTTAGACTATCGCACTCAAAGGGGTGGTTCAAAAACAGCAAACGCCCTTTGAAAAAATGACAAGTGAAAAAACCAGAGGCTTGAAAAGACACTGCTAAGAAAAGAAAGATAAATAAACAAAGCTGCTCGTACAACTGCAAGCGGTATTGGACTGAAAGACTTTACCTTTGAAAAATGGAGTGATGCCAGCAGGGCAACCTAAACCAAGATCATGGGACACTGGAAGCAAGTTGGCGCCTGGCATTGGTGATCGCTTTGGTGAAAAAAGAAAAGCATTGTGCGACCTGGGTACTTACTATATGGCTTTGTAAAAGCACAGATCAGTCTGAGGTACCATTGACCAGCTATGATTGCATTGCACAAATGAGTTTGTGATTAGGCAGTTACACCCCGTATGGTTGAGTGTAAATAAGCCCCCAGAAACATGCAGAAAGGTGATAAATAATTGCAGTAGCAATGACAAAGTGTGTAGTTACCTGATGAGACTTTTTGAAGATGGGGGTGGTATTATGGGAAGGGGTGGATAACGCTGATATTGAAGTTTTGATGAAATCCTAACATTTCTGTTTGTATTTTGCCTAGGCAAAGCACGACAAGACATTTCATAATATCAAAAATTAATATGCAGTTTGTGGGTGACACTGATCAAAGAAGGGTCAGACGCATTCTCAGAGAAAGCGAGCCACTGCGACATGCTATTTCAACTTTAACGTGCCCTGCACCGCACTCAATGCTGTAACCTGCGAATAGTGTCCAACAGAGTAATAACTTTTGCTGAACTGGCACGATGCAGACTTGGCTAATTATCAAGTATTTGATGCTACACATTTAAATGACATGTTTTGCCCTTTCTTGTTTAAAGGACTATGGACAATGAATTGTGGACTGTAACATCAGGCACCACATACAGCTGTGTGACACAGCAATTGAATGCTAACACATTGAAAAATGGTTTTTAAATGCACTGTTGAGATGAATCTGAAAAAACCAAATGGTTTTACTCTTCCAACTGAATGGCTTTAACCAGAGATGTTTTGTTTTTTTTGAAAAAAAAAAAAAATATTCTACATTGCACGTAGGCAGGAGAATGATTTATGAACTGTTGGGGCAGCAGAATTATGCAAGCAGGAGCGTAATTTATTTTGAGATAAGATGAGTGCGCACATCAAAGTCACCTGTGCGTAGGTTAAGATTCTTAATTGAAGTAATGCTGCCAAGTGTATGAGCTATAATTTGAAATGGTAATCTTTGAAACACTGGATACTTTTACAGCCAGCTTAAGGCAGGTAAATGAAACCATGACTGACTTGATGTTTGATTTTATGACACAGAGTGTGACACGGTTTTTTGTTAAACCAACCAGTTTCATGTTTTTGTGGGGACAGCTGTCTCCAGCACACTAATGCAAAGAGTCACCTTTTGATTGTACACATTTGGAATAATTCTTTGGAAAAGCGCTACAAATGAGTATCCACATGGAATTGCTAGTGTACTGGCCTGGCACATTGTCAGGCATCTTTTGTCACTGAATGGATACCATTTGTTTAATTTGTCTAATGTGATGTTTTTCTGACCAAGAACTGCAGCGAGTGTTCTCGCCAAGATCTTATGAACTATAACTTGACTAAATGAATTTTTTCCATGGTGTGATGAAACAGCCACTGCCGGATAGTAGTATGGTGTTTGTGGCTAAAGTTAATATTGTATATGGTAGATATCCCACTTGAAGAAGGGTATTCTCCAAGTCACAGAAGGTAGACACTGTGAACCTGTTAGATTTTCCAGTAGTAAGACAACATGTAAATTGTAGACTGGTAATGCACACCTTCATTATTACAGTGCTACACTTAGACATAGATTTATCATGAGGCAATGTTTCCTTAGTACTACCAAGCTGCTACAAATGGAGTCCATTTCTATGGCCCATCACTAGAGTGCGCGTAGCTAGGGAGCTAGATTCATTAATTGCAGGTGCTTTATATGCTTGTGACATAGAAACTGTGCACAATAAGCTAGCCACTATGGGTTCTGATGCCAGCTCTGCTATAGAACTTCTGGCCTAGTGGGGCCCATTGATATGCCCAGCACTGCTACAAGTATTGACAGCCAATTGAAGATGACAGAATTTTAGACATGTAGACATTTTTGTCTGCCATAGGGCAGGTCAACAAGACTGCTAAATACACACAATGCATTGTATGGCAAACATTGTTAAATCAGCAGGTGTTGGCTTTTTACTGGGTGGGGGCAACCATCCTCCACACACTGGCACGCAGAGCTACAGTTACCAGCATACATATGGATTGAATTGCTTGCTTTTTGATTGCATGAATAACACATGCCATGCTTTGATGTAAATTAGTAGAATTGTTTTTATTTAGACAACCTGGTGCCCATGGGTTCACCTTGTTCACGAAATTAGATGGTTTCTGGTTGGGTTCCACCTACCTGGGGGAAGTGTCTAGTCACACAGCCCATAGTCACGCTTGAATGCCCTGGGATCAGGGGGAGGGTAGGCCCTTAGGGTGAAAGGCTGCCAGGTTTTAGAATTGGTAACCATACATAAATGCAATAGTGCATTGTAGATTAGACTACACTGGATTGCCTTGACATTTTAACTGCATGCTGCTTTTTAACTGACAATCAGTTATACAAAATTGATTTAGGTATTTTTGTGTAGGCCAGGTTTTGGCTAGAGTAAATGTCCATGTTCACTTTGTGTAGGTATTTTTGTGTAGGCCAGGTTTTGGCTAGAGTAAATGTCCATGTTCACTTTGTGTAGGTATTTTTGTGTAGGCCAGGTTTTGGCAAGGGTATATGTCACTGTTCACTTTGTGTACATTTTTGTTTAGGTAGTGTTTTACCTTGCATGCCACGCTAACTAACCGCTATAAGATAGTTTGCTTAAACCTCTTGCAAAGCCCCAAGGTCTTTATCGCTGCACTAAATACTATATTGATAGGTATTAGTCAGCATTTTGTCGCACACACGTTGAATAGGGGTGGAATGTAGTGATACACGAAATTGCAACCTTGCCAATCAGGGCTTTAGATGACAGCATTAGCCGCTGAAAGCCAATAGTGTATTCAAAGTATGTGCTAAAAATGCTGACAGTAGTCTGTTGTAGCACTTCCATTATGCAGTAGTGAGCTACAAGGAATATGACAGGCAGGGAGGGCCCCCAGCTATGTAGCTAATAGGTTTTTGGAGTGTTTGGAACATCATGGCACCTATATAGCGCTTAGATAGCCAGTCTTAAGCGCTATAAACACTAAGCTATGAGTGCATGCCTTTTAGAGCTTGCAGATGGGGTTAATACATCCCTGCTTCCCTTAGAATATTCAGCCTCACTAACGTTAGCCCTGGCTCCAAGCTAATCTTCCTTTTCTCTGGGAAGGTACTGATAAGACATTCCTCAGCCAGCGCAGATGGGAACAAGGGAGGGGGTAGGAGCGAGCAGGGAGCATCTCAGAGAGAGCTGGGTTTTTTCCATGAGCCAGTTGCACAGGGAAAGTTCTGGAACTGTGCGTCATGGTGACTGACAGCAAGAGGGTATAAAATATCCATGCACACATGGATCAGGGGGAGATCGCCTGTGGACTTGATTCGTGCAGAAACAGGTGCCCGGCATTGGCTCATACGGTGTCCTTCAGCATTGTCCTCTGAGCGGGGCTTGTTTACAGCTAGCTTATGAGGGCCCAAGGTCTCCCCAGTGCTGATTAAAGGGACGTAAGACTGTGTTTCTCTATGTTTCTCTATATTTCTCTATGTTTCTCTATGTTTATCTAAGTTCCATGTTTCACTATATTTTGCATTGCTCTAAGTGTTATGCTTTGTAATATTCTGTAACTTGAATCCCAAATGTATATGAAATTCACTGCTTAGAATAAATATGCTAAAGCTTTGAGGGTGTCATTTGTCACTAGCATGAGATCACTGCTCAGCACAATAGAACCTGTATTTTGGGCTGAATTGGGTATTTTTGCTCTCAAAGGGCTGGCCCCGAGGAAGATTTTGCCCAATATCAAGACAGCGTGGCATACAGATGGCAGTGGCAAAAGGGGAGGAGATACCTGTCAACCAAAAGAAAAGAAAAAGAACAGAATGGCCATCAGAACTACATTCGAACAACTCACTTCAATGATCACACGAAATCCACAGCCATATGCATGCTAGCCCACTCAAAAGGATCATCACCACCCCAAAACCACTTGCGACTCATAACCATCTATATCGAGGTGCAAACACCATCACAAACGAGTGTACCTGTGCATGCGTCTGTCAAAACAGAATCCATCAGATGGGAATGTCAACGTGCATGGACACAAGTGTCTGAGGGCGCCTCGAGACAGGGAGGGCTCAACAAGGCCAGATAGACGATGGTCCCACTATGGCAGGCCTGCATCACATAGCGTAGGGGAGGCGGATAGATCCCAAGAAGCCCTGTACATGGCAAACTCTGTATCAAATCACCTGCCCATGCATCCATTCATCATTCCCTCATCCCGGGATCAAAACGCCTGAATAATTACTCACATGACATTAGAAACATCCATTGAGTCTGTGCGTTATGCAGCCTGCAAAATCCACAGTGCCCCAGCCCGTAATTCCAGTGTTGTGAAGTAACATGTATTTGGGAACGGCCGGCCTCATCGCCCACGTAGCTAATGCGCATCCCAAACTATTCATATCAATCATTGCTCCCTCGCCATGGGCCCTGTCTCAAGGACATTGAACAATAGAACGTTATATTTGCAGTCAGACCTGTGGGCATCTCCTCGCCGCCAGCTGATAACCGAAAGCGCCGCCCTTCGAATTCCTCATTTGCAACATCACGTCGAAAAGGCATCTGTGGCCGTTTGAAATCACTAATTATTCCATCGAGTGCGGCTGTGTGTGAAAATGGCAACTGCCTTCACCCACGAATGGGACGCCCCGCCCGTCGTTGCAACTCGGTACAGTGATGCATGAGGGCCCACCGTAACTCGAGTACTACGTTCCACTGACCCTTCACAAGTCTGTTCGCGACTGCACAGATAGAATGGGAAACAATGGGACCATAGCCGAATGAACATAACAACCAATCCAACACACCCATCGGGTACAAATACATGATAGCAATAGCAAGATACCATTCCCCGATTTGCAGCGTTGTGCGCGTGACGTGCCGGCCAAAGGGGAGGGCAGTTTGCACAGGTGGAATGAATCACCACAGGTGGAGGCCATACAGCCTGAAAACACATGATTTGCACAGCCAGTCTCCTCCCACAACCACACCGAAATGCTACCGGCAGGACTCGCGATGTTGGCCCTGGGGGACCTGATAGCACTGCAAGTGCTCCAACTCCAAGAGGAAGACGAACACCAACTACAACCGGCCGCACGGAGGAGACGCAGGAGGAGGAGGAGGGCAAGGCAGGGCCAGCAAGGCCCACCAGCACAGCCACTACCACCACGCAGGCAGCCCGCAATCCCACGCCTCCGAGCACATCCGTTCAACCTCACTGATGAGCAGATCCACACCCTCTACCGTTTGGACCGGGACACCATAGCCGCCATTGTGGACATGACACAGGCTGACCTTGTCAGCATGATAGATAGCCCAACCGCCATCCCACCCCTACTGAAGGTGGTGTCTGTACTCCACTTCCTGGCCACAGGCACCTACCAGCACACAGTCGGACAGTTGCATGGCATTTCTCAGCCACTGTTCTCACGGACACTATTGCAAGTGCTCGATGCCCTCCTGCAGCACGCAGACGACTACATCTCCCTACCACGCTCGGAGCAGGAAATTACAAACACGAAAGTGGGATTCCATGCACTTGCCGGCATACCGGGTTGCATTGGTGCCATCGACTGCACCCATGTGGAATTGGTCGTCCCACATGCCATGGAGGCCCAGTACCGCAACCGAAAACAATTTCATTCCCTGAATGTACAAATGGTGTGTGACTCCAACAGGATCATTACACATTGTTGTGCCCGATTCCCTGGATCAACCCATGATTCTATGGTCTTGAGGAACTCTACAATACCACGCTACATGGAGCGACACGCAGGGAACAGATCCTGGCTACTCGGTGAGTCTCATTACATGCATGATGATGTGGGGTATGTGAATTGGCAATGACCTGGCAGGAAGGGGGGGGGGGTGTGCGTACGTATCAATGGCATTCCACATCATACGTTTCTCGTCCACATACAGGTGATGCTGGATATCCACTGAAGAGATGGCTCCTCACACCAGTCCGGAACCCACGGGACCAGCATGAGGAGGACTACAACCATGCCCACTCACGTACCCGTGTAGTCATAGAACAGGCATTCGGCCTACTGAAGGGCCGTTTCCGCTGCCTCAGCAGGTCTGGCGGGGCACTCCTGTACCGCCATGAGAAGGTTGCAAAGATGGTGATGGCATGTGTCATGCTCCACAACATGTGCGTACGTAGAAATGTGCCCATGCCCCCTGACGCAGAACTGCAAGCACCTGATGATGGTCATGATGAGGGTGGGGATGTGGCAGCACCTCATGGAGTCTGCGAGGCACCGGAGGCCCGTGACATTCGTCAGCATCTCATTGATGTATGCTTCTAGCACTCACGCCTGGTGGCTGATACATGGACACGGGACTCGTGGCACTGCGTGTGTCTGGGACATGCACAATATGGACTGTACGCCTATGATGGCCTAGTACACAAAGATCAATGTCCACACATCTCATTGGTTGATCGTGCACTTTTTATGGCATATGTGATGTCATGTTGAACACCCTATCGACCCGCCACCCAAGTGAGCCCAACACACCCCCTCCACCCCCCTACCTCCCCCCCGAACACCAGTGTCCAAAGATGCTCATTGTCAGTGGGCTGTCGCTATTGCAAGCCCCCTCTGCGGGTATCAGGGGCACCCCTGCCTGTGGAGCGCAGGTTCCTTCCAGATCTACGTTGGGGGCTGCCCTGGACGGAGCTTGCAACGGATGATGTGTCTGTCTGCTCACGTCCATGCATGTCCCTAAGGGTTTGCGAGAGCTCAGTGAGCACACGGCGCACTGCGGCAAGTTCGGCACATACGTCCTTGGCCGTCGCATGCAGTTCCCCCCTGAGGCTCTCGGTGCTTCTCTCCATTTGGACTCTCAGGCTCTCGGTGCTACTCTCGATTTGTGCCCTAAGTGTCTCAGTTGATGTTTCTATGTCTGCCTTAGTGCCCCCACATTCATCAGCATGGTCCTTGAGGAGCGTGGCCAGTTGCTGCTGTTGTTCGATCAACTGGTCGAGGGACTGTTGCCTCTGCTGGGCCAAGGCCATTTGCGGGGGTGTCACAGAGGGGCTGTTGTCCTCATGTTGCATTGCCACAGGGCTTGTGGGGGATGGCCAGTCGTCGTCTTGTGGGTGCCCCTGCGTGGTATCCTCATGTTGTACGGGATGGGACAGACAGGGGGATTGGGACAGGTCATGGATGGATCTGACTTCGGCATCCCCGTTTTCTGTGTCGGAGCATGCTGCCATCAATGGGGTGTCACCTATGGTGCTGCTGCCACCGGAGGCAGTGCCTTCTGTGGCATCCATTGGGGGGACCTGTGGTGGTGGTGTTGTGGGCATGCTGGCTGCTGGGGTGCCTGTTGATGTTCCCTCCTCTGTGCTGCCACCTGATTTGTGCTGCTGCCGTGTCTTGATGCGTGCAGCTGAGGTGGAGGGTCTCTGGCCGTTGGTCTTGGCCCTCTTTGCAGGTGTGCTGGTAGGGGTGTCCTGTAGCTCGTCGTTTGGATCGGACCCTGTGGTGGAGTAGAGGAGGGCGAGGGTTATTGGTGGGTCTGTGGGAATTGGAATTGCATTGTGTCACAGGCATTGGGGTGGTACCTGAGGGTGATTTGGGCCGGGCCCTTGGAGGTGCTTTGATTTGTGTGTGGAGTGAGGGTGCAGTTGTTTGGCAGCCTGCAGTTAGGGTGTGCCTGCTGCACGTGTAGTGCGTGTATTAGGGGTTTTTAATTATTTATGTATTTATTGTGGGTTTTAACGTGCGCTATCAGGCCGATGTGTGTGGACGTTCTCCTGGACATGTGTTTCTGTTGCACTATGTGGACGCATGGTACTTCACATGGATGGACTGTGTGGATTTGGCATTGTTTTATCTGGCCCACCTACCTGAATCTTCGGATGTCTGCACTCCTTTCTCCATCCCTCCGACTCCCTCTATGCTCTCCATTCCGATGGTGGAGGCACAGATTTCTTCCCAGGGGGTCAACTTGATGGGTGATTCAGGACCTCCCCCGGTGGCTGTGGCAATGTTGCGGTTGGCAGAGAGTATGCTGCGGACGCGTATCCGCAGGTCGTCCCATCGCTTGCGGCATTGCTGTGGGGTGCGGGGTGCGGTCCCCACCGCACTTACCCGCTGTGCCACCAGAGCCCATATGGCCTTCTTGTTTGCAAGTGCCGTCCTGGTCATTTGCGTGCAGAAGACGACGGCAGCATTCTCCTGGAGGGTCTCTGTTAGCACGGTGAGTTCCTCACGGGAGAAGTGGACCTGCCGCTTGCGGTCGCATGCTTTCTTCGCTGCTTTTCCCATTATTCTTGGTTTCGCTAGGGTGGTTGACGGGTTGGGGTGTGTTTCAGGGTAGTGATTTTAGTGGTTGTGTGGTTTTAGTGTATTTATAGGTGTACGCCGGGATGTTTCCCGTTCCGGGCCCATGTTTTAACTTCCGTTTCCGTATATTTCCGGCCACCGTACTTTCCGGTAGGCGCACACTGCGGTGACCGCTAAGAGGGGTGGCGGTATTGCACCTGGGGCGCCGTACGGCGGCGGTGTGGGCCGTTTTGGGGTCATTTCCGCCATCGCGGACTTTGCACTTCCGCCATGCCGTGGTGCTCGTGCCCGATGGGTCGGAATGGGCCGCACTTTGCTCCTTCGTGCAATGGCGGAAACGCTATTTACGCTGTGGCGCTCCGGTCAGTCGCTTTCCGCCAGGGTCGTAATGAGGGCCATTGTGTTGTAACCACGTGATACAGCTCTGCACCAACCTCTCTGCATTCTTCTTTATGTTTACATTCTGCCATACTATAAATAGGTGCTGTATTATCTTTTTTGCACAGATGTGGGTAGGGCTGTGGGCCATTGTGACCATTGCAGTCACATAGGAATTTGGCAACATCCAGTTTCTAGTTCCCCTGTCCACCCAGCAACCTTCCAGATCTAACTCAGCAGAGCCCTCTGCCCACCCTTGTATTTCATCGGCCGTAGCTTCGGCCTGCATTTCTTTGACAGTGGCAACTCCATTTTCTATCATACAGGGTACTTCCTCAGTCTGAACCGTCATCATTTTGGTATTTAAATCAGTGACAGTTGGTTTCGCAATTCTGTCTGCAAACGCATTTCCCTCTCCTACTTTGCATGTTACCTTTTTGTGTGCCTCGCATTTCACTATTGCAAGACGTTTTGGAAGCATGAGTGCAGACAGCAATCGTACAATCAAAGGGCCATGTTGAATTCTGGCACCATGTGATATCAAAAACCCTCTCTCAGCTCAGAGTCGACCAAAGTTATGAACCACCCCAAAAGCATACTGACTATCAGTATATATATTCACATTCAATTTTTCAGAAATCTCGCAGGCTCTGGTTAATCCTATTATCTCTGCGGCTTGTGCCGATTTGTTGGGGATTCTTTTGGTTTCTACAACGCTCTCTAGGATAGTGATAGCGTACGCGGCAGTTGTCGTGCCGTCAGGTAATTTAAAACATGAGCCGTCATATAATAACTCTCCATCTGGCTCTTTCTGTGGGGTATCACATAAATCAACTCTCCCCTTGGTTTCTTCCTCAGTGACCATTAAGCAATCGTGGGGGGTGATTCATTCTCCCCAATTTCTTTTATGGTTAGTGACATTAATTCTGCAGGATTCAAAGCGCTACACCTCATAATTTGGATATGGGGCGCAAACAAGATAATCTCATATCTTGTCAATCTAGCAGAGGTGAGGTGTTGCGTCTGTGTCCTATTTAATAGAACGTCAATGGCATGTGGCACCATCAGAATTAAAGTATGCCCCAATACCATCCCTTCCATTTGTTTCACTGATGCAGCAGCCGCCGTGACAGATCGCAAACATCGTGGTAGTGCGCGCTCTACAGGGTCCAGCGCAGAAGAAAAATAGCTGCATGGCCTATTTCTTCCACCTTGTTCCTGTGTCAAAACCGCCAATGCACATCCTTCACTTTCATACACAAATGGCCTCATTACGACCCAGGCGTTAAGAATTAACGCCGTCGTTAACCCTTAACGCCTATTCTGATTTTAACGGCTGCTTTTAGCAGCCGTTAAAATCCATGGCGCTAACCTGCCATGATGCTAATTACGCCACCGTAATTTACGGTGGCTTAATTAGCACCTTCCCCACTCCCATTATGCCCTATGGGGCAAAAATGGGAATGGGGAAGGGAAAATGGAAAATGGGGATTTACCGCCCCACTCACCTTGGAATGGGGCGGTAAATCCGCCATCCACCATGGTGTAAACGTAGTTTACACCATGTTGGTAAAGTTGGCGCAATTAGCGCCTGGGTTGTAATGACCCCCAAACAGTCTAAAAACCTTATCATAATTCGCCGTGCCCAAAACTGGAGCCGAACATAATGCAGTTTTCAATTGATGAAATGCTTTCTGACATTCCTCATCCCACTGTAAAGGCATAACCGCATCCTTTCTTGTCAAATTCACCATCGGTTTCACAATTAACGCAAAATTACCAATCCATTGTCGGCAATATGAAGCCATGCCTATTATGGCTCTGACTCCTTTCTGTGTCTTTGGAATAGGCATACAAGAAATACTTTCTATGCGTTCTGGCGTTAGCCTTCTCCCTTCTTTCGAAGGTAGGTAGCCCAAATAGGCCACCTCCTTTCGATTATATTGACATTTCTTCAAACTAGCTTTATGGCCATGTGCCGCTAGGTGTGACAGTAGTAATACAGTGCTTTCTTTACAAATCTCCTCTGTGTCAGCAGCTAACAATAGATCGTCTATGTATTGCAAGAGTACACAACCCACTGGTAATTCTAGCATGTCTAGCTGCTCTTTCAATGCTCTACTGTAAATACTCGGACTTTCCGTGTAACCTTGCGGAATCCGCGTGAACGTAAATGATCGTCCTCCTAAAGTGAACACGAACAAATATCTGCTGTCCTTGTCCACTGGAATGCTGAAGAACGCGTTTTTTAGATCAACTACACTAAAATATTCTGCTGAAACAGGTATCATTGTCAATATTGTAGTGACATCTGGCACTAAAGGAAATTGTGAATCTACTACCTTGTTTAGCATGCGCAAATCAATTGTGAAATGGTATGGTACTTCATTGCCTCCTTTTTTATAAACTGGAAGAATCGGGCTGTTGCATGTACTCCCTGTAATTTCTTCAATTACCCCTAATTTCACCAAATCTGTAACAATACTCTTCAATCCTTTCTCACCTTCAGCCGAAATTCTGTATTGGGGAATTCGCGGTAGGGTAACACCTTCTTTCAAAATGATCTTTACTGGCTCTATTTTCAAGCATCCTACATCGTTGTCATGCATTGCCCATATACAAGTTGGCACTTTACTTAGTTCTCCTAGTAAAGTTTCAGACATGAATTCTGACACAGGAGCATCTTGTGGCCAAATCGTTAGGTGCCGTGCAATGTATAACGGAACCTAATTTTTTCAGCAAATTTAATCCCAACAGGTTCTCCCCACAATTTTCTGTTAAAAGGAAAGGACAGTGTTCAGGGAATGGTCCTATAGTAACTGGGACTGGTTGGGACACTGGGTTTATGACTGGTGAACCTGCGAACCCTACGGAAACATTATTTTGCCCTGACAGTGGTATATCCGGAACCAAGTGGTGGTCTATTGAACACTTTCGCGCTCCTGTATCTACAAGAAAGCAGTGCTCCTCATTACCGACTCTCATTTCTACGTAGGGTCCTCTCTGATTCACGGGAATAGACACTGGTTCCGACCCCTGTCCTGGGCTGTCCTATTGGGGAAATAACACATCGTCCGATGTGTAATCATTACTGTTAATGTAATACATGTTTGGCTGTGTATCGAAAACGTTCCCACTCTTTCCTCTATTTCCCCCACTCTGGTTTCCATACTGTTGGTTTTGCTGTCACTGACTCTGGTTAGGGGCACTTTGGGTTTGGGCTTGGTTTTGATTACCTCCATTATTGTGGTGCTGCTGCATACTATTCCTATTTGGTGCATTCGCTCCTTGATGTCCTCTATGCTGTCTCTCCTGACCAGACCCATTTGTATTCTGCAGATGCAGACATTGCGCTCGCCAGTGTCCTTCCTCCTTACAATACGCACACTGATTTGGTCCCACTGTTCCCCCATGCATATTCGAATTACTCCTTCCTTGTGAGTTCCTTGTCCCTCTATTGTGTCCTACAACTTGCTGCAATAGTACCTGCGTTTTCAATAGGCATGCTTTCAAGTCTGCCCCCATCAGTTTTAACAACAATAATTCGTCCACCATTTCCTTCTGCCCCGGTGATGGTAACTGCTGCCGTTCATTATGTGACCCCTGCATTCCCTTCCAAGGTCTCCCGGTATCCTTACCCCTGTACCTAGGTGTAGTAAACATTTCGGCATAATCATTATCTAATTCATCTTTAAGTTCAAAAAGTCCATATACATGTTCTCTCACTTCTTCATCCCTCTCCCTACAGCATGCTAATGTATTCAAATCTAACAATCGCTGCAGTGGTAATTGCCCAATTAACTGTTTCCATTTCTCCACCAAATATTCACCCATGTATTCCAACACTACCTGTCTTTCGTTGCTTCTTCGGAAGTCATACATCGACGCCAATGCTGCCGTTCCATCATTCCCGTCTATATACATTTCTGCCTGTTGCTGCAATTCCACCTTCCTTTCTTTGAGTTACCCTCGTGCATCCCCGTTGTTCAGTCCCGCCTCTCGCCCCCGTGGTTTCAATTTCAACCCGGGAGGAACGGACGGTACCGAGTCTGCGTCTAAGGCGGGAGGTGCTGATGGGACAATGGGAACAGGAAGTGTCTGTTGTGGGCCTGGTTGGCTAATAGGAAGTGTTACGTGCGCGGCCTGTGGATGTGGGAGGGCTTGAGCTACCGGAGGGAGAGTTTGGGCTACGGGCGGGATTTGGGCACTAGTTAATGACGTGGTTGGCCTCACTTCTGATCTTGGGCCTTGCTTTGTATGAGTCAATATGTTTTCTATCAATTCATCTGCTATATGTAATTCTCGTTGTGGGTACATTCTTTCTATATTCAACTGGTCACGTCTACCTGACCTTCTTAGACTCTCCGTCCACTCCTCCTCTTCCTTTTCTTCCGCTACTTCACCTTTCGATTTATGCCTGCGCGCATGCTTCTCTCTACTTCTAAATCGGAGCATTGCTTCCCTTCTTCAGTCTTTAACAATATCAAATGCTGCAGGACGTGCTTTCTTTCTTATCAACACCCTTTCCAAGTTATCTATTCTCACTATCTCAAAATTACCATTAATCGGCCACTGGTGGTCTTGTTGCTTTCTGGTTTGCCTATGCCAAGTCTCACAGAATATTATCGCACCCACACCATACTGTTACGCTCACCTGACTCCCACGGAGGCGCAGGCCTGGTTTGGAGTGCTGTTGCCTCTTCTATGGTGAAGCGCAGGACTCGGAAGATGGACAGGACCGGACCTTCAAATCTGGCTTATCTTACTCGCAGAAATATCCTTCTGTGTGTGAAAAGGGAGTATTAACAATCTGCGGGATAATGTGTAAGCCTCCCACTCCCTTCTCACCCTCCAGAAAACCCTTCTGCGATTCCCCGTGAAGTTTCACCTTAGGGTCTGAAAGGACGAGCTCTCCATCCTGCTTCTGATGCAGGGGCGCGTTGTAATCCAGTTACTTCACTGGATCATGGATTGTAGAGAGTTCAAGTTTGCTTGACCTTCCCGGTAAAGTACTGTGAGAATTCTGTTTATAAGTATGAGCCCGAAATAATAATTGTCCGTTGTCTCTATTTCAGGTGCAGAACAAAGATTCCGAGACGAGCAATGGAACCGACGAAGGAAACTCAGGTGAGTTGTTTGATAAGAGGTTCCTTTAGTGTCCTTGCATTAATGCACTAATGCTTGTGTCTTTTTTCCCGATAGGGGCAGGGGTTCAGAAATGCCGGAGATATGGCACCGACCCAAAGTGAAAGGTGCAGTTCCAGTAGATATCAGGTAAGTCTTTAATGAGCGTTCAGGTAATGTCTTAGCATTCGCTCACTAACGCTGGTGTCTCTTTTTCCCCTTAGGGGCCGGGGTCCGGAAATGCCAGGATGTGGCACCGACCCGAAATGAAGTGGGAATGACCCAACAGGTAAGTCTTATGATGGCAAATTAAGGTTTTCGTATTCTCTTCCCTAGCTCACCTTTGTTCTTGTCTTTTTCTCCCTAGGCGCTGAAATGTGGTTGCGGATCCAGATGGTCGCTGATGAACATGGAGGCGCCTGGTAAAGGTGAGTGGAATGCGGCGCTGCAGCGATCGATGCGATGTGCTTTTAAAATGAATGTCTTCCTTTTCAGGATCGTCGGCGAAATGTCTCTGGAATGCAGATTTAGCAGGTAAGGACTCTTCTTTCTCCTATTCTCTTCTCTTCTCCCTTTGCAGGTGTTCCAGGATGCTGGCGGGCGTGGCAGAAGTCAGGATGCAGGAGCAGACACGGTGAGCATCCAGCTGCTAGATGCAGAACAACGCGAAGCGTGAGTTGCTGCTTGGGCGTGGTTTAAATAGCCTTCAAAGTAGTTCCAGGTATGTATCCTTCCTCTCAGGTATGTATTCTTCCTCCGGCCACACCCGTGTGGTTAAGTAGTCCCCAAAGAGAAAGTAGTCCCATTCAGGCCTCTAGATGGCCCGGATGTTACAGCATGGTCTGCATCAGGTAAGTTTACACCAAGCACCTTTAAACACAAAGGCCCTCATTACGACCCTGGCGGAGAGGGGTTTATGCCAGCGTAATGCATGGCGTACCTCTCCGCCAGATTAGGTCTTTCCGTAGCGCCATGGTGATTTTTACGCCCGGATTTTCCGGGCGGAAAAATCCATGGCGCTACGGGACCCTTCGTTAATTACGCCACCGTATTCTACGGTGGCGTAATTAACGCCTTCCCCACTCCCATTATACCCTATGGGGCAAAAATGGGAATGGGGAAGGGTAAATGGGGATTGGGGACTTACCGCCCCGCCAAGGTCGGAATGGGGCGGTAAGTCCGCCAACCCCCATGGCGGAGTTGGCAGCTCTGCGCCATGGTCCATGGTGCAAATTGCACCATGGATCTCCGCCAGGGTCGTAATGAGGGCCAAAGTCATCTTTTATGAGCCTGGCACCTATGGCGCCAGGACTGTTGTCCAATATGAGCCTGGCGCCAAAGGCGCCAGGACTGAGTCCAAAGGGACCCTACTTGGGGCTGCTGAGACTTCCCTCGGGGACATGATGTCTGCCTCTGGGGTAGCTGGGCCTGGTCTGGCTCCTTGGAGGTAGGCATCATGACAGTACCCCCTCCCATGGCCCCTCCCAAGGTTGTTCTCTCCGGGGGTTTTGGCTTGTTTGGGAATTTTCGGTGGAATTTTTGTATTAATCGCGGCACGTGTACATGGTCGCTTGGTTCCCAAGATCTCTCCTGAGGTCCATACCCCTTCCAATCAACTAGATAGAAGAGTTTTGACTTTAACACCTTGGAATCCAATATGTCTTTAACTTCAAATTCTAATTCCCCATCAATCTGAATTGGTTCTGGTGGTTTGATCAGTCTGGTTCCTGGTTGCACCGGTTTCAACAGTGAGGCGTGAAAAACGGGATGAATTTGCATGTTCGCTGGTAGATCGAGTTTAAAGGCCACCGGGTTGATTATAGCTTTGATGGGATAGGGTTCTATGTATCTGGGGTTGAAAGTCCGCGGTCCTTTGAGAGGTAAATGTCTAGTTGCTAGCCACACCTGGTCCCCTATTTGGTACGGAGGTGCTTCACTTCGATGTAAATCAGCATTTTCTTTGTACTTTCTCTTGGCTTGCTGAAGCAGAGTCGTAGCTTCTTTGAAAGCTCGGGTTATCGTGGAATGCAAATGATCTACCGCAGGCATTTTCAGGTTTTGAGGAGGGTCCAGGTCTGAGGTTCGAGGATGATGACCATACAAGGTGTAAAAAGGGGCTTGTCCTGTTCCAGAATGTACAGAATTGTTATATGCATATTCTGCGATCCAAAGAATGTCTTTCCAATTGCATTCAGATTGGTGCAACATACACCGAAGATATTGTTCAAGGGTTTGGTTATTTCTCTTGGTTTGGCCATCGGTTTGGGGATGGTGAGTGGTGGATAGTCGTACATCAATTGGCGCTTCCTCGATCTGAGACTAATATGGATGGAAAACCATGCATACAAACTATGTTCTCCAGAAATTCCTTGGCCAAGATGGAGGCTGAGGGTAACCCTTTTAAAGGGATAAAATGGCCCATTTTGGAGAAGAGATCCACGATCACCAAGATAGTGTTGTATCCATAGCAAGGAGGCAGGTCGGTAATAAAGTCCATCGACAAGGTGTGCCAAGGTGCCAGTGGAATATCCAAAGGTTGTAGAAGACCGGCTGGTCTTTTCTTTTGACCTTTATTTTGAGCGCAAACTCTGCAAGACATCACAAAAGATTTTATGTCTTTTCTCCAGGATGGCCACCAGAATTGTCGTTTGATCTTTTCCTCAGTTTTAGCGATACCAGGATGTCCTTCCATTAATGTATCATGATAACGGGCAATAGCGAGTTCTTGAAGTTCTTTGTTAGGCAGAAATAATCGCCCCTGGAAATACGGTAAATCGTTATTAACGGAAAAGTGTGACCCCTTTTGGCTCCATTCTTGTAAGGCTGTGGAGTCTAATAGTTGTTTAACTCGAGTTTGAACGTCCTCAATAGTTTGTAAAGAGGTCAAACCCAAAATTCTCTGTTCAGGTATAATCAGTACAGGTTCTAAGCTCGAATTTGTTTCTTCCATCCCAATCTGGGATAAAGCATCCGCTTTGCCATTCTTGCAACCAGGGCGATATGTGATTATAAAATCAAATTCCGCAAAGAATAAAGCCCATCGGAGTTGACGTGATGATTGGGCTTTGGCCGTCTTTAAATATTGCAAATTTCTCTGATCTGTAATCACCGTGATGGTGTGTCTTGCGCCGAGGAGGTAATGACGCCAAGCTTTGAAGGCGGACTTAATAGCTAGTAACTCCTCGTCGGTGATTGCGTAATTAATTTCAGGAGCCGAGAATTTTCTGGACCAAAAGGCTACAGGGTGTAGTTGATTAGTTATTGGATCCCTTTGAGACAGGACAGCTCCCATGACTAAGCTGGATGCGTCGGTTTCAACAATGTAAGGGAGATCTGGGCGTGGATGCTTCAACACAGGTGCGGAGGTGAATTTAGTCTTTAGGTCTTGAAAGGCCTGTTCTGCCTCATGAGTCCATTCGAAGCGTTTATTCTTCCGTAAGAGAGCTGTGATGGGTTGGACCACTCGAGAAAATTCCGGGATGAATCTTCGATAAAAATTGGCAAAACCAAGCATGCTCTGAACCCCCTTCACAGAGCTAGGAGATGGCCATTTGAGGATGGCGTCCACCTTTCGCGAGTCCATTCGGACTCCTTTAGGTGTCAGGATGAATCCGAGAAACTCGACTTCTGTTTTATGAAAAACGCATTTTTCGAGTTTTGCAAACAGTTTGTGCTGGCGCAATTTTTCAAGAACTGCCCTGACATGTTTTCTGTGATCGGATTCCGAAGAGGAGTACACCAGGATGTCGTCGATATATACGATGACACAAACATTGATAAATTCCCGAAGAACATCATTCATCAAGTATTGAAAGGCGGCAGGTGCGTTGCACAATCCGAAGGGCATCACCTGATATTCAAAGAGCCCATATTTGGTGCGGAATGCAGTCTTCCATTCGTCGCCTTCTTTTATACGCACCAGGTGATAAGCTCCCCAGAGATCTAACTTGGTGTACATACAAGCATCTTTTACCTGGTCGAGAAGTTCAGGGATCAGAGGCAGAGGATAACGATTCTTAATCGTTATTTGATTTAGGGCGCGGTAGTCAATACATGTTCTAAGGTCGCCTTCTTTTTTCGGCACGAAGAACAGAGCTGAGGAAACAGGAGACTTTGACGGCCGAATAAAACCATTGGCAAGGTATTGATCTAAATACTGATGCAAATGAAGGTTCTCAGGTTCAGTAAGAGCATAAATCCTACTGCAAGGCGGTTGAGCACTGGGTACCAGTTCGATTTGACAATCGTACGACCGGTGGGGAGGTAACGTGTTGGCCTGTTCTTTTGGAAAACGTCTTGGAATTCTTGGTACTCAGCCGGTAGTTGTATAGTAGCGGAAGTTACTGAGGCCAGGCTCATATTTGGATTTCTTGGATAACAAGTTTGTTCACAATCAGGAAAGGCTATTCTCTTTGCTCGCCAGTCTATTCAAGGATTATGTGTTTCTAACCAAGGAATTCCTAGAATTACTTGAAACTGTGGGGCCTTGATTACGTCAAACACAATAGCTTCCCGGTGTCCATCCTGACCCACTAGTGTCACTTCTTTAGGGGAATGAGTTACCGGCCCTGAGGCTATTTCGGTTCCATCAACTGTAGTAATGACATCCTTGTTAGTTTTTGGACGGAGAGGGAGATTAATCCTGGAGGACAATTCACGATCTACATAGTTTCCAATAGCTCCACTGTCGATGTATGCCTTTATAGCATGCAACCGCCAAGGCTGTTTCGGATCTACGAGGACCATTGGCATGATGAAATGCGAGGTCAAAGAGTTTGTTTTCAAGCTCGGCAAGCGGACCTCTACGCTTGTCGGGCTTGGTCGTTTCCCGAATCAGGTTCTGTTAAATTGTTGTCAGTGGCTCCAACCAACTTCTTAGGTGGTTTTACCGGACAATCACGTAGAAAGTGACCAGAAGCTCCGCAATAGAGACATAATTGCTTTTGCCGCCTTCTCTCCCGTTCCTTCTGCGTTAACGGTCCTTTAACTCCACCGATTTGCATAGGTTCTGAAACGTCGGTACTCTTGGGGTTAGCGTGAGTTTTGATCAACACTCTGGTTTCAAACTTGGATCGATCTGCTTTTCTATTCTAAAGTCTGTGATCAAGTTGGACCACAAGGTCTATGTACTCCGCGCAGACTTGGGGTGGATTTACTATTTGGGCTAGCACGTCTTTAAGTTCTCCGCGCAGACCTCGATGAAATAATGTGATCCTTTTATTCTCTGGCCACCCAGTTTCCACAACCAACCTATTAAAGGTGGCGATGTAGGATAAGAGATCCTGGTTACCTTGTCGTAAGGATAGCAGTTCGTTGTCTAGGGCCTGTCCCTGAGAGTGTCGAGCAAATAATCTTTCCAAGCTTGCCTGGAAGCCTTGAAAATCCTGGAGAATTGGGTCATCTTGATTTACCAAAGGAACTCACCAATCGGCAGCACTGCCGCTGAGATAAGATAATACAAAAGCTACCTTGGTCTGGTCATTAGGGAAGGCCCCAGGTCTGCATAGGAAGTGTAAGCGACATTGGTTCATAAAAACGGCATATTTCTTGGGGTCCCCAGCAAAACGTTCAGGCGGGGCCAAAGGCATGTTTCCAGGTAGATTGATTTGTACCGGGTTATTCGAAATCATAGAAGTGGGTTTACCCCCGGAACTAGGTAAAGGAGTTTGTCCTGCCTGACCCTGCAACAACCATTTGGCCAGGTCATCAGTTCTCTCCTTAGATAGGATCAGTTCTCTTTTGAGAGCGTTAGTCTCCTGGCGGGTGGAGTGTACTTCTGCCCATAATTCCCCCAAAAGCTGGGCCAGCTGGTCTGTCTCGGAAGTTTCCATAGCGCCGGGGTGGGAAATTGTAGGTAGGCTTCGCGTTCTGTTACCCTCACCTGACTCCCACGGAGGCGCAGGCCTGGTTTGGAGTGCTGTTGCCTCTTCTATGGTGAAGCGCAGGACTCGGAAGATGGACAGGATCGGACCTTCAAATCTGGCTTGTCTGACTCGAAGAAATATCCTTCTGTGTGTGAAAAGGGAGTATTAACAATCTGCGGGATAATGTGTAAGCCTCCCACTCCCTTCTCACCCTGCACGAAACCCTTCTGCGATTCCCCGTGAAGTCTCACCTTAGGGTCTGAAAGGACGAGCTCTCCATCCTGCTTCTGATGCAGGGGCGCGTTGTAATTCAGTTACTTCACTGGATCATGGATTGTAGAGAGTTCAAGTTTGCTTGACCTTCCCGGTAAAGTACTGTGAGAATTCTGTTTATAAGTATGAGCCCGAAATAATAATTGTCCGTTGTCTCTATTTCAGGTGCAGAACCAAGATTCCGAGACGAGCAATGGAACCGATGAAGGAAACTCAGGTGAGTTGTTTGATAAGAGGTTCCTTTAGTGTCCTTGCATTAATGCACTAATGCTTGTGTCTTTTTCCCTATAGGGGCCGGGGTTCGGAAATGCCGGAGATAGGGCATCGACCCGAAGTGAAAGGTGCAGTTCCAGTAGATATCAGGTAAGTCTTTAATGAGCGTTCAGGTAATGTCTCAGCATTCGCTCACTAACGCTGATGTCTCTTTTACCCCTTAGGGGCCGGGGTCCGGAAATGCCAGGATGCGGCACCGACCCGAAATGAAGTGGGAATGACCCTACAGGTAAGTCTTATGATGACAAATTAAGGTTTTCTTATTCTCTTCCCTAGCTCACCTTTGTTCTTGTCTTTTTCTCCCTAGGCGCTGAAATGTGGTTGCGGATCCAGATGAACATGGAGGCGCCTAGTAAAGGTGAGTGGAATGAGGCGCTGCAGCGATCGATGCGATGAGCTTTTAAAATGAATGTCTTCCTTTTCAGGATCGTCGGCGAAATGTATCCGGAATGGGGATTTAGCAGGTAAGAACTCTTCTTTCTCCTATTCTCTTCTCTTCTCCCTTTGCAGGTGTTCCAGGATGCTGGCGGGCGTGGCAGAAGTCAGGATGCAGGAGCAGATACGGTGAGCGTCCAGCTGTTAGATGCAGAACAACGCGAAGCGTGAGTTGCTGCTTGGGCGTGGCTTAAATAGCCTTCAAAGTAGTTCCAGGTATGTATCCTTCCTCTCAGGTATGTATTCTTCCTCCGCCCACACCCGTGTCTTTAAGTAGTCCCCAAAGAGAAAGTAGTCCCATTCAGGCCTCTAGATGGCCCGGATGTTGCAGCATGGTCTGCATCAGGTAAGTTTACCCCAAGCACCTTTAAACACAAAGTCATCTTTTATGAGCCTGGCGCCTATGGCGCCAGGACTGTTGTCCAATATGAGCCTGGCGCCAAAGGCGCCAGGACTGAGTCCAAAGGGCCCCTATTTGGGGCTGCTGAGACTTCCCTCGGGGACATGATGTCTGCCTCTGGGGTAGCTGGGCCTGGTCTGGCTCCTTGGAGGTAGGCATCATGACACATACTTCACATACATCTCATATGCCAGCGTTCCCCCAGGTGGTGCAATTTGGCCATATTACAAAGATTGTCTACCACAGCGGAAAAACCCTGCTAGGGTACACAATACCCAAGGCATGTTTCAACCTTCCCCCTGGTTAATCAACCTTACCTAGGGCGTTTGATTTTGCAAAGTCAACTCTCAACCAATATCAGGATTACTTTGAATCAGGGAATGACTCACCTGATAAATCAAGTCGTCTGTATACTGACGCACCAAATGATGTTGTGTCTGCGTTTCTTGGCTTCTGCCTCGTTTCGGGACCCTTGCCTCCTTGTTCTCTAGCCAGGCACGTCGATCAGGGATCAGATGTGTGCAGATCTGCAAAGGAGTCTCTCATCACTTCTACAGGGCGCCCCGAACACCTCTTGATCCCGGCTCGATCGTCCCGTCCTCGCAGTTCTCCGCCTTACTCAATTACAACGTATGCGATGGAACAAGTGGGGGAGGGTCCCTATTCGGGCGCCATCTTGAAAGGGGCCCCTAGGGGTCCCTTACGTCTATGGAAACAAGGCGAGTCACCACACACGATAGATACGCCAGACACAAGGTTGTACTTCCAAAGCTAGGGTTTATTGCAAAGCAAAAGTCTCAGTTGGCCAACTCGGTCTCACGCCCCACGACGTGTATCTCTAGACCTCGAGGGACGCAAGAGAGTGAATTACGTACACCAGTTACATATACACAAAATGCATATCAAACAATCAGCTATGACATGTTTAACACCCCCCTTTATTGGGTTTCTTTGAACTTGGTGTGATGGTGGACACTTTCGACAACTATGACATCTTCAAATATCTATTCTAGTAACAATTTGCAATTTGTGAGTGCGGAGGCATCTTTCAGTTGTTGAACAGAACACAGCGCTTCTGTTCCTGGAAGCGAGCAACATACGGGGGGAGAGTTGCATTCCAGACCTTGCTATCTATGAGGTGCTATTCGTGTCCTGGGAGCCGACACGTTCTAACGGGGCTCAGCAAAGGGGGGCCGTAAGAAGAGCATAATTCAAGCCTTTAGCTGCTTTATTCTAACATATTCTACCATATAACGAGACTGGCTGGCAGCTGCGAAATGATTAAATGCCCTGCAGCTCTGCTTCAAGGCTACATTCGGGAGGGAGCCGGGCATTCTTCCTGGCGCTGACTACGTTGTGTTTCAACAAACTCTTGTTATCCTCGCGGCCCTGCGGCCTTGTTCTTTTACGTGCAGACAACAATGTTTTACAATCGAGCAGTGTAAGCAGAAAATGTACTGCGAAGCAATAAGAAAAGAAAGCAATGAGCAATGGTTAGAAAACAAAATGGCGATTCTTGTTACATCAAAATGGCCGTTCATTGGCAAACTTGGAAACCTATATTCTGTCATATCGTGCATGAGACGGTTGGCCCACGGCCATCAAAATACGTTTGCGGTCACAAAGTAGAGGTATCCATTATTCTAGACTGACAAGCAGGCCCCGACTCAGTTCCCCCAGCACCCCCACCCACCCAGCATTGACGGGCACCTGCCAACAGGCCCCGACTCAGGTCCCCCAGCACCCCACCCACCCAGCATTGATGGGCACCTGCCAGAAGGCCCTGACTCATGTCCCCCAGCATGCCCACCCACCCGGCATTGATAGGCACCTGCCAGCAGGCCCCGACTCATGCCCCCCAGCACCCCCACCCACCCAGCATTGATGGGCACCTGCCAGCAGGCCCCTACTCATGCCCCCCCTACATGACATAAAGATGCACAATCATGGCCCACATCTCCACCAAAATACCACAGCACTCCACCCCAGTCTTGAGACGTAATGATTTCCCAATCCACCCCACACTAACATGCCTATTTCAAGACACAAACCAAAAGTCAACTATGTACATCAACACATGTCCGTCACACACACACACACTGGTTGGCATTGATTGTGTAAACCCATATTTTCACATGCATGAACTCAATGAGTGATTTACATACATGGAAGTAAAATATCAAAATGTATTATGGAGAAAAATAAAGCAATGAAATGAAAGCATACACAAATTGCAAACATGAAATGAAAAGCATGTCCAAAAGATGAGTACGTGAAAAATATAACCAATCCAAAGAAATCAAAAAGAAAAATAGTCCAAACTCTCCCTCCACCAAAGCAAATCCAAAGGAAAAGTCAAAAGTAAAATCCATTAATCCATAGTGAAATCCAAAGAAAAAGTTCCAATAAATCCATTATCCAACTATGTAAATCAATTGTCAAGGGTCCATGAGCCCAACGAAAGAACAGAAACCTATGAAAAAAACTACCTAATAAAAAAACTATATACAAATGTGTGGTGCAAAGTCCAAACACCTCAAAATAAAGGAAAATGAAAATGAAACCTAACACTAAAAACTATATATCATGGCGGTGGGCTAGTCCGACGGCTCATTTTCCGATTTCCTGGGCCAGGGCATCATCGAACTCCTGCTCAATATCCTGGAGGCGGTCCTCTTCCATGGCCCCGAGGGTTTGCAGGGACGATGCCATGTTGACCTCCAACTCCCTGCGAATTGCCTCGAGGCACTGGGCCCGCCTCAGTGCCCTTCGCATGGAGTTCTCTGCCCTGACCATTGTGAGCCGTGCCTCTTCCGCCCGCCGCTGCTCCGCATCTATGGCCTGGCCCAACCGCTGCCACAAGGAAGACACTTCGAATCCTGGGTCCTCCTGCCTTCTGGCCGATGCCTGCCCTCGGATATTGAAGGTCCCGAGCCATCATGGCTCCCACCTTGTTGCTGCTGCTGCTGTGCCTTGGCTCTTGCTGCCTGCACGTCCTCCTCCGGCTGGGGTGCAGTTGTTGAGGTGGCCACCCCTGCTGGACGTCCGACTCCCGACTGTGGCTGGGATGTGACCTCCACCAGCTTGGCCGCAGGGTCAGAGGCAGGTCCACAGGGTACCCAGGTGATACATGGGTGGGAAGATGGCATGGAGGTCGACTGGCGCATAGGGGGTTCAGGTGAGGAGGGGGTCGGAATAAGGTCCAGCATACAGAGGAATCTAGCCCTGGTGACCCATCCCAGTAGGTCAACGTGGTCAACGAGGCATCCGAGATGACGTGCAGTGTCTTCACGAAAACACTGCAGGTCACCTTGCATGCCCCGTTGACGCAACGCCATCCCAGGCAGGACAGGCTCAACCCAGACCTGGATTTCCAAGACCGCAGGGAGAGGAAGGCCAGTTGTTGTGCGCTCATCCCCTCCCTGAAAACGGGTCTGGACGTAGGCATCCCTGCTGGTGCAGGATGATGCAGTCACAGGATCGGGGACAGGATTACACACAGGCACCTCCACAGTGGCCTGTGCTGCCTCCTGTCCCTGCCCCGGCACGGCACCCGTAGCAGCAGTGGTATCCCCACCTCCAGACCCCGTGTGTGTCCCTTCCATGGCCTCCTCCTCCACCAAACCCCCCACCAACCTGAATGACTCCATGCCATCTTCCTCCATCGGACCCTGTGGGGTCTCAGCTGCCCCTTCTGCTGCCGAGGAGTCCACCTCCGACCTCTGCCTCTTGGACATACCCTCGGCAGCTGCGGCCTGGGACGTGGCACTAGACTCCTCACTCCCCGACAAGATGACAACCTGGGAGGGGAGCCGGGCCTTGCGTCTCCGGCTGGTGGTGCAATCCCTGCCGCTTTTCTCCACAGCACCCTCTCTGCCCTCTTCATCAGTTGACACTGCAGACAGGGAGAGATAGAACACAGGCATCAGGGCACTGTACAATGGACTGATACATACATGACAGTTGCACATGAGTGGCAGTGTAAAACTACAGACATGGCATCACACTCCGCAACACACATGTAATTTCAACTCACACACATGAGCAAATCAACAGGAATCTTGCACCAGGCAGCACCGTCCATACACAAACAACAGCACGGGCAGCCGAAGGTGAGCCTGACATCACATGAAACACAGGGAGTGTACAACACATGCACGCATGCCACCAGACTGACATGCATCTGTACATCTCCACCACTGCAGTGATAATGTCACCATCCATGTCACATCTGGCAATCAGCCTCCTACATGTCAGTGTCACATGCATCCATGTTGCATCACACTTGCACACTTGTCACATACACACAAATGCGCATGTGCACAGTGCATATACATGCAGCAGGCACCCCATCCATGTGTGACACCACAACCATGCCACAGTACATACACATCATTTTCACATGTGCACACCCACACATGTATTTGGCCAGCATGCTTGCCAACACATACACCATCGATGTGTCTCACACATGAGAGGAATCACATGTGGCTGGTTCACGTCCCTGTACATTCACAACCATACATGGCCCTACAAAGACATGGTGAACCTGCACACTCCTGGCACACCACAACACGCACAGCGTCCATTCAGTAGGCATGTACACTTACCGCTTGACTCCGGATGGGTCAGTCTCTCAAGGACCTGGACGTGGAGCGCTGGGCGTATGTGTTCCTGGACCCTCATTTGTTTGACAGACAGGTGGCCCCGGCACCCCTTGGCATCCGCTGCCTTCAAGAGGCGCTGGGCCTTGTCGAGGGTCCTGGACCTGAAGTCCTCCCAGCGCTTCCGGACGTGTTGAATGTCGCGGACTGCCACCCCCTCCGCGTTGATGGCAGTCATGATGTCCATCCAGATCCTCTTCCGTCCTTCATTGTCGGCGTGCAAACATCCAAAGAGGGCATCATACTGCCCCAGGACATGCTCCACCAGGACACCAACTTCACTGGCACTGAAGTTGGTGGCCCTCTGCTTCTCTGGCTGGGGGTTGCCAGTGGTGCCAGATGGTGTAGACATGGCAACCCCAGAGGCAGGTGTGGGTGGGCAACTGGGTCCTGGGGCTGGGCTGTGGAGCGATGGTATTCCAGTTGGGAGTCTTCAGTTCCAGCAGGGGTGGTCACAGCAACTGCACCCCTGGCTGATGTGCAGGCACCAAATAGCAGGGCACGTGGGCAGCAGGCAGGCAGGCAGCAGCAGATGGCAGTTGGGAGCGTGCTCAGAGCTCTAGGGGGCAGGAATATGGCCTTCTGGGCACGAGCGTGGTCTTCCGTGTGTTGTTGCGTGGCCAGCTTGATACAGAGTGATTTGGCACGTGAAAAAATTGCACATCAGTGTGTAATTTGAGGAAAGGCCCTTAACGTGTAAGCGCGTATGTGATGTTACGAGCGTGGGCGTTTCCCTCATGACGTGGGCATAGTGGTTCAGAACATGAAAAAACTGCACGTCCGTGTGTGAATGAGTGTAATCCGAAGAAAGGGCCTACGCGCGTAAGTGACGAGACGCGTGCGGGCGTTTCCCTCAGCACGGGTTAAAGGTGAGCGGGGCCAGCAGTTCGCTGTACGTGTCTTTCGTGGAGACTGACATGTGTTGCTACTTCGTGTTGTTTCGCGTGTCATCACAACTTCACAGCGGATCAAGGACGTATCTCTTCTTTTGGCGGGGGTATTGGCTACACGTGTTTTTCATCATCATGCTAGTATGACGGTGAGTCGCGCACGCTATTTTTCCCACTGCGGGTGCCCTTGTGTATCGCACCCATTTTCGAGGTCATAGTAGCCTGCGTGTCCCATGCGTATGCATTTTTCGTGTTACTGTGTGCCACCGCGTACTCCGGGAGGTTAATTCCACACACGTAGGCTGCAGGGTTGCGTGCACGATTTTACTGCAGTTTTGTGGTGACTGAGCGTTGCGTGACCCGTCACTACATCACCGGTGTCACATACAGCCTTGCAGGAGCAGGGGGGCTGTTAACATCTTGCATCCCACCCCCTTTACCCCAATTGCCCAGGACAATTGTGGTGTACACCTCCCATTGGCACTCCTTCATCTGTGCCGGCACTACTCCATCTGTGCCATGGTTGCGAGGCCACCAAATGTGAGTGGCACCTCAGCTGGGCATCCTCCTCATGGCGGGCATGGTCAGGGACGTGGCCGGGGTGACCAAGGAGTAGGGGGACTTCAGGGTGTCCAGGGTGGCCGCAGAGGCAGAAGAGGCAGGGGTGCACCGCTTGAGCACGATGTTGTGCCATGTGTCAGTGCAGTCATGCCACCACCCCCTGTGGTTCCGGGAGATGCAACTTTTGCATCTGGCACTGGCGCCCATGTGACCCGGCAGTCCGTTTCATCGACTGCCACGGGCCCAAGGGTAGTGGTAGCTGCAGGTGCAGCTGTGGACACCACCACCCCGGCTCAGGGTCTGCCAGCACAGGCTGTGTTGGCACTTGAACAGTCCTTGGGAGATTTCCAACAGGGCAGGAGTGAAACCGTAGGTGCACGCAGGGCTGCCCTGACCGAGACACGTGTCCCTGGGGCAGTAATGTCATCTGCTGCCCTGAACAGCCGGGTGTTGGCAAGTGCAGGGGCAGATGCAGCCAACAACACCCCGGTTGTGAGTCTGCCAACCAGGACAGTCGCAGTCAATGACCCTGCCACAGCGGATGTTGCTGCGCAGGGTCCATTAGAGGGCACCCAGCTGCCACTGATGCAAGTCAGGCCTTTGGTCGTCCCTCCACCTGCCACTCCCTTGGCTCAATCCACCGGTGCCACTGGCCATCCTGATCAGGGCAGCATTTGCCAGCCAGGGTCTGCGCCACAATCCAAGAGGAGGAAGGTTGCACCTGCAGCACAGGTAGGGACCCCACACACAGCCACGACCTCCTGCATGTCGAGGAAGAAGCCTTTCTGCAACCAGGAACTGGACTACCTCATGGACTACGTGCGGGACCACAGCCGTGATATGCTAGTGGGGCCTAATTGTCAGACTACGGCTGCCCACCGTGATACCCATTGGAAGCAAGTTGCGGAACATGTGAGTGCATTCGGCCATGAGGTGCACACAGCGCAAGAGTGCAAAAAGCGTTGGAATGACCTCAAACGCAGCGCTAAGGCTAAGCGTGCCTCAAATTACAACTTGACTCTGATGACTGGCAGTGGGCCTGCACCTGAGGAGGAAGACCTCACTCCGCATGAGTCACTCGTTGCGGAGTTCATACCACCTGGATCGGTCGAAGGAGTGGGAGAGATGCCGGATTTTGATGCCCAGTCCAGTGAGCGTTGATGCGTGTTTGTTGAGGACATGTGTGTTTTACTTGTGTGATGTGTTCTGCATGAATGCCACTACATGTCACGTGTACATGGTTCTGATGTGCAAGTAATGTAAAGCTTCACTGATGCATGGCTGTTCTGCTGGATGGTGGACATTTGGAGCGGACGGGGACTGTTCGCATCACCACTATTGCACCCTACTCACATGCTGGTCACCAGGATGCCCCTCCGGTCCATGTTCCAGCTCACTGGCCCTTCTGCATGTAGCCTGGGGTGACATTCCTCTCAGCCTAGGGACTATGTCATTGCATGACTGACATGAATGTGTTTCTCTGCATGCATGCGGGTACTCCCTTGCCCCTCCACCCCCCTCTGCACCCCAATTCCACCTTTGCACTGGTCTGCTTCAATTTTGCCGTTGAGTACTTGCCTGTTCATGAGTCCTGTGTACATGCTAACTTCCACCGCCAATCTGCCAGACATATGCTGTGTGGTACATCCTTTGTACTTGATGCAGGGTGTCTCACTTGTACTGTGCAGAGGTCAGATGCCCCGCAGGGACATGAGTGCCCATTCATGCTCCATGTGTATTCCACGCATGCCCCTATGTGTCCTTGACTGGATGATCATTGTAGTACGAGTCCAGGGTGACCTACATTGCATGGCATTTCATCAGCCTTCCCATGGCGACTGGGCCTCAGTCCTGCATTGCACACATGTTTAGGGTGTGACAGTCTGTGTGGGTCACAGGCCTCAGCCTGTTTAATGGCCAATGACTCTGTCCAACTGGTGTAGTGTCTTCTTCACACGTGGGTGTACTCTGGAGGTTGCGTCATGTGTCCTGCTTACTGTCCCTACATCATTTGTGGTGTTGTGACTTGACTCACATGATGCAGTTGATGCTAGTCAACACTGTCTGTCAATACACAGGTCTATGGTCATCCTTTTGATACCATGCAAGGCATCCCAGCATTTGCACTTGGGGGGGGGGGGGATTTGCTTGTAGCCATGCTACCCATTGAATGCACATTGCACGTGATG
The DNA here is from genome assembly GCF_040938575.1 of Ambystoma mexicanum. Classification (NCBI taxonomy): domain Eukaryota; kingdom Metazoa; phylum Chordata; class Amphibia; order Caudata; family Ambystomatidae; genus Ambystoma; species Ambystoma mexicanum. The sequence goes on from NC_090939.1 coordinate 193,402,341, forward strand.
CCTGAAGTTGACCTTGCACTGCCTTAACATTTTCAGATACACATCATGAAGTACTTTTACATGTAGATAGTGAGTAACGTACAAATTTGCTGCACAGCATCGACCCACTTCTGTGAAATATGATAATATTCTACATGCCTAATCACAGAAGCAAGGTCAAGGTAACCCAGCATGCATGGCAGGTTCTCTTTTGTGTGTGACATGTCTGCTTGATGTGTTTGGTGTCTGTGTGATGTCTGTGTGTGTGTTGCATGCTTCTAACATGTGTCGTGACCTTTTTTCTCTCTACTTTTCAGATGATGACGCAATGGAGCCAGAGGATGGTGTTGTCATGCCAGGCACAGGGTTGTTATCACTACAGCAACCCAGCACAAGTGGGGGTCGTGGGGTGGTAGGCCACGAAAACCCACATGTGCTACAGTCCAACTTGTCTCTGGCTGGCAATGAGTCCAGCCCTGTTGAACACTCTGACGTCTATGTCGAGTTGGATGTGCATCGGGTCCATATGTCAGGGGTGAGTGATTCTGATGTGGGCACTCCTCTGTCTGTGACACCTGCACTGAGGGGTCAGACAGTGTTCAAACCTTCGCCTGTGGTGGATCGGGACACAAGGTCACCCTCCACACCAGTCACTGATGTGCCTGGGACATCACGTCGACGGGGGCATGTAGTCGTGCAGCCGCGGGCGGTGCCAACACAACGAGGACATCCGGTCCTTGGGTCCGGGAGAGGTCAAGCCCTGCAACGCGGTTGCCGCACGCAACCGCAGTATACTGAGTGGGAGCAAGACATGACTGCCAATTCTGAACGCCAGGGGGCAGCAATGGAGAACATCGCTGTGAGCATGGAGTGTGCGGCCCAATCCGTGCTCCCCCCTGCTAGGCAGGTGCTTCTCCAGCAGCCGGCGAACGGTCCACGGCCCGCTCGCTCAGGCTGGGCATGGCGGCCTCAGACAGGGCACGCCAGGCTGAAATGTCTCTGCATCAAGCAATTGCTGCTCATGCAGAGGCACACATGGAGGCCCTGAGGCAGGAGTATTCTTCCCTCAGATCCACTCTGGGTGTCCTTCTGATGTCCCAGAGGGAGCGGTCAGAGGAGAGGTTTGCCCAGCTTGAGTGTACCATCTCGGCTGAGCTATTTGCTTGCTGGGAGGTGCATCAGTTGTCCAGCCAGGTCTTGCAGGAGGAGCTCCGTGTTACACGTGCTACCTTGCAAGAGGAAGCACGTGTATCACGGGAGGTTCTGCATGCAGACCTACGTGTCATCGCCACACAGAACCAGGCTCTCCCGTCTGGCAGACTTGCTGCCGACGAGGGGCAAGCTGCGGCTATGCGTGGTCAGGCTCCCGTGTCACGTCCTCCTTTCCAGGAAGAGCCAGACTCGGACGACAATGTATCTCCCACATCGGGCGGGCTGTGCAGGCGTTGAGCCCATGGAAGTTTTTTTTTCCTCAACATCATAGCATGTGGCTGTTGAGCAGCACCCTGTACCTCCGTCCTCCTGGGTGCCTCCCCCCCCCCCCCGGGTCGTATGTGGGCATTTTGATTTTTCTTTTAGTTAAGTTAGTTAAGTTTCAATTTGATAGTTTAATTAGGTAATGTAGGTTTTTCATAGTTAGTGTAATTAGTTAATATAGTTTAAAATTGCTTGTCTATTGTTCTTTCATGCGACGGTGTGGTGCTTTGTGGCTTTTGAAAGCATCCACTGTCTGTTCCAGCTGGTCCCTTCAAGCTTGTCTTGTGTATGTGTTTGCAGCTTGGGGTCCTGACTCACATATGCCACTCCTGCTTCCCTTATCCATGGGCTCGCAAGGATGGTTCGTGTAACATTCTATTACACAAGGGCTTTGGACTGTCATATCTGTGGCATGTCTGCTGCTGTCCTACTGTGTTAACACCCCTAGTGGGGATAATACGGGTGTTATTGACCACTGTTCTTCTTTTGCTAGATGGGGGGTTTCATGATTCATGTGTACATTATTTGCTATACATTGTGTAGTATGTTTCCTATCTTTACTGTACATGTGCTTGTTGCAATTCATGCTGTAGATAGTGTGTACCACACTTTGCCTGTGAAAGACGCACTGAGGTTGTGATTTCTGATTTACGTCTATGACATGGTCCAGTCATGAAATGCCTGAAGAGACACACACAGGTGACTTTAAAGCATTAATTATGTGTTTCATGCCCTTTCTGCAGGGGGATGAGTCTCCAGACCACCTTTGCCAGCAGACTTGGCCCATTGGATGTCTGGAAGCTGGACACGTTTGGTGGTGCCGACATGCACATGTGTGCACAAGCAGAGGCACAGGGATTGCGCTCATACATCCAAAAAAAGCTGACGTGTTTCAAGGGACTCCAGGCAAGGTGAGCAGCACAGGGGGGCCACACCGCAGCCAACCTTCCACCAGGCCAGTTGCACATGCATGCTTAGTAGCAGCACTGACGGTGAGCTTGGACAAATGTTGGTGTTGAAGCGCACAATACAGCTTAGATGCGTTGGTGGACTAATGGCTAGTTGATGGGAATGTTGTCTGGGGCACTTGCAGGGGCAGTGGCACATACCCTCCGGTCGACCATGGTCCATTGAGGCAGTTGCATTAGCCATGTAGCGTTCCAAGACATGGAAAGAAGTAGCTCACATGGACAGACAGTGAGGGACAGACTTGTGTGCAGTGCATTTCATTTCCATGTAGAATTTGACACATTCACTACCTACTTTATTTTGGTTATGGTGGAACATGACTTGTTCTGAAGTCGTATCTTGCTATATGCGTCTGGCTGCTTACCCAGGGAACATTGCATGTTGTGTGAATTGTGACACATTGGTCTTCCATTTGCCACACACCCACCGGCGCCTGACTTACTGCATTGACTGTGTATGAACCATCACAGGGGGAATGTTACGTATGGGTACGAAGCACCACACCAGATTGTTTGTTTGTAGAGTAGTTTGTTACTTTGGGGCATATATGGTGGTGTGTTTGTGTGTTATGGGCATGCACAGATTAGTAACTGTGGATCTCTTTGCAACATTGAACTGCTCCTGTTACCAGACCGGAGAGTACGCAGGCAGGAGGCCAGCACTCACCCCAGAGATAAGTTTCTCTTTGACTTCCATTTGAGTAATTTGGTACTATGTGCATGATGAACAAGTTTGGTCTAATTGTGTATGTGTTAATGTGAGTAGTACAGTTTTGTGCATTTCCTACTTTCCCGTGTCTACTCCCCTCTCCTGCCCCTCATTCCGGTTATCCAGTATACCAATGCCTGTCCCGACTGCATATCCCTGACCCTCCTTTCCCACCAGGGTCTCAGAGGTCTATGTGAGTTTGACCTTGCAGGCACCCAAACCACGGTGGGGGTGGTTGGTTCGTGCCACTCCTGCGCCTGTACACATGAGCTGTGACAGTACACATCAGTTTGTGGTGCATCATTCTATGTTATGTACCACACATGGTACACATCCTGTTGTAATATTGTTTTACTGTGCTACCCTGGTTACATCATTGTGGTAGTAATTGGGCTTTGTGACGTACTGCTACTTCAAGTCATCTACTGGGGGCTCTTCTGGTTTGTTTTGCTGCCTGCAGGCTTTTTACTTGGCTTCTGTGTTGACCTGCTTTGAGTTCTCTTTTATTTGGTGTTTTTGCAAGTCAAGGTGGCCTCTGAGGGTGCTGGACACTTTTTACACACAAGGTGGAAGATGGCGACAAAGGGGAAGGGTGATCCTGTGGCCAGGTGAACTTCAAGGATGAACGCTACATAACCGAGGTGCAGATATTCAGTGGGTCATGGTGATTTGTGAGGGAGGGGGGTATTTTGTTGTTGACAGTTGCCTTGCCCTACAGTGTGATGGGCACCCTGACATTGTAATTGTGATATCCTATGTACATGATGTATACTGCTGATCAATGCCTGTTCATGTGTTGTGTTTACCTTTCAGGTGTGAGGGGATAGTTGTGGTTTGACATGCTCGGGTGTACACATGGTCAATGTTCACATGTGATGTGTAGAGGACACTGATGGTCACTTGATTGGACATGCATGTTTTGAGTGCATGTCCCTACTAACACACACTTGCACTATGATCCACAACATGTACAACCACCCTTCCATGTCCACATGTACACTCAGTTTGCCTACTGGGGCCCACTGTGTCCCAGCAGCACATGATCTATGACCATTTGTGGATCCTGTACATGCGTAATTTGCTTTTTGATGTAGTTTGTCATTTTGATGTGATGCTCAGGGTGTGCGGCAGTGCGGCAGTGTGTTGCAGGAGATGGACACAGCACACAGAGTCTGCAGTGTTGATTTTGCAATGCACAATGTGCATGTAAACAGGCATTCATTGTTATGTTACAACTACAACTGTTGAAATGCATTTGGGTATGATTTATTTTGGGTGGGAGGTTGTTGGTCAGTCATTTCATCTGATTCCATGTCCTCGCATACCACCTGTACGTTGATGGAATGCCAGTGCTTGCGGTTTCGGTAGATGTGCTCAGTGGCCCTAGGTGGACGTAGGGCGACATGGGTGCAATCTATGGCACCGAGAGCACTTTGGGGAAGTGTGCCACCCTGTAAAAGTCCTGGACAATGGTCTGCCTTTCTGCGGGTGTTCTGGGCATGTATATGTGCCTGCGGACTGAGGGGCACGCTGTCATGATTGCCAAGACCTGGTGTAGGCAGTCTGACTGCGTGGCGTGTGAGACCCCCCCCACTATGGCAGTAGTCCGCTGAAATGACCCAGTGGGCAACAAAATGCAGGACATTGAGCACCTTCTCCAAGGGGCTCAACGCTTGGGAGCAGAGGGTGGGGGATGTAAGGTCATCTTCCCACTCCCTGACCAGGTCTAGGATGATACGAGGTGGAAACCTATACCTGTCGTAGACCTGGTCGTCAGGCTTCCCAAAAAGGTTTGTCTGGGGTGAAAAAATGCGGGCCCTGGCTATTCTCCTCCTCCTGCGGTGTCCCACGATCAGTGCTGCGACAAATGGGACATTCATTGTAGCTGTATATACGTGTTTGTTGTTTGCGCGCACTTTTATACTGTGCGCGGGGATGCTTCCGCCTGCCTTCGTGTGGCAGACACATTGACGCCTATGCGCGTCTTTTGCCATGCACGGGTTTCCCGTATTCAAATCCATGAATACGGGTTGTCCGCCTGCTTGTGGGCGTTCCGTGTACTTCCCTGCAGTACTTCCCCAGTTACGACTTCTTTTTCAGGCGTTGTTCCCCATTCCGCGTGTTACGCCCTGTGTCCCGCCTCCTTTTTGGTGTGTGCACTGACGTTGTGCGCTTTCCCTGTGCGCATTGCGCACAGCGTTCGGGATGTTGCAATGACGTGTGCGCCCGTGTGCTCCACGCACGGGTTTGGCACACATTTTGGGAAAAACACGAGCAGGGACTTCCATGAATCGCACGCGGGCGCGTGCGCTTCATTTTTCACGCTAGCGCCTGCTTGCGCCAGCTTGCGCCACTTTTTTCGGCGCACGTTTGTTTCATGAATCGGCCCCTTAGTCCTAATGGACTACACCCCAAAGAGACTACAAGGCCAATTGAACACCATGGGCTCTTATGCTGCTTTAAATTACCTTAAGATGAACAATGATGAAACAAAAAATTATGGCCGTTCCTCCCAATCGCATCAAAACTAAACCTTACGTCTGGATATTGAAAGGTTGAGAAAGATTTAAAATATAAGTACCCAGGTGTTGTTATGGATGATAAACTCACCTGGACAGCACAGAAGAATTTGGTCCGCACAAAGAGTATCCAACAACTGGGAGCCCTTAAAAACTTCTTGCATAAACATGGTGGACAAGCGATTAATATAATCATCAAGACCTACCGAGCTAAAATACTTTCAATTATTACGTATGAGGCTGAAATAAGGGCCCATAAGCAAAGAAACGAACTTGGTCGTTTAGAAAGAAAGTCTTTGAAATCACAACTAGTTTTACCATCCTCGACTGCTGTCGACCATATCTACCTAGAATTTGGGCTGTTTAGCTTAGACTCTCTCCTATCAAAAAGGCAGCTACTACTGCATTGGAAATGCCTCACTTCAACCCCTGGAACTCTTCTGTTGATATTGACTCAGGACCAGGAACATCTTTTTTCATTTCTAAACAATAGTTGTTTTAATTCTATTTAGAAAACAGTGTTAAATTGGACCACAAAACAAACTTGCGAGGCACTCAGTTCTGTCTTTCCTCGTTACATAAATCTAGTCAAAAGGACCATTGAATCCTATGAATATTAGCGCGCCAGTGTTAATCTGGCCAGTAAAATAACAGTGGCCTGTTCATCGCGTATTTGCAGTGTCATATCAGCTTTCCAGCTTAACACATCACCAATTATACTGTATGACATTTCCTTAAAATAAAATGTAATCTAGCAGAATCCAGAGAGGTAGTAGGAGCCTGACTAAAACTCCTGCGATAACAAACACTGTTTAGATTCTGTAAAGAAGACAATATAGAGTTGATCAAACCTCTTTTGGTTGAATGTACGAGTCTCAAACCCATTCTTACCCCATTACCCATGCATACTAGTGATTTCACAACCTTATCTCCTGCCCTTTGTGAGGGTTACATTCATGGAAATGACATAAACTTGATGTATTATTTAACTACATTTTATGATCTAGTGGAGGACATTTTAGATGAGCTGTAGTTTTAACCTTCTTTGCTTATAGTGTTTGATTTCGCTTTAAGCAAACACACACCTGTGACTTGCACTGGTTTCTTATCATACTCTTCCTCCTATTAATTCTGAATGTGTATATCAAGTCGCTTTATTGACTAATGTATACAATAAAAAAATAAAAGAAAGAAAGGGTTAAACTAATAAAGAGCATACCCAACCTATTTTGGTGCACTACCGCCACCAGGGGCATATTTTATTCTAGTCAAAACACCAACAAAAAGGGAGTAAGTACTAGCTAAAGTGCAGTATAAATACTCTTGCTAAAAGAATAGAGTAGTAAAGTTCAACTTACTGTAGAAGAGCAAAAGTGTAGACATAGAGGGTTCAGCCAAGCAGAGTCTCCTGCAGCCGAAGGAGCAAGACTGGTGCCAGTGCAGAAGGGAACTGCTATATGTACTACTTTCTAAACAAAAACACAAACACAAAAGGGGGATCAGTACTAGTAAAGCACATTATACACATTATACACATTATAAACACTCTCACTAAAAGAGCAACCTAGTGAAATCCAACTTACTTCAAAAGAGGAAAAGGCCAGACAAACTGAGAGCAGCCATGCAAAGCCTCCAGCAGGAGCAGAAAGGCTCTCAGAACAAAAGAGGGCTGTCATATATCCTACTGAAGTGTTCTTTGACTACACACACTGAAAAAAGACTACAAAGCAATGCAAATAGAAAACAGACTATAAAGGAAACTAAGATAATAAAAGAAAGACTATATTCCTCTAAAATTATGTAAATGTAAAAATGAGCAAAAAGGGCAATTTCCTCAGCCGAGTCACACCCGGGTGTGTCTGGAACCACAGCCATAGATAGGACGACTGCTGGGACTCAAATCCCCCTAGTTAAAAAGATACATAAAATGATCAGCATAGTCAAACTGTGAAGTGAACTACACATAAAAAGTCTCATTAAAGAAAGAGATTGAAGCTCGTTTTTTCATTCAGACAAAAAGGAGTCAATGTCCATAAACAGTCTGTCCAAACAGTGTGCTGGACTATCAGAACTTTCAGAGAAGATTATACTTCTTGCTAAATCCAGAGCTTGAACATGTACATTGCTGTGTGCAAGTCAGTACTGGATTTTGGGGCTTGCAGAGAACCTTTCACTTTTCTCATCTGGATAAATGCAGAGTTTGAGCAGGAACAGTGGTGGCAGAAGGCACTATTGTGTTCTGAACAGATTCAAGAGTCTGTCTCAAAGAGCTTCTGAGGAACTAAGTGTGCCAGTTTTTCTGGAGCAACTCAGTGAAGAATTTTAACGTGCTCAACCTTTGCGAGCACCTCCTCATCTGTGATTGACTTCTTGAACCTTTACATGCTGAAAGTGGTACCTTACCACCTACGCAATTCTTGCGAGTGCTTCTATGCGCCTGCCTCATGTCATTCATTGTCACACTCAATCATTCCGCTTGGTTATTTGAATGCTGGTTTCCCTTTTTTGATTTGGGCTTTCAGACAACGCAGGTCAAACCAAAAACAATGCACAGCCTGAGGTCCATAAATACACTAACCTGTTAGGCGGCTGTACAAATCAAATGTATTCATTATCAGAGTGTATTCATATGGGTTTTGGAGCATAATTTGGGATGACAATCCCAAAGTGCTCCAATGCAGGAAATATCTTTCTTTCACCGACACAGAGGCCAAAATATATGTGTAACAACAACAGCTCTTGCCATTGCTGACTCGATCTGCAGAACAATTACAGAATCATCAAAAATGACTCATTTGCTCTTTGCCCTTTTCTGGACAGATGCAGGGCGTGGGTATTCCGACTCATGCGTCTGCTTTTTTAATTATTGTTTTATTTGTACACTTGTGTAAATGCCCGTGCACACGGGCTACAGTGCGTAAAGAAAGTCATTTTTACAGATTGCTAATCGGTTATGTGGCATATTGTAATGTAATTTATGTTAATAAAAAAATCTTTTTTCAAAATAAAGAATAAACAATATAACCAGTGAAGAAGACATAAGAACATAAAATAAAGTAAATTGAAGTAAACTAAAGTTTAAAATAGAATATTATTGGTATAATAATACATATCAAGAAATATTTCAATGAATAATTAAATAATTCATTAGTACATTGTAACTAAATTAACTGACAAAACCTATATTTGTATATATTTCTTTGCAGTGTAAACAATGTTTTTTGTGAAAATAGATGCATTGTTGTACCTCATCCAGCATCTTACATGCTTCAGCGAAAGGGTTGTACTGAGGCATATATGAACTTAACTCCCCCAAACGATTGACGTGACAACCCACATTTTCATGTAGCGTGGATCTTTGGTACCCAGTATCATTAAATTTGCACATAGTCCTTTTAGTCCAGTACAACTGGTTACCTCCAGGATTAAACTTTACCCGGGATAAATGACTGCCCACAACGTGCTTCAGTGTTATATACAACTTTGTAGTAATCATATTATGGTCACTATATTGAGAGTTACGCACTCTGAATTCAATGCATCATGTATACAGAGTATTACTCACACACATATAATACAAGATAGCTGACACACTCCCCCTTTTCCAAGTGGCATGCATCAAAAAACCTCCCAGCATATTTCCATTCAACATTGCCAGCCCTAAAGAGTTCAAACTATAATCCCAATCAATACTACTGTCCTCCTTGGCACTGCTATAGCTAGACACAGGGACACAATCAGAACCCAAACAAGACAGGTCCCAAAGACCACAAGTAGAATGCAAGTCGCCTGCTAGAATCACGTGGCCATTAGGTGTCTCAAACATCCACTCATTAACGTATGACACTAACATTTCCAGGAAAACTTTGAAAGGAGACATTCCCTCGTGCCAATAGATGTTACTTAGCAAAATAAATAAATATATAGAAATAAACACATAGCAGGAGGATTTCTCCAGATCAAAACCTAAAATGGAGGCCAGAGCACCTTTTTCAAAATTTTATTTGGATTTCAAACACAGTCCAATACTCGTTTTAACTGCTGTCAACAGGCCACCTGAGGGGCGACCCAGAGTGGAATTACTGGCTACCTGAAAAGCGATAACAAAAACCGTCAAGTAAGGGACAATCTAACAGCCACGTTTCTTGCAACAACACTAAGTCATACATTTTTAGTTCCACTCACTATTAGTTATTAGATGCTGGTTGCTCTTTGAATTCCAAGAGACCATGTTCAACAGTCTAGATCCACTCCAGACCACAGCTGCGACTCAATTTCCTATTAGAGGAAGGTGCCAGCCACCGGCTAACCATGACCAGCTACAGTTTCCTGAGGGCATGGCTTTTATCTGTGCCACCTGTGAAACCTCTCTAGACTTTATGTCGGTATTGGAAACAGTGACCGGAATAGCTCATAGTACTGATACTGCGGCAGTGTCCTCATAATGACATTTTACCATCACACATTCCTCTCTATAGGGAGTGATGTCAAAACCCATTTGCCAGAGATGAGCAGATTCTGTTACAATGAGGTCATACACAATCTGAGATTTTATATTAAGAATAACCCTATTCATAATATTGTCATCAATGAATTTCACGTAGACAATGTCCCAGGAGGAAATGGCCCTCAAATTAGGCACTTCATAAAATAGGACCAACACATATGCTTGATTCAGCAACTGGGGTTCGTCCTCATGAAACAAGCATTATAGCAACAGCCTGTAAGAAGAATTGCTCTTCACCTTTGAGGAATTATGCAGATACATATCCAACTGATTACCTAAGGTGCCAGCCGGATCCTGAGACTTATTTAAAGAAGTAATGGAATACTGCGTAGTACCTGTTCCTCTCAGGATACTGTACACCAGTGTCTTGCCAGAGCCAGTACTCTCCACTCGGCCACTCAGATTCGTCAGGGGAAACAGTACCGAAACGGGGCCCTACTCAGCAGATGCTACCTTTACAACTTGTTGCTTTGCTGCACATATGCCCTAATGTCCTCTCAAGGAACCACTTGCCACAATTAAATCCTGTGCTTTAGGTACCAATGACCTAACTTGATTTACAAAAGGGCTTTGTCATCTTTGATCAGTGGCTGCCCACAAAATGATGGACCAGACATGTTAACCTGGACCTCATCAGAATGTACTTTAAGAAACCGCAAGTTCAAATCCCCCTCCAAAAAGTCACTTTCCAAGGTCGGAGGAATCATAAAACAAGTTGTTGCATTTTTCCCCACATCCTTTTCTGTGTAGTCACCCCAGTCACATTCTGGGTAATCAGCTCAGAATCCAAGCAATTAGGAGTCACTGATGAATCAGCCACTACATTGGGAGTCTCCTCGTTAACCTGGACCAGACGGGCCTTCAAAGTAGACATTTGTGTGAGCCTTTGTTCTTCTTTTTATCAGTACTCTTCCGATTCTAAGTATTTTTAGAAATATTGCCTTGAACTTTGCACTTGGCTGAGAAATGGTCTCTGGGGGTCCTACAGGAACAACTCCAATAGAGCCAATTATCTGCGGGCCCGGGTGTGTGCCTTCCACGTGTGTCACCTCCCCACTCTTATCTTTCGTTCCCGCTGCAATGGTCAACAGACTGCAGCATGCAACATAGGACTTCATTGTTGATATCTTCTGTAAGTAAAATAGAGGGATCAGTCGGGCTATCATCATCGAAACCGGGTACATCTTCTGGTGCAGATTTTGTGACACGCCCATGAAGACTAAAAGAACTATTGGCAGCAGCACCCTGAGCCTGCAACCTCGCACAGATGTAACTTTCAAGAAAGGTTAATTTCGCTACATTGGTAGAAAGAGTAAATTCCTGAGTCTTAAAAGTCTTCCTTGATAATGTCATAAAGTTTGACCAAAGAAATAAGTGATGAGTTCAATGTATAAAAAACGGTGTCATGGGGCATATCAGACAGTTCCGGGAGAGGAATCAAAGAGGGTCTTTTTGGGGAGGCAGGTAAATAAGAAAAGGCAGATCGGTCAAAAGTCCTAGAACTTTCTGACCTGAGAGGGGCGGGGCCGGGGGTGCGAGATAAACACGGTGGCATGGAGCTAATGCCATGCGCTAGTGTAGGGTCTAAAGGCAGGATAGAATGTTTATATCTATCTGCCTCTGCGCCACTTTCTCGCGCAAGCTGCGGACATCCTCCACCTCTAGGATCGAATTGTCGACCCACTAGTTGTTGCTGGTTGCACATGGGTGAAGCACCCATGTCCCCTATAACTGGTTGTTAAGGTGGGCCATCCCCCATAAGCAATAAAGATTCCGGAACAGTGGTACCAGGTGGGGATGCACCCCAGTATGGACAAGTAACTGCCGCTATTTTAGCTCCCAAATCCAAATCAGGAAGGCTGCCATCTTTGCTATAATGATGCGACCGTGCAGTGTATATGTGTACATTCAATGTGACCCCCCCCCGCAGCCGTACTTACAGTCAATCCAGGTAATCGCCCAGACCTGATCCTAACACTGGCTAGCTCAGACTAGACTTTCAGCTCTCCACTCAGCATGGCGCTCCGCACCGGGACTCGGGCAGGTGCTGCACCAAAAGGGGTCCTCCCCTGCAACAAGTCAGCTTGCAATAGTTCCAAAAACTCCAGAAGTGTGACACTAGCGCAGACTAGCCACTCAGCGCTCCAGTCCGCACAGGTGATTCGCTCCAGGACTCCTTTTAAATAGGGCTCAGCCCTGCCAAATGCTGCACCGAATGGGTTGATCCCCTGCAATAAGTCAGCTTGCAATGGTTCCAGCAACTCCAGTAGTTTAACATTAGCGCAGACTAGCCTTTTAGCTCTGCACTCCGCACGGCGGTCCATGCCGGGCCTCCTCTTCAATAGGGCTCAGCCCAGGCATATGCTGCACCAAAAGGGGTCCTCCCCTACAACAAGTCAGCTTGCAATAGTTCCAGCATTTCCAGCTGTGCAACACTAGCACATACTACCCACTGAACTCTCCACCCCACCCGCCACTGCGTGCCGGGACACCTCTTAAATAGGGATCAGCCCGGGCAGATGCTACATCGAAAGGGGTCCTCCCCTGCAACAACTCAAATTTTCAATAGCTCCAATAGTTCCTGTGGTGAATTCAAACTATACCATTCGGCAGAGAATACGGAATTTGATGTATATATTTTATAATATATACATTGAATTTATTGTATGTTGCCCAGGCAACAAATGGTATGTGGGAGCACTATTTGCAAATTGAAGATCAGAATCTTACACCATATCAGTGCCATTAATCATGGTGACATTTCGTACCCCAGTGCCAAACACTTTCATGAATGTCAAGGTGAAAAGTCGAAAGCTAATCATGTACCCAAGCATTCAAGAGGAGGGGACAGGATCATAAAACTATGTCATTCAGAGACTAAAATTATTATTGACTTTGAAACAAAAACTCGATGTGGTCTGAATATTGATGAGCAACTATGTACATTTGTGGGTCATTGATAATCTTTTTGAATTTGTTTATTTTAAACAGGTATGAATTATTTTCTGCTTGGAAATATTCTGATGAGTTTTTAAGTGGTGAAGGATTTGGAAGGATCTATTTTTTTGAAGTCACATGTCTGATATTACATCTTATATATTTTGTGTGCATTTAATATATAATTACAGTACTATTTGTTTAATATTCTGCTCATTGGAGCCCGAATTATCATGCACCTGATACTTTGTTATTTATGAAGTACTGTATTAAGGTTGCATCATATGTGATATTGGGCTTTTTACCAATATTAGTTGTAAAATATGTCCTTTACATTTCTCTTATACATTTTTTCTTGATTATTTGTTTTATTAGGTGTTTATCTATTTCAGAGGTTTTTACGGGTTGTGTTTTATATCTTGCCATTTATAATTGCACAATGTTTTTAAATTGTATTAGACGTATTAATGATTGTTTCAAATACCTTGTGGGTTATTTTATAGTTTTTTAATGTGTGCTATATTACTAAGGATGGTGATTAGGTCTTATTGTGTATTTTATCAATGTATCAGTGATATTGTTCTTGAAAGTTTGCAATTTGCAGTGATTTCCAATGAACTATCAGTATGTTTACATTATTATGCATCAGTCACTTTGAATTGTGCTAATATTGTTTACAATATGCACTGATTTAAACTCTATATGAACATTGGTATTTCACTGCATTTAATATTAGGGATATTGTTTAACAAACTATGCATTTTAGTAGCGACTTTGAATTGTTTGTAATTTTATATTAATATTCAGTAGTCACTTTCATCAATTAATTATTGTTTACAATATGCAGTGAACTAATGCACTTTACGACCATCGGTGAATGGTTGCATATAATATGCATTGATTTAAGCAATTTAGGAGCCTTTTTGCACTATGCAGTGATTTTTCAATTCATTTTTTCAAACATAAATTGCAAAATATGTATAATTTGTTCAGTGTCCATTTTTAATTATGTTGTTTATTATTTTCAAAATGAACTATGCAGATATATTTGTATAAGAAAATTTTGTGTGGATTGATTAACTGTATTCTAAAAACCTGGCTAAGATGGCTGCTTTATCAATCGGTTTCTAGGGTGCCATATGTGAAGCCTGAACCTTCCTTGTCATGTGACAGGGTCAGAGCACTTTGTTTCAATGTATGGTACTACCCCTTTTTTCCACTGTGTGATCACACACCATATATGTTCTTGCTGCTTGCAGGTAACTTTTGCCTTAATTGAATAAACGTACACAGCATTTTAATTTCCTGTATGTTTGTTTTGGAATTTGGAGCAGAGCTGCGGTGTGCTATCCCGGAGCCTTTGGGCACATTCCTGTGTATATTTATATATGTAAATATAATAGGGCGGCTATCATTAAGGTGAGTCGGACTCCCATAGGAACAGCTTAGAATTCTATTGTTAATAACGTTTGATTTGAGTAACAGATTTTACCGAAATTGCGAAAGTGGATAGGGACTCGTGCCCCCCTGATTGTAAGTTTCATAAAGATCCATTAAAAAATAAAAAAGTTATCAAGAGACAAAAACTATTTTTTTCCAAAGTGGCGGCCTACTTCCCATTCGTTTCCCAATAGAGAAACAAGTTACATTTTTGCCAAAGCGCACACTCCAAACCGCTGGATGGATTTAGACCAAGTCCAAATCAACTTGGCAACAAAGCGGTAACTCACGACCCATGCTTGGTTTGGGGTTATTCGTGCAGTAGTTATTTAAATATGTGATGGAGAAGGGTATACACCCTTCTCAAAAATAGATAGCTATATCTCAGGTAAATTACCAAAACGGGCAGTTTTTAGAAAGGAAACAAACGCCATCTTGTTTTTCTCTTGATGCGAGAGATAACCGCGGATGTAGCCGAGGATAATGGAAAAAGAAACACAGGAAAAAGATCAATTTGCAGGTCACAAAACATGCAAATTGCACCAGGCAAGGTCCCTAGAAGGCACCAAGTGAAATTTGCGGATTGGACTGACTGAGTTTGCAACACAAAGCGTTTCTGTAATCTCAGCTAGCTGACATCTCAAAGCAAACTGTATCACAGAAACAGTATGTTGTGGGGGCAAATGGAAAGGGCAGGGGAGGTGAGAAGGTCATCTTGGGAGTGAGAGGAGCTGGCACAGTTGAGGGGGGCACTTGGTACAGACCTGGGGGCAGGAAAGCTTTTTTTCTCCCCCGATATTCAAGGCTTTAAAGGGCTACATATATGTGTAGTTCTGTAACCACAGTGGGAGTTTTTTAAAGGATATTTTTTTCAGCTACAGTGACACCATGGCTAAAGGCCATGCATGGCCTGTGACACGACAGCCATCCAGCTATCCAGCTTTTCCATCCATGCAGTAACCAGGACAGACCCTGCTTAGCTTCAAAGGGGAGAAGGGGCCATCCCCTTCAGGCAATGTTACCAGATAAATGAGCCACAGTTACAAGACCACTTAGAGAGACAGGCTGGCCCTTTCCTTGCTTAGAAGTTTAGCAGGATCATTCCAGCTTTCAAGCTAAGGTGGGACGGTCCTGGTTACTGCATGGATGGGTGATCGAATGGGCATCCGAATTATTACATTTTATAAACCCTAGTACTGTCAGCCCTTCAAGGTTTTGCACTAAGAGACCATTTTCTTGCCTTTTGCTGAATTGCATCCCTGTATTTGGAGTCTCCCAATCAATAATACAAATTAAAAAAAAGATATGTTCACAGCTACAGTGGTTTTCCCATCCATGAGGGGGTCAGTTCCCTAAGGC
Source organism: Ambystoma mexicanum (assembly GCF_040938575.1). Lineage (NCBI taxonomy): Eukaryota > Metazoa > Chordata > Amphibia > Caudata > Ambystomatidae > Ambystoma > Ambystoma mexicanum. Next base: position 193,418,235 of record NC_090939.1, read on the forward strand.
CACGTTGCCTAATAAATTAGGCAACCTTACAAGACCACTTAGAGCAACATTGCTTAAGGGGGGGTGGATCCTTCATCACTTTGAAATTAAGCAGGTTTGGTGCTGGATACTGCATGGACGCAAGACAGTCCACAGTCCCGAATGCCCTGCGTTTCTTAGTTTTAAATATCTCATAACACACGGCATCCACATTCTTTTTTTTTAAAACTGTGCTACTGTCAGTCCTTCAAGGTTCTGCACTTTTGCATTTTTCTTGCACTTTTGCTGAATTGCATTATGGTATTTGAAGTCGCACATTCACAATGGGGGAATGATGCCGGATTTGGACACTTTTTGCCTAACATAAGGATTTATATATTTGAGTGACATTATGGTATGTGTACTTTTCAAGCTATCTTTATAAAACAGATTATTGTTCAAAGCCAGACATTGGGGTGAAGAGTGGGTATTATGAGAGGCCTACGAGAGAGTATTTGCCTACGATGTGGCAAGAGTTTGTAATATTGGACACTGATGCAGTTATTTTCCCCTGATTGTGGAAGCTTTTCAGGGCACAAGTAAAAGACACATGTGGCTGGACAGCATAACTCTTTTTCAGTTGGAGAACGCAATCCCTTGTTTTCTTTTTTTAAAGTTGGCAAGCTTTCTTAAGTATTAGGCTACCAGGATTTTACTCAAACTGTCATGTTCCCAGTGCAGACGCTTACCCACAAGACCACAAGCACTTGTTTTGTATTGGGATTTTGTTTCCCAGGGAATATTTCCTGACAGATTACTGGGTTTAAAAGGTGAGCATCTTTCATACTTTGCCAGCATATTTATTTGAAGATCTCCTCTCTCATGTTATTTTTCTGGTGTTCATCACTTTTTTTTTAAAGTCCAATGCTATTTTCTCTTGCACACTTTCTTCTAAGGGGAGGGTTAATTGAACTACATTTGTATATTTCACTTTAAAATATAAGTTTACTGACTGTGCATATGTATTCATGGGTGTCAGCTTTGATTTTTGCTATGGGGCAAAAGTACCTTGTAATATATTATCCTTGAAGCTGGTAATTTGTTCCCCTTTTCCATGCTGCTTAAATGCAGATAGTTGGGGTTATGCGATGTATCACAACAGTCACCAAGAGACCAGCCATAAAACAAGGGGCTTGTAGCACGCTGCTTAACCAAAGTGTGGACCATGGCAAATAATCTAATCTCACTGCACATTGCCTAAAAATATTGTGAGTTTTCAAAGCCTGCGATCTTTTATACAAAACAATAGTACTGTCAAAACAGATCAGAATCAGTTTTATAATTGATGAAAGTATGTGAGCGATGGGTTGCAAGTGTTTTAAAATATAGCATGGCCGTGCCCACCGGCCATGCTTGAAGGCATGGCTAGTGGTTTAGTAGTTTTCGGGTGTGCACGCTGACCATGCCCAAAGGACATGGCTCGTGGTTTGCTAGTGTTCTAAAATCTATGGAATAGAAAAACCCTTGAAATTTAAAGAAAAAACTTTAGTTGCAGGGACGTTAAGGTGAGAACGTAACGCAACAAAAAACCCTGAAATTTAGCTAAGACCACCTTAACTTTGCGCCCCCTGTTGCACAGCCTTTGACCGCAATGATGAGATCACATATGGCATCACAGATGACATCACTGTTGACATCACTAAGGACATCATCTATGACAGCACTGATGGCATCACTGATGACATCACTAGTGACATTGTTAATGCATCATAAATTACATCATTAATTATTTAACTAATGGCATCAGCCATAACATTACTCTATGTATTTGCCCATATTTAGACCACCCTTACATTTCTACAAATGTGATATTATAATTCTAGACTAGTAGTTTAAAGCAGCTACACATGCATCATGTCACTACTTGTGAAGCTTTCTTTTGTAGTACGTTGGTAAAAGACATATCAATTAAAAATAGTACGCTGCTTAGAATCTTCCCTTGTGTGCAAAATATATCTAAGACATGTTCACTATAGTATAATCTGTATATAGATTTACAAAGAAAATAGTAGAAATAAATAGAAAGCAACACATGTTGAACCCTAATTATGTACATTTTAAAATAAACATACATTAATATTCAATTGTTTTATTGTAAGAAAAATATGTACACGTATCAAATTCCAAATGACATGAGAGTGGGTCAATGCTGGAAAGACTCACCCAGTGCTTCAACCTTCTGTAGAAGACATACCTTCCATAGGAGACATTTAGACTTGTCCAAGCCCAGAACACCCTAGGCACTTTAGGCCTAATGTCATAATTAACCAATTATGGTTCAGGAACCCCTGCAAACCCACAACCAAAAGACATAGGTAATGATCAGCCATTGGACATTTGAGCCAGGTGAATGCACCCGCTTGCTAGAACTGTGTAAGATACTTTTAATAAGATTTATGAACTGGAGAAGCATCCTATACTTTGTTTTTTTTCCAAGAATAATAAAACCTGCTTTTTTGTTAAACATTTTTTGTGTTCTTTATGCTGCCCAGCCGGCTTCCCTCTTGCAGATGCCACAGGTTCAGACCCATCTCCATTCAGGCTGTGCCCCCTTGGAACAGCCTGTCACAGAAATCAGAGACATTGAAAATCACCTGCTAATCAAAAGTTTAAAGAACAATTTTTTGTTAATAAAATTATGATTTATGTATTTGAAATGTCTTGCATTTGTTTTGTCCTTCTTTGGGTCCCCTGTGTATGTATTGACTGATTTTTGTACATGTTTATATTTTATGTGCTTTGATGTAAAATACTTTCTTTTTTAAAAATCTAACTTGGTGAAAAATAAAGAAAACAATAAAATCTATATCTGTTCATACTCATTCCCTTTAAATTAGATTTGGGAATGATTAATTGCCACCATAATGAATACATTCGTGTGACCACGTCTGGATGAAGTTAGTTACACAGACTTAACTTAATATTTTCACATTTTTTAACAAGAAAGCCCATCCTCCTTATCTTTGCCTTTTTTAATAGTTCCTTGCAACATCTCTATATACTTTTCATATTTGTTCTTGCACCATTCTCATCTATCTAGCTTTTGAAAATTCCCATATTTCCATCCTTCCATGCTTTGCAATCCTTTATATTACCACATAAGGGATAAGTACTCAAGGGCATCAAGGGGACGAACGAGTAGCGAAACTAGCACACATAGGGGGGTCCCCCAGATGAACCATTTATCAAATAGTTCAATGACCCAGTTTTTGCTACAACTGGGCCCTATTCCATGGGTTATTAAATCACCTCAAAGAACAGTACACACAGTGGGTAGTATTGTTGATATACTAAAAGTTTCATAATTTATTACGTAGGCCATTGGTCCTACGGTTACAAGCTTAAAAAAGACCAATTGGGTCTATTTATAATTATGTAGAAAAATCAAAACATAAATACAAATGTCAATATAGAAAATGCATGCATGTATACGTCAACATTTTGTGAATGAATCAATTAAAACTTAGGTGACACGGTATAATAATCAATTTTGAGGAAAACACTGGCAGTAAAACTATCTTGCTGGCCCTGTCTGTCTAATAAATCACAGACATCCTCAATTTGCCAATGTCACCTATTTTACATTCTAAAAATCATTATTCATGACCAAAAGCACATCCTAGGTCTACGTCCTTGGTAACGTTGTTAAACCGTACACCATAACTGGAAAACACAGGGTTATGCAGGGGACGTTTCGGCAGAACATCAATTACACTGCCTTCGTCAGGACCCCAACGGAGATGGAGCTCTGTGGATGTGATAAATTATATGTTTACTGCCATGTAAGAAAATTCAGTAAAAACACAACAAACAAGAATATACAAATAAATAAGAAATGTTAAAATGTGAGGAAGAAACCTCCACCAAAAACACCAAGACCCTGTGTGTATATAGTCAAGAAGGGCTACAACACCCCAACAATGTGGTCTCACCAAAATTAAAATCCTCCACCCTAACCACAGAAACAAATCACCCAACAGTGCTTACAAATAATTTGTGAAGCAGGGAGGGGAAACGGGGAGAGGGGAGTAGTGGGGGGGAAATAAAGAAAACAAGTGAAAACATCCCCATGTTGTCGTGCGGAGCAGGGTTGTACCGAAGTGTCGACATGCAGGATACCCCAAAGACTGGGCCCAAGAAGTCTGCAGCGTAGAGAATCCACACAAAGAGAAATTATTTTTACACACAACTTACTAAATGGGGTAACTAAAAAATCCCCAAATGAGTTGTCACTGCAATGTTGCCAGCAACATGTAAGTGCTCCTGTCTTTCATATATTGATCCACAACCAATAATATCACTAAAAAAGAGAGGGAGAAAGAGAGAAGAAAAAGAAACAGGAATCTAATGTGTCACTCTTCAGTTAGAATATATACATTCAATTCACTAGTTAAATTCCAATCATCTTCCGGGGGACCACAAGGCTGCTCACCTGAATGGTAAATACGGGCATGTTTTTGAATGTCCTCCTATTCTAGATATCCAAGGATGGAAACCAAACTCTTAGGTGGAGAGGCTCGATATTAATGTAGTTTGGATAATCACAGATCGCGTATCACGAACTGAAAAAAAGAGAGAGTAAGATACAAACAAGATTACAAGAATCTATAGCCTATGGACTGCAAAATGTCAGCCATAAAACCACGAGGAACCCAGAGCCTTAGGAATATAAGGGGGCAAAAATATATCCGTAAGAGGTAAAAATAATTATAATAACAGCCTCATGAGTGTATCCATACAGATGCCGATGCGCTAAAAGTACAGATTCCGAAGGGCACCTCAACAAAGCCTGTTTCACCAGGTCCTCTACTGCAGCTACGCCTAGTTCAATTTGCGCCGGCTGTCCCAAAAGACACACATTTGGTAGGAGAGGATCAACCCCCTACAGAGTACAATGTATGATAGTGCCAAACTCCATGTGTGCATAGCGTTACAGGGACATGTCCACAGGTATCCTACCTGCAAGAGACCGCTGCACTACCCGTGTGGAACGCCGGAGTGTCGGACAGCCAGGCTGTTTCCTCAAAATTGATTACTATACCGTGTCACCTAAGTTTTAATTGATTAATTCACAAAATGTTGACGTATACATGCATGCATTTTCTATATTGACATTTGTATTTATGTTTTAATTTTTCTACATAATTATAAATAGACCCAATTGGTATTGTTTAAGCTTGTAACTGTAGGACCAATGGCCTACGTAATAAATTATGAGAAACTTTTAGTATAACAAAAATACTACCCACAATTTCTCTTTGTGTGGATTTTCTACACTGCAGACTTCATGGGCCAGGTCTTTGGGGTATCCTGCATGTCGACACCTGAGTACAACCCTGCTCCGCACGACGACATGGGGAACTTTTCACTTGTTTTCTTTATATCCCCCCCACTCCTCCCCTCTCCCCGTTTTCCCCTCCCTGCTCCACAAATTATTTGTAAGCACGGTTGGGTGATTTGTATCCGTGGTTAGGGTGGAGGATTTTAATTTTGGTGAGACCACATTGTTAGGGTGTTGTAGCCCTTCTTGACTATATACACAAAGGGTCTTGGTGTTTTTGGTGGAGGTTTCTTCCTCACATTTTAACATTTCTTATTTATTTGTATATTCTTGTTTGTTGTGTTTTTACTGAATTTTCTTACATGGCAGTAAATATATAATTTATCACATCCACAGAGCTCCATCTCCCTTGGGGTCCTGACGAAGGCAGTGTAATTGATGTTCTGCCGAAACGTCCCCTGCATAACCCTGTGTTTTCCAGTTATGTTGTACGGTTTACAACGTTACCAAGGACGTAGACCTGGGATGTGCTTTTGGTCATGAATAATGATTTTTAGAATGTAAAATAGGTGACATTGGCGAATTGAGGATTTCTGTGAATTATTAGACAGACAGGGCCACCAAGATAGTTTTTCTGCCAGTGTTTTCCTCAAAATTGATTACTATACCGTGTCACCTAAGTTTTAATTGATTAATTCACAAAATGTTGACGTATACATGCATGCATTTTCTATATTGACATTTGTATTTATGTTTAGATTGTTCTACATAATTATAAATAGACCCAATTGGTCTTTTTTAAGCTTGTAACCTTAGGACCAATGACCTAACTAATAAATTATGAAACTTTTAGTATAACAAAAATACTACCCACTGTGTGTACTGTTCTATGAGGTGATTTAATAACCCATGGAATAGGGCCCAGTTGTAGCAAAAACTGGGTCATTGAACTATTTGATAAATGGTTCATCTGGGGGACCCCCCTATGTGTGCTAGTTTTGCTACTCATTCGTCCCCTTGATGCCCTTGAGTTCTTATCCCTTATGTGGTAAGATTTGGACAGTGCTTGCTGTTTGGAGGGACATTAAGTTAATGTTTAATTTTTCCCTTTCTTGAGGTTGTATCACTTGGTTTAGTTGGCTCGTGTGTTTATATAGGTAGTCACATTTTGACTTTATAGTAGAGGTGTCACATGGTGTCGTTCACGTGGTATCTGCCCTTGGACTTGGGTCCGGGTTTCCTTCTGCAGCATTTTTAGTCCATACGGTTTTTTGTCACATATTTCGAGAGGATGGCAGATAATGCCACCCTAAGTTACACGGAGGACCAAATTATTGATATTCTTAAAGGTCCTTCATTTTTTGATCCCAGCAATTCTGACACTAATATCCCTCAAACTTAATCAGGTGAGGATTTGCTAAAGCTGAAGAAAAAGTCCTTTTGTACTGAATTGCACTGGCATTTCCTCCGGGAGTATTTGAAAGCTAGCATTATCCCGGCAGGATTGGTGGTTAGGAATGAACCATGCCTATTCCTCGAGGATGAAACTTATAAAACCAATTTCAGCTTCATTGCCACTAAGTGCAGTCGTGATTTAATGTACCTCACCATATCCACGGCGCAACGCTTAACAGGTCAAATCCAAATTGAACTGGATGAAGCGGAAGCAAAATTCCGCAGCAGTACAATCATTAGCAACATACAAGAAAAGTTAAAGGAGGTTCAAAAACAATTTGACGAGTTCAAAAATATTACTCTGATAAAAAAGACCACGAAATTGGCCAGGGACATACAGGATTTCAGGTTGGATACAAATTATCCTTACCTGGCAGCTGATTTCTTACAGACTAGAAATAATAAGAACCAAATGGGAGGGCAACCACGCAGACAAGGAAAAAGGGTTACTTTTTCAGACACCAGTAGTAACTCTTCACAAGGCGCCAAGCAAGGGTACAACCCTGGGCCTTGTATGCATGCAACACCACCCTATCCTCCTATGCCCCAACCACTAGGCTATAGACCTTTTTTAGGCAGAGGCCCTATGCAAGGCCAGGGTTGGGGCCCACAATATCTGGCACCAATGTGGTACCCTCCGGTACGCCGGCCCCGGCAGCACTGGAGGAGACAATTCTGACAACTCAACAGCTTGTATTACCAACATTTAATCTGTCAGCAAATCCTTAACGCAGGCGCAGGAGAATGTCCTGGCTAAGGGGCTATCATTTGTCCCTACTACAAGTACGGATTGGTTTGTAGTCCAGACAGATATTAGAACATTTCTGAGAAAAGTCAGATTGAGATCCTTCTTTAAGAACTCGGAACCATTGGAGAGATGTTCTGACACAGGTCTTAAATGTCCCTCCTCCTTTACACCTACAGACAATCAGGTAGCAAAAGAGATTCTTACTTTTGAAAAATGTGTACTTAAGGGGGTTCGGGACCTGGAACATAATAAACAACATCTTAGATATAACCTCACGAATATGGAAAGACAAGCCATCAAAACTCTATCAGAGGACCCCGACTTAATCATCAAACCTGCTGATAAAGTGGGGGCGGTATAGTGATCTTTAATCAAGAACAATACCACATAATGGTCTCCAACCTTTTGGATGACACAGTGAGTTACAAGAAACTCAAGAAGGATCCCCGCATTGATTTAAGTCGGGATATACAGTCAGTTACAACTCTAGCATTGGAACGAGGGTGGCTGACACGAGATGAGTTTGAATTTTCCAATACCTCGGAAGGGTGTACTCCGGCATTTTATGCAATTCCTAAAATACATAAGGATGCAGATAATCCACCGGGGCGCCCATTGTTGCGGGATGTGGCTCGGTTCTTGAGCCTATATGCAAATATATTGATAAATTCTTACAGCCCCTCAGTCAGGAAATGAACACATACCTACGCGATAGCTCTTCAGTGATCAAATTGGTCGAAGGTAGACCCTTCAATGATGAAGAGGAGATCCTGGTTACTTTAGACATATGCACGTTGTATACGAGCATCCTCCAGGAGGAGGCGGTTCAATGTGTACATAAAATCCTCACCATCGAAAGATCACCCCGCAATACCCCTGGAGAATTCATCTTGGAGCTTCTTACTATTGCCCTTGAAAAGAACTATTTCAAATATAAAGACCAGTTCTTCTTACAGACTCATGGCACTGCAATGGGCGCGGCATTTGCCCCCAGTCTAGCCATATTATATATGGCAATGTGGGAACATCATTTTGTTCTCACAGAAAGTAATCCTTTTGTGGGCTATATAAAACTATGGCGATGCTATATTGACAACATTCTTCTGATTTGGCATGGTTCAGCCATTGCCCTTCAAGAATTTTTTATTTGGCTCAATATGCAACATACGCAGATAAAATTTACGATCAGCACCAGTATTAAAGAGATCCATTTTTTGGATCTTAATATATACGTGAGGAATGGAACCTTAGAATGTTCGCTCTTCAGAAAACCTACGGATAGAAACACATTACTCCATTTCTCTAGCTTCCATCCTAGGGTAGTCAAGGAGAATCTTCCGCATGGTCAATTTCTGCAATTACGTAGAAATTGCACTTCCATCACAGAGTATACAACTCATGCAGATAATCTTAAAACACGACTGGTTGCAAGAGGATATCCAAGTAAATTGGTCTCGAAGGCGACTAAAAGAGTGAGATTTACACCTAGGGAATCCCTACTTACTACTAAAGAACCCCACACAGAAGAAAAGTTAGTTTGTGTTTTGCCATACACCACGCATACTTATGCGGTCAAGAAGGTGATCAAGAAGTTGTGGCCCTTTGTTAAATTGGAGCTTACTGATGAACCCATGCCATTGTTTGCCATGGCTAGGCAGAAAAGTTTGAGGGACTTGTTTGTGCATACCAAATCACAGGTTTCCAGAAATAGAACCACAGGCTGGAATTTACGCCCACTAGTAGGACACTTCCCTTGTGGAGGCTGTTCAGTCTGCAGGTACACAAAGAAAATAAAGGAGTTCCAAGTGAGAGGCAGAAAATGGAATATTTGAGCCCTCACTAATTGCAAAACATCTAATGCAATAGATTGTGTGGAGTGTCCATGTGGCCTTAAATATGTAGGCCAGACCTCCAGACCAGCACATATACGGATTGTGGAACACAGATCTCGCATTAGGTGTAAGAATATCAATGCGCCTCTGGTGTCCCACTATATGGACCATGGTCATTCATTGGAGGATTTGAGCTGGTGGATTTTGGAAGCTCTACCTAGGAAGATGATTACTCCATATAGTCTGAATCTCGCAGAAGCGAGGTGGATACACCGTTTGGACACTATTGAAGAGGGCATGAATGAAAGCAACCCCCAACGGTGGTGACCATCATATTGCCTACCACTGGTTATGTGCTATTATAATTTACTGTCTGTGCTGGCTTGATTTATGGGGTGGCAGCATTGGTTGTTTGTTTGCTTCCCCTTTTTAGGGGTCTCTTCAGTAATAGGACGCGTGTCATAATTTTGTTCTTCTTTGACAGACTGGGGTAAGAATTAAACATCCATTCCCATTCCCTGCCAGATGCCCCGATCTATCCATTCCATTTTGAGACCAGCGGACAGCAATAATAATAAGAGTGTAGTACTCCTGGACTTTCGGGGCCGGTATGTATAGCTGGCATACATGTCAGTCTTATTTCTTTCTCTATGACTGACTCTACTTACAAGCCGACGTGAGGGGGCTCTTTAGGCTCTCGCAGGTCCTACCTTTCTTTCCATTAGTTGACCGGTAGTGGGCGTCTCCATTCGAGCCGTCCGCGCGCACATTCAGCGTGCAGACGTTCATGCAGCGCCCAACAGCCTGGCTACTCCGACACTCCAGCGTTCCACACGGGTAGTGCAGCGGTCTCTTGCAGGTAGGATACCTGTGGACATGTCCCTGTAACGCTTTGCACACATGGAGTTTGGCAGTATCATACATTGTAATCTGTAGGCGGTTGGTCCTCTCCTACAAAATGTGTGTCTTTTGGGACAGCCGGCGCAAATTGCGCTAGGCGTAGCTGCAGAAGAGGACCTGGTGAAACAGGCTTTGTTGAGGTGCCCTTCGGGGTCTGTACTTTTAGCGCATCGCCGTCTGTATGGGGTCTGTATGGGTACACTCATGAGGCTGTTATTATTATTATTTTTACCTCTTACGGATATATTTTTGCCCTCTTATATTCCTAAGGCTCGGGGTTTCTCATGGTTTTATGGCTGACATTTTGCAGTCCATAGGCTATAGATTCTTTTAATCTTGTTTGTATCTTACTCTCTCTTTTTTTCAGTTCGTGATACGCGATCTGTGATTATCCAAACTACATCAATATCGAGTCTCCCCACCTAAGAGTTTGGTTTCCATCCTTGGATATCTAGAATAGGAGGACATTCAAAAGCTTGGCCGTATTTACCCTTCAGGTGAGCAGCCTTGTGGTGCCCCGGAAGATGATTGAAATTTAACTAGTGAATTGAATGTATATATTCTAACTGAAGAGTGACACATTGGATTCCTGTTTCTTTTTCTTCTCTCTTTCTCCCTCTCTTTTTTAGTGACATTATTGGTTGTGGATCAATATATGAAAGACAGGAGCACTTACATGTTGCTGACAACATTGCAGTGACAACTCATTTGGGGATTTTTTAGTTACCCCATTTAGTAAGTTGTGTGGAAAAATAATTTCTCTTTGTGTGGATATTCTACGCTGCAGACTTCTTGGGCCCGGTCTTTGGGGTATCCTGCATGTCGACACTTGGGTACAACCCTGCTCCGCACGACGACATGCAGAACTTTTCACTTGTTTTATTTATCACCCCCCACTCCTTTCCTCTCCCCGTTTTCCCCTCCCTGCTTCACAAATTATTTGTAAGCACGGTTGGGTGATTTGTATCCGTGGTTAGGGTGGAGGATTTTAATTTTGGTGAGACCACATTGTTAGGGTGTTGTAGCCCTTCTTGACTATATACACACAGGGTCTTGGTGTTTTTGGTGGAGGTTTTTTCCTCACATTTTAACATTTCTTATTTATTTGTATTTTCTTGTTTGTTGTGTTTTTACTGAATTTTCTTACATGGCAGTAAATATATAATTTATCACATCCACAGAGCTCCATCTCCCTTGGGGTCCTGACGAAGGCAGTGTAATTGATGTTCTGCCGAAACGTACCCTGCATAACCCTGTGTTTTCCAGTTATGCTGTACGGTTTAATAACATTACCAAGGACGTAGACCTGGGATGTGCTTTTGGTCATGAATAATGATTTTTAGAATGTAAAATAGGTGACATTAGCGAATTGAGGATGTCTGTGATTTATTAGACAGACAGGGCCAGCAAGATAGTTTTTCTGCCAATGTTTTCCTCAAAATTGATTACTATATCGTGTCACCTAAGTTTTAATTGATTAATTCACAAAATGTTGACGTATACATGCTTGCATTTTCTATATTGACATTTGTATTTATTTTTTGATTTTTTTACATAATTATAAATAGACCCAATTGGTCTTTTTTAAGCTTGTAACCGTAGGACCAATGGCCTACGTAATAAATTATGAAACTTTTAGTATAACAAAATACTACCCACTGCGTGTACTGTTCTTTGAGGTGATTTAATAACCCATGGAATAGGGCCCAGTTGTAGCAAAAACTGGGTCATTGAATTATTTGATAAATGGTTCACCTTGGGGAACCCCCTATGTGTGTTAGTTGCAATCATTTATACACTTTACTCTTCCATCTAATTTTTCCTTAAATTTTCTGTTGTATCCAAGCCGGTAAGATAGCTCAGCGGTATGAGCGCTCGCTGCTGCGTACTGAGCATTTTCTGCAGGTTTGAATCCCGGCAAGGCCAACTCAGCCTTTTGTCCTTCTGAGGTCGATAAATGAGTACCAATTTTGGTTGGGTGATATTGTATGTAAATATGTGCTCTGTAAAGCGCTTTCCATTAAGGCCCTATTTAAATACCTTATCATTATCCATCTTTTAATCGGTCCAAGGGCCATTCTCTGTCTTTCCTGTCCAAACGGCCTCCCTTTTTCTCTATTGTCCATAAATAGTGCCCAGGTATTCAGCACCCATATATCTGAGTCCCTCAACGTTGAGCTACTGCGCGAGCCTCACAGAATGTCTGGGGTCACTTTTGTGAATTCAGTGACCGGCACATCTCTGAACCAGTTGTCTGAAATCCAGCACATACTGTTGCTTTGTGAATCCGCTCCTGTATAGTTTTGCTACTAGCCTGCTTTCCTTGTCTAGCACAATTCTCCTGCATATGCTTAAGACTGAATTTCACATACAGTCTTCTGCTGGTCTCTTTTTCTTTATATCAGCCACTCTGTGGTTCCTCGCGTTATAAATGACTTCTCATACCATTCCCCAGAGCTGTCATTACATGCAGAATGCTACTGCCTTTCTCCTACAATGTGTGCCGTTTTCTCTTTGTGTTGTTGTCAACTGCTGCTGTAAACCAGGATGTTGTCTACACCAGGAATATGTTATTGCTGTTATTTTACAATAAAAACAACCACTTAGGAAGCATGTGGAGTTATCGAACCGGAACTCCCTTGCGATCCCACATCTGGGTACAGATTGTTTAACATTTGCACTTTTGCTAAACATTTAGCACATGCATTCAGCCCCATTTTTCTTAATAATAACATTTATTTTGCACTGGGGCCCACATATAGCAACCGCATTTATTTGCCTTGTCTGCTTCATGGCATTAAATCAAATGGCTCTGCATTTCTATCTTTCACATTGGAAGAGTGCAATGCTTGTTTTGTTCCTTATTGCATTATCAGAAGAAAAGACAAATCCGTTTGTCTGCTCAGAGTTCTTGTCTTGCTTTAAAACATTGTATTATAGGGTCCTAGCTAAATTTGGTGTGGGCCATTTATGCCCTATCGCGGTATCTGGTCTTTCCATCTAATGCCATTGCATCTAATGCCATTCCATCAAATCTTTCCCATCTAAAAACTTTGCAACTAATGCATTTGTTTGGGGGGGTCAAGGGTTAATTTTTGTTTAGGTGCATTATAAAGGGTAAAAAAACAGGGGTTAGGAGGTTGGGAGCCCCCCCAAAAAAATGCATTAGATGCAAAGTTTTTAGATGGAAAAAATTCGATCACTTGCAGGCCCATATTGTCAACGGAAAAAAAGAAAAAAATACATCTCATTATGTAACATGCAAAAACCTGGACAGGCTGAAGACACCACACATGAAATGGGGCTACTTGGTAGCTATGCAGTGGACCACTGTAAGAAGTTACATTTGCACCTGGCGAAGGACGCACAGCCAATCAGGTGGCTGGAAAAGGCTCCCTCTTGCCTCCCCACATTCCCCAAAACAATCCATACCCCTTCCCCGCCCCTTTCCACCCGCCCCACATACCTACTGGACCGGCTTTGTGCTTCGGTCCTGGTGCTCCACCTGGCGCCAATAGAAATGGAAAAGCCCCCATCTTCTTTCCCTTGTTTCTCTCATCAGGAGATTGGCTACAAAAGCGATGCCAAACTCCCCGAAGAAAAACAACAACATTTGCACCCTAGATAAATCCCAGGGTGCGAATGGCTTTCACCCTCGCTGTGGGGGGGAAGGACATGGGCAGTAACGGCCCCCAGCCCTCGACAAGTCCCTCGCTTGGGTTGGGCCCTCCTTGGCTCGGGCTGGGGGGCTGTTACCGGCCATTTCCGCTACCCCACAGCGGGGGTGAATGCTATATTATGACTCCAGTCAACAAACCTTTACTGGTTTCAATAACTGCATTTGTACAGGTTGGTTTTGTTTGTGCACCAAAGGATTACATGTACTTTTCGGTTTTATATATGATTTTGACCAATTATACTTGACTCCTTTTTCAGTAGAGTAGCTAGACAAACCTAAGAAAAATTTGGTGCAAGAACTTTTTAAAGGTTAATCATCAAGACAGCAAAAACTAGAAAGAAGAGATATAGGGGCTGATTCATGGAATTTGTGTGCCGAAAAACAGGGATTTGTGTGCCATTCTGCCCCGCAAATCCCTGTTTAACAAATGGAGATTTGCAGCCAGAATGTTGCCCAAATCCCTGTTTTTTGGTGCACAAATTCCATGAATCAGCCCAGAAGTACCACAGTGAATGGAAAACAGCCTGATACATTCAAAACATTTAAAACCTGTGCAACAGATTTAGAAGAAAAAACACAGAGAAAAGACGTGAAGTCAAAAATAAACTATACAAAATATTTAGTTGTCTTTCTCAAACTGGTAAGCATTCATTCTGGGATTCTACCCCTGGACAGTATATGCCTGGAGATCTTGAGGTTGAACATTTCAAATAGGCATGGTTGAAATGTTTCAGAAAAAATCTGAAATACCTGAATTTCCGGTTAATTTGAAAATATCTGGTTATACTGCTTTACAAAGGTTTTTTATCAGTTTGTGGTGCAAACAGCAAAGCAAATATCACCTTATGTTACCCTTGTTATCTCATAATCCTTGTCTCAATGTGTTGCATGCTATTGTATACCAATCAGTGCATGGAAGTATGTTGTCTCCTCAGTTCTAGCTGCACAAGCAGTTTGTCCCCATGAAGTCAGGCTGACTTGGGAACTTACAGTGCAGTATACTGGAATTGTTTAACTTGCAAGCTTACTAAAAATTTCAAACTGGCAGTCTGCTGTGAATGTCAAAAAGGAAGCTTACTGAGCATATAAAACTAGGAACATACTGGGAATGTCAAGCTTAATAGGACTGAAAAAACGATCAGTTTATTCAGACTGACAAATCAGGTGTTTACTGAGAATGTCAAACCATGTGCTTGCTGGAAGGTGTAAAGCTTACTGGGGATGTCAAGCTGAGCGAGCGCTTACTGGGAATGCCAAACTTGAAATTTCCTGGGAATGCCAAACTTGGAGCTGCATGGAAATATCAAACTGTAGTCATAATGGTAATGCCGTTCTTACTGGGTATGTCGAACTGGGAGTTTGCATCAATTTGAAGCTGAATGGGAACGTATACAGAATGTCAAATGGGGAGCTGTCAGGAATGTCAAGTTGGGAGCTGCCACAGACACGAGATCAACAAATAACTTCAGACCCTTAGCTTAATGTTTGAACAGAACGGGTTTAGTTCAATTCACTGCGCTTGGGACACGGATGTAGCCAAACAAAGATAAATCTCCATACAATAGTGTGGGTAACCTGCCGGAATTTCAGGCACGGTTACTGCCGGACTCATAATGAGGCCCAATGTATATTTGCTGAAAGCAGAAAGCTAGGTTTGCATATACAGGAAGTATATAAATATGTTCAAAGCAGAACAAATATGTAACAAGGATAACAAAAAATGAAACAAATATTCCCCATGTTCCCTGCTTTTGGCATTAAAGAGCAACACTGCTTAAACCAACTACTCTTCACCCTGTCACAATGCACATGCAGCGTCTAAGTAGTCAGACCTTTACTACAATCTAAAGGTCACGACTCATCGGGGAGTCTTTTGTCGTTTTCTTCATATATATATATATATATATATATATGTGTGTGTGTATATATATATATATATGTATATTTATATATATATATATATATATATATATATATATGTATATAATACATATATATAAAGGAAAATCCATAGTGTAGTGAAGTCATACACTCCATAGTGCCCCTAGTGGTCATCGCTGGAAGTTCACTTCCAGTTCTGAGCTAGCACAACAAGCCATTATGGGTATGCAAATTAGTCCAAATGCAAACCTTTTTCTCTACGACGGCCATTCTACTGTATACATATATATATCGAATATCAACAGAGCAGAAAAAGACTGGAAACCGTAGAGCCTCTGCCCAGGTCTACACCAATTGAAAATAGAGAGCAATTGATACAACCACACTGCGCATGTGCCCCAAAATTCTTTAATGTGAACAGGAAAATAACATTTTGGATCAGCCGACACATGTTTTGAGCTCAGCTCTTCTTCTAAGGCTTGTAATTCCTTATGCAATCTTTTTTGCCGAATTCAGACAAATTTAGTCCGAAGAATTGCGAATTCACCAATTACAAGCCGTAGAAGGAGAGCTGATCTCGAAACACGTGTCGTCTGATCCAAAATGTTATATTCCTGTTCGTTCACATTGTGGGGCACATGTGCAGTGTGATTGCATCAATAGCTCTCTCTCTCTCTCTCTCTCTCTCTCTCTCTCTCTCTCTCTCTCTCTCTCTCTCTCTCTATATATATATATATATATATATATATATACCCACACCTTTTCTGTTACCAAAATAAAACATCCTCTCTGCTGATGAATCCGAGCTCTGGTTCCATAAGTACTTACACTATCCCCGCTACTTAGACATGTACAACAGCAAACAATCAATCCTGCTAAAAGAACCCAGAGACGTGTTAATCCTTTCACTTACGTTTAATGCCCGCATTTCTTACTTATATAGCTTAAGAAGGAGTGCAGAGAGTGGCAAAACCTTTTCTACACTGTGTAACTGCTTCTGTACATCAGTGTGCCCTTGGATCCGGGGTAAGAGTTGCGATACTCTTGCAAATCTACTTTGGATCATACTTAGCCAGTTGAGGGGCATAATTTCTTTTTATTTCATTTATTTATTGCATTTATTTTACGCCCAAGCCCAGAGATACCACGGCGTAGTTTACACTCTACTTAGTCTTAGTGTTTACATAATTGGTATTGTACAATTGACAGATACATAAAGAGTTACCTATATACATGCATATATACATTTATCGGCAAAGCTAACAGCAGTAAACTTAACGCATGTAGGCCTTTAGCAATTTAAACAGTGGTAAGCTTGTTGCAGAAGTGAGACTAGTGGGTGGGGGCAATTCTCAAGGGTGTTGCCAAGGGCAGGTGGGGGGAAGGAGGGGCAGGTCGGTGTAGATCCGGGATGGGAGGGGGAGATGATAAGGGTAGGTCGAGAGGTTAGACTTTGTTAAAGAGCCATGTTTTCAGTAATTTTTTGAATTTGTTGAGTGTGGGCTCATTATTAATGTTGGGGGGGAGTGTGTTCCAAATTCTTGGGGCTGCTGTTGGGAAATTGGATTTAGCCGTTCTGGTGTTCTTGAAACGAGGCGCGAATAGGTGAAGGTGGGCATTGGATCTGAGTGTTCAAGTGGTTGTTTTCTGGTTTAGACAGTGGTTGAGGTAACTTGGTGCAGTTCCAGCGATACATTTATGAGCCAGGGTGAGCGTTTTATGTATTATTCTTGCTTCAATTGGGGGCCAGTGGGCTTCTCTTCTGTGGTGCGATATGTGTTCTATTTGTGTGCCTAAGGCTGCTCTTAGTGCTTTGTTTTGAATGAGCTGCATTTTGTTTATGTTTTGTTGAGAGGTTCCTAATAAAAGTATGTTGCAGTAATCGATCTTGGATAGTATAAGGGATCTGGCAAGAGTGATGCAATTATGTTGTGTGAGGAATGGTCTGCTTAGTGAGATATGTTTGGCTGTGTATGACGTGAATGACGCAAGGACATTTATGTGTTTGCTCATGGTGAGGCTGGAGTCTAGATAGACTCCTAAGGTTTTTACTTCTTTGGAGATAGTAATGGGGGTGCCGTCAATGTTTATTGTTGTGTATTGTGGGGGAAGCTTTGCTAGTTGTGTGGGAGAGCCTACAATAAGAATCTCAGTGTTTTCACCATTTAGGCATAGATTGTTTGCTGCCATCCAGTTCTGGATGATGGTGTAAATTTTGTTTACCTCTATGGTTTCTTGTTCTAGGTTCCCTGATATGGGGATAAGTATTTGTGTGTCATCAGCAAAGTTTGTGTAAATTACTCCCATTGTATCTAGCGCTGCAAAGAGTCATTTGGTATATGCATTGTATAGCGTTGGGGAGAGACAGGAGCCTTGGGGAACTCCAAGGGGGACTGGTATGGGGTCAGCTGCTACATCTCCTATGCCTCCTCTGGAGGTGCGATCTGAGATGAATGAATTGATCCAGGAAGGGGCATGCTTAGAGAATCAGATGTTATTCGACAGCGTTTGACAGAGTTTTTGATGATCTACTAGGTCAAATGGACAGATCGAGTAGTAGTAATAAGCATAGTTGACCTGATTCCCTGACCGCGTCCATCTGTTTTTTAAAGTCCAGCAGTGCTGTCTCTGTCCTATGGCCTGGGCGGAATCCAGACTGTTTTTCTCCTAGCAGATGGTTGTTTTCGAGGTGGAATTAGACTTGAGTATATGGGATTTTGTCTATACCTTTGAGAAGGAAGGGGACGGTAATGATAAGGCGGTAATTAGTCGGGATGGTAGGGTCTAGGGTGGGTTTTTTGATGAGTGGGGTAACCAATGCCTCTTTGATATTGGACGGGATGGTATTAGCATTGAAGGAGGCATTGACAAAATTGTTAATGGTTGTTGCTAGGATGGGAGTGCAATTCTTGACTAATTTGGCGGGGAAAGAATCTCCTTTACAGTTAGAGGCTTTTAGTGACGCTATGGTTTTTAGAACTTGTTCAGTGGTTACAGAGGTGAAGTGGAATTCGGGCGTATCCATGACAGAGTCTGCTGTGGACAGGACTGTAGAATTTGAGGGGGTGGCTAGTATTTCTTTTTGTGACTTAATTTTATTTTGCAGGGTGTTTATTTTGGAGTCTAAACCATCCTGGATGGTAGTGCACCATGCTTTGTTCACTGTAATTGTACTTGGGGGGTGGATCAGGGTTTCTAATTCTTTTATGCTGGCGAATAATTCTTTGCTACTTGAGGAGGAATTGGTGATACGTGAGTTAAGGGAATTGGCTTTCTGGGTGTACACTTCTTGTTTGTATAGTTTAGAAAGTCGCTGCATTTCTTTTTTGTTATCGCTGGTAGGGTTTTTTTCAATGGAGGTGTTCTTGTGCTCTTTTGTTGCTTCTGAGTTCTCTAAGGTCATCATTAAACCATGTTTTGCTTCTTTTGAGTTTGGGTTGCTTGGATTTGAGGGGGCTATTTCATCAATGGCAGTTTTTAGGCACTTATGGTAATGCATAGCAATGGCTTCTGGTTTATGGTCTATTGGTTGAGTAGACTTAATTAATTTGTTCGATATTGGTGTTAGGTTCTCCTGGGTTAGTTTCCTGGAGTCGCGCATTAGGGTGGGTAGTGTGATGGCTGCAGCAGGGCTAGGTGTGGTGATATTGAATTTAATGAGCATGTGGTCAGTCCAGGCCATTTCTAGAGTATATCAGGATTGTGGAGTTCAGCGTTAGTATCCAGTCTAGGATCCAGCCTTTAGAATGTGTGGGAGTGTGGACCATTTGCTTGAATTGCATTCCTTGGAAGGTATTGTGGAACGCTGTCGCTTTGTAGTCACATTGGTCGTTAAAACAAAGGTTGATATATCCTAGGAGTATGAATTTTGTATTGGGTTTGAGTATGGGAGCGATGAGCAGTGGAACATCTATGTTGGGATGAGTAGAAGAGCTGGGGGCTCTGTACACTAGTAGAAGATTGAACGTGGTTTAGGATCGGTGGTTAGCTTGAATGTAAGGAGTTCGTACCCTGCTAGAGTTTCTGTGTTGCATTCTCTAAGCTGGAGGGTGGATTTTGCTATGATAGCGACTCCACCTCCAGTGGACTCTCGATGATCAGATCTGAACAGTGTGTAGTCAGGTGGTAGTGCTAATGAAATTAATGGGCCTGAGCCTGTATGAAGCCAGGTTTCTGTTATTATGAATTGTATTCCAAGATAAGGTGATGTATATAGATGGCATGTGTGCCTAGTGATCTGACATTGAGTAGGGCTCCCTTTAGGAGCTTTATGTCTAGATGGAGGTGGCTACTTTGTGTGGATGGCTGGGGTGTCGAGCCTAGGGTTTTTTGCTGGTTGCATTTAGTTTTGATTTTGTGATGAACGTGTTGTAGATTGGGATGAAGGAGTGGTATAGTGAATGGGCCCGGGTGTGAGTCGGGTTCTTGGTGGCTAGCTCGTGTTGTAAGGGTGAGGGTATTTCAGGTATTTCATGTGATGCGGGAAGAGTCTTATTTTTCGAACCTTGCCTAGTATTGGTCTTGTGGCTGTGGTTGCCGTGTAGGTTCTGGAAGATAGTCTGAAGAGTCGGACTACACCTGTTAAGGGCAAGGTGGTAGGAGTTTTGTGTGCGGTGAGTTGTGTTATGTTGAAGGCTGGAGTGTTGGGTAGGAAAGGCGTAGGGCATGGTAGTGGGTGGTGCCTAGCACAATAGAGGCATGCCAAGCCTAATCCTAGCTGTATGAATGATCCTCTTGAGCAGTGGGAGTTACCTGGATTAGTGAAGGGGAGATGGGAGTGTATGGCATTCTGCTGGTGCTGTATTATCTCTGAAGTGCTATTATCAGTCGGGATTTGTTGTGTATTAAACATGGAGCTAGGGAGTAGGTATAATAATGTTATACTTAGTAGTATGGCTAGTGGTTTAGGTAATCTATGCTGGTGGGTGATCTGCTTACTTTTGGCATGTGGCATTTGGATAGGGCGTGTGCCAGAGTAAAATCAGTGTATTGGGTGGACGGTGGGGGCATAGTCAAGCCTGATTAATAGAGAAGTGTATTTGCTGAAATGCTCAGAAGTAGGGTTAACAATCGTTCTGGGGTGGAATCCTGTTGCGTTAAAATGTGTAGCAGGACGTCCTTGTAGTGGGTGGGAAATAGGTTGGACCTTAGTGAGAGCAATGTGACAATGAGAGCAGAGTAGGTATTGGTTAATCTGTAAGGTCAAGTCGCAGTGCTGTATACCTAGTGCGGGGGTGCTGTGATAGGGCACAGCCTATGTGCGTGCTAATCTTTACCACAGATCTACGTTTCCACAGTTCATAACAAACGGTGGGGCACTGTGAGATCTGGTGCTTTTGTGCAGCAAGCATCTCTATAAAGGCGAAGCACATGCAGAGAAGCTGTAATGAGAACGCTAGATTAGCACAGTAAGTGAAGGTACGGTTGGGCACATTGAGTGGTGCATCATTGCTGGAGAGATATTTCTATAAGGCATTTAATAGGCTGTCTGATGCATACAACATTTGAGGCATATTCGATGTGAAAGAAGCAGGGTGGCACATATGACTCTGTGATACTATCGATTAGGACTAGATGATACCATAATAGCAGTTGTACAAGTTACGATGTGTAACATATAGTAGTGGCGCGTTTGGCCAACAGTATAAACATGGAGAAAAAAGCATTTTGAGCAGAGTACGTACTGACAGCTTACTAAGCCCTCCCCCGGTCAGAACATATTGTGCACCCTAGACTTTGTCCTAAGCAGAAAAGGTACATGTACAGAGGGTGTTCCACTAACCCACTTTGAATAGCTCTGCACCATATACAGATGCATCTGTGGCCTGCCCTGCCAAACGGATTCTGTCAAGTACAAACACACTTGACCTGGCACTAATTTATCTAGACATTGCAGCTGGAGAAGTTTGAGAGGCCATAATAACCAATGTGTTGCTACCTATCCAGACCTCTGGAATTATTCCGGGCCCTAGTTGGCAACCAAGATGGCTGCTCTTGAGTTTGCACCTGCCAAACATTGCAGCGCGTTATCCAGTCCCAGAAGCATCTGGTAGGATTTGGCTTCTTGGGGCCCAGACTTCATCTATGGGTCCACTTGCTCGGAATAAACATAGTATTTGCTGACATTTCCAACTGCTGTATTTCCACATATTCCTCCAAAGCCACACCTCTTGTAGTCAAGCTTGGTGAGATACATTATCACAATTTTTTTAGAGTTATTCATTGAGGAAACACTGAAATTCTGCACTGGGAAAGTACTATTCCGAGGTGGTTCAGGCTGCTGTAACGTTTCAGGTAGGACTTGACAGCAGTTCCTGTGTAACTGTACTGAGAGCAGAGATGATTCTGAGTTCACCAATGTGTGCATCCTTTTTGGTCAGTTGTGTCCAAGCGGTAACTTCAGTCATGTTTTCTACCCAAGCATTCACTAAGAGACTGGCAATTCTAGATGTTCCATCTGCAAAGGCTGTATTTGCCCTATTGCACATCTGTGGGTAATACATTTGGACATCAATACTTATCACTGTGGTGCTCAACTAATCACTGCTCCTCTTGAGCAGTTGTTGAACTATAATGTCACCTGCAACACAGACAGAGGTAATACAAATGTGATAGTTCCTAGAGATGAATTTACAATGATATACCTGTATTTAGACATATCTAGCCAATTTGCTGCATAGTACCATACTTCCTGGTTGGCTACAGTTTTGACATTTCTAAATTCCACCGGGTTCATCACTGGGGGTGGGAAAAATCCTTCCAGTCAAATGGAATTGGTGAAATTCGCCAGCAACTCTGTTCCACTGGTTGGGGTGAATTTTCACCTTTTTTAATGCACGTTTGCCATTTTTGTTTATTTTATGCTGTGGATTATTTTCTTTTTTGAAATTTCTGCAAAAAACTACATTTAAAGGGGTTAAACACCCTTTCGCTGCCCAAAATTGAGTTGTTTAGAAAAAACAATTTAAAAAAAATGAAATTTAGGGTGGCAAAAGGCCCCAAACTGCCAATTCTGCTCTGCAGTTGAAATTGACAGATTGGGCAAAATTTGCCAGGAATCAGCGGATTTCCCCACTTAACAGAATTAGCCATTTTCACCCACCCCTATTCATAACATGAGAAACATCATCTTGAATAACTAAAAAAGAAAAACCACCAGAACTGCCTGTGTAAAACACCATAATCATGTCCAGTCAGTACAAATCTTCTCTGTTAGGGTATCATGTTTGGCAGCCAGGTCGATAGATTCACTTTAAGCTGAGTTTCAAATAGATATCCCACCACCCGGTGGATTATGTCCCACACCATTACCTGTACATTGCCATGTACAAACTAAGCAATATATCTTCAATTATCTACAAAAAGCAGGTTAGAGACAAAATATGAGTGCTAAGTGGATACTCTGAGGGTTGGACTAGCTTAATTCTTCTGCTTTTGTAGGCCCTCTAGTAGCAACATCAGGAAAACACCAGGAATAGGAGAATAACGAACATTGGCTGCTGTTTGCTGAGGATTCAGGTGCAGAGTATGCTTTAGCATGAACTTCATCTAACAGAAACTCAGGGAGTGTTTGGCAAGGGTACGCAACCTGCCCTTTGTTCCATTTGGCATATGATGAAATTAATACTAAAATCAAGTCCGCCCCACACTTTCAAGTTCCTTCTAAATCAAAAGTTCTAACCTGCCAAGCCATTATATCTATTTTGTGAAATCAGGCCCATGTTTGCATTTCAAAGGTCATGACCATGTTAGTTAGCTTTACTCTTGTTATGCTTCTGACTAGCCGTTGTAGTATATTTTGATAATTCCAGAATTGAACATCATTAAGAAACATACGAAAGTGCCAACGCCCTGCTAGGAAACTGATTGATAACACCCTTCCCGCATTTCTAGGAGGTACAGTTCTCTTTCAATGAGTCACATGGATTTAATGTTCTGTTGCTTATCAGAAGGACCAGGTAAGGCCCACGCCATCTTGGAGCCAGTGCTATATTCCCCGGGATACCTTCATAATCACATGCTCACCAGGCAGGAAAGAGATTCCTTATTTAGAGCCTCCTAGGCCGCTGTATGCACTTACAAGTAGAATAGAGCCATTTGCAATATTCAAGCAGGATATTATCAGCCAAATGTATATTGACATCTGAACATTTAACAGATGGTGATGATAGGAGTAGCATTGGATGGCTGAATACGATTTTGTGGTATCTTAATCCTGTTTTCCCCCGATGGTTGGGCTACGCATAATTAGCAATACCAAAGAGAGTGCTTTGGGCCACTTAAGGCCTCACTCTGGGTAAAACTTGGCTAGTCTATTCATGAGCACACAATTCTGCCTTTCCACCACTCCTGAATGCCCGAGTATGCAGGGACAGGGGAGTGTGTGAGATATCTGTAGTGCTGTACACAGTCCCATTACTATTTGGCCAGTAAGGTGGGACTGCTGATCACTGTATATGCTTATGGGTCCTCCACATCATGGTATTCAGTCTCTAATGAGCAACTTGATCACAGTTACAGTATCTGCCCTCTGGCACTCCATAATGGCAATTAAGTGAATAAAGTGAATCAGTACTTTTACAGGTGGACCATGAAGTCTTGGCTGTGCTCCTGCTGTTGCATGTACAGTTTACCCCGCTTTATTTTGCTGCAAAATAAAGCACTATCTCAATAAGCATCTGCAATGGCAGAAACATTTTAGCTTTATAACCTTGGCATAATGCTGCACTCATACCCACCCCTACTATATGAGCAAATTCATGACAAATGCATGCCATGTAGGACAAATGTACCTTTGGTGCAACAACGTGACCATGTTCTTCTCACCAAAGGATATCAGAGTGCAAACGAGAACCGGTTCTTACATTTTTTTTCTCATCCTGGAGATGCTTCCTGACGGTATTGTGATTAATCCTGCAGAATCCTCACAGAATCCATCCTGACCCGGGGAGGTATTAGCCAGGTGTATCACATGTGAGGAGAAGGCTATCAAGGGAATGTGAGGACTCTGTTAGGGGAAACACGAGAGTCGTCATCTTCTTAGGGTTCCTCTTATACCTGAACATCTGATGGCTTGTTGTCATCACAGAACTTCCTCTCCCGGACTTCCCCCAGGCATAAGGTGTAAAAACCCTTATGGTAAGCATGGAAGGAAAATATATAAAAATTAAGGAATTAATACTAATTCTGATTGTGATACATCTACCTTCATCTGAATTGTAACATCAAGTAGCAACCATTAATTCCTTAGAAAATATTTCCTCAATATACATCCTAGAAATCATTAACATAGAATAAACTGAATGGAATTAATATGAATCAGATCATTAGGCACTTCAAGTCCCAAAATACCCTGTTACTGAGATAAGGAAGAGGGGCTGATAGTTGCAGAACTGTAGTGTGCAGTCTAGTAGTTCTGTTGACCCACACAGGAGCAGGAATTTTAAATATTTAAATCCACTTCAGCTGCAGGCCCTTAGAGGGAGAAGGAAGCAGTGGAAGCAGCAGAAACAGGAGGGAGAAGGAATTGGGGCTGGCGCTATGTTGAAAGCAGGACGCTGCGTTGAAGTAGCAGAGGTCAGTAAACCTGAATGCAGAGGACGTGCAGTGGGAAGCTACCCAAATAGTAGCTGTCCAATAGGAGCGAGAAGCTCTCCTGGCCCTGCATGCTGCTCTGGTGTATGGCGTTCACTGGAGTGCGAGCGGACCACAACTAGCTCCAATTACAGGAGTTGCGAGCAATGGGAAACTTTACCAGAGCTGTCAGAGTCAAGTGCAAACCCAACAGAAGAAGAGTCATGAGCAGCGGGTCCAGCAGAGACACGTAGAGAGACCAGTGAGTTGACTTCTGTCAGGTAATCCCAGGGTGTTCCGAACCCGACTGCTGGCTCAAAGCTTTTGAATATCAAACTTTTGAATTAAAGCATTTTGAGTGCAACACTTATCTTATGAGAGATCAATAGAAATTGAAACAACCATTGTCAAAGCCAAAAGGGGGCAATATTGAAAAACAGTGTACATAAATATTGTAATCAGCATTCCCTCAGCCAAAGAAAGGCAATTAAAGGCATACAAGGTGAATGTTACTTACAAAGATCACTTGTAGAAGATCATAGCCAGAATTGCCTAAGTCAAAGAAAGGTAATTAAAGGAAAACAAAGAAGGCAATATAGAAGCCCTCCTTATAACAGTTATCAAGGGGGAGAGAAATATAATCTGTATTTCCGGGAGAAGGGTAAATTAATCAGTGTGAAAGACATTGGGCCTCAATACAAGTATGGTGGTCCGGAAATAAGGGTGCCGCTCGCACTGTACCTTCACACTTTCTGGACTACCACACTACAACTCTGCCTTCCAGGGCCATTGCGCCCAGCAGATCTGATCTGCCAGGCAGAACGGCCCCAGTAGGCAGAGTTGCAACAGAATCACTGGCACCGTTAGCAATGGTGCTGGTGCTTCTGTGTCCCCATTCCCATGGAGCCTATAGAACTCCATGGGAATGGGAACTTACACTTTCCACCCCCTGATATCCACGGCTGCTGGGACTTGTAATGTCCCAGTGGCACCGGGATTTCAGGTGGCAGAATCAGTGGGTTGCTGCCAGACTCACATTCAAGTCCTTTGTCAATATTTACTATATCCTTGTATAAGAAAGTATTAACTTATTGTGGTTGTTGGAAATCAAAAGATCCATGAAACAATTCTTGATTTAACTTTCCCCACTGCGGATTGAAATGTGGAAAGTGTGAAGCAAACCTTACCTCAAAGTATTGATAGTAGTTGTAGTAGTTTTATCCTGACAGGTGAGCACACCTGAAAAGGGGCACTTAGTGGTTAGTCCTGGCAGGCGAGTGGACCAGGAAGAAGATAAGTTAAAATATTGCAATGTGGAAGAAGGTTGTGTTGGAATAAAAGTAGCACATCCACTGGTGTGCTTTACTGAAGAATGGTGAAATCATCCCGACAAAACTTGTTTGCTCATGAAGAAGAAATGTGATGTGATAAAAAGTGGTTGATTGCCAGAAAAGAGGATAATTATATTGCATACTAACTTGTTGTATGAAGAAGAAATCCTTTTGGTTTATCAAACAGTGGCTTGTGGATTCTTTAACCACTGCCTTGAAGAGTGCGAAATCCTATTTGAAAATAATACAATCGTCAAGTGAAAAACCTATGGAATCAACATAACTTTGTGTCATACATCAAGTGGAACTTGGCTATTGAAAGTACTTCCTTGCTTTTGACTTTTGTTTGGAAACATCCTGAAGTGATACAGGGGAACGGGATTCAATCCTGGAAACAAGGATTTATGGTTATAATTTCTTTATTTGAATCTAAATGTTATTTAAGATACTTCCAGTATGATTTTGTTGTACATATGAGTGTGAGGGATAGAGATATTTGGACGTCAGATCATTTCCCTTTAGCTTTGGGTTTGATAGGCAGGGAAACCCTTGTTAGGCTAGCTAGAGTTAGGCATTTGTCTCTCCCTTATTGTTTAATAAAATGGCTACTTGTGAGAAAACTCTATCTACTTGTCAATCTCACATTTATGACCCCCTCACATATGGTGTCAGAAATGGGATTGGAATCAGTTGATACAAACTGGGGATCCAACATTAACATGGTAGATGCCAACAACACAGGTATTGGATCAGAATACGATCGGTATGGAAATACATCCTCCCTTTATAGATCATGTGCACAGTCATCAGAACCTAACTCTATGGCATCCACAACTGTGGAAGAGATTAATGTAGAACCCATTTCCATCAGGGGAGCAGGAAGGTTAAGAGAGGACCTTGATATTTATTGGCCTCTCTAGATGAATGTAGGCTTACATTTTCACAAACACTTAGGACAGTCCGTCAGCCCAGTGAGACAAACTGTAGAAGGTAACATCTACCATCTTTTCCATCCTCAAAATTATGTGATCCTGAGAAGGGATAAACACTTTATTTCTCTGTCATTGGAAATAGACTTTCCTGTGTGCACTAGGACCCCAACCAGCCCATAAAGCTGGGGGTTGCCCAATAGCACTTTAAGATGAGGCATCAGCACTCGTGAGATGGATGGGGATGCAGAGTAATACTCTATTATCAAATCAATAATGACAACTCAATGGTTTGGCAAGGGAAGTCTGTTTAATGACAAGTACAAAAAACGGGGAGTTCATGAACATCAGCTATTACTTGATCTTCCTTCTCGCTTCAACAACTCCAATGAACTTCATAAAAAACACATAATTTATACTAAAACCTCGTTATCACTGACGTGTAACGCTTAAAATGTTGCATGCAATTCTATTGGTTATAGGAAGGTAACTTTAATATAGGTGCTATATCTGTATATGGTAACGGAGTGAGGGGATTGGATAAACAGTGCAAGGTGGGACATCCAGGCCCTTCCTTCAAAATGGCTTCTGTGGACGTCACTAAAAGTATAAAGTCTCATTGGTTCTACTAACTATAGGACCCTAGATTACTTGGTCCACTATGATTGTATTGGCACCAACCCCACTCATACTTTTCCACTAGCTTAGCAGCGTGCAGAATAGCTTGCCAGGTGCAGGGTGCTTGTCTGCTCCCCCAGCCTTCCTCCAATTATTGCTACAATCAATCATCACTTCAGTGGTCATGTGTCTTGGTGGTTGGCCTCCAGACTGCATTCTGTTTGGAAAAGTTCAGATATCTGTGCATGGCACAAGGCCATGCGTAGGTGTGAAAGCTTCATCTCTTATCGCATGGCTGGTCATGTGCTTCAGACACCGTGAAATCGTCTCATTCTCCATGTAATTCGTGTATTTGATTTAGTTTTACCCACCACCTGCCTTCTGCAGTTTATCTTGACCTCTCTGAACAGGATATTCTGTTCTTTGCTTCATTAATTGTATCTACTGTTGGTCTATTTCAGGCTATACGACGTTGGCTTCTTGGCATGATTTGTATGTGTCTGAGTGTCTCTCTGTCTTTAGTTTCTGATTTACGTACTCAGGGACTCCTCCCCTGAGACCTTTAGTAACCTTTGGTTGATTCTGTTCTTGTGCATAGTGGAAGAATACTTATATAAAATGCTCCTTTTTTGAGGTAGATATGTATAGGTGGCGCTTGCCGCAATCTATCTTACTACAAAGCATAGCAAGCCGCATATTTTCTTAGCTTTCTTGCGGTTCTAAGCATATGTGCACGTGTATACCTGATGAATATCTTCATCGTGCTCATAGCATAAGCTTCTTACATTTGACATTGTTATTTCACTTTAGGTTCATGATGTCCCTTATCCATGGTGTTTTGTTTCTTTTCGTCATTCGCAGGTCATCATATCTTCTCTATGTGAGTCAGTCTGGGTTCTTGTGATGTCACCATTCGTCTTCACTATCGTTTTAGCTTCTTCAGTGACCGTGCTATGACATTCTTCATTTTGTTTTATTTGTCGATATGGCTTTCTCAATGGCTACCTACTGTCAAGGTTTTCTTAGGCGTTGGTACTTCAACAGGTGCTGTTCTTTTGATAGGTACTGGACAGAGCCCCACTGCGGCTCTATGCTGGTTTATTTATTCATCATACGTCACATATTTTGTCGTGAAAGCACCTGGTACTTCAAAATGAATGATTTGAGTGCGGGTCATGTTTGGGACCTCCTCTACACTCACCCGTTTGGGCGATTCATCGACCACTTTCACTTCTTCTTTTGTATCCATGCTTCCTGCATCCTCTGTATTCACTTTCACTTCATCTTCTGGATCCACTTTTACTTCATCTTCTGTGTCCACACATGAAGGTCTGAAGAAATGTCTCTTTGGGGTCCATATGTTTCTGACTCCCTTCAAGCTTCCTGTTGTTCTCACGTGCTCATCTTTGTTCTATGTCATTAGTTGACATTGTCCATTTGCGCTTCAATAGATCCATCTTCTCACATAGTTTCCGTGTTTCCTTGGATAACAAAAACTTTGTTCCTTCTGGTGCATGAATGCTAGCTTTCACAACGTCTCTTATTTCTTCATCAGTCAGATCTTTGGGCTCCCATCCTGGTTCGACATCAATCATGATCTACATCCCTATGGCCTTTTTCGCAGTTTTCTGGCACTGATAGATTATTATCTTGATAACACAGAATCCGATCAGTATCATCACTAGCAAGGCTCCTAGGAATTTGAAAGCATCTGCCATCCATTGTGGAACCCATGGGAATAGTGATCCAAACCAACTGTCATTGTCCACATCGTCAGTTTCATCAATCATTTGATTGTGTAGTTTTGTCAGCATAGCTAAGGCTTCTGTCAATGTTGCATTTTCTTTGTCGTGAGAAGGTATAAATGTGCAACATGATTCTCCAATTTTTTCACAAACTCCTCCATCCATAGCTGTGATTGTGTCAACAACATATCTATTCTGGAGAGTCATTAGTCAGATTGCCCTTAACTTTCTTAATTGTGTTGAATCCTTTTATGGTCGTGTTGATGGTTTGCAGTAACTCCCATCTGGTTATCTGCAACAATTTAGTATTTGCTCCAACTTGAACTCGTGGCATAAAATGTGTCGTGAACACTGATGAGGTCAGGCTGAACAGTCTATGTTCATATGAGATAGCATCAAAAGCTTCTATGGATTTGGCAGAAAAGTAATTCTCTCGCTCCATTCAACTTATCAGTTCCACAGATCTCCTTTTCCTCAGGTGAGCATCAGCTTTCGGGAAACTGTCAATATTCAGATCACTTTTTGGACTCACTAATGCTGGAACATGACATTCACTATTGTGCATATACCTCCCCAGTATGATATATGCTTTAAATCCACATGCCCAATAATGATCCATGATCACTGCGGTACCATTTACCATTCCTGGGGCATCAAAAACTTGTCTGCAGTTTTGATTCTTCCACATTTTCCTTGTGCCATTATTCCTGAAGCAGAATTTTGGGCTTTCCAATGGCACTATCTGCAAGGGTCCTCCGCTGTCTTTGACCCATGTCAGTAATTTAGCAAGTTTTGGGCATAATGGCTGGCATCTATTTCGCACTATGTTGATGGTGGGCTTGTAGTGACCGAAGACCATCCATGCTCTGCAGATCACCACTCCTTTCTACCATCTGTCTGGTGAGAGCACAAATTTGCATTTGACCTCTGTTCTTCCATTTTCTGGCTTCTTCTGGAGTTTTTCCTTGGACATTTAGTTTTTGATTTGCCTCTCTTCTGCTCTCCGTTCCTTTAACTCCAGGCTTCTCGTATCTGATCACAATGTGCTTTGTCTTTCCATTGTTCCTTGTCTTTATGTCCTGGACATAATCATCTTCATTTGGATCAGTTGCTGTGGTTGCCCATTTCAGTGAGGCATCACTTCCCATGAACTGGCCTCTGGTATTGCACATTGCTACGTGTGATAGACAGTGTGCTTTCTGGACATCCATTTCTAAAGCTACAAAGATCTTTGACTTCCCCATGCTATAAGGTAGGAGTGAACAAACAAAGCATTCCTCCTTTGAGTTCCGTCTTCCAACTTCTTTTCATATGCTGGTACCATATGTTATTTCCCAAGTGTGCTGTGCTTTCCAAGTAGTCGTTTAGTTCACTGTCATCTCCTTGTATGCTTCTCTTAATTCTCAAGGTTTTCATGTAGTTTGCTATAACTAAGTCCTTGAACACCTCCGTATGACGTCTTTTTGCTGGAGGATTCTCAGGTATCCCAATCCAGGGTGCAGGCATCTTCATCTGTGCCAGTTGAGTAGAGGAAGGTCTGGCAATTCTTTCCTTGTCCTCTTGTATTTTCCTGGCTCTGGTTATGAACAACCATATTGATTCTGCTATAATCTGTACTTGTGAGATTTTCTCGGGGCTTGCACTTGCCTCTTTCAATGCTGTATCAAGGGTGCATATCAATGCTGGCTCAGTTGGTTTCTACTCCAACTCCTTTTGCCTGTTTAGCAGTTCAGCTTTCTCCATTTGTCTTTTCATTTTACTTGTAGGATAGCTTCTCATCGCCGGTTGTCCAACCTTCTCCCCTTCTTTCGCCTGTGGTTCTGAAATTATTGACACTAGACCTGGTGTGTGTGCACTCATCGTTTGCATGCGTGTGGTTGTCAGTAACCTTGTTTCATTCTTACTCTGCCAACCCTGTCTCCGGCTTTTCAATTTGCTTGTCACTGCATGTGTGTCATTGCTAATCACATCCATTTCAAGTTCACTCACTCCTTTGTCAGACTTTCTAGGAACTTGGATCACTATAAAGGGTCTGGGTGTTTTTGTGGGTGTCATGCGTACATCATTAGGTGGGTGCACTGGAATCGGAACACTTTGTACACCTATGAAGAATGCAGTTTGAATCATCAGTGATAATAAAACAATGATGAATACAATGCATAAATACATTATGCCCCTGTAGGTTAGGCGTCAGCACTTAGTTCTGGAGCAATAAGTACGTCTCCCCTCCTGAGGGATGTTGATGCTGCTGTTCTGATTTCCCATCGCTATCATCTAAGGAAAAAAGACTAATGTTAAATTATTCTAAGCAACAATATCCCTGCAATCTGATGTCTCTGCTTGTCGGTTTCAGGTATTGGAACAATTGTCCTCCTTTGCCTGGATAATTGATTGTCTATTGTCTCTGGATACAGTTCCCCTTTCTATATTAAAAAAAAATATCAATTAAGGATAGGCTCAGCAACTCCTTTTTTACTGTACATGTTCAAAATACACAAGCTCCCAGTCTATACCTCTTATCTATTTCACTCCGGAAGACATGTTATGTCCTTGATAATATAAACAAGAGTGAAGTCTCTGGCAACACTTTCTTTTCTGTCCCTCGGCAGAAAGTCTTATAGTCTCCTCTGTAAATTCTTATGATGATTAGAAAGTTCAACCTGTATCACAATACCATGTAAGAGCATGCTCATCTGTGTAGAATTATCTGGGTCTCTGATGAAGGTGAGGACATCAACACCGGCGGTCCTCCGCACAAGTTATGGAAAGTCCTCAATTAGGCGACAAAACACATTGCTCACCAATCTGCTTTCTTCTGGTGACAGGGACATTTGTCTTGCCCTTGCTGAATTCTGGAACTGCTTGGTACTCACTGTGAGCAGCTTCTGTGATCTCGATGGATGTGAAGAGCAACCTGAATTATGATTTCATTCAGGATTATACTCAAGTGTTCTGTGTTTGCTGGACCTCGAAGAAATGTCAATATGTCAGTGCGTCTCCCAACAAGATCTGGACAGTCTTCAATTAAACGAAAGAATAGCATGCTGACAAGCCTATTTGCTTCTTCTTCTGCTTGGGACATTTGTCTTTTCCTCTCTGTATTCCGGAAGGAGGTGGAACTGCTCGGCGATCACAGTGAGCAGCCTCCTTATTGTCTTTTCGTTTTCAGGGTCTTGAAGAAATTCACTGATGCTGGTGAGCCTTCCCACTAGTGACGGGTATGACTTCAAGACTAGGTCAAAATAGTTCAGAATGTCTTTATTGATGTCGCTGCTGTGGGACACCATAAGTGAGTCCGAACAATGCTCATGTTTGGAACAAGTCTGGATATTGTATTTTCTTCCAATTTGTGTGTCCTCGATCAAAATTTGGCATATCCTTTTTTTTATAAAGGCCTCACTGTACCTCAGTCCAAAGTTCAAAGTTAATGACCTATGTTGTGGCTTCTGCATGCAATTCTCTTCTTCACCCTGCAACTAGGATGCACAGAGTGTCCATTTTTTATGTCCTTATTCCCTTTTTTGCATAGAGGAAATGTCTCAAATTAAGCCACAACCTTGCACAAACATTCTTTGCCTTTGCTTTGCTGGTCATGCATCCTTCTTCCTCGTCATGGATCTCGTCTGCACGTGCTGCGGTTCTTCCGCATTGCCTGTATTCTCTACACATTGGGGTGCAGGCAGGGGGCCTTCTCCGATGTATGGCTTGATGTCACCCAGGAAGATCCAAGCTCTTCTTCCGTGTAGCTTGACTGCAGAGGGAGTGACGACTTCCACTGTGAAGCGTCCGTTGAACCTTGGCTCGTCCCACTTCTTTCTCGTGTGATTTGTCACCAGGACCTTGTCTCCAGGGAAGATTGATGGTACACATAAACTGTGAACTGAGTTTACAGTACTATCTCCTTCTGTGTTCTGTGCTGCCCTGCACCCTTTTTGTCATCGCTGCAGCTGTCCTGAAATTACAGTAAGACAAGATGTCATGCAATTCAAGTCATTTTGCAGTTCAGACCCTAAGATTTCTCCTGTTGGCTGGGCATCTCATCTAGCTCTATCTCGGGGTGTCAGTGGAGTGTGCATCCTTCTGCTTGTTGCTATTTCGTGTGGCGTAAGATGATGGTCAGAACCAGGCTGGTTTCTGAGTGCGTACAGTGCCAATGGAAGGCACTGTAGCCATCCCTTCCTTAGAGTAAGCTTCAACTTGGCTATCCTTTCCTTTAACAAGCCGTTGAGCTTCTCACATACCCCATTACCTTTATTTTATTTTTATTTATTTTACATTTTTAAAGCGCCCAAACAGCCCACGGGCATCGAGGCGCTGTTACAGAATTTTATAGTTTTATTTTTTTAGTTGCGTAGTTGTTTCTTTGTGTCTTAGTTTATAACGCGCTTAAACACCAAGGTTTCTAAGCGTGGACCCGGAGATAAACCTGTGTTGCTTCGTGTTGTCTTGCTTCCAAGGCGTGCACGTTGCCGCTGAGCTATCCTCCACTCCTTGCAGGTGATACGCCAACAAGAACTTGTGCTTTACACCAAACAGCAAACTGATCTGTTCAAATACTGCATTTACAAAGTGAGGACCATTGTCTGACCTCGTGACCTCGCATAGTCCCCACCTGGGAAATACTTTTCTCACCAGAAATGTGGTCACACAGGTAGAGTCTGTGTGTGTACATGGACCTGCTTCTATCCGTCTAGAGAATGGACACACCACAACAATTAGATACCTGTACCCATTAAATACTTGAATCATATCGACATAATTGACATGCAAGTGCTGAAAAGGTCCATTGGGCCTTGGGATGACTCCTCGAATTACTTTTAGTGTATGCCCAGCCGTGAACTGTTGGCAGATTATACAG
Source organism: Ambystoma mexicanum (assembly GCF_040938575.1). Taxonomy (NCBI): domain Eukaryota; kingdom Metazoa; phylum Chordata; class Amphibia; order Caudata; family Ambystomatidae; genus Ambystoma; species Ambystoma mexicanum. The sequence goes on from NC_090939.1 coordinate 193,453,083, forward strand.
TTCACCATAAAAAATGTGACGTGTTCCGCTAAGTTCGGTATAAACCAGTCTTCAGCGATTGTTGCTGCTAGATTCTCTTTTGACATTTGCGCGGATTATGCAATTGTTCCAATGCTAATTTTAACAGGTCTACAGGCATTACTGGTTTACCAGTGCTGTCTTGTCGCCACAACCTTTCGGAGGGCTTTAAAGAACACCCTTGCATCTTCCAGAGGTTGTTTTCCTCCTGTGGTGCTTCCCCTTGGAGTTCGATTAACTGGGTTTGGCCCATGTTACTATAACCCTCAGGTTCACTTCGTGCAACAATCGTTTTTACATTTACATCAGTTATTTCCACATCCATTATGGTTTCACCCTTGGATGCCATACGCTTGGACTCTGTGTCTGCTGCTTGATTTCCTTGTGAGATGAAATCTGTCCCCTTCGTGTGGGCGGCACATTTCATGATCACTATGCCCACTGGGAGCTGTAGTTCCTTAATGAGCCTATCCAATAGGGCTGCATGCTGCACTGGTGTGCCGTCCACTCAGAGGTAGCCCTTCCTTTTCAAGTGCGCTAGGCCTGCGTGCACTGTAGATGTCACATAGGCAGAGTCACCGTACACTGTCACTTCCTGGTCTGCGTGATTCCCGATGGCGAGTATCAATGCCAATAATTCTGCAGCCTTTACTGAATAATGAGATTGTAATCGTGCACTAATGAGTACTCGAAATTCTCAATTTGCTTCTTTGTCCATCATTTTGATCATTTCTTGAAGAACCGTCAATGAAGACAATTTCTCCTTCTGCCAATGCATTTTCTCTCACTCTGTGAATTTCATGATATAATTCCTCATAATTTGCACAGTCATGCATCGGCTCTCCTTCAGTGACTGGTTCTGCTATTAACATAGCTGGGTTCACTATCTTACATCAAATTATCTTAATCGATGGATTCAATATGATCACTTCATAAGCAGAAGCTCTCTGAGATTTCAATGTTCCCTTTGGTTTCTCTAGAATGGCAAATAGTGCATGCTCGACGAACAACGTCATGGAGCATCCCATCACAATGGTTGTAGCTTTCCCTATGGTGAACACTGCGGCAGCTAGACTTTGTTCACAGGGGAAGTAGCTTCTCATCACTGGGTCCAAATTCCCACTGTAGTATGCCAGGGGCTTTTACCCCAATATGGTTGTCTGTTTAAATACTGTTGTCATAATGCTGCATTTGTGTGTGAAAACTGGTAGAATTCCTCTGCATAATTGGGAATCCCTAAACTGGTGCCATGCAAATGGCTTTCTTGAGTTCAGTAAACCCTTCTTCCATGGTCTCATGCCATTCAATTTTTCCTTTCGTCACCTGTGCCTTCTTTAGGGCCTGTAACAAGGGCTTGGTATATGAGCTGTAGTTAGAGACCCATGCCCTGACATAATTGCAAAGACATACAAAACTCTGTATCTCTTTTATCATGTGTGGCTTGGCTGTGTTCAGTATGGCTTCAGCCCTTTCAGGGGTAACCCATTTCCCCTCAAGCAAGATCAGCTAACTTATGTACAGCACTTCTTGCTGACAATATTGTAAGTTTTCCTTGTCAACCTTATATCCTTTCTCAGCCAATATAGTCAATAGCTGAATAGAATTGTGTCTTCATCTTTCCTCTGTCATGCTGCAAATTAAGATGTCATCCACATATTGCAACATAACACTCTCTAAAGCAACATTGCTTAAGTCCATCTGCAGGACTCTGTTGAAAATTGAGGGAGACTCACAGTACCCATGGGGTAACCTTGTGCTTTTCAGATGCATCTGTCTGAATGTAAATGACATCAAATCTTGTGAGTCTTTGTGCAATGGGTTTGAGGAAAACGCATTTTTCAAGTCGAACACTGTGAAATATTGTGTCTCAACAGGTATATTACATAGGATTGTGGCTGGGTTAGGGACTAGAGGGAACTCTGCCTCTACAATATCATTAATTGACCTTAGGTCCTGGATTAAACGCCAAGACCCTCCCTTTGATTTTTTGATAGGGTGCACTGCGGTATTGCATGGCGACTCTGATGTTACTGAGATGCCCTGTTCCATCATAGCAGAAATTGGGCCTCATTACGACTCTGGCGGTACGGGGTAAATGGCGCCGTAAAAGGTGCCAGCGCCGTTTACCCCATACCGCCTCATTACGAGGTCCCCTCGCGGGACCCAGGAAGCAACGCCTGGTCAAACCAGGCGTGCTTACCGGGTCCCGCGAGGGGAAGAGGGAGCAAACAATGGGTCAACTCGTAATGGCCCGTTGTTTGCTCCCTCTCCCATTCCCATTCAGCCCCATGGGGGCTGAAATGGGAATGGGGAAGGATCGGGTCCAGGTCCTTGGAGGGAGGAATTACTGGGCCTTCCAAACTCAGAATGGCCCGGTTATTCCTCATTCTGAGGACCCGGACGCGATTTTGGCAGCACCCATGCCGCCAATAGCAGCATGGCTACCGCCGAACTCGTAATGAGGGCCATTGTCTTGAAAATTCCTTCATCTGCTTCCCTAGACATGGGATATTTTCATGCCTTTGGCAACATTTCTCCTAGTTTCAATTTAATCCTCACTTCTCCGACTCCTTTCAATAAGCCTACGTCATAGGGGCCTGTGGTCCACACTGAGACAGGCAACTGGGGCATGTTGTCATCAAAATATTCAGGACGGTTCAGTGTCAGCATCATTCTCTGGGGTACCTCTCTTTTGATCATCCTCACCCAAAAAATGGGATTTACCTCAACTTTTGTTTCCTCAGCATCTGTTCGTTCATCAAACAGATCATCATCAGTGACGTCAGTCAATCTGTACCCTTCCTCAATGGCGATTACTGTGCACCATTGTCTGCCTTCATCATCACAACCATCGATCAGTGCCATTTTCCCTCACACTATGGCTGTGTGTATCGTCTAGGGAAATTTGTGTCCCTTTTCTTCATGCATAGGTATTCTTGGCCTAAATAGAAATTCATCTAGGTTCCTCATGGTTTTGCCTGCAAGGCCTAGTAGCCCTGCAATTAATACACGTACTCCATACGTGAATATTTCTGGTTATAATGGGACAGCCCTTATAGCTGTTTGTCCCGCGTATGCTCTAATCATTTTGCATACGTTCAAATAATGCATTCCTGGAGTTGAACATATTATGCCCTTCTCTGTGAACGAGATTGTCATGTTTAACTTCGTCATTAGGTCTCGTCCCAAGATATTTACTGGGGTTTGCCTTGAATATAGCAGTGGCACATTCATATCACATTCTCCTATAGAGACAGGAAGTTCATTTGTAAAAGGAACACGACTTGTTGCTCCTGTGAAGCCCTGAGTATTTATGGCATCACCGGACTAGGAAGACTTGCCTTCACATATACACAAGCATGTTGCACTTGTTTCTACTAAGAAGGAATATTTTTTATCCCCTATTACGACATCTACCCTTTGTTCCTCGTGAGGGTTAGATGTCACTGATAGGATAGAACACATCAGGTTTCCCAGTGAGCTGTCCTGGTCCATATATAACTTTGTACCATGCTGCGTGAATGGACTTCCTCCATCACCAGTGTTGGCTCTCATTCTAGAGCTCAATGCCTGTCCTGCACTTGCGGTCTGTGACGGTTGCACCGGTGACTGTTGAGAGTGTCCTTGTGAAAAACCTATCAAGTTCTGAGGTTGCAAGCTTTGCTGTGCTCCTGGCGCTTGCTTTTGCACAGTGTGATTCTGTGCAACTCCATTTCCAGCTTGCTGTAAAAACACAGTTCGATTCACCATCCCTACTCTTGTTCCCGGGTCATTTTGCACCATGCCTTGACTTCTGCATGTGCGTGCTAGATGCCCTGTCATCCCACACGTCCAACATATTGGCGGTGGTCTGATTATTTGCCCATTTGACATATCCTGATTGTCATTTTGCAAGTTTTGAAAACCTCCCTGATTGCTTTGAAAACCTCCCTGATTACTCTGCTATGCTCTTCTTCGAAAGCCTCTTCTTCTGGGGTAAAACCCATTACTGCCCTGATTAACCTTCTGTTGATTATTGACCTGCTGTATGTTCAATCCGTCTGTGCTAGTTATCATTGCCCCTTCAATGGCATACTTTGACAATTTTTTCTGCACTAATTTTGCCTCTTTGGCTTTTCGTGCAGCCTCTTTTTTGCAATTCTTCTCCTGCAGCAATCTGCAATAGTGAGCTATGGTCAACTGTATTTCAGACCACGGTTTGGCCTCAATTCCTACCAATTTCCTGAGCTGCTTCTGCACCTGATCTGGCAGCCCTTGGCATAATATATGGAAAACACAGGTATATATTTCCCCCAAGATTCACGAGTTTCAAGCCCCCAATGTGTCTAGGACATTCTGAATGTAAAGCAAAGGATCCTCTGACTCCTTCATTTTTTGTGTCATTATAGATCCCATGTCAGATGTATTCGGGTGTATCATTCGTAATACTTTCCATACCACGGCTCTGCAGTTATTAAATGGAGCTCCATCGTGTGCAGTATTAACTGTAGTCACGCAAGGGTAACCTGCACGTGTCCACACATCGTCAGCTCGATCACCATGTATGGCGATTAAAAGACCCTTAATATCTCCAATAGCCAACATGTTCCCTCCTGTAATTATTTCTAGCTCATGTATCAATTTTCCAGCTCCTGATGATAACATTGGAAGCTTATTTTTAAGGTGTTCTTAATCCATGTGTGGCCATGGAATATACTGTGGTCTTGTTCCTCCTTTCTCGGGCAACGGGAATTGTAATACGTGGCACTCCTTTTCTTCTCTCATCATTTTTCTATCCACTGCAGGAGTGATAGTCCTGTGCCGTCTACCTTGCAATGCCCTTAGTTGGCTAAAATAGGGTGGTGGAGACACCCCCTCTGACCCTAAGATACTCCTTTGTGTCGGTCTGACTGTGTGGCTGACTCTGATGCCTTAGGTGCAGACTCACTAGAATCTGACCATCTTATCCCTTCTCCTCCAGACAAGCCTTTTTCCGTGTCTCCTCTCTTCTTCCTTTTCCTCATATTTCTCTCTTTCTTCGTCTGATATTGTCTGTGTCCAACTCGTGCAACTCCTCTCATCTTCCTCGTTCCGATTTAGTGTCAACCTATCTAGGGACAGCTCTCTATTTCTACTACTTCGAGAGGCATCCTCAGTATTGTACAGCTGAGTGCTCTCAAGACGCTCGTCCTCTCCTCTCCTTTGGGGTACTTGTTCTAGCCCCATTTCATCATATATTCTATCGATCCCAATCTACTACTGGATCAGGTTTTTTAACCTCTCTTTCCAGATATTCAAGATTGTGTGCCCTCTGTCTTCACTTACGTTCTATGTCGTCATCGAACTCTCTGCGCTTCCTCGCTTCCTCCCTGACCCTATCTTCGTCCCGTTTCTGTGCATCTCTACGTTCATTTGCCCTTCGTATTTCCTCATCCCTTCGTCTTTTTATTCTCTTCTCCCTTATCTTTTGTTCTTCTTCTATTCTCCATTGTTCCTGCCTGTTCTGATCATTAGCTGCTCTTTGCTTATGATCGTGTTTCCTTTCTTGCACCTCACGATACAACTGCTCTCGTCTCTGCCTATCTTTTTTCCTTATCCTTTCGTCTCTCAATCCTTTTTCCTTTTCCTTCTCATTTCTTTGTAAATCATCTGGCTCTCCCTTTTGTCTCACACCCTCAATGCCTTTACCATTGAGTTACAACAGAATCTGACCTCCCATCCATTCATTCTGTGTGAATGCTATCTTATCAGTTCTATCCTCATCTGCTTTCCATCTCTTGCCCTCTCTCTCAGTATCTAGAGATGTACTTGCTTGTGCCTGGTTTCCTTTCTCTTTCTCATGCCTCTCCTTGTCCCTCGGGACTTTGGAGGTGATATTTCTGCCTCTGTCTTTGTCTGGGGTTTCGTCACTACTTTGCGAAGGTGACTCATATGCTGGGTTGCTATATCCCGTGGCTGCTTTAAGTCCCCTTAGCGGGTATAATCATTGGTCTTTACTGACTCCACTTTTTGTTTCAAATGGGGTTGTGGCGAGGAAGACATCTCACCGCCCTCTGTGCATACGTTAAGTATCCAATATAAGAGCGGCTCCTCCTCCTTATCCTCTTGGTACATCTTCCAAAGTTCTAAACTCGCTAGGCGCTTGTCTAACTTTTTGCCAATGTACGTGGCATGTAAATATGTTGTCATGTGTTTCAGGACAGTCTTAGACAGCGGTCCACCATGGGGCCATGGCATAAACATTTTGTTGGTGGTTCCCTTAACCAATTCTGCACTGTACTTTTTTCAGTTTAGGAGCATGTTTTGGAACCTGCTTGCACAAGTGTATTAATGGAGTAATATCTTCCATACTTAAAATTATTTCTCTCTCCTCACACAAAACACTGTGTTACGTTTTATGTTACTTAAACAAAATCAACAATATGAGCGAGCAACAATCGTCGCAAGCTCCAATCCCGTTTTTCCACAAAAATAAATGTTTTCTTTTTCAAACTATAATCATCGATTCATAGTATACAGTGTCTTGGCTAAACAATCGTATCATTTTCATGCTAATTCCTCCAAAAATGTCCTTATCTTGTATGACGTCAGAGAGAAAAAGAGAAAGAGAGAAAAAGAAGAGAGAGAAAAAAAACAAGACACACGTGACAGACTAGACAGGCTCCAGCCGGCTACACAGACCTCCTGCCCCTATGATTTACCCCGACATGGAGTTTAAGTCCATCTCTTTCAAAAGCGTCTTTAACCACTTTGGTCTCCTATGTCGTCCTATTTTATTCAGGACTTTGAATGCAGGCTTCTTCTTACCGCTATATTAAAGCGTGGGCATTTGGGAGTATCCTCTCTCTGCTCAGGTATCCTCCTGGTATCCTCCTCTATGCTCGAGTATCCTCCTGGTATCTTCTATGTATTGCTAGGTCACCCTCGAGTCACTATTTGCTTCCCCTTATATATATATGTACATTCTACTCTATCTCTGACTTTAAGTTTGTCCTGCCTCCCTCCATTACCTTCCCTTACTTGTTCTAAGGCATGCAACTTTTTTCCAAAGCGTTCAGTCTTTTTCACTCACCTTTCGCATGTTTTCCTCTCTGGATCCTCGGGATCACTGCCTTTGTCACTGCCTCTCTTGCTTTCGCTCGATCGACTGCTCGTAGAAGTGGGAAGGGGTTTGTGGGTGAAACACAGATTCCTTCAGACCTCACTCTGCAGATTTTGCAATTTAATCTAACCACTATCAATGGGGAGCTTCTCGGTCTACTTAGCCGGATGGCAAAAGGACTTGTGATATTGCTGAGGACCTAGTGTTACTTTAAGTCGACGTCAATGGGTGTCTTATCTAATCGATAATCGATAAATCATTCTATCTCTTCTGAAAAGTGTGCACTAGGACCCCAACCAGCCCATAAAGCTGGGGGTTGCCCAATAGCACTTTAAGGTGAGGCAGCAGCACTCGTGACATGGATGGCGATGCAGATTAATACTCTAGCATCAAATCCATAATGACAACTCAATGGTTTGGCAAAGGGAGTCCGTTTAATGACATGTACAAAAAACTGGGAGTTCATGAACATCAGCTATTGCTTAATCTTCCTTCTCACTTCAACAACGCCAACGAACTTCATAAAAAACACATCATTTATACTAAAAATTCGTCATCACTGACGTGTAACGCTTAAAATGTTGCATGCAATTCTATTCGTTATAGGAAGGTAACTTTAATATAGGTACTATATCTGTATATGGTAACAGAGTGAGGGGATTGGATAAACAGTGTCAGGTGGGGCATCTAAGCCCCTCCTTTAAAATGGCTACTGTGGACGCCACTAAAAGTACAACGTCTCATTGGTTCTAATAACTATAGGACCCTAGATTACTTGGTCCACTGTGATTGGGTTGGCGCCAAACCCACTCATACTTTTCCACTAGCTTAGCAGTGTGCAGAATAGCTGGCCAGGTGTAGGGTGCTCGTCTGCTCCCCCAGCCTTCCTCCAATTATTGCTACAATCAGTCATCACTTCAGTGATCATGAGTCAATTATTTCTTGGTGGTTGGCCTCGAGACGGCATTCTGTATGGAAAAGTTCAGATATCTGTGCATGGCACAAGGCCACGCATAGGTGTGAAAGCTTCATCTCTTCTCGCTTGGCTGGTCACGTGCTTCAGACACAGTAAAATCATCCCATTCCCCATGTAATTCATGTATTTCATTTAGTTTTGCCCACCACCTGCCTTCTGCAGCTTATCTTGACCTCTCTGAACCGGATATTCTGTTCTTTGCTTCATTAATTGTATCTACTGTTGGTCTATTTCAGCCGATACAACCTTGGCTTCTTGCCACGATTTGTTTGTGTCTGAGTTACACTCTGTCTTTAGTTGGCGATTTACTTGCTGAGGGGCTCCTCTCCTGAGACCTTTAGTAACCTTTGGCTGATTCTGCTCTTGTGCATAGTGGAAGTATACTTATATAAAATGCTCTTTTTGAGGTAGATATGTATAGGTGGCGCTTGCCGCAATCTATCTTACTACTAAGCATAGCAAGCCGCACGATTTTCTTAGCTTTCTTGCGGTTCCAAGCATATATGCATATCTTCATTGTGCTCATGGCATAAGCTTCTCACATTTGACATCGTTATTTCACTTTAGGTTCATGATGTCCCTTATCCATGGTGTTTCGTCTCTTTTCGTCATTCGCAGGTCGTCATATGTTCTATATGTGAGTCAGTCCGGGTTCTTGTGACGTCACCATTCGTCTTCTTTCAGTATCTTTTTTTTTAGCTTCTTCAGTGACTGTGCTCTGACATTCTTCATTTTGTTTTATTTGTCGATATGGCTTTCTCAATGGATACATTACTGTCCAGGTTTTCTTAGGCATCGGTACTTCAACAGGTACTGTTCTTTTGATAGGTACTGGACAGAGCCCCACTGCAGCTCTCTGCTTGTTTATTTGTTCATCATACGTCACATATTTCGTCGTGAAAGTTCCTGGTACTTCAAAATGAATGATTTGAGTGCGGGTCGTGTTTGGGACCTCCTCTGCACCTGTTACATATCTGCCTACATTATACCCTTGCAAGAAATAGGATTGAAAATATTTCCCTTAATTTCTTGTGGCAAGGAATTAAAATGTATGCTCCTGACCACTTCAACAAATCCCCAGGAAATATACAGAGGTGAAAGAGTAGGAAGATTGATATATGATGTTCCTTAGGAGGCATGGAACAAGGAGAGATCTAAAAGTAATACCCATAACAATACATCAGGAAATGTGTTTCCCTATTGTTTGGTAAATTAGGATAATTGTAAGTTTATTAATAAAGAAGATGGGGAATCCCATAAAGTGATGACATGTTTTGAATCTGAGCAAATACTCTGGAAAATGTTGCTACCACACTAATGTTAATCTGAAGTGTGAACAAATAGAACTTTCATGGAGTTCTGACAAGACTAATAATTACATCTAAGGTGCCATTATTGACAACCAATATTTTCTTGATGAAAGTAAAACAGGAGATTATCAAATACCTAATACAATTTCTTTGAAACAAGATATATCCCATTACTTATTTAACTCAGTTAAAACCAAAGCTCAAGAGTCTTTCCTAGGAACTTATAGGAACCTTGAAACCTCAAACTTCAAAGATTTAGATTTCGCAGAGAAACCTTCTTCCATAGAACTGCAATGAAGGTGCTGTTTCAGTGCCAGGCAGAGGGGCACACCTATCAATTATGGGAATGACAGGGGCAGAGAGGGACACCACTATGGGAGGGACAAGGGGTCACCAGAGGCTGTACCCTGCCCCTGGCACCAAGTATGGAAGGGCAAGGGGGAACACTCTGCATACGTAACAACATGGACATTAGGGAACCTGCTGCTTAAGTGCAAGCAATGCGAAGACACAGGTAAGCGCACTCCACAGGGATGCTGAAGGTGGGCCTTTTACAGCTGGCCAGTTTGAGCATGCAGCAAACACGCAGTGTCTGTGGGGTGGGTTAAGCTGAATTTGGGTTGTTTGCAAGGTTTCTCATCTGCCAGACTCTATGTGAATGTATCCCTTCCCACTAGATTAGGGTGCCTCATATTTCATCTTTTCTAGTGCTGACCAATGGCAGATGAATAAAAATCCAGAGGTCAGTACGATAATGTTATTAACAATTGCAAATAGTTTGCGAGAGGTAATGTGGTGCCACACTATTGGGGGTAAACTGGGAGAGGGCAGGTCCTTTTTGCTCCAATCATGTCTAACTAACATGTGTTTAGCTATAGGGCATGACGTATTGTAACCAATCAGCTTCGTGAGAATAGGGAAGACAAGACATTTGAAATGCAACTGTTTCTAACTGTATACTTTGTATAAGCAGTATAAATATATTATTTGCATTGAGCAAGTTTGTCATCTCTCATCAACCAGTTCTTTTCGACTGTGCTGTTTAATTTGGGCTTGCCCAGCTGTAATAAACAACGTCATTTCTTGTCTGGTGTAGACTCCTCCAGGGACTACTACTGGTAACGCATTGACTACATGCCTTTAGAGGACCTCTAATACACTTTGGAGGCCCCAGTGAGATCCTCTGTTTACTCAGTCAACTGAGGTTATTCCAGCTGCCCTCCCTGGGGGAGCAGGTCTTGGACCGCAGTCCTGTTCCGTTCGTGACACCAAGGAGGTCCTGCAGACACTGAGTTCACAAAGGTGTGCCTGGTCCAGAGTACCTCCCGTGCTCACGGGGAGGGGTGAGCTTGCATGGCAGGTTCGGTGCTGAGAGGACTCGAGGATCTCTAGGACACGTGAGTGTATCTGAGCAAGAACAGGCTGCATAGTGGTTGCATGCTCACAGTAGGGGGTGGGACTGTATTGTTATGGTGTTCAGGACATATCCTCAAGGTGGGAGGATGATAGCCATAGTAGTAGTAGATAGTAGTACACATCACCTCATATGGAGTGGACGTGTGTGTGTTTTGGCACTCCTGCATTAGAGCAGGGGAGGTGTGTAGGGAGAGGCAAACCCTGTTAGATGGAAGTTTCGCGTAGTCCAGTGATTGTATAATTGCGTCATTATGGGGAGACAGGTGTTATTTTATTGTGCCGTTGTTAAAGGAGTTTTTGAAGAAGAGGAGAGGGGTGCAGGCATGTTTGTAAGTGCTGTTTGTATTGCTTTCATGGTATTGACCAAGGTGAAAGGGTCACTGCTGACAGGTACCTGGTGTATAATAGGGAGCTTGGCATTGCAGAAGGGGGCAAGTGAAAGAGGAGGAGAGGTTGTTTGGTGAGGTGAGCCCGTAAAGAGGGCTGTTGCATTACTAACATGGAGTGAGAATACAAGCCTTGGGAGAAGGCCAGTGTTTCTGATAAGAGTGCGTGGATGGGCCTGTGGAGAAGGCCAGAATGAAAGGGGGAAGTGAGGGGAAACGGGTGAGTGAGAGTAAGTGTGGGTACTTAGGGAAGACAGATGTAAAAAGGGAACGAGGTAGATGGTTGGGGCATTGTGGGGGAAAGCTAAGAAGAAGGAGATAATAGCTTATCCAGACAGCCCCCTTGACCATATGTATGAGAAATTACCCCAATATCGAGATACAATACTAAAATATAACTTCTAGGGGGTCCAGGAGACTGCAGGACAGTGTTTCCATGCATGGCCGGGAGAGGGAACGTTTGATAGTGAATTAATCTAAAACATGTTCTTGTATTTATTAACGAGATATAAAGACTCCAAGTTGAAGAGCAGGCAGAATATATTGGGGCTCTGGAAACTGTATGAGGAGAAGAAGGGGGAGCCCATTAAGACAGAAGGAGAAGGGGCTGCCCCCACAATATGGTGCATACAAACTGCGGCAGGGTATACAAACCTGTAGCGGGAGTGCCCAGAGGGAAAGGAGGAGAAAAGGGGTAAAAGGATAGAGACACTGATGAGACAAAGTGTACAAGAAGGTAGAGAGGAAATACTTAGTGGACATTGAGAAGAGCACACAAAAACAGGTGAGTGCATTATTTAATGAAGCAGAGAGAGTGATAGGACAGGAGGTACGGAGGAAGGGTAGACAGACAGGGGAAAGGGGGATGGAAAGAAATGGGTGTTGGGGAGGATACAATTCAGACTGAATGATGAGGAACAAGAAGGGGGAGAGTAGGAGGCAGAAGGAGGAGACAAAGAAGGCATAAGGTCAGATGAAGAAGAAGTAGGAGAAGATTTAAGTGATGGAGAGGACAAACAGTTGCCCCTGACAAGGAAAGGAGAATGGGAGTAAAGCAAAGGAGACAATTGGGACACGTGGAGCCCAGGCGTGACTGGTCAACATCTCTTCGTAGCAGAAAGGCCAACATAAAAATAGGGGTGGCACAGGTGACAAAGATGGGAGGGGAGATAGGACCCTGGGTGACGCAGATGCCGTCATTACAGAAGGGGAGAGGGGGATGCACACTGCGTATCATGGTAGACAATGGACAGGAACAACCTAATATGTAGCCTTCCCTCCCTTGTGGCCAGAGCAAGTAAATGGATATATGCACTCCCAAAAGAGACAGCAGGGATGATTATCGGCAATAGGGACATGAAGAGTTTATTTGCAGCCATAATAGGTGAGTGAGAGTATAGAATATGGAAACCGGTGGGTTAAAAGGGAATGCAACTGAGCACCTATGCACATGATGGGGCCCGTTCAACAAATGCTGAGTGCACATGGGGAAGGTCCTGAGAAGCATTCACCCAGATAGTCAGATTTAGGGGCAGTGATGGAGCACAAAATGAAGCCTGCTGACGACCCATAAGAGTATATCAAACAGTTCCAGGACCTTTGGATATTGGAAATGAGGAAACCCTGGGACGAATGTATACCCTTGCTCTACCACACATTGTTCAAGGGACTGCCAGAGGATGTCCAGGCATCTCTAGAAAAGATTGTAGGAATATTAGCAAAGGGATGTCCAGAGATACAGGCAACAATTGTGCACTATTGTAAAAGGAAGCAAGAGAGCAAGAGGCAGGCAGCAGAAAAAGCTGCAAAGGCAGAAAACAGACTGGCGCAAAAGAAATTGGCAAGGTACACCATGAAAGGGGCAGTTCATGTACCCTACCCTTGTGCCATGGCGCCCACCCAAAAGGGAAGGTTTCCCGTTGGGAACATGCTCCCGTAAGATGGGAATGTTTCACAACTATATACACCACAATGCGTAGACTCAGAGCAGGGAAATGACATACCAGGGCGGGAGTTCTTTCCAATGGGGAGAGGGCACTCAGAGCAAGGAAGAGGAGGAAGATACAGAGTGTTTGGACTATGTTTTATATGTGGGAACATGGGGAATTTTGTGCGCACTTGCCACGTTTGGACAAGTTCAGGCACAGTCCATACAAATGGCCCAGCAGCAAGGCTTTGTTGCAGCACAGCAGCTATCTCAGCAGGTGCAGTCCCGCAAGGCACAATTGCAGCAGGGGCACCCACCCCTGTCACAGGGGCCGCATCAGGCCCAACAGGGCCCGACAGATGGCAGAGTGGCACTGCCAAGTATGACGCAAACGCCAGCACCAGCCATGGGCGGTACAGCAGTGTTTGGGCAGAACGTCGTACCTCACCAAACTGGGGTCATCATTGTTGGAGGAAACCCTTTCCTGTTCCCGCAGCTTAACCTAAAACAATCGGGGGACCCGCAGAGAGCTTGCGTGTGTTCAGTCCTAGCAGTAATTTATGGCTCCAAAGTGGAGCCCAAGGTAGCATTGAAAATAGGTCAAAGAGAGGTCTTCATTTCTAATAGATACAGGAGCACCAAATCTTGTATAAGGGAGGGGAGATTCCCCCATCAAACACAGTAATGGACATGCAGGGCTTCTCTGTGGCAGTAGTGCCGGTTCCAGCAACTAAAGATTTACCACTAACAATATGGATGCAGCACATTATAGCACCATTGTTGTACTCCAAAGACACGTCCATTAACATACTGGGGACAAACCTACTGAGTAAATTGAACACCACAATATCATTCACAGAGAAAGGGATGGTGTGCTCTATTAAAAATGAGTGGATGCGCTCATTTTAGCTGCACGTGCCCAAAGAACACTATGAGACCAACCCATGTACCCTAGCATGTTTTGTATGGGGTTGAGATATTGGTGGGATGGGTCCCGAGGATACAAGGGAAGGTGTTATGGTTGGCATCAGAGTTTCTATTCTGACCACAGTGCCAGAACGAAGACACAAAAAGGCACCATGATTATGCTACAGCTTGAAGAGGTAGTGGTCCATAAAGACATTGGGCCTCATTACACGTTAGGCGGTAAGGGAATAACGGTACCGGTAAGGGATTACCGGTATTGCTAAATTCCCTAGCTAATCACGACCCAGACTGGCCGCTATTAGCGGCACTGCTAAGAACGGTGCCACTAATAGCGGCTAGTCCGTGGGCGCGCGACCCCTCAGGTCGGAAATAGCAGACTGGCGCTAATAGCACGCCATTATAAGGCATGCAGACATGCAAATAGCGGCGTGGTATTGGCCGAAGAAGCCCATACCGGCATGGAGGAAATACCAGCATCTCGAACCACACGTTAAGAGAGCTGAGTAGTGTCCCCACCTGCCACAGGTGGCCACAACAGCACAGGTGGAGGCAATGGAGGCTGGGGCAGCACAAAAGGAGCACACCACACCCCTTCCCACATCCCTTCCCACACTGAGATGGTTCCAATACTTGCAGCATTACATGGGCTGGTGGACATGATTGCATTGCAATACCAACAACAACAGGCAGCACAGAGGAGGCACAGGGGGAGGAGTATGGCGATACTGGCCCAACAAGCCAAACCAGTCCACCCAGTCATACCACAGAGGCAGCCAGCAATCCCCAGGATTCCAGCCATTCCATTCAACCTAACTCCTGAGCAGATACACACCCTGTGCCACCGAGACCGGGATACCATCACCACCATGGTGGACATGAATCTCAATGACATAGTGAGCCACATATACATCCGTAGTGCCATCCCCCCTCTACTGAAGGTGGTAACTGTGCTCCACTACCTGGCCACAGGCACCTACCAGCATACAGTAGGGCAGATGCATGGCATTTCACAACCAGTATTCACACGCACGCTGACCCAGGTGCTCGATGCCCCCCTGAAGAACACAAGTGAACACATATCCCTGCCACGGACAGCCCAGGAGATCTCCAACGACAAAGTTGGCATCTATTCACTGGCATGCATCCCAAGTAGCATCGGGGCAATCAACTGTACCCATGTGGAAATGGTGCCCCCACATCACAATGAGGCTGTCTACCGAAACAGAAAGCATTACCACTCCATCAATGTCCAAATGGTATGTGACTCAAAAAAGAGAATAACACATTGTCGTGACCGATACCCTGGTCAACCCATGAATCAATGGTCCTGCTGAACTCAATGATACCACGCAACATGGAGCGCCATGCTGGAGAAAGTTTGTGGTTACTTGGTGTGTAGCAGGGCAGACACATGGCAGTGTGGTGTGGGGTGTGTTTGGGGGGGGAGAGATGCATACTCCAACTGGTTGTGGACTGTCGTCGGTACAATAAAGGGACATACAGATGTAAGCCAATGTCCACCAACGCAGCCCACAATGGAGAGGACACGAAACCACATGCAAGTAGTAAACTGCACAACAAAGACATCAATCCATAACGCAATACATGACACATCTATCTACATGCACATTGTACATCATACCATACCCTACATGACACAAAGCTGCTACATGCAGCCAATATGCATAATGTAACTATGCGTTGAACAACATCACAACAGATATGCGCCCTTGAGTGCATGCAAATGGATCACCTGTAGCCATTGTACAGAACCACACCCGTACACCACTACTGATGTGCCGCTTCACAGCATGGGGACATTGGAATCATAATGGCAGTACACTAGCAGTATTGTACAAAGGTTGTCTGGGCCCAGGATCACCTAGGACCTATCCACACCCAGGACATGGGAAATACTGCCAGAGGCATGCATGGTGCACGTCCACTTGCAGAGACTAGCTTACTTTCTCACATTGCAGTTACACTGATCATCTCCATGCATGCTGGGATTCGTGGATGCCAATCAGAATGCTAACAGAATTAGTGTGAAATGTCCAGGTTGCAATTGAGGTGACCAGTAACAAGGCCCCATTGTTCCAGCCATGCAGGTTATGCTGGCTATCCCCTGAAGAGTTGGCTCCTTACCCCTATATGGAACCCACAGAACAGGCACAAAGAGGAATAGAACCTTGCACAGAACCGTAACCGCGTCGTGATTCAGCAGGCATTTGGCCTTCTGAAGACACGGCTCTGGTGCCTAAGCTGGCCGGTTGAGGCTCTCCTGTACTGCCATGACAAAGTGCCGAAGATAACCATGGCATGTGTCATGCAGCACAATATGTGTATCAGACGGAATGTGCCTATGCCCCCTGACATTGACATGCAACCACCTGATGAAGATAATGTTGATGGGGATGAGGTCATGGCGACTGCGTCCAGCTCTTGGGGTGGCTGCTGCGCCCTGGTCCGTGGACTTCATGGAATTCCACCATGATCCAGATTCATTTGCCTGGTGGGTGGTGGACAAAGTCCAGAACAGAACCAATACTGCTAACGCCCTGAATTTTAAAGAAGCATGGTGGATGCACAAACTTGAATCCACCACCACTGGCCTCAATGAAGCCCTACAGGACCATTCAATATTTAAAATAAAGCCCAGAACCCCCACACTGTACCCCGGACCGTGTTACAAACCACCCCATCTGGCTATTTAGACACAACTCCCAAGCCAGGGGGCTCATTGGCCCTAGGGGACCGCTCTCACACTAGGTTGTCCATTTCCTTGCAATAATGCACTTTACATTGCTGATGGGGCATCAATCACTATGACATCTTCGCTACTGTGTACATGATTGTATTTCTGTAACAGGTTATTACGACCGCTCTACTTTTGTAATGCTAGAAATATAAGTATTTGCATCTATTTATGTCTGGTACTCATTATGTCTACAGCAAAGGACATATGCTTTTCCATGACTGTACTGTAACTATTTGCAGACCTGTGTATTGCCCACTTCAGTGCTTAGAGATACTAATCTCTAATTTGTAATAAGAATGCTGTTTCCTCTAATCCACCATTATTCACTTACCGCCCTGTGCGTACACAAAAGTCTTGGTTACACCGCAGCACTTTTTGTATGTACTTGTTTTTGTTATAAGCACTCAAGCATCTGACTCACCAACTCTAGCCTGATACTCGCCAACTCGGTTCATTCAGGGTCATTCGTTTTTCATAAAAACGGCCTGTGCCAGTTCGCAACTTTATACTGGCCCAGGGTTTCTTGATGTATTGATTCTTTACTAAGGGCCGTTCCGTGCCCTGCTTCCCAGCCTACCCAGGCCAGTCGTCACCCACAGTAACTGCCATATTACTCCCTCCACCAACCTTGTTCCCGGGGAATCCGTGTCTGTGTGCTCTGTTCACACTCCTAATTACTTGTGGACAGGCTCCACGGGCAGCCTTCCCACTGCTAACCACCTCTTCAGTGTCATACAGCCTCCTGAATATTAAGCCACTACTCGCTCGCCCTTCTGCTACATCACCAGACTTAGAACGAGACACTAATTCCCTGCGCATGCGCTGTTGTGCTTCTTCACACAGTGCAAATACTCAGCTCTCCGTTCCACAGCCAGCACAGGCACCATTTTGAGACTCCTGCTCCTCGCTGCCACATGCCGACACTTCCCGCCGGTATGTCGCTCTTTCTTCCCCCAGTCTGCACGCCAGACTTTAGCCATCTGCTCCCTTCACCCGTGCGCAACGCCCACCCTATATTCTAGGGTTTTTATTTATGTACCCTTTTGGCCGTGTCTTTTATTCCTTTCGCTTACAGGGGACACGAGATGGCAGATCATCCCGAGCTGCCCAGCCCCGATGACTTTGCTCTTGGCTGCCTCCTGACTCAGCCATCTGCTCCAACTTCTGCCGTGCTCCTCTAACAGTCACAGGTACATTTCTTTCCTTGAGAGAGTGAACACACACTCTGCCCACGCCTGACTTTCGCACTCAAAGCCACTCAGCTACTAATGCTGCAAATTCCTGTCTTTTCTCTTCTTTCTCTGTGCTTCCAAGGCTTTTTTCCTTGGGACCGCCCCCGGACCTTGTCCACATCTCCAGGGGTCCTGCACCAGTCACCCACGGGGTGCCTGCCTCCAGCCTGGCCACCCTCCCGACCCACGCAACTCCCTCCTGCGCCTTCATCTGCCCTTCGATGGAACCCCCCGGGTCCATCTGCTCCTACTGGAAGCACGGCCAGTGGTGAGTGGACCCCCTTTTTTGGAACCTCCTCTAGGACTTGTGTTTTAGTATTTGATACCTTGTACTGACCCACTCCAGCACCTTGTTGCTGTTTTAAACACTGATCTCTCTCACACTTTCTTTCATTTTTTTCTCCTGTCTTTCTCTTTTAACACAGAGTCTCCTGGCTTTTTTGGCCCCAGAAGAACGCTACAACCCATCCAGCGGAAACGTCAGCAGCACACTAACCCAGATTTTCTATGGGCTATCACTTGTGTTGCCTCTAAATCTATAACATCATTCTCAGGCGTAGACCATAATATAAGGTCAGACTATAGCCGGGCACAGGAGACCTATCTTCACCGTCTCCTCTACTTGCACTCTCACAGTGTGTTTTTCACATCCAATGACATGGGACACTTGATTCACAAGCTGTTGGGCATATGTACAAATGATTAACCCATACCCCATGCCGTTTGCATTTTTGCCATAGTGAATTTTCAACTATGTATGTGTTTTCATCAATGGATATCATGTATTGTTATGCAAAGAAATAACTTAAATATGCTGCACAAAGAAAAAACAGCTCACAATAGAAAGCTAAATTAAAAAATATTTCTATAATTTTGAGTCATGTGTTTGGCATCAGCAAGCATGTTGCTTTCTACACTGGTTGCTCAAATTGTATGTGCTCCCATTAGGGTCTAAAAACCAGTGTACACTAAACTCCCTCTGTACACCTCTTAGATTAATAGAGGGTAGGACAACCCCCCTGTTGTAGCTTCTCCAGCCCTCCTGTCCTTCCCGATCCAGGGCAGCCTCTTTTTGTTTAACCCTGGTCCGTGCCTTGGCCATCAGGTGAGGACACCTGAGGGCTCCATCGCCCTTCCACAGTGTTGTTGCCAGATTGTCCATGGCTACTTGATTGCGATGGTGGCCGTGGCTTGGCTCAATGGATTGCATGGGGCTGGGGGTCTGCCTTTGCGTTTCAAGGTCAATGGTCTCCTCCACGTCCGACAGCGGCGCGGTGGCTGCTGGCTCACCAGTGGAACTGGTGGCAGCAGAGAGCGGGCCCTCCGTGCTTGTTTCCAATGACGGGGGAACACTGCGTGGGTGCAGCAATTGTAGCAGCCGTGGCTTCAGGCCGTGTTGAACTGGCGCTCTTGTTGCCTTTACCCCTCTGCTGGTGCTCACTCCTCCCTGTGCCCCTTGAGGTGGTGGTGGTGTCCCCTATCTCCTGTGTCCTGGCCTTTTTCTTGGCTGGGGGAGCATGAGTCACAGTGCCCTGTTCATCACTGTCTGTCTGTGATCCTGTGGGGGACAAAAATAGGGAATATCATCGGTGATGGTTTTACGTGCCTTATGCAGAATGATTACGTCATGCCGCTCTATGCATTGGGACCTCTTTAGTTGGGAATCCAGTAATGGGGATGTCGGGTGGGTCATGCATGAATGGGTCTGTGTTGCACGTGTATGTGGTGATGCGTGCATGTGTGTGTGTTGGGGTGTGACACTCACATTGGCAGGGTTGCGTGCATGTATGTTTGTGGCTGGATCCATGGGCTGATTCTGGACTCAGATCTGGGGGGCCCCTCACCCTTCACAGTGCATTGTTTAATGTGTACACTCACCACCATCTGATGAAGTGGACGCACTACACTCCATGTCTCCGACTCCCTCGATGGATTCCACGCCAATTGTGCTGGCGCAGGTCTCCTCCCACTCCTGGAGTTTGATTGGTGAATCAGAGCCACCTCCTGTGGCCATAGCCAGGTTGCGATTTGCAGCCAGTTTGCTGTGGACCCGGAGCCGTAGATCGTCCCACCGCTTTCTGCAGTCCTTGACAGTGCGGGTGGTGGTGCCCACCGCACTGACTTTGTGGGCCACCTCTGCCCAGATGACCTTTTCCTTCACGAGGGTCTCACGCTGCATGTCATTGGAAAATACAACATTGGCATTTGCGGCAAGGGTCTCGGTTAGCATGATCAGCTCCTCTCTGGTGAATTTTTCTTTGCGCTGCCGATCCGCAACTTTCTTGATGGCCTTTGGCATCGTCAGGGTATCCGGGATGATTTGGTGTTGGAGTCGTGTGGAAACAGGTCCTGGGTGCTGAGGATGGCAATGGATTGTGTTTTTAAAGATGGCCGCCGTGCTCTTTCCCGTTCCTGTGCGATGACGCTATTTCCGGTTCCGCAATTTTACGGCAGTGATCGCTATTTGCATGTAGCGGGAGGTCGGAAGTGCTATCAGCGCTTTCGTCGATGCCGGTAAGGGACTTTTTGCGGTCTTTTGCGGCATGGCGGTAGGGTCATTTCCGGCATGGCGCTGTGCTCGTGTCCACGTACACGTAATGCCACGCAATTAGCGGCATCATGCCAAGCCGGACACGTTAATAGCGCCATGCCGGTAATGGCCGGATTTTACCGGATAACGTGTAATGAGGCCCATTGTGATCGTATGTGGAACGGAAGATGACAATATGGAATGGCATACAGTGCTATGCATTGGCCCAACACTGACAATTACAGGAGTAATGGATAAACAACTGTTCTCTGATGGGGAGGAAGAGGGAGAGATAGCATTCCAGCTACAAATACCTTGCCCAGTAAGAGTAGTAGAAAAACTGGTGCAGATACTCACACAACTGGTAAAGATGGGAAGCAGACACAAAGATTAAGATCTGAAAAATGTTCCAGAAAGCCTATGGACAAAAGGGCCTCATGATGTAGGGGTTTTAAAAGGAGTAGGAGCGGCAAAGATGAAGTTAAAGGAAGGGGCAGTGCTTTCCCAACAAAACAATTCATGTTGTCCCGAGAAGCAGATAAGGGTATATGCTCCACTGTACACGCATTGTGGCAGCATGGCATAATATAGACATCCATGTCAATGTGCAACACAGCTATATGCGCGATAAAGAAAGCAAAAGGCAGATCGTGGAGATGTATACAAGATTTACGCCCTCTTAATGGTGTGGTTGAAGCAGAGTTTCCCCTGGTACTAAACCCTGCTACCAAATTGTGCAATAGTCCAACAAAGGCAAAGTACTTCACAGTCATCAATCTGAAAAATGCCTTCTTTTCCATCCCACTACATCCAGACTCTAGGTATTTAACAGCCTTTACTTATCGGGGAACCAGATTCGAACACTCCAGGCTGCCACAGGGGTATTGAGAATCACCCATCATCTTCAATCGAGTGATCCAGATGGACCTAAGCATCTTAGAAGTGTCAGGCACTGTTGTACAATATGTTGAAGATTTAATGGTGTGCAGTGAGACTGAGGAGCAGTGTAGGATTGACTCATTGCACCTCTTGATGCAATTAGCTGACAAAGGGTATTAAAGTGGACAAGAAAAAGGCTGCGATACTGCCAGGAGGAGGTTGTATACTTGGGGCAAATAATATCTATAGAAGGATGCAGGATAACACCGGAAAGGGTAGAAGCAATCCACATGACTGCACACCCACGCACATTGAAGGAGATGCAGAAATTCCTGACGTTATGCAATTACTGCAGGGCATGGGTTTTCTATTACTCCAAATTCACAAACCCCCTACTGCAGGCCTTTAAGGAAGCAAAGAAGAATAAAAGGGAAAGTGGACATCAGAAATTAATGAGAATTCCGCTTAACTAAAAGAAGCATTGGTCCATGTGCCAGTGTTGGCTACCCCTAACTACAAAGACAAATTCTATTTGTTATCCCATTCTCCCAGTCTTCATGCAAAAGAAGCTACAAGGGCACAAGGCATTGCCTTATTGCAGCAGTGTCCGAGATCCAGTAATGCACAGGCATTTCCCCTGCAAACAAGCACTTGCGGCTGCAGTGTTTGCAATAGAGAAGGCAGCAACAATTATTATGGGGTGCACAGTAGTACTGTATGTGAAGCATTCACTATTTGCCATTTTGGAAAAATCAAAAAGCATGATGATGACACAAAGGGCTTCAGGATATGAAATAATACTGATGAACCCTGCCATTGAGGTAGTGAGGTGTTGTGTGGTCAATCAAGCGTTGTTCATAGCAGAACTCGCAGAGCAAGGGGATCACATGCATGACTGTGGAGCCCATGTGGACAGAATGGAAGGGAACGTAAGGGTAAAAGAAGTAGAAATAGAGGGAGCAGATGGCATGTCCTCAAGCATAGAACCCAATACAGGAGGGAGACATAGTGGGGCTAAATAGTGTGCTAGTATGTATCACAGCAGAGGTTACCACTGCATTATTCAGCACAGACAGCAGAGTTAGTGGCCATGATCAGCGTATTCAACATGATGGAAGGGCACGCAGCTAACATATTCTCAGACTATGCTTATGTCACCTCCACAATACATTCAGAATCAGAGGCATGATAATGTAGGGCCTGAGCGGGTCAGGCCCACCCAAAATATGTGCATGCCCACTGAGCAGGGCTGTGTGGACATTTACAGATTTTAATGTCACTGCGATGGACCCAACCACATTAGTTTCAGGCCCCACTTGTTAGACAATCCTGACTACGCCTCTGTTCAAGATTAGCAAGATGTGGAAGGAGGGGATTCCGGAGAAGCGACAGGTCTCCAGTATAACATGCCGAGTTGCTCAAGCGGCTTATAGAAGGATTGAAATTACCAGTGTACGTGGCCATAATAAAATGTGCTGCCCACACAGGTGAACAGGACTGAATATTGTTGGGGAACAAAATGGCTGACAGAGCAGCCGAAGAAGCAGCCTACTTGCCTGAGGGGTGAACCAGATTATAGCCAGTTTCAAAGGAAAGAAAACAAATGATTGTGGCAGGGGCAAGAAACGGTCAAGAGAGAGGGGAGTTTTTTAACACAATGGGCCGTGTTATGAGGCAGGCGCTCCCGTAATTACGGGACCGGCACCCTTAATTAGGGGACGCCCTATTACGAGGTTCCCTTTGCGGGACCCGCATCCTTAGCGGGTCCCACGAGGGGACCAGGGAGCTAATAACGGGCCTGTTATTAACAGGCCCGTTATTAGCTCCCTACCCATTCCCATTGAGCCCTATGGGGGCTCAAATGGGGATGGGTGTTTCCAATGAGGACTTACCGGGTCCTCCAAGGTTGAAATAGCCCAGTAAATCCTCACTGGAGGAACGCGGTACTGGAACCGGTTTGGATGCAGCCGTGCCCTTATTAAGGTCACGGCTGCCTCCATACTCGTAAGGAGGCCCAATACCCATTGCACAGATGATGGAGTTACAAGGGGAGGCACCATGGGAGGAAAAAGATGTGTGTGTACAAAGAGGGTGTGATTTGATATGGAGGCAAAATAGCACAGGAAAACCAGTGATGCCAAAGAGGTTGTTGAGTGTAGCACTAGAGCAGTTGCACTTTTCCACCCACGTGTCCAAAAAACACATAGCAGCATAAATACACGAATGGTGGTATGCTCTGAAATTACACAACCGAGTGTCAGAGTTCACGGGAGTTGTGTGGTGTGTCAGCAGTTCTTTTCCGGTCATACATTGAAAATGGTGCAAGGGACATTACCGTGGTTGGAAGGGCCCTTCCGGTACTTGCATATTGACTATGTTGACATGCAAGACACACCTACCTCTTATCGGTATATATGCTTGTGGTTGTCTGCCCTTTTTCACATTGGCTTGAGGTAGGGCCCTGTGTTAAAAACAGCATAGAGCCAGCCGCAAAATTCCTGGTGCAAGAAATGTTTTCAAAATGGGGACATGTGACGAGATAAGGTCTGACAATGCCTTCTTAAGGCGATAACACACCTCCTGGGAATAAGACATCGGCTATGAACAGTGTACCAGATGCAAGTGAACGGGATTGTTGAACAACTAAACAGCTTGCTTAAAGAACCCTTAGCAAAGCTAACCACGTAATTGTTGAAAAACTAGCTGCATTGCCTCCCACTAGCGCTTTTTGCCATTCACAACTCATCTGGAGCGGATCATCATTTGACTGTGCATGAAACTGTAACTGGAAGAAGGATGCATGCTGCTGTTCCTCCTGCATGTTCAATTTCACATACTAACACCACGTCACATGTTTTGGGAGATGAAATGCAACCATATTTAACTGCAATGACAAATGCTCACAAATATGTCTCCCACCAGGTTCAATGTTCAACAAGTGGGCTGACCAATGCCGAAGAACAGACAAGTGTACACAACGAGGGAATATTCCTACAAGCGCAGCCCCTCTATCCGGATGACAAAATATTTGTCTGTAATTTTGTTTGGAAGTGGAGGTCCTGAAATTCACAGGCCCTTACAAAGTAGTGTATCCAATCCATAGCAGCAAAGATAAATGAAAGAAGGGCATTTATTTCAGACGTTGGCAAAGAAAACAGCAGCACCTACTCAGAAGGAGAAGAGAGGGACACAACTTAAGGGGAAGTATTACCCAACTGTCATTGACATTATTTTTAGCTATAAGACTTTACAGGAAACCCACAAATGAAGAATAGAGGGGAGAAAATATAAACAAGACATGAAATGACATATTGCCCTCCTTTTTGCCCACTTCCTTTTGAATTTCTTTGTCTATTCTCTTGGGCTCAGAACCCATTTGGAGTGCAGCCACTGACAGCCCCTCTGACTTGGGACCACTAGTGTTGACACCACTATTTCTTATTGTACTTTTCTCATTGTCCGGGATCTCACCAGTTATTTCTACACTGCAACCTTTTGACTGGGTATTTTCAAAGGTGTCACATGACAGCCTGTCAACTTCTGGCACATGACACTTATCTGTGTTTTGCATGGACCCTGTCATTTCTGTCCCTTGGAATATCCGTGGTTCAAAATACTCCTCAGGTGACTGAACTGCACACTCCTTTTGGGCTACTGTTTCCTCTGTATTGTTATCAACCGTATTCTGACTATCAAGTGAGGATAATCTATCTGTTGAGCCTAGCTCTTCACCTTGTGTTTTATTTTCACATTGGATGCTCTTTTTAAAACTGTTTCTCTGTTCTTTTGGGTTTTATTGTTCACATCAAAGCTTGAAAATGCTCTTTTTAAATTGTGAAGGTATTGGTGAGGGGACATCTGGCTTCGCCGTCATAGTATAAGCTGATTTTTTGGCATCCTGTATATACTGATAAGGTGAGAATTGATTTCTAACCTCTTTCTCAAAATCCGCCATGAGAGATTTTTCTGTTCATTGAGAACACGAATGACATTAGCAGCTGCTGAATCTAGGGTAAGGTGAAAGTACTGTCTATATTGTTCCCTAGGTTTCTGGAGTGCTTTAAATATGTCTTGAACAGTTTCTAAATGGTCTTCCATGCAACAATTGCCTCCCTTTTATAATGATATAATCAAAGTCTTGATAGATGTAATCATTTTTATAGGACTACATGGTGCATTCTGGTGTGTGTCATTTTGTAGCTCATTCCTGTTCTCTTGTGGGCAGGAATGTGTGTGAGTACTTGTCAGTGATTCAGACCCCACCATTGGGTTATAACCAGGTCTGGCCACAGGGACAGCTGTTGGTACATTGTTTCCTTGGCCATAGCTGTGATTGAGTTTGATTCCATTGAATGTAGTGCGCTGTCTCCTTTCCTGAGATTTGAGACTAAATATTTGCTGTTCTAAGTTCTTGCATTGTCCATGAAGCTGTTCTGCCACATGACAGAGATCAGAATGCTCATCCCTGACCTTATTGATTATTGCTTGCAATTCATTGATTTGTGTCTGATACTGATTTAGCACTTTGTCCTTTTTGTCATTTTCTTCCAGTAATTTAAATATCTCCTGTTCCATTGCATGACATTCTCTATATTTCTCTCTGTTATCTACTCTAAGGGTTTGTATTTCCGAAATAGCAATATCATTGTCTTGTCTTGTTTCATTTAAAATTTCTTTTAAGTGGGTACATTCTTGCTAACTCTCATTACATTTTGTCTCTCTTTGAGCCAATTGAGTAGCCATATTGCTGCATTTTGCTTGGAATTCCTTATCTAGCTCCCTCTGTTTTAATTCCACTTTGAACTGCTGCACCTGATCACATTCATTGTCCACACTGCATTGTAACTTGCTAATAACTTCACTCTCATTCCCTTGCATCTTTATGGACCTATGTAGCAGGAACCACGATTTTTCACATACTCTTATGATGCAGTTGTTCTCCTCCTTGCACTCTGGTGCTTGGAGTAGGCTAAGGAGGCACACCTGCACAATGCTTCCTTCATCAAACATGTTTTCAAATGCCTACCCCCCCAATCTTCCTCTGTGGTAATTCTGTCTTTCCATATTGTCATATTATCAAACTGCATGGCCATAAAGCTTTGTCTCAAGATAGTTGCTAATTCAACATAGCACTAATTCAATTAAAGAGTGCACAAAATGGTTATGCTTTGGAATGCAAGGCCACGCCCAGTAAATGTTTTAAAGTTTCCCAATGGCCAATGGACAAAATATGTTGGATATATTTTGGGTATTTATCTATTACTATGTGGGATTTTTTATTATGGTGGTATTTGGTGGTATTTTATAAATCATTAGTGATACATTGTGGTAACCTGTTGGGGTATTTTTATAGTGGTGAGACTGATTTCAGAATACTGTCTAATAATTATTTTTACCAGGGTCACTAACAACAAACAAAATACTGGATCTGATACATTCTGGATAGATGGCTCATATCTTCCTCTAGTAACTTATGTGTAGTACCACATTTACCCTGTCGGCTGAGTTTCAACAAATTTAAAGCATGCAATTGAAATACTACACATTCATCCAATCTCCCTATATAAACAGCTCACGATGGTTACTTTACTTTGAGAAACTTCTTACCACACCTCTCTCCTTATGCATGTCAAATAAAAGGGACTGAATGTGGAATAAATATCATGAGACTAAGTTACTTTTTCAATCAGTTTTTTTATTTATTGTAAAATAGAAATATGCAAATAACACAGAGAGACACTTATGCCCACATTGTACTTCATAGTCCAAGTACATTTTTTCTTGTAGCTTTATTTGTGCAAAGCCCTGCCAACTGTCCTTGGTATCGTGGAACTTGGCAAGAGAAATACACTTTAAAAAACACACAGTAAGACTTTGAAAACTAAAAACGCAGTATTACATGCACCTTACAAATAGGATCCCTAATACAGCACCTAAAATGAAATGAACTATTTAACCTAAGCTACCTGTTATCATTCACATCAACAGCCCCTCCCTTAACTTCATATTTACCTACATTTGTTGACAGTATTTCCGACTCAATTCGGCAGGGGAATGTTCTCCAATCTCTCTGCCTGCCTCCCACAGGGTCAACCCAGATAAGGACAGCTTCAGCATCAATCAGCTTGTCAGCACTGAACAATGTCTGCCCAGCGAGCACTCTGCTCCTTCATCTCCCAGAGCCCGAAGAGGAACTGCCTCTTTCTCTGATTCGAAACCCTTTTTAACAAACCCCCTTGTCACTCTAGAAAGACACATTCCCTTGAACAGATCATCCCACTAAGACTCACACGATCTGCCGATGTATGTTTTCCTCATTATACTAACTGCACTGCTGTACAAAAATGAAACATTTTCTCTTGTGCTTCCTGCTTCAAAACAAAGTTATGTTTCAGCAGAACAGAACTTCACATTTTTCAGCTTACCTCACAGCGCGATCACGCCTGCACGTCTAAAGTCAATTTTTTTTCCTATTGTCAGAGCATCATGCATTTTCATCAGTCTGCATTCAGCTTGCATCATGAACTAATTTGAACTAAATGTTATTATGGGAATCTGTTACATGTTAACTGGGGTTGGGTTAGTTAGTATGTTAATTTATATCAGTGTTATATTCAGTGCAGGTCAGTTCATTGAAATATCATCCTGAATCAAAGTGCAATTTCAAGCATGTGTTCTGTGCATTGGCATCTATTTAATTCTGCCTGAGACTCACACTCTTGATTCCAGTAATGAGTTTCACACCCTGCGCCCCAGTTGAAATTCAAACCCATGCTAACATGTGCATGCTAGAATGCTGTTAAAATCTGGAGCCCATACTCCTACACCATCCACTACAGAGTGTAATTTGCTTTCTGACTTTGAGAACATTCAGACATGTAATTGCTCATTTTACTGTAGCTGGTAAGATAGTGATAGCCGCTAAGATAGCTCAGGGGGTTGAGCGTTTGATGCTGCAATGTGTGTGAGATCAGCAGGTTGCAGGTTTGAATCCTGGCAAGGCCACCTCAGCCTTTCCTCCTTCTGAGGTTGATAAATGAGTACCAACACATGTTGGGTGTTATTTTATGTATATTTGTTTTAAATAAAGCACTTAAGCGTAAGTGCTATATAATAACACATCATTAGCATTTAGCCTTGGACATCTGCTTGCATTCACAATAATTTGGTAATATGGACCTACACACTCTGATATTAACGATCCACGTGGTGATCAATCCTTGTATGAAATGTATAATAATACAGTGATATTGTAACCATATTTTTCGTAGTGTACTTAGGAACAATACTCTGTGATGACACTTTCTGTGTGTCAAGGGGTGAAAGGTTGTGTTCTATCACTTCCAGTAATGTCACTTTAGGGTGGTGACAAGTGACATCCCTTCATGTGATGTCATCAGAGGTCAAGGGTCGTGTGATGTGACTTCTGCTACCCTTGGAATTTTGCTGAAATTACGTCCATTTTGCTTCTCCTAAATATCTGATCCAACTGCTTCTATGCTTCTCTTACTTCCTACATTACTATTCTTCTTAATATCTCTCTTACTACTTCTATTTTTGCTCTTCTATTCAAACATGCTACCATTCTTCCTGTTTTGAAAAGTCCTTCCATGGATCCTGCCATTCCTTCTAATTTCCGTCCTATTTCTCTTCTTCCTTATATTTTACCACGTTTTCAGTCTGGATTTCGACCTCTTCATTCCATGGAAACTACTCTTTTTTACATCTGTGACTCTCTCCTTTCTGCCCGCCATGCTAAACACTCTTCTATTCTTATACTCTTGGACTTATCTACTGCTTTTGATACGGTGGATCATACACTACTTCTCTCTCCCTCTCTTCTTTTGGATTTTCTGGTTCTGTAATCACATGGTTCCAATCCTATCTCTCTAATCGCACCTACTCAGTATCGTGGGACAGTGTTTGCTTTGATCCCCTCCATCTTCTACACGGTGCTCCCCAAGGGTCTGTTCTTGGTCCATTTCTTTTCTCTCTGCATATTTCTCCTTTAGCCAAGATGATCTCTTCTTTCGATTTGTCTCATCACTTTTATGCCAACGACAACCAACTAATCCTTTCCTTTTCCTCCATCATGCCTGATATACACTTGAGCCTCTCTGCCTGTCTTTCTGCGATTAAAACTTGGATGTTGGACCATTTTCTTGTCCTTAATCCATATGGGACTGAAGTCCTCTTTTTTCCCGCTGATGCCACCCATCCCCCTGTCTCCCCTCCTTTTGACCTCTTTTCTTCTTTTCGTCGCCTGTTTTCTCTAACTGCCCGCAACCTTGGTCTTCATCTTGATACTAATCTTTCCGTTGCTCATCATATCTCGATCGGTAAAACCAGGCGTCCTGGGTCCCGCAGGCAGACCAGAATGCTAACAACGGGCCCATTATTAACAGGCCCGTTGTTAGCATCCTCCCCATTTCCATTGAGCCCTAGGGGGGCTCGAATGGGAATGGGGATGCACCGGGTCGGGGTTCCTTGAATGAGGAATTACCAGGCCCTCCAAGGTCGGAATGGCCCGGTTATTCCTCATTCAAGGAACCCAGACCCGGTACCCGGTATGGGGGCAGCCATGCCGCTAATAGTGGCATGGTTACCTCCATACTCGGAATGACCCCTAATGTGTATAAACTGCTCTGTCATTAGAGAGTGTAAAACACTGGGTGCATGTATGCATTAGTTGTAGGCTGATAATCCCTGTCTTTTTAAACTAAATACAATGTGATGCAACAATTATTTAATGGAATATTGGAATTACTGGCATGCTCATCACAGACAGCCTTAGGGAGCCACTCACAAAATCATGTGGGCACTAAATATAAAGTGCAAAGTGCCCTCCTCACCAACCCCCCCACCACCCTGATATAAAGGGACTGATCCTGAGCTGGGAATAAAAGCAGTGTGGAAATTCGAAATTCTCCCCTCCAGATGCCAGCACCACCATTCCGAGGTGGGGGCAATACTTGGAGGGTATTTGTAGAGTTTTCCAGAAGCAACAGCTGCTAAAATCTATTGCTGTTGCGGTAGAGTCTGCGCCAGTGTCACTGCAAGCATTTCTGAAAAGTCTGCCACTTTTCTGATTTAAAAAAGTGTCCTCAGGCTTTCAGTCAATCAGGAAAGTGGTGCTGCGCTCTTGCAAATACCTTGATTATAAAAGAAAAGGTGTGTAGTAGATGTTAACGCCCCACAGGTGCTGCGTTTTAACTTCTTTTGTCTTTACATGCAAAACTAGTGCTTTGTTTGGAGAGCTCCCTCTCAGTGCCTGTCGCGCATTACTGATGGTTGCCAGCACTGTTGTCAAGCCGTACATCGGGGCCCATGCAAAAGTTGGGGATTTTATGCCAGACCTTCAAATTCTTTCTTTAACAGAATATGGTGCTTTTAAGTGCAGAAAGTCCTCAATGGGGCGGATATTAACGTAGCCTTGTTAATCGAGAAACCAAATAAAGTAAAAACTAAAATATGGAAACTAGATTGGATTTGCGTGTTTGCAATACCAGAACTTTGCAACTAATCTATTTCAGTTGAAATGTTACAATGAGACAGCAAGTTATTTAGTGGATTTTCCGAACTCACGGCATCGAGATGATTTTCTGCGCTTTAGACTAAACCTTACCAGGGAAGTGTTATGCAAAAGAGGGATCCTTAAGATCACAGATGCAAAATGTTGATTTTGTAATGAGAAGATAGAAACCCTCAAACATCTCTGTACGGAATGTAATGAATTTGAGGCGCAGAGAATTTTCTCCTGAAAAAGCACTATTGTGGGTTGCGCTTCTGGTAAATCGTTATAGACATCAATTATTTAAGCAATATGCCCCTCGCGGCGGGGGAATTACTGACTCAGGTAATGCCCCGGGGCCCATAGTTATAGGCCCCGAGCGAAGCGAGGGCCTTAACGAAGGCATTACCAGAGTCGGTAATGCCCCCGCTGCGAGGGGCATATATCTATTAGTACCCCGGCCTGCAAAAACTGCGTGACCGGGGCACTAAAAGCTTTATTTTTTTCCTGAAATGCTGCAGCATTTCGAAAAAAAAAAAAAAGACGTCAAAGAAACTGCGTCCGTTTTCCCTTTCCATGGCGGCCATCGGGAGCAGACCCGCTGGAAACAGAAGTGTTTCCAGCGTGTCCGCTCACGAAAAAAAAGAAGGTAAGTGGGGGTGGGAGGGCAGAAGGGAGGGGAAAGGAAAAAAAAAAAATGTACCAGGGTCCCCAGCGGGGGACGATGGAAGTCTCCAGCCGTGTGCAGGCTCAGAGCGGGGATGGCCCCGCTCCGAGTCTTCACACGGCTGGAGGCTTTCATCATCCCCCGCCGGGGACCAAGGCATAGAAAGTAAGTGGGGTGGGGAGGGCAGGTAGGTGGGAGGAGGGAGGGAAAAAAGAAAGCCTTACATCTGTCCCTGGCGGGGGGCGAAGGTAGCCTCTCAGCCTTGGGGAGGCTCGGAGCGGGGATGGCCCTGCTTCGAGCCTCCTCATTGGCTGAGGGGCTGCCACGCACCTCGCCGGGCACAAACTGCGTGGAATCCCGCCGGAGGGATTCCCGGCCTGGTAACGACTCGGCGAGGGACAATCAGAATGGCTCTTTCATTCTGATTGCGCCCTCGCAGGGAACTAATATTTATTATGAAAATGTATTTATTCTTTAGTGTGTCTTTGCTCATATTTTCATTGCAGAGTTAACCTTTTTCTTTCTTGATTACATTGATTTTCATGCAAATCACATTCAAATTTTTCTTCAGTTGCATTAACTTTCATGCAGCTCTCAATGGTTTATTTCAAAATTGTATTAACTTTCATACAACTCAGAGTTTTAATTTTTCTCTTGCTTTCTTTGTTATTCACTTATTCCAAAATTGTATTTCCAAACATCTCAAAAAAAGGATTTTTTAGTTTTCAGTTTTCATTCCTTATGTTTAAATGTGTTTCTCTCAACAGGTGTTTCTCCACAGTGTAAGAACCGTGGTTCATCAGGAGAGATACTAGAGTGATTTTCTTCTATGTTTAAAACTGAATGAAGATTTCTCTATAGTTTCTCATTTATTCCCCAATGTTCAATATGCTTTTATTTAGGGAACCTCTCATTCAGTCTCTTCATGCATAGCCTGCTTGGCTTCAAGTGGGAGATGCATTTTGCAATCTGCTCATACTGGGCTTTGCTCAGCTTTATGTTTGCTTAAATGTAGTAAGTAGTTCTCATTAGAGGAACGGACCTAGCAACGCATCCCGGCAAGTCTTGGATGTTACGCTGTAAACTTAGGTGCCGAAGTTAAGTTAAGTGCAGTATAAAAGTGCGCGCAAACAACAAACAGGTATATTCAGCTACGAGGAATTCCCCATTTATCGCAGCACTGATCGTGGGACACCGCAGGAGGAGGAGAATAGCCAGGCCCCACATTTTTTTCCCCGGACCAGCCTTTTTCGGATGTCTGATGACCAGGTCTATGGCAGGTATAGGTTTCCACCTCGTATCATCCTAGACCTGGTCAGGGAGTGGGAAGATGACCTTAAATCATCCACCATGTGCTCCCAAGCATTGAGCCCCTTGTAGAAGGTGCTCAATGTCCTGCATTTTTTGGCCACTGGGTCATTTCAGCAGACAACTGCCATAGTCAGGGGTGTCTCACAGGCCACCCAGTCATGCTGCCACACCAGGTGTTGGCAATCATGACTCTGTGCCCCTCAGTCCGCAGGCACATATACATGCCTAGAACACCCGCAGAAAGGCAGGCCGTGGTCCAGGACTTTTACAGGGTGGCACACTGCCCCTAAGTGCTCAGTGCCATAGATTTCACCCTTGTGGCCCTACTTCCACCTAGGGCCACTGAGAACATCTATCAAAACCGCAAGCACTGGCATTCCACCAATGTGCAGGTTGTATGCGCTGCCCATGGAATCATCACCTCTGTCTATTCAAACTATCCTGGGTCTACCCATGACAGTTTCATTTACAGAATGTCTGCCCTGGCCCAGAACATCAAACAGTGAGCCGTGGGACTAGCCCCCCGCCTTTGTAAATAATTATTTAGTTGTAGGTTTCATTTACTTATTTATTTCCTTTGGGGCGCATGGACTATGCCCCGCCTTTTTGTACATAGTTATTTATTAGGCAGGTTTTTTCGTAGGTTTCCTTTGGATTGTTGGGCTCATGGACCCTTTAATTTTACTCTGTATATAGTTATGGACAAGATTTTACATTTTTTTTTTACCATGGAGGAATGGTTTAGTCTTTTTTTTACCTTTGATTTTTGTTTTATGGACGGACACTTTGGAGGCATTTTTCTTTGGATTTAATTGATTTCACCATTATTATTTTTTCCTTTCTTTCAGACATCCTTTTATTAATATTTTTTGTTCATTTGTAATTTCGTTTCATTCATTCTGTTTTGTACATAATAAATTTTAGTTTTTTACTTCATTTGTGTGGTCTTCTCTCATTGGTTTCGTGCATGTCACAATGTGGGTTTTGTCAGTCATGTATCACCATTGTGTGGGTCTGACAGACTTGTATTCATGCGCATACTGGTTATTTTGGAACTATCATGACATGGGAATTTCAATGTGGAGTGGATGGAATGCTTGGTTGGGTGTTTGGACTGGGGTGGTGTGCGGTGGGATTTGGGTGGCCATAAGGGCCATGGATCTAGATTGTGATGAAGTGCTGGGTGGGGGGGTTGAGTCAGGGCCTGCTAGCAGGAGCCCTTCAGTGGTGGGTGGACGGGTGGATGGGGTGGGGGACATGAGTCGGGGCCTGCTGGCAGGTGCCCTTCAATGGTGGGTGGTTGGGGTGGGGGACATGAGTCGGGGCTCCCAAGTGCATGGTGCCATGTGGCCTGCCTGCAGGGCATGGTAAGGGGTGATGGGCTGCCTGTGGGGCATGGGGAGGGTGGATGGGCTGACTGCGGGTCATGTACTGGGGTGATGGGCTGCCTGCGGGTCATTAGGAGCGTGGGTGGGCTGGCTGCACCTATTCCGGGGGTGCACATGCAGTTTCACACGCGATTGGCCTGGCGCGAGCGGGATACGTGTATTCTGAGGGGTGCGCAGGGAGTTTTACATGCGATTTCGCTGGCGAGACCGGGGTACGTGTATTCTGAGGGGTGTGCAGGGAGTTTTACACGCGATTTCGCTGGCGCGAGTGGGGTACGTACATTCCGAGGGGTGCACGGGGAGTGTTACACACGATTTCGCTGGCGAGATCACGGTGCGTGTATTCCGAGGGATGTGTGGGGACTTTTACACGTGATTTTGCTGGTGCGAGCGGGATACATGCATTCCGAGGGGTGCGCGGGGAGTTTGACACGCGTTTTCGTGGTTGGGGGGGCTGTATGCTGGTCCACTGGCCTTTGTGCCTTGTACTGGAATTGTGTGATGTTTTTGGCGCACGGGCGGGGTTAGGGGTGTAACTGGAGCTGCTGCAGGGTCTCTGCGCCACGGCTGCTTATGGATGTATAAATCCATGAATACGCTGTGTGCCAAAATTGGTTTTGGCGCACGCGGCTGGCCCAGACTGCCGCATGTGCACTCTGTGCGCCAGCCGCGTGCGCCACTTGTGCACTGAATTCTGTGAATTACCCTCAAAATATACTTCCAATATTGGTAATCATTGCATAGAGAGTTGAAATATAATCAGTTTTTAGTGTGTTATTCTAGTCTTTTATGTTAAAATTCTGTTCTTCTGTCATATGCTGATTTTTAAATCTGAATGGAAACAAACAATGTAAATTCCTTTTTTAGATGTATGTTGAAAGGTCTCGATTTATCTTGACCATATCAACAAATAAAAAATAAAAAAGAAAAGTGTTGTTCATCTTTTTTGGTGTATTTTGAATGTACCTTAGAATACAGTCCCAAATCTCTTCATTCTGAGAGTTCACACACCTGTGTGGTGGCTGTGTTAGGCCACCACAAATGACATTTGTACTCTTCCACCACTGCTAATAATTGCAACTACAACCCGAAATGATAGAAACGCACTTGCTTTACATGAACGTTTATATTGCAGGTCATAAAATACGGACAGCGTCTGAAAACACCCCGGTCTGCACCAGGTTTTCCCCAGCACCTGCTAAAGATGCTGGGAGCGCTGTATTCGAGAGGTTATGCCTTTATGAATTAGAAATGTGTTCTGATTTACGGTGGCTGCGCCTGCACCACCTCCCATGCGGCACATTCTCTGGGTGAGGAGGGTGCCATGCGCAGGAAGATTCACCTGCCGCAGAACGCCGTGCTTTTCTTGCCCTGCAGGTCCACTTGGCGCAGGCAAGTGAGAAGTCCCTTTGTGAATTGCCCCTTAATTTATCCGGGTTTCTTATTTGCCTGTACCGTATATCTGTATTGGCAACCTGTGACGTAGGAGGTGAATGCTTAGGGAGAAAGGGAGACACATGTCCTTGTCTTTGTGGCTTGTTTTTGGACGTTTGAAGTACCACTGCATGAAAATTCAGGGAAAGGCAAGCAGAGACTGGGGCGAAATAGCGGATCACAGGTTTGATGGCTGATTGGCGAGCTTGCACCCAGCTGCAAATGATGCCTTCTCATGTGTCCCCGTAGTAACATTCTTTTCTTTCTTTCTGAGCACTCATTAACGATTTCTGTGTAGGCCTCCTTGCTACAGCAAATGTGTCTTTCACAGTGATGAATAGAATTAACGAGCTTGCAATTTTAAAGTTGTATTTTATTATGTTAACCATCTGCATCCTTTTGCTGCCCACGAAAATGTAGACCTCAAATTAGGATGCAAGAGATAGGACATAGCAGGGTTGGCTGCTAGGAATGATGCTGCAAGGAGTCTGTGTAGTGGTCTAAATCCCAGAATATTCTGGGGTTTGTTATTATTAATTTGCTGATAATAATGTAGCATTTGGTCCCTGGCCATGCCATTGGGAACTGTGCAACCAATGCAGTGGAACTGACATCTGTGCAAGAACATAAAGACAATCCCCCTCCCTTCCTTATCTATGTCTTGGCTCTTGCACTATCTGAAATGTCAACAGGCCGAGAATGATAGTTAATTTCACATCCTTACTGTTCATGGCCTGTAAGAATGTCATTGTATTTTCCCTTGTTCCCTCCCTTGCCTTGAAGCGCTTGGAAACACATTGTGTATAGGCGCTATATGAATAAACTATCATATCAATACAGATGTGGTACCAAAATAAAATAATGGGCCTCATTACGACCCGTGCAGTAACCATGGCGCTAGTAGTGCCATGGTTGCCGCCAGTATTTTACCAATTCCGCCATGGTGAATGGCGGAATTACCGCCCCATTCCAAGGTTGGCGGGGCGGTAATTCCCCATTCACCATTGGCCCTTCCCTATTCTCATTTTTGCCCCCATAGGGCTCAATGGAAATGGGGAAGGCGGTAGTTACCTCCAAGGTCCCTTTGCGGGTCCAATCCTTAACAGCTGGTAAAACCAGCCGTTAAGGTAGGGACCCGCAAAGGGACCTCGTAATTAGGTGGTAAGGGGTTAACGGTGCCGTCACCTTTTACGGCGCCGTTAACCCCATACCGCCTGGGTCGTAATGAGGCCCAATGTCCAGCTAAGCGGCCACAAACTAGTAATCTGGCATTATTTTCTCATAGGCCCCTATAGCTTTGGAACCGCAGGGCTGGCAGGGCCATGTCCATATATGACTGTATGCATATAGCAGAATGCTTGGCGAAAGACCAATCCACAGGATTTCTAACAGAAGAATAACTGACAGGATCAACCCTGGATTATAGTCATGTTGTATTCAATAAAACTAATAAAAGGCCACCACCGACCAGTAGAACACTCACAAGCAGCCATGCAAGGCTGCTCTCATATGAACATGAGGGCACATTGTGTACCCTGACCCTAAGGGATTAAAGGTCCCTCAAGGGGCCCAATCCCAAGTGTAGAACACATGCAGGTTAGATAAACCATTAAAACAAATGAAACAATTAGAAGGAGCACACCCCTTTCCAACGGGTGCTCTATGGCCAAATAATCACATTGTGGATCCGCGC
Organism: Ambystoma mexicanum; assembly: GCF_040938575.1. NCBI lineage: Eukaryota > Metazoa > Chordata > Amphibia > Caudata > Ambystomatidae > Ambystoma > Ambystoma mexicanum. Next base: position 193,490,527 of record NC_090939.1, read on the forward strand.
TATCTGGAGGATCAGTAGCCATCCATCTTAGAACCCCATAAGCAGTTGATGGCTATTTAAAAACCAGCAGAGCGAGGGGACCCTCCAATCCTTGCAAGAGGGCAGACACATCATGCACCTTGTTACCAGAAGCAGTGATAGGCAACCCTGCCTGTAGTAGATGATACATGATTCCCAAGATTGTTCTGTTGGAATTCGCAGGTTGGTGCCTGCATATTGCCTCAGCATCAGTTGCTCTATTCCCAGACTCAAGGAGCACAAAGGGAAGACCTCAGAAGCTTCCATGGTGCTATCCCAAGAGGTAATGGGGATAGCACAAACCAATATTTTGAAAATGTGTAAGAAATATAATGGAAGAAAATACATGTGGTCACCCTTCAGTTTATATACTTAGCAGACATCATTTGGCATTCACGTAGTGGCGGACTGTGCCAGTAGCTTATTCCATCAAAATATAGCTTTTGTATACATTTTTTCAAAATTGGGTTTATTGCATTGCATCTCATCCCAGATCTCCATTATTTCTGTAAGTGTAAATTATACAGTTCAATATGAAATGATGGTTGGTGTTCTTCTTTTCACTACCAGCTTAATTGTATCTAATGCAGTATCAGGATGTCTGGAAATGCAAACTAAGTAAATAATGACCAAGAATGTTTTTTGGTTGGACTAAGAAAGTCATTGTACTCAACATGGAGGATTAATGGCAGGTGGCAGAAAAAAATAACAGGACCTAGCAAATGTTATAAGCTGATGTTAGTGACAGGAAGTTTTCTCCATTGGGACTGGAGTGAAAATGAAGTGTACATCTGTTTTCTGGGTTCCAGTAAATGCCCCTTGTGACATCCCAAGTGTGATGTAGTCAGGAGTGACATATTAGTATGTACGGTTTGTGAAGAGCCTCTCAAGTCAGATCAGACAGCAGATAGTGTTTTCATTCAGCCAATAAAGGCCCACCACCTAGCAGAGAACCATTCATTCTAAGGAGGCCGATGCATTGCCAGAAGCCCCAACAAAGCCAGACTTGAAAAGAAGATGTGCAAGAAATAGAAGACTAGAAGACAATCCTTTGCCAAGTATGTTTATGGGAACTATCCATGCCCCGCTCTTGATGACGTGCACTACCTCATGATGTGGTATGCTCATCCTCTAAACAACCTCTCTTAGAGAGAAAACTGTCCAGTTCCATTAGGCCATTTGGCAATGGTACCAGTGGCATTCAAGATTCTAAGGTAGGTGTTTGATTTGGAAGAAGACTGCACTGCACATGGATTTATCAGGAGTTGTACCATTGTTCAATTAATTAACCTTGTTTGTCATCGTGCAGGGTCATGTGACCAGATCATGTGCTCGGGACAGTTGAAGACATTTACTGCTCTAACTGTGGCTGCCATCACCTGTGTCTGAACATGCGGTGTAAGCTGCAGAGAAATATTAGCACTTCCGGCAATACATTGTACCCCTCCTTTAATACCATATTTCATGTGCACTCTCTCGCATTTGGAGCTCTGAAATATGCTGTGTATTTTTCCTCAAAGTCATGTTAGCTTATGCAACCCACTACCCTGAGCCTTTGCCAATGTGGAATAGTTCAACTCAACAAATTCTAAAACACCTCATTGCCTTCCTATCCCATGTTGGTTTCCCGAGAGAAATGTTCACAGATCAAGGAATTAATTTCATGAGCAAACTGATGGCTGCAGTGAAAGAGATCCTTCATATTGATACTCTGTATGTTAATATATCATCCCAAACAAGCTGACTTCTTGAGCGTTTTAATAAGACCCTCAAACCAGTCCTCAGGAAGCTCGTAGAAACCAATGGAAGGGACTCGGATCTAATGATTCATTGGGCACTCTTTGCTCTAAGAAAAGCTCCCCAGGCATCCCTAGGTTTCTTGCCGTTTGAACTTCTATATCGATGTGAACCAAGGGATGTGTTGCATATGCTTACATAGACCTGGGAAGAGAGGGAGGAGGCTGCATTACCTTTATCCCAGACAGCACAAAAAATAAAGGTACATATGAGTATTGTTCGGGACTTAGTCAATTCTTATTTAACGAAGACTCAAGAATATCAAAGGGCTTGTATGACTGAAGGACAGCTACTCGCTCTTTTTCTATTGGACATAAAGTATTGGTTTTGTTCCCGACATCTGAAATTAGGATGTTGTCTTGGTGGCATAGAACGTGGTCTTAGAACAGACTGGCCCATGTAATTATCGAATTATAGAGTATCCCAGTTGGATAGAAGACTCAAGCTCCAGATTTACCCAAGATTTGGTAGAGTCTTCTTCAGTAGTGATGGCCAGTCTATTAACTGAAGAAAGGGAGAAGCATAGTCTAATTTAATCTGACCTCCCTTAGACCAGCAGCATAACATTCAAGACCTCTTAAACCAGTTCCTGGATGTTTTCAGTGAAGAAGGAGGGAGGATCAAGGGCATTTATCACTGCATCCGGACTACTCTTGGAAAAGTGATGGATCTAAAACCATACAGGATCCCAGAGGCCAGAAAAGAGATAATCCTCCAGGAGGTGGAGAAAATTCTAACAGCTGACTTTATAGAGCCCTCTCAGAGTTCATGGTCCTTGTCAATAGTCATGGTATCTAAACCAGATAAATCATGGAGATGCTGCATTGATTTTCGCAAACTAAATGCTTTGTCCTAATTCGATAACTACCCCATGCCTAGGATAGATGACCTGATTGATCGAATGGCCACAGCCATTTATATTTCCATGATTGATCTCACCAAAGGCTATTAGCAGGTTCCTCTGAACCCTGAAGACAAAGAAAGGTCTGCATTCTCCACATCTGCAGTATTATTTCAGTTTAAAGTATTTTCCGTTTGGCCTTCGTGGTGCACCAGCAACCTGTGAAAGGTTAATGGATTGCATACTAATATCTTAATCTGGTTTCTGTGGGGACTATTTAGATGGTATCATTATACAGTACAGAACCTGGGAAGAGCATATGACACGCCTGTATACAATCAGTAAATCCCTACAAAAGGCTGAGTTAACTGCCAACCCAAAGAAGTCTCATTTGGCCCAATCCGCCGTGAAGTACCTGGGCTTCTTTGTCAGTAACGGGCTGGTCTAACCTCGGGTAGAAAAGGTTAGAGGCATAAAGGAAACCCATGTGCCAAAAACCAAATTAGATCTAAGGGCTTTCTTGGGACTGGTAGGAAACTACCAAGGTTTTGTCCCAACTTTTCATCTATCATGGCCTGTTTGACCAATAAACTGAGAATTGCTGAACCTCAGAATATAAAGTGGGGCAAGGAAGACCAAAGCTGTTGTGACACCCTTAAAAACATACTATGTAGTGAACCAGTTCTAAAGCTCCCTAACTTTAATAAAGAGTTTGTACTCCAAACTGACACATCCAGGATAGGCCTAGGAGCAGTGCTTTCACAGACATACAAAGATATAGAACTTCCAGTGATGTATATTAGTTGAAGGTAGTTTCCTAGGGAACAGAACTATGCTACCATATAACTTGAGGCCTTGGAAATAAATTGTGCAGTGGGACACCTAAAATATGACCTCACTGGGAGTAAGTTTACTCTAATCACAGACCACTTGCACCTTACATGGCTTAGTTTACGAAAAAACACAAATCCTGGAATCATGCGCTGGTTTCTCGATATGCAGCCCTTTTGTATTAGCATGGAACATCGCAAAGGTAAGGAAGAGGGCAATGTTGATTTCCTGTCACAATTTCCTTTACCAGATGAAGAAGCCAGCTTCATGAGGGCAAGGGTATATGATGAATCCCAGGGTATCCTCACTGCTTCTATGGGGGCAGCCCCTTTGCATGATGCCAGGAGGTGAAACCACTACTCGATGGTCCCACTGGGGGTGGTACTCAGCAGGTGGATCTCATGGGGAGGGAATGCCTCCATTGGAACAGTGATTATCACCTTGGGAGAACACAGTATTAATTTCCTTTATTTCAGTCCTCTTCTTCCTTTTCCCCCACAGAATCCCCTGTAGTCCCCAACACCTCTGTGTATCTTTGTAGAATAGAAGGTCTCAAGCCAACAGATAATACTGAGACGAAGAAGAATGAGGCTGACCCAGGTGGAGGACCTATGGTAACTGACAATAAGGAAGATCAACCAAGGAGGCAGAAGCCAACCACGGAATCAACATACTCTGTACAGTCTATTACGGACTGCAACAATGATAAAAAAAGTAAGGAAGGACTGCAAATGAGGTCAGACCAAGACAGGGCAGGCCAGCCCTGGACGAATGAGGAGCCGAATGCCCATTCCCTGGAAAGAACTCTGAGAATCAGGGAACAAGACACTGCCACCGAAGAACGAGTGTCTCCAAGAGCCCCATGGAGCAGGAGCCTGGTCGATGATGGGAGAAGCAGATTCCCGACTGGCAAAAACAAAATGAGCAAAGGACGTGCAGCTGGGCAAAGGAGAGAAGGCTTACCACTCCGTAGCCGGCAAGGACAAAATGCTGAAAGCAGGAACCTGATTGGCAAAGCCAAAGCGAGCGAAGGATGCACAGCTGCGTATGTGAGGGAGAGCTTACTAATGCAGAGCCACCAAAGTCAGAACGGCGAAAGCAGAAATAGTGCAGAATCCCAGTTTAGCTTCCAGGATAGACCAGAGACCACAACAATATTTTCCGAAGGTAGCAAAAGGGTTGGGCTGGCTGGTGGGAAGCAGAGGGCACAAAACAAGTTGAATAGATATGCCCCGTTATCACGGGAGATGGCAAGGGATACAAAAAAGTATACCAACCAACAGTAAACTTCAGAAGGCACTGTACCTGGAATGGTACCTGGCAGGAGAGTACTCCAGGTTTGTTCAGTTGGGCATTAAGTCAAGCAGGGGTAGAGAACCCACAAGAGCATCATACCCAGGTCTGGGGCCCATATTAAAAGAAAGAGAAGCATACGAAACAAACTGTGCTAGGTAGATGGAGCAGTACCTGACATGAGAGCACACCAGGTCTTTTCAGCTGGACACTGAGTGAAACAAAAGTGAAGAGCACACAGAAACAGTGCACCAGCATCTGGGACCATTGTCAAGTTGGGAAAACACCACCAAAGCAAAGTACAGGGGTCAAGGAACCACACGAGGCCAGACAAGCATACAGTCAGGGGTTGAACTACACATCAAGTCAAGGAGAATCCGAGAGAATATAAATGGGTCCTGGCCCCATAAGAAGGTGAAAGAAAGTGAACAACAAGTTAGGAAGATCCCAAGATATCCCAGAGGGATCTGGGATTCATGGGCCGAAGAAAGATAAATAGAAGAAGTTAAAATAAGGGGTTGCGGACCCATTGTAAAAGGAAGACATAATTTTTGGAATACTAACTTCATTAGATATGTCTAGTTAGAAAAGTGCACCAGACTTGAGACCACAAGTTTGTGGGTGGAAGAACGAAAGAAGGGGAAGAGACTCCCCCTAGATATTTGGAAACTGTGTTTTCCTAAGCAAGAACTGAACATTAACATCAATATCCAGAGCAAGAAGAGTCACCTTCTGGTGCAAGAAGGTGCCTTGTTTTCCTTAGTTAGTTTTAGTGTAAGGGACGGAAATAGGTATGGGCACAGGACGGTGGACATTTTATTTGACAGAACATCCTGACAGAATCCTTATTACTTTTGTTGAGGCAGGGCAACCCCTCTTAAAAGCAGGCCAAGATCGATTTCCCTTTACTTTATTTTGATAATAAAAGTATTTGCCAGCAAGCAAGACACCACTGTGTATTCTGCATCCTTACCGTTAGAATTTCCCTTAGATATTGTGGGATGTATTGACCCACTTTTGCTCTGCTATGCTGCATCACTCTGTTATGATGGTGCCAGAAATAGCAAAATGGCCGCAAAACTCCTGTGCGCGCCAAAACCCCTGAAAATTGCGCTTTTCAATGCACAAAAAGATGGCTGCCCAATCTTCCACGCATGTTGTCAGTGGTGGAACAGAGCAATCCCTGCTGAAATGTGTCACTGGGCTCCACAACAATTGAAAGTGGAGCGCAGAAGGAAAAAGCAGTGCTTTGCTAAATGAAACTCCAAGTCTTGCTTTAAATCACCTTTTCTTTTCTGCTGAAACTTCAGAATGCCGGTACAAAACACCTTCAAATATTCAAAATTCTCTCTGGGTGCTACAATTCACTTAGTTTAAAAGCGGCCTGACTGTGGATCTGTCAAAAATCTCTGTGCAGCAGAGAGCTGCTGTGATGACAGCTGTCAGGGGCCTGCCTGATTAAACTTTAACATGTATTAACTGAAAATCAAATGTTTGCAATCTAAGAGGCCTGTTACTGATAGTAACCAATATTGTAATTGTTTTGATCCCATGGGTTTAAAATCTTGAAGGAGAATTCTAGCTGTTATTTGATACAACAAGTTTGCTTTGTGCTAAGGAAAAGTCAACAGAGTTAACAATTAATTTAAACCTGGCTGAAGCTGCAGAAGATGAAAAATATTTTTTTCTCACAGACGGAAGGTCTGTCCACCAGCAGGAAATCATGTAGAGGCGTTAATTACAGGGTTGGAAAGAACCTGGTCTACAGAGGCAAAAGGAACAATGACAAGCTGCAACTCAGGAAATTCGAAGTGTGAAGACAGTCGTTAATGGCCTCTGCAAGGAGCACACATGGGGGATGGCTCCTGGTCTTCCAGGGAGAGACCAAGGGGTGGAGCCAAACAACCATTTATTGCTTAACATGGACAAAGAACACATTTTAAAAAAAGACTGATAACTTTCTATTTAAAATTGTGAAAAATTGTTGTTAATTTAATTTCTGGCTGCATGGGTGAAGAGGCACCAGAACTATGGGACATGTTCTGGACAGCAATGGCAAGAAATTTGACTTTACGCAAAATGTATTTCCGCTAGAATTGTGAAACTTTATACACTTATTCCCATGTTAAGCACCCACACTTGTACAAAATTGCTTAAAAATTGGACATTGTGTTCCTAGTGAAAAAGGCAAAATGCTGTGAAAGGCGGAGACCAGATCCCACAGCTATGGGGTTTTATGGAGTAGCTGCTATGTAAAATATGTAATATGTATATGTGATTCTTATAGAGGTTGCACATGTGGAAATATGTATTTTGCCAAAAGTAGATTTTGTGTTCCAAGGGCTAGGGATGGATTCGCAGTTTCGCTCCTCCTATCAAGGCAGAGAGTAGACTCTAACCCAATCACCGTTCAAAGGGGCAAGCTTAGGCTAAACCGGCCCACACACCCCCTTTACGATGTCATTTTGTAGCATAAATAGAGACAGCTCACCACTCATAAGGTCACAGACAGATTCACTCACTATTCTGATGCTGGCGGAGCACCCTGCTGCTGAACTCTACATCTTCCTTGCTCCAGACTCCAGAAACTTGGCAAAGAAAAAAGGCCTATTGAATAGCTGAACCATTCTCAGCTAGGCTTCAAATTCCAGAACAGAACCCCACAAGCCTAAGGGGAAGCAACATAATACAGCAGGGATGTGCTGTTACTGCTTGCCTGCTGAAAATAAATATCCTCAGAACCAAGAGGGGCAGATCTGACCCAGTTCTGTGCCATGCTGTGACCAGAGCACCTTACTGACCCTGTCCAGTCCTGTGCCGTGCTGTGACCAGAGCGCCTTGCAGATCCTGTCCAGTCCGATGTGCCAAGCCGTCTTTCCTAAACCAGATCCAATTCTCTGACCAGAACTGACGGTTCCAGTTAAAAATGTATCCAGTGAGTATAAATAGGAAGAATTGTGTCACTAGCAAATGTACTTTGCATTGTCTTATACCTATCTTAGACCCATCCTATCTTGTATTCAGAACCTGTATTGTTAGGAGTGTCTTTGCATTGTCGGAAATCTCTCTTCAACCCATCCTATCTTCCCTCCAGAACTTAGATCGTTAAACTATGTATGCGCTGATCTTTTTCTCATCTGAAGAAGGCGAGTTTCCTTAGCAGGCAGTCACCCTGATCAAGTGACTGTGTTCCTGTATGGTATTCGTTTTGTTCATAGTCATCCTCTAGTGTAAGAAACCTATTTGTCATTTTTAAAGCGCTCCTGTTTTCCATTATTGCGCCTATCTCGAAAAAACGACCTCTACTAAAACGTCTGTAACTTCCTCAGTTTGTGGGCTAGAAACAAAATTTCAACTTCTGCTTGTAGCTAACATCCATACCTATCCATTCCAAATCAATGCGATTCTCCTGTTATCGCGAATATCGCGCAGTGAAAAGTTTGCCACAAATTTTCGTTTTGGGATATTTTTACACGTGTAAAACAGCTTTTGATTGCTTCCGACTTGATTTTCAAATGTTTTCTTGGGATTAGATCATTGCTTGTGCTTGTGTGCAACTATCCAAAGCGGCTCCCATAAGAATTAATAACAATTTCAGCAATTTTGACCACATTTGGTGCTTTTGCCAAGTCCATTCTAAAGATAACTTTAAAAGCCCTTCTGACAGCTTGACAGTCAATTCCGTTTTCTCTTGTGTTTGAAAGGGGGAAAGTACGATTGAAATTCTGTTTGAATTCTGCCATTCCTGAATACCTGCTCTCTCCTCATATTTCTTTACATTACCTATTGGGGTTGAGGGGTGTGCAGGGGGAACCTCTAACCACAGTGCTATCTGATCTGAACCCACACAAATGTGAAACTTTGTTCTTTAAATGTATGTGAGCGATCAAGACAAATAAAGATTCTTAACAGAGTTTACTGGAGCCCTGAAAGGTTGATGAAGCGTGGAATGCTGGGCTCAAGTGATTGTTGGAGCTGTTTGAGTGAGGTAGGCACATTGGAAAATATGCTTCGGCATTATTCACGTGTGCAAGGTTTTTGGACGGATATTTGTGGTATGTGCTTAAGTGTTCTGGGGACTGATATTGATCTGGATTTTAAGGCGATGATTTTGGATAGCAATGATTTATTAGATGAACTGTCTGTATCTAAAAAAAAATGTATTCAGAGGAGCTTCAATTGGTGAAAAGGAGATATTGCGCGGTTGGAAGTCTCAAATTGTGCCATTTGCAAATGAGTGGATTGTTGAGATGCATTCTCTTGCAGGTATGGAAAATGTAATTTTCAGAAGACAAAGAAAATTGAAAATGTTTGAAAAGATCTGGAGGAAATTTCTTGATATGTACTAGTTCTGTTCTACTTAATTTCATGTTGGGTGGGATGGGGAGGGGTGTGGTTTTTTTAGATTTGATCTTTTTTGTTGTAACTTGTTGATTATAAGAGCTTTTCACATTTATTTGTATTTTATTCTTGCTATTTCTGTTAATATGTTAATGACTGTTTTGCTTATTGTCACTGAATAAATAATCAAGGTAAAAAAAATATTTGAAAAAGCTCAATAACATTACCAATTGCATGAGGGGGAATGTAAAACAGATGCAGGTTACGGCTGACCATGGGATGAGATTTGAATGAGCAAGAAAGTAATACCAGAGAGGTTGAGAGATTAGTGTTCACTCAACAAATCTGATACTGACTTTTAGAAATGACTTCAAGGCCTCGTCAGGAACGTAATAAATGTTCCGTATGAATCATGCAATAACCATGAGGAATACGAGTGCCAAGAACCAGGTGGGGGAGATAGTTCTAACCAGCCTTCAGTGATGCACAAAACATCCACCTAATACGACCCAGTGAAATCATAAAGAGCTGAGGCGTTTGTAACAGCAGAGAGTGCCATCAGGAGCAGGCAGTTCTATTTCATAGAGACACCAAGAGACCTGAAGTAGGGGCAACGCTAGTGCAAGTCGTTTGTCTACATGAAGAGCCGTGATTGGATGGCAGGCGCAGAGATATGCACACAGGGATTGGACAGGAGTAACAACACGTGTTCCTCTAAAGGAGATGGGGAAAGCGTTCACAAGTCAAGCTGGGAGGTCTGACCAGTCAATTAACAGACTCATAACAGGCACAAAGGGTACACGTTCACTTTAAATAATACCCTTAAAGTGGACGCCCAGATAAAACTAATTATATTAGGCTGCTTGAATGTGATCTGGTCATGTGACCCTTTGGCCACCCATAACATACTAGGAGACAAACTGAGCTGAGCCAAACATCAGTGTTAACACCTAGCAAGTGGTCCTAGTATGGAAAGTCTGCTGCATTTGTGTAAAAGGACAATTTCGCAACATCATCCGCTGCACACTCATACACAGATGATGACAGCCACAGTGATAGCAGAACGTTCCTTCAGTTGTTTTGGTTGTGTGATCCGTTCACAAGACCATCTGAATAAATCAGGTGTTGAGGCAGAATGTCATGCTTGGGGGTTCTGCAGTTGCTTTTTCCCCTTTTGGTTTTCATGATCCCTCGTTTCTTAATTTGGTCAGATTGACTTCTGGACGTCTGCCAAAATCCCCTTATTACTGCAACAATTTGTTAGTATGAGGTCCTGTGGTAGCCCATATGGTGTATAGGACAGTGGTGCATTTTAAGGCACCCATTTTAGCTCAGTGATTATGTAACCCTACTTTGGTTTTAGGTAGTAGGCTGGTGGCAGCTGTAATTTAGTTATGACTCTACCAGGTGTTCAAGCCAATTTACTCCATTAGTGGCCCTATGTAACATTTTTTGGTTGACATGTGGTAAACATTTATTTTTCTAAGTCTTGCTCTCAGTCATTATGTGTTTCGGGCCTTTATTTGTTGGTGGAAACCATAAGCAGGCCTAAAATGGCTGTTGTGCACTCATGGACTCACTATGAATTTAGCCACATAATCTCAGTTGTGGTTTGGAAAGGTTTTCACTAGTCTCTGGCCATTGAGAAGCCAGTATACATCTTATGTATTTGTTTTTTTTGGGGCCACCCTGATTGACTGGCAGCCAAAAACATTGTTTTGGTACCTCTGGGTGTAATTGCCAGCCCATGAGTGTAAGGGTATATTGTAAGTGATTTCAATCCGGCACACACCCAAGTCAACGCCTGGCATGTAGTGCACAACTGAAATCCTTATTTATTTTTGTCTAAAAGTTAAAAGTTCTTTATTCTGAACGATATACCACTCACATCACACCCTCTTCCTGGAACCCCCCCCCCCCGGTCACACTGAACCAGGAATCAGGCTGGTTTGTAAAGGTAAATATGTATTTATGTATTTAAAATGTAATCACAATATGTCTTAAGAGGTACACAACAATCACCAATGGGGTGAGGTAACACTGAATAATCTCTATAATACACAAGGAGTAAGTAGTGAGCAAAACAATTCAGCAGCCGAAGCATATTTTCCAATGTGCCTACCTCACTCAAACAGCTCCAACAATCACTTGAGCCCAGCATTCCACGCTTCATCAACCTTTCAGGGCTCCAGTAAACTCTGTTAAGAATCTTTATTTGTCTTGATCGCTCACATACATTTAAAGAACAAAGTTTCACTTTTGTGTGGGTTCAGATCAGATAGCACTGTGGTTAGAGGTTCCCCCTGCACACCCCTCAACCCCAATAGGTAATGTAAAGAAATATGAGGAGAGAGCAGGTATTCAGGAATGGCAGAATTCAAACAGAATTTCAATCTACACATACCAAGCCACATCCCCTGTGAGATAATGTAACCTATCCTCAAACTCCATTCTTCTCTCAAATTCACATTTCTTTTTTACTTTTCCACAATATGTTTATATACTCTACTTGCAATAGCCCCTTCTCTTGGTACTCTTTTAACAGTCAACAGATCAAGATTCACATTATCTCTCCACTTCACATCTCCAATAGACTTTTCCAGATGTCTATAGGCAGCCTCAGAAAAATGAATAATGTCCCACCTGTGGCGTACTTCCGCCCTAGAAATCCAATTTCCATCTTGCCAAAAATCACCTACCCAATTCACTCCACAAATAAACCATTCTGCTCAGAATAAGACCTCCCCCTTCTCTTTAATAGGCAGATTCAACCAGATAGAGGCATTGGGCGATTTCAAAGCATCTGCCCCCAAAAAAGCATAAATAGTCTTCCAAGAGCTACGTAGGAATTCAGTCATTGGGTTTCTTTTACTAACAGCATTTGTCGTAGTAAGAACTTCCCTTGGAGAGAGTGGGCCAACAAGGCTTGCCTCAGCAATAGCCCAATCATCTGGTTGATCTTCCAGAAATGGTACAAAAACTGACAAGTAAATGCTAAGTGGTAAGCTCAAAAGTTAGGAAGCTGAAGTTTCCATAGTTTCAATCTGGGAGGTTTCTGGTCCCAAATGAATGATTGAATCAAACCTTCCAGTTCTTTTCAATAATATGGTTTTATTTCTAGCGGGAGCATTCTAAGAATGTAATTAACTTTCAGCGCAGAAGTCATTTTCAGAGCATTTTCTTTACCCCAAATTGATAAATTTAACAGAGCCCACCTCTCCAGACATATTTTTAGATCTTTGCAAACCTTACACATATTCTCATCCACCACATTTCCTATCAATGGAGTAAACCATAAACCAAAATATTTCCTTCTCTTCTCACACCATTGGAAGCCTCATGAGGTGATATAGGTCTTAACACAAGTGAACGACAAAGGCATAACCTCAGATTTCGACCAATTGATTTTGTATCCAGCTACTTCATAGAATTTATTTAGAATTTCCATCAACACCGGTAAACAACTATCAAGATTCTTTATTATTAACAATAGATCGTCTGCATAAAACTCTATTTTTTGCTCAACACCTTGAGGTTTATGCCACATAGTTCTTGATTACATCTGAGAGCAATTGCTAAAGGTTCAATCGCTAACACAAAAAGTAGGGGTGATAAGGGGCAGCACTGTCTGGTACCCCTCTGCAGGTTAAACGGCTCAGATCGTAATCCGTTAGTTCTAACATTAGCCGTTGGATGTGCATATAAAAGGGCTGTTGATGCGATAAAACTTTCTCCAAAGTTCATGTTTCGTAAAACCGAAAAAAGATAGTCCCAGTTTATCCTGTCATACGCCTTCTCAGCATCAGAGAAAAGGCAGCTACATCTTCAATAGTGTTCTGGGCCTGAGATATTGTCAACAGTAACTTTCATATGTTACTGGATGTTCTACGATATTTAATAAAACAAGATTGATCACTATGCACCAGAGTCTGCATCAAGTGTTCATTTCTTAAGGCTAAGATCTTTGCCAGAATCTTGTTCTGTATTGATTAGGCTAATTGGGCAATAGCTTGCTGGCAAGTTTCCATCTTTTCCTTTCTTTAAAAAGACAGAAATGGTATCATGGTTAGTGGATGGAGGCAAAAGACCCTCTCTCTTTGAGGCGATGTACATTTCTCTTAATAATTCTAATGCAGACTCTGGTAAAATCTTATAAATCTACATTGGTAAGCCATCTGGCCCCGGTGACTTCCCTACGTTTAACTTGTGGATTGCACGCTTAAGCTCATCCGTAGTTATAGGACTTTCAAGAACCATTTTTTCACACTCATTGGGCCTCATTACGACTTAGGCGGTAAGGGTTTTACGGCGGCGTAAACAGCGCCGACCCTTACCGCCTGAGTACGAGGTCCCTTAGCGCCATGGCGGACTTAACACCTGCTTTTAGCAGGTGTTAAAATCCATGGCGCTAAGGGACCATGGAGTTAATTACGCCACCGTAATTTACAGTGGCGTAATTAACGCCTTCCCCACTCCCATTATGCCCTATGGGGCAAAAATGGGAATGGGGAAGGGTAAATGGGGATTGGGGACTTACCGCCCCGCCAAACTCGGAATGGGGCGGTAAGTCCGCCAACCACCATGGCGTAAACGTAGTTTACGCCATGGTGGTAAAGTCACGGCCCAGGCGGTAACTTACCGCCTGGGTCGTAATGAGGCCCATAAACTTTTGGAATTTCCAACGAACCAAAAATGGATTCACCATGACCCGTAATATCCGGTTCATTCTGAATTCTGTATAGTAATGATTTAAAATATAATTTATTTCAACTGGGTTAAATGTTGAAAGGCCATCAGGTCCACAAATAGACGTGATCACCCCCTCAGAGTATTGCTGACGAAGCCTGTAGGCTAGCCACCGGTCGCATTTCTCATCCCGTTCAAAGTAGGAGCATCTGAGACGAAACAGCTGTTTCTCAGCCCTTTCCGTTATAATTCCATTCATATCCCTCTTCAAATCACATACCGCTTTTTTCTGACCTGGACAACCTGGATCCCTCAACAAAGCACTAGTTACTTCCTTAATTTGTTTATCCAAATTTGTCCTCACTTTCTCCATTTTTTTTCTCTTCCCACTTGACAGACCTAAAACTAGACCCCTCATTGTACACTTAAATGCGTCCCAAATAATTTTAGTAATCATTTGCTCAGAACAATTATCTTTCACAAAAAAATCAGCCTCAGATCTAATCTTCTCAAGTAGCTCTTCATCTTGCAGGATCGAGGTATTCATCCTCCAAGTAAAGGATTTACGAAGTTCCAAGTCTAGTTTTAGAGTTAAAGAGACAGGTGCATGATCTGAAACCATGATGTTGCCCATTTCTTGACATTTTCGGTCATTTTACCACCTGTTAGAAGCATGTCACTGTGAGAATATGTTTAAACATTGGTAAACTAGGCACTCTGTTACCAGTCAAGTTAAGCTTCTCCTCCAAACGCACGTTTTCATGACTCCATCAATCTTCAGGGAGGCTGTGTTTCTTTGCTGTTTCAGGCGTGTCTTCATTTCCTTTTCAGGTGTGGCAGGTTAATTAACTCTAAGGATTCTGGTACTTGTATTGTTCGCACTTAACAAGGTGGCTTCTTTAGGATCATTGGTAACCTTCTCTCCATCTGGCAAAGAAAGTGTCATGGAATTAAATTTGTTGAGAAAAACTTTTATCTGTAGCGTCTTTGCCAAGTCTTTGACACTCTTTAACAACTTCCTGGTTACCAGGAACTCCTTTGGGAAATCCGGATAAACAAAAATGGGTTTGCCCTTGAAGTTGACAGGACCTTTGATTCTTGCAGCATTCAAAACAAACTCCTTTTCTCTAGAAAGCACAAAAGTAACAAGGATGTGCCTGGGTCTTGAGCCAACAGATCTGTCAACTCGGCATGTGTGGTCAATATAAGCTTCACCAACAGAATCAACACCATAGAAGTCCTTAAAAATGTGCAGGATAAGAGGAGTTAGCTTTTCACCAGCAGGATCAGTATTTTCCTCCACACCAATCAGCCTGATGTTTTTGTCCCTCAATTTAAGATCCATTTCTAAGCATCTTTCCTTCTCCCTGCTTAGGTCTGTTTTCAAGATGTTGTAAGCTCTAAAACTTCCTGCAATTTCTGTGCCCATATTTACAGATGTCTTCTCCAAATTTGAAACCCTGACAACTAAATGGGAATCTTTACAATTGAGCTCAGCCATGGTCCCTTTAACTTCATTAATATCTTGTGCCCCTTGCCTAAGCAGTTTGTAGATATCCTGTGACTGGGATGTTCCTCATCTTCCATCTCCAAAAGCTGTTTCTGCTTCTTGGGAATCGGATTGACTGGTTCCTGAATTTTGTTCTTAGAGTTCATAATCATACATGAGATATATTTAGGGAGAAGGCCTGGAGCTGCAGGTTCAAGCTGCTGCTGCTGAGACCAACATTCCAGAATGTTCAGCTTTTTCAAATATTATTTTGTAGGGTTATTGTAAAATTCACTGGAATGATTCATCACAGAGCCGTCTTGTCAACTCCCTTCTTGAATTGAATTGAATTGATTATTTATTTATATTGCGCTCGTACACATGTGTCTCAGAGCGCGACAAGGCAAGGGAGGGGAACAAGGGAGAACAAAAACAATGATCTTAGTAGGCCCAGTGACATTGAGAATGCACAAGTGCACGGGAGAGGGAAAAAAGGGAAGGGGGGAGCAGTGGAAAGTGCAGAGCAAAGGAAAAACAGATAAATAATAAATAATAAATAGATAAAATAGATAAAATAGATAAAATAAATAACAAGCAACACACAGTGGAAGTGCAGCCTACAGGTGGCAAGTGCTGGTTTAAGGCATCAGACAAGGTGAGTCTGTTAAGTGCAGTGGGAAAAGGGGGGATCTTATCTTAAACCTTTCACAGTGTATGTCTTATGCTACTCCCAGCTTTGAAAATACATTGGACCTAATAGCTGCCCAGACGTCTATCTTATTCCATGATTCTCCTTTCCTTTTAAATTGGACTGATCATTTTGCTCTATCATTTTATGTTTTTTTCTTCAATTTCTTTTCAGCTGGCTGTGCCAAGTTTTAAAGCTTTCCTTATTTGTTCTTTCAAAAAGGTTTCTGTGGAACCTCTTTCTGAGGCCTTCAGTTTTGCATGTATTATCTGTCAATTTTCTAGCCTGCCTGTTGTTACCTCGTTGGGTCTGGAGATTGTAATGTTTCCTCTACCTCTGTCTCTCTTGCACCTTTACGATTGGTGAAAATATAAATTGTGTCCCTCGGTGTCTTGGAATTCCCCTTCCCTTAAACTTGAAAATGAAACTATTCCCTGTATTGTTGAACTGTGGCATGGATGCCACTTTGCTTTTTGCTCAACGCTGTTCTCTGTGTGATTCTTGCAAGCTTTATGTCATTGAGGCTAAACTTGTACACTTTCAATTTCGCATCTCCAAGCAAGTAAATTAACCACCTGTGTATTTAAGGGTATTCAGCATTCTGTCAATCCTTGGTCTTCTGACATGCCTTCTTGTTGCTTAGATGAAGTTAATGTTTTAAGTATTATCTTTGTGGATACAATTCATTCCGTTCAACAAGGTTTGCTGCCAAAATCTAGACATACAATTCTGTTTCTCTGATCTCTACTTCTTGGACACTTTCTCCTTTGTCAGAGACTGATTTTCTCAAGACTGTTTCTTTGATGAAAGCAACCATTTCTTGTGAATGCCTCTCCTAGTCAATTGACCTTCTGTCCCTCACTTAAGGGTGGCCAGGTGCTGCTTTCACTGAAGAAACCTTAACTTGATCCCCTGATTTATCCCATTATCAGCCTATCACTACCTTGCCCTTTTGGTTACATTTCTTGAGAAATGTGCAGCTTGTTAACTTCCCCAGCACATATCCAATCACTGTGTTCTTTAGGACAATCAATCAGGTTTCCAAGGACACAGCTACACTTCAGTTATTGAACAAATCCATGCCTTTGTTGGCTGTAATGGATACATGTCTTCTTTGTATCTGAGCTGATTTTGACACTGCCAACCTTGAGGTGGTGACTTACATCTTATTCCTAAACCTGATAATGGGTAGTCCTGTCCTTGCATGATTCTCCACCTTTCAGTGTGATTCCAAACAATCTGTGCAGGTGGTCTGTGTCAGGTCTTAGCTTTTGCCAGTGTGCTGTGGTGTCCCCCTGGGTTCAATTCTGTAATTTATGCTGTTTACTATCAGCACAGAACCTTTGGGAGATCTGGTTACCATGATGGGTCTAAAGATACAATAAAACGCTGAGGACAAGCAGGTCTATCTTAGAGTGTCAGCTCCAGCAGACATCGGCTTCCTTAGGCACTTCCTCAGCACCTACGAGAGATGGATGTCTCTACCTTTTCTTAACCTTAATCCTTCCTAGATTGAATTTATGTATCTCTTTCGCTGTGTTTTTTGTAAATTTTTAAGGAGTGGCTTGGTCCACTCACGTTGTTAGGTATCACTCCAATCCTGCTGAACTCAATTTTAAATCTCTTGGTTTTACTCTTGATACTAATCTCAAATTTCAGGCAGAAATGTCATGCGTTGCACAATCTTTGTTTTTAGTAGATCTTGAATTGCTCCCTCAGACTTCCAGAACTCTGTCCAGGTTTAAGTCTGCAGTAATGTCATCCTTATGGGTCTCCGATACCTCCTTGACCCCTTTGAAAACATCACAGCATTCTGTAGCTTGGCTGAGCTCAGACATCTGTAAGATTAACTCCTTGACATTTCTCGATTTAAACACAGTTAGAATACATTGGGCCTCATTACGAGTCCAGCGGTAACCCTGTCATTGCTACCGGCGGGTTGCTGCCGGACACTTAAAATTTGACCAGCACCTGACTTACCAGTGCCACCTGGCTATTACAAGTCCGCAAGGCCGGGATATGAGGCACCAGTAAAATGTAAGTCCCCATTCCCATAGAGCTGCATAGGACTCTATGGGAGTGGAGACTCAGAAGCACCGGCACCATTGCTAATGGTGACAGGTCTGCCTACCATGGGCGCTGCGCCTGGCAGAGTCAGACCTGCCGGGCTCAGCGGCTCCGTCAGGCAGACTCATAGTTTGCTGGTCCAGAAACAAGGGTGCCGGTGTGCTTACCGGCATCCTTGTTTCCAGACTGACAAAATTATAATGAGGCTCATTGTCTTCTTGGTTACGTCTTCTTCATATCCTTTGGGAGTTCAGTAAGACTATGAAAACAAAATTTCAGCTGGTTTTCCCATGACTATTCTTTATGTTTTCAACATTTAACTAATTTGTAAACGTTTTTATTATTAGATTCTGTTGTATGTTATTTTTATTGTGTACACTTGTTTTTTTGTTGTACAGCACAGCACAGCATTGACGCCAAGGCTGGTTTTTGCATTTTAAAAAACCTTTAAAAATACTATACAAATTGCAATAATTGTAGCAACTTACTGAGCAACCAGAACTGTTGAAGGAGAGAGTGGTGATCTACTCTGATCCTCACTTTCTCCTTCCACAATGACAGTCTTGGTTCCATCATCTTCATTCTTCCGAAACTATTCTCCTCAGTGCATCTAATTCTCTTGCAACTGCTTGTCATTCTAAGCTTTCTTCTTTTCTTAGTCTTCTTGATCATTCTGCAGCAGCATTTACTAATGGTTGATCATAACACTGTCCTCTCTAGGAATCTTTAGAGCTTTTCTTCATTGGTTCCAATGCCATATCTCATCATCTTTTCTCATCTAATGGCATGATAATATTTCCCTGCCTTCTTCTATCATCTCTTATTTGGGCTACATTCTCATCTCTATGTTGGTGACTCTCAAATCTTTGTTTCCTTATCCTCCTGTTCTGACTTCCTTCATGCTACTACTTCTGCCCGTCTTCTCGCTATGCAGTCTTAGAAGCACACACATTTTTCTAAATCTTAACCCCTCAAAAACAGAGATCCTCTTTTTCCCTGCCTCTTCTGCATGCCCCTCTATTTCTCCCTGCACTGCCTCTATAGACTTCAGCACGCAATATATACGTCTTCTTTGACTACAGCGCCCTCTTGCCACTATCAACTTTCTAATATGCGTATATCCCACCTCTTTCTCACATTTCATGACAATAAATTGCTATGTTTCTACACTAATCTTTCGCTTGGACTACAGTTCTGCACTGCTTATCGGTATAACTATCTACAAGCTCCCCCCTACATTCTATCTTCAGCTGTTGTCTTTTTCCCACACCTCTATCCTCCATTCACTCTGCATCCTTTGCTGACTTTCATTTAAATTCCAGTTACTCTTTCATTTCCTTTGTATTGTTTTAAATGCCTACTGAGCATTTGGTAAGCTCCACCTTATCTTTCTTAATCTCGCTCTGTGTCCCCTCTCGCCCTCCCAATCTCAGTTGCTACTTTTAGTCATGGAAAACAGTATATGTTCAATCCCCTTCCAACGCTCTTTACTTTTACCTACTAAACATTGGAACATCCAACCCCTTCACCTTAGATTCTCTCCTGCCCTCTCTCTTTTCCACTCACACCTCAAAATTCGTCTTCTCTCTTCACTGCGTTAATTGTTAATATACACATAAATTGCCTCTTTCATATTTTGTACCGGTTATTTACAGTGCTTTCAGAAAAGTGCTTCATTAATCAATAAAATTCAAGTCCTGTTTTGGACCCCCTCTCATTTAACCAGTCCAAAAGCAGATATGTTGAGGGTGAGGGTGTGCTCATCTGTTCGATCTTCAGTAACAGAAAGTTTCGCTTCTTACCAATTGTTGATTTCTAGTGAATGTTTGATTCTTTACGAAAATGTCTTAAAAAAACGCTAATGCTAAGCGGGCTGGTGCTTTGTAGATTATTACGATGAATTCCTGATTTCCGCAGTGGCGTAAAATATTATGGAGAATTCCTAATTGCTACTGTTTTTATCAAGTACAATTGAGCAAGGTACTATGAACCCAAAACACACAAAGCACACTCCTTCTGATAATGAAGCTGTGGTATTACCAAAATTGCGTGTAAACAAATTTAATGCATCTAGCAAATTTTACAGAAACGTAAAAAAGGACATAGGACATTCAATAAAAATTACATGACGTACATACAACAATTAATAAATACATGTGCCAAAATAACTCCTTTTGGACAGTTTTTTTTAAAACAGTTACAATCTTCAGGGTCCCTTATCGGGGATCCCAAATGGAAAGTAATGTAGCTGTAGTGCATTCAACACTTCATGTATGAAAATGATATGACATAGCAAAAGGACCTGGTGTGGGATTCAAACTTGCACTTGTGCGACAGACTAGCACTTTACTCATTTGGCTGTCCATCATTAGAATACAAGTAACACATTATCTAAATTATCAATTAAAAAAACTGTTGCAAATCGCTCACATTTCTGAGGTGCAATTTATGTATAACAGATTCCAGTGGACAGTATTTTTGGTGCATTTGATCAACCCTGCTGGGCTTCTTTATTTCATCAATCAGGAGACCCAGCTCTGACTTCCTGTAATTCAGTTGTGCTGAAGCTGCCACAATGGGGCTGATTCTGAGTAAAGCGATGCATTAAAAAAGTGGTAGTAATTCGGTTACCAGCACTTTTACTGCACTCCCAAATTACCAGAACGTCAAACCGGTGGTAAATCCACCAGCAGAAATTCCACTGGCAGAATTAGCCCTGGCAAACTTACCACTGAGATAACCAGTGGTAATTCTGCCAGTGCTAATTCTGCCGGCAGAGTTACTGCGTAAAAAAGCAACTGTAATTCCACCATATTAGAAGGGCAAATACCTCAGAAATACTGCCAACAAACAGGTAATTCCTCCAAAAAGTCATTGCGGGTAATGAGAATACGTCGCAGATGCATTCAATTGTATCCAAAGACTATTTAAGGCCTAAATCTTCCACCAAATCCACTTTCAAGCGACATGCAGCCCCCAGCATGCACCTGCATCAAGATTACTCTTTCACTATTATCCATTGTAAGGTCCAGACACCCCTAATGTCATGCAGAGAGAGGCTCCCTGTATTCCTGATGGTATACCAGTTGTACACATCCTGTACAATGATAAATGTGTACACACCTAACAGTTCCATCATTATAAAGTACACTTATCCATTGCAGGTGACTCAGGATATCCAATGCGGGCATGGCTGTTGACACCCATCAGAAGCCCTGCGACTCCAGAGGAGATGGCGCACAACAAGGCACACACACAGACCATGGTGCACAATGGGACTGCTCAAGGGAAGGTTCCGGTGCACCGGACAGGTGGGCCACTTGTGTATAGTCCTGAGAAGGTGGGGAAGATGGCCAGGGTCTGTCCAATGATACACAATGTGTGCATCTCTCGCTTGGACTCCAGCTCTTCCCTGCGTATCGGTTTACCTGTCTATAAACTACCTCCATATATTCAAACTTCAGCTGTTCTATATGCCCTCTCTGTTGTCTTTTTCCCCACACCCCTATCCGCCATTCACTCCGCATCCTTTCCTGACTTACATTTGAATTCCAGTTACTCTTTCATTTTATTTGTATCGTTTTAAATGCCTACGTGGCTGAGCTCTGCCTTATCTTTCTTAAGAATTAGGAACTGAAATTGGGAGGACGAGAGGGAATACAGAGCGAGTTGAACAAAGATAAGGCAGAGCTCAGCCATGTAGGCATTTGAAACAAGGTGAGGATGTGCTCAAGGAAAAAGGAAAGAGTGACCAGAATTCAAATGAAAGTCGGGAAAGGGTGTGACGTGAATGGAGGATAGAGGTGTGGGGGAAAAAGACAACAGAGAGGGCATGAAGAGGATTTGAAGAGAGAATGTAGGGGGGAGCTTATAGACAGGTAAACCGATAACCAGTGCAGAACTGTAGTCCAAGTGAGAAACTAGTGTAGAAATATGCAGTTTATTAGCATGAAAGGTTTGGGATATATGTATATTAGAAAGTTGATAGTTGGGCGGTACCTCCACCATGCGAAATTACCTTTAGCGCCTATTGTCGGCAGAATTACCACCATATTATGAGGCCATGGCCGTGGAAAAATCCACACTGCAGTAATGGTAATTCAGCCTGGTGGAATTACTGCCAAAATCCACTACCAAGTGGAAATTCTGCCATTTTCTGGTGGCATTACCACACCACCATTACTTTCGGTGGAATTACCAAATGGTAAGTCCACCAACAATTGTTGTAATTAGCACAAGGGCGAAAATAGCCTCCCCTTGAAAAGTTGACCTCCTTTTGCTCAGATCGACCCTCCCAGGTCCAATTTGGGTCTTTCCTCTCTTCTATCTCTCTCTGTACATTTCGTGTTTCCCAGGGGCCTCTCTCCCTGGCTCTTCAACCACTACCTGGCACATCTGGGCTACTGCATCACTACCTTCTGTTCTAACTATCAGTATTATGCAGATGACACTCAGCTCTCATTTAGGCTCCCCTCAGCCTCTTCTGCCCCTCCTCTCATACCTGACTATCTGCAATTCAGGAATGGTGTGCCTCCAACGATCTCGGCTGTAATGCCAGTAACACTGAGATCCTACTCATTGGGACACCTGCTCCCGACTTTCCTCTCTCACTCTGGCTTCCCACCCTGGGACCTCTACCTGCACCTTTTGTGAGGCTAAGAACCTTGGTGTCATTTTCGACTCCACCCTCTCCTTCTCACCTCACATCTCTTATGTCTCTAAGAAGTCGCACTATCAGCTGTTTCTCCTCAGAGGTATTCTCCCTTTTCTCACTTTACCCCAGAAGCTCACTGTCTCCAGAGCCCTGTACTCTCTAGGCTGGACTACTGACCCTTTTCTAAATCTTCCTGCCTCTACTCTCTGCCCTTTACAACTAATCCAGAACAGGACTGCCTCAAGCCCAGGGATCGTATCTCTACAGCCCTGAAATCTCTCCACTGGCTCTCTGTGGTTGCAAGGATCAAGTTCAAGACCCTCTACATCATCCACAAGGCTTTCTGGGGCCGGGAACCACACTACATGCAACTTTATCTTCTTAAGCATCTTCCTTCTTGAGCCCTTTGCTCATCCACCTCCAACTCTCTGAGGGTCCGAAGCTTCTCCAGGCATAGAGTGGGGGTAGATATTTGTCTTCGGCTGGGGCCTCCCTCTGGAACAGCCACCCTGCCTCTCTCAAACTTGAACAGGACCACATAAGGTTCCAGAAGCAACTCAAAACCTTCCTTTTCGCTTCTTCTTTCTCTCTCCCTCTCCCTTGGTGATGCCGCTGTCTGCTGTGGAAACTGGTTACCTTGCCACCCACTGAACTTAAGGGACCAGGCTCCTGCATGACCAATTGCCCTTGCGATGCCTCCAGGCCTCACAACCACTTAGGGACTGTATCTGCAACCTTACAGTCCCCTGACTCCCTGCACTTATGAGCCACCTCCCTGGCAGCACTTATGTGTTCCTTAGCACTCTTGATTCCCCACCCACGGGACGTCTCCCCCCTCCCGCACTTGCATGATCTGAATGACACAAGGCCTAGTACGATTGTTGTTTTGTCCTCCTTTTGTCTTCCTTCCTTGTCTTGTCACACCTGTAACAACTAGGGGGTGGTATCTGTACTCCTGCTCTCTATATGGCAGAGTAGAGGCACAGAGCACCCTAGTCAAGATTCTCTATGC
The DNA here is from genome assembly GCF_040938575.1 of Ambystoma mexicanum. NCBI lineage: Eukaryota > Metazoa > Chordata > Amphibia > Caudata > Ambystomatidae > Ambystoma > Ambystoma mexicanum. The sequence goes on from NC_090939.1 coordinate 193,514,244, forward strand.
GGTACCTAGGGTTGAGCAATCAAGGCTTAAGCTCTCAGGAGGTGATGTGGGCTGGTTCTTAAGTACACTGTAGTCCCCAAGCACCCACAAAGGAATGTCCACACACTATGTTAGTGATAACACAGTCTTTATATAAATAACGTTCAAGTTTATATACACAATTACAATAACACACTTTGTACTCTGGCAATACTATAATGGCAAATATATACAGGTCTACATGGTACCACTCTTAACTATCGATTCCTTTAAAATGCATCAACTGCTAACAGTTCAAAATGGCATACAAATCAGATTATAAAATGAATCAGCGATTGACACAGAAAGAAAGCAAGTTCAATCAAGCAATGGTAGAATACTGGGTCCCTACCAACTAGACACAGTTCTGTGCGAGGATAACCCCACCTGGGCAACCTGTAAATAAAGCGTATTTGACAAGCCCAGTCCAATTATGTTAAATATAGTCTTGAGTCCTTCTAAAAGGTTCCACGACCCCAAAGTACCTGGTTACGTAGAGTTCTTTAATGAGTCATCAATGGGCCCTTCTTGAGTGCACTCCCTTTAAGGCAGGAGCCACGGGTTGTTGATATTCGGTGAAGAAAAAAGGTAAACACTGTTGTTGGGACAGCAGCTTCGGCTCTTGCGGTGCTCGTTGACGATCAGTTGAAAACGTCCTGCAAGCTGAGGTGTGCGGTGCACCTCGACGATGAGTGTTCGGTGCCGCAAAGAGTTAACGAAGAACTTTGGTCCAGCAAGGGCGTCGAGTCGTCTGGCATCTCTGCGGTCTTTGGGCGGTGGGAAACCCACTGGTGGATTCTCCTCAGTCGTCGGCGGCCTTGACTTTTTCTAGCAGATCGAAAGTGGTCGATGAGGATGAGCAAGGGAGTTCTTGTTTGAATATTCTTAGGCAAATTAGCACTGCGGCTCTGGTCGGTGACGGCGGCCGACGACAGTGATGGACTTCAATGTCTGGGTGCTTCTCTTCGTGATTCCGCGGTGGTCCCCATCTCCGGTCGGCAGCCTTTCGAGGATCTGATGCCCAGGGAGCTTTGGCAAATATCAGCTGGTGCACAATGGTCCCTCCAAGCTCAGGAAGAGGTCTCCTAGCCAGGTCCTCTCTTGGATCAGTTCCTTGAAGGCACAACAGCTTTCAGATTAGCGAAGGACAGCAGCAGCAGTTCTTCTTCTTCCAGTGGGCTTCAAGGTTAAGCATCAGTTTCAACGATTTGCAGTGAGAGGCCCCCAGATATACCGTTGATCTCCCATTCACTCTGTTGGGTCACACTCAGGCAACCAATAACTCAGAAGAGCATTCAGGCAGTCAGTCAGCCAATCAGGTGCACAGTGCATTCAGGCCATTCTTCTCCATCCAGACACTCACAACACAGAATGTGGACTCGGACAAGCACTCTGCCATTCAACACTGCACACTGCATTCATACCAGTTTTGGGCAGGGCTGTCTCATTCATTGTGTCAACCACCAGATACTAGACACCCACAACATGAAATGCATATTCGTCACACACTCCATTCACCCAGGTCCCACCCCATGGGCGTCCCCACAACATTCAGTCATTGGCAAGGCTCGAACCAGTCTGGCCTGGACTTCCCCACAACACCATATATGGAACTTCCACCCAACAGCCAGTCTGCGGAAGGGACAGAGTCAGGGCTTCCCGGGACTTCGGGAACAGTAAGGTAACAGGTAATAGAAAGCAAGAGGCCACAGGGGCCATCTTGTTTCCTATCAGGAATCAACTGATTCCAATGGCAGGGCCTGGGTATCCTCAAATGGAGGATACTCAGAGCACCTGTCAAATTCAGCATGGAGCTGCCACCACCCCATACCCTGCTCTTTGGGCCACACGCAGGTGCCCAAAAACATACACTAGGAGTACAGGGTCGTACTCCCACACATGGGTGCTATAAGGGTATCCCAAAGGCCTGTTCACCATGACCAAAAAGAGGAAGAGCTGCGCCGCCAGAAGTCCCACATGAACTCCTGTGTGGAAAACAAGACAGAACATATAAGATAAAGCAATAAAGGATAAGGGTACAGAGGCCCTGTCCCTCCGATGCATTTTCAGCATCACTACGCCTAGAAAACCTGTGTACAGGCACTTCATAAATGACTTATCAATCATATAATATCATAAAGGGGAAGCTGATTGGCAGCCAATTTGAAAAAACAATCCATTGGATATCATCACTTGTAGCAGCCATCCAAACCGAAAACAGTGCCAAAGCATGTTAGGGGTGACAGTATGTACTTGAAAGGAGGGTGTGGAAGGCCACATTCACAGAGGCAGAGATGATGGTACTGACTGATGAGCTGGTGACTATTTCTGACTTGGTGTATGGGGCCAGTAGCAGTCAGTTCCCGTGCCTCCTGAGGAAGACATTGGCCACCCAGACTCCGACTCAGATTCCGAAGATGAAGGTAATCAGAGGATAGTGGAAGGACATACCATCCATCATGAGCTAATTCAGAACTTTTTTAAAATAACTTTGTATGCACATTGCAATATATCATAATGTCACTAGAATTAATAGTATAATGTACACTCAATGACTACTATACTCATTTGCATGGGTACTTTTTTAAATGGTACGTGAACAGTCCCTTGTCCACTCACCATACACATACCCAACAATTATACCTACCCACCACCAACTACCCCAAAGCAAAGCCTGTGGCATATTCCCTCCTATTTCTTTTGACTCTTGCCACATCCATGTGCCACACATGGTGAGGGGGGGGGGGACTGTCTCCACTGAGAGCACCTCAATGGGTTGCTGGACAGATATCACTCTGTGGGTGTGGCTGAGATGGAACTGGCTGTATCATCCCCATGATTGTGCTGGAGTGTCAGAGTGATCTCCCTCACAATGGTATCATTGCCTGAGGAAATGGACTCTGCCAACTCCTGTACCCATTGGGACACTAATAGCACTGCTGCTGCGGCATCTGCCACCCTTCTTCTCTGCCTCTCCACAGTGGAGGCCAACCTTCTGATGCACCCTGGATGGCATCAAGAATGTCCGGAGAGTGTCCCAGCTGCTCATGTGCCATGGCCTCCATTCGCCATCTGGCTCAGTCTTTGCCAAATGACATGTGTGGACTGGTAATGGTTGTTAGGGAGAATTCTCCAGAATGGCTAATTTCCCTTACCTGTTCAGTCCCTCAGCAGCTTTGCTGGATTTCTAGGACTTATTTTTTCACCTGGCAAGAGTGTGAGCCTTTTTTCACCACTCTTACATGTGTTTTTGCTGTGTGTTATACATTTTTGTGCTCATGGACTATGGAGTCTCACCCACTCCATAGGGATCATCTTTTTACTGTGTGTCACACAGCACCTTGAGTGCAGTGACACAGGGTTGTCTTTTTAGACTTCCCAATTTAAACTCCATTTTCTGGGACTGACTACTGTCTCCCAGAACATGTAAAGTTGGCATTGACTTTACTAGTCTTTTTAAATTTACAGACCCATATCAACCTATGTTACCATAGAGAACTGGAAGGGTTACTAGTTATCCCTTTTTTCTGATTCTCATGGAACATTATTTTGTTCCCCTTTCTCTAAGATTTGGCTGGTGGCAGTGGTATCTACCATTTTTATTGTACCGCAAGCTATGAAAATAGCCTCAGTAACGTTAGAGGCTATGGTGGTAGCCTCAAGCTCTAACCCGCTGGACCCCTTTTATTTTTATTTGGTTCTGGTCGGGTTTATTCGCCAATTCTTTTTGTAAAGGTCTTTCTCATGTTTTACTCCAGGTTTGGTTCCTTTGTTCGCCGTCCTTTGGCGGGCTTCTGCACAGAAGCCCTCCTTAGGTGCCTTAGAGTCTTGGGGGACAGGATGTGAGGGAGGGGTTTGAGACTCCCTGCACAGGGTCTCCTTGGAGACCCATGTCGCACTCTATATGATTGGCAGTGGTGACTGTCCCGCCAGGACAGCCACCCTGCTGTGTGATTGACAGCCAGGCTGTGTGAATGGAGGAAAACTGCATAAAAAGCAGGTCTCTGGAACTAGGAAGGCAGAGACACCCGCAACTGGAATGAGAGAACCAATGAGGAGCGGAAGGAAGACGACTGCTGCAACTACTGGACATCCCGGTGAAGCCCTGCTGCAAGACCGAATCGCCCGAAACTCCCACGACAGAGAAGATCTGCAAGGAATCTTCTTCCTGTGAGCTTGGTGGGACCAACCAGCTAGCCAAACACCAAACGCCGGCATTCCTCTCCTGGTCGAATTTGCTGTGCATCGCTGCAGTGAACCGGATAGCCTGGAGGAACGGAACCTGTTTGGGTTTTAAGGAGCGCACCTTTTATTCAACGCTTTGCTCTGCTGCTGGCTTCTTCCCTGGGCAGTGCAGGACCCTCCAGTCTTTCTCCTTCTTGTCATCCTGACAGTCGCTTCAGGAACCGTGAGCCTGCAGGAACTGCCAGGAACAACCACCTCAGCTACAGCATTCTTCTTCATTTAAGGTACTGTGCAAATCCGGTTGTTCGTTCCGTCCGACCGCGATGAAAGAGTTTGAAATCTTTCGCCTCTTCGAAGGCTTGCCCTTTTCTTCTCCTTTGAATAACTTTTCCTCCGAACAACTTCGTTTTGAACTCTTGGCAAAGACTTAACCGCAAACTACTCTGAACTGTGTGATCCTCTGCAAAGACTCTGAACCATTAATATTGGCCCAGGCATATTGACTTGAATCCTAGTTGCAGTAAGCCTTTTCTAGATTGCCCTGCCTATCACTTGTTGGGGTTGTTGATTTTGGATAACCTTGTTTTTTCCTCCCTTTTAAATTGCTGTAGTGCCATTTTGCTCACACTTCATTTTGAGCTTAACTTGTCCAGAATTGATTGGGGGTTATTGTAGTGTATTAAGATTGGGATTTTCTGCTGCATTATATTAGTGAACTGTTTTATAACTGATGGTGTAAAAAATGTATATTCTTTTACTCAGAAACCTTGAATCAGTGTTTATTTGAACTATAGTAATTGCTGTCCTTTGTGTAACTTCTGATACTGCTCACTTTACTCTTGAGATACGTCTGGCTGCTCAGCCATCGCTACCACTTTACTGTGTAGTACAGGCTTGTAGCAAATTTGTACTAACACTTGTCGTCTTAATTGTGTGTGTTGCTGCCAAAGGATACTGCATAAGATTCTGCTTAACAATGGTGGGTCGTGGAGCAGTTCCACCACAGACACATGAGGCCCGCCATCAGCAGTGTCATCATCATCAGGAGTGGAATCACTATCCTGATCATGATGCCACTGCAGAGGCTGGCCAGTGGATATGGGCAATGACAGTGTGGTGAGAAGGGAGCGGGAGGGAAGTGGTGGAGGGTCAAGCTGATGGGGCACAACCCTTGTGATGACGAGTGTGGGGGAGGTTTTCCTGCGAGTCTACTGTCACCCTTGTCACATAGGTTAGAATTGGCACACTGGTGGTCCAAGACGCAGAGACACATGCTTCCAACTCTGCACTCATCAGATCCTACATTCTTCAGCCCTGCCAGGTGGAGGACGATGCTGATTGTCTCCTCCCAGGGAGTCTGAGCCCGGGTGCCATGGTGCCTCCCACTGGGGCAGCGTCTCCCTGTGATGTTGTGCAAGGAGACTGCGCACCCTGGCCTTCAGGTCATTCCCTCTTTTCTTTACGTCGTCAACATCCCTGGGTATTGTCCCCACTGCCACTACTTTAGAGTAGACCTCTGTCCAGATGGCAGCCTTGCGCTGCAGTGTGCTCTTCCTGCTACTGGCCCGATAGAGCAAGTCGGCATTTGCCACCAGCTCATCAGCCAGTACCATCAGCAGCCTCTGTGAATTTGGCCTTCCGCTGCCTCGTTTCAGGTACATGTGATTTGCCTTTGTCCCCTGACATGGTTTGGCACTGTTTCAAGCTTGGATGACTGCTTCAATCAGTTTCCCCTTTTCAAGGGGAGGCTATTTTCGCCTTGTGCTAATTGAGAAGATGTCTGGTGGAATTACCTTTTGTTAATTCCACTGAAATTAATGACGATACTGGTAACGCCACCAAAAAATGGCAGAATGACCACTTGGTAGTGGATTTTGGCAGTAATTCCACCAGGTGGAATTACCATTTCCGCAATGTGGATTTTTCCACAGCCATGGCCTCACAATATGGCAGTAATTCCGCCAACCACATAGGTGGTAAAGGTAATTTCGTATGGTGGAATTTGCTGCCCAACTTGGAATGTGGCCCACGATGAACTACGGTGAGCGTGATTCACAGAGATTTCCACTGGAGGATATTAGAAGATGCTTGTGAATGAGCCTCATTACAATTGTGCTGGTCCGGAAACAACTGTGCCGGTAAGCCTACCAGCACCGTTGTTTCCGGACTGTCACACTACAGCTCTGCGGGCTGGTGCCATCCCGCCTGCCATGGTCAGACCTGCCGGGTGGGACGGCTCCCGCCTGTACAGTTTTCATGGGAGCACCGGCACTTTTATTCCTGTGTCCCCATTCCCATGCCGTCCTATGGGACTCCATGGGAATGGGGACTAACAAAATTACTGGCCCCTGACTTCCCGTCGCCAGACTTGGAATAGTCCGGTGGCACCGGGTCGTGAGGCGCCTGTAACTTTTTATGGATCTGGCGGCAGCCCGCCGGTACCACCAGCAGGGTTACCGCTGGACCCACAATGAGGCCAATATCTAAGATTCGCACCTGCTCTGCTATGCTTACTTCACAAAGCCCAAAACATGAACAAATCTAGTGATTCCTGGTGCATCTTTGAGCTGCCAATCAGCAAGTCTTTGAGAATCCCATTTGCACAATCTCCCGCTGTGCTCCTGTATTTGGCTTTTGGAATCAGTCATTAGGTAGAAGGTACATATTAGAGCGACTCACTGACATTTTATCTCCTCTCATGCTGTAATGGACATCTTTTCCGAATCAGACCCTGAGCGTTAGCACATCACTATCTCATCTATTATCTATTTAGACTTCATAGAAAAATGCTATAGTCTGAATCCCACTCTAGGTGCTGCCTGCATAGCTATTACCTTTGCAATAATTAGGGGGTCACGAGTAGTGACAAAAACACCAACTAGGCACCTCAGAACTAGTTCCAAATAGCAGCAAGCTGTGTCCTGATATTAAATCTGACATTTGCCAGCCATCGCTTGTTCTTCCTTCCTGTCTCAGGCATGGATAGTACTCCATGCTGCAAAATCAATACCTCCCTGGTGTTAAGCAATCCATTTTTCTCCAGTCAGAGGCCGCCACACATTCTTTTTATAGAAGAACTGAAATAATATTAAACCTGGATGAGTTAAGTTCCCCAAGGCAAGACATGCTCTGAATACGAGAAAGTATTGCAGGTGTCTGACGCACCTGGGCATGAGAGACTGCATTCACCTAGAAAGGGCGCCTCTTTTTTTAGTGGAAGGTGACCTCTGTAGAATACACTTCTGTCCATTCATCAGGGCATTTTGGTTTACTTGCAATTTCATTGAAGGACAATAATGAACACTGTCTGCAAATCATGATTTATTTATTTATTTTCCTAATTTATGTTATATCAAGTAATTTCCGTACATCTCATGTTAAAACCCAAACCACAACATTGTCAACAATGGTTGTGTTAGTCAAGTAGTTAACCCTGAGCAAGTTCGTTCTGTGGTCAAGTCTGTGCACCCCACCTTCTGCCCAGGAAATCCATGGCCAATGTTTATGATTCAAGACTCAATCGAAGCTGAGGTTACCTTTCTGGTTAACCTAGTTAATACTTCCCTTACCTCTGCCTGTATTCTTTCTGTGTTCAAATTATCCTGGATCAATCCTCTCCTAAACAAAGCTCCTTGGACGCTGATTTTCTGGCCAAATGTCTGTCTATCGCCATCTGCGCCTTGCTCATGAGGTTTATCGTAATAGTGGCTTTGCAATTGCAAGACTTATGGAGTTTCGCCATCTACAGGGCTCCCACCAGTCAGGCCTCTGCCCTTTTCATTACACCAAGACTGCTCTTCTGGACATTAGAGAGGGACTCCTCTGGAACCGAATCACATGCCAGGTGTAATCATGTGCGACCCTTCTGCGACATGTGTCACGCTGGATCACTGTGCACATCTCCAGAGGTTTCTTTGCCTGTTGACAGGGTCACTGATTTCACACCCCCTTCATTGCATCATTTATCATGGAACTTGGAGCTTGTGTCACCCTGGATGGTGTGGCCACTGACTTTGTTGCTTCCAAATATGATGTCGCTCAAGAGTCCACGCGGTCACCACAGTTATTCAATATCTGCGCGAATCCTTTTTAAAGTGTCTGGTTGTCTCCTGTCTGAAAGTAACATTTTGTCTGGCATGCTCTCTCACGTCCCATAGCAAGCATCCTGTTATTTGGCAAAAGAATTGAAAAGATCACTGCCTCACAACCCATGGCACACTGTGACAGACATAATCTGGTTCTAGAAAGCAAACCAGGATTCCATTCCTCTAGAAGCGCTGAATCATGTGTCTGTACACGAGGGAACGAATGTATCTATTGCTGTGGTCAAGAGAAAACAGTGCCCATTTTGAAATGTGGTTTAAGTGCTGTGACAAAGAACTCTCTTTCCTCAGCACATTGTATTACAGAAATATCTATTATTCAGTTGCTGATCCTTTATTTCAATTTAAATTAGACACCCCTAAGGCTATTCATATCTGCTGCAATTGTAACATCTTTGCAGTAAAACCCTCTTCTCCCTGGTGTTCCTCTTCTTTGAATAGTGATTCGGTGCTTCGGCGAGTGCCAGCCTATGACCATTAAGGGCATGCCTAAATTGCAAGTAGTGGAAGTGCTCATTTTTGGGAATTCCGAAATGTTTCAGTGCCTCAATTGAAAGAATGGAGCCATCCATCATTACATCCCCGACTGTGGTTCTCCCTCCCGTGATCCAGTGGGTCTTCATTGCGAGTTCCTGCACTTCGGTAAGCATATAATTATGCCATAGCGGTGGTGCTACGGTTAGTTTGTTCCCCCAGCCAATGTGTGTATGTACCTGCCTCCAGATAGCTGCGGTATGCGAGGAGGTTGTTTGCAGAGGGGTTCTGGGGAGGTTCTGGTATAGTATAGCGAGGGGCTTGGTATCCTGTGCGACTGACATCTCTGCCCTGATATGTCGGAGTTCTTGGGTTCCATGCAGGAGGTCGTTCACTTCCTGCAACTGGGTGGCCCAATAATAGGATCAGAGGTGTGGCAGTCCAATGCCCCCTTCCCAGATCGATCTCTGCAGTGTGGTTAACATGATACGGTGTTGCCCGCCCTGCCATATCAACCTCCTAAGGAGGCGTTCCTTTCGGACGAATTCTGAATCTGGTATTGCGTGTGGTGCATTCTGTAGTACATATATAACCCGTGGAAGTGCCAACATCTTAAAAAGCGCTGCCCTGCCCATTATCATGAGGGTAAGAAGCTTCCAGTGCCTTACATCCTCTGCAAAGCGATCAATTAGTGGGTGTATGTTGCGGGGCACATAGGTCGAGGGGCTCCCAGAAACCCATGTGCCCAAATATCTGAATCCCTCCCTCTCCACTCGATAGTGTGTACCCCATAGGATTGCCTGGTCTCCTCCTTTAACTGGAAAGAGGTCTGACTTGCCCCAGTTTACCTTTAGACCGCTAATCTCTCCAAAGGCTATCAACATCCTGGTCAGTATCGGACTTGCATGTTCTGGATTGCTCAGGTAGAGCAGCAGGTTGTCCGCATAGAGGGAAACCCTGTCTTCTCGCCCCTCCAGCAATCGGAATCCTTGCCATGTGTTGACCTGTCGAAGCCATAGTGCCAATGGTTTAATTGCCAGGGCAAAGAGTAGGGGGGGTAGCGGGCAGCCTTGCCTCGTGCCCCAGTCCAGTGGGAAGGTTTTGGAGGACCAGCCGTTTACCCTGACCTCTGCCTGTGGTTCCTCGTATAGAAGCTGGACTCATTCAATAAAGGTTTCTCCAATCCCCATGCGTCGCATCGTTGCCCACAGACTTCCCCATGTCACTGAATCAAACGCCTTCTCGAAATCAATTGCCAGAAGGGCGAGTGGCAGTTCGAGAGTTGGGCCAGGTTCGAGCAATAAATGGAGTCGGTGTAAATTCATTCTAGTCGACCTATGTGGCATAAAGCCGCACTGGTCTGGATGGACCAAGGAGGATATAACCGATTGGAGCCTAGTGGCTAACACTTTAGCGAGAACTTTGGATTTGCCATGAATAAGTGATATCAGTCTGTAGGATGCACATAATTCGGGGGGTTTCCCTTGCTTGGGGATTACCACAATGCTGGCCTTTCTCAGTTCCTTTGGGAGAGAGCCTTGTTCCTTGGCTGCGAGGAACATATTATGGAGGGGTGTTGCCATCTTATCGCTGCCCAGTCTTTTCCAGGTCTCAACCGGGAATCTGTTAGGACCCGCCGTCTTCCTGGTTTGTAGCTGGGCTATGGCCTCCGCTATCTCTGTTTCCTCTAGGTCTCAATCAAGGCAAGTTCTTTGTTGCTCCGATATTTGTGGGATCATGATTTCGTCGAGGAAGGACGGGTCTGTTGGGGTAGTTGGGGACCTATACAAACTGGTATAAAACTCAGCAAATGCTTCTGCAATATCCGAGTCCATTTGGGCCGGGCTGTTCCCATTATCATCGATATGTCTGACATATCTATGCCCCTCCTTCCGTTTCTCCAACCAGGCCAATAACTTGCACACCTTATCCCCGCACTCATAGATTCTGGTCCTTGTTTCCCTGTGCATCTGTTTTGCATTGTCTAGTGCAGTGTTGTGAAGGGATTCCATGGCCTTTATCAGAGAACAATGTATTTCTGGGGAGGCATCTAGTACGTATTTAGTTTCCCATTTTTGCACTCCCCCCCCTGCCTCGGTCACTTTCCTATGGTGCTCTTTCCGTCTGTTACTCGTCCAGGCGATCGACTCCCCTCTAAGCACTGGCTTATGTACTTTCCATAGTGTGATAGGGTCCTCAACGGACCCTGCGTTTATTTCGAAGTATTCTTCCTATTTCTCAGCGATGAACTTTACAAATACGGGGAGGCCCAGATAATAGTTGTTGAGTCTCCACGTCCTGCGGGGTCATGGTCTATTCGTACTAATCGCCATCTCCGGGGGGGAGTGATCTGAGATACCTATGGGGAGCAGTTCAGCTCTAATGACTCTACACGCCTCGGAGGCTGGAAGGAAGAAATAGTCCAACCTAGAAAGTGATGCTTGGGCCCCTGAATGGAAGGAGAAACCCTGCTCTGTGGGGTGGAGTTCCATCTACACGTCGCTTAGGCCTAGCGCTGATGAAAAGGTGGCCAGTCTGGTGGGTATATTGGGGTTACAATTCCAAATGTGGGTTCGGTCGCGGGTGTTGCAAAGCACATCGTTAAAATCTCCTCCCAGGATCCACAAGTCCGGGAGATGCTTAGCTAGTATGGTGGTCACCTCTCCCAGCAGTCCCTCCCCCAGCCCGGGCGGGGAGTATATGGCTAGCATGGTTAGTGTTTCCCCCCAAAGGGTGCCCTGCACCAATATGAGTCAGCCACTGGGATCCTGTTCCACCCCGCTCAGCTCGAATGGGAGACGTTTGTGTAGCAGTATCAGGACACCCCGGGAGCCCATGATATACCGGACGTGGAACGATAATTAGTTCTGCAGAAAAACTGGCAGGTGAAGCCAGCCAGGTGGGTTTCAGTGAGGAGGGCCACGTCGGGGGAGCGTCTATTCAGGAATTGGACTAAAAGGCGTTGTTTAATGCTTGATCCCATGCCGTTGACATTCCATGTGAGGAACTTGAGGGATTTAAGGCCATCTGGAGTTGTTAGTGGGTTTTGTCGGCCATTATATGATCAGTGGTGTTCTGCTTTGAGGGGTGTGTTCTAACAGGTGTGGTGTCGTGTGTGGTCATTGTTTGGTGCATTTGCGATCTGAAACATGGCGACCACTCGGGGCAGCAGTGATTGGAACCGGACATAGGTGTTTGGCGGTCTTGTGAGCGGCGGTACAACTAGTATAACTACCCTCTTAATGTGTCCATAAACATCTACCTTACCCCCACCCTATACTTCACCCCAACCTGAATTTTCTGTCGCCCGAACATGCTGGTGCCGGGGAACTGGTGCTACAGTGTTAGTTAACTAAATAAACACTCCTAACTCAGTTGTCTCCGGTACTTACTGTCCTGTATAAAAGCCGCGGGGTTCATTAGCAGCCAGCATGGCCGCTGATGTCGACCTGAAGTGGCAGCTATGGTGTTCGTGAGACCAATGGCAGGCGGGGTGGTGATCTAACGAAGTTCAGCGGTGAGTAGCTGCCATGCCTCGTTAACTTCTGGTGTATGACTGTCCTCGTTATTCTGCGTTTCCATCCAGCTCCGCCATTTCTTGTGGGATGGGCTGTCTCAGGGGTCTTTCCTGGCGTGGTCTATTCCGTGGTCTGTTCCCGGGGGGTGGCACCGACCAGTCCCCGTCAATGTGAGTTTCAGCCCATTTCCATGCTTCCTGCGGGTCAGTGAAGTGGACGGTGGTGCCCTGGTGTTGTATCCTGAGGTGGGCCTGGAACAGCAGCCTATACTTCACATTAATCGATTGTAATCTCCTTTTAAGGTGTTCAAATGACTGTCTGGCTCATTGAACCTCTCGAGTGTAGTCTGGGAAAAAAGCAATTTTTCTGCCGTTGTACGTGATTGACCCCTTTGTTCGAGCCATCTGCAGTATTGCATCCCGATCACGGTAATTCAATAGCTTGGCTATGACCGTTCTTGGGGACGATCCAGGGATTGGTCTGCCCGCTGGGATGCTGTGTGCCCGCTCGATGGTGAAGAACTTTGAGAGGGTCTTAGGTGCAAACAGGTCAGCCAGCCATTGTTCCAAGAAGAGCTCCATACTGGGTCCCTCTGAATTTTCTGGAAGGCCCAGTATGCGGATGTTACTTCTGTGTGATCGGCCCTAATCATGGCGGAGGAAGGACACCTCCATCAAGATGCCATCCATCTTTTTCTCCATCGAGGAGTGGGAGTTGGCGATGGCTGCCATCACGTCCTTCAATGTCAGGGAGTCCTCTGGTGGTGTCAAGGTCTGTAGCATTCCCGTATCCGAAGGTGTGGCAGAGGAGCTTGTGGCATACTGGTCCATAGTGCTCTGTGTTGTGCTTTTATCCTTGCCCATCTCTGCCTCTGGCGCTGTACCCAGTCTTGCACGACAAGGCAAGACGGGGGGCACAGGATGTGTGTCGTCTTCATCTCCGGGCCACCCACAGGTTCGAGTATCTTAATGATCCATTTGTGGTGATCAGATGCCAAGCGTCCGTTACCTTATGGGGGTGATGCCCCATCACAGTATACTGATGCATGGCGGGGGGGAGCCACTGTCTGTGTCTTGTCTGGTCTCCCTTTGCCACAAGTTCATCCGCTGTGTTATCCCCTGATGGGATTAGGGCAGTGCTGAGCCGGGATGCCTCTGTGTCTCCTTGCCACTGGGACACTCAGGTGTGTCCTGGGGGATTCCCTTCTGGGCAAGTCTGATACAGGTTGTTCTCTTCTCCTGGCAGCTCTGGGGTGTCGTCTTCCAGTCCCAGGTATCCTTATCACATTTATGGTGTCAGTGGGTCTCACTGGGGGGTATGTCCTCATCGGTGGCTGGTCGCAGGATTGCTCTCCACCTTTTAGTGTCTTTTGGGTATATTGGAGGGGAGGCAGATATGCACTCCGGCGGGTAACAGATGCAGTGCGTGGGCACAACACTGTGGTGCAGGTCTGTCGCAGTGGTTGATCAGTGCACCAATCAGGCGGTCTGGTTATTGGTCAGGGTGGTCCACCGCCGCTTCTGTGTTTAGATGGGATGTAGAAGCTCCTTTGAGCATCCAGGGGGAGGCCCCCCGGAGTGGCCAGAAATAGTGTCTTCCCACGGGACGGTTGGGGCCCAGGTCAACACCTCGGGAGGTCCGCCTCTCAACTTTGCAGGCTTGTTCCAGGAATCTCGCGGGTCCTGTGGTTGCCGACTGTGTTTCCACAGGACCAGGCGTCCAGTGGAGAAACTGAATGCGCCAGCATAAATTTATGTGTGTGCCCTTTGCCAGAGAGTCCATGAGGGTGGGAGGCACTCTTTTGTAAAATGCCCCCCGTTCGCCACCTTGCAGTGCTGTGGGAAGGGGTTTAGTTCGTCTCTGAGCATTGTAGTGGGTACCCAGTGACAGGCCTGTATGTCCTATGAGTGTCCACTATCCCCCCACTGGAATAGAGTCAGCATTGTTTGAGGTGGATTGTTCCAAGCCCCTCCGGGGGGGTTCCACTGCTATTGGGGTCCTGCACCTCCAGGGTCCACTCTGTGCGCCTCTGCACCAGTCGCAAGCCCGTCCAGGGGCCTATTCTTTTGTAGCTTGTACCTGCGCACCGACGCTCTGTTGGTCTCGCCGACTGGGAGCACTGCCACCTCCTCACCGGTCAATTGGCGGATCCTGGTTGGCAGTCGGGCCTGGTAGTTACCCAGGTTCCAGGCACAATCCGGTCCGCAGCGGTCACTGTCTCCTCAAGGGGAAGGCTGGGTTCCCGGGCGTGGGAGTCGAAAAAGCCAGAGCATAGCTTGGGGACATCACTCCGACTCTTCCTCGAGTCCCGGCACATTTTGATCCGGTAGCGGGCTCTACAGGTCTTCAGGCAGTGCGAGCTTCATGCCCAGGGACCTCAGGCAGTTGCGCTGACAGTTTGGTGTTGCAGGCGGGCTTCGTTTCGCGGGAGGTCTTCCCAGCAAACAAAGCGGGCTCGCCATCGAGCAGCTCTCCTGCCCGGGCGCTCGGCCGCATGGTTCCCACAGTCACTTCTGATCAGTGGTCTGGTGTCCTGGATCCTCCTGTGTCACCTCTCTCTGCCATTCGTTTTATGTGCAACAGGTTTGTCAGCGTCCGTGGTCAGAGAGGTTTGTGCTGCCATGGTCCTGCAGCACGTTGGAGAGGCGGAGTCTCTGTGTTGCTGAGGACTAGGTGCACCTCAGGAGACCCGGCTTGTAGGGACTGCTTCCTGTCCCCCAGCAGTGCGGCTCAGGGCCAGATCACAGTCGCCACAGTTGCACTGGTCTGGGTTTCACCGCGGGTGCCTCCTCTCAGTCGCATCCCGCGATGGGGCACTCCTGACCAGTCACGTCCTCCTCCTCCATCTCACTCCGGTGGCCATCTTGTGAGGCTCTGTCCATGCAGCCGCGTAGGACTCTGTTCAGCGAATAATTGCAGAGAGGATAGGATTGGAGTTATGAGCCTCCGGTCAGGGCACCAGCAGGCAATCATATTCCTGTGTGTCAAAATTCGTCGAAAATCATACCACCAGCCAGGATATTTTATCAGGATTTCATCGCCGGCCAGCGGAGCTCACGAGGTTCATGTCCTCTGCTCTCGCATGTTGGCCACGCCCCGCCAAAACCCTCAATTTTGATGTGATCGTCACTCTGACTTGCTCGTTAGTGTTATCATTGAAGACAGCATATCAAAATACATTTCTCCGAAGTGAGTATACTCCCTGAAGCTTTGCACCCGCTCCAAGGCAGGCAAGAGTCCTTGTAATATGATAACTGCCGCCAGCTAAAGCCACCTTTCAGCAGGGAAGCGAGAGCAGAGAACATGCTTAGCTATGACAAAGGGGATATATGTCAGAAGGTTATATGTCTTTATTTCGAATCCTTTATATTGAATGACATATATATCGAATTTTCTATCTTGAAAACCTTTAGTGTGAATGCAGGTTTTTTGGGGGGTTCCCCCCAAACCCTTGTTTCCCACCCCTAAAAACTCATCCCAACGTTTCCAAAAAATATTTAACCCTTTACCCCACCCTAAATACATTCACTATAAAGGTTTTCAAGATAAAATATTCGATATATATGTCATTCAATATACATGATTCAATATAAGCACTGTATACCATGTCAGAAGTGTGAAAAGTGAAGGCGAGCATTCTTTCATGGTGGGGAACGCACTTTTCTAACTGTGACATGCGCAGCATGGCCTACCATCTCGCCTCATGCAAGTGATAGACAATGGTTTAAACATGGCGAGGGGTTTCAGAATATAAAGGTGTACAGTGACTTTTTATCAGGGGGAGAACATTCATGAGTATGTCTTGTTACATATTTGTCCTCCACACCTCGAAGTAATTTACTGATTTAAAGCAACATACAGTTGTGGGTTGGAGCAGTTCCATCCATCAATATGCTCATGACATTCAGTTGCACCTGACGATTTCTTCAGATGGTGATATTCATTTCCTCTGAGATTGTTTGTGTGATATGGACTCTTGGTGTCCACTCATTTCTTTAAAGATAACTCCTCTAAAACCAAAGAGAATTTTCTCTCTCTTGATTAGCTGATGATATCATTCCTGGTGCTCCGTATATGTTTGTCTCATCTGTTAGGCCTTCTTGTTTTGCATAGATTATTTTCTTACTTTCATTCGCTATATTAAAGCATTGGAGAAGGCTGCTAATTATCATGTATGTTCTTCAAAGCTAGTGCACATTTTTGTCTGCTTAGCATTTTCGTCTTTTAGTCCAAGCATTAGTTCTGTCTTCAATTGATTTTTGGGACTCAGTATAGTTGGCCACACATAGATTCTCTCAACACTAGCAATCTGTCTCCAACCCTCAACAGCACCCACCCAAGTCCCTGACCTCTCTTGGGCTGCTTAGTGGAGCCTTGCCAGCCACACAAGTCTTAGAACGGAAACATGAACACATGCATCTCCTAAACTAAACTCCCTAGAATCCCCAGCCACATCGACTACGGTCCCCAAGTGCTTTCAACCAAGAAAAAAGCGCTTTGAGGCCACACAAGTGGGGAAAGAGCGCTGTATAAATAACCAAACACAATACCATACAATACAATACTTGTATTGGTGGGACTTTGACAAGTTACTCTTGCAGCACTGAGGCAAGTGTTCCAGGATGCTGCCAGGTTAGTTTCTGAGTATGTGAGATTTGATTGGATTTCCTCATCTTGAAAAATATACATTGGTTTCTATTGGGTCAGGATTTGATTTAAGTTGGCCTGCTGTTCTTATGAGGTAGTGCACTTACAAACTCCCAGCTACTTAGCTGAAAAAATAGTTTTATCTGGAGGTGTGAGGGATCATGTATTCTGGTTATACTTTGGCTCAATGTTCTAAAATCTTGCTGATCATTTTATCTAAATATATCTTTTACTGGCACAGCGGCAATTCATTACCTCAGTTTCTTTGTACTAACCCTGATTTTTGAGGTTCAGAAATGATTGAAAGCTTGGTTGTGGGAATTTGTTTTGCAAAGTATACTTAGTTTTTTGGTTATGTTTTTTCCATTTTTTTATTTTCTTTAATTTTGGTTTTATTGGCTTTCAAAAGAGATATTACATTTTTCATTACAAACATAATAAAGGAACTTGGCATTTAAAATGAAAAAAGGACTAAGATCAGAATTCTTGATGTCAGCCAACTGGGGAGATACGTTGCGTTAAAATTGTTCAAATAACTGATATCCCCTAATTTCCCCCACCCCTCTCCACCCACCCCGCAACCCTTGTGACTGTGGACGGCATCAGTGTTTTTCATAGTCCGGCAAAAGAGTTCTCAGGGAAAATCAATAACTAAGACAGTGGCACTGCATAAAACATTTGGATTCAGCATTAACATTATGGGCAGTTCATTAGATTGGCATTCAATTATATCGTGTTGCACACTCAGCATTTTAAGTAGTGTACTTGGCTCGGAACTAAGACCATTCATTATCAATGGAGGTGCAGTCACCGTGCATGGCTGCGGTCAGTTTGTCCATACTAAAAATATTACGGGAGATATTGATCCACTCAGCTTTTGTTGGTAGACTTGCTCTTTTCCACACTGTTGTGAGACAGGCCCTTGCCGCCAGCAAGAGCCCATGTATCATTTTGGGTACCTTAATTGTTTCTTCTTCCGTCTCAAACAGGCCAAATAGAATCATGAGTGGTTGTTTCTCCCTCTCCTGCCCATCCAGCTCTTTAATCCAGCTGAGCACTTCATCCCAGTATGCTTGGACCGCCCTACACTCCCACCACATATGCCAGCAGTCTGCTTTCTGGCCACAACCCCGCCAACAGTATGGGCTTACATCCTGGTACATCCTAGCTAGTCTAAGTGGGTCGTACTGCCATCTATATAATAGCTTGACACCATGCAATTTATACTGACAAGAGATAGAGGTTTTCGAAGTCTTTCTACATATCTTAAGCAATGTCTTTTGGGAGAGGTGTCTTCTGAGGTCTGCTTCCCATTTGTGCCTCAGTGTGGCTGAGGGGGTCGCATTCACTTCAACTAGTGCTGTGCACATTGAACTTATGAGACAGGTGTCTAGAATTTTTTCGAACAGGGTGAGGTCTCTCTGTAGAGCTCTCGGGTCATGACACCTTTTAACTTCAGGTATTGGAACACTGAGAGTGGGTCTAAGCCTAGGGCTTCCTCAAGCTCCTGAATGGTGATAAATGTCTTATTTCTACATAGTTGCCCTGCCCTTTCAAGCCCTGCCTCGTACCATGATTGGAAACTCCCTGGATCGGGGATATCATCCCGAATCCCCAATACCCATAAGTGTGATATGGGGAGGGCCATGTCATAATCCCTTTCCTTCCTTTGTTTGGTTTCCACATAGCCCATATGGTCCCAAGAATGGGGTGGTTTTTAATGCTGTTTCGTAATAGGGGTCCTGGTACTCATAACCATTCTCCTACGGTAAACGGTCAGAGATGATAATAATCTAAGGCTATCCATTGGGGGTCTTTCTGCTGTCTGAGATGCAGGATTAGCACTCGCAGATGAGCTGCCCTGTAATAGAGCTCTATGTCTGGGAGGCCTACCCCACCATTGTCTTTCCAGAGGTGAAGTAAAGCATTGGGGACCCTGGGTTTTTTATTTTGCCATAGAAAGGTGTGTAGGATTTTCTTAGAGGTTACAACAAATTATTTGGGTAATTGAATAGGGAGCATCTGGAATATGTAGAGGAACTTCGTCAGGATTACTATTTTAACGGGGTTCAAGCGGCCCATCCATGAGATGGTGAGCCTTGACCACCTTTCAATGTCTCTTTGTATTGTGTGTAATATCGGGGGGAAGTTGGCTTCGTATAGGTCACCTAGATCTCGGGTAACGTTGATACCCAAGTACGCAGCATGGTGAGACTGACCTTCATCCCTAGGGGTGCAAATCGCCCCACCTCAGAGTCTATGCTCTTATCGATCAGGAGGAGGATTGATTTCTCTGTGTTAATCTTCAGACCTGCCAGTTGGCCATATTCCTCAATTATTTCTGTCGCTGCTGGTATTCAACTTAGGGGGTTAGTTGTGTGCAGGAGAATGTCATCAGCATATAGTCCTAATTTGCATTCTTGGTCTCATACTTTACTTCCCTCCACCCTTTTATCAAGCCTCAGCCTCTGTGCCAGTGGTTCAAGAGATAGAACAAATAGTATAGCAGATATAGGGCAGCCCTGCCTGGTCCCACTTTCCAATGCAAACCACCTCGAGTAGCCACCGTTCACTGCCACAGAGGTCTTGGGAGATGAGTATATCGCTTTGATGGCGCGACAGAGCTTTTGTCTGAGACCTATCCAGACTAGAACCCTTTCCAAGAACTCCCAATCCACTCTGTCGAAGGCCTTTTCGGCATCGAGTGTCAAGAGGGTTGGATTGTCGCTCCTCCCCTGTGCCTCATATACCAGATGTAACATTTTCCTCATCGTGTCCACTCCCTGTCTCCCAATTACAAAACCAACTTGGTCTGTGTGTTTTAACTTTAGTAAGTGTGTCTCTAGTCTGGCCGCAATTACTCTCGCATATATTTTGGCATCTATGTGGAGGAGTGAGATGGGGCGGTATGACCCGCAGTGTTTTGGGTCTCTGCCTTCTTTTGGGATAACCGTCAAAAGGGCCTGTGCAAATGATGGGGGTGCTCGGCCCGTCTCAAAGATATCGTTACAGAGTGTCACCAGGAAGGGGGTAAGAAACGCAGTGAATGTTTTGTAAAAACCGGGGGTGAAGCTGTCATCCCTTGGTGCCCTTCCTGACTTGAGACGTTTGGTGGTATCAGAGACTTCATCTCCAGTGACCGGCGCATCAAGGGTTTCAGCCTCAGAATGCGACAGTGCAGGGGGACCCGTCTCTTTAAGATAAGCGTCTACACTTCCTGGTGGGGGAGGTGGGCCACTGGTGTATAAGTCTTCATAGAAGAAGGCAAATGCCTCTTGCATCCCTTCTGGGGAGGATTCTATTGTGTCTGTGAGAGTACCATCTGTCCTCTCTTTCATGTCTACCAACCTCTCTGCCCTCTGCGCTCGAAGCCTTGCTGCGAGGAGGGCGTCTGCTTTGTCTCCCTTTCATAATACTTTTGTTTCAGGTATTGCAGGGTCTGGGCAACCTTACCTATGTCCAGGGTTTTAAGCTCCTCCCTAAGTTCCTTGGCTTCTGCAAGATGTTTGGGTCTGCTTTGTGGGAATGACTGTGCTAGTCTCTCTGCTGTGTCTAGTTTCCCTTTAATGTTAGTTTCTATTAGGGTGCGTTGTCTCTTCTTTCTGGCACCTTCTATGATAAGGATCCCTCGCCAAGTGGCCTTAGCCGCTTCCCATACATTCACTTTCACGACTTCTCCTGTGTCATTAGTGATGAAGAATTGTTTGATTTAATTTTCTAATTCTTCCTTGAAGACCGTGTCAGACCATAGTGATTCATTGCATCTCCACTTTATGTTGCGAGAGGCGAGGCCATCCCAGTCCAGGTCCACCACGACCATGTCATGGTCAGACCATGCAATGGGGTGTATGTTTGCTGTGGAGTACTCTTACCAGCCTTCGGAGAGGAACACGTAATCTATTCTTGTAAGCTTGTCGTGGGGAATGGAGTGGAAGGTGAATCCTTTGTCTGACCGATGTAGTTGGCGCCAGCTATCTGAGAGGCCGTATAGGGCAAGGGTCGTTTTGATTTCTGGGTGCTCTTGCGTCTGGGATGGGTGGGGAGTGTCATGTGCAGTTTGCCTGTCCATGGTGCTATTCATCCATGTGTTGAAGTCGCCTCCAAGTATTGTGTGACCTTGTGATTTGTTAAACAACCATTCGGTCGTTTTGTGAAGGAACCTCTTTTGACCCTGATTGGGTGCGTAGATTGTGGATAGGGTTATAACTGTGTCCCGAATGGATCCCACTACTAACATGGCTCGTCCCTCTGTGTCGGACCAGGATTTTAGGATCTTCATGCGGAGGCTCTTTCGGATTAGGATCCCTACCCCGGCCTTTTTAAGGAAGCCCAAGCTCCAGAAGGTGTGCCCCACTAGGCTGCTGGGGATCCCCCTCTCGTCTCCCTTCTGGTATTTCGTTTCCTGTAGGAACATGATATCAATATTGGATCACTTAAGTTCTCTCGCTACCATAGACAGTTTGGTGGGGGAATTTAAGCCTTTCACATTGAGTGTGCATATATGTAATGTATGACTTCTAAGTGTTGTCGCCATTTTTACTCTCAAGTGCATAATAGCACAATAAGTTCATCTGCCTCAGTACCTCTGCTCTAGATTCCGGCCATATGTCTGACTCTTTGCCAGTGAGTCAGGTCGTGTATGACCCTAGGAGGGTCGCTATACATTCTTGGTGCTCTGCAGTCGACAAATGTCCAAAGTACCCCTTCCGCCATCCCTCCCTCGCACTCATCCGTCCCATCTTACCCTTCGAGTTGCACTTCCCACCCTCCCTTCCCCCCAAACCACACGGCGTCCGATTTGGCTGGGTCATTCTCGGACCACCAGCGGAAACCGTACATCGAACGGTCCCAACCATATGTTCATATAACTTAACAATGAGCCCCAACTCCCCCCCTGCATTATAACAACATACTAACGAGATGAACTGTGTTTCAATCCTGGGTTCTTGGTTGTGGGAGCCCGGTATCGGGCTCCCGTTTGAACACTACATGAGCGATCATTGTATCTATGTTGGCTTTCTACCACTTGCATTGTCCCTCCTTCCCCGAGCGCCCCGCAGTCCTCAGCCTCCCACCTACTCTCGGGTGCCAATTGAAGTGCATTGGTTTTCATTGTGCAAGTGTGACCTTACCCTTGACCAGTTCTCGGGCACATCGTCTGCATCAAATGGAGCGGCGCGAGGGGGATGTCAATCCTACCCTCGTCTGCCGTTGCATGGTCAATGCTCCTTTGTTGTTGACAGGGGCCTCCAATCAACCCAGCGTCCGTCATTGGGTACACCCACGGAAAAGCAACTAGAACATCAGGGTGGTGTATTTAGTGTTCGGTGTCCGAGGAGGTGTTTATCCGTCTGTACTTCCTAGTACCGTGCATCTTCTTTCGTCGTGGACCTCTAGTGTGCCATTCCTTGGCCTCTGACCTTTTTTAACTCTGAGTTGTCTCTTCTTCATGGGCACTCAGTAGGTCAGTAATACAGCACCGGATGTCCTTCTCAGAGGTCAGTTTTATGGCGGTGCCCTCCCACTCGAAGGCGAGCGAGAAGAGGTATCCCCAGTGGTATCGCACATCCTTTTCTTTTAGCATTTTGGTGAGTGGGAGACATTTTCTCCTCATTGCCAATGTGAGGGAGGATAGGGGGGAGTGTAGTTTGAGTAGCACTCTGGATCCGAGAAAGGCACATGCCCTGCAGTGCAGGGGCCCAGCTCTCGGTGTGGATAAGGCCTTTTTGGGTGGCTAATGGTCTATTCCTTGTGGGGTGGGCTCAACACTCACCAGCGGTGCACAGCTTGATGTGGGTTCTGGTCTGATCCTCACTTCCAGTCTTGGGGATTGCTGGCCTCCCTCCGTTTTCATCTGTCGTGCCCCTTCTGATGGCAGCGCATCCACCACTTTGGCTCAGGCGCGCTTTATACGTCTCCACTGGTGTTGGGTCTTGGGGCACAATCGGGAAGTGTCAGCTTGGTGGTGCAGCCTCTGCATGCAGTCTTTGGGAGCTTGTTTGGCTCAGGCTCCTCGCTCTCACCGCAGTCTGCTGTGGGCCATGGAAAAGGGAGAGGTGGTAGGGGCTTCTTGCGGCTGTCACCACATCAGGCTGCAGCTGGGCACCTTTATGGGTGTTATACTTATGTGGCAGTCCGGGGGGACTGATCCTGCCGTTGAGATGGAGCGCCGGGCTGCGTGAGATGGGCAGGCCGGGCCCAGGGATCACTGTCTTATGGTGGGCCTGCGTGTGGCCGCCCTCCAGGGAGGGTCAGGGCTGGTGCCTCCGCACCGCGGGTGTGAGTGATCACACCGGGGGCCCCTTCAAAGCTCACCTCACTCAATGCCTGGGTGTGCGAGCGGGCTCAGGATTCAGTGTAGGGGGGGTTCTGAAGCGGAGGGGCCGCCAAAGGAAGCGAGTGGAGCGTTCTACTTGGTGAATCTCCGATGTTGATGATGAGGGAGGGGGAGCTTCTTGCAGACAATGCCTTGTTTTCCCCTTGGGCCAGCTGTAGGTGCTTGAGGAGTCCCGATCGCTGCGTGTTGTCGTGGCTCGGTGAGTAGCAGCGCGCCTGTCGTCTGTGCCAGCTTATCATTTTAGAATACTTTTTGTGCAGAACGGCAGGGGGGTTGATCCTCCAGGACCGTGGACGTGTTGGTGTGAGCCGAGCACACCGCTCGTGGACAGGGTGTTAAGAGCTAATCGAGGTCGCATGGTGGGAAGCGGCGTCGCCAGGCTCTGTTTTATTTTAGTTGCGCAGGTTCCCCTCTACGTTTCACGGGTCCATAGCTCGTTGAAATCACGTGCATTTTTCACTGGGTTTTCTCTCGAAGTATGCAGGGGACCTTAAGACATCAGTTCCAGTCGATCACCGGCTCGGGGGGGTTCAATAGTGGGGGCTCATTCCACTTTGGTGGACCTCGGTGGGGAGCTCACGTGGGGGAGCTTGCCATCCATGCGCCCCCTGGTGGACAGTCAATTTTTTCCATTTTTAATATGTTTTATTTGTCTCTTTTACCATACGGGTTGCTATGTTTTCGCCCTGTGAAATTGGGGGAAAACATATCAATTAATAACCCTGAGCACCTTATGGCACATAACATATTGTCTGATATCCCTGCGGTCTTTGAACTGTCAGATACACCCAGCTGGTCCAAAGGCTGCACAGTACCATAAGCCTTGACGGTATTGTCCTTTCTTGGATATTGAATCATCTTTATATTGCACTTGCCAAATGAACATTGGTAGCTTTATTTCTCCCCTCTTTCAGCGGACTTGTGCTGTGCCTCAAGGTTCCATCATCGAGCCATGGCTTTTGAATGCAAATGTAAAACCCCTGGATCATCCAATAGAGTCTTTCTGCCCCTTCTTCCAAATGAATGCTTTCGTCTCACAGGTCATCCTTTACTTTGCTCCTAAGGATGTGGAAAACAACACCTTTGTTGGAGTCCTTCATACTCTACAATATTTGACAATAGTAAATAACTCTGCCTGAATCCTGCCAAAACAGACATCCTCTGTTTTCACATTCCAGAGTTTACCAAGGTTCCCTTGAAATGGCCCTCATCAGGGACCCTTCCACCTATACCTATCGCTAAAGCGAATCTCCTGGGTAACTTGTTTGACAACCATTTAGCATGGACTCCATAGATCAATTAGGTCACCCACATTTTGTTTTAACTCTTTGGGCTTCATTACGAGTTTGGAGGTAGCCATGCTGTTTTTACCGGCATAGCTACCCCCAAACTCGGGTCCGGGTCCCAAAAAATGGGAATTACCGGGCCATTCTGACCTTTGTGGGCCTTTTAATTCCCATTTGCGGGACCCGGACCAGGTACATAGGGCTCAATGGGAATGGGGAAGGTGGTAACAATGGTCCCGTTAATAATGGGACCGTTTCTACCATCCTGTTCTGCTAGCGGGTGGCACTCTGCATGACTGGTCTGACCAGGCGTCCAGGGCGGCACCCGCGAGCAAACTCGTAATGTTGCGGCGAGGTAACAACGGCACCGGTAGCACTACCTTCACCATTGTTGCCTTACCGCAACACTTATAATGAGGCCCTATGTGTTGGTAATATCATCCCTTATCTGTAAATACCACAGACGATTGAAGTTTTTGAAGGATTGATTCTAGCAAGCTTGCTTAACTGCAACTTACTCTATCTGAACCTAACTAATCACCAATAGCTCATCCAAAACAAGGTAGCTAGACTATCATTACCACTCACTGTAAATGTATCACCCCAAATCAAAAGGTTTTAACGTGGCATTCCACTGTACAGAGAATCCTCAAAATCTTGTGCACTATGCACAACATTCTCTCCAACACTGCATGCTAATATCTCGCTCTGCACCACGAAAAAACGCATCCCTTCCAAAAAAATTGCATCTGCTTATTTGCAACTGCTGAACTCCCTCAAGTTCAAATGAAACTAAAGATATGCATTGTCAGTCTTACTCCAAGCATTGAAACAACCTCGCTTTCATGCCCTGTTATGAAGAGTCCTTCAAGATATGCAAAAGGAAGCTCAAAGCATTGCTTCCCTCTTAAGCCTATGTCCTGAACTAATTTCTCTATCACGCCCCAACTCAGGATTCTCGATTGCTAACTCCTACCCAGAGCCACCCTTCCTAGATCCACCATCATTCTTGGACATATTTCCTTGGTTCACTAATTGACTCGATGGACTATCCTTCTCCCTTGTCTCAGTGGTCCAATTTAGCAATATATTTTTCTCTGCAAATACTTACATCTCGGACTACTGCAATTGGGGATTGATAAACTTGTTTTTCTATTGTGCTGTCTGTTCCGAAGGAGTCTACAGACACAAAGTCACCCGATACAAGGTTTGTATTGGGTGACTTGGGTGATGGCACAGCCACCAAAATATCACCAACAACATTGCTACAGAGAATATCTTTCCATGTTAGGGGTTTAATCTCTTAAATGACTTGTTGGCGATTAGGTCAAAGAGAAGTAGGTTTGGTCATGTGATATTTAGCCAATCTTAATTTCCTCCAAAGCTTAAACAAATAAACAGATAGTTCAGCTGTCAAAATATCTCTCTTGGAGATATTGTAGCTCTGTAGCTTGAATTATTTGTCCCCTGTCCTTTTCCTCTGTTTCGTTGTCCCC
This sequence comes from Ambystoma mexicanum, assembly GCF_040938575.1. Classification (NCBI taxonomy): domain Eukaryota; kingdom Metazoa; phylum Chordata; class Amphibia; order Caudata; family Ambystomatidae; genus Ambystoma; species Ambystoma mexicanum. The sequence goes on from NC_090939.1 coordinate 193,540,308, forward strand.
TCCCATAGCGAGTCATGTCGCTCCTTCCACTGGATCTGTTATCCCGTTGTGTCCTCTTCTTGTATCTCCTCTTCCTGGTGGTCTTCATTTGGTTTTGTACTCTACTTTGCTGTCAACATGTAAGAGTTAGAATTCTTCCAAGAAGTTTAAACAAACTGGTCTCAGCTCAGAATCTGAATTTATATAGATATATTTATAATTTTCAAGTCCAGACTTGGTGATTCACAAACATTTGCCTGACTAAATCCTGTGTGAGGACGAAATGTGTGACAGCAGTTTACGAGCATAAATATTAGTTTTCCCTCTTTTGCACTTGGTTTTTATCCTTGTTACCATGCTAGATTAACTGATTTCAAATAAAACAATGTTTAACTGCCCTATTGCACTTTAAGAAGAAGCTGTGCCTGGGTAGTCTTTAGCGTTAACAGCGTCTGTGAATTCAGAGTGATGTTAGGTCAATATTTTTGTTCACACATATATAACATGGCCACAGTAGTGGCCATGTAGTTATGGTTAAGTTGCTGTTTCCATAGGAAGAGCACTTTTTGGGCGGCTTATAACTTTGCTCCCCCTGGACGAATCCTCATCAAACTTTGCAAAAAAAAGTATATGGGCCACCTGAATGTTTTTGCAAAGTTTTGAGATGTTTGGGCCGGGGAGGCAAAGTTATAGAGGGGGTCCCAAAACTTATTTTTTTCCCATAGACTGAATGGGGGAAAAACTTTCGCATGGCTACATGTGAAACCGCTGGACGGATTTTAACGAAATCTGCGGCAGGTACAGGGGCTTGGTCCAGAAAGCGTTTTTTTGTAAATTTGGTCACCATCCGTGCAGTATGTTTCTTTATAATTATCAAAAAGTAGGTCTGAAATAATTAGTGATATCTATGTTCGCGCCGCGGTCATACTTCCTTGTTCGGTCAACGAACAAGATACTGATTGGCTAAGGGGCTGGTGTCATGACCGCGGACACACGACGTCTCTGCCCATTGGCTGCTGCGAGACGTGTTCTGCGTCAGATGGTTTGGATGCGCCCGACATCTTGGTTCCGCGGAAAGCAGAGCAACAACCAGCGTACACATGCTTTTTTCATGAAACTATTTTGCTGTGTCACAGAGCATTGGGAAAGGTTCAGACAGTAAGACATGGGTGATCAATGCATTTGTTCTACAGTCATCATGATGTAATTTCTATGGGCACCTTGTACGCACATTAAATGTGGGGTGTAATAACGATAACACTTCAGTCCATTTAGTGGACAGGAAATTTGTAACACTTCAGTCCATGTAGTGGACAGGAAATTTGTAACTGTTGAAAGCACACGCGTATTGGTAGGCAACATTGAAATTGACAACATGCCGTGAATGCATTATTTTTTCCAATGGCTATTATTATATTCATTAGTACGCCGCCATTGGGTGGCCCATGCTACAGTGGTTGTGGCCAGGGGCTAGAGTCTTAAAATATAGGTGGTCAATGCATTTGTTCTGGGGGTCGGTCGTCATGATGTAATTTCTATGGACATCTTGTACGCACAGTACACTCATACCTACTTAATGACGTATGTTCTGTGGCCACCTTGTACGCACAAAAAATGAGGGGTCCAATAAGGCCAGTATTTCAGCCCGTGCAGTGCATGGGGGAGTTGTTACATTTGTAAGGACATGTGTGGTGTTAGGGAACATTGTAATTGACAATATGGCGTGAATGCATTATTTTTTCAAATGGCTATTATTATATTCATTAGTATGCCGCCATGGGTGGCACATGCTACGGTGGTTGTGGCCAGGGCCTAGAGTCTTGGATGCATGGCCGTCGGCCGAAGTCTGAAGGCCTTACTTCCAAGACTGTAGGCCCTGGCCACAACCACCGCAGCATGTGCCACCCATGCATACACCGTAGTGTTGCGTTTTGATTGGCAATTTGTGGGGAGTGCGTACAGTCTTGGGTGCATGGCCAAAGGCCATGCAACCAAGAAAAAAGTGGTAAGTACTAGACTTGGAAGACACTGCACACCCATCCCATGTAAGATCAACAGACATACAGCTAGGAGGGAAGCCTCTGGGCAGAGGTGCTGAAGGATAACACACCTATAGAATAACCCCCACTACCACACATCACCAAGGCGGTTGTGGGGAGACCCTGCACTCTTGGGTGCATGGCTAAAGCCCATGCATGCAAGAATGAAGTCATAAGCAGTGGAGTTACAAGTCAATATGGGTGTGGTGGAATGTGCTAGTTGTGTTGATGCCCTAGTGTCTTAACTTCATGGCTGTAGACGATGGTCCGAAAAGTAAATTTATAAGCAGGTAATTTAAAAGGACCATGGTTTCCATATGCAGCGATGGTTGTGGATAGGAACTTTACTCCTTGTACCTTGGTTGTAAGGCATAGGTGGTAGGTTACTCACCAAAGATGGAAGGGCAGCCTACAGGCACTGCAGCATATTAGTACCATAGATTACACATGTAGATTCCCATGTGTAGAAAATGCCTGCCAATATACTTACTCCTTACTTTGTTCAGATTCCACATACTTTTAATTGGCTATCATATTTGGCGGAAGTATCCCTTTTTCCATTTCTGTGATGAAAGAAAAAGGTGTGTTAGTGTTTGCATTTTTTTAAATGTACTACATTGCATAATAGACAGTTAACTTTTTTTTTTACCCTCATATTTAATTTACAAACCAGTGTACTGTGCATTGCGCTCAGTTTCTGTGTTTGCTTTTCTAATCCTTGGGTCTGGGGGAAAAAATCCTTGTCGGATTAAAAAAAACCTTAATTTAATATGGTAATAACTACTTCATTTTTCCTTTCAGTGTTTTCTTCATCTTTCTGATCGATGTTATGTTTGTTGCCTTTCTGCCCATTTTTAACAACATTTAGATACCTGTAGGCATATTCTAACTGTGCATTTGTTCCTACAGATTTGTGATACTCATTCATTTATGTCGTTGTCCTATCCTGTTTCCTTTATCTTTCCCATTAATATTTTCTTTGTTGCCTTCCTGCCGATTTTTAACAACATTTAGATACCTATAGGTTCTACCTGTGCATTTGTTTTCAACAATCTGTGATAATCATATATCTGTGTCATTCTTCCATCCTGTTGGGTAGTTAGATACCTGTGGGCATATTCTAACTGTTTGTAGTCTTTCACATACTTTGTTGACAATTTTGAAGTACACATTAATTCGTAAATTTTGGCTTCAAGAACATTAAATACGCATTTGTTAGCTTAGCTGGCAACCTCTGCTTTAGAGTAATGGTGCTATCATTACATTCAGACCATCCCAAATTCTTTTTAATGTATGCAGTGTAGTGGCCTGCATTGGTTGTAGCTCCTGCATGGTAGATTATTCCTACTGTTGTAAAGGTTTTATTTCCAAGTGACACTTGACCGTGTGTGAATCCAGTCAGTTTGCTGTTGTTTTGGTGCCATCTGCATTATAACGTAGAAGCATGAGTATTATGTAGGCACTATGTGATTGTATCAGTAAGGTAGATCGATTGTCTGAATTGCAAATACTACATAATCTGCCATGGTGTGCATTTTGTACAAGTTGCTGAAATGGAATGCTCTCACTATTTGGTATGGAAACATACACAAATCGCTCATTTGGGATTTCTTCCTGTATCACTTTGTTACAGAGAGTGCATGTATGTTTCCACATGTACGAAATCTTGAATATTTCATTTACAGGTATGCTTTTGTTTTCCAATACTAATAGTATGTACATTAGAAATTCTTGTGGACCTTCTTGTGAGTTCATAGTGAATCTCACTATTCCAGCACAGTCGTCCAATTGTTGCCTTACTCCATGAACACTGTATGTGTTGTCAGGATTGCTTGTTGCATTTCTATGCAGCACTAACATTTGGTCTGTGCTGTGCAGGTAAATATTGTTAACAATTGGTGGCAATTGAAATAGAATATTCATTGCTACATTTGCATAGCAATTTACCCCACTTTCATTTGTAAATTTAAATGCGCCAGCAATTTCTGTTTCTGAGTGCATTTTTCGTTTTTTCTGTTGCTTCTTTGCCGACGTGCCTGGTTTACATTCCCTAATAGGTTCTTCTATGTTTGCGGCAATTGATGAAACTTTAGCTTCTTTTCTTTTCTTTGCGGAATTTGCTGTTGCATTCTGTTGCATTTCTGTTTCATTTACTTTTCTTTTACCACATTTCACTTTATCTGGAACAGGGTATTGTTTCAGATGAGGGGTGTACAGTGAACGCAATCTATTGTATTCTAGAATGCAAGGAATATCAGCTTTGACTTTACTTGAATCAAAGTTTATTAGCAATAGACTGTCAAGTGTACGTAAGCGTGATAATGCTACGTAGCTCAAGCCTTCCTTAAACACTGTCTTTCCTATATATATCAATGCTTTCTCTAGGGTAATACCTTGGGATTTATGAATGGTAACTGCATATGCAACAGTTAGAGAAAATTGCTCTCTACGTACATACATGTCTTTGAAGAGAAGGAATTGAGCAATTGAGCGCCCTATCCTTTTCACTTCTGAAACTTTATCAAAGCAAATATTTACAAACTGAATGTTGCTATCATGTGGGTATGATTGAAAGCCAACAACTGTGCCCAGTGCTCCATTACCTAGCCCTTGCTCTACGTCAAGGTTACGTTTAGGCATTACTCTACAATTTAATGATAATTTCAATATTTGTTCCAACCCAGCTGGGTTGGAGATTGAATTTTCTAAACTATTTAGTCTTGTTGTGGCTTGCTCACACATGGGTACTGTCATACCACGTACGTCTAGTTTGTCTGTGGCGCTAATTTCTATTATTGCTTGCATTTCTTTCTTTAACATTGTTTCATTGAATTTGAAACAGCTTGCAAGAGTTGGCATTAAGGCCATACAATTGACATTTGTTTGCGCTATTTGTTCCATAACATCAGTTGCACATGCATTATCGCCATAAAGTGCATGTATATGCCGCTTTTTCAATACAGCTTGTGCTTCTTGCAATAATACACCAACTCTAATACTTTTTAAAATGTTGTCATAAGTGAGATCTGCAGATTGCTGCATGTTCTCAGTTAATTCTCTGTATTGGAAAGGTTGCCAAAGGTTAACATTACCTAGGCTACCAACAGTTTTCCGGCAGAGTTTGTGGCCTATGGTTTTAAAAATCAGTTCACCTTTCACTGGTGTCAATTGTAGAAGATCTCCAAAACCGATAATGTGTTTCCCTGCAAAGAGTTCTTCGTTATTAATTTTAAGTACTTCTTGCAATCTGAGATGAATCAAAGCCAACATTAGGTTGGAGACCATGCTCACTTCATCTATCAGTAGCATTTTCATTTGTTTCAATACTCTACGTAATTCCATTGCAGCTTCTGCAGAAAGTTTGTAGTAGTCTAATTTATTTTGATGCTCTACAGGAAGCAGTAGTAATCGGTGTAAAGTCACACCGCCTGTGTTGTAGGCAGCTAAACCTGTGGGGGCTGTTACAACAGCTGACAGTTTGTTGTTTGTCAATTGTTGAAGGAACTTGCTGATAATTTTGATTAAGAATGTTTTCCCTGGTCCAGCCTCACCACTGACATACAGCAGTATAGGTTTGTAATTTTGGGAGGTACATTCTTTATTTTCGTGTTGTACACCATTTACAATTTGTTTTGTTACATCTTCAAAAATGGTGCGCTGATCGTTCTTAAGTTTTGCTTGTTGTACAGTTAAGTCTTCTGTATCTTCTTGATACTGATACATGGTGTTTTCTACTTCTGCCATAGCTACTTCAGCCTCATTTGCTATTAGTGGTTGTCCTAATGGTTCTTGGCTTCCTGTTACAGAAGGTTGACTACTGTCTGAAGAGTCTTTATCTAGTTGGGCCTGAATTTCTTCTTCCTGTTGCTGCTCATTGTGTAACATTGTTTTGTACTGTGTAAAGTTCACATCGGTGATAGTGCTTTCATTTGCTTTGAAAGCATCTTCATAGCATTCATAATTATCTAGTATATCTTCCTCTTTTCTCCATGGTTTGAAAAGTTGTAACAGAGACATGTAACATAGTTATTTCTGTTGAGGAGTTTTTAATGACAATTTCACATGATTAATTAAGCTTCGCGTGTTAAGTTTCACTAAGCTCCCTTCACAATCGGCCACTCTATATCTACATTTGCTTTCATCTGGTTTTACATTATTTTTGTATGCTAAATTTTGAGCTATGTGGTATAGACACATGCTTTGCAGAGTGGTACTCCTGTTTGGATAGTATGTGTCCGGTAAATTGTTTTTTAGAATGTCTTGGCTGTTTGGATCATTTTTGGCAACTGTTTCTATGTCCTTATATGATGTTAGCACTCTTTTTCTAGATTTTGCAGGACCAAGACTGAGCTATATTATGTTGTCTGATTTTCCATACAAAGCAGTGCCGGTTAAACGATCTGCTGCTTCATAGGCACCACATTCTATATGAGAGAGCATTTTTATGCCTAGGCTGTACAATTTCTGTGATAATGTTTTGTCTGATGCTAGGTCATCCCAGAGGTCTTGAAGCTCTGTTTTTTCTGCTTTTGTTAAGTAGGCTGTAACATATCATGCAACAGCAGTTGAATTGCCTGCAATGTACTGCACATCTATCTTTGCATTCCATGATAGGGCAATGATTGCATTGTAATCATTGATATATTTTGATTCTTCCCTTCTTTTATGTAATACGTGTTTTTAGGTGATTTACCTTTAACACTATGTCGAACTGAAGACATGAAGTTGTTTACTTCACCTGTTTCTGTAACTGGTCTAGGGAAACCAAAGCGGCATTTGGTGTAGTATTTATCTTTGTTTTTGTATTTACGGCGACAATATTTGGCACATTTGTGTCTTTGAAATTGTAAAATCTACCCATGCAGCTCACTATGTGTGTGTTGTGAAGGGATTTCACAAGTGACATATTTTTGGATAAACTGCAAAACAGTGCTATCACTGTCATGCCCAAATTTCGGTGCACCTGTGATCCATAACAGCATGTGAATATGTGGTGCTCCTCTCGCTTGATATTCTTTTCTCCAAAAGAAGTGTTGCACTTCTCCAAGGGGAGGAACAGTTTTATTGCAAATAAAGTGTAGCATTGCAATGAAACGATGATGGACATATCTTGAGACATTAACTAGATCTAGAGAGCAAAGTTCTCCAGGTGTTAATATATCTATGTTGTTTTTGTTGCTGTTTGCTATGCGTAGGAACTCATGTAAATCTTCCCATGCATATTCTGCACAACTTAGCGTAACAAACCAAGTTGGTGGTCCAAGGTTTCTGATCATGCAACACACGTCTCTGTGCCGTCTGAACCAGTATTCCTTGTACCACGCATGTTTGCAAACAAATTTGTTATACTTGATTGTAAAACCTCATATTTTTCTTGTACTTTTTGTATTAACTGCATAGCTGACATATTTTGAAAGTGCGTTCCAGATTTAAGAATGTGTGCAACTCCATAACATAGTGTTGCTAATTCACTTTCATAGAGTAGGTAGAATATGCATTCCACATTTTGTCTAAATCTGGGATCTTGCGAATAAAGTCGTAATGAGCGGTATTCTGATGCCCCAATCTGAGTGGGTCTATCATTCTATCTCCCACCTTTGCCAGTAGGAAATAGCAGTGGAAAAGCACGTTCTTCTATACTTTTTCCCAAATACTCATTCGTGACCCTTTGGTTTGTCGCATTTGGTAAGTTTCTAGTGCATCATCTATGCTTTCATTGGAATGCAATGGATGAATTGTGTAATGGTCCAAAAGAGTGGATACTGTAGCTGGATCCAGAAGTTTGAATTGTCCAGTTTCTGATGGCTCTTGAATTATTTCAGTTGTTTGCCTTAGGCTTTCATCAATATTTATTTTCTTGTAGTACTCATTATTATCGTTTAGATATTGCAATGCTTGTCTAACTTTGTGTAAGTCCACAAATTGTTGCCAAATTTTTTTGTTCTTTGTTGGTACTCCATTTACTAAGACTATTAAAGAATGCTCTATTGAACGTTCCACTCCTAGAGTGTGTACATTTTCCGTTAGATTTAATGGCAAGTAAACTACTTTGCCACAAATGCCTTCCCCAATTTAGAGGAAGGTAATTTTGCTGTTTTTGGATGAAGGCGTATAATTGCTTGAAATGGGTGAACTGTTTGAATTATTATGCTCTCATACAAATTGAGCTGTTGTGAATGACAAATTGGCAATCTTGCACTTTAAAGGGGGAGCGTTGTTATGTGTTCCCTATGGACATTTAGCAGCATCATTTTCTCTAATTTAAATCATATGGCTTCCACATGTTCTCTGATTAAAATATACATGCCTGTGCTCTATACTGATGCATGTGGACATGTATGGAGCTGTACGAAGGAATTCGCAATCCTTGCACAGTAGCTTGTGAAGTAGGTGCTTTGCAATGGTATGCGACTTCCATTCAGAATCATCAACAGTAATTTTGAAGTGCGCAATGTTGATGATGGAGTTAAAATTAGCGATGTTCTATGTGATTGGTGGATGATTGTGCGACCGCTTAGTTGTGTCCAATGAGGGACTCGCTTTGGTACCGCTGTAGAAAGGGTGGAAGGACAGGGTAAGAGTTACGTGCCGCACGAAGGCAACGCTTGTCGGGTTTCTACAGCAAATCCTGCATAGAAAGGTGACTGTAGGCATTAGCCAATCAGATGTTCACATGACTCTTTTGTGTGGAAAGACGGTGCGCACACTGAAGATGGCAGAGGTGGAGAGGGTCAGGGTTTTGATGCTTGGAGACATTTTTGTGCAAGGTTTACAACACAATGCCGAGAGTAGGCATTTGGCACACCATTTCGATGTGCGAGGAGTGGAGGTTGTGTGGAGCGCAGACACTGATGCCAATGCTGCAGCAATTTTGCAAGTTTGTAGAGACATGCAAAGAATGACCACTCCTCATATGGTAATTTTGCACTACGGCACTTGCCATTTGGGATACCTGACTTCACGTACTTTGTTAGCAGATTTGGCACAGTTGGTTGAAGCACTCATGACTATCTTCCCAACAACGAAAGTATTTTTTTCTGCTTTACTCCTGAGAGTACAATGGAACAACACTTCTGTTTTCTGTCCTGATCAAAGCATCGGGAGGTGTATCATCAATCACGGCATGCTTGCATTCATGCTACGAGTTGGTATGTTTTTTTGAAGCCACGAAAACATTGCTCCAAGCAATGTGCATTACTTTGAAGGAGATGGTGTTGCGCTATCTTCTTTGGGAAATGCAATGTTCTTTTGAAACGTAAGGCTTGCTTTAGAGAAGGTTCTGTAATGTTTGCAAGAGTAAAGCAAGGACAAAAAATACAAAAAAATACATAAAATACCAGATTTCTGTACGGTATCTGGCCAAAAATAAAAAAATAAACGGCTCTTTTCAGAGCCTACCTTAAAGGGGAAAAAGGGGAATAGTACTTTACTGTACCGTCGTCACGCTCTGATCCTGTACATGTCCGTGAACATGGTGGAAGTTAGCAGCCAGCACATATCAACACCGGGGATTCAAGGGTGGAGCCTCATGTAAATGAGAATGAGCGGCGCTAGGGATTGGTCCATAAAGTTCCGTAGGTGTGTTCTGACTGACGTACTTCAATAAGACTGTCTTCTCCCTCACAGGAAACCACACAGCCATGGCTTTCCATGCTTGAAAACAGATTATATGGATTTTGGGAGACTCATGGATACATTGGTTGAAGGTGCATGCAGAAAGCTGCAGTTTATCTACAAATCTCGGATTTCCACATGCGGAAATGCACTGGCATGGCGTGCGTGGCATGAGATGGCTGGACTTGGTACCTCTTTGTGTTACTTTACTGACAGAGCGTCCTCCAGATATACTGATCATTCATTGTGGAGGAAACAGTTTAGGCCATGTTTCTGGAATATCTTTGCAATTTGCAATGAAGGAAGGACTCGCGAAGCTCATGGACATGTTTCCAAATTGTCAAATAATTTTTTTCCGTATTGCCTAAAGAAAAATATGGCTGCCTTCTTCTGCATTTGGTCCACAAATGGAGAAAGCGAGACGCAATGTGAATAAGGCTGTGTTTGCATTTTTAAGAGATGTTGGCATGTCCTCTTTCCACAATGAAAACATTTTGTTTTGCAGCACTTTCATTTTCCGCAGAGATGGAGTCCACCTCACATATGCTGGCAATCAGATTTTTCTTCGCATTGTACAAAATGCATTGCGACCTCTTTTGCAATCACACTAACCTATCTGACAATCCGTTTTCCCCAATCCACTGTTTTTGACCCACAAAACACACCACCGAAAGGCTCTTTTCAGAGCCGCCACTTACTCTAAACGTGCACTTTATTGCGTTTGCTCTGCATGCACCCTCCCTTTTTTCCTCTACCCCACCTCTTGAGAAATGAGTGCATGTTTGTCCATAAAGCAATTTTATTGTACAAATGGCCGGGCGGAACTAGAGGACCCCATGGAGTCAATCTAACCCAACTCTCTTTGAACCACACAAGTTTACACATTTTATTATATAGTTTTTGCAATAGTTAAGACACTCGCACATATTTTATTACAAATCATCCGAATACGTGATTGGTCCAACCTAAACAAAAGAAATGTAATCCAACAGTTCCCGCACTCTCATTAGACTCATTTCAATAAGTACCATCCCCTTTCAACATATATTAGCATCAGCTCAAATTTACAGCCCTCTACTCCTTTGGGATCTTCTGTGGTAGGTCATGATGTCATTCCATAGTTACACATTCACACAACAAACATAATTCATTACAAGTCCCAACAGGCCGGGCCACCCCTAACACTGAACGTGATGCACATGGTCTTTGCAAGGACACTTCATCAATATGAGGAGGGGGAAGGACAAACAAGTTGTCTTTGAACTTTCAATACATGTCTTATCCACCCAGACTTGCAGGCGGCCTTATTTCACACTAATCTGTACGACTGCCAATAGAGCAGGCATGGATTCTTGGCACATCCTGAGAACTTGATCTAAACCCATAAACTATTTGTTCCTTATGCCCTTAAGTGCCTCTTGCACCAGGTTTATTACTAGGTCCGAAATACCCCTACCAGGTGGGGGAACTTCCCTGGACAATTAATAATAGGCTCCCACGTACTTAAAACAATTAAATCTCCTTTCCACAATAGTACCAAGTCATAGAAAACCTGTACCTTGCCGGAACTGACCATCTAATGTTATCAGTTTATCTTTCTATGAGAAGACCCATGGCATACAGATTTCCGTGTTCACCATGAACCCTGTGTACCCCAACTGTCTCAAACACATTTCCCTGAAGACCCTAATGTATGTATGACTGTGCATGTATGTTCAAGACTACTGCGTCCTCTCACAGTGGTTTTTCCATTGCAAATCTACTATCTCCCACTAATGGTGGCACCCAGTGAGAGGTCCACTTGGCCTCCTTCCACTCCTCCAAAACCATGTCTATCTAATTGCTACCATCTTGAACCAGGGCCCTCAGCCCAATCTCTTCCTTTTCAATAGGCGCTTCCTGTGTCTTATCAACTTCCTCTCTTCTATTGATACTCCTTCAAAGACTTCTCTGGCTCATCTGCCACCTCTGCCTACTACCTCTGCCCACTCTTGGGCCTCTATACTGCTTCCGCCGGGTGTACCTCACTCCTGTACCCCACCCAGGAAGTCTTTCAAATGTGGCAACCTTCACCATGTCGCTACTCTAAACTCTCGCTTTGCTGTCAAACACTCCTCTGACATCTGCCACCTCCTTGAAGACCTTGGGGGTCATTCCGAGTTGGGCGGTATGGAGTTATGGGCACCGTTAAGGATGCCGGTGCCGGTAAACCCTTACCGCCCTATTCCTGGTCTGACCACCCGTTCTCTGCGGGTCCCGTTAAGTGACCTTGGAGCTAATAACGGGCACGCAATTTGCGAGCCCGTTATTTGCGCCTTCCCCATTCCCATTGAGCCCTATAGTGGCTCAAATGGGAATGGGGAATGGTTTACTGAATGCGGACTTACCGGGTCCTCCGAGGTTGGAATGACCCGGTAAGTCCCCATTCAGTCCGACCAGACCCGGGTTTGGAGGCAGCCATGGTGCTAATAGCTCCAAACTCGGAATGACCCCCCTTGACATGGATGTACTCACACTCACGAGACATGGTCCACAGCCAACTCTGTCATGAGTTTAGAGACTCTCCTCCCTGAGGGCTACAAGATCCTCTCTGTGCCAGAACTATCTGGCCCGGAGGTGGAATGGCCCTGATATTTCCAGAGTGGGTCATTGCTTCTGTTATTCCAAAGCAGGCCTACTCCTCCTTTGAATGCCTGGTCTGCAGCCTCTATATCTCTCCTGGCCTCTCTCTGACTGTGGCCCCCGTCTACAGGCCACCTGGCCAGGTCACCCTCTTCCTCTCAGAATGGGCTGACCCCTCCTCTTCTCTCCTTGACTCTCTCTCTCAACTTCTCCTCCTCAGTGACCTCAACATCCACCTGGATGTCACTAATTGCTCCTCATGGCTCTTCCACAACCTTTGTGGCTCTCTCTCCCTTTTCATTCTTCCCTCTGGTCCGTCACACTCTGCCAGACACAACTGGGTTGTTCTCATCTCCTAAAACATCCTCCTCTCTAACACCCTCACGACTCCTCTCTCTTGGACTGACCACTTTCTGCTCTCCTCACACCTGAAACTTCTTGTCTCCAGGCAAAGCCTACACCAGCACTGCCACCTTCCTTCTCGGTCATTCGACCCATGAAGCGAGTGTCAGTGGGCGCTCCTACCACTCCTGTGGCTGAATCACATTCTGGCACAGTCCTGCATCTTTCTATCTCCAGCGCTCTGGACTTCCTTGCCACTGTCATGAGAATCCATCAGAACCCTACCTCCAAGTGCAACTCTTGGTATGACCCCGACCTCGCCACCCTGAAACGCAAGTGCAGGGTGGCTGAGAGGTAATGGAGGGCTTTGGGTGCATCCTCTGACAAACTGGCCAGCTGCCTGCTCCAAAGGCAAAACAGACTGTCAGTCCTCTACAAGAAGAGGGTCCGCATCCAAGCCTGCATCTATGCAGCCTCTAATACCACAGCCAAACTCTTTAAAACCTGCAAGGATCTGGCCAATTCTACTGCAGTCTCCACCTCTCCTGTTCCTTCTGAGGCCCTTTGCACAGCTCTGGATTCTCATTTCACCACTAAAACTCAGGACATCCTGTCCTCAAATTCCTCTTCCTCTCCCTCGACCCCTCTCAGGCCTCCCTTGGCAGCCTCTCCCTCTCCTCTTCCTTTTCCATCATTCTCTCTGACAACACCTGCCGATGTTTCAAGACAAGCCAGATCACTGAAAGTATCATCCAAACAGGTGCTCCACTGCTCTTCCAGAACCCTCAAGGACCACATTAAAGCCTTTGCTCTAGACAGGGCTAATTTCAGCAATCACTCTTTTGCCACTGGTTCCTTCCCCTTATCCTCAAGCACTCCCTTGTGCACCCCCTTCGAAAAAAAGCCTTCTGCCGATCCTACCAGTTTGGCAAACTATCGCCTGATTTCTATCACTCATTTTTTGGGGAAACTCCTGGAAAGTTGTCCATCTCCCAGCTTACTCTCCACACTGAATCTATTGGTTGTCTCCATGACCAGCAGTCAGGATTCAGAGCAGCCAGAGGCACAGAAACTGCTGTCCTGAACACCAGTGAAGATCTTGACTCCAGCTCTCCCTCTGTCTTCATCCTCCTCAACCTTTCCTCTGCCTTCGACACCGTCAATCATACCACCCTGATCAATCAACTCTGTAAGAGCCTGGGTATCACAGATCAGGCTATGGCATAGCTGACCTCCTTCCTCCTGGATGGTCCCTCTCAGGTCCAGCTTGGGTCCTTTTTCCACCACCTCTCTCTCTCACCCTGGCTCTTCAATGTCTTTGCCCACTTGATCTCCACCTCCTCTTTAAGATTTCAGTGTTATGTGGATGACACTCAGCTGTCTTTCAGGCTTCCCTCAGACTCCCCTCTTCCCCCGCTCATTCTTGTGCCTCCACAATTCAGGATTGGTGCCTCCAACTATCTCTGCCTTAATACCAGTAAGAAGGAGATCCTCCTCATTGGGACCCCTGCTTCTGCTTTCCCTCTCTCATGCTTGCCCCCTCTCCAGGCACTCTAGCCTCACCTTCCTGTGAGGCAACAAACCTTGGTGTCATCTTCAACTCCACTATATCCTTCTCTCCACACATCACAAACCTTGCCAAGAAGGCCCCTTTTAAGCTGCACCACCTCAGAAGTATTCTACCATTTCTCACTTTTACCCAGATGGTCACTATATCCAGAGCCCTGGTTCCCTCCAGGCTGTACTACCCATTATCAATCTGCCTACTTCTACTCCAGCCTCTGCAATTAATCCAGAACAGGACTGTGAGACTTATCCTTAGCCTCAAGCCCAGGGACCGTATCTCTCCAGCCCTGAAATCTCTCCTTTGGCTCCTGGTGGCTGCAAGGATCAAGTTCAAGACCCTCTTCATCGTCCACTTGGCCTGTGCCCACACTACATCCAATGTTCTCTGCCAAAGTACCTTTCTTCTAGAGCCCTTCAGTCAGCTACCTCCAACTCTCTGAGGATAAAACGCTTCTCCAAAGAGAGGGGAAGGTATATCTCTCTCCTCTGCAGGTGCCTCCCTCTGGAACAGACTTCCTGCCCCCCTCAGACTTGAGCCGGACCACCTGAAGTTCCAGAAACAGCTCAAGACGCTTTCCCACTCACTTCCTTGCTAAATTACCAGCGACAGATAAGCAGGACGCCACTACGCGTAGGAACATGAAATACAAGGTAAGCAAACCCCATCCCACGGACAACGCGCCTCACAACAAATGCTAGCTCCATCCTCCACCCAAGCCCTCACTTATTACTTATCACTGCGTACCAACAATCAGTTGGATTCACAACGCGATGAGCTAATCTAATGACCATCACTGACCACGACTGGGAATTCCCAGCCAGAACTCTAAATGCAACCGTTTGTTAACTCCTTGCTACACTAGGAGCTCTGCTTATGTAATCACTCACGGAGACCCATGCTTAGCATGCACTATCCAGTAACGCACTGCATTTGCAGACGGTCATCTACCAGTGCTAGTAACACAGCCATATGACATGCAGGTTGTAAGGACGTGCCCATATCCTAGCGATCACCTAAAAGGACCATCAATCAATAACAAGGCAGCCCTTCACAATCACCGGGAACTCTGCCAACCACCCCTAGGCCACTCTATTGCATGAGCACACCAGTATATATTGGCAGCAGTAACACCTGCCATCCCAACACGCAGGAC
This sequence comes from Ambystoma mexicanum, assembly GCF_040938575.1. Lineage (NCBI taxonomy): Eukaryota > Metazoa > Chordata > Amphibia > Caudata > Ambystomatidae > Ambystoma > Ambystoma mexicanum. The sequence continues at coordinate 193,555,624 of NC_090939.1, forward strand.
CTAAGACCCATACTCTCATCATTACAGGGCCCAACAAGAGCCCAGCTGTAATTACAGGAACTCACACAAATTATCAAACAAGAACCCCATAGGGGACGCCAGACCGCATTACATAGGTAAGAGGACATTAGATCCACCAATATCACATTCCTGAACCTTATCTAGCACTAATGATGACCTTGCCTTCTTCCCTCTCTCCCTCTCTCCTTTTTCTATCCTCCACATGATCCTTAATGGTTGAACTAAACTACAACATGTGTAAACTTATGATTCATGTAATTACTCTACACTCCTTTCCACCCAACACTATGCACCTTGCACAACTTAACATGTACCATGTCACTAAATGTCACATGAAACACAAAATGTCACCATATATAAGTGAGTTTGAACATGTATCAGCCTTGAAAAGGTCCTATGGGTCGAAACACATGGCAGCTGACCACATCGGGACATAAGAGCCCGCACTGTATCTATATGAGTTGTTCTCAATATAATAAGATGAAATAAAAACAAACAAACCCTCTTGCGACTGAGCACAAAACGTGAGACAACTGCGTGGAAAATCTATTTCTTTTGAAACAACAGATGAGAGGTATCCAATTTTACCCCCCTTCTCCTTGCTAAAGTACCTGTCTGTTGTACTGACTAGTTGCTTTTTTCCCTCAGATTCTCACTGGGTACCAGTCTCCTCTAAGACCAGTCTTTCTGTGCACTGCCACCTGGCCTACCGCGCACTTAGGGGCTGTAACAGTACCCCAAAAGCCCCCCTGCCTCCTTGCTCTTATTCAGAGCTGAGCTGCCCTGGCTGTGTTTATAGTGTGAATTTGTAATTGTTATGATGAATTTGAATCTTTTTAGTATTGGAGTTGTGAAGCAAAAGGTTTGTTAATAAGCCAAACGTTAAAATAAAAAAAATAAAAAGAAATACTGTGCAAATTTGAACTTGCACTGGTGTAAAGTTTCTATAACCTGGCCCCTGATGTCATAAAAGTGTGATACTAACCGTGGATCGGCTCGTCACAGGGCAGCCGCAAAACAGACAACTTGCTCTAGCAATTTGTTCACTGAATAGTGCAAAACTGGTCTGTTGCACCGGTCAGTAGGCATAAATGGTGGATTCTTTTTTTTTTATGTTGCATCGGTGCAAAAGTCATTGCATACTTCCCAACACTGATGTTTAAAATTACCCAGCAAAAAAACGAAAGTAGCCATCAACGTTTTCTTAATTTGAGCTCACCAGGAGGTCCTCATCAACATACATGTAAAAGCTCAAGAACATTACATACTTATGTTAAGTTAATATTAATTATATTTTATTTAAGGTATTTGGTATTATGCAGACTTAAGGATCTGATTTAAGAGTGTGGAGTAAACACACTCCTCAGGGGTTCCACCGGTGAAAGGATACCTCATTTAAAGTTTACACTTTCTGTCTGGCTTTCATATGGTGGATTCTCCGAGGAAACCGCTGTACCGTTTGACGGTGCATATGCCACCGGTGTATATTTCACCGATGCACAATCCACCAATCCCCATGCTCGGACATGGGGGCCGTCCGATTGTCCACAGAAGGATATTCTGCAACCTTTCTTTTGGGAATCCACAGGTAAAAACTACAAACTCTAAACGAGCTATTTTTCTACCGGTGGAAACCCTGAGGATTTTATGAACCCAACACTCGAAATCAGCTCCCAGTCCAGAGAGGAGGTGCAAGGCACTGCATAGTAAAGAGAGGTAAAACAAGCAAAGCAGTGGAAGATGTGTAGAGACACTGGGTATTTGCCACAGGAAAGAGCCCGACTGACACTGAAACTGGCTAGTCAGACTCTTCCCGGTGCAGACCCGGTGCTGCTCCATGTCGTCTTGCTTCCAAGGCGTGCACGTTGCCCCTGAGCTATCCTCCCGAGGCCGCGGAAAAGTGGAGACGATGCATCAGTAAATCACGGGACGCTGGTCATGGCGTGCATCTACATGGGTGTGGGTATTCTCTATCTGTGTCGAACCGCTTCATGATATAAGACATATCTGTGTTGAACCGCTTCATGATATAAGGCATGTCATATGCAGGCTCAGCAGACTTTGTGGAGCAACGCTTCTTTTTATTGGGCCTTCTACGTGGCGAATGCTGCAAAATAGTGCCATTGTGGGCCCATTACTGACAACCATCCTTACATATCTTGTAAAATAGAAAGACTTCTGGAGAACATCTTTGAATCAGAATGGTTGCACCAATTTCCGTAATTTCATTTAAAAAATGCTTTTACTAGTTTACAACTACTGCAACCACTGCAGAGATCTCTTTGGAACCTAAAGGCAAAGGGTCTGATCTAATAGGCAGACCCAGCCTCCCATCCTTCTATCTTTCCTTCAGAGGTTGACAAAATGAGCAGCAGGGCAGACACCAGACATATTAATATATGTCGTGACGTGTGCTGTCACAGTTTAGCAGTGGACATTTCTGTTCCTTTTACAGTGGCAAACAACGGCTTTCTTTACTGGACCTTACATGGAGGCGGGTTCAACAATGTGAAGCATCACACAAAAAGCACTACACAGCGCAGAGCGCGCATGGTGCGAGACGTGTGCTGTCGCAGTTTCGCAGTGTGGCTGGTGGCCGTGCAGTCCATAGCTATGTTTGTGAACATTGCCAGAAGGGAATACGAGAAAATGGACACTCAGACTCAGTGACCCAGTGAGCTCCTGTGAGAAATGGTGAGTTACAAAAGTGTCCCTGCATCGAACCTCAATATTCCACACATTAATAGTGGTTCCTATGTACGATTTGAGAAGAGGTGGAAAGCGGTCTAGTCAAATGATGGTATCTCAAACTGATATGCAGATGGCTTTAGAATTACCACTACCTCCGTCTCCAGGGGAAGGAACTTTGAGTCTTCCAAACAAATCGTCTGAAAGTTTAGTAAAATACAGGGGCGTTGCTAGGGGGGGGGCTAAGGGGGCTATAGCCCCTGATCTTTTGGTTGTAGCCCCGGATAGAATCTCAGGAGCTACAGCCAAAAGTCTAGCTAGCCCCCAGTCCCAACAGTTCCGACATCAGCTTAGCCCCGGGTCTTTTCCAGACCTAGCAACTCCCCTGGTAAAATATCAGAAATCTCAGAAAAAAAGTCAATTAACCACTAAACTTCGAAATCATTTTCTAAAAATAACATTTTTGAAGCCTGCTGTACCAAATGCAATGGAACTTATTCCGGGTGAAAAGACTGTCACTTCCTTGACTTCAGTGTCTGCAGTGCCTGAAATCATTGAAACTAGTGAAACTGTAGCGGATGAAATCTTGTTGTAAATTCTGGATTATAAAGAATCGGGCTCTGAGAAAGATTTAAGTGAAAATGTCTTGGACATAATAAATATGTCTACACCTTATTCAGACTCATCTGTTACATCATGTGCTTCAACTCCCGCCCTCCCCCCGCCCTGCCTTTCAACGCTGCTCAAATTCATTGATGCTAGAGTGAATGAAATAAGTGGCTAGGGGGCAGATGGATGCTGTGGCAATAAACCAGGTCTTTTGTGTTCTGCTGTTGTTATATGAGGGCCTGAAGAGGCAATCACATACCCTGCCAGCCCTTGTGGAATCTCATTTATTCAAATTCAAACATATTGTACAAAATAAGATTCAGGAGTTCCATGAATGAAACAGAGGGTTGTGAATACAAATTTTCGAGTCTTAAGTCATATACTGAACAGGTGGAGGAACTTCCTCAACCCTCTTTTGGGAGTTCCCCAAATATAAGCACTCTGATCTTGCAAACAGAATAGGTGGTGGAGATCGATAGTGTAATGACTGAGACTATGATTGAGACTTCTTTTAACGGGAGTGTACAAGAAGAGTTAAATGACTAAACAGACACCATTGGACATGAACATGTGTCATTCAAGGAATGCCCGGAATAGCAAGTTATTTCATCACATTCAACTTGTAAAGCAGAGAATTGTAAAAACGTGCTGAGAGAAAAGAAGGCAACACATAAATCCGAGACACAGACCTCAAATAAATCATCACATACATTTATGAGATGTTTATTAAATAGACCAACACATGCCATTGCCTAGAAAATTCAACCACAGAGTGTAAACACGTCTAACAATAGAAAGAAAAGAAATGTTAAAGCAATTAATGAAGCAAAGACTTATAACTCTACGAAATCATCTGAGTCAAAGCCGTTCAAACGGAGGATAATGGGATCTCATATTTTCCCTAGACTATATATGGAGAGGAAGAAATTGAAAGAACTCAAGATAATGGATACTTCTTGAATGTTCCTATTCAAATAGTTAACATCCCAGCAGAAACTGTGGCAGGCGGGAGCACTGATGGTTTACTCTCTGAACATATTGCAGGACTTTCCTCGTTCATTGAATGGTCTAAATAAAACTCAATTTCTGGATAGGACAATAGAGGTTTCCCATATAAGGCAGGACCCCTTAACACCACAAAATGTATCTACCCAGAATAGACCTCAATTAAATTTTATGAATCAGTTCATTCCCTGCTGATTGAACAACTTAAGTCAGAGCTCAGGGAGTGTTAAACCAAGGAGTATATTGAAAAAACAAAGGGTCCAGATATGCTTCATGGTTGGGAGGATTCTAGTTTGAGAACTAAGATAGAAGGACAGTTGCAGTGCAATAAGAAGGAAAATATTGGGCAATCTTCGAACAGCCCTTTTAAAATCCTTGTGGAGAGTTTATTATCAGAAAGTTGGGACATTCAGCTGAATAAAACAAATATTATGTAGCTGTTTCATGAAATCCCTAATCTGAGGGTAATCTCCAAAATAGATTTCGACAAAGTAGACTTCATTGATCTACATCTACAAAAATTGTCCTTAATAACGTTTTAAATGAAGCCTCCCAACTGAGGCTACTGAGCTTTGATGTATCTCTCTATCAGGAAGAGGTTTCTGCATCTGATGTGGATACTTGGAAGCGTGATACTCAAATGAGCAAAATTCTTGAATCTGCCGATTTTACAGGAAACACTAGAAGGGGTGTGTCCTTTATGAGAAGCAACATAGATACCCCTGATACAAATTATGACTGGTCCTGGATGAATGGTGCATTTATTCAAACACGGAAGAGTATAAATCCGTAGACATAGTAAATCAAATCTTACTATTGATGCTCTTCCGATGCTATCTTGTAATACTCAAGGTCATAGTAATTTGTTCTCAAATTTAATTTGTGGTAAACAATTCAAATTCAATCATCACATTTTTCTTCAAGAAACATAGCTACGCAATATACCATCATTGATGGATATTTTTCACACTTGCAATCAGCACAAAAGGTTTCCATGGGTAGGCCTTCTAGTGGTTTGCTAACTTGGATTAAGGTTTCTGGAAATATGCATGTTCTAAATTTTCTTACAATTTGTACTGGAATTATGGCCTCATGTCAGAATTTTGGAGCGTGAAATGGCCATTGACTGTTTTTGTTGTAAATGTCTATTGCCAGAAAGGTACTATTGATTTGGAAGTAGCCCTGAAAAAACTTGGTGTGTCAGTAAAATGTGGTATAACAACATAAGAGGTGGATATCCAGTGGGTTTAGGAGGTTTTAATGCACACTGCACTTTAATAGGTTAAAATGATTTGCATATTTATGTCAATCAAATATTAGTGAGGGAAATGGTCATAAATGTTTGAGAACATTGAATGGATTGGGGCTTATGATGTTGTATAGTGCAGTGTTTAGTGATTTTCCATCTAATTGTATCTGCACCAATGGTATTAATTCTTCTACCATTTATTATATTTTTGCAGGAACATGAGGTTTTGATTGCTGTACTTCTTTGGAAATGATCATAGTATTTTGGTAGCTAAAATTGACTTAGGGATCACACGACTGAATACTGTTGGTCCACGAAATCTTTCAGTTAATTTTTCTGGTAATATGATTTCGTGGAACATTCGAAATATCAAGTCAATGAATCTTGTGATCTCATATTGTTTGGCAACCACATTTTTGAGCTGGAAGCAAAATAATTGTCCTGCAGACATTTTCCAACCATTTATATAGGGTATTATTGACCATTCATTGTTTAGTCCTACCTTGTTTGCTAAGGTAAAATCTAAACATATTCACTTATATGATAGTGATGTTTTTTTATTTATATTTTTAAATTTTATTTACAAAACCATACAATCACATACATCTGAATACACTCCATAAGACATTAAATTCCCAAAATTATTAAAACGTTTTACAAAACAACTATGTACATTTCAAGATATAACCCCCAACCAAATTCTCAACAACTCCCAGTCACCACCCCACATCCCCTATTTACACAAGTACAATACCAAGTCTAGTATAGCTGAAGAAATTTACCCCAGATCTTCTCGAATAAACCCATTTCCCTTCTCTTCTGTAAAGTGTCCTCTCCATATCCGCCAAGTCTTGCATTTCAGTCAACCAAGTCTCAACATTCAGAGTCAAAACAGTCTTCCAGTTTCGCAAAACAATTTTCTTACCAATCATTGCTCCTCGGAACAACCACTTCTTCTGATTCATAGTAAGATCCTCCAGAGACTCATCATCCCACAATATCACCATTTTGAAGTCCAAAGCAAGTAAACCCTCAATCACCTCACCACACACCCGACCAACCTCACCCCAGAACAACCTCACCAACCTGCAGTCCCACAACATGTGCTCCAACGTACCTGCAACATGAATACACCTCCAACAATCCGAGCTCTCCGACATCCCCCTACTCACCATTCTCTCCGGTGTCCAAAAAACCCGATTAAGAATCGTTATCTGTCTCGACCTCTATGTGAACCCCAAAGAACAAAACTTAACATTTTCACACATCTGGCGCCACAAATCTTCAGAAATATCCGAACCAATTCTCCTACCCCATGATAGTGATGTTGTAAAGAGGAAACATCTTATGCGAGCTAGACTAATATCTTTGAAATGTACGGAGAGTTTGAGTCCATCTGCAAGGCTGAGAGAAATTAAAAGGGCTAAATCCAACTATAGGAATTGGGTGAAGGACCATAGGAGCTTTACCTCTCCAAAGAGAGTCTGAGAATATGTTTGAAGTGCTGAGAAATCAGAATTCAACAGCATTCTGGAAAATCACTAATGATAATCCAGATAGACAAGTTAATGTTCAGTTGACCTCAGTCTCTGAATCAGATTGGGTTTCCCACTTCACTCGCATTTTTACTAAGCAAAATCAATTACATTTAACCTGCCCTACTGACCAACATAGAGTGGATCATCCATGGATTTTATCTGTAGACCAAGAAATAGTTGAACACATCATTAGCAAACTAAGTTCCTTGAAAGCCCCATGATCCAACCAACTTTCAAACATATTGTTTAAATGGGCTAAAAAAGAATGGTCAGTAATACTATCCATTTTATTCCAACAAATATTGAAGAGTCAACAATTTCCTGAGTTATGGCGTGTAGCCCACATAATTCCTACATATAAGCAAGGTGTGAGAACAGACCGATATCTTTACTTGAGGCAGATCGTAAAGTTTTTGCTGCCCTACTTTTAAAACATCTTGAAGGGTGGGTGATTGAAACTGCCCATCTTAAGAAGTGGCAAACAGGCTTTCTGTCACGGCCCTCGCCCAAAACCCCCTCTGGCAAACCCATTGGCAAGGTGGAATCAGGATTCGGGCCTCTAGAGCCTGGCATCCTCTTAAAAAGCCCTCATGGGGCCAGTCCTGGTGCCTATGGCGCCAGACTCATACACCATGAACAACAATGTGCCTGGGAACTACTTTATTGTATTGTCAGCCAACATGGAGGCATCCACATAGCTTGGTTCCTAAGGACCAAGCTATGCGGTCTAGTGTTTTGGGTGTGGCAGGCCTGGGACTACTTTCCCTGGTACTACTTTACCTGGGCTATAGAAACCACACCCTGACTGCAGAACATGCTTCGTCTTACTTTGCAGCTTGCAACGTGATGCTCACCGTGTCCAGCTATTCCCTGGAACCTCGGAGAAGCAGAACCTGCAAGGAGACAAAAGGAACATCATTAGCAGCAGCATCTTACCTGCAGTCTTCATCTTTAAACACTCGCAGCTACTGAGGACAGCTTCCTCGAATCTGCACGGCTCCCGGACAGAAGGACCTGAAAGAGGAAGATAGAGGCAACATTAAAGAAAGCTGTAGAGACATTTACAAATTACGAACTGCTCAAAAGGCTTACCTGGCTGGTTGCCTCTCGGCTGGCACCACTCCAGACATTCCACTCGCGCTGAAGAACACCGCAACCTACAAGGAAGGAAAACACAGGTTAGCAAAGGAAAGACTTTGCAGCGCTGCTCATAGCGCTTACTTACCGCATCATAGCGCTCTTAATGCGCCATCATTTACCAGCGGAGCTCAACCAAGCCAGTTCGCCACGCTGAAGCTCTGCATACCTAAGGGAGAAAAAAGAGACATTTTAAACAAAGAAAGGCATGCAGGATAGCAACAAAACTAAATAACAGCAATAAGACCAACCTGAACAATATCAAACGGGCCGGCGTCAGTGAAGTAACTGGACCGCACTCGCCCATGAAAGACAACGCGCCCCTGCAAAGAAGGCAGGACCGAGAGCATGCCTAATTCTACCACAAGGCAGAACCTTCCCGGCAGACCACATCAGGGCAAGCTAAGAAGCATACCAGCGAGTAACCCAGCTGGGTGGTGTCCCTGTGGATACCAGGTGAGCGTAACACTTTCATCGACAAATGAGTACATCTTTGAATGGTATGGTGGTGAACTCAGTTCAATGAATGGTCTGGAAAAAATATAGTAGCGACAACTGATCTCTCGGTGGCCTTCGACACAGTAAATTGAGATTTGTTATGGACAAAACTTTGGAAATGTCGCCTCCCAGAGGGTCTTTGTCACTTATTATTGGTCTCCATGATAGGACTGTAGAGGAGGTCCCAAATATGGCCTGCACCCCAGCCACCCATGTCGAAATGCCAGAAGCATACTCACCAAGATATGTGACATATAAGGAGCAAATGAACCAACAGAGAGCCACGGTGGGGCTCTGTCCAGTACCCATCAGAGGGACATGTATACCTATTGAAGCGCCAATAATCAGACAACCATGGGCTGCAAGGTACCCACTGAGACAACCATACCAGCAGCTGATACGAAATGAGGATTACTTACAAACAGTCCCTGAAGAGACCCAGAGAGCCTTAATTGATGGCAGATGGTGACAACAAATGAACACAAATGACGAACGAAAAACTGACACACAAGGACTGAAAACAAAGATTAACAATGTAATGGACATATAAGAAGGAGCAAACAGAAACGTAACCATGAAGTAAGATGAAAATATGCGACTAACTGAATGCATCCGAATAGGCTTGGAACGCAAGAAGCAAAGAAAAATGGTACTGCTTGCAATGCTTAGTAGAAAAATAGAGCGGCATGCGGCAAGTATATATATACCTCAATGGAGCACGCTATACAAGTGCAACTCCATTTTGTACAAGCTGAATTAAGCCCAGGCTGCAAGGGACTAACAAGGCCAAGATTCATATTCCAGCCAAAACAGAAGGAAAGAGCGGAGTCGAAACTCAGTAAGAAGCAGCTCAATGCCTGGGAATTCGAGGTCAACTCCAGGAAGGGAGGAGAGCAGCAACGTTGAAGAATCGAAACTTCAGAGCATAGCAGCCAGCCAGTGAAGGTCGAGATAAGGAGACCCCATGCAGGTGGCGAGGCTATGGAAGAATCAAATACATGAATAAGAGGGAAAATTAAGCAGATTCACGGTGAACAGACACGTGACTAACCAAGGGCAAAGAAGTACCAAAGTCTGATGTCACCCAGAACCCGAGAATGCCATAACTTTTCCTGATAAGAACTACAGTTTCGAGGCCATCCCTAGCCAACTAATTGACACATAGCCCTAAAGGTACTGATTGATGGAATGGAGGCAGGGTGAATCGTGGGGCACTCCGCATCTGGTCGTCCATTCTGCAAGCTGCTAATTAAAGTAGAGATTTATGCCTAGGGGTGTAACCCACCCAATCACAATGGACCAAATAATCTAGGGTCTTATAGCTGGTAGAACCAATAAGACGTCGTAGTTGTAGTGACGTCTATCACGAGTGATGTAGTGGTGGGATGGGCATAGACGCCCACCCGATAAGAGCTATCCAATCCGCATGCTTTGTTACCATATACAGATATAACACCTATACTTAAGTTACCTTTCCGACCAATAGAATTGCATGACAAATTTATGAGTTTTGCACGTCATCTGATGATGAATTTTGCCCATAAAAGTTGCTGTCTGAATGAAGAATTTGGGAGTTGGAGCTAGACAGGCGATTGCATCATTGATGATTACCATTTGTTTCCCCGTTTTTTGTACTTGTCATTAAACAGATTTCCCTTTGCCAAACTATTGAGTTGTCCTTATTGAAGTGTGTTGGTGTAAGTGAATCCTGCACCCCCATTCCTCACATGGTGCAGCTATCTTGTCTTACAGGTAATAGAGGGTGAGCTCTGACCTATGGGCCTGTTAGAGGATGCTCCGCCCTCTTGTACATTTGGTAGCGTGAGGATGGTTGGACCATCAACTATTGATTAATTAATACTAAGACACCCATAGACCGATGGCACAAAGTAACTCTAGGCCTTCGGCAATATCACGAGTCCTTCGCCATTCGGCTGAGTAGACTGAGAAGCTTCCCGTGGACAATGATAGAAGTAAGTCAATCAAATCTGCAGTAGGTCTGAAGGAACCTGCCTTTCCAAGCATAACCCTTCTCATTCCCACAGGCAGCAGATCGGGTGAAAAGACCGCAAGAGGCGGGAAAAGGAGGGGCGGTGATCCTGAAGTTCTAGAGAGGAAAAGATGCGAGCGGTGAGTGAAACAATAAACTCATTACTTTGGCAAATGTCTTGTAGGCATTAGAACAAGTAAGGGAAAGGTAACGGAGGGTGGCGGAGAAAAAAAGAAATAGTCAGAAGTAGAAAAGACTGTATATATATAAAGGGTTAATGACTCTACTATAATAGATAAAAAGTTGGTTACCGGGAGGACACCCGAGATAAAAAGTAGGTTACCGCCGAAATCGCATCGGGGTCCGGGTCCTCGGAATGAGGACTTACCGGGCCATTCTGAGTTCGGAAGGCCCGGTAATTCCTCCCTCCAAGGACCCGGACACGGTCCTTCCCCATTCCCATTTCAGCCCTCATAGGGCTGAATGGGAATGGGAGAGGGAGCAAACAACGGGCCATTACGAAATAGCCCGTTGTTTGCTCCCTCTTCCCCTCGTGGGACCCGGTAAGCACGCCTGGTTTTCCCAGGCGTGCTTACCGTGTCCCGCGAGGGGAACTCGTAATGCGGCAGTACGGAGTGAACGGCGCCGGCACCTTTTACGGCGCCGTTCATTTCATACCGCCAGGGTCGTAATGAGGCCCTCAGAGTTTTACAGAGCTCACAGCAGAGTTCCCTTTACGGACAATCTCCCAGTCTCTGTGGGAGAATGTGAGATGAATGTACCCTTGTTATATTCACGCCAGACCCCAGTAAACATTTTGGGTTGAGATTTAATGACAAAGTTGAATATGACTATATCTTTCACAGAGGGGGGCATAGTATGCCCCACTCCAGGAATCATTATTCCAACGTGTGTGAAATGATCAGAGCATACTCCGGACGCATAGCCATGAGAGCTATACCATTAGAACCGGAAGTCTTCACATATGGCGTGCGTGTGCTTATGGCGAGATTGCCAGGCCTCGCAGATAGAACTATGAGAACCCCTGATGAGTTTCTATTCAGACCAATAATACCTATGCATGAAAAAGAGGGACAAGTATTTCCCTTATCGATACATATTGCAGCAGTATGAGGGAAGGTAGTAATGGTCGAAGGGTACGATGATGAAGGCACACAATGGTGTGCAATTATCGCCATTGAAGAAGGGTACCGAGTGACTGACGTCACTGATGATGATCTGTTCGAAGAACACCCTGACTCAGCAGAGACTAGGGTGGAGGTGAGTCTCATATTTTGGGTCAAAATGATCATACGAGAAGTGCCACAGAGAATGATGTTGACAGTGATCCGCCCCACATACTTTGATGATGATATGGCCTAGGTGCCTGTCTCAGTATGGACTACAGGACCCTATGACGTAGGCCTCCAGAAAGGAGTAGGAGAAGAGAAAATTAAATTGAAACCAGGAGCAATTTTACCAAGGGCACGACAATATCCCATGTCCAGAGAAGCGGATGAAGGGATTGCGAAGACGATTTCCGCCATGATGGAGCAGGGCATTCTTGTGACGTCAGAATCACCCTGCAATACGGTGATTTACCCCGTCAAGAAATCAAAGGGAGGGTCGTGGTGTTTAATCCAAGATTTAAGAGCATTAAACGATATTGTTGAAGCCGAGTTCCCTATAGTCCCTAATCCATCTACGATCTTGTGTAACATACTGATCGAGGCGACATACTTCACGGTGATTGATTTGAAAAATGCTTTTTTCTCAATCCCGCTGCACCGTGACTCACAAGATCTAACATCCTTCACGTTCAGACAAATGCACCTAAAAAGTATCGGGTTGCCGCAGGGGTACTGTGAGTCCCCATCCATTTTCAGCAGAGTCTTGAAAATGGACCTAGGCAACATTACAGTAGACAGTGTTGTTTTGCAGTATGTGGATGACATTCTGATCTGTAGCACCACTGAAGAACAATGCAGGTGCGATTCTATCCAGCTTCTGACTATATTGGCTGAGAAAGGATATAAGGTTGACATAGAAAAGCTGCAATATTGTCAACAAGAGGCGCTGTACATAGGCCAGCTAATCTCGCATGAGGGGAAAAAGGTGACCCCAGAAAGGGCTGAAGCTATCATGAACACGGCTAAGCCGCTCACGATAAAACAAATGCAGAGCTTTCCAGGCCTGTGCAACGATGTTAGGGCATGGGTCTTCGATTACAGCTCATATACCAAGCCCTTGCTCCATGCCCCCATGCCCTGAAGAAGGCCCGAGCGACAAAAGAAAAAATGGAATGGATTGAAGCGATGGAAGACGAGGTTCACAGAACTAAAGAGAGCAATTTGCACGGCTCCAGTCCTTGGGATTCCTAATGCAGAGGAATTCTATCTGTTCTCGCACACGAATGGCAATGTTATGACGGCAGTACTCGCTCAAAAAACCTCATTGGGGTATAAGCCCCTGGCGTATTACAGTGGGAATCTGGACCCAGTAATGAGAGGCCAGTTCCCATGCCACCAAAGCTTAGCTGCCGCAGCGTTCACCATAGAGAAGGCGACAACCATTGTAATGTGATGCTCCATGACGTTTTATGTTGAACACTCATTATTTGCCATATTAGAGAAACCAAAAGGTACTTTGACATCTCAAAGGGCCTCTGCCTATGAGGTGATCATATCAAATCCATCGATCAAAATAGTTCAATGTAAAACAATGAATCCAGCCACGTTCATAGCAGAGCCAGTCACTGAAGGAGAGCCGAAACATGACTGCGCAAATTATGAGGAATTCTATGATGAAATACCCAGGGTAAAGGAAAATGCCCTGGCAGGTGGTGAAATTGTGTTAATTGACGGTTCTTCAAGAATCGACCAAGAAGGCGGGCGTTGCGGTAATAAAACACATAGCAAACAGAGAATTTCAAGTACTCATTAGTGGACGAATACCATCTCATTATTCAGCACAGGCTGCAGAATTATTGGCGTTGATACTCGCCATTGAGAATCATGCAGACCAGGAAGTAACGGTGTACAGTGACTCCACCTATCTGACGTCCACAGTGCACGCAGGACTAACGCGTTGAAAGAGGAGGGGCTACCTCCGAGCGGACAGCACACCAGTGCAGCACGCAGCCTTATTGGACAGGCTGATCAAGGCACTTCAGCTCCCAGTGGGCATAGCGGTCGTGAAATGCTCCGCCCATACTCACGGGACAGATTTCGTGTCACGTGGAAATCATGCGCAAGACATGAAGCCAAACGTATGGCATCAAAAAATGAGACAATCATGGAAGTAGAAGTGGCACGCACCCATGAGCGTATGATGATAGCTTGAGCCACACCAGAGGCTTATAGTAATATGGGGCAAACTCAATTGATGGAGCTACAAGGGGAGGCACCACAGGACGAAAAGAACCTGTGGAAACGACAAGGGTGTTCTTTGAACCCCTCAGACGGATTGTGGAGGCAAGACAGCACTGGTAAACCAGTAATGCCTGTAGCCCTACTAAAGATATCAATAGAACAATTACATTACCCATTCCATATGACAAAAGAACACCTAGCCGCAACGCTCGCAGAAGACTGGTCCATACTGAATTCAGCAGAGCAGGTTGCATTTTTTATAGTGAACTGCATAATTTGCCAACAGTTCACCGCTGGGCGCACATTAAAAGTAGTGAGAGGAGTCATCCCCTGGCCAAATGGACCATTTCAGCACATGCACATCAATTATGTCGACATGATTCAAGTATGTAACGGGTACAGGTACTTAATTGTAGTGGTGTGTCCATTCTCTAGATGGATAGAAGCTGGTCCCTGTACACACCCAGACTCAACCTGTGCTGCCGAATTCCTGGTGAGGGAAGTATTCCCTAGATGGGGGGTGTGTGAGGTGATGAGATCAGATAATGGGGCTCATTTTGAAAATACAGATTAGCTGGTTGCTTGGTATAAAGCACAAGTTCTCGTCGGCGTACCATCCAGAGGGAAATGGTATATGCGAGAGGCTCCACGGCTTGTTAAAGGAAAGGATAGTAAAGTTGAAGCTTACTCGAAAAAAGGGATGGCTGCTCTGTCTACCACTGGCATTGTATGCACTTCAGAACCAACCAGGCTCCAACCATCATCTCACGCCGCACGAGATAGTTACGGGAAGAAGAATGAGGACCCCCCTTACCCTCGAGATAGAGCTAGATGTGATGCCCAGTCTACCCGAGAGGTCCTGGGAACTGAGTTGTCAGAATATCTGAACTGCATGACATCAAGCCTTGCTGTCATTTCAGACCAACTGCAGCGACAACAAAAAGGCTGCAACACAACACCAGACCCAGAGGGAGATGCTGAAATAGACACAGCTCAAGGGCTACGTGCGCCAATCATCTTCCCTGGTGACACAGTACTGGTGAGGAATCACACAAAGAAAAGGTGGGACGAGCCGAGATTCAACGGCCCGTTCATCGTAGAGGACTGCACTGCCTCAGCCGTGAAACTGCAAGGCAGGAGAGCTTGGATTTTCCTAAATGACATTAAACCTTATATCAGTGAGATCCCGTTAGCTGCACCCCACCGTGAAGAACCTACAGACAACGGGGAAGAACCTCAGCACGTGCAGACAAGAGCTATGACGAGGAAGAAGGACGCATGAGCAGGAAATCCAAGACAAAGAACCCGGATACAAGTTGTGGCTTAAAACTGGACAGTCCTCCAAGCAAAGGGGGATAAGGACATAACGAACACTCTGTGCATTCTAGTTTCAGAATGAAGAAGAGAATCGCACATCTAAGCCACAACACACTGATGATACAAACTTTTGAATCAAGCCATATCCAAACATTATTAGTAAACGGGACTTTGATGAACTAAGAGCAAAAGTTAAGAACATCACACAGTCACCTGAAGCAACCAACACCCAGACTTTGTTTTGCAGAACGTATGACATCTCCCAACAGGAATATCACCAGAGATGTGCTGTCCTGTTTTCAGTTAATACTAGAGACATATCCATCGCTTGTAGGGAGAGTTACCAGCATCACAGACTTTGTCCAAAATCCTGCCAACAAGAAGGTGATCTGGCAACTACTGACTGTCATCGCGGAAGCCTTCATTGTACTGCCTGAGTACGATAATATAGACACAGATGCTTCCTCCACAGGTGATAATAGATTAACTCACTTATACGCTTTTCTTTCGCATCATAGAGGAGTGCCCAGGACTTATCGGGAGAACCACGGATACCCTAACATTCATCAGAGATCCAAGAAACAATGAATACCTGAACCGAGTGTGGATCAAGCTAAATTACGTGATTGCAATCAACGCAGCAGGAAAGTGCAGAGACTGTTCTCATCAACAACAAAAAAAGGCCTGTGATCCAGAACTCAGCAAAGCAGGACAATGTCCCTGCCGCCCGAGGACAGCCGCCTGGTGCATAATGTCCTGTTTCGTCTAGTCACTGAATATCCAGAAATGGTCGGGAGGCCTGCAGATGTTGGCGTCATCACCTACCTCAGAGACCCAGCTAATGTTGCACATATAGGCACACTCCTCCACGGTATCATGCTCCAGGTGGAGCTGTCCAGCGTTCAGCGAGAGTACCTGAGGAGATTCCAGTGAAACTTTCGCCATGGGACAGATCGAGGGAACAGAGGCACAGTTCTTCATCTTTCCGCCGTGGGACAGATCGAGGGAACAGAGACACAGTTCTTAATCTTACTGCCGTGGGACAGATCGAGAAGAGCAGGGAAGAGAACTACACCACTTGTTTTTATTTTTATGTATTTTTTCATTTTTTATGGTTATTTGACTCCCATTTTTTATTTGATTTTGCACGGTACCATTTTTTCCAGTTTTTCCATGTTTTCCATTTTTTCCATGTTTTCCATTTTTTACCATTTTTCAATTTTTTCTACTGATTCCAATTTTTTCCCACCTTTTTCGCATTAAAACAAGATTCCAGCATGTCTTCCGGACTAAAGCAAATTCAGGGGGTGGACTGGGAATTGACTTATTTTGAATATGTTCAATGAATGGGACTCGTCAAAGAGGCTAGTCTGATCTTTTTCCATAGTCTAGAAAGTGAACTACATCCCGCAACCAGAGACAATTGTCACCCTCGAGAGGGAGGACTCTTACGAAGCACAAGACACTTTACGTCCAAGACCTCATGAAAGACCATAAAAGAATAAATGAAAAGAAGAGATCTTTATAGAACTTTAACTATTGATATGATTGAAATGGGGGCCCAGAACAGTAGCCTAGTCCTCCCACAAGCGGAAGGGTGCCCCCACTTCCCTGGAAGAAAATGCTGCAAATTGTCTTATCGAACGATAATGTGCATATGCATAGTTATTATTATTGTTTTTCTGTCATTAACAATCAGAACTGCATTCTTTATTGGTGCACGAAGCGTTCCAATTTCAGTGCACCCACCAGATAACGTACGTACAAATCCCACGAAAGCACCCAGACCCTATATAGTTATTCCAGTTCCAAGAAAAGCTGATGGTAAAGCAAACAAGCTAAAATTAAATGTAATTAACAATGATTCATACACGTCAGAGGTAACGAATGAAGAGAAAAGCTGGAGACAGGGTCAGCACGGAATGAATGAAAATGTAGCACTGACCACTGCATGCACCCACACACAAGATGCACACAAACCAGGGCAAGTGTCAATGGCTACAGAACCTCGAATGATGGCAACAGAAAGTAAGAGACTGCCTACCGAACAACCAGTTCCAGAAAATAGTGGAAGTGACCAAGAGGAAGCAAGCGAAAGGCCAACTGAAAAAGATATAACCAAAGCACTCAAGAAGACAGAGACTGCTACAAAAGAATTCACTGAAAAGACACAAAAGCTGATAGACCATTTGTTCCCGGTTGTAGCTAGACCGAAGAAACTGCATGAGGAACTGAAAAATAGAATCACAGTGACTATCGCAGCAAGCACATCAGTTCCTACGAGCACCAGGCCCATGATGAGGCCACACGTAGGACAGACGATACACAGATGGTGGTTAAAGGAGCCCTACGGGGAATGCAAGAGGAGAAGAAGAGACACACAAAACCTTCTCCTACCACAGCGATACAGGTAATGAAGCCTGCTCCTCCAACAAACATGTCCGAGAATCCTCCAGCATGAAAAAGTCACACAGGTGCATTTAGAGACGTAGTTATAGCTAACTACAAAAAGACATTAAGAATCAAGAGAAACCCACATGAAGACAACAATGAACTAAACGATTAACTAGACAGCACAGCACATCTAGGAAACAACATTTGGTACCAACAAATGAAGGAGGTTGGAAGAAGAAAAGCTGAAGGTGAATGCTTCATCTGTGCACTTCTAAAGTACAGCATGGGAAAATCCAAGATCTTTGTCTGTCACGAAGTCCAGAGTCCAAGGCGCAGGAGCGACGCAGTACCAACCACCCCCACTTTGGTCGTGGAGCCCGCAAGTCAGAGCTTACACGGGTTTCCTGGACCAGAGCAGGGAAGGAGGGTTAGGGTCTCGATGATTGGATAGGTAGGGGGAATTAGGTAAACCGGATTGAGGGTGAGGTAGAGGTTAGGGGTGGGAATGGGGAGTTCTACAGGGAAAGTTTGGTTGCTGCTCACTTTTGTTCTGGTGTTCTCAGCCCTTACTAGCTACTTGTACATAAGCACCAATTTGCACATAAGAACAGTTTAACTCTGCCTAACCCTAAGTCATCGGAACAGTACAGGAGTTAGCATGCAACTTAGCTCTGGTCTTCTGTGTCCTGTCCATGAAGAGCAGTCACGTCCTTGGCACGTCTGAAGGGTTGTTTTCAAAAGGTCCAAGCTAAAAGAAATTAACAAGCATTAGAACATGCCCTCTGTTATTGTCTGCATTCACCTCATGCAGACTCACTCACACAGACACACTCTCTAATGCCCCCCTCAAGACCTGTATAGTGCTATTGCACTATGCTACGCAAGCGATCTCCTTGCAGATCCCTGCAAACATGTTCAAATGCACAAGCAATCTTCCTGCAGACCCTCGTGATCGATTTGTGCCCTAAAACTGTGGCAGGTGTCTCCGGTGCTGTGTTTTCGCCTCACGGATCTGCTATGGTCTCCAAGAGGCGGAAACACCCCAAATGACTAAACGCCCGTGCACAGGTCAATGTATCCCAAAAGAATGCCGCCGGCACATTGAGCGCCGAAGTTCTAAACACTTAGCTTTTCGTAGCGGTGCAGGGGCTCTGGGGTGGCAAGCAATCGCCCCCTGCACTTCCCCCTCGATCCCTTTGGGCCCTGAGCAAAGAGGAGTACTTATCTCGTGTGGGCGAGGGGCCGGGCTGCTGCTCGGGTGGGGCTGGGCCCCTCGCGTGTAGTTTTGCTGGAGCTCCGGTCCACACGTCTTGTCGGCATGGAGTCTCAAGCGCAAGCCCCGTGCTCGGGGCTCTGCGCATGCGCGATGGGGCGGCCGCGCCCTTCCTGGTTCCTGATTGGCCCAAAACGTCCCTGGGCATGCTGGGGATTGTAGTCCTTTGGCGCCGGCTGCTGGGAAACGCAGTCTTTAGTCCCTTTCTCCTGCACATGGGGCAAAGCAGCCTTTTGTATGGTTGCATCTTTGTTTGTCTCTCCCCTCCAGTGCCCAAAACAGTACCCACAACACCCCTACGCCTAGCCTGTCCTTGTCTCTGCCTACCTGAGTCCCTGACAGTACTCCCCCTCCCACAGAAGGCAGTTGTTCCGGGTTTACTAGGATAATTCCTGTGAAAAGCACGCAGCAACCTGGGGGCATGTACATGCTGGGAGGGTTCCCAAGTGCGTTCCTCAGGGCCATACCCCACCCAGTCAATGAGGTAAAACACCTGGCCCTTTTTATCTTGTTTAGAGTTCAATATTGCTCGAACCTCGTACTCAGGTTCCCCTTGCACCATAACGGGAGGTGGTTTTCTAGCAATTGTCCCATGTGGAGCGGGTTTCAGGAGGGAAGTGTGGAAAGTGGGATGTACCTTCATTTGGGGAGGTAAGGTCAATTTAGCTGCAACAGGGTTCACAATTTTAACTATTGGGAATGGACCCAAATATCGGGGTTGTAATTTCCTGGGTCCTTCCATGCGAAGGTTGCGAGTGGATAACCACACTCTATCTCCTACACAGTAAAGTGGGCTGGGTCGACGACGCTTATCTGCATAGCGCTTATATGCGTCCTTGGCCTTTGTGAGATTCTCCTGCACCTCCTTCCAAACCTGC
The DNA here is from genome assembly GCF_040938575.1 of Ambystoma mexicanum. Taxonomy (NCBI): domain Eukaryota; kingdom Metazoa; phylum Chordata; class Amphibia; order Caudata; family Ambystomatidae; genus Ambystoma; species Ambystoma mexicanum. The sequence continues at coordinate 193,575,592 of NC_090939.1, forward strand.
TCTATGCCCAACCGTTGTCCAGCCAACGTAGGCAATTCAAATCCTGAAACTGGAATGGCCACTGGGAGGATCCGTGGATGTCGCCCATAAAGGCAGTAGAACGGAGTCTTTTTGGTGGATGCATGTGTGGCGTTATTATATGCCAATTCTGCCAACCAAGTATGCTGGACCCAGGTTGTCTCCCTACTTGTGGCAAAACACCGTAAATACTGCTCTAGGCATTGATTCACGCGTTCTGTCTGGCCATCTGTCTCGGGATGGTATCCGGACGACAAGCGGACTTCCATTCCCAGAATCTTGCAAAACTCACGCCAGAAGCGAGAGGTGAACTGTGGACCCCTATCTGTGACCACACAATAGGGAAGGCCATGAAGGCGGACTATGTTTTGCAGAACTAATTCGGCAATTGCACCAGCAGTCGGGACTCCCTTACATGGGATGAAGTGAGCCATTTTCGAAAAGGTATCCACAATTACCAATACAGAAGTGAATTCCTGAACCTCGGGAAGATCCACAATAAGGTCCATGGTGATCGTATGCCATGGCACCGAAGGGGTCGGTAGAGGATGAAGGAGCCCAGCAGGTTTTTGGTGACTAGCTTTATTTCGAGCACACACCTCGCATTGAGACACATACTGCAGAACATCGTGCCGCCACTTGGGCCACCAGAAATGTCTAGCCACCAACTCCTGAGTTTTTGACTTTCCCGGGTGTCCTGCCAATGACGAATCGTGGCACCAAGATAAGGCCTTTTCCCGTAGTTGCTTGGTGGGCAAGTACAAGGCTGACCCATGGTAGGGGAGTCCCTCAATGAAAGTATTCTGAGGATCTTGTTTGCACCACTGATGGACGTCCTGCATAGTGAGGTCTTTTAATACGGCCTCAAAGAAATCAGAAGTAGCTCCAACGATACGTGTTGGGGGAATAATAGGTTGTGGTGTAATGCCTGCCTCTCGCTCTGCTGACTCGGGATATCGTGACAATATGTCTGCCTTTCGATTGTTGGCTCCGGGTCTATACGTTATGATGAAATCAAACTCGGCAAAGTATTGAGCCCATCGCAATTGGCGCGGGCTCAACGTCTTGGCGGTTCTTATAAACTGGAGGTTACGATGGTCCGTTATGATCGTGGTGGTATGACGTGCCCCCATCAGGTAGTGTCGCTACTCACCAAGAGCTGCCTTAATTGCCAACAATTCCCGATCGGCAATGATATAGTTCTGTTCAGCTGGGAGTAGTTTCCTTGAGAAGTAGGCCACGGGATGTAGCAGGCCTGTCTGAGGGTCCCGCTGGGACAGGATAGCACCTAGAGCGTAGCTAGAGGCGTCCGTTTCCACTACAAAAGGTCTAGACAAATCCGGGTGTTTCAGTACCGGGGCGTCGGTGAAGGCCTTTTTGAGCTGTCGAAACCCCTGGTCGGCCGATGTGTCCCACTCAAAAGGGCAGCCTTTACGGAGAAGCTTCGTGATTGGAGTGACCAATGCAGAAAAGTTCTTTACGAAGCGTCTGTAGAAGTTCGCAAACCCCAGGAATGACTGAATCTCTTTCACACTGGTAGGGGGAGCCCAATCCAAGATTGCCTGCACCTTTTTCTTGTCCATTTGTACGCCGGTTGGGGTCAGGAAGTAGCCTAGAAATTCCACGGTGGTACAATGGAACTCGCACTTCTCCAGTTTTGCATAAAGGTGGTATTCTCGCAGCTTTTGCAAAACTGCGCGTACATGTTGGACATGTTCCTGGAGATTTTGAGAATATATTAGGATGTCATCTATGTACACTACCGCACATACGTCTAAATATTCTCTAAGGACCTCATCCAGGAAATGTTGGAAGGCAGCGGGGGCGTTACAGAGACCGAATGGCATAACCTGATATTCGTACAATCCGAACTTGGTCCGGAAGGCGGTTTTCCATTCGTCTCCCTCGCGCACCCGCACAAGATGGTAAGCGCCTCGAAGGTCCAACTTGGTGTAGATTGTCGCGTCCCTAACTTGATCCAAAAGAACCGGGATGAGAGGAAGCGGATAACGGTTCTTAATGGTTATCTGGTTCACTCTGCGGTAATCTATGCAAGTCCGGAGTTCTCCAGACTTCTTCGGTACGAAGAACAAAGGGGAGGACACTGGCGAATTAGAGTGGCGAATAAATCCATTCTTTAAATTCGCAGCTATGTACTCTTGGAGGTGATTGTTTTCTGCCTCCGTTAGGGCATATATACGACTACACGGTAGAGTAGCCCCAGGCTCCAGATCAATTCTGCAGTCAAATGGCCGATGTGGGGGTAATGATTCTGCAGCTTGTTTGTTAAACACGTCCATGAAATCTGCGTATTCTTGGGGTATACTTTCGGGACGCATTTCCTGCTTAACCGAGACGTTGAGAGCACACACTGAAGGTGTACTTTCTTGCCGGCAATGTTCAAGACAATGCGGTGAGTCCAGACTGATTGACCCTGTGGTCCAATGAATTTGGGGGTTATGCTTTTTTAGCCACGGTAATCCCAAAATCAGCCCAAATTGCGGGGCGGCAATGATATCAAAGGCAATGCTTTCCCTATGCCAAGCTCCGCATTGTAACGTCACCAAACAAGTGTTATGTGTTATGGGCCCTGAGCTGAGAGGAGTGCCGTCTACAGCACGTGCAGGTTCCGGGTCTGCCTTTTGCTGTACTGGGATACCTAAGGTAACCACGTACTGGACATCAATAAAATTACCTGTCGCTCCCGAGTCCACAAACATAGTGACCTGTTTCTTTTGTGTTTGGAACTCCAAACAACCCGTCAAGGTGACATGCGTAGCATAGTTCGAAATGCCTGCCATTGGGGCCCTACTACTCAACAGGCTCGATCGGGTGACCCCCACTACCGACGAGCCGAAGCGTTTCCCTGGGTCTTGGGCTTGCTTGGGCATTCACGAACAAAGTGCCCAGCCTTGCCACAGTACATACAGAGGCCGTCCTTCCTCCTTTGTTCCTTTTCCTCTTTAGTGAGGGGACCTCGAACTGAACCTATCTGCATCGGTTCTTCCCCCTCAGATCTGGCCGCCACCCCCCGGGGTCCCCTATACAGATCCAACCGAGGCACGGGTCGTGAATCTCCCTTTCGTTTATCGCCCCGCCTTTCTGCCATTCGATGGTCAAGCCGTAAGGCCAGATCAATCATCTCTGAACATCCCCTTGGCTGTGGATCTACCTGGGCAATAAGGTCTTTGATGTCATCCCTCAAACCTTGATAAAAGAGGGACATCCGCTTATCACGGGGCCAGTCGGCTTCGGCTACCAGCCGATTGAAATGAGTGACGTATGTCACTAATTCCTTAGACCCCTGCTTGAGGCTTAACAGTTCCCGATCCTTGCAAAGGGTGGCAGCTCGCCGGTTAAATATTTTCTCGAATTCCGCCAGGAAATCATCCCAGTCATAAAGAATGGCATGGTCTTTTTGGACTAATGGGTTTGCCCATGCCGCAGCGTCCCCTGTGAGGTACGAAATTACAAACGCCGTTCGGGACTGAACAGACCGAAAGGCTGCAGTCTTGGTCAGAAAATGGAGACGACACTGAGTAATAAAAGTGGTAAACTTTTGTGGGTCTCCAGCGTAGCGCTCAGGAGGTGCCAACGGAACTATTGCCTCCGGACTTACGTGTACCTGCACCGGAGTGGGTGGTTGGGTAGGTAAGGGCGCTGTCTGAGCCGCTAAACTGCGCACCTGTGCAGACAGGGTGGCGTAGTCCTGTCTAGACGCTGCCAGTTCACCTTGTAAGTTCTGCAGGGCTTTGGCTATTTCTTCCATGGTTTCAATGGGGGCTGGCCACGTAGCTCGGGCACCTGAATATTACGTGGGCTTGCGCTTCTGTCACGAAGTCCAGAGTCCAAGGCGCAGGAGCGACGCAGTACCAACCACCCCCACTTTGGTCGTGGAGCCCGCAAGTCAGAGCTTACACAGGTTTCCTGGACCAGAGCAGGGAAGGAGGGTTAGGGTCTCGATGATTGGATAGGTAGGGGGAATTAGGTAAACCGGATTGAGGGTGAGGTAGAGGTTAGGGGTGGGAATGGGGAGTTCTACAGGGAAAGTTTGGTTGCTGCTCACTTTTGTTCTGGTGTTCTCAGCCCTTACTAGCTACTTGTACATAAGCACCAATTTGCACATAAGAACAGTTTAACTCTGCCTAACCCTAAGTCATCGGAACAGTACAGGAGTTAGCATGCAACTTAGCTCTGGTCTTCTGTGTCCTGTCCATGAAGAGCAGTCACGTCCTTGGCACGTCTGAAGGGTTGTTTTCAAAAGGTCCAAGCTAAAAGAAATTAACAAGCATTAGAACATGCCCTCTGTTATTGTCTGCATTCACCTCATGCAGACTCACTCACACAGACACACTCTCTAATGCCCCCCTCAAGACCTGTATAGTGCTATTGCACTATGCTACGCAAGCGATCTCCTTGCAGATCCCTGCAAACATGTTCAAATGCACAAGCAATCTTCCTGCAGACCCTCGTGATCGATTTGTGCCCTAAAACTGTGGCAGGTGTCTCCGGTGCTGTGTTTTCGCCTCACGGATCTGCTATGGTCTCCAAGAGGCGGAAACACCCCAAATGACTAAACGCCCGTGCACAGGTCAATGTATCCCAAAAGAATGCGGCCGGCACATTGAGCGCCGAAGTTCTAAACACTTAGCTTTTCGTAGCGGTGCAGGGGCTCTGGGGTGGCAAGCAATCGCCCCCTGCACTTCCCCCTCGATCCCTTTGGGCCCTGAGCAAAGAGGAGTACTTATCTCGTGTGGGCGAGGGGCCGGGCTGCTGCTCGGGTGGGGCTGGGCCCCTCGCGTGTAGTTTTGCTGGAGCTCCGGTCCACACGTCTTGTCGGCATGGAGTCTCAAGCGCAAGCCCCGTGCTCGGGGCTCTGCGCATGCGCGATGGGGCGGCCGCGCCCTTCCTGGTTCCTGATTGGCCCAAAACGTCCCTGGGCATGCTGGGGATTGTAGTCCTTTGGCGCCGGCTGCTGGGAAACGCAGTCTTTAGTCCCTTTCTCCTGCACATGGGGCAAAGCAGCCTTTTGTATGGTTGCATCTTTGTTTGTCTCTCCCCTCCAGTGCCCAAAACAGTACCCACAACACCCCTACGCCTAGCCTGTCCTTGTCTCTGCCTACCTGAGTCCCTGACATTGTCCCTACAGCACACTGTATGTCACATGCAGCAATGTGCAACACGAGAGGACAGTTTATGGGGAGAGATGCCTCATTGATATGGGCAACTGAAAAGGAATACCCCGATGAAGACGGTTACATCCAGGATATCAAGACAAGAAACAGAGCGCACACTAAGAATCACGTGATCAGGTACGAAAAGCCTGAAGTGAAAGGATCAGGAACAAGATGGGAAATAAACCCGAGACTGCACGTCCAAGGAAATACTGCAGAAGAGGCTAAAATTTGGAAAAACAGAGGCCAAATGCAGATCTGGGGAACAGTGGTTTCCCCAAACAGACGGGAAGAAGGAGTTGTAATCTGCCGAGCGTGGATGGTCCTTGGAGCCTGCAAGGAAGCAATAGAGAATTCACAGAGGTTATGCAAACCACTATGGCCGAAATTGGTAAAGCTCCTGACATGGGTCGAAGACAGAGGAGGACCCTTGCAAATAGTACCATTGGAAAAGCCGAAACTGTGCTTCAGAAACAATGGCACAAGGAAGATGGGAGAGAATCAAAACTGCAGACAAATCTTCGAAGCTCCAGGAATGGTACACGGAACTGCGGTAATCATGGATCATTATTGGGCATGCGGATCCAAAGCATACATAAGACTGCCGAAAAACTGGGGAGGCATATGCACAATAGTGAACGTCCGCATTCCTGCACTAGTGATCCCGAAAAGTGACCTGAACATTGACAGTTTCCCGAAAACAGATGCTCACCTAAGGAAGAGGAGGTTTGTGGAACTGGTATCCTGGATGAAAAGAGAGAAGTACTTCTCTGCCAAATCAGAAGAAGCATTCCATGCAATCCCATATGAGCACAGGCTGTTTAGCCTCACCTCAACAGTATTCACAATAATGCTCTTGCCGCACATCCAAATAGGAGTGAATGCTAAATGGTTGCAGATAACCAGATGGGAGTTATTGCAGACCATCAACACTACTATAAAAGGATTCAACGCCATCAAAGAAGAACTGAGAGCAATCCGATTGATGACCCTCCAGAACAGATATGTATTTGACATGATCACAGCAATGGATGGAGGTGTTTGCACAAAAATCGGAGAATCATGTTGCACGTTTATACCTTCACATGATGAAGAAAATGGAACCTTAACAGAAGCCATAGGTATGCTGGCAGATCTTCAGAATCAGATGAGCAAGGAAACTGACGAAGTAGAGGATGACAGCTGGTTTGGAACACTGTTTCTATCGGTCCCACAATGGATGGCAGACATATTCAAAATTCTGGGTGCCCTGCTAGTAATGATACTACTAGGATTTTGTGTTATCAAGATAATCGTAACACAATGCCAGAAAACTGTGAAGAAAGCCATTGGGATGAAAATTATGGTCGATATCGAACCAGGATGGAAGACCAGAGACCTAACAGATGAAGAAATAATAGAAGGCCAGCGAATTTGCGCGGGAAGGAACAAAGTTTGCATACCTCAGGAAACAAAGAAGGTATGAAGGGAAATGGATTTACTGCAGCCCAAATGGGCAATGCCAGCTAATGACCTGGAACAAAGACAAACAAGTAAAAACAAGAGGAAGTTTGAAAGGAGTGATAAAAATATGGACTCCAAAGATGCACATGTTCTCACCATCATGTACAAACCCAGATGATGAAGAATTGGATATGGAAGAAACAAGCAAGAATAATCTAAAGGAAGAGGAAAAAGTGGTCGATAAACCGACCAGACGTGGGTGTGTGGAGGAGGTCCCAAATATGGCCTGCACCCCAGCCACCCATGTTGAAATGACAGAAGCATACTCGCCAAGATATGTGACATATAAGGAGAAAATGAACCAACAGAAAGCCATGGTGGGGCTCTGTCCAGTACCCATCAGAGGGACATGTATACCTATTGAAGCGCCAATAACCAGACAACAGTGGGCTGCACGGTACCCAGTGAGACAACCATACAAGCAGCTGATACGAAATGAGGATTACTTACAAACAGTCCCTGAAGAGACCCAGAGAGCCTTAAAGGAGGGCAGATGGTGACAACAAATGAACACAAACGACGAATGAAAGACTGACACACAAGGACTAAAAACAAAGAGTAACGATGTAATGGACATATAAGAAGAAACGATGTTAGCAAACAGAAACGTAACCATGAAGTAAGATGAAAATATGCGACTAACTGAATGCATGCGAATAGGCTTGGAACGCAAGAAGCAAAGAAAAACAGTACTGCTTGCAATGCTTAGTAGAAGAATAGAGCGGCATGCGCCAAGTATATATCTACTTCAATGGAGAATGCTATACAAGTGCGACTCCATTTTGTAAAAGCAGAATTAAGCCCAGGCTGCAAGGGACTAACAAGGCCAAGATTCATATTCCAGCCAAAACCGAAGGAAAGAGCGGAGTCGAAACTCAGTAAGAAGCAGCTCAATGCCTGGGAATTCGAGGTCAACTCCAGGAAGGGAGGAGAGCGGCAACGCTGAAGAATCGAAACTTCAGAGCATAGCAGCCAGCCAGTGAAGGTCAAGATAAGGAGACCCCATGCAGGTGGCGAGGCTATGGAAGAATCAAATACACGAATAAAAGGGAAAATTAAGCAGATTCACGGTGAACAGACACGTGACCGGCCAAGGGCAAAGAAGTACCAACGTCTGATGTCTCCCAGAACCCGAGGATGCCATAACTTTTCCTGATAAGAACTACAGTTTCGAGGCCATCCCCAGCCAACTAATTGACACATAGCCCTAAAGGTACTGATTGATGGAAGGGAGGCAGGGTGAATCGTGGGACACTCTGCATCTGGGTGTCCATTCTGCATGCTGCTAATTAAAGTAGAGATTTATGCCTAGGGGTGTAACCCACCCAATCACAATGGACCAAATAATCTACAGTCTTATAGCTGGTAGAACCAATAAGACGTTGTAGTTGTAGTGACGTCTATCAAGAGTGATGTAGTGGGATGGGCATAGACGCCCACCCGATAAGAGCTATCCAATCCGCATGCTCTGTTACCATATACAGATATAGCACCTATACTTAAGTTACCTTTCCGACCAATAGAATTGCTGACAAACCTATGAGTTTTGCACGTCAACCGATGACGAATTTTGCCTATAAAAGTTGCTGTCTGAATGAAGAATTTGGGAGTTGAAGCGAGACAGGCGATCGCATCATTGATGATCACCATTTGATTCCCCGTGTTTTGTACTTGTCATTAAATGGACTTCCCTTTGCCAAACTATTGAGTTGTCCTTATTGAAGTGTGTAGGAGTAAGTGAATCCTGCACCCCCATTCCACACATGGTGCAGCTATCTTGTCTTACAGGTACTAGAGGGTGAGCTCTGACCTATGGGCCCGTCAGAGGATGCTCCGCCCTCCTGTACAGGACTACAGTACAGGTTAGACTAAACAGTGACTGAGGTTTATTATCACAAATATCAATCTCCACGAGTGTGAGACAGGATTGTGTACTTGCACCCTGTCTTTTTCATTCGTATATGTCCGATATTGGTGACATTTTAGATGCAGTTGCACTTGCTTTGCCAAAGAGCTGCGATTTTAAAGTAATGTGGTTGAGTTATGCTGATTACTTTTTGTTGTTTGATTGCACAGAGATTGGTCTTCAGCGTATTTTAACAGCTTTTAAAGGATTTGCAGCTGATCACTCATTGAAGATAAATACAGTAAAAACGAAGATAATGCAATGCACTTTAAAAAAAGCAAACTAGAAACTTCTCTTGGATAATTTAAGGCCAAAACTTAGAAAAGGTGAACGATTTTATTTACCTAGGTTTTCCAATTGTTTCTCAACTGGCAAAGATTAACATCAGAAAGTGGTTAAATAATGCTGTATTGCAACTTTTCCGAAATCCGATTGGTTGGATTCACTGGCAAATATGAATGGCCCCGAGCTAGCATGCTGTGCGGGCCCACCATTTAAGGCCCTCATTTAAGGCCCTTACTCTTTTCTGATCTTGTCAGGCCATGGACATTGCCGTGGGGCGCCACTACCTTCCTGGTCCACCTCTTCTGCCTCAACAACACGCTTATAATAAGGTGGCCATCCTAGTGTCGTGTTCTATTCTGTTTCACCTTGCACTGAACTTTGCCTGCGTTTGCCATTGAACTGACTTCCTCCGAGCCAAAGCTGTGTACCAAACCTTTACCAACTCCCCATCGTCTTGACTTCCTCACAGCCTTACTGTGTTCTGCACCCTGTTCTTTCATCTGTTCTAGCCCCATGCATTTCAGGGCACGGACTTCGCAATGGACTAACCACCTTACCTGCATACATGATGTAGCTTTTCTCTGCATGAGCTGAGGCTTTTCTATATATGCCCCTGTTTTGTTGCATTTTACCTACCTGATCCTGCACTCTATTTGTCTTGTATAAGTACAATCTGATTGCTCGCCATAACCGTATACCTGATGTAGCCCCCCCCACCAAGAAGTGTGGCTTTGCCAGTCTATGCACCTTACCTGATTTGTCACTCTTACCTGATTGCTTGCCATAACCGTATACCTGATGTAGCCCCCCGCACCATGAGGCTATAATCCGTATGCATTTTCCTATACTTTAAGAATGTCACTTCGCATATACTGTAACTAGTACCCTGATACCCAAGAGTTTTGTGTGCTGCTATAAATGCAAAAATAAATAAATAAAATAAAATAATCATATTAGAGCCCTCTCGAATCAGACAATGAGAGTAGAGGCTCGGTATGGGAAATTCTCATTAATTCTTATTGTAACATTTTATGAAGGAATGGTTTTGCCTAAGATCCTATATGGAATTGAGATCTTTTAGTTTCAGGTTTGTGAAAATTTGGCAAAAATGGAAGGGAATTTCTGGTGAAATGTTTTCAACATTCAGAAATCTATTCCCCTCACATTAATCAAGTATGAACTGGGCATTAATTCACTCTCTTGTAGAGCGAGGTGGCACCTATTAACCATTGTTAGAAATATTATTTGGCCAGTTGTTGATTCTCTATATTGTGATTTGGAAAACCTGGTGAGAACTAAAAAAACGAAATATCTAAGTGAATTGGCCAGTTACTGTACATGTATACTGAATGATTTGGAAATGACAAATCAGGATCGGATTGCAAATTCATTGAAGGTGCAAAAAGTGCTGTATACTCATGATTGGATAGACATTTTGGAGAAAATGCATGTTTATAAAAGTCTAGGTCACCTATCATGGGAACATAAGAATCGTGGTATTTTGGCACCCTATCTATCAATTTATCCAAACCGCTCTGTGAGAAGATTTTTATTGACAATTCATTGGAAACTCTTGTAAGCAAAATACATTCTTTTGATGTATGGTCTATGTACACTAGACTCAGTGTCATGTAGATTTTGTGGTAACATAGCAGTAGAGGACTTGATTGTACTGCAATAATGGGCAAATGCACTTATTACTTGGAAAGATTCTTATGAATGTCCTATCAACTATCGAATGAAGAATTTTGGAGTGGCTGTCTGGCTGGAAGGACTTTCTCAATGGCTCTAGCTGTTTTTGGTGTTGTTAAAAGTTTGGATTCAACTGAATGTGTTGTTCAATAAGCTGCTATTTATTGATTGTGATTATCACTTAATTTTGATTTTATTGTCTGACTGTTTTAGTAGTTTGAGAAATTATTTGAAGTATGTATAAATATAACTCTTTTGTACTATTCTGTTTTTATACATGATGTATTTGTTAAAGGCCAATTGCCCATATTACAATAAAACCAAAAAATATATAGTTTGTTCCATGGTTCTATGTGGATAGACCTCTTTTTCAAGGTCTTAACGGAAAAAGACTGATTTACCTTGACCGATTTTCTTTTGATCGGAAAACGGGCATTGTAAAGGTCTTTTTCTCTTGGGACCTTTAAAATGCGTTCTATATTCGTGGGGTTTCAGCCCCCTGAGCCGCGCCTTGTCCAAAACACATACACACACACAACACACACAGCAACACACACACACCCACAAACCCCCATCTCTAAGTCCCAAACCCAGACACCTCCCCTGACCCCGGCCCCCCACAAAAAACTCATACATACGCAAAACACACACACCAACACACACGCACCCACAAACTTACCTGTTCTCCTGGTCCTACGCTTCCGGGTCCTGACCTGCCTGTCAGCCTCTGCATGCACTCGTGTGCGGCAGGGGCATGCCATTTTGATTTAGAAAGACAGCTCTGTGCGATCATGGATCGGTCTTTCGAATTTGGTCTTTTAGTGAAAAGATCTTTTTTCAAAAGATCTTTTCACTTAGGACCTGTTGCACACATCATTCTTACTATGACAGTCAGTTGTTTGCATATTCGAAGCACTATAAATGACAGGTTTTAAGATGAAAGTCTCAGTAAAGCTTTGCAGATCTTCAAACATTGACCTACTAAATGAACATTGATCTCATCACAGAGAACATGGCTCGCTGAGCTATCTGACGATCAAGGCCTAGAGACAGGTATGCAAGTCGAGTGTGCTAGCTAAGTGTACTAGGCAGGTTCTATTATGAGTGGTGTTAGGTAATAGATGCACCAAGCCTGCATCCACCTGTCTAGCACGCTCTCTGTCCCGGACGTGCACACTCTCTGTGCCCGCTCTCTCTGTGTTTCACTATATATATCTGTCTCTTTGTCTCTGTGGGTGAGAGTCATGTTGTACATAAACCTAAGGGCACTTCATATACTGGTAATAAGTTTGTTAGCCTGGCATCTAGTTGTTTTAGATTTGCTTGTGATAAGCGAATCCACTTTCTGTGATGTGTGTTTTCATATTGTCCGACAGACACTGCTACTGTAGAATTGTTCTGCGGGCGTTTAGTGGCTGTTTTAATTGACCCCTCCTGCCCTTGCTTTCTCTCTGGAGGCCATTACTTTGCCTCTTCTGAGAATAGTGGCTTTTTGTAGAGGATGGGTTTGCATCGTTTGACTCCTCAGATGTTTTCCACTACAACTCCCATCAGCCCTTACCAGAGTTCTTAATATGTGAGAGATTATGGGAGTCATAGTTCAAAACATCTGGTGAGCTGTAGGTTACTGACCCCCTAATCTGGAGGAGTGCGATGTGGGTTGTTGCCACGTGCTATGCTGGGGAGGGAGCTGCTACTGCTGCTGTGTTTAGAAGTGGTCTAGCTCAGGCTCCTAAGTATCTGAACATTAGACAGTAACCTTCAGGGTGGGCTCAGAAGCAGCAAGTGTTCTGAGACTATTGAATATGTGCTTGGAATCTACCTCTGTAGATTCAGTATGTTTCCCAGGCAGTAGAATGATGTACTGCATCAGCGGACTTCACCTGGCATAGTACTTCATTTTCTGCCTGCCTTTACTGTTTCCCTCTGCTGGAATAATTTTTCCCACTGGCATTGTTTTCAGCAAGTTATCTATTGGAAACAGTTTGGCAGGTTCCATCAGAAGAGTTTATTTCAGACAGCCTTTTTTCTGTGGTCGGAATTCTGCCCCACTGGCAGTCGTGATATTTTGGGTCTTCGGTTTCCGCCAACGGACACTCATTCTGCGTGTGGTTGTGTGGTTCTGGGTAAACAGCTTCGGGGACACCAATAACCAGCTGACAGTTGCCAGTTCCACTACATTCGGGTCGCCCGAAACCTTTGAGGCAAATGGGTATTACAACACCCTAGTGGTGTTTCCACAAACCTGATCGGCTAATCTGTGGGCTAGCAAGTTTTGGTTATGGAACCCCGGTTACCTTGGCGCTAGATAAGGCGGTTGCCAGATGGTATGTTAATACCCAAGATAAGGGGCCTCATTACAACCCAGGCATTAAGGGGTTAATGGCACCGTAAAAGGTGTCAGCGCCGTTTAACCCTTAACGCCTGATTACGAGGTCCCTTTGCGGGTTGCACTTTAACACCTGCTTTTAGCAGGCGTTAAAAATCCAACCCGCAAAGGGACCTAGGAGCTAATTACGGCACCGTAATTTACAGTGCCGTAATTAGCGCCTTCCCCATTCCCATTGAGCCCTATTGGCCAAAAATGGGAATGGGGAAGGGGCCATGGTGAATGGGGAATTACCGCCCCGCCAACCTTGGAATGGGGTGGTAATTCCGCCATTCACCATGGCGGACCCCGGCATGGACCATGGTGCTAATAGCACCATGGTTTAGCGCCAGGGTCGTAATGAGGCCCAAGGTTTTCAATAATTCAGGACACTGTTGTAGGCTTGGGGTTGGTCCATTTTAATGCTTTGTTGGTTTAGTTACGATACTTGCCATCGATTTGCAGACATGGTTGTGCACATTATGATAAACACATTGGGCATCATTACAACGAGTGCGGTAGAGGGATAACGGCATCGGTAGAGTTTCCAGCCCCGTTATCCCTCTACCGCCTCATTACGAGGTCTACTCGCGGGTCCCGCTGAGGACGTCTGGTAAAACAAGGTGTCTTTAGCGGGACCCGCTAGCAGACCAGGATGCTAACAACGGGGCTGTCATCAACAGGCCCGTTGTTATCACCCTCTCCAGTCCCATATAGGGGCTCAAATGGGAATTGGGATGTACCGGTTCCAGGTCCCAAGAAAGGGAATTACCGGGCCCTCCAAGGTCAGAATGGCCTGGTAATTCCCTATTCCTGGAACCCAGACCCGGTACCCGGTATGGGGGTAGCCATGCCACTAAAAGCGGCATGGCTACCTCCATACTCGTAATGAGACCCATTATGCTGTTTGCATGTCTAGAGTGCCAACACGTTTTTTGACCTAGGGTCTTTCTCAAGGCATGAAACAGGGGCCTGATAGGTCCTGAGTGTGGATGGCTGGTTGTCCTCGTGAAGCAGGGCCGTGGTGGGTCCCGAGTGTGGTTGGCTGGTTAGCCTCATGAAGCAGGGGCCTGGTAGGTCCTGAGTGTGGTTGGCTGATTGGCCTCATGAAGCAGGGGCCTGGTAGGTCTTGAGTGTGGTGTCTGGTTGGCCTTGTGAAGCAGGGCCTGGTAGGTCCTGAGTGTGGATGACTGGTTAGCCTCTTGAATCAGGGGCCTGCTAGGTCCTGAGTGTGGTTCGCTGGTTAGCCTCATGAAGCAGGGGCCTGATAGGTCCTGAGTGTGGTTGGCTGGTTGCCCTCGTGAAGCAGGGCTGTGGTGGGTTCCAAGTGTGGTTGGCTGGTTAGCCTCATGAAGCAGGGGCCTGGTAGGTCCTGAGTGTGGTTGGCTGATTGGCCTCGTGAAGCAGGGGCCTGGTAGGTCTTGAGTGTGGTGGCTGGTTGGCCTTGTGAAGCAGGGGCCTGGTAGGTCCTTAGTGTGGATGACTGGTTAGCCTCGTGAATCAGGGGCCTGCTAGGTCCTGAGTGTGGTTGGCTGGTTAGCCTCATGAAGCAGGGGCCTGCTAGGTCCTGAGTGTGGTTGTATGGTTGGCCTTGTGAAGCATGGCCTGGTAGGTCCTGAATGTTGATGGCTGGTTAGCCTCTTTGACCTCGGCAGGGCTGTGTGTGGCAGTCTGGCGTGGCTCAAAGAGATTGTCTGTATAGCTTGGCTAATCTGCGGGCTATACTTAATTGTATAGCCCGCAGATTGAATATATTCCACTGAATTGTTAAGCACATCTCTGATGATGTCTGTGACATTACAAGATGACAGCATTGCACTCATCCATTGCACTCATCCGCAAAGGACCAGTAGGGGAGTGAATGCACAGTTGGTGCCTAGAATTGATTTAGGAACAAGGAATCAGGCGCCAAATTATAGAAACTTTGCACCAGTGTAAGTGTAAAGGGCAAAGTTTGCCCTATTTTTTAAAACCCTGAGACATATAAGAACACTACTGCACCTTGACAAGTGCAGTTTGGTATACATTTCTGTAATTTGGCCCCAGACGGCCAGAAGAGGAAAACTACCCAGGCAATAGCAAAGCTTTGGGCCTGGGCTATTGACCGACTCTGAGGGGCGACTGAATGTGTGCCTTCCATTCTTACACACTTCTTTTTTTTGCCTGTGATTTGAACGTATGACAGAAGCGCTCTCACATGCAGAGGGCAGGCAACCAGTGAGTGTGCAGTCTGTACCTAGAATGTTTCTGGGCACAGAAAATCAAAAGGATTGTGGCGCAGGGCTCCAAATCACACAGACAAAAGCTCGTGCACACAACGAAAGGCGTCACTTGTGGGTGATTTTTGGGAGCAGGCATTTTTATTGTAATGAAAATAAAGGTGAAACAGTGTTTTTCTAACAGTAAACTACATAACAAACTAGAAATATGACCCCCTTTCTGAAAAGGGAGTGCTCACACTACAGGTTTTAGTATTTTCAATCCAATGAGGGGATTGGCCCTTCAACCTTGCTCTTCACAAGCACATGCTCCAACCACTGACCTACTGGGTCTCTTTTCAGAAAGCATGGCTTTTTTTCATTATGACTTTCTGACAAAGGTTTAAAGGATGAAGAGGAATGTAGGAACTGGCAATGCCTTTTGTGATAAACTTATCCTTTGCTCTTGCTGAGTCATTTGTAATGAAAAAGAAGAGAATGCAATGTTTTCTACCAGTTGAAAGCATTACAACTAAACATTTGACTTCGTTTTTACCAAGGGACAGCTCAACCTAAAAGTGTATTTCTAATCAAATGAGAGGCTTGAACTCGGAGCTTTTTTCTCTTGGTAAACCCATGCTCCGACCACTTAGCGACTGGCTCTCATTTTAGAAGTCATAGCTTTTTTCCTTATTGCATGGCATGGCTGTCAAAGGGTTAATGGATGAAGATGAATATAGCCACTATAAATGCCAGTTGGGATATGCATGTCTGCTGCTTTCTGAGTAACCTGTAATGAATATAAAGATGGCAATGTTTTGCAACATTAAAAACTATTGCAAACTATTATTATAACCGACTTCACAACAAGGGATTGCTCACTTTACTAGTTCGAGTACTCCCAAGCCAGCAGTGTAATCAATCTGCACGTTTGATGGTGTAATCCTATCCTCTAACCATTGAGTGACTGGGTCACACTTTAGAAAACAGAATTCTTCTTCATTATGACATGGTTATCAAAGGAGTGATTGATGAAGACGCACTTGGGAACTAGCAATGCCTGTTGGGATAAGCACATCCGTTGCTCTCTCTCTGGGGGTCATTACGAGTTTGGAGGCAGCCATGGTGCGACTCCGCCCTGGTGAATGGAGGTATTACCGCCCCATTCCAAGGTTGGCGGGGGCGGTAATTCCCCATTCACCAGGGCCCTTCCCCATTCCATTTTAGCCCACATAGGGCTCAATGTGAATGGGGAAGGCAGTAATAACGGTACCGCAAATTGCGATACCGTTATTACCTCCAAAGTCCCTTTGCGGGTCCCGTCCTTAACGCCTGGTAAAACCAGGCAAACCTGCAAAGGGAACTCGTAATAGGGCGGTAAGGGATTACCGGTACCGGTGCCCTTAGCAGTACCAGTAATCCCGTACCGCCCAGGTCGTAATGACCCATTCTGTCTCTATTGCTCTGTCTCTCTCCCTCTATCTCTCACTCTCTCTCAGTCATTCGCAGGGACGTCATTTAGGGGTCGCCAGAGGTCGCAACTGCGAACTCTGTGGTCTCCCTTGCGATCTCTGAGGTCTCCCTTGCGACCTCTAAAAAAAAAGTTTTTAGGTTTTTTTTGTAATGCAAGCTCCAGCATGTGGCTCTTTACTTCTGAGGTGGCTGGCTTTCTTGGTCAGGTCCCTTAAGAAAAGAAGAAAAATAAGAACAGAGTGCCACAAATCTAACACTTTCAGCACTGACCCTTAATAGGAAATAATAGGAATACCAAATAACATGTCTGTCTGGAATTCTATGCAATAATTGCTAGACTCATTAAAGGTTTATTTCAGGCACACTTCAGGGGGTGAGTCACTGATCTAGTTTGTTCTTAAACGCCTCAACTCAGCCTTTCATCCTTCTGAGGTCGATAAATGAGTACCAAGACAGGTTGGGTCATATTGGGTGTATATTTTTTCTATATAAAGCGCTTAAGCGTAAGTGCTATATAATAACACCTCATTATCATTTGGTCATGGATGTCTGCTTGCATTCACAATAACTTGGAAATATGGGCCTATACACACTGATCTTAAGGATACATATGGCAATGCATTCTTGTATGAAATGTACATCACATCATAGTGATATCGTAACCATATTTTTCATAGTGTACAATGCTATGTGATGCCACTTCCTGTTTTGTCAACGGGTGAAAGGTTGTGTTCCATCGCTTCCCGCGATATCACTTTGGGGTGGGGTCAAATGACATCACATCCTGTGATGTTATCAGAGGGTCAAGGGTTGTGTGATGTCACTTCCGCTACCCCTGGCATTTTGGTGAAATGACGTCCCTGGTCATTCGTAATGAAAATAACAATAAAACAATAAAACTAATATTATTCAACACAATAGTTTGATTGTTTTTAAGACAACAAAAGTCTTGAATGCGATTAGCAAACCCATTCTCGAGCCACTGAGCTACTGGTTGTCCCTTAAAAATAAAGCAGTTTTTTCATGATGACATGGCTGTCAAAGATGTAATCTACAAATTGAAGGTGTACATAGGAACTAATGAGGCCAGTGGGGATAAGCATAAAAACTGCTCCCTCTTCCCCGATGCCATTTCAAATGTAAATAAGTAGAAAACAGTAAACAAACATTACAATTAAAGAGTATGACGCACTTTCTTTCAAGGGACTGCTTGCCCTACACGATTTATTGTTTTAATGCCAATTAGGGGCTGGGAATTTCAACGATTCTATTAATAAGCATGTGCCATACCCACTGAACTACTGGGTATCCATTTGGAAAAAATGCTTGTTTTCATTATGACATGCCTGTCAAAGGTTTCGAGGATAAAGTTGAATATAGGAACTAGCAATTGCAATAAACATATGCTACACTTTCTCTGAGACATTTGTAAGAAGAATGAAGATAAAATCATGTTTTAGAATGGTAACAAACATGAAAAACAAAAAATAAGACAGTTTATTACAAGGGACTGCTCATCCTACCCGTTCTACTATTTCTAAGCAAATTAGGGGCTTTAACCTGCACCCTTGCTAATTACATGCTCTAACCATTGGACTACTGGGTCGCCATTTACCATTTACAAAATGTATTTTTTTTTTATTATGACATGGTTGGCAGAGGTGTAATGGATGAAGATTCAATTTGGAATTAGCAATGATAGTTAGGTTAACATATTAGTTGCTCTCTCCGGGGATCCTTTATTATGAAAGTAAAGATAAAATAAGGTTGTTGTGCAGTTAAAATTAAACATTGGATCTATTTTTCCCAAAAGTCAGTTCAACCCACACTGTGATTATTTTCAAGCAATCAAGGGACTTGAACCTGTGACCTTGCTATTTTTAATCTCATGCACAAATAACTGAGCTACTGGCTCTCACTGGAGAAACCGTAATATTTACTGATTATTAGTTGTCTGTCAAAGGTTTAAAGGGTGAAGATGAATTCAGAAACCAGGAGTGGCAGTTGGAATAAACATATCTTCTGCTTTTTCTCTCTCTGAGTCTTTGTAATGAAAACAAAGATACTTTTATTTAATTTATTGTGTATTTGGTTACGATAAACCGTACACTTCGAAAATCAAATAATTACATACAAAAGTACGTTTAAAAAAGTTAAAAAAAGGAAAAAAAAAACAGAAAAAAAATCATCAAAGAGAAATGCAAGGAAAGGAGAAATTCCCATAGATATTAAATTCATTACTGCATTAAAACATGCCATGGATGGATCCCATCATGAAATGTATATATTGAATAAACTTCAAGCATTCCTATATCCTATATGTCATTCCCCATGCAACACTGCTTGTCTATACAATTCCCAGGTAAAGACATTGTGAGCCCTACATTACTGTACACCTGAGTCCCACAATTCTCATGTCATTGAGTACACTGTTAATTCGTAGGTACAATCCTAAAGTAATCAATCCACCAAGCTGATCATCCTCATCAAAAGTGAAAATGCATATATTAATGTAACGGATTTACCCTCCATAATCCTGGCCAATAAAACGACTTTTAAAGAATTGAAGGATCATAGATCACATGCCTAACACCCAATACGCATTGGAGCAGCAAATCTTTGCAGTCCATTACCAGGTATTTTAAATGTTAATGTTTGATTCTACAAAGCCTGCAAGGTTTTCCTTTTGGAGCCAATTTCCGTGAAGTACGTTGCAATTAATGTGTGTTTAGTAAATTGCATAATCGTTCCCAAACAGGCCCACCCACTTATTCATAATATCTTTCAGGGAGGCTATAATTAGCCTTAAATTGAAAGTAATCTCACTATAGTAGGCATTGATAAAAAACACATTTAGGACATCCTAAATTCACTCTTCACTCCTCTTAAAACTATGACTATCAACTCCACTGTCAAGGCGAAGGACATAGCTGACTACTTTGCTGAAAAAAATGTCCAAAATTAGAGACTCTCACCTGTCCTTCCTCACCCTCCCTCCTCCTACATTTTACACTCTACCTATTCTACCATCATCCTCTGCCTCTATCGCCCACTTTAGTGACACTAATACTGAAGAAGTGCTATCTACATTGATGAAGGCTTATGTTGGGGTAGTTAATAAAGGTCCCATGAGTAAAGAGAAGTTTGAATTGCATGCACCTGTGGGATGTTTTTATCCATGCATCCAAGCCCTACCACCAAAGCTGTGCATTACTGGCATTGAAAACATCATAATGGCCAGAGCTCCCCAGAAAATGCACAGCAAAATCCCATTTCGCCTATATTGTGAGCTCAGAGAGGCAATGCTGATTGCCAAAAGCAAACCCATAACTGTTGGGAATTCCTTTTTCTTGAATGTCAAATATGGCAAAATCATGGGCACAGAATTACTTTACTGCAGAAACACACCAATGCCATGTCCTGAACATGGACAATATACTCCATGCAATATCACTTGCTGAAATGAATCAATCTAAAAAAATCCCAAGGATGGATGCAGTAACCACAAAATCCTGAGGGTGGCGCTAGCGGTCTAAACTCTGACAGGAGAGCTGTCTTGCAAAACTGTCTAGTGCAAAGAAAGGGGTCTTATTCCATTAAAAGTTCAAAGGGGTTGCCTGTCCTGAGAACTCTTGACACTTCAGAACTCAACACAAGAAGCCAGGAAATCACAGGGTTCTGTTAATTAAATGCAAAGTGGCTCCCTGGCCTCCTGATCTCAGCTTCCCAGAGACCACACAATGGCCCCTCTCCTCTGAAAGGAATATGTTGATTTTTACTGTTTCCTGTCAACAAAGGCCTGCCTGCCCAGAGGATACATGTGACTGACCCTCCCAAGTCTTGGAGGCGGACTCCAACACTCTGAGAACTGACTTGAAAGCAAAATATATATTTTACAAAAACACTGATAACTCTTTGTAATCAAATGACAGAAATGTATAACTTTAAGAGCCTTAATTTAAAAAATGTACCTTCAATTCAAGCCCAAACTCCAATTTGTGTGACGTTCTGGGGCAAAACCCCGCTAATTGTTAATATTACAGACACTGTGTTTAAGTTAGACAAATGAAAATTTACTGGAGTATGTATGGACAGGCCGTGTACATGTGTACAAATCTGGAGAAAAATCTGATGTTGCAAAACCACTAAAAAGGTGCAAATATTGCCATTTCTGAATGCAAGCCCCCAGGAAGAGCAAAGTTTGAACAGGGGATACCACCTGTGATATGTGAGGGGTGCATGTAATTTTAAACAAATGTGTACCTGTGCAAATATGTCTTTTTTATCAAATATAGATTGTGTGCAATTTGACCGGGGAGTGTCCTCTCTGCAAGCCATAAAATGACATCGCTCTGACTCACAGTTCCTTCCCCAATCAAGTGAGAAATTGAAATTTGACCAATGGCAAGTGGAGAGGGGTAGGGTCTAGTGATGCTGCACACACACCCACTTGCAAAACACATAAAAGCAGATAGTGCAAGCCAAATAGACATTCATTTTCCACTTGCAGCTGGAAGCTCTGCCAAAATTCCATACTTTACCTCCATCAACATCCAGCGATCCAGACTTCAAATCCCTCAATCTCCAGAATCCAGAAGCAGTGCTGTACCCAGAGAGAGAGAGCAGAGCTGATCCAGGCCAATGTTAGCAGAACCAAAGAGCTGAACCGGAGTCCAGTCTAAAACCTGACCAGATCCATGACGAGGCCCATTTAATTCAAGAATATAGTGTGAGTACCTAGCAGACTGTGCAGAACCAACCTCTTAGTTAAAATAATATAATTCAATCTATTTAATCTAAGTAGAACTGTCTCCTAACTGTCACCTGTCATTTGTAAAGCTGTCACGTGTCATTTTCTAGTTGCAAGCTGCATTTGTCTTTTTGAACTTTAAAATTTCAAATCTGAAAAACGACCTTTATTTAATCGCTCATATCTCCGTGACCGTTTGTGCTAGAGACTTGCAGTAACTTTCATCTGGAAGCTGAGATCCTAGGCTGTCTTAGATAGTGATAGTCCTTGTAGTTCCTCTGTAATCACGCTCGGCGCATTCGCAAATTTTGACGCGATTTGACATTTTGCCGCGATTTGAAAATTTCTCCACTTGCAAAAAGATAGCTGCTTTTGCTTTCCTCTGAAAAAATCGTTTGCCTCATAAAAAACTATCCCTGCATCACTGCTAGAGTGAGCCTGAGCTAATATTAACTAGATACCACTCACCCTGAACCTCTAGAGGGAATTAAAAGCAATTTAGCATATTTTTCACTTAATTGCCAGCACATATAAAAGCATTTTGCCTGTGTTTTAAACTTCTGTAGTCTAAGCTGCTGGGGTGAACTGAATCACCTTTGATTGCATTTCTGAGAACTGTGTGCCTTCCTTCCATTTCCTTGCATTGCATAAAGGGGGGGGTGAATTGTCCAAGAAAGTGATTACATTGTCTTTTGCTGAAATCCTATCAAGTTATTTTCTGTACTGCATTTCATTCCACATTGCATCCATTTGAAACCATAAAAGTATTGTTGCTATCTTATCCATCCTATAACCACTCATCATTGATTATAAAGAAGTGTGCTAGTGCCAGATTCTCCGTTGTTAATCTTTATCATATCAGATTAAGTATGCTATTCAATTATTAATTTATTATAAAGTGTGATATATATCTATATTGTTTAAATTATCAAATAAACCTGTTAACTTGCAAAACAGAACTACTTCTTGGCTCAGTGGGGTCAGGAGGATTCCAAGAGAGGGGTGTTATATAGGGGTAGTCATCCAGAACGCATGAACTGGACATAAAGATATATCAATAAGGGTTTTCATTCAGTATTCTAGACTAGGCGTTGACTTGGCTGTAGTGCTGAATTGAATCCCCTTACACACCATAT
The DNA here is from genome assembly GCF_040938575.1 of Ambystoma mexicanum. NCBI lineage: Eukaryota > Metazoa > Chordata > Amphibia > Caudata > Ambystomatidae > Ambystoma > Ambystoma mexicanum. The sequence goes on from NC_090939.1 coordinate 193,598,095, forward strand.
TGGGGATTGGGGTGACGGCGATGTTGCAAATTGGCACACACATAGTGCAGTTAATGTGCATCAGATAAATATTACTTTTATGGTTATTTGTGTAAGATGATACATTTTTAGATTTGCATGCATAACAATGTAATGACAACGTTGTTGATATGGTATGGATACAATATAAATGCATGGAGTGTCTCTCAGTTTTCACGAGAAGCAAAGAGTTAAACATGCACATGCAAGATAGAAGGCTGTGAATGGAGATTGTGATGAGGGGACACAGTAGTCTATAACACACACATGCATGTACATACATATACAGGACGCTTTTTGGGATAGTTGGGAGGCATGGGGGATATTATGAAAAAATTAATCTGTGTGCCATATTTCCACTCATTGTGGGGAGTTTGTGTGAATCATCAAAGCATGGACCTGCAAGGTGAAACTCTGAATGGCCAGGAAACTGTTTTTTCAAGATTGAAGGCTAAGAGGGAGCAGCAGCCGTAGACAGTTTTGACCAAGCCTGTTTTATGGCCTGCTGCTATTGTGGAAGAGAGCTGTAATCTCTGTAAGTACATGGGAGCCTGATATTGAATGACTGAGGTATTTCGGCCACCTGGTAGGGCTGGGTTTAAGGGACGGACCATTAACTGAATGCAAGGGTTGCTTGCTGGGAAGGTGTACCAATAGATGCACTGGAATGGTAAATTGCATAGTTTAGAATTAAACGTGGAGACCAACATGTTTGGACAATAAAACCAGCAACAATAGATCAAAAGGAAGTTTGTTTCCCACCTCTTCACAGCAATGGAATTTCTATAGCATGGCTGCGTGAATCACAAGTAGGGGTAAGGTTTCCAACCAGATGGAACCTGTAATAATTGAAACTGTTTGTAAGTTTTGTTAACTGTGCAAGTAAGAGATGGGGCTGTGACCAAATATGGAAGGACCCCTGAGAGGGGTGTAGAGTAAATATGAAGCATGTCATTATAAGTTTAAAGAAGATGGTGCTTAGATGAATGTATTGAATAAGAAGTGTGGAAACTGAAGGGAATACAGTTACATTGTACCGGTTTAACCAATCATGTGTGGGGGGATGACTTTTTAAAACAGTGAACATCTTTTAAGCTTTGCAAATTGTGCAAAATATGTGTTCTCTATGTGGTTCGGGGAGACTCTGGTAAGTTTGACTCTTTGATGTCCTCTAGCCCCTTCCGGCCGTTTGTACAATAAACTTGGTTTATGGACAAATGTGCACTTGCTCTTTAAGTGGTGGGCCTACTTTGGATTACGGTGATCAAAGGTCCACTCCTACACTAACCCCTCTTATGTCCGATCGGACCTGCTTGGTTCTTATCTAGTCAAGCCTATTGCCCCTACCATTGCAAGTCAGCCAGACCTTGCGCGAGGGGACTCTTCTTGTTTTGGCCATATCTGACCTCCACAGGAAAGCCTTGCATTGACAGAATCCAGGAAGTAATTCGGGAATTACTCACATTTCTGGCCCGGATTCTGTCACTTTGGAGATATTGCAGAGGCTGGTGTGGAGTCTCCACTATGATGTGTTCCCCCTGGATAAACGGGTGGTAATTCTTCAATGCCCACACCGTTGCCAGGAGTGCCTTCTCACAATTGTTGAATTTTTCCTCCACAGAGGATAAAGTTTTGCTCGCATAGGAGATTACTTTATTGACCTTGTCATGCTTTTGGTATAATACTGCCGTCAAGCACGTATTAGAGAACCCCGTCTCCAGGAAAAACTCCTTGTTTCTGACAGGGTAAGCTAGGCAAGGCGCTTGTGAGAGGCTTCTTTTGAGTTGTCTTACTGCCTCGGCTTGTTCTGGACCCCATTCCCACTTGACCCCCCCCTTCAGGAGATGAATCAGGGGTCTGGTGATCTCTGCGTAGCCCTCAATGAACTTTCTGCTGTAATTAGTCAGTCCAAGGAGGCTCCTTAGTTCTCGCAGAGTTGTGGGGTCTTTCAGTTTCTGAAGTGCTTCCACTTTCTTTTCCTGGGGACAGAGACCCTGAGGAGTAATCTCATGCCCCAAGAAATTAACACGGGTTCTACACCACTGTGCTTTCTGAAAGGAAAGTTTTGCTCCGGCGGCCCTCAACTGCGTCAGAACATAACGGATCACCACTATGTGTTCCTCCACAGATGAACTTTTGATGAGGACATCATCTACATAAGCCAGGTTACCCCTCGCACCCAGGTGGGGCATGGCCTTATGTAGGAAAATATTGAACTCATTACCGGAGTTGAGGTATCCGAAGGGAGTCCGGGTCCATGTGTACTGCTGGCCCCCAAAGGTAAAAGCCAGCTTGTATTGGTCCTCCCTACTGACAGGCACAGTCCAGTATCCATTCGTCAGGTCTATTGCCGTGAATACCTGTGACCCCTGAATCTGGGCCAGCCCTTGGTCAATGTAGGGAAGAGGCCATCGGGAAGTATGAACCCGTTTGTTGAGCTCCCTGAGGTCGGCACAGAGTCTCCACTGGCCGTTTGGCTTCAATATTCCCAGCACCGGATTATTGAAGGTGCTGTGGACTGGACGGATTATTCCCCGGGATAGGCCATTGCCTATCACCTCTCTGAACTCTTCAACCTGTCCTTCGACTTTGCCTGCTTTCCCTCTGTTTTCAAAACAGCCATGGTCACCGCTCTCCTAAAAAAGTAAGTGGCTGACACAAACCTATCGGCTAACTCTCACCCTGTGTCTCGCTTTCACACTACTCTAAAGTGCTCGAAAGGGTTGTGTTACCAATTTCTTTGACATCTACAATCTTAGATAGCCTCTACAAGCAGGTTTCTGCTCCGTTCATTCCACGGACACTGCGCTGCTGAATGTGTCCAACTTCATCGCCTCTGCGAAGTATTCAATTCAATCCTCTATCTTACTTCTCCTTGACCTGTGTGCTGCCTTTGACATTGCTGATCACTCTGATCTCCTTAATACTCTGTTTCTTCTTGAGATTCACAATCATGCCCTTGCCTGGATTGAAGCATGCCTAACGCCTCATCAATTATGTCTCCTGGACCAACAACACCTCTCAACTCACTCCTCTAACTGTTGGTGTTTCACAAGGCTCTATCTTGGGTCTGCTCCACTTTACACTCTACACTTCTGCTCTTGGGGCACTAACCTCCTCCTTTGGGTTCTCGTAACAACTCTTCATGGATGACACCAAAATTGTCTTCTCTTTCCCTGAACTCTCCTCTGATCGCTCATATCATTTCCAACTGCCTCTCTGTCATTAAATATTGGATGGCTTTGCACTCACTGATGTTAAACTCTACTAAATCAGAGATACTCTTCTTCCCTGCCAAAAACTCTTTCTCATCTCTTTCTCTGACTATCCAGCTCCCACCTGACAGTCTCCCCTACTCTTCTTTAGCTAGAAACCTTGGTGTCCTCTATGACCCTTCTCACACCTTCTCTACTTTCATCTCCAAAACTGGAAAAGAAGCTTGCCTCAACCTCCTAAACATTAGGAAAATCAGGCACCTCCTTCCTTTCAACATCACCAAGCATCTCTTAAACGCTCTTGTCTTCTCTAAACTGGGTTGCTGTGCAAGCATCCTCTTTGTTCTCCCCAACCATGCTTCCTGTCACCTCGACTAGATCATTAACTTTGCTACCAGGACTCTCTTTGAACTCCCTCACTTCACGCCTCCTTCCTCGTACTGTCACCAGGCTGGATGGCTGATGATGCAAAACAGGGACAGATTTTAAAGTATTTTCTTGTTTCACAAATCTATCCATGGTAAGGCAAAACTGTATCTATCCTCCTCTATTCAACTCTATAAGCCTGCTCGTAATCTTCGCTCTGCCTCCTCGACTACCCTTATGACTCCTCGTCCTCCATGTGCTTCCTCTTGCTTCCTCTATTTCTCTCTTCTTGCTCCACTTGCATGGAATTCTCTTCCTGCAGACATCCGAGCAACAGTCCACCAGGTTTTATTCAAAACCAAACTAAAAGCCTTCCTCCTCTCCTCTGAGTTACCCTCAATCTACCTCTCATTTGCCTGAAAGCTACATTTTTCCCTCGCCTCTAACCTGCCTCTGTCTCTCACTTCCTCTGAATCCATTCTAGCACGTCATCCATGATGGTCAGATCCTGAGTACATCTAGCCATACCGCCTACATGCACTTACAAATTCCAATGCTGGTTGTCCTACATTTTTGTATGCACTTACAAATTCCAATGCTGGTTGTCCTAAATTTTTGTATGTCCACTTATGTATTGTCCCCGGTGACTGGTCCATTTACTCGTCTCCACAACCTGGTCAGAATGTCCCTCAAACTCACCCCATTGTAAGAAGCACACTTTTTCCCATTAAATCTGATTTGTTATAGTTTGGTTGTTCTTTTGTGATCAAAAGAGCATTGTTCCGCTTGTATATAAGTAAATAAATAAATAACATACAAAATTATAAAAATAAATAGTTGGGCCACTTTTGTAATAATTTTTAAGGCCACCATCGCCACTGTGCTATCATCAAAAGTGTTAACTTACCCTGCCCATGAGAGATAAACCGCTATTGAGCTACAGACCAAAATCCATCTATAGTTGTTTGCTGAAGAAGCCAGGTCTCTTGAAGCAAGAGAAGGCCATGAGCATTTAACAAAGTGCATAATTGTTTAACAAACAGGAAGGACCCATCGAATTCCATTACAGGATCCTAAACCCTTCTTGGACGCTCAAATCTAGGCTTGGAATTCAAACATTGGCTTCCACTGCCTGTCAAAATGGCGAGTAATCAAGAACAGTGCTGGTTGGAAGCTTCCTGATTGGGGGCAGACTCTCTCACTCATACTGTGCAGGCTAGTAGTGACCTGAAAATACATGAGACTTGCATCTGAGATAGAACCCATTGTTCTCCCATTTTGATGCAACTACGGCCCTCTCCCTGGGTCTCACATTATCAGGGAGCAAGTATATATCAAGCCCTTTCTTTCTAATGTCATCTGCCACAGCCAATGGGGTATGGACTATGGATGATTGGACCATTATCACCACCAGATTGGTTCTTTCCTCATATATGAAATCAGCTAAATCTATATCACTTGATGTGATGAGCCGCAGTGATGATTCCTCATGGAACTGTATTAAGAGGTTCTCTTAGTTTAACACCATCTTCTTATCTTGCGAAAAGATAGCTTCTATACTAATTTTTCCTGACTGACGAAGGATACTGACTATTCTTCCTCGGTAATCCATTACACGGTCACCCCTATATTGGCCATTCTTCGTCCCTGGCCCCAGGTTTCCTTACCTCCCTGCTGGTGCTTCTACATAGAAGTCTGCCAACAGGATCGGTAATTGGTCCGGTTTAGAAGGCACCAATATGAAACAGTCAGTCGAGGAAGTCATTCTCTCTGCATACTCATGGAGGAATCCTTTGAAGGGCTAGTAAATGTTACCTTCTGGGGACATTTAGCCAGAGCTTTGTGGACAGTCCCTTTTGATTTCCTTTGTGACTGGTACACTACTGGAATCATATTTAGTGCCACCTCTGGTCACTGAACTGTGTGTTCTTAAGAAATTCTCCCTTTTCTGCAGTTTACAAATGATTTATGTAAAATAGGACCCAGAAATTCTTTGAAGAGGACCTTTTGTTGATTATTTGCGCTCATTGATTGTTAATTTATTATGGCTTTGTTCTCTGCTTAGTTGTAGCTCTATTCATATGTTTCCTCAGTTGGGCTTCCCTAAGGTGCGAAACACAAATCCCTGAAAGAGAAATTTCTGCATCAGATTCACACGGTAAGTGGCTTAGTCTATCGAATTCTTGTAGGAATTCAATGGATGGTGGAGTATCCGGCAGAGGTTCAAAAGAATGTGAGACAAACAAAGTGACCATATTTCATGGACACTCCCGTCCCTTGCACACCTATTATACTGAAAATAATGTTTCAGTCAAAAATTTATCAAGCACTGTCACTTTGTCACACAATTTAAATTTGGTAAGAAATCAGACAATTTTGGGAAATTTAAAATTACCAATATTGGTACGTTATTCAAAACATAAATGTATAATGTATATTTTTCAATCCTTGGAGAACTATCTTGTTCATGGATTCACATGTATTTCATAACTTCAAACCGATTTTGTGAATGCAATTTAAATTAAAAAGATTTTTTTTTAAGTATTTAAATGAAACAGAGTATGAGTGACAAATATTCAATAAAAGCTAATAATGGAGCTCAACGCGTTTCGAGAGTATTCTCTCTTCCACTGGAGCAATAAACGTATACATTTTCTAAATTAACATTGCTTTAACATTCATAACACATGTGTTACAATTATTTCCATGTTTTCCTGCTTTGGCATCTGCCAAGATATGAATGGTATGAATATTTGTCACTCATATGTGAATCCATGAACAAGGTAGTTCTCCAAGGATTGAAAAATATACACTATGCATTTATGTTTTGAATAAAATTACAAATATTGGTAATTTTTTATTTCCAAAAATTGTCTGATTTCTTACCAAATTTAAATTGTGTGACAAAGTGGCAGTTCTTGATAAACTTTTGACTCAAAAACTCTTTTCAGTATAATAGGTGTGCAAGGGACGGGAGTGTCCATGAAATATGGTCACTTTGTTTGTCTCACAGTTTTGCTACTGACTTTCGATACCAGAGTCAGCTTTCTCTCCCCTGCACCCTTAACATATACTAAAATTTGAAGAGTTTAGGATTAGCTCTGAACATTGTGAATTTTTTAATACTATTATAACCATCCGGTGTGCTACTTCATTTCAATTGGCTTGTGAAAGGTTCAAGAGAATGCAGACCATCATCGGCGTTGTTCTTTCCAATTTTCTTCAGCCTGTGGTGCAACATGGCACATGGATAGGGCATGTAAATATGTAATCTTTCCCCTTATGGCATAAAGGTCACTCTGGATGTCATTCAATATCGCTCTGTGTCTTTTAACTTTGTTACTCATCAGGTCAAAATGATAAAATAATGTTTTTATAACAGTGAAAACATTAACAACTAAAAATATGACTCACTTTCTAACTTACTCTAAAATGGTTTCGTATTGTCAAGCCAATGAGGAGCTTTGAAATTCAATCTTGCAATTCGTAATCACATGCTCTATCCACTGAGCTGCCGAGTCTCCATTTGGACAGCATAACTTTGCTCATTCTAACATGGCCGTCAAAGGTGTAATTGATGAAGTTGCATATGGAAACTATACATTCCAGTTGGAATAGACATATCAGCTGGTTTATCTATAACTCATTTGTACTTGGTGTTAAAAGGGTTATGGATGGAACTGCATAAGGTGTCTAACTATGCTGGTTGGGATAAACATATCTGGTGTTCCCTCTAGGAGTCTTTGGTAGTGAAAATAAAGACATAACACAACACCATTGTATTAAAACAGTAAAAAAACATTCAAAACTAAACAATTAACATGTTTTCTCTAAATGTATTGATGAGCCTACCATCTTTGAGATTTCCCATTGAATGAAGGGCTTGAATTCACAACCTTGCTACAGGTAAGACATGCTGAGCTACAGGGTCCCCCTTTAAAAGAGTACCCCTTTTATTATGACATGGCTGTCAAGGGTGTAATGAAGGAAGATGCATAAAGGAACTAGCAATGCCAGTTGGACTACACATATCAGTTGCTCTCTCTCGTTTTATGTAAAAACCATTGAAATATTGCAAAACAGATTGTCAAATCCATTAAAGCTAACATTGTGACCTTCTTTATAACAATGTACTTTACTTGAACCTGTAACCAGACAAGTGGTACGCCCAAATCTATAATGACTGCTCTACTGTGCCTCTATTTGATGGCAATGTTTTTTTTTGTTATGACATGGCTGGCAATTATGTAATGGAATAGGAAGAAAATAGGAACTAGCAGTGCCATTTGGGAAACACATATCAGCTTCTCTCTCTCTCTCTCCCTCTCTCTCTCTCTCTCTTTGGACCCATTGTAATGGAAATAATAAGAAAAAGAAAACAATATTTTGATATCACTAATAACCATAAACAAGTTAAACTGTGACCCACTTTCTAGCGAGGGACAGTTGAGCCTATCTCTTTCATTATTTTCAAGGCAATTCATGGCTTGTATTTGCAGTCTATCTGTTAGTAAGCCCACAATCTACCACTGAGCTTTTCCCTTGAAAATAACATAGCTTTGTTTATTATCACATGACTATTAAAGGTGCAATGTATGAAGATTGTATAAGAGGATTAGCAAGTCCAGTTTGGATACAATAGCAGCTGTTTGCTTGTTTTCTCTTTCTGTCTCTTTCTCTGTTTGAATCATTGAAAAAGATAAAGAAAATACAATGTTTTTTAAGAGTAAAGAACATTAAAAACCTCAAATGTGTCTTAAATCCTACTAGGAGCTTTTCTATATACCAATTTGAATATGTTCAAACCAATGAGGGGATTGCACCTTCAATATTGCAACTGTTAAGTCCATTCTCTACCCATTGAGCTACAGGGTCTCTATTGAAAAATAAAACACAGTTTTTCTCATAGAGCACATGGCTAATAATTGCACTATAGATGAAGATGCATATGGGCAGTTGCAATATCAGATGAGATGATCATATCTGTTTTCTCTCTCTCTTTCTCTCGCTCTCTGTTTCTCAGTCATTTGTAATCAATATATAGACTGAGGGCATGACCCCACTGTAGGCTGCCTCTTTAGTTCTCTCAATGGCCTTTGATTTGGTAAGGGGAATGCACGTCACATGTAGAGCTTACGCTGATGACTTGATTATACTTGATAGGACACCAATTGGCCTCCAGCACCTTCTTTGAGTCTTCGAGAGTTGCATGGTAGGATGTAAATTAAAAATGAATCCTGCTAAAACAAGAAAAATTACATTTTGTAAGAAGAGTAAAACATTTACACACATGTGGTACATTAACGAAGAACGATTGGAGATAGCAATCTCTATATTATATTTAGGTATACCCATATTGGAATATCCAGGCAAATTGCTTCCTAGAGAATAGCTAAATAAAAAAGGCGCTAATCCTGGCCGGGTAGATGAAAGCAATTGATCATACCTTTGCTACATTTTCAATCTAACCACTGCAAATGTTTTATAAGGGAATAGTGGTCCCTAAACTAGTTCATGGTCTGGAAGCACTACCAATCTGGCTTATGGAGGAAGTTGCCTCGTATCAAGCCCTGATCTGGAAAAAAAAGTGCTGTATTTATTGCCACAGTGTATACCAATGGTTGTCATTCAATTTGATTTTGCCTTGATATCGCTACAAAGTAGAGCCTTATGGAGACGTCTTTCATTGTATAGAAAAGAAATGTTGTGTGCCTCCTCTGAAACCTTGTGTATCCACATGGGAAAGGACATGGCATCACATGATGGATTCCCTGTAAAGGATTTTGTGGAATATTTTGTTAAAACATGTGTGAAATTGAATTAAATGTGGAGATGCTCCTTTATGATCTAGCCAGAGTAAAATTGAGAATTATGCAAATTGACTGGATAGATAGTTTGTTCCATTCACTATATTCTAGAGCACAAGTAGTACATAATAGATATGAGCAGGAGGAATTATATGTGTGGAAATGTCCTGATCGGGATAACCGAAACATGTATGTAAGATTTAGTATTAACGCTGATGAAATTGTCTGTCTACAAAGTGGATTACCTAAATGGTTGGCATTTTGTAGATTCTGTAAAAAGGTGACCATCATTGAGGACTTAAAATATCTGATGATCTCTTGTTGGAGTCTTTTAACACAAGGCATTCTCTTGTTTGGCAAATTTGTGCACAATCTGGCACCCGTTGATGGAGAAATTCTTTGGTTATATATGCTGGTGGGTAGGTCAGTCTCCTTGTGACTTGTGATAGTTACATTTTTTGAAAATGCAAGGTTTATCATAATTATTATAAAGTAACTGTTTTAGTATAGAGATAAATTAATTGTATTCTATTTGTATAGAAAGTTTAATATATATGAATTTTAACACATGTTTTAAGCGTTCTTAATTATTTTGTACGTATGTAATTGTAAAGGTTTATTTTAAACTGAAACAATTTATAGATTGATACAAACAAAATATATAGATAGGTGAATGCATTCATAACAGTAAAAAACAATAAACATGTCACCTATTTCCTCCCAATAGAGAGCTCAACTATCCAGCATGAGTGTTTCAAGACAATGTGCCTCATTCCGAGTTTGGAGGTAATCATGGCGCTATTAGCACCATGACTTCCTCCAATACCGGTACCGAGTCCGCCCTTGTTCAATGGGGACTTACCGGTCTATTCCGACCTTTGCGGGACCGGTAAGTCCCCATTGAAAAAGCCATTCCCCATTCCCATTTGAGCCCCATCGGGCTTAATGGGAAGGGGGAAGGAGCTAATAACGGTACCGCAAATTGCGGTACCGTTATTAGCTCTAAAGTCCCTTAATGGGTCCCGTCCTTAACGCCTGATAAAACCAGGCGTTAAGGAAGGGACCCGCTAAGGGTACTCGGAATAGGGCGCAAAGGGATTACCGGCACCGGGGTCCTTACCGGTGTCCATATCCCTTTGCGCCAAACTCGGAATGAGTCCCAATGAGGAGGTTGAACATATGGTTTTGCTACCCTCAGAGTCTCACTGGTACCAGACTCTTTCTTGATCAGTCACCTTTGCATTACCTCCGGGCCTACCATGCACTTAGGGGCTGTAACTGTAACCCTACAGTCCTTTGTTCTTTTTGCACTACCCAGAGCCGCGCTACGCTGGCTGCACTTACTCAGAGCATTGCTGCCTTGTTTTCCCTTCCCCTCTCCCTTGCATTACCCCCTTCCTCCTTGCACTTCTTGTTCTCACACTTGCAACATCTGAATGACACAAGGCCTAGTAAGATTGTTTGTCTTGTCCTCCCTCGTTATAAATGACTTATCATATCATATCATAACATATCATATAATACTCAGAACATTGATCTAATATGTCTCTTTTTACTAACCATAGCCTTTTTCCTTATGATATGGCTATCAAAGTTGTAAACAATGAAGATGCCCAAGGGAATTAGCAATGGCAATAGAGAAGAATATATCAGCCTCTCTCTCTCTCTCTCTCTGTATGTCTCTCTCTCTCTCTCTCCCTCTCTCTCGCTCTCTCTCGCTCTCTCTGCCATTTGTATTGTATTGAAAATGTAGAGGCCAAAATGCATTAAAGAAAGTAAAAAAAAGAGATCTGCTAGACAGCCAAAGCCAATGGTGGGTGTGAAACCTGCATCCTTGCTGCCCATGCTCTATGAATTATTGACCAGAGTCCCTCCAAAGGTATTAACAAAGAATACTTTATTCATATAAAAGAACACGACACCCTGCACTGCATCCACCTCAACAGCCACCCGTTCATCCGGTCCTTCCCCACTCGTTCGTTCGAACCCCGCACAGATTTCTAACATAAACATTCCATCTCACGCGGATGCAGGCAGGGTGCCGCGTACAACAATATGGCAATTACATAATGATAACTGTATGAAATATACAATGGAACAAAACATTTACTAACTAATATGCAACACTATCCCCCTCCTATTAAAAAATAAAAAAACTCAAAACAAACAAATAAACTAATGACACTGCAGAACATGTACAAAACATATAAACCAACATTTCTCAATCAATGTGTGGCTCCCAACAAATATTGTATAGTAAATCACAACTACTTGTCCATAACATAATCCCTGAACCAATCTGGTAATTTATTAACTCTTGTACCTCGAATAACTCTTCCATCATCAACATTGATAGTATTATCTTCTCAATGTACATGTGCATCTCCCACCTCACTTCCTTGTCGCTCACTCACACGCCACGTTCTGAGCGTTAATCATCCTCAAACAGTTCTACAGCTCTTCTGTTATCTCTCTTCTTCATCCATTCTTCCACAGTACCTTCACTCCTCCAGTTCCATTTACTGATTCTATCAAAGTTCCAAACAGACCCACCACGAACTTTAACAGGCCTTCTGAACACGTCAATTACTTGCACAGGATTGGAATATTTAGACTCGCCTTTTCTTACATTGTGTCCTTTTTTGATTCTTACAAAATCACCCGGGGCGATATTCAACCTGCTCTGTTCAACACACTCCTCCTTGTCAACCTCTACAATGTTATCATACCCTCCTTTCTTCCTATAATTGACCCACAGAGAATTGAGCAAAGTGTGTGGCACTCTGCCTCTCATCATCTCAAATGGAGACTTTCCTGTGTCCCTCCTGACAGAAACTCTGCTGCTCCATAACTTCTCCTTGAGCACCTCATCTACAGGCATATTATTCCTCAACGCTTGTTCTACTGTCTCCACAATGACCCTATGGCACCTCTCCACCAAACCATTGGTTTGTAGGTGATAATACGCTGAGAATCTCCTATCAATGCCTGAATGCTTGGCAAAATCCTTCATTTCTTTGCTTTTGAACTGTACTCCATTATAACTAATTATAACTTTAGGGTATCCCTCCCTCCTGAAAACTTGTAGCAATAATGTTATTACTTTGTTAGAATCGACTTTACTCACCAACTTGACTTCCAACCACCCTTAGTAGTAGTCCACCAATACAATCAAAAATGTACCTTCATGCCTTAAGTCTTCATATGCACCCATTATGTCGATACCTAACCTGTCCCATGGTGCTTTGGCCTGTGACATGTTAATAGTTTCCAATGTATAACTTTTTGCAGATTTTGTCACTATTCTGGTATGGCCAACAATTTCTGACAAACCTTTCTATCATTAAATCCATACCAGGCCACCAATATTTCCCCCTTACATTTTTGTTGTCCCTGTAATACCTGGATGCCCTTGATGAGCCTTTTCAATTAATTCCTTACATAAAACCTGTGGAGGAATTAACTTATCCCCTCTTAAAAAAGGATCATCTTCTATAGAGAATTCTTCTCTGATTTCCCAGAATTTAGAACATTCGTCATCAACCAATCTCTTTTCAGGACAACCTGATTTGGTATATTTCATGACATTTAGTAGAGTTTCATCCATGGCAAGTTCACTTAATCACCTTTGACGTTACTTCAAAAACTGTTGCCACTATCTCACAATCTTAGTCAAAATAAACGTTACTATCCACTAAGGGTAACCTAGACAACAAATCAGCTATTACATTCCTCTTTCCTGGTACATACTTTACTATAAAGTGATAATCTTGCAATCTGAGACTCAATCTGGCCAATCTGGGAGAGGCTGTACACATTCCACGTACAGTAAGTACTTCTACCAATGGTTTGTGATACGTCTGAATTATTAATTTACTTCCTAAAGTAATTAACTGCCCAAACACAGGCTAACATTTCTCTTTCAATAACTGAATATCTGCTTTCAGTATCAGAAATTGTTCTGGATGCGTGATTTATAACTTTTTCATGACCATCGTCTGTGATCTGTGACAACACCGCTCCCAAACCACTGCCACTGGCATCCACCGTGACTCTATTCTGTCTTCCAAATACAAACCCTCCCAATTCTACAGCTCCACAAATGCCTGCTTTAATACATTCTGCAGCTTTTTTACACTCATCATCCCAGTCAAACCTCACATCCTTTTTCAGTAGTTTCCTCAAAGGTTCAGTAACACTGGCGACATTTTTCACAAACCTATTGTAATACTCACACAAACCAAGAAACACCTGAGCTCATCCTTATTGGTGGGATCAGGTGAATCTTTCATTTCTTTCATGGCCTCTATCTTGGGCTTGTAACCTCTTCCATTTACAATGTGACCCAGATACTCAACCTCTTTTACTTTGAACGTGCATTTACTCCGCTCCACTTTCAAACCACTGGCATCCAACCTCGACAACACCTCATTCAACCTTCTGTCACGTTCCTCAGCACCTCTGCCAAATTTTTTTATATCATCTGGTATACTAAACTTCAAGCTAAACCTCTCAAAACTTGTGTCATAACTCTCTGGATCACTGCTGCCGTGGAGGCCAGACCGAAAGTCATCCGCTTGTATCTATATAAATCAAAAGGCGTGATAAACGCAGTAATATCTCTGCAGTCCTCTGTGAGCGATATCTGGTGGTATGCGCTCGATAAGTCTAATGTAGTAAATGTATCTGCTCCTCCAATACTGTTCAACATCTCTGATATTAATGACAACGGAAATATGTCTGTGATGATGTTCTTGTTTACATCTCTCAAGTCCACACATATCCTTGGCTTCCCATTTTTCTTTATTGCTACACCAATGGGACTCACCCATTGTGATGATTCAATCTTTTCAATTACCCCTTCCATTTCCAGTCTTCCTAATTCTTGTTCCACCTTATCGATAAGGGCAAACGGTATTGGCCTGGCTTTCGTGTGAGTCACTGGTAGTGCTCCTCGTTAAGTCTTATTCTATGAGCAAAATTATTCTGCAATCCTATGCTTGCTTGAAAGACATCATCTGGGTTTGAGTCTGTTTTCTTCGTTTGTTCACCACTACTGTTTATAATTAGGATTTGTTCTTCCTCACACGGATCTAGCCTTATTCTTAGTGCTTCTTGATCCCTCCAACTTATTACATTCACTCCGTTTTCAGCCACATAAACTTTTACTTGAACACGCCTATCTTTGAACTGAATAATGCCAAAGAACCAACACGTTATATGTATTTTAGATCCTTCGAATCCACCCGGATTCTTTTTGTCTGATGTCTTCAAATTGCACCTGAGGCCTTCTGCAACAAGTTTCTGCCAAGTCTTTTTTGTAATGATAGTCCAAGGTGAACAACTATCCACTTTTACTTTTAATTTCCAGTTATCTATAATGACCTCACAACTTGGGCACTTAAACTCTCCTCCAGGTGGTTCATGAATTACGAATACTCTGTCTTCATTGGATTCCTCATCTTCCTCTTGCATTGCTAATACTCTCGTTTTCCGCCTGCAAGTAACCGGAAATGTCCTTTGATCCTGCAATTTCCACATTTTTGTACAATTGCAGGGCAATTTCTGGAGTAGGCATAATGGCTTAATCTACTACAACTGAAACATCTATCACCACCTCTTGTCTGTGGAGGTTGAACTATGGACTCAGTTTTTGTCCAAAACTTCCCATTAGGGAAATTCTCTCTCACTTCCGATCCTTTGGTCTAGTTGTTTCTATTTGTGACAATTTCAGACCGTTCTCTGATGTGTACTGCATTCACCAGACCTTGGTCCTCTACCTCTTGTATATTCTTGTTGCTAGTTTGCAATATGTTCTGAGTAGCTTCGTGTTTCTTACTTTTCATCTCTTTCGAACACAACTGGCTGTGTTCAATCCTTTTCGCAATAGCAATGGTCTCTGGTAGAGATGGGTTTCCCACCATCCACAACCTGTCTTATATCAGTGAGTCCCTTATATGAACTATGATCTGATCTCTGATGAGTTCATCAAGGGTGATTCCATTTCCAAAATGACATGTGCGGGCCAATAACCTCAAAGCTGAGACATATTCTTCTATACTTTCTTGCTCCTTTTGGGTTCTCGTGTAGAAATTGTATCTATTGATTGCCACATTTGTCTCTGGGGCATAATATTTATCCAATTGTCTCAAAGCTTTATTGTGCTCATCACTAACACCCACTTCATTGACAGTTAATTCTGGAAGCTCTCTATATCTCCTCTGACCCTCCAAACCTAAAGCATGGCGCAGCAAAAGTTTCTTCTTGTGAGACGTCAATCCTTCTTGCTCCACTGTCTGGATGTAATTTATCCAGAACTCTTTCCATTCAGACCAAACCACTATAGGCTGGCCTGGAGTCGGGAGAAAACTCGCTGGCGGCTGAATACTGATACCCTGCATAGCCATCCTTTTATTTACTGTCTTTGGTAGTGTCTACACTTTGGTGGCAACTGTTTTATCTCTTGTCTTTAACAGTGTCAATAATTTACTTCCCAAAACAAATAAATAACTTTCACTATGTGGTCGGAGTTCTTCAATCCTGGCTGAACCAAATTCCCCCATTTTTTCTTTTTTTTAGATACTGGGACGAAGATGAAGCATACTCAGCAACATCTCCATCTGACTTCCTTGTTTAGGACAAGATGGCGCCACGTGATGTGTTGCAGCGTCCTTTCCTCTAAGCGTTTATGTTCAAATCAACGATGCGTCTCATAAACATGTTTTCCAAAATCCTCTGTCTTCGGTCACAAATGTTACCTCTGTCTCAACATCCTCTAGGCCTTGTTACCTCTGGCAAAACTTCCAAGACAAATCAGCACAAACGAACATTATGGGCCTCATTAGGACCCAGGCGGAGTGGGTTTCCGCCAGCGCTAATCGCGGCGGACCCGTCCGCCGTACTACGAGTTCCCGTAGCGCCATGGCGCCGTTTTCCGCCTGGTTTTACCAGGCGGAGAAAACCATGGCGCTACGGGACCTCGTTGTTAATTACGCCACCGTATTTTACGGTGGCGTAATTAACTCCTTCCCCACTCCCATTATACCCTATGGGGCAAGAATGGGAATGGGGAAGGGCAGAATGGGGATTGGGGATTTACCGCTCCGCCAAGGTCGGAATGGGGCGGTAAATCCGCCAACCCCCATGGCGCTATCGACGGCTTTCCGCCGTGCTTCGCGGTGCATTTAGCACCGCGAAATCCGCCTGGGTCCTAATGAGGCCCTATGTGTCCGTTCGGAGCAACAGCTCTTCCCTCCGTTGTGGGCGTGAGCGCCGGGTCAATCCTCGTCGCCAAAATGAAGTATTGACCAGAGTCCCTCCAAAGCTATGAACAAAGAATACTTTATTCATATAAAAGGACCCGGCACCCTGCACTGCATCCACCTCAACAGCCACCCGTTCATCCGCTTCTTCCCCACTCATTCATCCGAACCACGCACAGCTTTCTAACATAAACATTCCATCTCACGCGGATGCAGGCAGGGTGCCGCGTACAACAATATGACAATTACATAATTATAACTGTATGAAATATACAATGGAACAAAACATTTACTAACTAATATACAACACTCTACCCACTGAGTTTCTAGAACTCTATTCCATTATGACACAGCTGTTCATAAGGTAACTAGTTATGACAGTTGGGATAACCATTAAGATAAAAACATTGGTTTCTACAAATGGATGCTCAACCTGGCAGCTTAAGCATTTGCAAGCAAATGAGTGGCTTGAGTATGCACGCTTGTTAACTTTAAGCCAGTGCACTAACCATTAAGCTTCTGAGTCTCCCGAGAGGAAGTCAAGTGTTTTCATTATGATATGGCTGTTAAAGGTGCTATGGATAAAGATTCATATGTTAAAGAACAATCGCAGCTGGGATAAATGTATCAGCTGTTCTCTCTGAGTCATTTGTAATGAAAATACAAATAAAACAATGTTTCTATAACAGTAAACACATTTACAAATGTGATCAACCTTCACAAGGCATTGAACCATGAATAAGTTTGATCATTGTCAAGCCAATTAAGGGATTGAGACTGTAGTCTTGCTATTCGTAAGCCCATGCTCTGATCATTGAGATACAGAGCCTTCCTTGATAGAACATACCTTTTAGCATTGTATATGGCTGTCAACGTTGTCACATGTAAAAGGGAACTAGCAATGCCAGTTGGGACAAACATATCAGATGCTGTCTTTCATTTGTAATGGACAAATACAGATAATACAATGTTTATTAACTGTAAAAATGTCACCTAGTGTCTCCCAACGGACAGCTCAACCTGTGTGTGTTTTCAAGCCAAAGAGCGGATTGTTCTTGCACCTTTACTACTTGTGAGCCTCTGCTCTAACCAATGGGCTAATGGGTCTCTGTTAAGAAAAAGAAAACTATGAAGCATTACTTTCTGGCAAAGATGTAGAAGTCCTGGTGTTTTTGATTTTTTTGATCAGAGTGCAAAACGTTGCCATGCTGCATCCGTATCATGATCTGCAGTGCCCCCTCTCAATGGCACAGCACAGGTTTGCAGGTCACAGGTTCCCTTTTGACCTTTGCAGTGACACCCAAGACACTCCTGTGCAGGTGCTGCATTTGAAATATGCAGTTCCAGAACTGCATAATTATATGAAATCAACATCCTGGTGGAAGTGACGCACTTTATTATTAAGCCAAATTGGAGTTAGGGTATTGTAGATTGTGTTTTTCTTAATTATTAGAGTCACATCAAATTTGTATCATACTTATGTCAGCAATGTGTGCACGGCCCAGCCATGACCAGGCTATGTTTATTCTTCATAGACTGCCTATCTTGCTCTACTCAGTAGAAGAGGGGCCAGTAGGAGTTGTCACTCTTTTGATTCTTTGTAAGGTTGGGTAAGACCTCCCTCTAGCAGGCAGCCTCTCAGCTTGAGCGGAATCAAAGAGCTCAGCATACACAAATGGACTAGCCTCACAGCAAGTTGTTGCTGCATACCACCAATAATGAGAGAACGGAGACTGAAATACTGAAAAGACTCACCTTATCCAAGAGTCCTGCCGGGGGTTGCACAGTATCCTGAGAGCCAGAGCAATCAGGATCCCTGTTTTCACTATTGAACCACCTCGATTTACCTTCAACTCCACCAAGCTAACATGGACCACCAGTTCTACTTTTGTCACTGAATCAATTTTGAACCACTGTGCTCGCAATATCAAACTGGCTTGACCCATAGTGCTCTAGCAGAATCTTGTCACCTGTCCACCCCGAGCAGCAAGACTCTGCGCATTTGACTTAAAATCAACACATCGGACACAGGGACACAGCATTGATTTTGCATCGCTGTTTGACTTGCACAGCTGCATCATTACGTGACTCATTGATCCGAACCAGTGGTACACATCATCTTGAAACACACTTAATTGTTGGACTGCATCTGGTGATCCCTTCGACATGCACTGCTTGACACAAATTCCAAAGTGCATGGAGCACCCTCTCGAACCCAACTTGAAACCTACTCGCTGCCTTGATGAACACATTCAGGGCCTGATTCTCAGAAGTGTTTTATAATGGCAAAACCCCATTGGAAAATGCTCTGTGAATAAGGGCCTTAATGTCTCTGGACTCGATTTTACCCATGCGCACAACTGCCTAATGTTGAGCTTGATGCTGTTGAACTGCAAAGAATAGAAAAAAGGTACCTTTGAGAGGCCCAGTCCACTTGCTCCTCTTCTCGTACCCTGGAGACTAGCTAAGATCCATTCACACATATTTCATCCAAGAACATATCCTTTTAAAACTCCTCGTTTGATTGTTTGCCTGTATTGCATAATTTTCATTATAACATGGCTGTTTAAGGTTAATGAATGAAAATATATATGAGAAGTAGTAATGTCAGATGGGCTAAAAATATCTCAATCCTCTCTCTCAGTCATTAAAGGAAATCCAGATAAAACAATGCATTCATAAAAGTAAAAAAGTAAAAAAGCATTACAAAGTAAATATTTGATGTAACATTTCCAAACGGGCAGTGCAAAATACCAGCTTGAACATTTCAAAGCCAATCGGGGTGCTTGAACCTGCAGCCTTGCTTTTGGTAAATCCATTCACTTACCACTGAGCAATTGGGGCTCGCTACATGGCTGTCAAAGGCGTAATGGGTGAAGTTATATAAGTGAACTAGCTATGCCATTTGTGATCATCACATAAGATGTTCTCTATGAGTGAGTTGTAATGAAAATAAAAATAAAACATAGCCTTCTTCCTTATGAAATGGCTGTCAAAGGTGTAATGGATGATGATGCAAAAGGGAAGTAGTGATGCCAGTTGGGATAAACATATTATCTGCTCTCACTCTGTGTCATTTGTACTGAAAATAGAGATAAAATAAGGTGCTTATGAAACAAAAAAGCATAACAAACCAGAATCGGGACCTTTTTTCCAATGGGTAGCTCAAGTAACCCTTTTGAGTATTTTCAAGCCAATAAGGGGCTTGAAACCCCTCAAAGCCCTCACAGGCAGTGCTCAGTTTGTAAAAAAATAAGTGCCCAAAATATATTGGCCCCATAATGCCGGGCGCGGCGCCACCCACAGCGCGGGTGCGGCACTGCCCTCAGAGTGGGTGCGCCATCCGCACCAGTTCAGTGCTAGACCTAGATCAGCCCACCACTAGCCCATCACACTGCTGCTGCTCCATGTCACATGTTTGGTGCTGCAGCAACTGCTGGCACAGGCTAGTAGTGGGATGGATGAGGAAGGGCACACATGGGTTGAGAAAGTATAATGCTTTAAAGTTGGAAAATAATTGTTATGGTAGGTGTAGTGGTTCCAGCATTCCGGCAAACCCAGAGGCAAAAGAGTGCATTTGTACACACTTCTAAGTTCTAGACCACACTTGTTAGACGACTGGACCATACTTGCTGTCCTCGAAGTGATAATGCATTTGATAAAATTGTTGCAAACCTGTGGATGTTATTTTATTTGTCAATTTTGTAGAATGACCCCCCACCGCCCAGCCCAACCCCTCCCACCACCCTGTTTCCCAAATGGCTCTGAGTGGAGTTGCGTTGCAATCATTGTCCCAGGACTCAGCATAGCTCAGCAGCAATGTGCTCGATTGGAAGCAAGACGACACGAAGCAACACAGGTTCGATCCCCGACTCCTTGTTTAGAAACCACTGGGTATTAAGCGCATTATAAATACGCAACTAAGACATGCTCCTCCTGTAACTGTGCCTCGATGCCCCCGGGCTGTGTGAGCGCTTTAAAAATGGAACTAAATTAAAAAGTATTCTGTTTCAGTCATTGTTGCACTGTATTTGCCTCTACCCCTTCTGTCTCATCTGACAGTATGTTAAAGTACACCAAGTATTGTTAATCGGTTACCTCAGGAACAGCACCCTCCCCTCAGCCCATTCCTCAATCACCTCATCCAGGTGTTTTATGTAATCAATTTACTCTCAAGCCCTTATCAGTCAGTCATCACATCTCATAAATGCATCCCTCTTCACCCTTCCTTCAAGCATGAGGATGGTGCTGTATAACTTGGAAAAAGTCATTACTTCAAGACATTGTTGGGAAATCTACGGCCTGTGCTACTTCTGCTTTAGGGCCTCTTTCCACCTTGACACATATTAAAAAATAAATATGTTTTGTCACCCAATATTCAGGAGCCAGAGGAGAATGCATATTCGGATATCTCCTTCCCACTGACATGTTCTTGACATACTTCACTAAACTGCGGTGTGTAACAGACACCCACCTCTATCTGAGGATTCCTATCTGAGGATTGTATGTGCTCCCATTCAGAGCACATGCTTAGAGCGTATTGTACCCAGGTTAAGGGGCCACATCTGGTGTATAAACCACACATCAGGATAGAAAACATGCGCTGGAATTAAGTAAAAAAATGACAGCAAAAGACGGTTGAGAATTATACACAAATACTCAACTAGTGCTTTTATTTATGACGACAGATTAGTGGGCACGTGCACCATGTTTATCCCATCTAGTTTCCATGTGTGGATCTTTGCCTGAAAGGGCATTTCAGAAGTTCGTCTTTGTATGGGCTTTTCTCGCAAAGTGCAGCCGATTCGGTTTCGGCCCAATACCTGCACCGTTCCGGACTGGGTCCCCTCGCTGAAGCTCGTTTGTGAACTAATGAGGCCGATAACATTAAAAGGAAGAACGGAAACACCGTGGCAAAAATTCACAGTTCATGTTTCGCTTAGATGAATGCTATCCAGGGTCGGACTGGGGCATACAATTGTATCAAGTTGGGCTCGGCACCAAAAAAGTGGCCACAGTTGCCAACGACATTTCATTCCTTTTGTGACAGACTAGTGGGACCACGGTGCCACCCGTGCGGCACCCGGTCCTGGGCCTTGCCCTGCCATGCCTCAAGCACATAGGCTACCTTCTGTGGGGCCGTCACAGCCATGCTGAACCTGATGATGACAAAAATAGGTGTGCAGTGCAGAGGCCCCACGGAAGGAAAGATTTTAAAAGAAAAAACATATATTTGCGCGGCTGGGGCCCATCACTTTAGAAGTCACAGCCGCCACTCAAACTAGGTTATTTCTTTGAAAACCTACCTTCCGTGGGGCGGGGCCCCAGCCACCGGCCCCACGGAAGGTCAGGTTTTCAAAGAAAAAAGTAAAAAATGTACTTTTGGGCACAATCCATGGGCCCGGCCGCCCGCTGCAGAGTCATCCAAATCAGTCTGCGGCAGCCGGCAGCCCCATGTAACAGAAATTGCCCTGGAACTGGCACTGACTGTAGACAGCAGCACACTGCACACAGGTCACACAGATAGAAGCCCGGGTGCGGACGGGCCCCTGGTGGGGTCCTGACTCCTGGGCAGTCAGGACATCACCAGGGAACTGTGCCAGCACCCAGGCCCCGACCTGGGCCTTGCCTGATCACTTGACTGTGACAGGCTCAGGCTGCATGGCACGCAACAAGTGATTTACCTGCTTTGCCGGCTGGGACTTGGTCTCCTGTCGGGGCCTCAGGGTGGGGTGGGCCGAGTGCGCACACTGGCACCCGCACAAATGAAAAAGCAGGCACAGGGGGCCCCAGGAAGCAACTAGGCCGCACCACGCAGGGCAGGCTCTCTCTCTCACAAGTCAGGACCGGCGACGCCACACCTCGACACCTTCACTTCACAGTAACTCGTGAAATGAAGGTGGCACTGCGCTGCCTCCTGTGGCAACAACAACACGTCACCATGTAATTTCACTGGCTCAGAAGAACAGCCAATGAAAACTGCACATTCTGTGTTACTATACAGAATGTATCAAATACTGCATAGTAACAACAGAATGATAGTTTTCATTGGCTGTTGTTTGTAGCAGTTTGTTGTTCATTGCTATTGCTGGCCCCTCCCAGGCCCAGCCAGCCATGGCCTGCAACCTGCAAGCACGAGAGAGATTGAGATCAGAATGACAAATCCCAATGATTTATAATCGAAGCAAAGCAAAGTGGAAGATCAAATAAAGCAATTGCACGTGCGCTGACCCTGCAGAGTTCCGGTGCCCAGAAAAGTGTGCCGGTGTTGGCCACCAGCAACCACCCCCACAAATTAAGCACTGCTCGCAGGACAAAGCCGTGGTGTTGAGTGACACAATTGTTTGGCGACTAAGGGGTCGGAACGGGTTGCAGAATCGAAGAGTGGGAGCATGCAGTGCAGCCGTCGACGAGCAGCAACCACAAGGTAGGAAACGTGCGGGTGGGCGGTTCAGCCATACTGCATCCTACCAAACTGGCCTACCTTGCGCGTACTTTCCTTTCCTGTGCATTTTCTTACCTTGTACTGTATCCTACTCATCCACTAGTCTGCCCTTTCTCCAGAGTAGCTGTACTCTGTTTCTTCACTTCCACTTCTGTTTTCTTGCACTTCTCTCGCATCTCATATTCTTTCCATCTAGGTGAATGCCTGGGGACCCCTGCAACTATGTTCTCCTACAGTTTGTATTGAGCCTAGGCTCTGTTCTCATGATTTCCTTTTCCCAATAGACCTTTCTCCTCTTCTCTCGGTTCCCCCACACTGGCTCCCAGCTGTCCCTCTAGGGTGCGCTGAGCTGGCACCCACTGTTGTTGTAGAAGTGGTTTCACTACTGTAACCTACTGTTATTCCCACTGTCGGTACTCGTGGCCTGTGCTGTTCTGTTGTTCTCTGTTTGCTGTTCTAGAATTGTTACCCTACTGTTACCCTGCTTTAACCTGTTCTATAATGGTTAGCCTACTGTAACCTAAAATTCTAAGCCTGTTCTCTGTACCTGTGTATACCTGTGTTCTCTATTCTCTACCCCCCCTTCCATCATACCCCTCCCTTGCACTTCAGTTCCTCAGCCTTGCAAAGTGCCTCATCTACTCCCTCCCACACCCACTATGGTGCTTTCTGTTTCCCCCATCTTCTCTAATGGCTTCTCTATCTCCTATCATTCTCCTCTCATTAAGTCTGGTAGGAAGAAGCTTAAGAAGGACACACTGGTCTCCAACCCAGGCCTTCCCATTACTGACACCTATGTCAGTGCTTCCGGCAGAGAGACTCTCAACGACATCCTCTTTGTCATTCCTTCACCTGGCCTACAGACCCTTCATATGGTTGCTCTGCTCTCTCCTTACTCCTCCTCACCTATTAATGGTGGCACACGGGCACACATTGGGAAGTCCTCTTAGCCTCCTTACATTCCCCCAGAGTCATCATTAATGCCTATCTCAATGGTACCATCTTGGAACAAGGACCTCAGCCCAACCTTTTACTTTTCGATAGGTGCCTCCCTTGCCTCGCCCTTCCTTCTGCCACCCTGGCACCTCTGTGCTGGCCCCTTGGCCACCTTCTTCCACCACCCTGGCTCCCCTGCCATCTTCCTCCCTTGCCACCCCTTCCCTCTGTTACTCTGGCTCCCTTGCCACTCACCTCCATGGCTCCCTTGCCACCCCCTCCCTACGCTACTCTGGCTCCCTTTCCACTCCCTGTCTCCACTACTCTGGCTCCTTTGCTACCCACCTCCATGGCACACTTGCCACCCCCACACCTCTGCTACTCTGGATCCCTTGCCAGCTACCTCGATGACTCCCTTGCCACCATGTCCCTCTGCTACTCTGGCTCCCTTGCCATCTTTGGCTCTCCTTGCTCCCTTGCCTCCATCGTCCTCTACCCTTCTGGCGCCCTTGCCTGATGCCTCTCTCCTGGCTGCCTCACCTCCCTTGGCCGCCACATCTCTAGCCCCTCTGCTATCCACTCTTCCCTGTCTCCTCTGCCTCTTCCTCCCTTTACCTACCTGGCTCCAATGCCACTTCCAGTGTGGACCCCTCCCCTTGTACACCTCCCCGGAAGTCTTTAAAATGTGGCAACCTGCTCCACACTGCTACTCCTAACTGTCATTCTGCTGTCAAACACTCCTCTGACATCTGCCACTTCCTTGAACTGCTGGATCTAGATGTTCTCGCCCTTACCGAGACATGGTTTAAGGCCAGCTCTGTAATGAGTTTCGACACACTTCTCCCTGAGGGTTACAAGATCCTCTCTGAGCCCAGGCCCAGCAGACCCAGCAGGCCCAGAGATGAAGTGACCCTGATTTTTCCTGAGTGGATGCCTGTCTCCATCATTTCCACTCAAGCCTACTCCTCCTTTACATGCCTTGTCTGTAGGTTCTCTGTTTCTTCTGGCTCCTCTGTGACTCTGGTCACCTTCTACCAGCCACTTGGCCAGGCCACCCTCTTCCACTATGAAGTGGCTGACCTCACATATTCTCTCCTCTCCTCTACCTCTCAGCTTCTCCTCCTTGGGGATCTCAACATCCACTGGACTCTCCTGACTCCTCAGGGCTTTTCTGCACCCTTTGCGACTCTCTATCACTTTACATTCTACCCTCTGGTACGACCCACTCTGCTGGACACACCTTGTGTGTTCTCACCACCTCTGGCATCCCTTTCCCTAAACCTCTTACTAATCCTCTCTTCTGGACTGATCCCTTTCTTCTCTCTTCACATTTGAATCTTCCTGTTCCCCTGGACATGGCCCACCCAGCCCTGCCACCATTCTTCACAGTCATCCAACCCATTAAGAGAGTGTCAGCATGGGTGTAATCTTAGGGAAGGACAAGGGTGTTTGTCCCCCCCAACTTTTGTGGCACACGATTTTGTCCCACTTATTTAGCAGGGGCCCCTTTCATTTAGATGTCATGTCCCCCCAAAGTTTTCCGCAAACTTACCCCACTAAGTGTCAGTGGCAGCCTTTGCCTCTACCTACTTTCCTCCCCCTACTACTGTGGCTGACTCCCATCCTGACACAGCCCTTTGCAACGTTCACCTTTCCATCTCTAACACTCTTGACATCCTTGCACCTGTCATGAGGATCCGCCTGAAGCCTGCCAAAAAGTGCAATTCTTGGTACGACTCCCACCTGGCTTCCCTGAAACGCAAGTTCAGAGCAGCTGAATGGAACTGGTGAGCTTCAAGTTCACCCTCTGACAAAGTGGCCTGCTGCATACTTCAAAGGAAATATAGACTCTCTATCATTCTAAAAAAAGAGTCTGCATTCCAGTCCGCATCTCTGCGACAACTAACAACACAGCTAAACCTTTTTAAATCTGCTAGGAGCTGGCCAATCCTACTGCAGTATCTTCCTCTACCACACCCACCCAGGCCCTCTATTCGGCCCTGGCCTCTCATTTCACCAAAAACACTCAGGACATCCTGTCCTCACTCTCATGTGCTCACCTCCCTCCTTTATGTCTCTCAGGCCCTCCTTGGCTGTCCCTTCTCCCCTCCTACTCTCCTGCCACACCTGATGAGGTTTCCAGACAAGTCCGGTCTATGATAGTTTGATCTAAACACGTTTCTCCCTACCCCTCCAGAACCATGAGCCTTGGTCAATCTCTGCTAAAACTGCTTTGCCACTGGAGTTTTCCCCTCTCCTCTCAAGCATTCCCTTGTGCACCCACTACTCAAAAAGCCTTCTGCCAACCGCTCCATCCCGGCAAACTATCATCCAATTTCTATTACTCCTTACATGGGCAAACTCCTGGAGAAATTGGCTATCTCTCAGCTAACCCTCCACACTGCATATGTTGGTTGTCTCCATGACCATCAGTCTGGCTTCAGAGCAGCCAGAGGCATAGAAACTGCTCTCTGGAACACATGTGAAGATTTGCTCTCTAACCTTGACTCTGACTCTCCCTCTGCCCTCATCCTCCTTGACCTTTCTTCTTCTTTGGAAACAGTGAACTACTACATCCTGATCACCCGCCTCCGAGATACCCTGGGCATCACGGATCAGGCTCTGGTGTGGCCATCCTCTTTCCTCTTGGATCAACATTCCCAGGTTGAACTTGGGTCCTTCCTCTCCTCCATCACACTCTCTACATGTTGTGTTCCTCAAGGATCTATCCTCTCACCCTGGTTTTTCAATGTCTATCCGGTCCCCTTGGCCTGACTGATCTCTACTTTTTGTTCTAAGTTTCAGTGTTATGCAAATGAAAAGCCGCTCTCTTTCAGGCTACCCTCAGCCTCCTCCTCCTTCTCGCTCATCCCTGACTGTCTTTCCGCTATTCAGGCATGGTGAGTCTCTAATGATCTCTGCCTTAATGCAGTAAAACAGAGATCCTTCTCATTGGGACCCCTGCTCCCGCATTTCCCCTTTCACTATGGACGGCCTCCTTTGGCCCTGTGCCCTCACCCTATTACGAGGCAAAAAACCTCTGGGTCATCTTCGACTCCACTCTCTCCTTCTCTCCACACATCACAGATGTTTCTAAAAAAGCCCCATTTCCAACTGCATCTCCTCAGAGGTATTCTAGATTTTCTCACCTTCCTCCATAAGCTCTCCAGAGCCCTGGTTCTCTCTAGGCTTGACTATTGCAACAGCCTCTCTCTCAATCTACCTACCTCTACCCTCCGCACTCTGCAACTCATTCAGAACAGGACTACAAGACTTATCATTGATCTCCAGCACAGGGACCGGATTTCTCCAGCTCAGAAAACCCTCCACCGGCTCCTGGTAGCTGCAAGGATCAAGTTCCAGACCATCTGCATTGTCCACAAGCCCTTCTGGGGCCAAGGCCCGTACCATCTCCAACACACTCCTCCTTCCAGAGCCCTCCGCTCGTCTACCTCCAACTCTTTACGAGTGGGTCGCTTCTCCAAGCAGAGACTGGGTGGTAGATCTCTTTCCTCTGCAGGTGCCTTCCTCTGGAATGGCCACCCTACCATTCTCTGCCTTGAGCCAGACCTCCTTACATTCCAAAAGCTCCTCAAGTCCTTCCTTTTCTCTTCCTTCTCTAAGATTCTCACCTGCTAACCTTTCCCAACTCCTTTTCTCTCTCCCTTCTTTCTGCTATACTCCCCTTCCTCCTGCAGCGATTTTGACTGTCTGCTTGGTGCTCCTCTGAGTCATATAGAACACCTGCCCACCCCCTGCACAGTCCCTAGCACTTGCCTTTGGGGCCTCCTGCACTTCCACCTGGCCTTCCTTGCACTTTCTGTGCATGTTCCCTTTGGAGGCTCTGCCTTCCTGCACTTAACCCAGGGTACTGTTCTACTGTTCTACTGGGTGCACTTCTCTGCCTTCCTGTCCCCTGCACTTCCTGTCTGTGCCCTTGTACAATCTAAATGATACTAGGCTTGTCTTGTTCTCTCCTGTTTCCCCCTCCCTGCCTGGTTACACCTTGAAAAACTTGTTTATGCGCGTATTATCGTATTATCATATTATAAATAACCAATCAATCAATCATACTTCAACCTTGCTTTTGGTTAGCCCAAGATCTAACCACTGAGCGACTGAGGCTCCCTCTACTGAGCATAGCTTTTTCATTGAGGCCTGGTTACCAAAGCTGTAAGGTGTCCAGAACAATATAGGAAGCGGCAATGTTATTTGGGATGAACATATCTGCTGCTCTCTCTCTGAAGCTTTTGAAATCAACGTAAAGATACGTGTATGCTTTTGTAACAGTAAACAGCATTAACATCTACACATTTTACCTATTTTTTCCCAATGGACAGCTCACCTGATCAGCTTGATCATTTTCAAGCCAATGAAAGGCCTAAATCTGCAACCTTTGTGATGTTTAATCCCACACTCTAAACTCTGAGCTACTGGGTCTCCCTAGACAAAATGTAGCTTTTATGCATCATGAAATTTAGATTCCACAAAATAGGCTGGGGTTACAAGATGGTATTCGTACCAAATAAAATACATTTATATCTCCTGAAGAAGGCCTGGAACAGCAAAACAAAAAAACATGAAATGCCACTAGAGATTTGTGTCTAATGTCTCCCTAAGGGCTGAAACATGTCAACGATCTAACAAGACTTTGGGCCTCATTACACGGAAGGCGGTGATCCAGGGTGCTATTAGCACCCTGGACCATGCCGGTAAATTACCGGCACCGCCTTGGCGGAAAGGGGATTTACCGCCCCATTCCAAGGTTGGTGGGGCGGTAAATCCCCCTTCCGCCATTGCCCTTCCCCATTCCCATTTCTGCCCCATAGGGCTCTATGGGAATGGGGAAGGCGCTAATTACGGCACCGCAATTTTGCGGTGCCGTAATTAGCTCTGAGGTCCCTTAGCGGGTTGGTTTTTAACGCCTGCAAAAAGCAGGCGTTAAAGCACCAACCCGCTAAGGGACCTCGTAGTAAGGCAGTAATGGTTAACGGTCACCGTTACCATTAACGGTGGCCGTTAACCATTACCGCCTTCCGTGTAATGAGGCCCTATGTGCTACAAGTCTATATAAATTGACCTTTATTCACCCCTGTATGAATTGTTTTTTTCAACAATACCAGAGTCAGCTATTAATTGACTGTGCCCTATTTTTTTATCTTTCTACTATGTAAACAAACATCTGTGGTGTAGCCAATTATGTGACAATTGCGAATCATGTTTTGATGTATTGTTTACCTTTATAACAATTTTTGGAATAATACAAAATATATTATTTTGTGACAAAATGTACAGTTCGTGTTTGGTTCGAAGAAACTCGTGTAGTCTGGTCATGCAATTGTGCATTGTGATACACCCATAGAAGCAAAATGTTATTTTGATGTCTGGTGTAAAAACAGAACCAATCCATCCTGTGCGAGTATAGAGAGGGGTAATCAGTTTCTCACTTCCTATTATTGCCTTCAGAGAAGGACCAGGGGGACAGAACCACCTTGTGCTTGTAGACGTTCTTGGTGCTCGACAGGGTTGAGTCAGTTTCAGGGCACTTTGCAGATTCTGCGACAAAGTTCAAGAGGAGAGACAGCTGCAGTAATCAGGCGGCAGGAAGTTCCGCAAATAATGCTGGACTGATGGCGGCAGGCTGGCCTATATGGCAGCTCAGGGTCTGCAATCATTGTCTCAGTGCTGGTTGGCAGATCTGAAGCACTGGTCGAGGCATCTCGGATGGTGTTAGCGGCTGCGGCATGACAACAGTCAGGGGTACAGTCGGTTGCAGCTCGAGGGGCTCGACTGTCTCGAAAATGTCCTGTCAGGTGGATGCTGGTTGATGCTTGTCGGTGCACACCTCCTAGCTTCTTCGCTGGACTTGTGTCTTCCTTTAAGGCAGATGGCCCAAAGCTGTGGAGTGTGTTACAGGCAATAGCCTTGTCCTTCTTTCGGTTCAGAGACTCTCTACCACTTCCCTCCTAGGAGTCTTGCTTGCAGAACCTAGTAGGGCATGCTGTGTGCTGGCTGGGTACTGGTTCTGGAGCTGATAGAGGGTCCTCTGGATTCAGTATCTCCCCCTGTTTCCTGAGAGATGTTGGATGGATCTTGCTTCACTCTTGAAATCCTGGCCTTTCTGCACTGGTGGGAGCTGTAAGGCAGACTGTACCTTCAGCCAGGTTCCAAATGAGTTCTTTTTGTTACATCCTGTGAGGTATTCTGATAATCTGCAAGATGAGGGGCTCAGCCCTTTTTTAAAGCAATGGGCGTAAGGCCCTTTGGATAGCATGCATGTAATGGATGGGGATGCAGAATAACTCTGACACCAAATAGTTGAACCAACTAAGGAAGATGTCAAAGTTTATGGTTTTAATATCAATTGTCAGAAACAGAGAGTTACAATGGAGATCAACTGTTTAAGTACACGATATATCATTGGCTCTCAAACTATAAGGCCCTCTGTTATACGGCCCTCTATAATTGGTTGGCACGCTCATGCCATGTCTGGAACATTCGGTTCACTTAGCAACACGTAAACTCAGACGCAGGTGCCAGGAGGTGGACTTGGCTTTACCTCCCCATCCAATTAGCCCATCATCTCTCATCACCATGCTTTCTGCCACAAAGATTGTCTTTGAACTTGGCATTGCAGAGTATTCTTGTCTCTGGGAATATAAGAGAGTTCAAACATGCACTATTGTTGTTCTTGAAGTCCAAGCTCAACTAAATTTCCATCCTTGGCTCACGTGACAGAAGACCACAATTTGGTCCATTTTGCAGCATTTAAATGTCTTAAATGAAGAAAACTTGGCATGCTTGGTGTTCTTTCTTTGCACCTTAAAAAGGGATGATTCAGCTTCTGACACTCACCGCCTTTGAGACTAGATAACCAGTCTTGGCTGCTTTCATTTTGACACCAGGCCGAACAGCCGCTCCATTCATATCCACGATCTCAGCTAATTCATGCTGTGACACAGTTCTCAGCCTTTCCTCTTTATGGGTCCAGGCTTACTAAATTCATGACACCAATGTCCAGTTTCTGTAAAGGGGCAGTTTCGCCTGCAGTCTATTCACTAAGTATAGCCAGCTTCTATGATCACTTAGGCTACTTGCGTTACAGCATCTGTACAGTTATGGAACGGCTTGCATTTTCTGCAGTGCATCACAAACATGCAATCTTCTTGTCGCATATGAAAGTTTACTTGATTCTTAACTTCGTCATCAGTTTCGGTAAAGTCCATGCATCCTCTTCAGCCAGTATTCTCAGGGTGTCTTGCTCATCTTTCGTGACGTCACCAGGTCCTCTTTCACTCTTTTTCATATCCCTTAAAGGGAATTCCTCCCTCAGATTGTCATCTCTTCGGGAATACATCTGATAGGGTTTTCTCAGAGGGTACCTTCTTTCGAATATTCTATGGGGCATAGTCATAACTGCTGAACACATATGCAGGCAAACTTACATTAGTTGTGTTGGGGTGAATGTGTCATACCTTACAACCCTTGCCCTCCCCATAAAATGTTACACCACAACATTTGGTCAAGTGTTGGCAATAAAAGGCTGTATGTTTTTATTGTTTACAGATATGGTTATGGAACCTAAACATTAACTGCATAACATAATAATATAGTACTTTTGGGCACCGGATCCTGAGGTTACCCCCTCTGGCCCGTGCCACCTTTCTTGTCCCGCGACTTGTTGTGGACACCATACAGTGTCCTGACTTCCTTTCCGTTGTTCTTCTCACCTTTTTCTAGGTTGGGAGTGTTTGTGGAAAAGAAAAAGAGCAGGAAGACGCTGAGTACACAGCGAACTTCCTTTAGGGTGTTTGGGTTCACGTGCAGGGTCCACAAACAGTTTGTGATTTTGCTGAGCCACAAGCAGCTCATTATATAGGCCCAGGGAAGCCCCTGGGTCTTTGAAGTACCTCCTTGGGGGCTGTGAACCAGCCCCCAGGCCAGCCTTGTGGCTGACAGCCTAAGCCACCCCGGGGGGATCTCTTTGTGTTTCCCTGCCTAGGTGTTCTGCTGCCCCTGAGTGCAAGGCACCCATTTGTCTTTGTAGAAGGGTGAGGTATTTTTATTACCTCACCCCTCCAGCGCTTTGATGCACCAGAGCTGCTGTCTCCCTTATCAGTTTGAAGGAGAGGGGAGCCGGCCCTGTGGAAGGGCTGCTGCCCCTCTCCTGAGTCTGCCGCCATGAGACAACAATTACCCAGCCTCACCTGGGGAGGCACGGCGGCGTTGCCCATAACTGCTGAACTCATATGCAGGCAAACTTACATTAGTTGTGTTGGGGTGAGTGTGTCATACCTTACAGCCCTTGCCCTCCCCATAAAATGTTACACCACAACATTTGGTCAAGTGTTGGCAATAAAAGGCCATACGTTATTATTGTTTACAGATGTGGTTATGGAACATAAACATTAACTGCATAACATAATAATATAGTACTTTTGGGCACCGGGGCTGAGGTTACCCCCTCTGGCCCGTGCCGCCACACAGAGGTAGGTTTTCGGCTGCCTGTGTTCCCCCAAAAGTTACGTTATTTGCAGCCTCTGGTAGCTAAGTATCAGTGATTTCCCTATACAACTGCTCCATGCCGTGCCCGCATAGGTGGGTGCCATCCCTGTGAAACAGATCGTGGTCGCATAGTGTTATGGCCGGGCGTTTTATCAAACCCCCACCCCTGGCTATACAGAATTTCGTCATGCCCTCTGTTCAATTTCCTCCTGGAGTTGTCTATTGATGTATAGCAGGTGGCCCCCTGTCATATTTTCCTAGGCAGGATTGCTGAAAAATAAATCTGTGTCCCTCCAGTTGTGTGAAATGCCTGATAGTGAGGCACATATCTCCTCGTATAAAATTTTTCTACCCACGCTTTCTTGGTCATTGCCCCCCAATTGAATTATCAAAAATCCAGGCGGGTCTCCGTAGGCGACTAGGTCGGCTAACTTGTCATGGATGTCCGTCCAGTGGAAGCCTCTGTAGCCCCACCATGACGCAATTTTGTTCCTGAAGTCTAGGCCGTCTTTCGTTTCTTTGGCCCACCACCCTGTCCTGAACACATGCGAGTGTCCAACTATCCAGGCTTATTTTAGGGGTGCCTCCTGCTTAGCAGATTTTTCTGTAGAGGAGGAAAATGGGGTGGGGGGGGTATCAGGGTATCGGAGCAGAGGGGATGAAAAGGAAACTATATTAGTTCTAGTCTGATGTATCTTTTGTAACAGTCAGATTTCCATCCCCCTATTTTCTTTACTTGTTGAGCGCCAAGCCCACCTCGCCATGCCAAGGTTGCTGCCCCAAACCTAAAAGAGTGGGTGCCAAACTCCATCGAATTCCATCCCGCTGTACTGATAGCTTTCATCAGCACCCCTTTAAATTGGTAGTGACTCAACGGTGAGGCATCTCTGTGGATCAGGAATCTCCCTACCACTTTGGGTCGTTGTGCCAATAAAGGTTAGTGATGCACATCGGGCAGTTTGGGGCACCATCGATGCAGCAAATGTTAATGACCCTTTTGGCCCCTGTTTTTGATCGTTGTATTCCTATGTTGACGCTTACCCTTCTTACCCTGGTTTCCATGATGCCTAACCCGTTGTTCGCTCTGGTGCTGGACGCTATTAGCTCTCCCACTCTAAAGGCCCCGAAGTATGCGAGAAAAAAAGCTGTTTTAAATAATGCCTCATATGGGTGCGAGCATATGTCATCTAATAGGCTTGCTATTTTAACTAGTTTCTCAAATTCTAGCGGGCGGCGAGTATCAACCTGCGGCCCTTCCATCTTGCGCCAACCCTTCATTGCGTATGAAATTAACGTGCTTTGCGTGGGGTCTGAGTCACCCTGTAATTTTGAAAAATAAGATATTGCACCAAATTTCTTTTTGCCCACTCTTTTTTGAAATCCTGGTTGTGAACCCACTTTAAAAAGATTTCTATATCTTTTATTGTTAATAACTTTACATGGTTTAGACCTGTTGCCCTAAAAACTGTTTGCCAGCACTTACTGTACTGGGCTGTAGTGCTGCGAGCCAATGCCTTCTCCGCCACCTCTAGTAGAAACCCCGTAGCAGGGCAGGGTTTGTGTTGTCTGTGGGCAGCATGCTGCTGGCACCCGTTTTTGAGGTGCCTGTTTGTTGCTGTGCATCCCGGCCCTTGCCCTCGGGCGCAGTCGTTGACGCAACTCTTTCTAGCTTCCCATTATTGCCCAGGCATGTGGCACTAGCTCCCGGAATCTTGTCCAGTGCAAGCGAGATAAAGAATCTGCAATGTTATTATCTGCTCCAGCGATGTGTTTTGCTTTAACAACAATGTTCCTATGCAGTGTGGCCGCCGTGATGGCGCGTAGTACTCTGAGCACCAAATTGCATTTGGCAGTTCTTTTGTTTATGATTCCTACTACCGTCATGTTGTCACACCATACCGTGAGTTCCGTGTTTGCCAGCTGCCTTCCCACAGGCGTATGGTTAGCCAGATGGGAAATATTTGGTTTTAGCCCATCCAGCTGTGTGCCATGATTCGGGCCATTGTCCGGCAACCCATTCTGTGTCCAGTATGGCCCCATACCCCTTGCTTCCTGCTGCTTCTGTGAAAGGACCCTTTTTTTTGCCCCACTGTTCAATGGCGTGCGCCAAAGGGTGGCCCCTTTGAAATTTGCGAGGAAATTCCCCCATACTTTACATCTTCCTTCACTTCTTTGCCCAACCTGATATGCAGGTGGCGTTTGGTGCATGCTCTGGTTTTAAACTCCAGGCTCCTGGAAAATACTTTACCTTGCGGAATGATCCTGTCCCCGAATTTGAGACTGCCCGCTAGTGCTTGTAATTCCCTTACTGTGCCCTTGTCCTTTGTGCTTAGCTCTTGGATTTTGTCCAAAAATTCTGCTACTTTTGGTATAGGGATGCTGCACAGGCCGTCCGCTGACTCTATCTCTATCCCAAGGAAGATAATGTTTGTGGATGGTTTAGTTGTCCTCTCCACTGCCAGTGAGATGACCCCTAGTGTGGCCTTGTTTTCCAACTCTGTTAGCACCCTAATGCAGTCCTCTGAATCTGCTGGCCCCTCACCATGAAATCCTCCAGGTAGTGCACTACTCTGACCACTGGTAATTGTTTCTGAAATGCCCCTTGTAAGAACAAGCTGAATTACTCAAACAGGGTGCATGATACTGTTCACCCCAAGGGGAGGCATCTGTCCACATAGAACTTATTTTCAAACGTAAACCTTAGCCATTGCTGAGAACTTGGGTGTACCGGTAGTAACATAAACACGGATTCAATGTCCAGTTTAGCC
The DNA here is from genome assembly GCF_040938575.1 of Ambystoma mexicanum. Taxonomy (NCBI): domain Eukaryota; kingdom Metazoa; phylum Chordata; class Amphibia; order Caudata; family Ambystomatidae; genus Ambystoma; species Ambystoma mexicanum. The sequence continues at coordinate 193,633,417 of NC_090939.1, forward strand.
ATAAAGGCTTTCCTGCCACAATCTTGTATTAGTCTTGACGCCTCCTGAAAATGCGTGTAAGTGACCGCGGATTCTGTGTGTGGGATGCCGTCATTGAGAGAGCACCCCTGGGGTATGACAGATGGTGTATTAGCTTCATCTTCCCAGGATCTTTTTTTGGCACTAGTTGTAGTGGTGACACTAGGTAGTTTGAGAATGGCATTGTATCCCATGGGCCCGCAATCCTGCCCAGGCGTAGATCTTTCTTTATTTTAACTCTCACCATTTCTGGGTTGCCCCTGGCCAAGACCAAATTTCTGGGGATTTTATGGGGCCCTACTTCGTTAAAAGGGATAATTAAATCTTCTTTGAAACCCTGTTTGATTGCTGAGCTGATTTCTTTGTCAGGATAAATCATAAGGGCTTTGTTAAAATGTTTTGGGCTTGATGAGGGTTCTGCCCGGTTCCAGAACTGGCGGCAGTGTTTCCCTATCGCTTTTCTTTTTGGCGTTTTGGCGGGCAATCTGGTGCAGTTGCTTGCTGGGTGTTCCACGTTGCAATTGGTGCAGCTGTGCTTATACCAGCACTCCTTGCCCCATGTGCACCTAATTTTTCCATAATTCCGGCGTAGAATATTGGATTTTGTGATGTGGTTTCTGATCTGTCCGCGGGTATTTGCCCTAGCTGCCCATGTCTGGTTCTTTCGAAAGGGCTGCTCCCCCTTCTTTGTTTCTCATTCTCAAAAACTTCTGTTTCCCCCTTGTGAGTTTTTATTACATTTCCCCACTACTTGAGCAACCTCCCCCCTAATGGGGGCTCGGCGTTCAATATGTATAGATCATTCTGTACTTCATCCCATTCTATGGCTGGCCTCTCTGACATACTCCTTCTAAATCTTATATCGTATGCTAGCCATCCCTTTCATTTGTGGGCGAGTTTACCTCTCTTATTCTGTCCATATATGCCCAAGTTTTGCTCCATTCCCGGGGCATTGTTCCAAGTATATTGTTGCTAAAATAGCCAAAGATTTAAACCAGTTGTCCCAGTTCTGCTCTACGTGGGCATTCCTGGCTATGGCCTTGTCTTCAAAAATATTTCAATGAATTCTTTTATCTATATGGCCTCTTTAATCATTATATCAATGTTCCATGCCAGGGATTTTTTGTACCTGTTAAGTATTTCAGTTTCAAAGGATCTCAATTTCAACTCAAGTTGTTCACTGCTGAATATCAAAATATTTGACATGCTGCTGCTGTTTATGCTTATTAGCCATGTGGCGTTTGGTGTGGGCAACGGCCATGCATTCAGAGGCCCTGCCGGGTCTGACCCTGTTGGTGCAGTCGTTGGTGTTGATGACCCTATGGGTGTGGTCACTGAAGTTGCTGGTACTATATGTGTGGCAAATGGTGTTGGTGGTACTGTGGATGCAGCTAGTGGTTAAACGCATTAGTGGGCTCCTGTGGCTTTCGATTGGGTGCCATGCTTCTTCCTGTTTAGAATATAAACAAACAAACTTTGACATTTTGAGGCAAACTACTAATGGGTGTTCCCCATGCCAATAGACATAACTATTTGGTTTGATGTTACCCGGGCTGGGTAACTGCTGTGTTGTGCCCCGTACCAGGGTACTGTCAGATGCAGGTTGCCTTAACTTGGACTGTCTCACTTCTTAAAACTTTCTATGTAGTGCACCTTAATGTATCTGTTTGCATGTTTAACGAAATTGTCTTATAGTTCAATCTCAAATTCTTCATGAAATACCCATTAATTTGTGTTTGCATGTTAAAACTAAATTGGCCCTTCCTAGCAAAAAATAGTTTGTCAACATATTGAAATCTACCTACTATGTTTGTTCCTGTATTCATGAACTAACACCTTTCGTGATGTTGCTCCCCAAAGACAGGTCTGGATTGCATAATAATCCGGCTTGCTGTTTAAAACATCCTTCCTGTGCGGCCCCTTTATGTTTGTAACAGTTTTCGATATTCGCCTTTAAATAACTTGTTTGGCCCTTGAAATACACTTTGTTTACATCTTTCAGCTGTTCCGTAGCGTAAAACTGAAAAAGCAAGCTTGTCGATGTAAGGCGCTCTTCTGTGCAGAAATGCATGCTGTCGGTATTTGTGTCCGTAACTATCAGTTTAGTTCGAGTCACACACCATTCTACCAGCCTGTTACACACACTTCTCCCAGCCTGTTATATTCTGTCCACCTCGAGCATTTGTTTACTGAAAGCTAAAGGTCTAATTGCTGTGCCCGTGCCTTAGAACCGCCACACGCTGCTCCGTTTTGGCTTGCTTCCAAATCACAGTGTTACACTTATGCTCCCCACGGGACCCGTCCTGACTTCCCGTTAACAGGCAACCGCAGCGCAGGGGCTGACTTACTTGCAAGTTGCACGCCGCCTGCGCCGGGTTGATTTCTTTTGTTGTTTTCTCCGCACGCAAGCTCCACTCTAGACAGCACACCTCTGCACCGGCTGAAATGCACGCTGTCTGCCGTTGCCGCCTTTGCTTGCACCGGTCCTTCGGACCACGGAAAAACTTTTCCCCTTCTGCAACCTGGATATTATTTACAGACGCTTGCTTCCAAATAATGACAAACAAACAGGACAATGTTTGTGCGATGGAAGCAGGAGACGCCGCACACATGGCGAACTCTGGAGAGAGGGAGTTGAAGGAAGGAAACACAAAGATGCTGAGTACACAGCAAACCTTGTGAAAGAAAAAGAAAAAGAGCAGGAAGTCGCTGAGTACACAGCGCAGCGAACTTCCTTTAGGGTGTTTGGGTCCCTGTGCAGGGTCCAGAGTTTGTGATTTTTTTGAGCTGCAAGCAGCTCATTATATAGGCCATGGGAAGCCTAGGGATGCCCCTGGGTCTTTGAAGTACCTCCTTGGGGGCTGTTAATCAGCAACCTCGGGCCAGCCTTGCGGCTGACAGCCTAAGCCCCCCTTGGGGGATCTCTTTGTATTTCCCTGCCTTGGTGTTCTGCTGCCCCTGGGTGTAAGGCACCCATTTGTCTTTGAGGAAGGGTGAGATATTTTTATTACTTCACCCGTCCTGTGCTTTGATACGCCAGAGCTGCTGTCTCCCTTATCAGTTTGAAGGAGAGGGGAGCCGGCCCTGTGGGAGGGCTGCTGCCCCTCTCTTGAGTCTGCCGCCATGAGACAACAGTTACCCAGCCTCGCCTGGGGAGGCCCGGTGGCGTTGCCCATAACTGCTGGTGTCAAGCATGGCACAATCTCAAGCTTCCAACATACAGGAGGCATGGGGGTGGGATTTCCTGCAGAGGCATGCAGCTGCTCCTCTGCATTCCCCCTCTGGTCGATTCAACGACCACCTCTTCAATGGTCTACACATCTTGATATTTTTTGATAACCAATTTTGGGTACAAAAGCCCAGTTTTTTTATGAGGTAAGTAGAGGCAGATTATCGAGTGATTGCTGATGTTCGTTGTACTCCCTGTTTTAGACACTTGACATTAAAACAGACAAACTTTGCCAAACTATTTGTGTCATCTTGATTAGATTATTGATGTATGAATAAAATCTGCATCCCCCACCCATCTCCAGGGTAATGCTACTCATCTTAAAGGGCTGTTTGGGAACACCCAGCTCAAAATATAGCATGAATTTAGGCAATGCTCTTGAGACATGAATATAATAGTTACATGTCACCTATTAAACAATCAACATGGTAATCAGAAATTGTTAATAATTAAGTTCACATGCTCAAAATCTTAATCTGAATCAAAGATTATACCTCTTTGATATATATTCAAACATAATGACATGGTAACCCTCTGTTATTAAATATTACATAGCGTTCCCCCTTTTCTAGTAGGAGAAGCTGCAAAACCATGGAAGACTCAAAGTGCGTTGGGAATTTGTTTCATTAAATTCATTTAATTAATTGACTATTGAATGGTCATTCTAAGAATGTTTTTTCACTTATTATCCCTCCAACTTGCATATCTTGCACACCAATTGTACGCACTTGAACAAATTAACAAGTAGCAAGTTAGTTTGCGCCCTAGGAACCACTTGCCATTTTTTCTTAACTTCTTGCCTGATTTAGGTAACAAGATAGTGTGCAGGGGACGTAGGTTCCCTACAAGGGAACTTTATTCTGTTCATTGTTGCATATACAACCTAGATGCCAAGGTTGTTATTTTGCTCCCCTGCACCTGCAACACATTTATATAGCTCATTATAAAAACATATGAGTCAATCTTAAAACTTTGGCTTAACTCCCTTACCTCGTTGGAGTGCATTGTGTCAATTTTGTGAGGAAGGGCAAGCATCATTTTTTGAAAGGGCACAGGCAGACCTTTTGAAGGGTAGGTGACTTTTGCAGGTTACAAAAGCATATAGTGCCTAAAGCAGCGACTAAATGTAGGTCACATCTGGGAAATGAAAGAGTTGTGTGACAAAGTGAAGCAGCAAATGAATGAAACCTCATGAAAACCAAGCAAACACAACATATGTCCTGCCTCCTGGCGCTCCCACAGGTGTGCCGACAACAACGGTACCTCACATGTGTGGGTGCACCTACCTGGGCGCAAAGGGAAAAGGCTAAACCACTGGTAACCCCAAGTCTTTCGGCAGAGCAGATTTTGTGGGATTTTGCTCTTGTGGACAAACTACAGATTTGGGACTGGGATGTCACAGCCACCAAAGAAAACAGGGAACCCATGCATTTCTGAAAAGAAGACATTCGTGGGAATCCACAGAGGTCTGACTTGCGTGAATCGCCCCAGAATTCATTGTCCACAATCCCTGGCAAACTCCGAAATTTGGCAGAAAAACTACATTTTCAGACATTTACCACAGCTAACCTACTGAAACAAACCAGCAACAACACATGTCCTACCTTCCCACATTCCCACATGTGTCCCAATGAAAACGGTACCTCACATGTGTGGGTGCACCTAACTGCGTGCAAAGGAAAAGGCTAAACCACTGGTAACCCCAAGTCTTTTGGCAGAGCAGATTTTGCAGGGTTTTGCTCTTGTGGACAACCTACAGATTTGGGCTTAGGGTGTTGAAGCCAGCAATGCAAACAGGAAACCCAATGCATTTCCGAAAAGAAGACACCCGTAGGAATCCACAGAGGTTTGACTTGCGTGCATCTCCCCAGAATGTATTACCCACAATCCCCGGCAAAGTCCGAAATTGGGCAAGAAAACCACAATTTTCAGACATTTCCCCCTGCCAACCCACCAAAACACGCCACCAACAACACATGTCCTACCTTCCCACATTCCCACAGGGATTTTGCTCTTGTGAACAACCTACAGATTTGGGCCTACGGTGTCAAAACCACCAAGGAAAACAGGGAACACCATGCATTTTCGAAAAGAAGACACCAGTGGGAATCCACAGAGGTCTGACTTGGGTGAATCGCCTTAAAATGTATTACCCACAAGCCCCAACAAATTCACACATTTTGAAAAAAAAACTAAATTTTCAGACATTTCCCATCTGGAACCTACTGAAACATGCTGCCAACAACACATGTCAAACCATCCCACATTCCCACAGGTGTCCCGATGAAAACAGTACTTCACATTTGTGGGTGCACCTACCTGGGCAGAAAAGAAAAAGTGTCAACCATTCACACGTCCAACGGTAGTCCCAGGGAGCACCGGCAGGGTCCCCGTCTGTTCCCTGAGGGAAATTATTTAATGCTGCATAGCCAGAGCTCTAGGCTGGTCAGGGGTGATGTCCCTGGCCTTTGGTGGCTGTTATTCATGTGGTTTCTCGGCAGGCTCCCGATCCTTTTCCAGAGGGAGAAGGTGTAACGCAACAAGGTCAGAGCTCAAGGAAGGTTGGGGGTGATGTCCCAGGCCTTGGACACCCGTCATCCATGTCGATCGACCATCCCCAAATCTAGCCTGGAGCTCTAGCTGGGCTGCATTACAGCTTCTCCCTCCAGCAAAGGTCGGGGACCCTGCCGGGGCTCCCTAGAACTGCTGCTGGGCTTGGCTATGGTAAAACCACATGGGAGACATTCGCTCAAGACCAGGGACAATGCCCCGATCATCCTGGAGTGTTGGCTCGGCTGTGTTACAAAATTTAACTCTGGGGCGGGAGGGGGACCCTGCCAGGGCACCCTGGGACTGTCGCTGCACTTGGGGACAGTCAAACCACATAGGAGACAGCCGCCCAAGGCCAGGGACATCACCCCCGCCCATCCTGGAGCACTGGCTGAGCTGCGTTAGAGAATGTTCCCCTGGCGAAGGGAAGGGGACCCTGCTAGGGGCTCCCTGGCACTGCCACTGTGCTTGGGGATGGTATACCCACATGAAAAACACATGCCCACGGCCGGGGACATCAACTCCAACCATTCTGGAGTTCTTGCTGGCCTGTGTTACTACTTTTCCCCACCAGGGAGTCCCAGCAGTGAGCCAATACCTCCCCGAAGGGAAAAGCTGTAACACAGCCCAACCAGAACTCCAGAACAGTTGGAGGTGATGTCCCAGGCCGTGGATATCCGTTTACCATGTGGGTGTAGCATAATGCTTAATGCATGCTGATGTGAAACTGAAGGAAATCCAACCCCCGGGCCCTGAGGAGGAACTACCTCCTCACGTAGCCTGGGGCTTGGGATTTCACTTTTGTGCCATCCCTGCTTTCACCAAAAAGGATGAGCTATCTCATCCTTGGCAACACAAACGTAATGCTAAAGACGAGATAGCTTGTCCTTGGCACTTAAAGGGTTAAAGGTCACGCTTAGACAGCTGCATTACCCCACGCATGCAACTAGGGAGAGTCTTGCTGCAATTATTGTGGAAGACTGGTTCATTCGGAAGTTGTTGGAACACGTTGCACAATTTATGGTGAACTGCATTGTGTGTCAAAAGTTTACTACTGGGCTTGCACTGAGAACAATTAAAGGGGTAATATCTCAGCCAAATGGTCAGTTTCAGCATTTACATATTGACTATGGTGTTATGCTGCAAGTATGTAATGAATATAGGTATCTATTAGTGGTGTTGTGTAGCTTTTCTAGGTGTATCAAAGCAGGTCCGTGTACACACACTGATGCCACTTGCGCAGCAAAGATTTTAGTGTCCAAACTTTTCCCGAGATGGGGTGTGTGTGTGCAGTACTGAGATCCGACAGTGGGCCACAACTTGTAAATTAGGCATTTGAACAAGTAGGGCTTCTATTAAATATTAAACACAAGTTTACTTCTGCTTATTGCCCGCAAGCAAACAGGATATCTGAGAGACTCAGTGGCCTCCTTAAAGAAAGGATTGCCAAGATTAAATTGACGTTGAAGAAGGGGTGGCTGCATTGCCTAAACTTAGCTTTATATGCCCGTCGGAATCAGTCAGGTTCAGACCATCACCTCACCCCTCACGAGCTAGCAACGGGCGGTGAATGGGAACGTCCCTTACACCTCCATCTAGGAGTAGAAGTGATGCCCAGAGTGTAGCTAAAATGTTAGGTGATGAATTGCATGACTATTTGAAATGTATGACCTCTAGCATATCTCTCATGTCAGATCAGCTCAAGCTTCAGTGGGGTCTGTCTCAGAACACAGATGAAGACAATTCAACAACCAGCCCAACTGAACGTTTATCGGCACCCAAGTTGTATGTTGGTGGTCTGGTGCTCATTAAGAACTTTACCCGAAAGTGGCATGAGCCATGTATTAATGCCCCCTTTTGCATTGAAAGTATAACCCCTTCAGCTGTGAAGGTCCAAGGGAGTCGAGCTTGGCTTCACTTAGGAGGTGTAAAAGTCTACAAAGGAGACACCCTCCCTCGCAACGTTGCAGATCCAGAAGCAAGGCAAGAAGAAGAATTTCAGCGTGTGCAGACTCGATCGATGATGAAGAATAAGGACGATAAAGCAGCGACCAGTGAATGAGGGAGCTTTAGCTTGGACTAAAATTCGGCGAAAATACTCTTTATAGATATTTTTTAGGAGTACAACGACTTGCAAAGAATTTTAGGAGGCCACAAATTAACATTAGAAACTCATTGATATATCAAAGTTATGCCTAAACATCAGTTCTTGATCAGAAATTGGAAACAAGATTAGTAACCAGTCTCATTTTGTGGTGCATACCTGTTCTAAGCAGTGAAACATATGGTACTTACTGATAGCCATGTACATAGGCATGTGCTTGCTGTTTTCATATTTATACTTCAAGCTTATCCTGCTCTTGTCAGAAGACATTGATATTCACCCTTTTTTACAGGATCCTAAAAATGGCCCTGTGATAAGGAGGCTCCTCATTGCGATAATCAAGCAAATTTTACAATTACAGGTGTAAAAGAAATTTGATAAGTGTATTAAAGATGAGAAATTTGAAAGCTGGCAGGGTCCTAGCTAATGAACAAGGGCAACAAGTACAAGGATGGCGCAAAAAGTGGATGCTAATGTTTTAGTTCATAATGTATGCCTGCACGATTACACTCTTTGGGCCTCATCACGACTTTGGCGGTAACCCTTAAATCTGGCGGTAGCGCTATTACCGCCAGATTTAAGGGTCCGCCAAATCAGGACTTCTATGTATATGAGCTGTAGTCAAAGACCCATGCCCTGACATAATTACATAGGGCCTCATCACGAATTGGGCTGTATCCCAGCTGTAACACAGCCCGACTGTAATAGCCCTGGCACCGACTGATCTGGCGGTATTACCGCCGGATCACGGGTTGGGTGTTAACGGTAAATCCCCATTCCCCATTTGGTCCATTAGATTCAATGGGGCATTGTCAGCGCTAATTATGTGGGCTAATACAGCCGTCGGTAATACAGCCGAAAACAGAGGATTTTCAGCTGCAGGGAAAGGCTGGAGGTAAAACAGCCCAGTTAGTGCCCAACTTGTGATAGAGCCAGCCCTTAAATGCAGCAGTAATACCGTTACCACTGCATTTAAGGGCTACAGCCCAACTCGTGATGAGGCCGGGCGGTAACGCCGGCGCTAATATCGCCAGTGCTATCTGCCCTACCGCCAAACCCCCGGCACTATTAGCGCTGGATCACGGGTTTGGCGGTAATGGAATTCCCCATTCCCCACTGAGCCCATTCGGGAATGCCCCATTCCCCATTGGGCTGAATGGGGAATTTTTGCGCTCTTACCGCCGGCGGATTTCCCGCCGGCAGTAATAGCGTGAATTTTCGGCAGATTTCCCCCCAGCTCAGAGCTGGGGAGAAATCCGCCAAAGCCCTGATTTGGCGGACCCTTAAATCCGGCGGTAATAGCTCGACCGCCGGATTTAAGGGTTACCGCCAAACTCGTGATGAGGCCCCTAGTCTAGAAAACTCTGCATCTGTTTCATCATTTGTGGCTTAGCTGTTTTGGGCTCTTTCAGGGGTGACCTTCTTTCTCTCGTGTGATATTAATTGACCTATGTACAACACTTCTTGTTGACAATATTGTAACTTTTCTTTGTCAACCTTATATCCTTTGTCAGCAAGTATAATCATCAGATGAGCCGAATCGCGTCTGCACTCTTCCTCTTTGGTACTGCAAACTAAAATGTCGTCTATGTATTGCAGCACAACGCTTTCTAAAGCAATATTGCTCAAGTCCATCTGGAGGACTCTGTAAAAAATTCATGGAGACTCACAGTACCCCTGGGGCAGCCTTGTACTTTTTAATTGCACTTGTCTAAAAGTAAACAATGTCAAAACTTGTGAGTCTTTGTGCAATGGGATTGAGAAGAACACATTTCTCAAGTCAATCACCGTGAAATAATGTGCATCAACAGGTATGTTACATAGAATTGCAGACGGATTCGGGACTAGAGGGAACTCGGCCTCTACAATTTGGTTTATTGGGCAAAGGTGTTGTATTAGTCTCCAAGACCCCCCTTACTTTTTTCACGGAGTACACTGACATATTACATGGTGACTCTGACTTCACTAAGATACCCTGCCCCATCATGGTGGAAATCGTCTTGAAAATGCCTTAATCTGCCTCTCTAGACATAGGATATTGTCGTGCTCGAGTTAACATTGCTCCTGGTTTCAATTTAATCTTTACTTACCCAACCCATTTCAGTAAGCCGACGTCATAGAGGTCAGTGGTCCATAATGAAACTGGCACTTTCATCATATCTTCATCAAAATATTCAGGACGCTTCTGTGCTAACATCGTTCTCTGTGTAACTTCTCTCTTGATTGCCTTTACCTAATAAGTAATGCACATTTCAAATATCACAAAATCATCAGATAGGTAATCTCCAAACAATTCCTCATCAGTGACATCTGTCACTCTGCAGCCTTCTTCAATGGAAATTATTGTGCTCCATCGTCTACCCTTATCATCAGTTGCATCAAGTAAAGCCATATTTCCTCGGACTATAGCTGCTTCTTTGTCTAAGGGAAAAATGTACCCCTCCTGTTCATCCATGGGTATCTGAGGCCTAAATAGAAACTCATCTGGTATCCTCACGGTCCTACATACTAGACCTGGTAGTAATGTTGACAGATTATGTATCCCATAATGGAACACCTCGGGTTCACGCAGTATCGCCCTACGAGGTATCTGCCCTGCGAATGCCATGATAATTTCGCACACGTTTAAATAATGCATTTCCGGTGTTGAAAATACTATGCCTTCATTTGTAAACAAAATGGTCATGTTTAATTTTGTCATTAAATCTCTTCCTAATATGTTGACAAGTGTTTGCCTCAAATAAAGCAGTGGCACCTTCATATCGCATTCTCCTATGCAGACTGGTAATTCTTCTGTAAAAGAAACTCAACTTGTTTCCCTGTAAAGTCCTGAGTATTCATTGCATTGCCAGATATTAAAATTGTGCCCTCACGTATACACGAGCGTGTTGCACCCATGTCCACTAAGAACGGAAACGCTTTGCCACCTATATTTACGTCTATCCTTGGTTCCTCATCAGGATTCGGCATTATAGATAGGACTGAACACATCAGGTCTCCCAGTAAGCTGTTCTATTGCGGGTACAGTCTCACTCCATCACTCGTGAATGGATTTCCTCCATCGAGGGCGACACATCCTATTGTACAAGTCATTGGTGGTTCTGTGTTCATGTTCTGCTGAAGTTGCATAGGAAATTGCTGCAATTGTCCTTGTGGTTGGTTACCTGCCATTTGCTGTGATTGCAAGCCTTGCTGTACTCTCTGCGCTTGCTGCTGCTCTGTTTGATTTTAAGAAAATCAATTTCAGCTCTGCTGCGAATATGCAGGTAGATTTGGCATTCCCTGTCTCGAAAACTGGTCATTCTGCACCATTCCTTGGCTTCTACACATACGAGCAATGTGCCATGTCATTCCATATGTCCAACATATAGGCAGTGGTCTCCCCATCTGTCCATATTGCATATTCTGAAACCCTTCCTGATTATTCTGCCAATTCCTTTGACTACCTTGTCAACCTCTTCCTCGATAGAGCATATCCATTATTTGTGTGATCAAACTGTCTTTGGTTATTTACTTGTAGCCTGTTCACTGCCTGCTGCGAATTTGATCCGCCTACGCTAGTTAACATTGTCCCTTCAATGGCATACTTGGACAGGTTTTTCTGAACTAATTTTGCTTCCTCACCTTTTTGCGTATCGTCTTTTTTGCGATTCTTTTCCTGCAGGAGTCTGCAGTAATGTGCAACGGTTAACTGGATTTCTTACCACGGTTTAGCTTCTATACCCACTAATATGGCATAATTGCCATAATATATGATAAAATACAGGTATAGATTTCCCCCAAGCCTTCCTAGTCTGAAGCGTCCAGGCATCTTGGAAATGTTGACTATAAACTAACGGATCATCTCCTTCCTTCAACATTTTTGTCATTATAGCTCCCATATCGGATGTATTGGGATATAGTACTCGTAGCGCTTTCCAATTTGCTGCTCTGCAATTATTAAATGGCGCGCCATCAAACGCGATGTTGACTGTAGTCACAGCAGGGTAACCTGCGAGTGTCCATATGTCATTAGCTCTCTCACCAAGTATGTAGACCTTTAATATCCCCTATAGCCAATGTAGTCCCTCCCGTCATTTTTTCTAACTCATGTGTTCATTTTCCAGCGCCAGAAGTTAAACTCAGGAGTTTGCACTTTAAATTATCTCTGTCCATCTGGGACCACGGTATGTAGTGTAGCCTGGCCCTTCCCTTTCTAACAAGGGGAATTGTGATGCTCCAACTCATTCTCATCTCTCATCATTTGTTTATCTATCGCTGGGGTAATATTCCCACACCGCCGTTTACCTGTCAATGATCTTAACTTGCTTACATTAAGTGGAGACTCCCCCCTCTGACCGTGGGGTTGCCCTTTAGGTCAGTTGGACTGTGTGAGTGGCTCTGGTGCCTTAGACATAGGTATTTTTAAAACAGACCATCTTACTCCCTTATCCATAGGCGAATATCCCTCTGGATCACCTACATCACTTCTTTCTTCCTTCTGGAAGGTTTACCTTTCTTGGTCTGATACCTCTTGTGCCCAACTCGTGCGACTTCTCTCATCATCATCTCTATTTAGTGTTAGTCTGTCCGAAGACAGCTCCTTGTGTCTTGCACTAGAGGAGCCTTCCTTGTGCCATACAACTGAGTGCTCTCGAGACGATCATTTTTTCCATTCACTTGTGATTCTTTCTGGGCTTGCATTTCCTGGTATACTTTGTCGATCGTTTCCTCAATACTCCATACGTCAAACTCGTCTTCTAGATTTACTTTAGACGTACCTAGTAATGACTCAGATTTGGTAAAAAAATCTTCTATGTCTTCCCATTCTATCAATGGAGCGGGAATTCTTACTTCCCTTCCCAAATAATAGAGATTGCATGCTCTCTGCCTTCATTTATGTTCCATGTCGTCATCGACTTCTCTGTACTTTCTCGCTTCCTCTCTTACTCTGTTTTCCTCTTTCTTTTTCATATCCCTTCATTCATATGCCCTTCGTATCTCCTTATCCCTTTGTCTCTGTATTCTTTTCTCTCTTATCCTTTCCTGTTCATCATCTTCTATTCTTTTTCTTCCTAGTCTTTCCTGTTCATCGGCTATTCTTTGTCTATTGTCAAATATTCTTTGCTCTTCTGCTCTCTCCTGTTTTTTGGCTCGCTCATCTTGATATAACTGTTCTCGTATTTGTCTATCTTTTCTTGTCGCTCCCTCATGTTTCAATTGTTCCTCCCTTTCTTTGTCTTTTCTGTCTTGTTCGTCTTGATCTCCCCTTTGTCTTACTTCCTCGATGCCTTTACCATCGAGTTTAAGTAAAATCTGACCTCCCACCCATTCGTTCTGTAATAGCGCTATCTCATCAGTTGTATACTTACCTCCTTTCCATCGCTTTATTTCTCTTCTTATATCTAGAGATGTGCTTGCTCGATCACTTCTCTACTTATTGCATCTCTCTTTGTCCCTCTCGACTTTGAAGGTTATATCTTTCTCAGTGGGCCTCATTACGAGTCTGCCGGTAACCGCAGTGGTAAAACTGCCTGGTTACCACCGGACTCGTATTACCATTCTGCCTCCGTGACTCCCAGAATTACCAGGGCATTACAGCCCCAGTGTCCCGGGAGTCACGGAGGCAGAATGGTGTGAATCCCCATTCCCATTCAGTCCCACAGGACTCAATGGGAATGGGGAAGTGGAAACACTGGCACCATCTTGTGATGGTGCTGGTGTTTCCACGTCCGACTGCAGGCGGGAGGTGTTCAACCCGCCAGGTCAGACCTGGCGGGAAGATCACCTTCCGCCTGCAGGGGTCGGGATCGGGCGGTCCGGAATTAACAGTGGCGGCGGCTTTACCGCCACTGTTAATTCCGGACCGCCCGACCCGTAATGAGGCCCAGTATCTTTCTCTGGGCCCTCGTCACTACTTTGCATAGGTGACTCATATGACGGATTGCTATATCCCGTCGCTGCTTTAAGTTCATTTTTAGTTTCGTCTTTTATTTCAGACGGGGTGGGTGGAGCAGAAGGCTCTTCACCCCCCTCTTTGCATATATTGAGTATCCAATCTAAAGGAGGCTCCTCCTCCTTTTCGTGTTCATACATTTTCCAAACTTCTAGACTCGCTAGGTGCTTTTCTAACTTTTTTCCTGTGTTTGCAGCATGCAAATATATCGTCATATGCTGCAGAACTGCCTTTGATAATGATCCGCCTTGTGGCCATGTCATAAACAATTTATCTGTGGTTCCTTTAACCCAGTCTGAAATATATTGTTTGAGTTTAAGCGCGTGCTTCGGTATCTATTTGCAGAGATGTATTAATGGAGTAACTTTTTCCATTTCTAACCTTCACTTTTCTCTTTGCTATCACTCGCTTAATTTTTAATCACAGGTTTTTTAAATATGTCTCAATCAAAATACACTTATGAGCGAGCACCAGTCGTTGCAAGCTCCAATCCTGTCAAAACACATTTTTTACTTTAATCTTGCTAAAGAAACAACCATCTAACTTTAATTTTAAAACAATACATTTTTGTGTCTCAACTTCACAATTCTCTATTACATAAACAAAATCGTCTTTCAACTCTGACGTCATCACACCTTTCAATCACATAAAACAAACAGACAAACTTGACCGGCCACATATACTGTTCACGATCTTCTTCTTAAGACTCATCTTGCCCTCTAAGATTGCTCCAATTGGAACTTAAACCTATCTCTTTCTGGATCGTCTTTAATCGATCCCGTCTCCTACATCACTCTAGATAAGGGTTACTGCTAGCACTCTTTAAAGTCTAGGAACAGGGCGTATTCTCTTATCATGGCCTCAACTATTCTTCTTTATGTATTGCTCGGCCACACTCAAGTCAATGGCCCTCATTACAAGTCAGGCGGTGGACCATGGTGCTATTAGCACCATGGTCCATGCCAGATTCCGCCATGGTGGATGGCGGAATTACCGCCCCATTCCAAGGTGAATGGGGCGGTAATTCCCCATTCACCATTTGCCATTCCCATGTTTGCCCCATAGGGCATAATGGGGATGGGGAAGGCGCTAATTACGGCACCGTAAATTATGGTGCCGTAATTAGCACCAAGGTCGCTTAGCGCCTTGGACTTTAACGCCTGCAAAAAGCAGGCGTTAAAGTATGAATCAGGTGTTAAGGGTTAAAGGCGCTGAAACCCTTAACGCCTGACTTGTAATGAGGGCCAATATCTCCTTTCCCATATACATATGTATTACACTCTTACTCTTGCATTATTTTATCCCACTTTTTGGTCTATTTAATCACTGTTCACATGTTTTTCTTCTTCAGACCCTCGGGATCACCGCCTTCGTTACCGCCTCTTTGAGCCGCTTTGAGATCCGCTTCACGTAGATGGGGGAGGGCTTTCTATCTGAAAATTGGGGTCCCGTCAAACCGTCCTTTGTAAGGCATTGTCTATTCTAACCACTTCTACGCGGAACTTCACATCCTGTCAGCTGAATGGCAAAGGTCGTGCGATATTGCTGAGACTCTAAAGTTACATATGTCGACGGTCGATGGATCAAAACCATTCTCTGCTACCAAGTGATCTGGGTGTTCCCAAACAGCCCTTTCAGATGAGTAATGGTACCCTGGAGATGGATGGGGATTCTATTGCATTCATACATCAATAATCAAGACGACACAAATAGTTTGGCAAAGTTTGTCTGTTTTAATGTCAAGTATCTAAAACAGGTAGTACAACGAACATCAGAAATTGCTCGATACTCTGACTCTACTTACTTCATATAATAAATTGGCTTTTGTATCCAAAATTGGTCATTACTGACGTTTTCACATGTGTCATTACCAACGTCATCCTACGTGGCAAACTACAAAAATCTAACGGGAGGTGGGATTGGTTCTAAGTGTTTAACTAAGCATAGAATCCATATCTGTATAGGGTAACGGAGAGAAGTAATTGGATAGGAAACTTCAGGTGGGGCAACTAAAACCTCCCTTCAAAATGGCCACTATGAACGTTACTAAATGTACGATGTCCCATTGGCTACAATTGGTTGGCTTCTAACCTCTGTCAGTACTTTACCACCTACGCTAGCAGCACGCAGACTGAACAACCAGGTGCGGGTGAGCTTGTTTTAGCACCAGCTTCCCACCAATTAGCATATTATCCATCATCACCTCAAGGGTCGAGTGTCAATTAGTGTTTTGAAGTTGGCCTTGAGTTTGTACTGTTCTATGAGAATTTTTAAGGATTATGGCTACCAGAGGGCCTCCATGCGTAGGTGTGATCATCTCGCTCATCCAACTTCCTTCTATCACGTGACTGAACACCATGAAATTTAGCCTTTTCGTGTATTTGATGTTATTCTTCAACAGTCCTCTGAAGTCTTTTGTTTTTGCTTGACCTCTCTGAACAGGAGCTTCTGTTCTTTCATGTTAATTGTATCCAATGTCAGCCAATTCCAGTTTGATAACACCTTGGCTTTCATGGCTCAGGTAACTTCTTAGCTGAACTTTTATCCTGTTTAATTCAATTGTTTTTCTTAACTGTGACACTGAAATGAGGCCTTCTTGCTTTGTTCAGTACTGCTTATATACGTAGTAGAAACATCCATCCTTTTCTTGTCCATATGTTTCTATCGAGGTATATATGTATATATATTTTTGGCGCTTGCCGCGGTCTAACTATTTAAAAGCATGTGTTATCTTCATGATTGGTTTGCTGCTTGCGTTTCATTGCATCTGTACACGTTTAAACTAACTATTTTCATCTGATTTGTGGCAAGTCTCTTCATCTTGATTCTAAGATGTGACTTATCCTTGGTACTTCTTTGTGTTTTATAAATCGTCTGCCTCTCTGGTCTGGTTATCTTTCTATATGAGTGTTGATTCAACTTTGTATGACGTCACCATTCATCTTTGCCATTTAGTTTCTCTGTTTCTTCAGGAATCTTGTTCAAATGACAATGATATTGGGCCTCATTACAAGGTAGAATGTAGCCATGGTGCTATTTGCACCATGGCTACCCCCTTACCGCATTCCGGGTCCGGGTTCCCGAAATAGGGACTTACCGGGTCATTCCAACCTTGTAGGACCCGGTAAGTCCCCATTCCGGGAACCATTCCCCATTCCCATTCAATCCCCCATAGGGCTCAATGGGAATGGGGATGGAGCTAATAACGGTACCGCAATTTAGCTATTAGCTCTGAAATCCCGTAACGGGTCCCTTCCATAACAACTGGTAAAACTAAGGGACCTCGGAATAGAGTGGTAAGGGATTACCGGCACCGGTGTCCTTACCGGTGCCGGTAATTCCTTACCACTTAGCTCGTAATGAGGCCCATTGCCTTGTATGCAGGTATGGTTTCCTCAATGGGTACTTTACCTACCATATTCTCTTAGGTATAGGCATTCTTATGGGAACTGCACAGAGCCCACGCTCTTCTCTTTGCTGGTTTATCGGTTCATTATATGTCACATACTTTGGTTTATACTTTTCAGGTACTGTATGTGGGACAGTTGGAGTGGGGGTACTTTGTTCCTCCTCCACAATTTGTTGATGTTTTTGTTGTATCCTGCATATGTATGAATGAGGTCTGAGTCAGTGTAAGAGCTGTGTTGGAATGCTAGGGGAGCTTGGAGTGTTGGGGCACCTGGGGATTCCAGGAGAGACGGTTAGGGACTTGGAGCTGGGCAGGGAACCAGGGAAGAAGCTACGGATGACCTCTCTCTCCTATATTCTATACTGAACCTGTAACCAAGAGAAAAAAGCGTGTTTCCTATTTTCTACATACCCGAGTCAGCCTGGTTCCTGCTCCTTGTTATTACTGGCTCAGGGTAGATCCTGCAGGAGGCAGGATACATCATTTTTTTAAATAGAAATCTTGTGATTAGAAGCCCCTGATGAAGAGTACAATTCAAAACGCATTGGACATTTGTTTCATTAAATTCATGAAATTAATTGACTATTGAATGGTCATTCGAAGAATGTTTTTTCACTTATTATCCCTCCAACTTGCATATCTTGCATTCCAATTGTACGCACTTGAACAAATTAACAAGTAGCAAGTTAGGTTGCGCCCTAGGAACCACTTGCCATTTTTTCTTAACTTCTTGCCTGATTTATGTAACAAGATAGTGTGCAGGGGATGTAAATTCCCTACCAGGGAACTTTATTCTGTTCATGCTTGCCCTTCTTCACCACATTTGTTTCCCTTATCTACACATTTTATGTATGTCTGTTTAGGCTGAAAGCATAAAAATCCTGTGTAGCATGGCTCCTTTTTGGCTTGTGGTATTGCTTGTTTTTTGATACATTATGAAAAATGTGTGATTTCCTAACTGGAAGAGTCGGGAGAATGTAGGGAAGCATTGCTTTTCTCAAAATTCACAGACGCCATTGTTTTACCGGGCCAACAATGCCCACCAAACACCTTTTGTTCTGACATTTTTCCAATTTTTTGCCCAAATTATGGATATTTTATCTACATAGTTGTTACCTGACCTGTGCAAATCACCCCTTCCTAAACTTAGAATTTTGTCTACTTTTCAGAAATGTATGCCTTTCTGTTTTCCCATCCAGCTTTCCTACGCTCCTGTTCCATTCCGTCCACGCATATTCTATTGGAAAAAAAGGCCAAAATCGCCTACCTCTCACAAAACGGCTGGTAACCATATCAAAATATGTTTTTTGGTTCCACTTACCCTGTTATTGAAAGCCTGTAAAATGGTGAATTCAGCACATCAAACCATTGGTTCCTAGCTCTTGCAAGGAAAACTCTACAGGCTTCTTTGTACATCATTTTATTGGCATTTTCTGAAAAAAAACAAAATGTTCTCCCTCTTTGGTTATTTTCTCTCATCCCCATACAGCAACCTAGGATTCCTTGGTGGTGTTATGACCACCTACATATGAGAAGAAAAGGGGCAAAAATTTGGCTGAGATATCTCATGTAATAAAATAGTTACAAGGGATTGAATGGCGACATACCGAAATCACCAAAAAGGCCTTGGCACTGGGGGGGGGCCTTGGCAGTTAAGGGGTTAATAACGCTATTGGCATCATCGGCTTTCCAGTGCTATCTTGTTGCCATAATGCTTCTGTGGGGGTTAAAAAAGACCCCCTTCGTTTCCACAATTACTGCTCTTCGTGCTGTACACTCACTTGAATCTCCATTAGGTTGTTTATCGACAATTTATTAAACCCTTCTTGCAATAACATGGCTGTAACTACTTTCTCTTTACTACTCTCAGTATCAAAATTCAAAATATCTGGGGAATATATAACCCTTTTGACTTCTGCATCTGTGGCTTCGTTCCCTCAAGAGATCAAATCTGTTTGCTTAGTATGCGCTATGCATTTAATGACTGCTATGGCCACTGGGAGTTGTAGTGCCTTAATAAGCCTGTCCAATAAGGTTGAGTGCTGCACTGGAGTGCCGTCCGCACTGAGGTAGCCCGTCCTTTTCCAATGTGTTAGTCTTGCATGTATGGTTAACGTCACGTAGGCAAAGTCGCTGTACACTGTCACTTCCTGCCCTTTGTCTTTCTCGAGCATGACAATAAGTGCTACTAATTCTGCTGCTTGCTCTGAAAAGTGAGACGGTAGCCTTGCACTTGCTACAACTTCAAATTCTGTAATCTGTGTCTCACTACCTCACTACATGCGCCTGAGTGTCTTTCTCCACTAGTTTGATACATTTTTCAAAGAACCATCAATAAAGAGAATGTCCTCTCCTGCTAAAGCATTCTCTTTCACATGGGGTATATCATCATAACATTCAACATAATTTGCACAGTCATGCACATGATCACCTTTTGCTACTGGTTCAGCTACAAACATTGCAGGATTCACTATTTTGCACCTTACAATCTTAATCGTTGGATTAGAAATCATTACCTCATAAGCTGAAGCTCTTTGGGATGTCAATGTGCCTTTGGATTTCTCTAAAATGGCAAATAGAGCATGCTTCATGAAGACATTCATAGAGCAGCCCATAACAATTCTTGTAGACTTCTCAATTGCGAATGCCACTGCTGCCAATGACTGTTCGCAAGGAAAGTGTCCTCTCATAACTGGGTCTAAAATCCCACTGTAACATTCTAAAAGCTTGTACCCCAGTGTAGTTTTCTGTGTAAGCACTGCTATCATGACTGTCCCATTTGTGTGTGAAAACAAATAAAATTCCTCAGCATAATTGGGAATTCCTAAAACAGGGGCTGTTCAAATTGCCTTTCTCACTTCCTCAAACCCTTCCTTCATTTCCTCAGTCCATTCTATTTTTATTTTATCCTCTTGTGCTTTCTGTAACGCTTGCAAAAGGGGTCTTGTGTAAGTACTGTGGTCAAATACCCAGGCTCTAACATAGCCCATAAACTGTTGCATCTGTTTCACTGTATTTGCCTTTGAGGTTTTCATAATTGTCTCAGCTCTTTTAGGCGCCACCTTCTTTCCTTCAGGTGAAATCAACTGTCCTATGTATAACACCCGTTCTTGGCAGTATTGTAACGTCTCTGTGTCTACATTGTATCCATTGTCTGCTAGAATAGTCATCAACTGAATAGAATCTTGCCTGCCACAACTGCTCTCCTGAATGTCTGTAAAGATCTGCTTTCCAACCTGGACTCTAACATTCCATCTGTCCTCCTTCTTGATCTCTCTTCTGCCTTTGTCACGGTCAACCACACCATCCTGCTCAACCATCTTCGTGATAACCTGGGTATCACTGATCAGGCTCTGGCCTGGCTGACTTTTTTCCACTCTGATCGACCATCACAGGTCCAACTGGGGTCCTTCCTATCATCTATCTTCCTCTCTACCTGTGGGGTTCCCCAGGGGTCTAGCCTCTCACCCTGGCTCGTCAACCAATACCTGGTAACTCTCGCCCACTGCATTGCCATTTTCTGCTCTAATTTCCAGTGCTACGCTGATGACACTCAACTCATTTTCCAGCTGCCCTCGGCCACCTCCTTTCCCTCTCTCATTTCTGACTGCCTAACTGCCATCCAAGATTATTGTGCCACCAATGATCTTTGTCTGAATGCCAGCAGGACTGAGATCCTCCTCATCGGCACACCATCTCCATCCTTTTCCCTCACTCTCTGGTTGGCCTCCCTTGACCCTCCTCTTACCCCTACCTGCGAGGCTAAGAACCCGGGGTCATCTTTGACTCCACACTTTCCCTCTCTGCCCTATCTCTGACCATCTATCTCTGAGGTCTCTAAAAAGTCAGACTTCCTACTGTACCTCCTCAGAGGCACTCTTCCTTTCCTCTACTTCCCTCAGAAACTCCCTGTCTCCCAAGCTCTGGTTCTCTCTAGGTTGGACTATTGTAACAGCCTCTTTCTAAATCTACCTGCCTCTACTCTCCGCCCTCTGCAACTTATCCAGAAAAGGACTGCAAGACTTGTCCTTGGCCTCAAGCTCTGGGATCGTATCTCTCCAACTCTGAAATCTCTCCATTAGCTTCCAGTGGATGTAAGGATTACATACAAAACCCTCTGCATTGTCCACAAGGCTTTCTGGGGCCTGGGTCCAAAATCCCTTCAGCTACCCCTTTGCAAATACCTCCCCTCTCGAGCATTCTGCGCCTCTGCCTCTAACCCCTGCCAGGTCAATCATTTTTCAAAGAAACGAGCTGTGGGTAGATCTCTTGCTAGGAGATCTATCTTCGGCTGGGGCCCCCCTCTGGAACAGCCTCCCTGCCACTCTAAAACTTGAGGAAGCACCTCAAGGCATTCCTCTTTGCTTTTGCCTTCCGTGTCCTTCTCCCCTGCTGATCTGCTCCCTCTTGGCACTGTGCACCTGGCCACCCTCTGTCCCCAGGGCCCAGGTTCCTGCTCACCCTGCCATCCTCCTGCACTGCCTCCTGGCCACGCCTTGCACTGGAGACTGTATCTGTACCCATACAGTCCCCCCCATTTTCTTCTTTTTCTGCACTTATCAGACTTACCCAGTCTGCTGCCTTAAACACAGCACGTTCCACTTGCTGGCTACACTACCACTGTTTATTGCCTCCATTTTCTATTTATTTTATGTCTTATTATTTATCTGCTCTCCTCTGCTCCGCACTTTCCACTCTCCCCCTTCAATGCACTTTTTCCCTTTTCCCTTTCCCATGCACTTGCGCGTTCTCAATGTCACTGGGCCTAGTAAGATCGCTCTTCTGTTGTGTTCTCTCCTGTTTCCCCTCCCTTGCCTAGTCACGCTCTGAAACACTTGTGTACGAGCGTGATACAAATAAAATATCATATCATATCACTCATCTTCCGTGGTGTCACAAATTAAAATGTTATCAAGCTATTGTATCGCTGCACTCTTGAGATCAATATTACTAAATCCATTTGTAAGACTCTATTAAAGATCAATGAGGACTCACAGTCCCCTGGGGCAAATGAGTATGTTTCAGTCAAATTTGCAGAACGTACATGACGTCAAGTCTTGTGAATCCTTGTGCAACAGGATCGAGAAAAAAGCATTTTTCAAATCGATCACCATAAAATATCAAGCTTCCACTGGGATACTGCATAGTATTGTTGCCGCATTCGGAACTAAAGGAAACTCTGCATCTACAATCTGGTTAATCGGTCTCATATTTTATATAAATCTTCACGGCCCTCTTTTAGATTTTTTGATCGGATACACTGCAGTATTACACAAAGATTCTGATGCCACCAGAATCCCTTGTTTCATCAGTGCTGAAATACTCTGACGCATACCTTCATCAGCCTCTCGAGACATGGGGTACTGTTTTGCTCCTGGCATCAATTTTATTTTAACTTCCCCTATTCCCTTTAATAAATCTACATCATAAGGGCCTGTGGTCCAAAGGAGGTTTGGCACCTTCTCCAAGACTTCCTGAAAAAATGTTGGACGCTGCTGTATTATCGACATTTGCTGTGGGACTTCCCTTTTCTTTATTCTTATCCAGTATGTGATGCTCATAATGAACACCATTTCATCGCCTATTTGGTCTTCTCTGAACATGTTGTCATCAGTTATGTCAGTCAATCTGTACCCTTCCACAAGTGCTATTACTGTTCTCCATAGTCTACCTTCACCATCTACTCCTTCGAGCATTGCTGTATCCCTTCGTAATATGGCTGCTTCTAATTCTACAGGCATAGTCTGTCCCCCCCTCTTCATCCATAGGTATTCATGGTCTAAACAAGATATAGGGCCTCATCACGAGTTGGGCGGTAATGCCGGTGGTATTACCGCCGGCAGTATTAGCCCTTCCGCCAAACCCCCTAGCACTATTAGCGCTGGATCACGGGTTTGGCGGTAATGGAATTCCCCATTCCCCACTGAGCCCATTCGGGAATGCCCCATTCCCCATTGGGCTCAATGGGGAATTTTCGCGCTCTTACCGCCGGCAGATTTCCCGCCGGCGGTAATAGCGCAAATTTTCAGCGGATTTCCCCCCAGCTCAGAGCTGGGGAGAAATCCACCAAAGCCCTGATTTGGCGGACCCTTAAATCCGGCGGTAATAGCGCGACCGCCGGATTTAATAGTTACCGCCAAACTCGTGATGAGGCCCATAATCAGGTATCCTCACAATCTTTCCCACTATATCAGATAGCCATGTCAGTAGAATGCTCTTTCCTACAGATAAATCTCTGGATCTATTGCAATGCCTCATAGAGCCACTTGCCCTGTGAATGCCAGAATAAATTCACCCACATTTAAATAGTGTATTCCTGGAGTTGAGCACACTATTCCTTTATCAGTGAATGAGATCGTCATGTTTAGTTTTGTTATCAAATCTCTTCCCAAAATGTTAACCAGTGTATGTCGTGAATACAACAAAGGAACACACATGTCACACTCTCCTATGGAGACTGGAAATTCGTCAGTAAACAGAACTCGACTTGTAGCTCCAGAGCACCCTTAAGCAATCATGGCAATTCTCAACATTGGATATTTTCCCTCTGGTATATATGAACGAATAGCACCAGTGTCTACTAGAAATTAAAAAAGATTTGCATCCTATTGTCACATCAACCCTTGGTTCCTCTTGGGAGTCTCGTGTCACAGATAGTACTGAACACATCAAGTCACCCTGTGAGCTGTCCTATTCTGGGTACAGACTCATCCCCGTCCCTATGAAAGGATTTGCTCCTACCACAGTGGCACCTCATTTTCTCGTGTCAGCACTTGTCTTGTGTTTGCGTACTGCTGTGTCTGCATGAGGGCTTGTTGCGACTGCCCTTGTGGTGGATTCATTTGCACTCGATCTTGTTGCTGTATCTGCTGTACTTGCTGTGCTTGTCTCTGATACAATGTCTGATCTCGGGCATACCCTTCTCTAGTTTGTGTGCTATATGGTGGAGGATAAGCTGTGCCCCTCTTGAAAATTGGCCCTTCTGTACATTCCCTCGGGCCCCACATACGCGTGCAATGTGCCCTGTCATCCCACAAGTCCAACATATCGGGGGTGCTCGTCTGACAAGTCCCCCTTGGTTATACCCTCCCTGGGTACTATTGATTCTCATTCTGTGTATTCTGAAACCAACCTTGATTATTTTGAAATCCTCCTCTTCCTCTGCAGCCCATACCTCTGCCTCGTGGCACAAACCAGTATCCACCTTGGTCCATCGCTCGCGGATTACTCGCCTGCGATGCACCCATTTCTTCCTGCATTCCCAATCCTTCTCCACTTGTCAATACCGCCCCTTCTATGGCAAATTTTGACCATTTTTTTCAGAACTAACTTGGCTTCCGCGATTTTCCTAGTCTCATCGTTCTTCCAATTTTTCTCTTGCAATCGCTGACAGTGATGCACTATCGTCAACTGTATCTCAGCCCACAGCTTCCGTTTCATCCTCACTTGTTTCTTCATCTGTCTCTGCACTGGCTCAGGCAGCCCCTGGCATAAAATGTGGTAAAATAATGCCACTGTTTTTTCCCATGGCTCACGAGTTTCAAGTTGTCATTTCTCTTGAATGTCCTGAATGTATGCAATAGGGTATTCATCTTCCTTCATCTTACGTTTCATAATTGCACCCATATCTGATATGTCGGTATACTGTACCCTGAGAGCCCTCCAAACATCTGCTCTACAATTATTAAACGGCACTCCGTCATGCGCTGTGTTTTGTGATGTCACACTGGAATATCCTGCTCTCCTTCATATCTCATTAGCCCTTCCAGGAATAGCTACCAGGAGACATTTATGTCCCCTATGGCCAGTGTGTTTCATCCTGTCATTTTTTCTAACTTGTAGATCAATTTTCCAGTGCCGAAGTCAAACTCGGGAGCTTACACCTTAAATTATCCTTGTCCATCTGCGCCCATGGAATATACCATGGTCTTGCTCCCCCTTTTTCCAATAAGGGAAACTGCATAAACCCTAAACCACAATCAGCTCCCATCGTCAGCCTACCATGGCAGGGACGATCGTCCCTGTCTGTCTCCTTGACGGTAGCGACCTGAATCTGCTCACATATGGCAGCGATTCTCCCTCCTCACTATTCGATCGTCCTGGGGGACTCTCTGTATATGCTATGGGATCTGGCATGCTATCCTTAGGTTGTTCCAGATTCGACCATCTTACCTCTTTATCTATTTGCAGGCTTCCTTCTGGGGCGCACGCACCCCCTCCTTCTACCCCGAAGATGGAGTCTATTTCCTCGTCTGACATGTCTTGTCCCCAACTAGTGTGACTATCATCTTCTTCACCTTTTCACCTTTGTCTAAGTTCAGTCTGCTTAAGGACAATGCTCTACGTTCATCACTGAACAGGTTTCCCTCCTCTCTTTGTGATTGAGGCATTAGTGATCGATTATTGTTCTGTCAAGTTTCATGTTCACTATTTCGCCTCAACTGTTGATAGGCCTTATCGATCCTCTCTCTTATGCTTTCTGCATCAAAGCTTTCCTCATCTAATGCAACTCTAGATGCCCATGGCATTACTTCCTTTATCGGAAGGAACTCTTCAGTTCTGTCCCATCGTATTTCTGGACTTGGCCATACTGGTTCCCTATGAATAAGACTGGTGTCAAGAACTCACTGTCTCCTTCTTCATTCTATTTCTTCATCTAGTACTCTTTGCTTACTTGGCTCCCTTCTAATTCTTTCTTCCTCTTGCCTTTGTTCTTCTCTCCTCACTCCTTCCCTTTTTTCCTTATCATCTCTGTATTCTTTTGTCCCTTAATTTCTGCACTCCTCTTCTCTCTTCCTTTCTCTTCTATCCTTGTCTTCTGTCACTCTCTATTGTCATACTTTCTTTGCTCTTCTGACCGTTCTTCTTTTTTCTATTGCTCCTCCTGATACATCTGCTCTTGTCGCTCCCTGTTCTCCCTTTTCTGATCGTCTTCTTTCAGTCTCTTCTCTTGTTCTTTGTCCCTTCGATCTTGTTTATCCTTATCTTCTCTTTGCCTAACTTCCTGTATGCTTTTCCCATCGATTTTAAGTAATGTCTGTCCTCCCATCCATTCGTTCTGCATGAGCACTATCTTGTCAGCTTTATCCTTCTCTCCTTTCATCTCTTAATCTCCCTTTCTATTTCTGTCGACACATTTGACCGCTCACTCTTTACTTCTTTATCTTGCATGATTTTACAGATCTCTTCTTTTCTCTTATTCTCCTCTGGACTAGCATTGCTGCTATGAGCGGGAGGTTTGTATATTGGATTTGTTCTACCCTGTTGCTGCTTTCAACTCCTTTAAAGGATACAACTGTATTTCTTCTGTACTAGCACCTTTTACTTCGGGCAAGGTAAGGGGAGCTGATGGCTCAACACCTTCCTCCTTTCGCTGATTAAGCATCCACTCCTCATGTGGCGGATCTTCCCTCTCTTCCTGAAACATTTTCCAGAGCTCTAGAATCACTAGTCTTTTCTCTAATTTCTTCCCCATGTACGCAGCGTGCAAGTATGTGGTCATGTGTTGCAATACTGCTTTTGACAATGATCACGGCATGAACATTATATCTGCTTTGCCTTTCACCCATTCCGCACTATACTGTTTGAGCTTGGGCATGTCCTTTGGTAGTGTTTTGCATAAGTCCATCAGAGGAGTATCTCCCATATTGACAGGTCTCAATTAACTGCCAATACTTACCAGACTTTATGCTTTTCATTAAATCACCACTTTTTCAACGCCTTTAAAACAACAAATATGAGCATGCACCATCAATCGCCCCTCAAGCCTCTAATTTCTTAATTAGCTATCTCTACCTTTGCATTGTTACCAACCAATTTGTTCTCAATTGCTTCACAACTTTTATCGCTCTTCGATATTCTTACTCAACAAATAACACACAGACTAGTTGACTTTACACATTAATGAACACCGTGATCACCTTTTTTCTCTCTCGTCTTTTCTTAGTACGCTATACAGGGTTTGAGACGTCACCTTACATGAACCTGTTCATGCGTTATGTGTTTCACTCTACTCCTTTTGGAGTATGAGATGTCTCCTTCTGAACTCCCTTGAGTTAGGACTCTATGCACTGTTACTCAGAAATTGTCACAACACCATTGCCTTCATTTGCCATTCCCCTTAGTCTACTCACCATTTGTTTGTTAATCGACTCGAGGCCTTCGATATCGACTCCTCTTTCAATCAGACCACTTCACCTTCCGTCCACAGAGGGCCCATGGAAACCGGGCAGGGATTTCATCAAAGGGGGCCCTGCCCACCATCTCGGTTCTTCTCGCAAGTTTATTTCTATTTGGCTGCTCTCCACAGGAAACCCTGCGATATCCCGGCTAATGGTGGAGGATACTCGATCGTCCGAAACTCTAGAGACAAACAAGTTTGGAATTTAAACCATCTGCAGTGATACAACATGAGCGTAAGGTCCTTTGGATAACATGCATGTAATGGATGGGGATGCAGAATAACTCTGACGCCAAATACTTGAACCAACTCACTATCAATTGACTAAAACAGGGAGTTACAACGGCCATCAATGGACGTTCGCTCGAGCTCTCACATCATTTCACATAAAAACACACGTATATACCAACATTTTGTCATAGGTGATGTCATACTACATGGCAAATGAAAAAAACCTACGAGGGGTTGTGATAGGATCAAGGGGAACATCTAAGTATACTTTCTATAAGGGGTGGGATTGTGATGGGATGTCTACTGTCAGGTGGTCAACTTATACCTACCTATAAAACCTGTAATCTTCAACACTGTTAAGTAGACAGTATATCATTGGCTCTTAAACTATAAGGCCCTCTGTTATACGGTCCTCTAAAATTGGTTGGCATGCTTGTGCCATGTCTGGAACATTCGGTTCTCTTAGTACCACGTAAGCTCGGACTCAGGTGCCAGAAGGTGGACTTCACTTTACCTCCCCACCCAATTAGCCCATCATCTCTCATCACTCATTCCTTCGGCCACGAAGATTGTTGAACTAGGCCTTGCAGAGTATTCTTGTCTCTGGGAATATAAGGGAGTGCGTGCATGCACTATCGTTGTTCTAGAACTCCAAGCTCAACTCTAGTTCCGTCCTTGGCTCACATGACTGGAGACCACGATTTGGTCCATTTTGCAGCATTTAAATGTTTTAAATTAATAAAATTTGACACGCTTGGTGTTCTTTCTTTGCACCTAAACAAGTGATGTTTCAGCTTCTCACGTTCACCACCTACGAGACTAGATAACCGGCCTTGGCTGCTTTCACTTTGACACCAGGTCAAATAGCCTTGATATTCGTATCCACGATCTCAGCTAATTCTTGCTACGACACAGTTCTCTGCCTTTCCTCTCCATGGGTCTGGGCTTACTAAATTCCTTACACCGATTTCCAGTTTCAATACAATGGCAGCTCCTCCTGCAGTCTATTCACTATGTATAGTCAGCTTCTACGATCAGTCTACTTGCGTTACAGCATCTGTACAGGTATTGAACGGCTTGCATTTTCTGCACTGCGTCACACACGTGCAATCTTCTTTTCGCATATGAAAGTTTACTTGATTCTTAACTTCGACATCAGTTTCTATAAGTTCCATGCATCCTCTTCAGCCAGTATTTTCAGTTTGTCACACTCGTCTTTTGTGGTGTCACCAGCACCTCTTTCACTCTTTTTCATATCCCTTCAGGGAGTTCCGCCCTCAGATTGTCGTCTCTTCAGGAACACATCTGATAGGGTTTTTATCAGAGGGTACCCTCTTTCGAATATTCTCCAGGGAACGGTCACAACTGCTGGTGTCAAGCAAGGCACAATCTCAGGGTTCCGACATACAGGAGGTAGGGGGGGCAAGATTTTCAGCAGAGGTATGCAGCTGCTCCTCTACAGCCAAATGGGCCCCAGTGATTGGTGTAGGGTAAGCCTCCCTTAGTTAACCAACCCCGAGACACCACCAACAATCTTCTGTTATGTGTGAGGTCATAACCAGAGTGCTTTGCAACAGGAAAGGTAAAGGGGTGAAAACATATACTACTAAGTCCCACTCATCTTCCTGTCTGTTGTGGATGAAATGGTTAATGGAGCTCTCTGTGATTCCTGATTAAAGGCAGGTCTCCCTTGAAGTTAGGCGAGATACAGATGTTCGGTCTCCATCATATCACATTATGCTACCCTCTGAAAGGGGGTGCCCCTGTGGGAGTTGCCTAATGTAAATACATGTACCAGACATGAGACTTCACTGCCCTTGATACTGAGGGGCAGGAGCAGACTTGAGGTTGATACAGATGAATATAAAAAAGGTGTTGGGGTTTCCTGTTCTTTGTCAGTTCTACGGCCAGGCCTCTCGCAGACCTGATTCAATTAACTTTCATCAGTATGCACTGCCACCAGCAGGACTGACAATGGGCAGGGTGAATCCATGGAGCCGTTGATAGTTAATTAGGCTGCCCATGGTTGGAGGAAGGTTTTGCCCTCCTCCTTTTGAGATGGTTTCATGCACTCCTGGCTGTCACATTCCAACTAATTGGGACAGGGGGTCAGCACTGTTAGGCTATGTCCACCCAGAGTACACAAATCTATGTGTTTGTTGTGCAGTGAGCATAGGAAAATGTGTGTGGTTTAGCCCCACACATTTTCTGAGGTGGTCTCCCATCATTCAATTTCTTTAATAAAATATCAAAAAAGACCAGGCGAGTGCACACCCACCGTGCGGATGGTTGACTTCCTCACACATGAGGTGGCATGAAGACAAGATTCTCACTGCTGCTCCTTTGACTAACAGGACTGGTACTAACGCCCACACCCTGCGGTGCCACCTCAATGCTGGAATCCGGATGTTCCATTCAGTCTTTGATCTGCTAACCCTCAGCCGACCCTGGGGAATTGTATACCGAGAGCCGTCTTGTTTGTTGGAACGTGGCGCACCACTGCTTGTGAAATGCTAGGTTATTTTGCACCGGTGACACTTTATGAGGAATTCATGCTGAGCAGGGGGTGCACTGCTCTGTGATCCCCCACATGTAAAATATCTGGCCTTTTATTACCAACATTTTCTATCAGTGCTTAATCTATCTCAAGGAAATAATATTAGGGCGACTTGGTTGGTAGTCAGTGCCCAGTGGAAAGATAACAAGCATTGGCAACTTCCATAGTAGTATGAATTGCCCATTGATGGCAGCAGCGACAAAATGGTGAGAGCACTTTGGGCTATAATAGCAGTGCTTGTCAAATGCCTAATTCTTCCATGCAAGCCAACCCTGTTAGCTTTGCCAATGCTTGTTTTTAACAGGACTACAGTGAAGGAAATGGATAGTGCATATACATGTAGTGGCTGAAGGCAGACCTGGTTAAGACATGTTTATTGCACCATTGGCACGTTTACAGCTCCAATTAAGTTCTTAACTCTCAGAAGACTGCTTTGGAAAACACTGGCAGGACTTTGAGCACAACGTGTGCTGGTAAAGCTTGATAAAGCTAGCTCAAAGAGATCCCGGAATGATGTGTTTTGGGCAGGGCTTGACATGGTGTGGATGGGAATGGCCATGGGGTTTAGCGTGGCCATGGGCAGTATGGGCGGGTAAATAACCAAACACCACCTAAAAGCTGTGTGTCACTCCGCATATACTATTTCTCCCTAGCTGTACTCTAATGCAATCGTTTTGGCTTTAAGCGGCGCTTTAAATGACAAATTAAAGTGAAGTGTATGGGTCTATGTACTTTTTTCGGAGCACGCTTCCGCTTTAAGGCATCGTGGCGCTAGAGACGGGTGGCTTTGGTAGAAGCCACGGCACTTTCAGTGTGAGCTGGGATGCTGCTTCCAATGGCCAGTGTGATAACGTGAAACTGCTCACCACAAAGGTGAAAGGGCATCGGTATTACGAAAAGATAAACCCATGAATGCATGGTGAAGGTGTTAGGATTGCAGCAACCACCGTGCCACCTGCACGTGCACGCACAGGTAATCACACTGAAAGCCACGCATCACCGTCCACACGACCAATCAAGACAGGGAACGCGGTGCCAGATGCACCTTCCTCCCCACCCGCTCCCCCCCAATAGAATCGATCCTCCTTAGCGCGAGCGCAGAAAGTTCTGAATCGCCGGCAGCGATGCTCTGGCCGCGGACCCCTTCTGTAGCTTTAAGACTGCAGAGCGCCGCCGCCGCCTGCGCCGACCGAGCCCGGCGATAGGGTTAACGCGCTCCTCCGCTCGGCGCGCAGGCAGGGAAGGTTAGCAGAGGGCTCAATGTGATCACAGCTGGAGGAGAGGAAAGATGTGCCTGCCTGCCCGCCTGCTGCCTGGAAGTGGTGGATGAGGGGGGCTGCCGCCCAGCGCCGAGAGACGCCCGCTTGCCTGCAGACCCCGGGGCTGCGCGCGATTCGGCATGTCCGTATGCTTGCCTCGCAGGGCGTTTTCACCTGTGGACCTCCTGCCTCCGCCGACCTGCTGGCGTCTCCCTGAGCCGACGACCTCCCTGGACTCCAAGCACCCGCCGCCCTCGCCCCTCTAGCCGCCCCTCGGGAACGGGAAAACAGCCAGCCGGAAAAACAAAAACAAAAAAAAGCAAAGATTATTTTTTTAAAAATCGGCCACTTGCTTTGAGGGCAGCGACACTACACTGGTGTGTTCAGGCATCAACACGGCTGCGGTACTGGGAAGGAAAGGCGCGCAGGAGCTGGGCCCCCGTTTCTCGCGCGCGGCTGCACCCTCGCCTTTGACGGATAGGGGAACCTAAACGCACGGCAATAAAGAGTGGCGAGACGAGCTTATTAGCCGTGAGCTAGAAAGCAGCAGGGGTATGTGGATACGGGCTGCCTTCTTTTTCCAGAGCATCTTGAATGGTGAGCAATAAAACCCTTTACTTTCATCCATGTCTTGTATGCTGCCTGGGGGGGGGGGGAGTGAGGGGGGGGGGGTGTCGAGGGTGCATTTGAATGCAGTGCTTTATTTTGGGGGGAACGCTGCACGCGAGCTCTTATCAGCTGCGGCGCGCGCGAGAGGTTGCCCTGCAATCGATGAAACTCGCTTACCTAGCAAAGTAGCGTCATCCCATAGGCGAAGTGCGTCTCCGGCTCCCGCGGGGCGCGCGCCCCTGCAGCAGGCGGGGACGCCAGGCACCCCGCGGGCGAGGAGAGGTGTCGTGGGTGGGGCGCAAGGCTTTGGCAGCCCCGATGTCCCCAGGGCAGCTGGTGCCCCCCTATGGGCTATACCTTGCAGTCAGTCGCCTACCCTACCCCACCCTCTGCAGGGTAGGTGCTACCTGGTAGAAAAGGGGGATAGTGAGGTGATGGCTGTGGAGAGCAACCCAGTCCTTTCCTTGAGCCCTCCATCGCTCCCAGGCGGCGCCGCCGCGCCATGGTCACCGCACTCCTGCACGCAAGACACCTGCGCGCACACACACACACCAGCATTGCATCATTTCTTAAAACTGTGTTGGCGGGGCGATTGGTTGGAGGGGGCCGGTGGGGGGTTGGGGCATTTACACATACTACCATTTAACGGGGCATCTTCTATTTGACCTGTCTGTGTGCATGTAAGGTGATCTGTGCTGCCGTGAAGTCCGTGCCATTGCCCTGGTGTGTGGGCGGGGTTGAGCAGCGTCCATTTTTTTTTTTTTTTTTGTAGAACTTACAGTTTGCCTACTCTACCGTAGAAATATAAATATCTGGGTTTCCAGGAGCCCCTTTTATGGCGCAAAAGGTTTCCCGAGGCATGAACGTCATCACCATACAATCATGAATGAACTTTAATGTGTGGCCCATATATGAGCTGTTGTGTGTCTGTGTGCAGGTGCATGTGTAGCTCCATTTACAAATTGACAAATACTCGGGAGGATAGCTCAGCGGCAACGTGCTCGCCTTGGAAGCAAGAATACCCGGAGCAACACCGGTTGGATCCCGGGTCCGCGCATAGAAACCTCTGGGTATTAAGCGTGTTATAAATACACCATCATATCTTCCAACACAAGCTGTGTGTACATGGCAGCAGGTCATGATAACATGCCAAACATGGAGGGGACCAACCTTCAATAGTGGCCAGCTCCAAATGCGGCACTTGGGCCCACCCGCATCTGCGAAGCCATGATATATTACACTTATCACTCCTTAACTGCCGGGCTATTATGCAAGTCTATGCGAAAGGATGAACATGTGTGTCCTTGGCACTTAAGCACAATAAACAGTATTAAAGATGATCATTGTGTCTAATTATATTGAGTGTCGACTGCATCTTTCTGGGCACCAAACGTCCTCTGTATAAGGTGTGTGCATATGTATGTGTATGTGTACAATATTACCATGGCCTGTGTGTGTCCTTCTATATACCATACCTGCATGTCTATATGTACTCATATAGATGTGTACATATATACATGTGTGTTTGTTAATGCATGCGTGTGTGTGAGTGCATTTAGGTATATGTGTCTAGATATATATATATATATATATATATATACGTGTGTAAACATTCTTAAACATAGGTATGTGATAGAACACTGTGGTGTGTTTTAATATTTCAGGACCGCCAGTCTGTCCACAATCAGTCAGTCCCCTGCTGACATTGACTCAAAAGAGAGATCTTCGCCACCGCTGCACATAAGACACACCTGCAGACAATGCAGCAATGTGGCGGGCGCGAGGGGCAGGGGTGGACAGTGCCCGGGAGCGAGGAATAATGATGGCCCCGGGCCCTCCGAGAGCAATGACGGCTGCGGGAGGCGGGGGCGTTCGCGTCTGTTTAGCCGCATGCGGACCGAGGGAGGGCAAAGCCCCAGGGGGACGAGGGAGATTTGTCGGGGAATTATGGAAATGCAAGGGTAAATATGACACCGCCGGTTCCTTCGCGAGGTGAGCCAGGCTCACTTGCGATGCAAATCGCTGAAAGCGGCCCTGCACCACGCCGAGGCAACAGGTTCGGGCGCCCGGCCTGAGGATGCGCTGCGCGCGGGGGATGGGCCTGGAAGATGGCGAAGAGACCTGGGGCCTCTTATCAGCGCTCAGAGGCAAAGCAGGCGGATTTAGAATGGGATTCATTAAAGCGACCGTGTTACCTCATGGAGACACGCCAACAGTGCAAATGCCAAACAGACACACTGGGCCTGGTGTACACTGCGTCTTCCGGTCGGGCTTGCCCACTAAAGCGCTTTTATAAATTAGGCCCAATGGGCTTCTGATAACCTGTGCCGCTAAAGGGAGGACACAGGCATTGGTGCCCCTAGACATATTTCATAGGGGGGTCTGATGAGGTCACTGGAAATCTTGGGGTGGCACACCAAAGCAAACACATAACCGGCAGGTGGGCCAGTGGGGGCGTCGGGGAGAGGCAGCGTTTTTATAAGGGTGTCAGTGCCCCCTTGGCCACCCCTTGGCTGGCGGGGCCTCTGCAGATAGGCCTCTATTACTGCGTGCCTACCTGCCTATCCACAGCGCATTCGCCGTTGCGCCGCTTATGTACGGCTTGCCTAAATCCACAATCCGCAAGACTGAAACTGCAGTGCTGCACACATGTCCCCGGGCCAGCAATATTGCACCGCAATATACATGGCCTGACAGATCTATTTCTCTGTTAAGCCCTTTGAACCGTTTTTTTCACACCTCCCATTGGTGGAAACTGTAAAATGCACTGAAATGTGACATGCAATGTTGTGTGTGCAGAACTATACAATACTGTCACTCTTTCATGACGGCAAATACACACACACAGAAACGATGCTAATGTATCAAAACCTGCAGCTTGTGACATATAATATGTACATGTGGTGCGCAGTCTTTATTTCCTATTTTCCAAAGTGGTGCGCACGTTCATGATATACATGTAAGCGTACTGCATCTATGTAACATGTGTTCATACATATGTTCATCGTTCAGATGCAGCTTTATATGAAGCAGCTTCACTGACATACAAAGTTAGAACGCGAAGATAAACTTGCACTGGCATGGTCACGTCACGTGTGTGTGTGTGTGTGTGTGACGTCGTATTGGTCACATGCAATCATTACATAAATAATGTCATATATGTTTGTATATATATATATAGAGAGAGAGAGAGAGGGAGGGACAAGAAAGATGGATAAAGTGAGGGGGTGAGAGATCGAGAGAGAGGGGGGTAAGAGGAATGGATAAAGTGAGGGGGAGATGGAGAGACGGCGAGTCCGGGTGCGGCTTGGGAATGACTGACCTTTCCTTTTCACTTTTCCTCCATAGCAACATTTGACCCAGTGCAATGGGTATCTGCTGTACAGCTGCCATTTCATATATTAAACACGTTTATGCAGCACGTGCCCCCAGTGCAATGCACACACGCTCGCATGTGGCACCTTCTGGTTGGCTGCGGCCGACTCCTCACGCTGGGCTGCCGAGGCGGAGTCTCCGCCGGTGCTGCTTTCCTGCGGCTCTTCAGCACCGGCTGCTGGACAGCGCCGCGCTGCCAGAGCACACCGATACGGCGCAAGAACAGGCGCGGCCAGGACCTAGCAAGGGCTAGCTAGCCCCCAGTCCCAACAGGTCCAACATCAGCATAGCCCCGCGTCTTTTCCAGACCTAGCAACACCCCTGAAGGGAGCCATTTGCAGGAGCACATTCATGGCAAATGTTTACCGGAGAGCACCCAGGCCCTATTCCACCTGGGCTCCCAGCTCTATGTGCTGGATGTATAAATCCGAACAGGGATGCAATGGGAAATGAACAGGCTGGGCGGATTTACAAAATAATGCTTTTGCGCGCGCCCGGATGCTTGTCTGTTATACCGAAAGGGCAAGCTCATTTATGGGAATGGTTTAATATAGCCTGAGATTTAGGAGGGCATGAGATGGGTTCATGAAACGTAGTTCTGCATCACACACGCTCACGTGGAATAAACAAGTGGACTCGGAGTGGCGAGTGCAGTGTAATCATTGTGCATGTACGTATTGGTTCCATCCCAGCGTTTCTTGGTTATTCCTATCCTCCTGGTTGTGATGTGTGGCCCTCCCAGAACCCGGTTATTCAGGGCGCTGTAATGCGGCGCCCCATTAGGGCTATTACGCCTGATCTCTCGTTTCACAAACACAACTAGGAATTGCTAATTAGATAACACCGTGTGACCTTAAAGGGGGTTGTTGGGCTGAACATTATAGTACCCATGTATACAAAATTGCATCCCGCCCACCCAAAATATATATTTTTTCATAAGGACATTTTAAAAACAAAAATGGCCAGTGAATGGAAGCTGTCGACATTATACATATACGCGCAGGAAAAGGCGATCCTTTGCCTGGAATCCACCAAAGGACTGTTGGCAAAGGCGGAGTGCTCAGAAGAGGGGAAGGCGGCCTGTTGGCGCTCGGGAAAACAGAACATGTACATCCATGTTTTGGACTTCTTCATATAATGTCTCTGTTGCGTGCCGCGAGAGATACGACCCGTGACCCAAACCCCCCTCCCCCTGTCCCCGCCCCCCAGTTACTTCCGCGTCTTCGCCAGAGAATGCTGTAGTTTGCGGCCATGATGTTATACACAGTGGCGGGGGCTCAGGTGTTGCCGCGAATAACAAGCCCTCCCCTCCCCCCACTCCCCCCCCGTGGGAGCTGTCCTCCATGTTTTACTGCAGTGTTCCGTAAACTAGGCCACCTGGATCCGATGCCCACCCATGGGATGGACATTTCGGATTATCAACAGTCAGTTTGATTGTAGCTTCGTCACCAAAGTGTGAGCGAGTCCTTGAATCTGTGCGCCGAGGAGAGTGTATTTTGCAGGATAGAGCAGCCGTTTGCGATTTTGATAGGTGGGGGTTTTTCGGTCTCGGCTTTTCCACGTTGGCCTCGCGGTATTATTGATTTTTTGGAATGCCGACTACCCAGTTGCATGCAATGGAAGCGTCTGTTTTTCGCCTGCTCGCCTGAAAGGGAGAAAAAAGGGGGAATGTGTCATGCGGGCGCTACTTTCATTTTCAATTGCCCTCTTTCTCTGATGAGAAGAACGTTGCCTTCGAAATTCTGAAGGCATTTTAATTTTCCAGCTACATTCACAGCTGCCATGCATTAATTCTAGGCAGCTGGCTATATTTTCAATTCACCGAACCATAAAGCTGTTTCTGTTACTGAAAAAAAAATATTATTTGTATTTTTTCTCATCTGTTTGACCTAGAAAAAAAATATAAACTAGCTGTTTGCCAACATTTAAATAATGCAGGTCTTCAAATTAATAAGGAGAAAAAAAACCTGATTGACAGGTTTGGAGTCTTTGTTGGTGAGTTGGCACTTTCAGTTGTGACCCGAGTTATGTTTTTTTTAGGGTTTATGTACAGCATTTGTAGTGGTGCATGCCTGTGAGGAATTCGACCATCTGCACGGTGTGTGTGCGCTCACCTGGGCTTTTTTGAAATATCACATGAAATTGAATGATGGTAGATCAACCCCTGGAAAATGTGTGGGGTAATCCAAACCCATTTTCCTATGCTCCCTGCACAAGAGAAGCACATACTGGGTACTGTGGGTGGACAACTCCTATAGGTGCTGTCCCCCTTTCATGTTTAGTTGGGAAATGACAGCCAGGATTACACCTGTCATTTCAGAAGGGGGAGGGATCATCCTTCCTCCTGACATGGCCAGTCTAATTAACAGGCCCACATGGGGCCTGGCTGCAAACTATAACAAAGGAGACAGGAAACCCCAACAACCATCGATATGCACTGTGTCAACCCAAAGTGAGCACCCGCCTCTCAGTATCAAGGGCAGTGACCTCTCATGTCTGGGACTATGTGTTTACCATATGCAACCCCTGCAGGGGGACCCCACTCAGAAGGTACATGCATGTGGTTTGCAGGAGACAGAAATGTGTTCTTGCCACAGCTTCAAGGGAGACCTAACACTTTGTAATTGTAATTATTTATTTGTAAAGCGCTTATAAACAAGTGAAGTGCTTTAAAGCACTTCAACGTTAGAAGGTAACAAGGTGATATCATCGTCATTCTTAGGACTTGAAGATTCCAAATGATCTACCAGCAATAACTAGCATACTAGGCCAGGGAATTTCAACTAGTATAAGTGTGTGACAAAGAGTTGGGGGAGAATTGAGGAGGTGAGGGGGAAGCCAATATATTTGTCATCAATGTGCCTATGCAAAGCTAAGGAGGGAAGCAAGTGGAAGACAGGACAAACATGCTAAGCCTAGTAGATTCAAGGTCATGCAAGTGAGCAGACAGAAGTGCGAGGGAGAGGGAGTGCGACAAGTGTGCCTGGTTCAGCAGCGGCCACGGTTAAGTGCAGAGGGGGTGCTCACTATCATGGAACGTATTACGAGTGCAGTAATGCAGGCAGAGTGCGGAGGCCCGGAGGCAAATGCAGGACTGGCCGGGGAGCCTGGGACTTGTGAGGCTCGGGAGGTGCACCAGTCGACCAGTCCGCTGAATGGGGATGAGAACAAAGGAGGGAAGCAGGAGAGAAGAGAAAGGTGGTTGGCAAGGGAGAGGGAGAGAGAATGAGTAAGAGAAGAGGAATGTCTTGAGGAGTTTCTGGAACTTAGGGACATCCGGCACAAGACAAAGAGAGGCAGGAGGTAGGGTGTTCCAGAGGGAGGCACCGGCAGAGCATAAGCATCTTGAGAGCAGGTCTTCACGGGTGTTCAGAAAGAGCAGTTTCTGTGCCTGTGGATGCTCTAAAGCCATAGGGACATAGTATTACATGTTTTCACCTCTTTACCTAATCTGTTGTAAATCACTCTGGCCAATCACTGTTGCCCATTTGGCTTTAAAAGAGGGCTGAGCCCCTCTTTTGGGCATAGTATCTGAAGGCCTTTAACAAGAAGAATTTAGCATTGGACCCTGGATGAAGGTACAGTCTGCCCTGCATCTTCCGCCAGTGAAGGAAGGGCAGGACCTCAAAGAGGGAAGCAATATCCCTCCTCTACACATTTCCCAGGGAACAGAGGGAGATGCTGAATTCAGATGACCCTCCAGCAGCTCCAGAACTAGTACCCATTCAGCACACAGCATGTCCTGCTATACTCTGCAGCACACTTCCTAGGTGGGAAGTGCCAGAGAGTCTCTGAACTAAACCAAGGACAAGGTAGTTGCCTACAACACTCTGACCAGTTTTGGCAGTCTGCCTTAAAGAACGACACAAGCCCAGTGAAGAAGGTAGGAGGAGTGCATCAACAAGCATCTACCGACGTCCACCTTAAAGGATATTTTGAGCCAGTCGAGCCCCTCGAGCTGCAACTGACTGCACCACTGACTGTTGTTACGCTGCAGTTGCCAATGCCATCCGAGACGCCTCAACCAGTGCTTCAGACCTGCTGACTTGCACTGATACAATGATTGACCTACACTGAGGACCCTAGTTTGGTAGCAGGAGACTCAGTTACTTCAGAGTTGCCTAGTGCAAAAGAGGAACCGGAGGTGGAGGAACAGGTGAGTTCATATCTGAAGGGCTTGCCCAAGCTGGGTGAGTTTGTCTTAGGTGGGGGCCCGGATCAGACTGACTTCTTTAAAGCCCAGAAAGAGTGTTCTTCTCTGGCGGTCCTGCAGAATCAGGTGGAGGGGCAGGCTAAGGGCAAGGCCCGTGGCATGGTCAAAGTGTACTGGGAGTATGGACTCCTGTAGAGTGAGCCAAAAGACTCTGAGGGCGATGGCACCAGAAGGTTGGTGATTCCCCAGTGCCACATTCAGTTCCTTTTGGATTTGGCTCACCAAATTACTTTAGCGGGTCACGTGGGAGTGACTAAGACATAGGACTGGTTGTCTGTGCACTTTTACTGGCCGCTGTTCCACATAAAGGTTAATGAATTTGTCTCGTCCTGACTGACTTGTCAAGCTTCTGGCAAGTCAGGTTTTGACACAAAGACCTCCTTAATTCCACTACATGTGGTTGGGCAGCCTTTTGAGAGAATAGGCATGGACATTGTGGGTCCTTTGGCTCCTCAATCCAGTTCAGGGAACAGATCCATCTTGATGGTGGTGGACCATGCTACAAGTTACCTTGAGGCTAGTCCTCTGAGGAGCATCAAAGCCCCTCTCGTTGCAAAGGCTCTTATTGGGATATTCTCCCATGGTGGATTCCCCAAGGAAGTAGTTGCTGACAGAGGATCAAACTGCATATCCACGTATATGAAGGCTATGTGGGAAGAGTGTGGAGTCATCTACCGGTTCTGTACATCCTTCCATCCACAAACAAACAGTCTTTTTGCGCAGTTCAACAAGACCCTGAAAGGCAAGATAGGTGGCCTGGAATAGCACCTAATGAGAAAATGGGATATTCTCCTGTCATGCCTTTTGTTCGCCTACAGCGAGGTACCACAGAATGGAGTAGGGTTTAGCCCCTTTGAGCTTCTGTTTGGGTACCCTGTATGAGTCCCCCTCAGTCTAGTGAAAGAGGGATGGAAGGGAAACCTCTCTTCCCCCACACGAGATATGGTGGACTATGTACTTGGCCTTTGGTCTAGAGTGGCAAAGTACATGGAACAGTCAACAAAAATCCAAAGGCCAGCCAGGAACTGATGAAGTATTGGCACGACCAGAAGGACACAGTGAGAGTATATTCTCCAGGCAAGTGGGTGTGGATTTTGGAGCCTGTCAAACCCAGTGCCCTTCATGGCAAGTGGATTGGGCCTTACTGTGTGCTGGAAAAGGTCAGCGAGGTAAATTATCTCATTTACGTGAAAGGACCTAAACAGATGTGAAGGGTCATTGCATTACCAACCAACTGAGAGAATGAGGAAGAGACCAACCCCCTCCCAGACCTCCTGCACACTGATCCCAAAAAGGGGTCAGTTGAAGGTATCAACTGACCCAACAGACCAGCAACTGACAGACTGTCACTGGTTACAGGTACTTTTTGCCGGTCTGTTTTCACTGACTCCAGTTCACGCATATTGGTGCACCCATGATATGGATACTGGAAACAGGAAGCTGGTGAAGAGAAGGATTCACCAGATGTCTGATAAGGTCAGTGACACCATCAAGGAAGATGTTTCCAAGATGTCCCTAGGAGTGACAGAGCCACCCCAAAGCCCCTGCGCTAGCCCATTGGTACTGGCCCCAAAAAGACCAGTGGCGGGAAGTCTGAAGGTCGCTTTTATATGGACTACGGTGGGCTCAATTCTCTCATGAGGACAGATGCTCACCCCATTCCCCGGGCAGATGAGCTGATTGACAAGCTCAGTGTTGCCAAGTTTACGAGCACCTTTGACCTCATGGCAGGGTACTGGCAGGTCGGCTTGACAGATGGAGCGAGAGAGAGAGGTCAGCATTCTCAACCCCAGAAGGACATTATCGGTTCACTGTGATGCCCTTCAGATTGAAGAATGTCCCTTGCACTTTTCAGCGGATCTTTAACCAGGTTTTGTCTCGTCTGGAAAACCTCAGTGTCGCCTATTTAGGTGACATTTATGTGTTCAGCCACCCCTGAGAGGATCACTTATCTGACCTGAAACAAGTGCTGCAGAATGCAGGTCTGACTATCAAGGCCACAAAGTGCCAGATAGCACAGGGCACA
The DNA here is from genome assembly GCF_040938575.1 of Ambystoma mexicanum. Classification (NCBI taxonomy): domain Eukaryota; kingdom Metazoa; phylum Chordata; class Amphibia; order Caudata; family Ambystomatidae; genus Ambystoma; species Ambystoma mexicanum. The sequence goes on from NC_090939.1 coordinate 193,675,112, forward strand.
GTGACTTATCTAGGCCACTTGGACGGTGGAGGTTAGAAACAACCTCTCGAAGCAAAGGTACAGGCTGTGAAGGATTGGGACATCCCCACCACACAGACGCAGGTGAGTGCCTTTCTTGGTCTCACCGGTTACTATCGATCACTTATCCAGGGCTCTGGGACCATTGCCATGCCCTTGAATGATGTAACTTCCCAGAAAATGCTGAAGGAGCGAAGTTAGACCCCTGTCTGTCAAACTGCCCTTCAGGATTTAGAGGATGTTTTGTGCACTTCCCAGTTCTGAAAGTGCCAGACTATAGTCAGGAGTTCATTATCCAGACAGACGCCTGTGATTTTAGAATTGATGCAGTGTAAGCGCAGCTGAACTCTTAAGGGGTGGAGAAACCTGTCGCCTACATTAGCAGTGGCAAAAAGCAGAAGGAAGGCTTATCGAAAAAGAGGCTTAAGTGGTTGCGTGGGCAGTAAGCTGAAACCCTTAATTTTTGTATCCCACTTTATCATCCAGACAGACCACCTGCCTCTTTGATGGTTAATAGCTATGCAAGGGGAGAACCCTAAGCTTTTGCGTTGGGTCATATCACTACTGGTATTCGATTTGGACAACCAGCACAAGCCAGGTTCCCAACATGGAAATGCAGATGGCCTCCACAGGTACTTCGCTTTGATGATGAACCAGACCTTCAGTAGGGTGGTGGTTCCCTTGTTGAGGCTGGGGGGCATGTGCGGAAGTCGACCATCCACACAGTGAGTGTGTGCTTTTAAATTTTTTTTTTATAAGAAATTGAATGATGGTAGATCAACCTCCCGAAAATGTGTAGGGCTGATCCGTACACATTTTCCTATGCTCACTGCATGACTAAAGCATATACCTGTGTAATCTGGGTGGACACAGCCTACAGGTGCAGTCTACCCTGAAATATTTAGTTGGAATATGACAGCCAGGATTACACCTGTCATCGCAGAAGGGAGAGGGCTAATCCTTCCTCCTGTCATGGCCAGCATAATTAACTAACAAAGGCTTCATGAATCTGCCCTTTCCCTTTGTTTAGGCTTTGCTGCCAGTGGAAAATTTGCATACTAAACAGAAACTTCATAGTTCAACAGAGGAGACAGGAAACCCCAACAACCTTTCATATGCAATGTGTCAACCTGATGCCAGCTCCCACCTCTCGGTATCAAGGGCAGTGGCTTGTCATTTCTGGGACTATGGGCCTCATTACGAGGTTGGAGGTAGTCATGGCGCTGTTAGCGCCATGACTACCTACAATACCGGTACCATGTCTGGTCCCGTTCAATGGGGACTTACCGGTCAATTCCGACCTTTGCGGGACTGGTAAGACACCATTGAAAAAGCCATTCCCCATTCCCATTTCAGCCCCCATAGAGCTCAATGGGAAGGTGCTAATAACGGTACCGCAAATTGCGGTACCGTTATTAACTCTGAAGTCCCTTAACGGGTCAGGAAGGGACCCGCTAAGGGACCTCGTAGTAGGGTGGTAAGGGATTAACGGTGCCCTTACCAGTGCCGGTAATCCCTTACCACCCACCTTGTAATGAGGCCCAATGTGTTTACAGTGGCAACACCAGTGCCAGAGTGAGGGGGGGGGGGTGTCGAGGGTGCATTTGAATGCAGTGCTTTATTTTGGGGGGAACGCTGCACGCGAGCTCTTATCAGCTGCGGCGCGCGCGAGAGGTTGCCCTGCAATCGATGAAACTCGCTTACCTAGCAAAGTAGCGTCATCCCATAGGCGAAGTGCGTCTCCGGCTCCCGCGGGGCGCGCGCCCCTGCAGCAGGCGGGGACGCCAGGCACCCCGCGGGCGAGGAGAGGTGTCGTGGGTGGGGCGCAAGGCTTTGGCAGCCCCGATGTCCCCAGGGCAGCTGGTGCCCCCCTATGGGCTATACCTTGCAGTCAGTCGCCTACCCTACCCCACCCTCTGCAGGGTAGGTGCTACCTGGTAGAAAAGGGGGATAGTGAGGTGATGGCTGTGGAGAGCAACCCAGTCCTTTCCTTGAGCCCTCCATCGCTCCCAGGCGGCGCCGCCGCGCCATGGTCACCGCACTCCTGCACGCAAGACACCTGCGCGCACACACACACACCAGCATTGCATCATTTCTTAAAACTGTGTTGGCGGGGCGATTGGTTGGAGGGGGCCGGTGGGGGGTTGGGGCATTTACACATACTACCATTTAACGGGGCATCTTCTATTTGACCTGTCTGTGTGCATGTAAGGTGATCTGTGCTGCCGTGAAGTCCGTGCCATTGCCCTGGTGTGTGGGCGGGGTTGAGCAGCGTCCATTTTTTTTTTTTTTTTTGTAGAACTTACAGTTTGCCTACTCTACCGTAGAAATATAAATATCTGGGTTTCCAGGAGCCCCTTTTATGGCGCAAAAGGTTTCCCGAGGCATGAACGTCATCACCATACAATCATGAATGAACTTTAATGTGTGGCCCATATATGAGCTGTTGTGTGTCTGTGTGCAGGTGCATGTGTAGCTCCATTTACAAATTGACAAATACTCGGGAGGATAGCTCAGCGGCAACGTGCTCGCCTTGGAAGCAAGAATACCCGGAGCAACACCGGTTGGATCCCGGGTCCGCGCATAGAAACCTCTGGGTATTAAGCGTGTTATAAATACACCATCATATCTTCCAACACAAGCTGTGTGTACATGGCAGCAGGTCATGATAACATGCCAAACATGGAGGGGACCAACCTTCAATAGTGGCCAGCTCCAAATGCGGCACTTGGGCCCACCCGCATCTGCGAAGCCATGATATATTACACTTATCACTCCTTAACTGCCGGGCTATTATGCAAGTCTATGCGAAAGGATGAACATGTGTGTCCTTGGCACTTAAGCACAATAAACAGTATTAAAGATGATCATTGTGTCTAATTATATTGAGTGTCGACTGCATCTTTCTGGGCACCAAACGTCCTCTGTATAAGGTGTGTGCATATGTATGTGTATGTGTACAATATTACCATGGCCTGTGTGTGTCCTTCTATATACCATACCTGCATGTCTATATGTACTCATATAGATGTGTACATATATACATGTGTGTTTGTTAATGCATGCGTGTGTGTGAGTGCATTTAGGTATATGTGTCTAGATATATATATATATATATATATACGTGTGTAAACATTCTTAAACATAGGTATGTGATAGAACACTGTGGTGTGTTTTAATATTTCAGGACCGCCAGTCTGTCCACAATCAGTCAGTCCCCTGCTGACATTGACTCAAAAGAGAGATCTTCGCCACCGCTGCACATAAGACACACCTGCAGACAATGCAGCAATGTGGCGGGCGCGAGGGGCAGGGGTGGACAGTGCCCGGGAGCGAGGAATAATGATGGCCCCGGGCCCTCCGAGAGCAATGACGGCTGCGGGAGGCGGGGGCGTTCGCGTCTGTTTAGCCGCATGCGGACCGAGGGAGGGCAAAGCCCCAGGGGGACGAGGGAGATTTGTCGGGGAATTATGGAAATGCAAGGGTAAATATGACACCGCCGGTTCCTTCGCGAGGTGAGCCAGGCTCACTTGCGATGCAAATCGCTGAAAGCGGCCCTGCACCACGCCGAGGCAACAGGTTCGGGCGCCCGGCCTGAGGATGCGCTGCGCGCGGGGGATGGGCCTGGAAGATGGCGAAGAGACCTGGGGCCTCTTATCAGCGCTCAGAGGCAAAGCAGGCGGATTTAGAATGGGATTCATTAAAGCGACCGTGTTACCTCATGGAGACACGCCAACAGTGCAAATGCCAAACAGACACACTGGGCCTGGTGTACACTGCGTCTTCCGGTCGGGCTTGCCCACTAAAGCGCTTTTATAAATTAGGCCCAATGGGCTTCTGATAACCTGTGCCGCTAAAGGGAGGACACAGGCATTGGTGCCCCTAGACATATTTCATAGGGGGGTCTGATGAGGTCACTGGAAATCTTGGGGTGGCACACCAAAGCAAACACATAACCGGCAGGTGGGCCAGTGGGGGCGTCGGGGAGAGGCAGCGTTTTTATAAGGGTGTCAGTGCCCCCTTGGCCACCCCTTGGCTGGCGGGGCCTCTGCAGATAGGCCTCTATTACTGCGTGCCTACCTGCCTATCCACAGCGCATTCGCCGTTGCGCCGCTTATGTACGGCTTGCCTAAATCCACAATCCGCAAGACTGAAACTGCAGTGCTGCACACATGTCCCCGGGCCAGCAATATTGCACCGCAATATACATGGCCTGACAGATCTATTTCTCTGTTAAGCCCTTTGAACCGTTTTTTTCACACCTCCCATTGGTGGAAACTGTAAAATGCACTGAAATGTGACATGCAATGTTGTGTGTGCAGAACTATACAATACTGTCACTCTTTCATGACGGCAAATACACACACACAGAAACGATGCTAATGTATCAAAACCTGCAGCTTGTGACATATAATATGTACATGTGGTGCGCAGTCTTTATTTCCTATTTTCCAAAGTGGTGCGCACGTTCATGATATACATGTAAGCGTACTGCATCTATGTAACATGTGTTCATACATATGTTCATCGTTCAGATGCAGCTTTATATGAAGCAGCTTCACTGACATACAAAGTTAGAACGCGAAGATAAACTTGCACTGGCATGGTCACGTCACGTGTGTGTGTGTGTGTGTGTGACGTCGTATTGGTCACATGCAATCATTACATAAATAATGTCATATATGTTTGTATATATATATATAGAGAGAGAGAGAGAGGGAGGGACAAGAAAGATGGATAAAGTGAGGGGGTGAGAGATCGAGAGAGAGGGGGGTAAGAGGAATGGATAAAGTGAGGGGGAGATAGAGAGACGGCGAGTCCGGGTGCGGCTTGGGAATGACTGACCTTTCCTTTTCACTTTTCCTCCATAGCAACATTTGACCCAGTGCAATGGGTATCTGCTGTACAGCTGCCATTTCATATATTAAACACGTTTATGCAGCACGTGCCCCCAGTGCAATGCACACACGCTCGCATGTGGCACCTTCTGGTTGGCTGCGGCCGACTCCTCACGCTGGGCTGCCGAGGCGGAGTCTCCGCCGGTGCTGCTTTCCTGCGGCTCTTCAGCACCGGCTGCTGGACAGCGCCGCGCTGCCAGAGCACACCGATACGGCGCAAGAACAGGCGCGGCCAGGACCTAGCAAGGGCTAGCTAGCCCCCAGTCCCAACAGGTCCAACATCAGCATAGCCCCGCGTCTTTTCCAGACCTAGCAACACCCCTGAAGGGAGCCATTTGCAGGAGCACATTCATGGCAAATGTTTACCGGAGAGCACCCAGGCCCTATTCCACCTGGGCTCCCAGCTCTATGTGCTGGATGTATAAATCCGAACAGGGATGCAATGGGAAATGAACAGGCTGGGCGGATTTACAAAATAATGCTTTTGCGCGCGCCCGGATGCTTGTCTGTTATACCGAAAGGGCAAGCTCATTTATGGGAATGGTTTAATATAGCCTGAGATTTAGGAGGGCATGAGATGGGTTCATGAAACGTAGTTCTGCATCACACACGCTCACGTGGAATAAACAAGTGGACTCGGAGTGGCGAGTGCAGTGTAATCATTGTGCATGTACGTATTGGTTCCATCCCAGCGTTTCTTGGTTATTCCTATCCTCCTGGTTGTGATGTGTGGCCCTCCCAGAACCCGGTTATTCAGGGCGCTGTAATGCGGCGCCCCATTAGGGCTATTACGCCTGATCTCTCGTTTCACAAACACAACTAGGAATTGCTAATTAGATAACACCGTGTGACCTTAAAGGGGGTTGTTGGGCTGAACATTATAGTACCCATGTATACAAAATTGCATCCCGCCCACCCAAAATATATATTTTTTCATAAGGACATTTTAAAAACAAAAATGGCCAGTGAATGGAAGCTGTCGACATTATACATATACGCGCAGGAAAAGGCGATCCTTTGCCTGGAATCCACCAAAGGACTGTTGGCAAAGGCGGAGTGCTCAGAAGAGGGGAAGGCGGCCTGTTGGCGCTCGGGAAAACAGAACATGTACATCCATGTTTTGGACTTCTTCATATAATGTCTCTGTTGCGTGCCGCGAGAGATACGACCCGTGACCCAAACCCCCCTCCCCCTGTCCCCGCCCCCCAGTTACTTCCGCGTCTTCGCCAGAGAATGCTGTAGTTTGCGGCCATGATGTTATACACAGTGGCGGGGGCTCAGGTGTTGCCGCGAATAACAAGCCCTCCCCTCCCCCCACTCCCCCCCCGTGGGAGCTGTCCTCCATGTTTTACTGCAGTGTTCCGTAAACTAGGCCACCTGGATCCGATGCCCACCCATGGGATGGACATTTCGGATTATCAACAGTCAGTTTGATTGTAGCTTCGTCACCAAAGTGTGAGCGAGTCCTTGAATCTGTGCGCCGAGGAGAGTGTATTTTGCAGGATAGAGCAGCCGTTTGCGATTTTGATAGGTGGGGGTTTTTCGGTCTCGGCTTTTCCACGTTGGCCTCGCGGTATTATTGATTTTTTGGAATGCCGACTACCCAGTTGCATGCAATGGAAGCGTCTGTTTTTCGCCTGCTCGCCTGAAAGGGAGAAAAAAGGGGGAATGTGTCATGCGGGCGCTACTTTCATTTTCAATTGCCCTCTTTCTCTGATGAGAAGAACGTTGCCTTCGAAATTCTGAAGGCATTTTAATTTTCCAGCTACATTCACAGCTGCCATGCATTAATTCTAGGCAGCTGGCTATATTTTCAATTCACCGAACCATAAAGCTGTTTCTGTTACTGAAAAAAAAATATTATTTGTATTTTTTCTCATCTGTTTGACCTAGAAAAAAAATATAAACTAGCTGTTTGCCAACATTTAAATAATGCAGGTCTTCAAATTAATAAGGAGAAAAAAAACCTGATTGACAGGTTTGGAGTCTTTGTTGGTGAGTTGGCACTTTCAGTTGTGACCCGAGTTATGTTTTTTTTAGGGTTTATGTACAGCATTTGTAGTGGTGCATGCCTGTGAGGAATTCGACCATCTGCACGGTGTGTGTGCGCTCACCTGGGCTTTTTTGAAATATCACATGAAATTGAATGATGGTAGATCAACCCCTGGAAAATGTGTGGGGTAATCCAAACCCATTTTCCTATGCTCCCTGCACAAGAGAAGCACATACTGGGTACTGTGGGTGGACAACTCCTATAGGTGCTGTCCCCCTTTCATGTTTAGTTGGGAAATGACAGCCAGGATTACACCTGTCATTTCAGAAGGGGGAGGGATCATCCTTCCTCCTGACATGGCCAGTCTAATTAACAGGCCCACATGGGGCCTGGCTGCAAACTATAACAAAGGAGACAGGAAACCCCAACAACCATCGATATGCACTGTGTCAACCCAAAGTGAGCACCCGCCTCTCAGTATCAAGGGCAGTGACCTCTCATGTCTGGGACTATGTGTTTACCATATGCAACCCCTGCAGGGGGACCCCACTCAGAAGGTACATGCATGTGGTTTGCAGGAGACAGAAATGTGTTCTTGCCACAGCTTCAAGGGAGACCTAACACTTTGTAATTGTAATTATTTATTTGTAAAGCGCTTATAAACAAGTGAAGTGCTTTAAAGCACTTCAACGTTAGAAGGTAACAAGGTGATATCATCGTCATTCTTAGGACTTGAAGATTCCAAATGATCTACCAGCAATAACTAGCATACTAGGCCAGGGAATTTCAACTAGTATAAGTGTGTGACAAAGAGTTGGGGGAGAATTGAGGAGGTGAGGGGGAAGCCAATATATTTGTCATCAATGTGCCTATGCAAAGCTAAGGAGGGAAGCAAGTGGAAGACAGGACAAACATGCTAAGCCTAGTAGATTCAAGGTCATGCAAGTGAGCAGACAGAAGTGCGAGGGAGAGGGAGTGCGACAAGTGTGCCTGGTTCAGCAGCGGCCACGGTTAAGTGCAGAGGGGGTGCTCACTATCATGGAACGTATTACGAGTGCAGTAATGCAGGCAGAGTGCGGAGGCCCGGAGGCAAATGCAGGACTGGCCGGGGAGCCTGGGACTTGTGAGGCTCGGGAGGTGCACCAGTCGACCAGTCCGCTGAATGGGGATGAGAACAAAGGAGGGAAGCAGGAGAGAAGAGAAAGGTGGTTGGCAAGGGAGAGGGAGAGAGAATGAGTAAGAGAAGAGGAATGTCTTGAGGAGTTTCTGGAACTTAGGGACATCCGGCACAAGACAAAGAGAGGCAGGAGGTAGGGTGTTCCAGAGGGAGGCACCGGCAGAGCATAAGCATCTTGAGAGCAGGTCTTCACGGGTGTTCAGAAAGAGCAGTTTCTGTGCCTGTGGATGCTCTAAAGCCATAGGGACATAGTATTACATGTTTTCACCTCTTTACCTAATCTGTTGTAAATCACTCTGGCCAATCACTGTTGCCCATTTGGCTTTAAAAGAGGGCTGAGCCCCTCTTTTGGGCATAGTATCTGAAGGCCTTTAACAAGAAGAATTTAGCATTGGACCCTGGATGAAGGTACAGTCTGCCCTGCATCTTCCGCCAGTGAAGGAAGGGCAGGACCTCAAAGAGGGAAGCAATATCCCTCCTCTACACATTTCCCAGGGAACAGAGGGAGATGCTGAATTCAGATGACCCTCCAGCAGCTCCAGAACTAGTACCCATTCAGCACACAGCATGTCCTGCTATACTCTGCAGCACACTTCCTAGGTGGGAAGTGCCAGAGAGTCTCTGAACTAAACCAAGGACAAGGTAGTTGCCTACAACACTCTGACCAGTTTTGGCAGTCTGCCTTAAAGAACGACACAAGCCCAGTGAAGAAGGTAGGAGGAGTGCATCAACAAGCATCTACCGACGTCCACCTTAAAGGATATTTTGAGCCAGTCGAGCCCCTCGAGCTGCAACTGACTGCACCACTGACTGTTGTTACGCTGCAGTTGCCAATGCCATCCGAGACGCCTCAACCAGTGCTTCAGACCTGCTGACTTGCACTGATACAATGATTGACCTACACTGAGGACCCTAGTTTGGTAGCAGGAGACTCAGTTACTTCAGAGTTGCCTAGTGCAAAAGAGGAACCGGAGGTGGAGGAACAGGTGAGTTCATATCTGAAGGGCTTGCCCAAGCTGGGTGAGTTTGTCTTAGGTGGGGGCCCGGATCAGACTGACTTCTTTAAAGCCCAGAAAGAGTGTTCTTCTCTGGCGGTCCTGCAGAATCAGGTGGAGGGGCAGGCTAAGGGCAAGGCCCGTGGCATGGTCAAAGTGTACTGGGAGTATGGACTCCTGTAGAGTGAGCCAAAAGACTCTGAGGGCGATGGCACCAGAAGGTTGGTGATTCCCCAGTGCCACATTCAGTTCCTTTTGGATTTGGCTCACCAAATTACTTTAGCGGGTCACGTGGGAGTGACTAAGACATAGGACTGGTTGTCTGTGCACTTTTACTGGCCGCTGTTCCACATAAAGGTTAATGAATTTGTCTGGTCCTGACTGACTTGTCAAGCTTCTGGCAAGTCAGGTTTTGACACAAAGACCTCCTTAATTCCACTACATGTGGTTGGGCAGCCTTTTGAGAGAATAGGCATGGACATTGTGGGTCCTTTGGCTCCTCAATCCAGTTCAGGGAACAGATCCATCTTGATGGTGGTGGACCATGCTACAAGTTACCTTGAGGCTAGTCCTCTGAGGAGCATCAAAGCCCCTCTCGTTGCAAAGGCTCTTATTGGGATATTCTCCCATGGTGGATTCCCCAAGGAAGTAGTTGCTGACAGAGGATCAAACTGCATATCCACGTATATGAAGGCTATGTGGGAAGAGTGTGGAGTCATCTACCGGTTCTGTACATCCTTCCATCCACAAACAAACAGTCTTTTTGCGCAGTTCAACAAGACCCTGAAAGGCAAGATAGGTGGCCTGGAATAGCACCTAATGAGAAAATGGGATATTCTCCTGTCATGCCTTTTGTTCGCCTACAGCGAGGTACCACAGAATGGAGTAGGGTTTAGCCCCTTTGAGCTTCTGTTTGGGTACCCTGTATGAGTCCCCCTCAGTCTAGTGAAAGAGGGATGGAAGGGAAACCTCTCTTCCCCCACACGAGATATGGTGGACTATGTACTTGGCCTTTGGTCTAGAGTGGCAAAGTACATGGAACAGTCAACAAAAATCCAAAGGCCAGCCAGGAACTGATGAAGTATTGGCACGACCAGAAGGACACAGTGAGAGTATATTCTCCAGGCAAGTGGGTGTGGATTTTGGAGCCTGTCAAACCCAGTGCCCTTCATGGCAAGTGGATTGGGCCTTACTGTGTGCTGGAAAAGGTCAGCGAGGTAAATTATCTCATTTACGTGAAAGGACCTAAACAGATGTGAAGGGTCATTGCATTACCAACCAACTGAGAGAATGAGGAAGAGACCAACCCCCTCCCAGACCTCCTGCACACTGATCCCAAAAAGGGGTCAGTTGAAGGTATCAACTGACCCAACAGACCAGCAACTGACAGACTGTCACTGGTTACAGGTACTTTTTGCCGGTCTGTTTTCACTGACTCCAGTTCACGCATATTGGTGCACCCATGATATGGATACTGGAAACAGGAAGCTGGTGAAGAGAAGGATTCACCAGATGTCTGATAAGGTCAGTGACACCATCAAGGAAGATGTTTCCAAGATGTCCCTAGGAGTGACAGAGCCACCCCAAAGCCCCTGCGCTAGCCCATTGGTACTGGCCCCAAAAAGACCAGTGGCGGGAAGTCTGAAGGTCGCTTTTATATGGACTACGGTGGGCTCAATTCTCTCATGAGGACAGATGCTCACCCCATTCCCCGGGCAGATGAGCTGATTGACAAGCTCAGTGTTGCCAAGTTTACGAGCACCTTTGACCTCATGGCAGGGTACTGGCAGGTCGGCTTGACAGATGGAGCGAGAGAGAGAGGTCAGCATTCTCAACCCCAGAAGGACATTATCGGTTCACTGTGATGCCCTTCAGATTGAAGAATGTCCCTTGCACTTTTCAGCGGATCTTTAACCAGGTTTTGTCTCGTCTGGAAAACCTCAGTGTCGCCTATTTAGGTGACATTTATGTGTTCAGCCACCCCTGAGAGGATCACTTATCTGACCTGAAACAAGTGCTGCAGAATGCAGGTCTGACTATCAAGGCCACAAAGTGCCAGATAGCACAGGGCACAGTGACTTATCTAGGCCACTTGGACGGTGGAGGTTAGAAACAACCTCTCGAAGCAAAGGTACAGGCTGTGAAGGATTGGGACATCCCCACCACACAGACGCAGGTGAGTGCCTTTCTTGGTCTCACCGGTTACTATCGATCACTTATCCAGGGCTCTGGGACCATTGCCATGCCCTTGAATGATGTAACTTCCCAGAAAATGCTGAAGGAGCGAAGTTAGACCCCTGTCTGTCAAACTGCCCTTCAGGATTTAGAGGATGTTTTGTGCACTTCCCAGTTCTGAAAGTGCCAGACTATAGTCAGGAGTTCATTATCCAGACAGACGCCTGTGATTTTAGAATTGATGCAGTGTAAGCGCAGCTGAACTCTTAAGGGGTGGAGAAACCTGTCGCCTACATTAGCAGTGGCAAAAAGCAGAAGGAAGGCTTATCGAAAAAGAGGCTTAAGTGGTTGCGTGGGCAGTAAGCTGAAACCCTTAATTTTTGTATCCCACTTTATCATCCAGACAGACCACCTGCCTCTTTGATGGTTAATAGCTATGCAAGGGGAGAACCCTAAGCTTTTGCGTTGGGTCATATCACTACTGGTATTCGATTTGGACAACCAGCACAAGCCAGGTTCCCAACATGGAAATGCAGATGGCCTCCACAGGTACTTCGCTTTGATGATGAACCAGACCTTCAGTAGGGTGGTGGTTCCCTTGTTGAGGCTGGGGGGCATGTGCGGAAGTCGACCATCCACACAGTGAGTGTGTGCTTTTAAATTTTTTTTTTATAAGAAATTGAATGATGGTAGATCAACCTCCCGAAAATGTGTAGGGCTGATCCGTACACATTTTCCTATGCTCACTGCATGACTAAAGCATATACCTGTGTAATCTGGGTGGACACAGCCTACAGGTGCAGTCTACCCTGAAATATTTAGTTGGAATATGACAGCCAGGATTACACCTGTCATCGCAGAAGGGAGAGGGCTAATCCTTCCTCCTGTCATGGCCAGCATAATTAACTAACAAAGGCTTCATGAATCTGCCCTTTCCCTTTGTTTAGGCTTTGCTGCCAGTGGAAAATTTGCATACTAAACAGAAACTTCATAGTTCAACAGAGGAGACAGGAAACCCCAACAACCTTTCATATGCAATGTGTCAACCTGATGCCAGCTCCCACCTCTCGGTATCAAGGGCAGTGGCTTGTCATTTCTGGGACTATGGGCCTCATTACGAGGTTGGAGGTAGTCATGGCGCTGTTAGCGCCATGACTACCTACAATACCGGTACCATGTCTGGTCCCGTTCAATGGGGACTTACCGGTCAATTCCGACCTTTGCGGGACTGGTAAGACACCATTGAAAAAGCCATTCCCCATTCCCATTTCAGCCCCCATAGAGCTCAATGGGAAGGTGCTAATAACGGTACCGCAAATTGCGGTACCGTTATTAACTCTGAAGTCCCTTAACGGGTCAGGAAGGGACCCGCTAAGGGACCTCGTAGTAGGGTGGTAAGGGATTAACGGTGCCCTTACCAGTGCCGGTAATCCCTTACCACCCACCTTGTAATGAGGCCCAATGTGTTTACAGTGGCAACACCCGCATTGGGGACACCGTTCAGAAGGCACAAGAATGTGGTTTACAAGATACAAAAAGTCTGTTCTCGCTGCAGCATCAAGGGAGTCCTGCCACTTTAATCAGGAACTACAGAGATCTCCATTAACTAGAGAGGCTTTTTGATCCACAACAGACAGGAAGAAGGGTTGGATTTAGTATTACATGCTTTCACCCCTTTACCTTTTCTGTTGCAAAGCCCTCTGGTTATGACCTGATGCATACTAGAGATTGTTGGTGGGAACCCAGCATTGGTTCATTAAGGTAGGCTTGGCCTACACCAATCACTGTGGCCCATACAACTTCTAACATATCTTTCCACCAAAGCTTCCATTCCAGGCCACCAAAAGATCTGTATTAGCCTTCTTTTTGTGCTACTCGCCCCTAAATGACCCTGGTGAGACGTTTCCACTAACTGAGTTCTGAGTTTCTCTGGGGGGACAATACACAACCCCCTCTCTTAAGCCTCCCATCAATGACACTCAAATATTCTTTTACTTCCCACCAAACATCACATCTTTTATCTAATATGTCTTTATTTGGCCAACCTTAAACAGTCTATTCTTTTATAATTTTCATGTCCTCATCAAGATTTTCACAATTCTCCCATTCCATTTTCTCTATACTCCCTATTTCTACATTGGTAATGATGACCTCTTCCTTCCCATCATCACCCATTACCTCATCCAATGCCACAGGCATACATGATAGACAATTAGCAACTACATTTCAGTTCCCAGGAAGATAACAAACCTTGGAATCATAGCCTAGCAGCCCTAAGTACCACCAACTAATTCTTAATGACCCTGCACCCCAATCCCCACATTCAAACATTTTTGCTAATGGCTTGTGATCTGATCTGACTATGAACTCCCTGCCCCACAAAAAATAATTAAATGTAATATTGCCCGAACCATTGCCGAGGCTTATCTTTCGATGGCCGAGTAGATCCTTTCAGCTCCTTTCAGTGTCCTCGACACAAATGCTATCACCTGTTCTTTCTTGTATCCATCATACTGAGCGAGAGTTGCTCCCAATCCCAATACACTTGCGTCCACCTTCAAAACACACTTGTCTCTTGGACAAAATGTTCCTATCAGTGGTACCTTCACAATGTCTTCTTTTATTCTTTAGATTGCCTCATTGCATTCCTTTGACCAATTAAACTTGACCCCCTTCTTAAGCAAATATCTCAGTGGCGTGGATATGACTGCAACAATTATCACAAATTTGTGGTAATACTCTGCCAACCCTAAAAATGATCTTAGTTAGTCCTTGTCAATGGGGTTAGGAGCTTTGTCGATGGCTTTTACCAAACTCAATTTAGGACTGATTCCTCTCAATGAAATACTGTGACCCAGGTAGTCAACACTCTCCATTGCTATTTTAAAGGTTTTCCTTTATACGTCAACCCTACAGCGCTGAGCCTGTTCAACACCATCCTGAACAGTTCCTCATGTCTCCCCTGTGATTCTGCATGAATCAAAATGTCATACTGGAACACAATTATGTTAAGCGATCCCTCTAACACCTTTTCCATCACTCACTGGAATACTTCTGCTGCCAAAGCTAATCCAAAGGGCATTCGGCAGTATTTGAATGACCCTTCAGTTGTGACAAAAGCAGTCAGATGTTGACACTAGTGAGAGGTACCTGATGATATGCAGAAGATAAGTCTATAACCGAGAATATTCTGAAATTGCTCAAGCTTGACAACGCTTCTGAGATAATAGGCAAAGGGTGACGAAATACCCACATTCTTGTTTAAGTCTCCCACATCTACACAAAGTCTGATGCTGCCATTGGGCTTTGCCACTATCACTACCAGAGACAACCATTCAGATATCTCAATATGTTCAATTATGTCTTTTTGAAGTAATGTTTCCAATTCTTCCTTTAGCCTTTCCTTTAACTGCCGTGGAACTGACCTCACTTTAAGTACTTTAAGCAATGCTGATTCCTTGAGTCTGATGCAATGTTAAAAATCCATTAGTTTACCTAAACACTCTGAGAACAACTCCGGGAATTCCCTTTCCCATTTTCCCCTACTTTAGCTACAGTTTTCGGTGTGGGAGCATTCGCCTGAATGCAAATTCCCAGGTTGTACTGCTCCTCCCAACCTAGCAGTTAGTGTCATACACATCTGCTACACAGCTTCTGCCCTTGTATTTGATGACAGCTGAGATTTTCCCCATTAATTCAATCTTCACATTTCCATAAGTATATGGTTCAGTATCATATCTGAGAAGATTAAGCGACATTATGGTCAATGGAGAGCAGCTTTCCACCTTCATGGTCATCACCTTCCCATTTATTATGAACCCATCAGTTGGGCCCTTTGCTTTTTCTGACAAGGCACTTACTTCCAGAACATGCTGAACTTGTGTCGCTAAGTGATTTGCAGAAGCTTCTTCTTGTTCTGGATGTCTTCCTCCTGCCTCAATTGGTTCTACTGATGATTTGCGGCACACTCGGGCAAAGTGTCCTCTTCTCATGCACTTGATGCAGTTTACATTTCTTGCAGGGCCGGTGTCTATTGCTGTCACATTTGTAGCACTTAATTTCTTTCCCTTCATTCATTTTTCCGTTCTGTCTCATTGCAGAGACTTCTTGTGCATGCCTTTCGTTTCTCATACTTCTCATGTAGCAAGAGATTTGTTCCATTCCGCTTGTAACTTCTATTGCTTGTTCCAGTGGTAAATCCTTGGAGAGTAACTTTTCTTGTACTCTTGCATTATTGGTGCAGCATATCAATTGGTGTCTTATTAGAGAGTTGGTTAGTGTTCCTAAGTCACAGGTGTGACTTAAAGTTCTAAGAGTTGCCACACAACATTCTACAAGTTCCTGTGGTTCCTGAGACCTTTCAAAAAATGTGTGGCGTTCAAAGGTAATGTTTCTCTTTGGTTCAAAATGCTCT
The DNA here is from genome assembly GCF_040938575.1 of Ambystoma mexicanum. NCBI lineage: Eukaryota > Metazoa > Chordata > Amphibia > Caudata > Ambystomatidae > Ambystoma > Ambystoma mexicanum. The sequence goes on from NC_090939.1 coordinate 193,690,782, forward strand.
TGTAGTTTTTGTTCTGCTAGAGTATGTTCATCTGCATCCTCTTGGCCTTCCTCCCTCGCTTTCGGGGGACCATCATAGACACTACCCAGAATCTGATTTTCTCTCCCAATTCCTAATCCTCGCCACTGCCTTCCATTCAAAGGAATCAAGTCTAGCTGATGTTTGGGGGTGAGTGCTGCGGGGGGGAGTGCTAAACTGTTGGTGCTGTCAATTGGTAAAACATTTTTTTTTTCTGGTTTGCCATTAATGAACTGTGTGAATTGTAATAGGACATCTTAACTTAATTGTTCTGTACCGATCATTGCAGTAGTGTTGCCACAACATTGGTGGCTTTGAAAATGTTCGATTTTCCTTTTTCATTAAATAATAAATTAATAAATCTCTTATTGATACACACCGGCCTGTTTCCCAGTCCATTGTGATACGGGGTGTTTGTGGAGGTTGGGTGCGAGGCAGGCTGGAGGCCTACTCAAAAAGAACCTGTAGTATATTAAAAATAAAAAGCGTTTTATTGTACGCCGCCTTCATTGTCGCAGAAGAAGTCCCTGACTGGAGTGTGCCGTGTAATAAAACTGTGACAAGGAAACGACTCACAAATATCACTTGTGAAGATGTGTTTGCATTTATAATGCATGGTTAAAGATTTCAGAAAAATAAACTCTCACCATCGACAGGCATTTTTCAGAAATGTATAATGGGTAAGGTCCATCACTTAAATTATTAACAGTATCAAACGTTCTTACATTAAGCAGGCCCAACACTATTTGAACTTAATTGGTATTGTAACCTTTTAAAATAATCAACTATACTGAATTTACCTTTGTTTTATTGCAACATGCGAGAGTGACCCAGGGGCATTTTTCGAGGGGCTTGTTTGCAGACAATCTATGTTCAGCAAGGCTGCATCGTAAACACATCTACAATTTAATCTGCAGTTTTTTAAGCCATTAATTTAAACCGTTTTTTAAAAAATCCCGGTAAATTGATATTTGGCTTCCGTTTCTTATTTTATATTCCCAACAATATTGACAACCTTGTCCTTAGTAGTGAACCTGATGCAATCACAGTTCTTGTATTGGGTTTGCTGTCATCGAGAACACACGCCAGACTTCAGAGAGGTTGAGTTTAAGGAGCCACCATTTTGTGGACTCTGGATTAGCCTGGTGAAGAGCAGCTTTGTTTTAAAATACTGGCCTCCTCTGCCACAGCCGACCAACAACACATCATGGCCTATCAGTGGCGGGTTCAGAGGGGCTCACTGAGAACCCTGGAGCTCCAGTTTCCTAGCAAGGCCAATTATTTCTGATTCGATGCAAAGGAAGGTTGAATCGTATCTAAGGCGCTATATAAATGCAAAATAACATAACATAACATTTATCTTGTCAGCGTTTTGAAGACTAGGTTTCAATCAGTGCACAAGCCTCCCCTAGATCTCAGTTTCACCAGTAATAAAGTCCATTAGATAGTTATGGATTCAATCCTCTAATGTAATGTTTGTTTCTTGTGCCGACACGTGTTTCAAGCCTAAAGCTCTTCCTCAAGGTTCTGCCAACTGTAGTAGTTGGGTTTACCAAGTACGTTTTCTCAAGTGAGTGATCAGTTCCAGATACTAAATAATCGCATATTGATACTTGTCTTGCATTATCAACTTTGATTTACATGCTTAACTGGCATTCACCACAACGCAACGATTGATACCGTTCCGAACACCTCAGCTGATCCCGCAATGTGGAGTTTCCGCTCCCTCACAGCCATCGCTTTCACTCTGCAACAATGTCTCTGCAAGTTCAACAAGGCAACACTTGAAATAAATGACCTTGCACTGCTTTGTCCTGTGGTTCATTCATCCTGGAGTGTGCACTGGGGTCATCTGGCTTGATCCAAAGCAACTTAAAAAGGCTTCTCATCGAGGACTATTATCATTCTTATTTGACTTTCTTTTGGAACCCACCGTCTATTTACGTGTAGTCTGGATAATATGTACAGCAATTCTGCCCTGGCACATTTTGCAGTCTAGCATTGGCCTTCAGCCTCTCCACCAAGGATCCAAGCTTGTGCAATTTATCCATGTGGGAGGTATAGGGAAAAACATAAATTCCCACCTCAATTCGCAGCTTCTAGCCCGCAAATCTGCTATCATGACCCAACAGGTTCTGTAACTAATGGCCTCCACCTGGAGGCAGAGCCCACAATGGCTGCAGGAGCTGAAAGCTGCAGAAACTCGATGCTAGGGGTTTGCTGATTTTTTTGTGTGCACCTCTTTTTCACGAATCTTGTTTATTTTGATGGACTCGGTCATCTGCAGTCTCTCATGAATGTTTCTTTAGTCACTTTTGATTTTCTTACCAATTCTGTATGTCTCATCTCATTTTCTGGAGCGCTTTACTCAATGCATGTGTTGTGTTGTGGTCTGGGATGTCGGCACTCAGGATACGCCGTTCCTGCGCATGAATTAGCCTTGAAAGACTTGAGACATTGGCTCCTGTGTGTGACACGAGTAAACAGAATGGCAGATGCAAGGCTCAATCAAGCGACTGTCTCCATCTTGTATTTGTGAAGCGAGTCTCTGCAAAGCGCTGGGTTCAGAGACAGTGGCCTCCTTGTGTCCGAGGAGGCCTTTTGCTTCATGCATCCTATGAGTATAGAGGGCACGGTGCCCAAAGCAGGATAGACGCTGAACTGAGGTCTACTGTCCAGTGTTAGCTTCCAGGTGGCATCTCCTGATACTGCAGCAATGGGAGAGTACCATAATCCGTGTTTATTTCTCCTGACAGGCCAACGAAGAGTGTTGCCGCGCCAGAGTCTTCTCAAAATGCAAACCCACGTGATAGTGATATTTATATTGGATTAAGAAGAGTAGTCACTGCTACGGTAATTTAATGTCTTATGAATATCTTTCAATTTCAAAACGACAAAGTCGACTCCTAAGGATTACGTCACCTATTACTGAAAAGCAGGACCCTCATTATTCCACTTTGTGTGTGTGCGTGCATGCCTGTTTGAGCGTGCGTAACTGGGAGTAACCCCATTATGTATGCATATGTTTGTGTGCTGATGTGTGCATGACACTATTGAGTTTGGTATGTGTTTGTGTACAGAAGCCTGTGGGTGTAGTTGAACGGCAACTGTGTGAATGTGTGCATATGTATCTTGGACCTCAACAGTCTGTGTGTGTCAGACTCAATTACTCTATGTGTGTGTGTGTGTGTGTGACACTGCTGGCATGCCTTTGAAGCACTGGATAGTGTACATATAACCGCATTGTGTGTCTGCATGTGCGTGTGTGGGTGTGTGTGTGTGTATGTGTGAGAGTATATTTGTGGGCCTGTGTGAGAGGCTGTGTTGTGGTTGTCCAATCATATAGCATGTTTGCATGTTTAATCCCATTGTCTGTAGTGTGTGTGTGTTAATGGTGTTTGCAAATCAGCGTCTGTGTGTGCATGTTTGTGAGTGAGTGAGAGAGATGGCTGTGTGCATGTTTATGCTTGTGTATGTGTTCGTTTGGATATACGTATAACTCCACAACCTGTACTCCTTGATGAGCTGTAGGTGAAAATAGGTCACAGTCCTCACTCTAGTTCTGAGTTTAAAACACTTACATGAAAATACATTCTAACATTACTGTTTAATATAGAAAACACATATTTGTCCTATTTTAATCTCGGCTGTTCTTTGTGAGAAATACATGTTTCTGTCACTTTCCTGTTTTCATTGTTGTTGTTGGAAAATGATCTGTCATATCCGTCGAAATAAATGGCCTTCCTTGCATTGACTCTCGTGCATCTCACGCATTCATGGATAACAAAGCGTGGAGCTGAAATTCTCTTTCCCGGGAGGAGTAGAGGTGTGTGGGGGGGCTAGTGATCTAATTTAATATTGAGCGGTGCATGTCATACTTAGTGAAGTTAGCACTGTTAGCTGCTCTCTCTCTAGTAAGAAGCCTGCATCTTTCCTTCAAGGCTAACTAGCAACAAAGAAACCTTCAATGGGGTCTGGAGTGAGCAAGCGTACTCATTCTAGCATGATCTAAATATGTCTGTGCATTGGGAATGAGGTACCCAGAGATCCTTTCCCATCTCAATCCTTCCTCTTCTAAAACTCGGGCCTAGTGTGGCCGGCCTGTGCCAGTTTAAAAAGCAGGACGGCCCCTCAAAACAACAATGGAGTTAATGTTAAAGGATATTTGTACCGCGCACTATCGCCACCGGTGTGGTCCCCTGGCACTCTGGTGGCTCTGAAATGGGGGGGCGGGGGGTGAGTTAGTGGGAATAAGCTGGAAAATTGCAAGAGAGCAGTGATGTGCTGTTGGCAGCCTCAGCCCGGTAGGTCTGTTCGCTGGGCTTGGGTGTTTTACGGTTGGTAGTCGTCATGTGCTGTTGTGCAAGTCTATGTGTGGTTTGTTTTGTTGTTGCAGTGTAGTGAAGTTTGTGCGGATTGCTGCGTTTTAGGCATGTGGTTGTGTTTGGTTAGAGTTTGAGAGGTGTATGCTGAGGGATGAAGTGATGGAACCCCCCACCCCCAATCAGACCACATCCTCACGTCAGCCATGCTCACCACATATGCTCTGGCCACATGACTCATGCATTCAGCTTGGAAACATGTTCATCACATGTCCCATGTTGCCTTATTGCCCACAGTGTGTCTCTCATGCACAACCTGGCCCTTGCCCATGTTAGCCCCCCAACCGTGGTCTTCCCACATAGTAGGCCACCGGGAGGGTATATTTCCCGTCTACACTGAATGGTATCAAGTAATATTATTCCCACAAATAATGTTGCCAAATATATGGTCGCTGGTAAAGGCCATAGGCGATATTATTGGTGCACTTAATTTATGGGGTAAATGGGAGTGGGCATTATGGGGGAGTCCCACGCTCCGCTTGAAAAAATATGGGGGTTGCAGGGGTGTCCCCCACAGGTTCCATGGGTTAATATCACCGCAAAACAACAGTGCCATTCTTGTATGGCGATTCGAATGTGCATAGAGGCGACCTGTGTCCCAATTTCCACATCAGCTGAGATGTTCTCTCTGTTGCTGCCTCTGGCTTTGCCCTCTGCCACACCCCATGCGCCTCACACATGCTTGTCAAAGGAAGGCTCACCAATAGGTTCCATCCACATACTCCCCTGTCGTACACATCACACTGTTCCTGTACAGGTATGGCATGAGTGAGTGCCACCTAGCTGGCTCACTTCTTTGCACCTGGCCATTCGGCTGTTATTGGATGTTTGCCTCTGGCCTCCCCTGTCCATCAGGCTCATGTTGGTACTAGTTGCCCTCAGTGGAGTGACAGATTGGATTTGCCAGTTGCAGCTAGTATCTCATACAATGCTCAGATGCAGGGCAGTTTTGCACAGGTGCCAGGAATTTGGTACTAACACATGCACTGGTGCTTTTGCTCAATGCACCTCCTTTTTGGCTGTTAGGTGCAATTCCTTCTTGCTTCTTCTTTTGGCCCGACTAGTATCTTGGCTGCCCGGTTCTGTTTATCAGATTTCGCATCATCTTTTGTTTTGCTTTATAGCCTCCCTCTTGTCCATCATGGGGGGCTCCTCTATGAAACGCCCTTTTGGCGTATAACCCCCCCTCCCCCAACATGTGCAGTGTTGGGGGCCCTTTTAAAACTTGTAAATCCTGGCTTTTTTGAGATGAGGGACATTTGCTCTTTTTCTGAATTGTTTTCTGAGACTGCAGCTATATTCCGGGAGGGGTATATGTGTGATACGACAGGCAGCCAACACCAGGTGCACCTTTCCTGATCGCCCAATGTCTGTTGTTCTCAGTGCGATGATCGTGTGCTCCCCTCTAGGTACACTCTATTTGCACAGACCAACTTGTGCAAATTGTGTTCTTTGAACTGGCAGGCCAGTAAACAGTTATTTTTTTATTTGGTTAGCGGATCAAAGGTTATTGCAAAACATCCTTGTAAGACTTAGAAATATGTCCTGCACTGGTGCAAAACTGCACGGCAATGCTGCACATTCCGTGTTCTGGCCTCTGAGCCCATAGCAAAAATATCTCCACACTGGTGCAGTGCCATTTTGCACCAGCATTGGCACTGAAACACTGCCATGCAATGTTGCAATATGATGTAACAGTGTGCTCAGGGCCGGCCTTAGAGCAGGGCGACTCGGGCACACACCCGGAGAGTCATTAGCCCACCCCCAAACCACCTCAGGGCAGTCTTTCAAGGTCCCCCGGAGCTGGCATGGTGGGGGAAGGTGCAGCAGACGCCCTATTGAAATTAAATGAGCCTCGCTCTCAGGAAAAATGTGGTGCCCACGCCGCCCACACATGACCAGGGATGCGCAATGGGGAGGGGGGGTTCACCAAATGTTTGTTATGTTGCACAGGGCGTGCCACCATTGAGGCCGGTCCTGCCTGTGCAGATAGGAAATTGGGTAATAATGTCCCCATATATAATGTTGATAGGGGAAAGGCATTGGCAACATTATATATGGTGACATTATGTATGGGGACAGGTTGCAGGGATGCCCCTGCGGCCCTTGTAAAAAAAATGTAATAATGTCTGCAAAAACAGCAAAATGTTTGTCATGCAACATTTCTGCGGGGACAATTACATGGAACTGCTGATGGTGTAAGGTGACCAGATTTTCAAGAAAGAAAACCCTGGATGGCCAACAACATAAATGAAGGAGTAGCCCCTCAAATCCCACCCCATGCATTTCGTCCCTCAATTCCACCTCCCCCACTCCCCCAATCCTATCACACAATATTCTGAGCACTGATCCTGCCTCTAAAATGTGAGGTTTTGAGTGAGGATGTATGAGTAAAGAAGCTATTGCTGTGATAGATACGATAGGCCTTTCTGTTTATACGTTTCCCGAAGGAACTATCTGGCACAACCAGTTAATGCATGTGTCTGGGACCTAAAGCATTGGGGGTTCAAGCCCAACCTGCCACTGCCAAATTCTGAAAGAATTATTGGACTGATTCATGGACTTTTTTTGCACGGTACAAATTGACTTTTCACTAGTGCAAAGTGACTTTGTACTGCCAATAAGCACCCTGATTCATGGAACAGTGCAGTGTCTTTTTGTCGTGCAAAGTGACTTTGCACAGTAAAAAGACACTTTGCACAGTTCCATGAATCAGGTTGTTTGTTGGCAGTGCAAAGTCCCTTTGCAGCAGTGAAAAGTCATTTTGCACCGTGCAAAAAAATCCATGAACCAGGCGCTATATGTTTACTTTTTAATTGTTGGGGATTATGATTTAGTTATGTTGTTCTTTCCCCAAAAGCTGGACTTTCCCCAAAACTGGGACAGGGTTTTTAAATAAAAAGAACTCTCTGGAAAGGCGTACAGAGGGGCCCAATCCCGGGATGTCTGGCCACACCCTGATAGTTATCTTATGCTACGTAGCTCAGCGGGTTAAGCTCTTGCTGCTGCAACCTGAGCGTGATCTGCAGATTGCAGGCTCCAATCCCGGCAAGGCCAACTCAGTTTTTCATCCTTTCGAGGTCTATAAAGGATTACCAATTTCGGTTGGGTGATATTGTATGTAAATATGTGCTCTGTAAAGCGCATTGGATTAAGGCGCTATATAAATAACAAATCATTATCGAGCGCACGAGCACCCAAAGGCAACTTGTGGCTAGTGACGAAAATGCTTTGTAAAAACAACGGGTACCCCTGCAGGGTGGGGTGCGTTTTCAGAGTTGCATGCTGAGAATGCTGAACAATTATAAGAACTGAAAGAACAATGAAAAATACGGTTGGGAGGATTTAGTATTCTAGCAAACTGCGAGACAGCTAATATATTGTTCCCGCGAGAAATTTCCCCAAACCTCTGGTCTCCATTAGAGTTCACGGTTATAGTTTTGTCTCGCGATAACTAGATTAAAGGGGAATCTCTTCCTGGATGTAAATGGTGCTCACTCGACAGAGTAATGCATATTTAAATGAGCGGAAGCAGCTGTTCGGCGGAGCAGCCACGCGGGGCTTTCCCATGGCAGCCGACTCTCCAAGGACCGCCATTTAGCACAGAAATGCGTGTTTCCATGTACAGATTTAAGGAAAGCAGAAGCACCGGGTTTGCCGAGGGCAAACATCTGACAGATTGGATGAGGCGCAAAGGGAGAGTTGAGTTTACTTCAAGCACCGCACAGCCATTGCTTCTGCTGCAAATGTTGCACTTTAACCATCACGAAGGATATATTGGTGGGAAGAGCAGCTTTATTTGTTGTAGAAAAGACCCCCGGTCTAGGTGCTCACCTCAGCCAGCATGGGCTGAAAGTAGCAAGTGGGTAGTTGGGTTATTAGGAGGAACTTGCAATCACTTCCTCAAAGCTTAAGGGTGCCACCCTTCCCAGGGGCTTCTGTGTTCTACGGTTCCGGGCAGAGGAACTTGCCTTTTGTCCATTGGGGACTTGGGTGTTGACGAAGCGTTGCCGTGTGGCCTTCATAGTAGGGAAGCGCATGTGTGGCTCGTGCTCCAGTGGTCTGATCCTCCAAAATATAAACTGGAGCAAATCAGAGATGTCCTTGAGCAGTTCCGATTTGCGTCTGCTACCATATGTCGGATTCAAAAAGACTAACCGTGGAGCAAATCTGGAGATCGCTGGGATGCACTCATTCAAATGCGATTCACAAAGATTTGCTCAAGCGCATCTCAAGGATGATCCAGGCATCTCCAGATTTGCTGGAGCTTTCATCTTGGTAAATCAGGGATAAGGTAGCGCGTGGTGCAATTCCAGAAATTGCTCACAGGGATCTCTGATTTGCTCCAGTGGAAAGCTTTGTGAATCGTGCCCCATGCGTGCTGCAAGTTCTCCTGGCCTTACCTATGAGTTGGGGCTCTTAGACAGAATAAAGGCATAGCAACACATATTCGCCCCCCCCCACCACGCCCATTCCCTACAGACGGTCTGCAAGGGGCAATACCTTCCTTGACGATTGGTTATGCTCCACCTGACTGTTAGCAGTTGTGATGTGGACCATACAAACCACCGTCATAATCACAGACCTCCTCTTTGCTGCTGTCGATTGCTAGTGAGCTCAGAGGTGAATTCGCCATTCAGCATCTTGGCACTGGTGGGAGAGGACACACTTCGAGAAAAGTATTAGAACATGTAAGACACATACATCTTGCAGTTTGGGCTCTACTGCTCCTTTTGGGGTGTGACGAAGCCTGATTTGAATATGGTCTATCCCCTTCTGTAATGACTTGGCAGGCTGTACAACGATGGTCTGCAGTGTTGCCCAGAGCTGTGCCCGTGGTTATGATTGATTCAAAAGCTCCAGCTATCACTTTTTGGCTTTTCTTAGACCTACACAACATACGTGGGGTCAATAAAGGCATGATTTTAGGAGCTTGTGAAATTTTAACAGGCTTTTGGGGGCCATTAACGCTAGAGGAAGGGAGTTCCACAGCGTGGAGGCCTGACAAGAGAATCACCATCCTTCAGTATGAACCCGTTGAAACAGAGGGGTTTCAAATATCTTGCAATTGGAGGAACATATTCCACAAGAAGGAATAACCCATTTCAGTTTAGTGAACGGAGGATAGCACAGGGGAACGCGCTGGTCTTGGAAGCAAGACCACGCAGAGCAACAGAGGTTCGAATCCCGGATCCGCGCTTAGAAACCAAACTCGGGTATGGTATTAAGCATGTTATAAAAAAACAATTAAATTAAAATGAAATTATTGGCAAAAATAATGGTGTACGGCCATAGACAGCACTATGTTCTAGATAGCATTCATTGTACTCTCAGTTCTACAGCCAATGAACAGCTGGTTACGCAAGGTACTGGGTGCCCAGATATCACTCAAGACAAGCTCCTACCTCTTGTACCACCTGAAGCTTACCAATTGCATAGTCTGGGGCGCCCTGGTAAAATATTCAATCCTAGAGGATTCCAGGATATTGACCATAATGATGTGGGCATTGCTGGAAAAGTACTTGCAAACCTTTCTCACTAGTACTAACTGAAAAGGCCAGTCTGCACCACGGAGGAGATTTAAAGAGAAGAAATCCATTTGAATGTATATTTTCTTCATGATTTGTACGGATCAGAACAGGGGCCCACACGAGATGGGCAAAGCTCTTCAGACCAGCGATTTCAAGAGCCATTAACTTGCAAAATATTGTTTGTCTGACATTTAGATTGCAGCTATTGACATAAATCCAGGGCATGATTTAAAATTCTGGCCAGTGGAGTCACTGCTGTCTTCCAGATGTGTAAATGACCTGTGTCTCATTGGTGTAAGCATAGAATGGAAACCCAGATGCCTGGACTTCATCTGCTAATAGTGACATGTGAGGATTGAGGGGCAATGGTATACCGTTGTTTCATCGACAGTCATTTTTACGACTGCCTTTTTTACGAGTACAGAATTACATAAAAGGATATAGAAATTTTGAGGGGGTGGGAAAGGGCAGATGACCTTTTTCGTAATTGTGTACTCGTAAAAAAGGCAGTCGTAGAAATGGCTGTCGCTGAAAGAACGTAGAACCCTGATAATAGGGCACGAGCGGGAGCCTGTGGGATGCACTGGTCACCAGGGGGGAACAAAGCTGGGCGGACGCCCCCTTAGACCTCCTGGCTCTGACCAATGGTTCAGCCTGGTACCATAGAAACCAAGTGAACATAGTTGGTCCAGGAGTTTCAAGTACTCCAACATATTGAAAGCTCCTGATAGGTTAAATAGTACCAAAATAGTACTATCAGCAGCCTCCTGCAGATAGTGTGGGAACTTCCTCCCACACTATCTAAAATACTGCTGAGAACACGCCCAGTGCCCATACCTGAGCGGAAGCCAGCTGATTTGACCATGCAGCTGGTCATTAAAGGAATTGTAGCTGAGAGGCCGCCATCTTCTTCAGAAGCTTACTCAGAAATGGCAGCTAAAATGGGGGTGACAGCTAGAAATAATATTTGGACCTAAAGAAGGTTTTTTAAGTAGTGGCTTCATCTGGACCGACTGTAGCTCACTGGGGAAAAGTACCTGGCTCAAAGAGGATTTAAGTGCAAACACAAGGTTTGACTACATTCCAAAGCCTAACCCTTTACATTGTCTTTGGCAGGATCTGATCATGGAGAGAACGGGAGGATTTGCCAGATGAAATCTGATTTCTCCAGACTCTTTCAGCTACTCACAAGAAGTCAGATGTGATGATAGTCATTTTACTGATTTCTCGAAAAGCCGAAGTGCCTCAGACGGCTCAGAATTTTCATTCCTGTTTGCAATGTTGATATCTTTTGAGAAAGTGAAGGAAGCCAAAGAGTTGCAGAGAGCCACTGACCCCATAAATGAGACTCCCTGTCGCTAATGGAATTAAAGTTTGGTTAAAAGCTGAGTAGCATCTTTCTAAAATGTATTAAAAATTAGCAGTTTTTAATGCATGTTTATAATCTCTGAGGAAGGACAAAAATACATGGTTCACGTTTTGACAACCATATCACTCTTAGGGTAGCACTTTGGTCTGTTGATCCTGCCACACAGAGGGGGCAAGGGCCATCCCAGCGCACTGTCGTGTTTTTTTTTTCCTATTTCAATCCCTATTCCAGAGCATACTATTGGCTCAGCCTTTTCTCCTGGTCGCCACCTTCTGGTAGCACTTTAGAGTTCTGTGGCATGACTCCACTGCAGATTTAAAAGCACTAATCCCTCAAAGCAACCCACACTCTGAATGAAACCTGACCAGAGGACTGACCAGCCCTCCTCCCTGACACCTGGCCTTATTATATGTATTGCTCGTTGGCCCTCCACTACTCAAGGCATAGTAGGGCTAACCCCTACCGATGCCCCCCAACCTTTGACAATCCACACATGTTATACGACCCAGATTGGAATAAACATGGCCACTTTATTAGCGTCACCCTAACGGGCAGTCCTAGCCTTACTCGGGCCACAAGTGTGCCTGGCATACAAAACATCTCGCCGGGTGGTGCCTTGCCATTCACAGTGTTTCACAAACCGGTGAGCCCCCCTCACTGCTCCTGCTGGCTGCAAAGTAGGTTACCTCCTGCAGCCTGGGCCATTTTATGTGCCTCCCCAAGGCCAGCTGGTGCCAGCCGGACCCTGGGGGCCCGCTCCTTTCGCCCTCCTTATGAGAGGGGAGGCGAGCTGGACGCAGGGGGCCAGAGGGGTGACCCACTCTGCCGAATGTTCCTTTAGTGCCTCCTGTGTGGGCTGGGACATCAGCTAAGCCTTCTGACCTTTCTTGATGCCTTCTCTTCCCAAAAAGGCCTGTCCCATTACACAATGTTCATCTTAAATGGAATTGGCTTAAACAATATATTTTATGAAGCGCAGTAAGCACTTATTTATGGGTAATTTCAGGAAACCACCATCAAGTTCAATGAAATCAAGGCATTTTGTTTTTTTTTAAAATGTGAGAGCAAAGGTTAGTCTTTCACGTACTTTGAAGACTTAATGTTGTGAAATCTCAATTGCAAAGAAAACAGCCCGGTTGTTGAGGCTTGGGTAAAGGAACAAAGCATTAACCTGTGTTGAATTTAAAATGTAATATACGCTTTCCCTGTGCCCTGCGGGCACAGAGAAGTGAAGTGATTTTCAGATCTGACTGATCTTTTTGTTTATAACTCTGTTTATTGAGTAAAGCATTACATAACGAAATTAAACTCATACACCTTATACAATGGGTCACATGACAGTCCTAAAAAAGGCAACATGTTGGCAACTTAAAGCATATTAAGCCGTGTCAAGGGCGAAGTAAGGGGTCGCAAGGGAACCTCACACGAAGTTTGATGGTAGCATTGCATCCACGAGCATCTTGCGGCTGCCCGGATCAGTACTTGTGGCCCTTCAACAGGAGTCCTCCCATTTCCCCCAGATCTTAATGAACTTCCCTGGGCACCCTCTGGCTGTATGAATGCGCCTCTCTAAGGATGCACATCTATCCACTTCATTAAACCATCTGTTCACACTCAACCTGTCAGCCGAACCCCTCTTTCCCACCCCCAGTGCAACCGCCAGAAACGCCTTTTCACACGTGGAAAAGTCCGATTTCCCCCCCATATGCCCAGCAATACCAGTTTCGGATCATGTGGGACCAGGGACCCCATGACTATAGATATTTTATTAATAGATTTTCTCCAGAAACTTTGAAGGACGTTACACTCTTACAGCATATGAAAGAAAGAACCCTCATCACTCTTGCACCGTAGACATTTACCGTTATCCGCCGCCCCCAGCTCATCATTGCAGCACGGGAATAGTACACTTGGTGGAGTATTTTAAATTGGATCAGTCTCAGCTTAGCATCAATACAGATCTCCCGAGGGAACATGAGTGCCTACACCCACTCCTCAGGGTTCAGAGGGCCTAAGTCTCTTTCCCATTTTTCTTTCAGCTTAACCAGTTCATGCGTCCTGAAGGAAGTGAGGACTTGATATAGAGTGGAGGTAACCTAGGATGGGATGCGCACAAGGAAGACGTTGGTCTCAAGAGGGGAGGCTTTAGGGATTGTGCTTAAGTCAGGGAACTGGGCATTCATGTCATGTGTTATCTGCAAATATTTGTAGTGGTCTCCTGGTTGCATCTCGAAGTTCCTTTGCAGGGTTCTGAAATCTAGGAGGCTTCCGTCTTGTATCAGGGTAGCAAGTGTGCGTATGCCCTTTTCTTCCCAGGACGCAAAGTACCCCATTTTGTGGATATCAGGGAGTAGCTTATTATGCCATAGTGGTTGCCCAAGTGTCGGTCTTCCTAACCACCCAATATGTTGATGAGCTTCTCCCCAACCCTGACGGGCATGCAGTATCAACTTCGACATCCTCCGCCATTCTCTTGTTCACATCATATAGTATGCAAACATGGGTGATCGTGTCAGTCCCCATCTCAGCCTCAATGTGAGGGAGTGCTGGGTCTCCATGTAGCCGGTCGCTTACCACTCCTATTTGTGCCGCCCAGTAATAGGTACAGAGGCACGGGAGTCCCTCCCCCCTCCCACACCGAGCATGGCAAGGTCATGAGAGCAATGCAGAGCTGTTTCCCACCCCATAGCCGCCCGCGGAGGATGCTGTCAATTGCTGTAAAGGTTGCATGGGGAACAGGGAGCGGGGCATTCTGATGGATGTATAAAAAAATGTGGAAGTGCTAGCATCTTGAACAGAGCCGCCCTGCCCAAAAGTGTTATGGGGAGGATTAGCCAGTGTGACACATTGGTAGATAATCTATTAGGGGCTGTAGGTTACCTTGGATGAAGTCTTCCATGGCCGGACTGATGTGTAGGATCGAGACTTTGTACAGGCATTGTTCAGGGATTGCGGCCTCTCCGCCCTGAAGAGGGAAAAAGATTGTCTTTTGTTTGTTAACTTGAATCCCCCCAAATGTTTGGTAGTCTGTGAGAACGCGGGACACTACTGGGTTCAATGTCACGAGCTTACCAAGATATATGAGAAGATCATCTGCGTATAGCAAAACGTGATCCTCTCTAGCCCCAGGGCCAGGAGAATCCAATCCATTTCTTATCCATTCAAAGTCCTTTTGCCAATGGCTCGATGGCAAGGAGAAACAACAGTGGGGAGAAGGGGCATCCCTGCCTAGTCCCTCTACTTAGAATGAATACTCTAGATGATTTGCCGTTCACTCTAACGGCCGCTTCCAGGGAGTCATAGATTAGTTTCACCCAAGACATTAATTCTCACCTGAAGCCCATCTGCTCCATGATTTCCCACAAGGCATCCCATCCCACTGTGTCAAATGCCTTCTCGAAGTCCACGGCCAGAATTGCCAGTGGGTCTGAGATGGCCAAAGCCTGTTCCATGGCGAGGTCCACCCTGCGGATGTCAGGGTGTACCAGGGAACCTATCACTCCTAGCAAACAGTTTGCTAGGATCCGGGCAAGGATCTTAGTTTCTCCATTAATTAGCGATATTGGGCATTTATGATGCACAAAGCTCCATGGGGTTCCCGGGTTTGGGGATCACCACAATGCATGTTCTTCTGAGATCCAGGGGTAGTTGTCCCAGTCTTTTGCTTCATATAAAAATGCAGTGCATATGTCTAGTTGCAGCGTTTCCAAGTCTCTTACCAGATTTCTATCAGAAACCCGTTGGGCCCGGGGTTTTCCCAGATTGGAGCTACGATAAGGCTATCGCTACTTCTTCTTCCGTAATCTCGGAGTCAAGATCAGTTGTCTGCTGCTCCGAGAGGCGGGGGCATTCGATTGAGTATAAAAAGCTCGGGCCATCTCTCGCGGCCCCTCTTGTGGGGGATGGGGGGGGTAGAGCCTCTCATGGAAGGCAGGGAATGCCTCAACAATGTCAGAGTCTGCAGTTACCTCGTCTACCTCAGGTCTAACTCTTAAGGGCGCGATTCATGGAATATTTACCCAGTTCAAAGGGAATTTGCACTGCTGACACAAACCCTGATTCATGGAACCGTGCAAAGTGTATTTTTGCAGTGCAAAGTCCGTGCAAAGTCAGCACATGGTCATTTCTGCAGTACAAAATGACTTTGCCCAGATTTTGCATGGAAAAAATACACTGGAGTTGGGACTAGAACATAAAATTCCACTCACCCAAGCCAGCGATCAAAATATTCAAGCACACCTCGTTCCCAGGCATCCGAGGATTAAGTCGCATTTCGAGTGGTAACACCGCAGGGGTTACATGGACATCATGCTCAGCCAGACTGTATTTGTATTATTTTGTTATTTTCATATCGTATGATTGACCTCTTTATACGTTATCTTGTTGAACCCCATCAAACAAAATACAACATATGTGCATGCAACGAAAAAAAGAACATAATTAAAATATAGTCAATCAATGCCCCCCTTACACTTATTATTAAAACAAATTCACAACAGGGTTCGAGATGTTTTCTTTGCATAATTTGCAAAGCTAAATAAACAAACTTCTTGGAGACGTACTAATAACTAAGGCAGGTGCTCTTGATTATGTAATGTGTTCCGTAAAATGGGCCACAAAAATGGAACACAAACAGAAGAAATTCTAAATGGATGCAAGAAATGCTAATACATAACATCATACATCAATTCCTCCCTGGCCTATATGGATTCAAGTGTCCTTTCCACGTGCTAATAGAACATTACAGCGGGTGAATAGACAGCGTGGCGGGAGATAAATGCGCTTTACCTGCAGCCCTATTGGGTTATTTTTACTCCAAAGGCAGCAATTGCAACTTACTAGTCAGCCAGCAATCATGTTTATAGAAAGTCATCTTTAAATGCAACGGCTTTGGGAGCGTGGGATGGAGAGAGTGAGGAGAAAGAGGGCGCGTCACCTCACTGATATGGAGCGCGCCGCGCCACGGTGACCGGCTGCGCGGAATTGCTGATGAGCCACCTCCCTGGGCAGGATGTGCTGAATGTTCCAGAAAGCGATGGGCTGGGGGACAGCTTCATCCCTGCGAGTGGTGGTGAAATAGCAGCAGCCCGCCATGACACAAATCGCTGTGTACAGCTGAGGGCAAACCTGAGGAGATGTCATTGTGGGCATTAGAGCATGCACTGCGTCACTCACCTGAGCCGAGAGCCTCACGCATGTCGTTTAATATAATGACGCGGGTGTTTCAAGGTGGGTCCGCGTTAATGAGATGCAGTGTCCCGGAAACTGTTGCCGCTGAGGCCATTTTTTTGCTATTCTTCACCCTCATTATTCCAAGGGCTTCCAACACTTTGCTTTCAATATCTCCCGTGGCTTTATTTTTTAATGAATGTTTGCATTTATGCAGTCATTTTCTATCCAATCAGCAAGGGATTTGTGTTTCTATTAAGCCAGCTAATCTTTTCGGTATTCTGTAATGGTTCTCTTAAATAGGGGATTGCAAGTCCGGTCCTCGATCACCAACCATTCAAGGTTCTCAAAATAACCATTATTAAATTGCTCTTATTCAGATTTGCTGTATTTTGTCCGGGTAGGTTGAACACATTGGATGGAGTTGTACGTGACAAGGACGAGTATGCTCACCCTTTTCGCATAGATTTGCATAATAGCCTGGCAGTTAATGGGTTAATACGTAGTGACTGCTGCTCTAGCCATTAACTGCAGATTGGACCCAAAAAGGGGATGTAAGTGTGTGCCCTTCGTATTATCTCCATATGTCCATCTTGTATATGTTTAGAGATTGCTGGTGTCGGCCCTGTGTCTTCTAAAATGTTGTTGTAGAATGTATCTCTGCCAGCTCTGCTTTATGAAGACCATGCCATTAACTGGCCGCAAGGTGAACATATACTTTCATCGATTTGTTCTCAATCTACCACTATTCTACCAAATCACGTCAACCATTTAGCTCTAATTCTTCAATCAGAAGTACTTGCCTACTCTGTGGCGGCTGGTGAGCTTTCAAACAAGCACGTCCAGTTATTTCAATGGTAGAAGAAATCAAGGGAGGGTGGCTCCCATTTGGGGGCGTGGCTTGCGTGTTTGGTGTGGTCTAAGAATTGATGGACGTGGCCTAAAAAGCAAAAGTAAGAACACAATGCTCAGGACTGATGTGGCCCATGCAACTCAGTGCATATCCCAATACTGTCTGCGTGGTAACTTTCTACCTAGATAGACACAAAGTAGAACAAATCGAAGTTACCAGTAATTATTCGGTGGATGCAGAAAAAGGGGTAATATTTAGACCATATTTCATTCCAATAGATATTTTAGCTCATGACCTGATGTGGGCCATCCCATTAACTTTAGGGTGTCACAAGAATATACCCCCATCTTACAACCTAGAAAGTGTCATTTCAATATTCAACTAAGGGAAACCTATTATCTAGCGGCTTACCCTTAATTTCTCTGATGGATGATCACTCAATGCTCTGTTGGAAAATAATGGCTAGATGATACCCCGACATTCCACCGGGCTGAGAGGGTAGGGGGGGGTGCTTTAGAAAACAAATTTAATAATTGGAATATTTTTTCATATTTCCTTAGCTAGGTAAGTATTGTGATGCCAGGTGCTACATCACTGCCCAAGAATTAAACTTGCAGCACTATTTATCAATGCTTCCAAAAACTTGTCATGCCAGCTTTAGCATTGCTATTCATTTTTGAAGATTAGCAGGATATTGTTTTGCTGTCCAAGTTAAGCAAATGCTGGCATACCACATCCCACATTGTCCACAGCAAGTTGCCATACCATTTTCAAATTGTCTCTAGATGAATGTCCAAGCGGCATTCGACAATGCTAGTTCCCCAGTTTCATGTTGCCTCAGCTATATAGTAATGGCATTGCTGTCAATGCTGTCTGCCTGGTATGTGCATGCTGCATGGCATTGAAAAGAATGAATCCCTATGGATCCAATACGGATTCACCAGCATCTCTGCCTACATGAACATGTAAAACAGGTGGTCAAGCATGTAGATTTGGTGGCTGGGAAAGATGGAAGTGGACCTTACGCTCCACCACACCAGCTCTGTGTGTTACATCCAACTCCCAAATTGTAAGAACTGCCAAAAAAAGAGGAAATCAAACTAGAGGGCCAAGAATTGGTTTTGAGTCACCCTTTATAATCCATAGAACTGTACTGCCGCTAGATAACTGAGAGAGATGTTAACATATGTCCGCCCAATGGCAGGAGAAGATTTAAATGGCACATGTCAAATGTGGCTAGCATCCTAGGTAAATTGCTTTCGGGGGTTGAGCCTCCGATAGATAAAGTGATTGAGGATAAGTCATTAGACCTAACTCTATCCTGGGCACTTATGAAGAGTCAATAGCATTGAGTGTAACTTGAGGCTAATGCAGAGATCGGATAGTTTAATCAGGAATCCAGAGATGTTAAACACATCTGATGCAAGCATGAAAGTCTATAGATTAGCAGACAATTGGGGAATCCAGGGTAGGATAGCAAATGATATTCACCGGAATAACAAAAACAAAGGCAGAAGAAGGAATGTACATCTCTACATATTCTGCAGACTATCATGATTGGAGGAAATGTTAGGATGTTACTTCGAGGGTGTCATTGCATTAAGCATGCTACTCTGATGCCAACAATTCTGAGTCACCATTATCTGAGCCCTTTTCTAATCTAGGCAGAGTCACATGAGATCTTTCAGCCAATACTGATGTCCTCTGATAAGAAACTTAAGAGTGAGCTCTTCACCTAAAGGAAAGTAGTGCTAGCAAGGGCATCCCAGAAAAAGGTGAAATATTTGGACCATATTTAATTCCAATAGATGGTTTAGCTCATGACCTGATTTGCGCCATCCCATTACCTCTAGGGTGTCAAACATCGTGCCGGAAAGCAAGAATATACCCCCATCTCACAGGGTAGAAAGTGCCATTTCATTTTTGAAATGAGGGAACCTGGTGATCAGGTGGATTTTTGTTAAATTCCCTGATGGATGATCACTCCATGCTCTGTGGGAAAGGAATGGCCAGATGACACCCAGACATTCCACCTGGCTGAGGGGGAATGGGGGCGAAGCATTTTTCCCGATTTCTATTCTGATACAATGGGGGCCATTACGGCCCGGGCGCAAAGGGATACCGGGCACCAGTAATGACAATGGTGCGATAATCCCTTTGCACCCTATTCCGAGGTCCCTTTGCGGGTCTTTCCTTGATGCCTGGTTTTAGCAGGCATTAAGGACGGGACTCGCAAAGGGATACCGGGGTCAATAACGGTACCCCAATTTGCGGTACCGTTATTGCCGCCTCCCCCCTTCCCATTGAGCCCTATGGGGGCTCAAATGGGAATGGGGAATGTAATTTCAAATGGGGACTTACGTACCGCAAAGGGCGGAATGGACCGGTAAGTCCCGATACCACCACATAAGTGGTGGTACCGGTATTGGTGCTAGTCATGGCGCTAATGGCGCCATGACTAGCACCGACCTCGGAATGAGGGCCAATATGTCTCTAAAGAGGGCCAAGTATGCCTCGTCTACGGCCTCAGCTATGCAGTTGATTTGGTAAAGTGGTCGCTGTTGTGGGATCTATTTTGGTGCAATGGGAAAATCCTTTTCTTATTGGGCCCATTCAAAATGTCAATTTCTGCTGCTCCACAGCAGCACGATATGGGAAAGCGGAGGGGGTGTACCCAGCTGCTCCCTGTAGAGATCCTGAGATGATGTAAGGCAAGGTTTTATATTGTACATGTAAAGATAAGTGAAATACATACCAAATTCCTAATAGGAACACTTTAATAATAAAAAGATTCAAACATTTGAAAAAAATGGAATCATTGAGTAATAAGGAGAAAAAGTTGGCCACACTCTGGCTTTATGTGCATTAACCAATAAAGACTCAGAGTTCTCCTAACTTTAGGAGCTCCCGCCCATGCTCAACTCCACAGATATATGTTACGTGTGTAGTTATGTTTCATGGTTCTATGAACATTTCATTATGAAAACAAATCAATAATACATTACTAGCTACAATTTAAGCAAACTGTATTACCTACAAATGAGGATAATTTACACACATTTATTTTGAAATCTTAACAATTTCAACTTGTATAAAGTCACATGAGAAATGTTTGTTTAATGCGTTTCGGTCCAGAGACCATCTTCACAAACATCAAAAGACTAAAGAGAAAGGGGAACAAATAATTGACGATTCAATAGTAGGGCTCAGTTTGACAGATATTGTCAAAGCACACCCCTAGAACCCGACTTAAAGGTTGCGTCCTGGCACGCTCCCTTTGCAACCTTTACCGTAACAGCCTGCCAGCCAAATTACAGGTCGTAGAAATGTATGTCTTTCGCCTGAATGGGGTGGCATTGATCGAAGTGAGCGGGAACAGGCAGGGGCTGTGTTCCACGACTTTGATTTTTTTCTGTTTACCATTCCTCTACCTTTTACGACCATATTCACCATTCTTTATAGAGGATTTGTCCATTTTGTGTCCCTTTGCAAGTGAAAAGTTGTAATAGGGGCCTTAGTTACTAGTCACTTAGACTATTGCAATGCCCAGGCCGCACCACCTTCCCACATGTTGCACTATGCTTCCGTCCACCCTCTCCCCTGCCGAGACCACAGTTTCACTACTTCTTTTGGTAAACTTCTACCACTGTGGGGCAGGGTTGTGGATTCTGCTTTTAGTGTGGACAGAGTACCTATCAAGAACATGAATGAATGGGAGTGTATCAAGCTTCTTTTGGCGTTTGAAAACTATTGTAAGTAAAATACTTGAGAGCCAGTTTCTCAAACATCCAAATCGTTTCCCTACATAAAAGTGAAAGATTGAGACTGGAGCCCAAATTGGGGGTGGAGCGAAAAAGTGGGACAAGTGTCTGCAAATAATTACATGAGAATCATTTTCCACACTAAAACGAAGCTGGGGCTACACGCATGAGAGCTTTAATCAAAATTCCAGAGGGAATATGGCCAATCATAAGAGATTTGGGTGGGTGGTTGAGAATTCGCTCATGAATGAATTTCAGGTGATGGCAGCATCCACTGCTCAGTGTGGGCGCATGATCCAGGGATTCTGTAGGGATGACAGATTGACAAACGCTGAGATTCGGGAGTGGATTGGCCTATCCGGAACTCTAAAAGTCTACTGGTAGGCCTCTGCACCCTGGGCCTCTTTTGTGTGGTATTTCCCCATTTTGTAATAGGAAAAGCCTTGGACTTGTGGAAAAAGTGTGATATGGTGATACTTTGAACATTATTTCTAGGGCCTCTTTTGGTTCCCAGTCCAACCCTGCAGTGAGATTGGCTTTGTTTTTGATCTTGTGTGTAGCTGTCGGAACGCCAACCTAAGTGCTATATATGGATCTTGTTCTGGGTTAGTACTGATTAAAGAACATGTGGCAATTAAACCATTGCTCTTCTGGCAACAGATGTGCTTGGATTGTCTTGTAAACCTCTTCTGAGATACACTCTTTGATATCCAGCAAACGGCTGGTGTATTAGGCTTAAGCTGGCTTAACACTGGAGGACTACTCAAAAGAATGTACATGAGAAGATAAGACACAGCATGAGAGAGATTTAGAGGAGGTGTGAAGATGTGTTACTGTCTGATGTATCCCAGGGCCCTGTCTCCATGGAGTACATTGAGTACAAAGTGGGACGGTGTTTTAAGCCATATCTTGATTTCCTCCCAAAGCCATCCATGCGTTGACTCCGTGCCAAACTAAGCGTAGTCCAACTCATTGTTGACTGCAGCACAAGGTCATGGTTCTGAAATGCAATAGATCAACAGGCTTGGCACTGCTCGAGGATGCAAAGGGAAACCATGCCACATTTTCTAAACTCCTACTTGTCAAATGTGGGCAAAGGAGAATGTTCAGGGCCAACGAGCACATCTTGGGAACAAGACAGCGCTGAGCAACATGGGATCGGTACTCGTTGCAACAGTTAAACACTGCCGTCCGGCATTAAGTGTCATGCAAACAATCTGCCAGGGCTTTGCATTTATTAGTGGCCAGTGACCCCCAAACTATCCTGCAAGGTGGCAATCTTTTTTAGGGCAATAGACCAAAGAACACATAGGATGAGAGCACAGGACAGAGGAGTAGCCAGGATTGTGTAACAAATGGGGCCTGAAGCTAATGTAGTTTGGCCCACCTCAGTGACATTAACATCTGTAAATGCCCACACAGCCCTGCTAAGTGGGCATTTACAGATTTTGGGTGGGCCTTGCCCTGTCTATGCCTCTGGCACAGGTCCCCGTGAGATCCCAATACCTAAATCCATTGAGGGTCTTTAGGAAAGCAGAATTGCAAGGATCCATTTTTAGGCTGATCTCCGTGTTGCTATTGGCATAATTCATGCGTGTCTCCGTCAAAGCACACATCGGTCACAGCAGGTGAGATACTGATTCTACACCCATTGATACGCATACATCGGGGTCCCCGACATAATATGCACCCTTTAGTAACTGCACTTATCAACACTCCAGGGATGATGATGGCAACCAGCACATTGCTGACAATCCTTCTCTTGTACCTGAGAAGGTACGGCACAGAGTTCAACAGTTTACACAGTCCACCTAAAGATGGACCACAAGGCCCTATTTCATAACCTTTTTAATGAAATCATGAAAGGAAAACAGTAACAAAAAGAGTTAAACATGTATAGGTCATGCTTTTACAGTTCAAGGGAATTTTACACACAATTCTAAGCCCCATTTGTTTAGGCACCAACTGCTTAACTTGCGTCACTTCAGGTTGTTTTAGACACTCTGGGCCTTATTACAAGTATGGTGGAACAGGACAAAATTAGCAGTAACGGAATTACTGCCAATGTTCCCTCTCTGCCATACTACGAGTATGGCCGTGCAGTGGAGGATTTACCTCCAGCAGCATGCTGGGGGTGAATTCTCCAATGCACCGCAGAAAAATCGGCAAAACTGGTGGATTTACTGCCACGGAAATACTGCCACAGTAATTCTGCCAAAAAAGCCCCATAGAGCCCTATGGATTTACACCGCCACCACCACTTTTAATCCGGCGGTAATTCCGCCGGACCAAGTGGTGGTAACAGTAATTCAGTTGGGTGGCATTCCGGTGGTTTTACTACCAGAACACCGCCCCAACTCATAATGAGGCCCACTGTTCTTTACGGTGTAGGTGGAAAGCCCTGCTGCGGTGTGATAGGTTCTGATCATCATCACACTTCCTGCCATTACGTTTAAAAACTGAAAGAGTATCTGCATTGTGATAAAATCGCATATCTAGGACCTTGCAAAGTGGGGTTAGATTTGGACTGTCAAAATAGAAACAGATTGATGTTAATGTGGGATGTTATAATGAAATTTTGTAAACTGGGAACACTTCTATTGACAAATTGGGAGTACGATCTGATCAAGCCTGCTGGAAATGTACAATTGCTTTGCAAAGTGTCACTCAGGTGCAGTTGTGCATTGTGTAATGGTAATCAGAGAGTATACACATATTGGTCCTCACTATGATGTTTCGGGTAGGCCGGCAATGGTACCAGCGGCCTACCGGCAACTTCGACTTACCATTTCCGCCACCTGCTATCTTGGTAATGCTAGGATATTACGGGCGGCGTAGGAACGGTAAGTTCCCATTCCCGTGGATTCCCATAGGACTGGGAATGGGAACACTGAAGCACTGGCACAGTTAGTAATAGTGTCAGTACTTCACTGATTTTTCCCACCGGTAGGGGCCTGAACTACTGGAAGGTCAGGCCTGCCGGTAGTTCACAGCCCCTACCGGCAGACACAGAGTGAGCCAGTCTGGAAAAGGTGCCGGTAACTGTTGTTACCGCCGCTTTTTTTCCAGACCAGCTCACTCCTAATGATGTTGACTGTGCTTACTGTCTTACTGAAATATATAGGAAAATACTAATGTAACATACGAACTGGAGCTGCGTTGGCAATGTACAAAATGTGACCATTATTTAAGTGCCCTGCAATGCTAGACACCTACCCATGCACTGCATACTTTCAGATTTCTTTAGGAATGAGATAGCTATTAAAGCAAAGTAAATGATTTGGGTATAATTGGGCAGAAAATTCCATGTGAGTTCTCTTTTACTTCGAGAGTTTATAGGGCTTAAGTCATGGGTGTTCTTGCTAACTCATGTTTGGACTACTGCGTTGCCCTCTATGCCAGGGTGGGAGAAGGTCTTCCGCCACATTTCCAAATGGCACAGAACAGCGCGGTGAGGCCAGTAGGTGGCCTAAGGAAAAAGGACCGTGTCACTGACTTGAGAAGGTGCCTTCATTGGGATCTCATTCAGGCCTGTGCTCATTTCAAATTCGGGATCCGGATGCACGGGTGTTCGTGTACAGGGTCTGGGGGGAGCTCCCATTTTATTTCATTTAATTCTTCCTTAAGTTTTATTTTGACAAATTCTCATAAAAGCATCATAAAAACAGAACACCATGATCAATAATTCATCACCGTAGTTCCATCAATAGCAAACTAGAGACAGGGCCTGATTTACAAATTCCCATTGAGAAAAGCTTTTGTAAATCAGGACCATATGTGTGCAACGATGCAATTCACAAGCATAACACAGATACGAAAACATGAAATCATCAGGTTGAAATAGTAATAATATTGCAGTAGATTTCACTTAAAAGAACACTGCTAAATGTATGAAAGGTTTTCTTGTGTTCCGGACTAGCCGTTTATACTGTATTAAAGCGCGAGAATGGATAAGCAAACGAAATTTCATGAGGCTTCTCCAAATAATGTCTTCCATCTTGGCCAAGCATGCATGATATAATTTGAAACAGCGTCTATAATGTCCCTAGCGGACAGTGATTTACAAAGCGTCACAGCATTGGACAAGGTACAACAACCACTCGCCCTCAGCCACAGTTTCAAGTATCTATTAAGAATATTGGCATATGCAGCGCACACAAATAAAAAGGGCCCGATTCATGTAGAAGAGCGCATGCCGAGATCGACACTGCACAAGCCTGCACGCAGGACAAAAATCACACGCCCTGCGTATTCCTGGAATTGTCTGCGCAAAGCAACCATTTACATAACACACCCCCACGCAAAGCAAAAACAGGCAGAACTGCACCTTTGCGTGCATCCCCGGGTGCGGATGCACGCACCCTTCAAACAGTACATATGGTCCCCTGAAAGCGGGCCTATATCCCACGGACACTGTGCGGTGTCCCCCCTAACTGTAACCGCCACCCGAGTAGTTTCACACAAAGCATTTATTTTCCCGGTCAAACTGCATGTGAGACCCTGTAAACAGTCCGTACACCACGCTATGCTGCAGACGCGCACCCCTTAGTATGGCCAGAACCCTGTCTGCATGCAGGCATCCCTAAATTCGACATGCAAACTCACCTCCAGAGTTGCG
This sequence comes from Ambystoma mexicanum, assembly GCF_040938575.1. Taxonomy (NCBI): domain Eukaryota; kingdom Metazoa; phylum Chordata; class Amphibia; order Caudata; family Ambystomatidae; genus Ambystoma; species Ambystoma mexicanum. Next base: position 193,716,483 of record NC_090939.1, read on the forward strand.
ACTCCTCCGCGTAATTCCATACTCCTGCTTCCGGGTGCCAGAGATTTCGAGGGAACTGCGTGGACATTGCGCAGGGGAGCGGTTGCATGGTCGAATCCATGAATATGCTTTGTCGTGTGCATTTGTGGGCGTGCTCTGGACTGCCTGTGCACCGTCCCTCGTAACTCCCACTTTCTGGCTTGTGCTTTCCCATTTTGTATGTTCCGTCACCTATTCCGGGCTCCTATGAAGGCCACACCGATAACCTGCATGGAGACTCGTGCAAGTCACTCGACCGCTCGCGGAGCTGTGCCGAGCCTGCACAAAATGCACGCAAGTCCCAGAGAAGTCCTGTGCAGTCGGTTCCATGGATCGACAAGCGGTGTTTCTCACGCAGTTTGACATTTAGGTACCAGATTTTTGGCCCAATTAATTCCAGGAATTGGCCTACAATGTTGAAGAGTTTCAGCACTTTGATCGTCCTCTCTACAGTACTCTTGGCTAATGCAGCAAGAGCAAAGATACACATTATTTGCTTTGCAGAATTATTGTGTACATGGTGAAGGTACTGCTCATAGAAAGGACACGTTTTGATAGCCAAGTAATTTAAACGCTGATTACTATTTGCGCAATTGGATAGGGCTTTTGCTTTGTACCATGCCATACATTTTTCTTAGATCAATATACTAGAATTTGTATTAATGCTGGCAGAATTGTCCCACAATTCAGGTTCTCTGATTTCATACAGGGTAGTTTTAACAAGTTTAAAGCAGGGAGTCTGTATCTTTCCTGGGCGTATAAGAAGGTAAAACAATGCATCTGTAAATTATTAGTGTATTTTTAGTATTCAATTTGGTGTAGGACGAAAATGTTGAATCCCATTACTGCGAGGCTGAAAATGTGGGGTTTCTTTTTCGTTTTTCTGCACCTTTTTTCGCACAAATAGATGGTAAGTGGGGCAGGGGTACTATTCAGACATGGACAGCCCCAGGGGGTTCTCCCCTTGCATTTAACTGCAACACAATTAGACATTTTGGGCATTTACAGTACTTCTTTTGCAGTGATCACATAGATCCATTCGAATTTAAGGCAATATAAAGCCTGCCTTAGTGCAACAGGTGGTGAGATCAGGGACCATCCTAGCTCATAATGGATAGGAACCTTTGGTGCAGAAAAGGAAAGTCCTGTTTACTTAAGAAAAGCCATCTTTCCCTGTGTCCCCAAGAAGATGCTCGAGCCTCATTTTCTGGGTCTGGGTCTAGTGGCAGCACACCGCTGGCATTGGGTGAAAATAGGTTCTAGACGTTTTAGAGTGCATGACCCACATTTGTGGAACAGCCGGCCTCTGGAGTTAATTTTGGATTAAAATATTTCCTCATTCAAGAACAATCTAAAAGCTCTGCTATTCTATTGATCAGCTAATCTATTCATTGATCTGGGATGGCTTTAATTCTCAGATGACCAGCTGGCTGCTCAGGGAGGTTAGAACTGCAGCTGTGTGAAAAATAAATATTTTGCTGAATTGGCTAAATTGGTGAAACTGGTTAAATACTGAAATTATCCACAAAGGACAACTACTGTGATTTTACAAACTTTGACTATACTGGAATAGTGTGGGCATTTTCTATAATTCTGTAAAATATGAAAATACTCAGCTAGTAAAAATTGAGAAAATAATGGGATTGTTCAAATCATAGAAAACCGGGTGTATGAAACTAGAAATTTTGGAAACTTTAACTATACGGAAATTGTATATCGGGAGCAGACATGGATTTTGAAATCCTCAAAAAGAAAACTTGGAGCAGTCTTAGTACATACTTTGATTGTCCAAATTGGGACTACGCTGCCACACTACAAACATCGAATGCATTACATTTGATGAAACTGGGTGTTTACTGGGATTGTGGAACTGGAAAACTACTGGGATCCACTAAAGCTGATGGTATACTGGGATGGTTAATAAAATTGGTGATACACAGAAATTGTAGAGATGAAAATTGGGAGTATGCTGATGTTGCCAAACTGGATTGTGAAGGATAGAAATGTGCCGGTATCTAGCAGATTGGGAGTATCCTGGAGTTGTGCCACTGAATACTGGGATTCTTCAAACTGGAAGGTAAAAATGTGAATCTTCCAAATGTTTGCAAATTTCAAATACACTGGGGTTGTGCATGCTTGGAATGAACTGGGATTTTGCAAACAAGAGTATACATGTTTTCTTTTAACTGGGTGCATACTAGGCTTGCCAAACTTTACTGCAATTATAAAGTTCTTCAATTTACCAGATTGTGTAAACTATGAGTACCCAAATCTTGTTTACCTGGAACTATATCAAAATTGTTTTCATTATCAGAGTGCGGAAACTGTGAGTTTATAAAGGTTGTGCATTAGGGAGTATTATAGTATTGTCAAAATTCGAGTGTAACGAGTTTGCTGAATTGGGAGTGCACTGGAACTGTATAACTGGGAGTGCACTTGGCTTTTGTACATTACTGCATGCTTACATGTACTGTGGATGCAAAGAGTGGACTTTAGTGGAATTTTGCAAACAGTCCGTCTAATGGATTTTTGGAACATTAAACTGTGCATATACAAGACTGAATCATGCAAACTGTCGACATATTGGGATTGTACAACCTGAGGTATAATGATGTTGTGAAATTAATACATTGGAATATTGCAAACTGGAAGAGTACAGGGAGTGTGCTGGAATACTCAAACTAGGAATGTCCTGGGACTGTGAAAACCAAGAATACACTGGGGTAAATCAAACTGAGATTATACTTGGATTAACACACAAGGGAACAGAGTAGACTAAGAAAGTCAAAGTGGGGTTTTTCAAACCAGGTATATACTGGGGCTCCAAAACCGATAGTATAGTGGATTTGCAAGAGTGGGGATATACGTGGCTGGTCACACCAGGAATATAGTGAAATTCTGAAAACGGTCAATGCTGAACTGGTACTAGCCATATTCAGACCGGACATTTGCTGGGATTGTCGAAACTCGGAGTATATTAGGTTTCACACACTTCAAGCATTCTTGTACTTTGCAAACTGTGAACATGCTGGGATTGTGTAACAGTATGCCAATGCTGTTTTTTTTTAAAAACATTTTTTTTACTGGATTGTGAAACAGTGCATACATATAATAGCATAAAGGGAATGTGCACATTGGAAAAGTACTGGGGGTCAGCAACCTGGAAATAAGCAAGGATTATGCAAGTATGTGACTGTAAAAATGGGAATATACCATGGTTGTCAAACTGAAAGGTTACTGGAATTGTGAAATTGTTTTACGCAACCGATCAGTGCTAGTTGCATTCTCTTGTATAACAGAAAATACAAAATGTGAAAAACACCTTGATTGAATGTACCGTGGACAGTATTAGAGAAGTTTCACACCAGTGCAAGTGATATTCTGGAGCTTATTAACATGGATCTATGAAAAGTGCCTTCAGGCCACTTTTGCAGAGACACAATTTCCCGGATCTGGCTTTTCTTTGGACCACCACTGCCCACTGATTGTCTTCTTGTGTCGGGACACCCTTGCTACCCCTGTTTGTACACTCCCCCCTCCTCCACAACCCCTGATCTTCCGTAGGTCACACTCGTTCACTCATGTGTTCCTAATTGTTCATTGGTTGAAAGGGGGTCTTTTCGTCTTCAGATTGAGGGCAGGGCTGTACTTGAAAAGAAAGTAAGCAGTTTAAAATATTGGGTTTTTAGACAATCCTAGAAGCACGCAGTCTTAGAATGATGCACATCTATGCGTAGCGGAGGGGAATGCGATCATTATCTCTTCCAAACTGTAGTGTATTTAGGACATACAACAGGAATCTCATGTCTTTAGGGAAGTTTCAAATCAGGGTATTCCCCCAGAATGTATTTTCAGCATCTGACGCAAACATTACATTTTACTGTAAAGGAAGCTACGAAAGAGTGTCCCCACAGACAACATTCCCTGGAGTAATGGCTGTTTTAGGGTTAATGTACTGAGTTTATTTATTTATAGCCAATCTCTGAGCCAGTCCAGGACATCAAGTTGAACTCCTTCCCAGGCCTTACCACGGTCCTCTTGGTGATCCCACAGACACTATACAATACTATACAATGTTGATTTGTTTTCAATGGAAAGGGAAGTCATAGGAAAAGCAATTGCCTGGTCTCATCCTGCTGTTATTTAGCATACAATCTAACATGTTCCACTCCATTTCGGGGGTGCTTATCAAATCCTGATTTATTTCCTTTGCATTCTGCGACTTGCAGTCCTGCATTTACAATGGGGAATCCAGGACTAGATGTCGCAGAATGCAAAGAAAAAACGGGGAAAACAAGGGCCCAATGTGGTGGGGCATGTTGGCATGCATGATTTAAATGAGCTTAAATGTGACGTTTTCAGGCCCTTTTAATTTTTAAACGTGCTAGTCCTTCTTTCAGATATTTTCCACTCACAAACACGTCCATCAATGCTACAGTATCCGATTATTTATATGTCTCTTTAGCTGCCTTAATCCCTCGGATCCAGAGTGGCTGACTGGCAATCTGGTATCATGAGCAGTGTTACCCAGTTGTAATGGTTTATTGGGAGGTCACCCTCAAAACAGGGAGTTCCTTCCCCCTCCAAGCTAAGTGTCACACAGTAAACGGTTAATGATGGTTCTTTTTTTCAGCCCTGTCTCCAATTCATTGTCACGATTTCGCTGGTGGTCACTCTCAACTCGGGGCATGCCTGCTAACCCCTAAGCCAGGTTATGTTATGTTATTTTGCATTTATATAGTGCCTTATGTACCATTGGTATGATCTTAAGGTGCTGGTAGGTTGAACACCCTCGGGAACTGAAGTTCATGTCAGTAGAGAGCGAGAGAGAGAGAGAGAGAGAGAGAGAGAGAGAGAGAGTCATAAGGTGTGTGTGAGCACTGGATATGTGTGCAGCAGGTGTTCCTGTGATAGCTGCTTCTTAGCGGTAGGCGTGGTGGTTGGGAGATCAAGAGTGTGTGTTCGTTCTGGCAGGTTGTTATCCAGACCGATTCTGGCTGTGTTAGGCCTGAGGAGAACGCCTAGGCTGGAGGGTGTGTAACCAGCTGTTGGGGAGTAAGAGGCAAGTGATGGTATGAGAACAGCTATACCAAATGGTGTCATAGTATCGCTGTGTTCTAAATGAGTGGTGGTGTAAAGAAGAGAGTAAGCATGGAGAAGTGTGCC